>NC_090267.1:77325969-78740344 GCF_040414725.1 Anabrus simplex | reverse complement strand
GCCCACTATTTTCTGAAATTGTTGTTCGTTTCCAACTTGAGCATTTAAATTGCTCATTAAAATTTTGACATTGTTATATGGGGTTTTATGTTTGCGCACTTCATTTGTTAGTGTGGATAATCTGTCAGAAGAGGGGAGAGGGACGACGGCGACTGAAATGTGTTACAGAGAAAATTATTCACTCTTTTACATAGAAGGCTGTACCAAGCTGTTGCATATTTCTTCCTTTTCTCCACCCATGTTTTCCTTTGAATATTCTATAATTCCTGGGATCAGAAGTATCAGAGTCTATGAAGCGTGTCTCTTGTAGTGCAAGTATCAAAATGTTTTGCTTCTCCATTTCATCTAATGTCCGTTTTTTGTTGCCCTGTCTGGAGTAAAGTTTGTATATTGATTGTTCCAAAATAGTGATGTCATTTAGTTTGTACGTTATGTTTTAGTAAAGACACTGTTTTGTGGGTCTGAATCTGATGTGACCGGGCGAGTTGGCCGTGCGCGTAGAGGCGCGCGGCTGTGAGCTTGCATCCGGGAGATAGTAGGTTCGAACCCCACTATCGGCAGCCCTGAAGATGGTTTTCCGTGGTTTCCCATTTTCACACCAGGCAAATGCTGGGGCTGTACCTTAATTAAGGCCACGGCCGCTTCCTTCCAACTCCTAGGCCTTTCCTATCCCATCGTCGCCATAAGACCTATCTGTGTCGGTGCGACGTAAAGCACCTAGCAAAAAAAAAAAAAAAAAAAAAAAAAGAATCTGGTGTGTGAGGCTTTTGGATGTCTCCGACCCCATCTTGTGTGTTAGTACTGGCTCCCCAGAATCCAAAGGCCTGTTTGAGTCACCTACAGTGACGGTGGAATTCCGTTGCCGGCTACCATCTGGCTTCGTTCTTTCCAAAGGCATTTCCATCATGCATACTGTTACTTCAGATTGCTCTGTCCACCATTAGAACTACGGCTGTGAGCCGCAGAGCTGGTTTTTCCACTGCCCCCCTGCTATTGGGGAGTTTTTTCTCCTCCGCCATCGAGGCCGTTGACCATTATTCTCTTTACCTCAGTTGATACGTGGTTGCTTAATTGGATAGGCCTTATTCAAACCTGTCCTCTATGTCTATAGGAACTTCCACTGTCAGCCACTGAGACACGCTGTATTGGGGTTGAGATCCCCCATCCCAGTGTCTCACAAAGGATAATGTCCAGCCCTTACTCAGTTCAGACCCACGACTGCGCACGGTGATTATTATTAATCAATTCATTAATTAATTTACTATATTGAACAGTGTTTGTTATATAGTACCTCTTTTATGCTAAGATTACCTGTCAGTGGAAAGAATGCATCATCTTGCGTGCTCGCTTTGATGTCTGTCACCATTCTTCTTTCATAATACAGATGTAAAGGTTATGTGTATTTCTCCTGTCATCATGATTACCTGATTATCGTAGGGTATCCTATAGTACTGTATATTGGTTTAACAATCAGAGTTGCTGGTATAGATCTAGGTTTCTTTTTTAGATTAGCTTTTATTCTATCACAGTGCCAAATCCCTTTGATGCTCAGCCAACGTCGTCAAAAACTAACGTTGGCATTCAACCTGAACATCTCCCCTCCTTTTTTTATGTTTTTTAAATAAGACTAATGAGTTTGGTTCTGAAAATGAAAGATTTGGGTTAGTCTCCCCAGTGTTGATGATTCTATGAACCCAGCACATTGTTTTTTATTTATTTATTTTTTATTGTTGCACCATAGTTGATAGTTCAAGATGAAGTAACGGCATTTAACTTAATGATTTTTGTCAAATAACACAAATTCAAACAGATATTCATAAAGATGATTTATTAGACCCCTGTACATTGTGTAAACAAATGTTATAAAAATCAAGGTCTCTACACACACATATGTAGTTGGTACTTTCAGTTAAAGATAGCATCTTTTGCCAGTATTGTGTGGAAAAATTTCAAGGGACTGAATCAGCATATAGCCGGAGGGTGCAAGTTGAACATCAGTTCACAATATAAAATTAATCAAGCAGAGAATCGGACAAGGATTCCAGATACTAAATCGCTTTTGAGTTATGAATCAAACCAGGCAACAATTCAGGTGAAAGTACATTCTAAAAACAGTTTAAAGACTGGATTAAAATTTCTGAAGAGGAGATGCAAGAAGACAGATTCCAGCAATAAGTAGAACCTGTAATACACTTCAAGACCTTCCTGGACCGAAACATCCATCCACTTTTTACTACAGGTTAAGAAAATGAGGAAACTTAAACAGAATTTTAAAAAATTATCGTGGATACTCGGAGTCATCTAATCTACAAAGTGTAATCACGATAGATTGAGAGAAAAGTATAAATACCAGAGAACTCTGCTGTGTGACATGTAATGTGTAATGTCAGGCTACAAAGACCTCTCAATTATAGGGTATGAAGATGTTAAGCTATCTAAAGAAGGCTTCAAAAGTATTAACACCTCTAAGCGTGAAGATTATCCAGTGAAGTGCTCCAACAATGAAGATCAATTGAATGATCCTACTATTACAAAAGAAGACATATTATAAGCTGCATAGGTGATAGCCATAGATACATCACTGGGCTCTGACTAGATTATGACGAAAGTCGTTAAATGCGAAAAGGCTGCTAAGATACTGGCTCTTATTGCAAACAAAATGTTAGTAAACAGTTGGGTACTGCAGTGATTCCATCTGGCAAATACAGTCTTAATTCACAAGAATATTGCTAATAATTATAGACCAATATTACTATCTGGTCTATTCTTAGGATGATTATTAAAGATGTTTGGACTGAATCCTGAGACTGTATATAGATTTTAATCCAAATCAGAAGGGATTTTATGTTCACAGCTGGCACCAATACAAATGTATCTTTATTAAATGAGATGTTATTAATGACAGAATGTGAAAAAGATGTTACAATGATATTCATAGGCATGTAACAAGTTATTTGATACTGTTGACCATGATCACATTGTATCAACAAATCGGACTACTTTTTCCTTCAAAATTGAAAGAATCATAAATCTCTTGATAGGAAATCCTCCAAGTTAATGTTGATACAACCAAAAACAATAGAATTCAGACAAGATGCTTCTCTATTGCATTCTCTTTTCAGCCTATCAATAGCTCACTTACTTAATGAACTTTCAGAACTTTCAGAACGTTTGATAGCAGAAGAGTTTGGTTTTGATGTAGGGGAAGATCTTTATAAAAGGACTGTCCTGGGGTTTGCAGATGATATTGTTATTGTAGCCAAAAATCAACAGCTAGCAACTCAACTAACTCAAATGGCCGTAAGATTCTGAAATTGGTTTGCAGTTAAATTCAGAAAAATGTCAAGCAATAGTTATCAGCAGTGGGGCACAATGCAGTGAAGATATTCAGCTGGGTGAAATGAATGTTAGTGAAATGTAAAACCAATAACGTTGTTGTTGTTGTTGGGCTGAGTGGCTCAGATGGTTGAGGCGCTGGCCTTCTGACCCCAGCTTGGCAGGTTTGATCCTGGCTCAGTCCGGTGGTATTTGAAGGTGCTCAAATACGACAGCCTTGTTGTCGGTAGATTTACTGGCACGTAAAAGAACTCCTGCAGGAAAAATTCTGGCACGTCGGCGTCTCCGAAAACCATAAAAGTTGTTAGTGGGACGTAAAGCAAATATTATTATTATTATTATTATTATTATTATTATTATTATTATTTATTTTGCACAATTTCGTGGTATTGATATTCAAACAGTTGTACAGGTTTTAGAAAATCAAAGCACAATAAAACTTAATTTACACTACATTTTATGTAAGATTTTAACCTATAAATTTCCGTACAATTCCAGTCGTGGCAATGACCACAGTCTTCTGCATGGTCTTGTGATGTTGGTGTTGACATCCAACTTCTTCAGTCTTTCCACCAGAGTTTTATGTATAGTAGCTGTACTCGAAAGGATTATTGGTACAATTATAACCTCTTTACAGTGCCATAATCTTTAAATATGTTCTGCCAGTGGTGTGTACTTGTTGATTTTCTCAGTATACTTTTCATGGAGCTTCCCGGTGTTCGGGACAGCTATGTCGATCGGAGCGGTACGTTTTATTCCCTTCTCTAACACCACTATATCCGGTCTTTTGTTAATAGTCGTCGTCGTCTTATCCGTGATAATTGTTCGGTCCTTAATTTTTTTTTTTTTTAATTTTTTTAAATTACAAATTGCTATGTCAAGTACACATGCCAAGGTCCAATATTACGAAAAATGGCACAGTGTTGGAATGCATTTCCTTATTGGTTTTTATATAATAATTTGTACGGAAGATAATGGTCTAATGACATTTCAACAGCTTCATTAAGTCGTTCTCTAATAAATTGTTCAACATAGGTGTTCAAGTAGAACTACGGCATGACTATAACGTCTTTCTGGACTAGTTACAAACTTAAAAATTAGAACTTATTCGCAACTTTTGAATAAGACTATATCAAGTTCACATGCCAAGGTCTATAATTACAAAAAATGACAGTGTTGGAATGCATTTCCTAATTATTTTGTATATAATCATTTGTGTTGTTCTATACTCACTTTCATCATTTGTAATAATATTTTTAAACTTTCATTCATATTCAACATTGACCATGGCTCAAGGCCATCAATATTGTTAATATTCACTTGTACCTAAATCAAGTTACTTATATAATGACGTTTTTTTTTTAAGTGAAGTTTTTTATTGTATTCAATTTTGTAGTAGATTTTAGGTCATTTTTAACCAGGTGCCTGATACGGTTTGGAAGTTTTTTAATGTATTCAATTTTGTAGTATATTGTCGATCAGTTTTAACCAAGTACCTGGGTTTGAGGTAATGATACGGCTGATGATGCCCTATAGGAAAGGGCGAAACATGTACCAATTCTTATTTTAATGAGGATTTAACTCTAACTTCAACATATTGAGTTGTATTGAATAGGTGGAAGAGAAATAAGTTTTACATTTATCATATTATTACTTTCCATATGGATTATTATTATTATTTTTTTGCTATTGGCTTTGCATCGCACCGACGCAGATGGTCTTATGGCGACGATGGGACAGGAAAGGGCTAGGTCTGGGAAGGAAGTGGTCGTGGTCTTAAGGTACAGCCCCAGCATTTGCCTTGTGTGAAAATGGGAAATCACAGAAAACCATCTTCAGGGCTGCTGACGGTGGGGTTCGAACCTACTATCTCCTGAATATTAGATACTGGCCGCACTTAAGCAACTGCAGCCATCAAGCTCGGTCCAGACATTTTAATCTTGTCATTTTTTAATACAGTTTGAGGGCTATACTTAAAATAGGGAAGTCTTTCATCAACCAGTCCGTATTTAATGGTAAGTTCTTGGTGCTTGGTTCTTGGGCAACTGAGTTGTGGCGTTCTTTATACTCCCTTCCTGAGAAGTGCGAGCATCCAGAAGCAACATGATGGATGGTTTCTTGCGTTTGGCAGCCATATCGGCACGAGTCACACATGACAGTTAGGTCTCTCACCACGTTTTTCAGGTAGCTTCTGGTTGGAATGACTTGGTCTTGTGTAGCTAACATAAAATCTCTTCTTTTGGGGAATATTTGCCCTGCACTCAGCCAAAATTTCAATGTTTCTAAAGCGACATTTTCTTGTCTGAGGCAGGGATGCTTCCCATGTAATGGTTTTGCTAGCCATGCATCCAGCTTTTGCAAATCAATTCTTACTTCTTGCTCTAAGTCTTGGTGGTTAAGAAGTGACAGAGTTATATCATACACTTCACATAATCATTTGGTGGAGGTCTGAGTTTTCAGCTGATGTATGAAAATACTCCCTCAGTGACACTAATTGCTGTGTTAGCTGAGCTCCAATGTCCACAATACCACGACCACTCAGACGGCGTGGCAGAGTCAATCGCTCAACTGCTGACTTTGTGTGGTGTTTTCGTTCCTTGGTCATCAGGCAGTCCGGTCTAGAAAGCCAAGAATAACGGCCGAGAGGATTCGTCGTGCTGACCACATGACACCTCGTAATCTGGAGGCCTTCGGGCTGAGCAGTGGTCGCTTGGTAGGCCAAGGCCCTTCAAGGGCTGTAGTGACATGGGGTTGGGTTTGGTTTGGTTTGGTTTGGTTTGGTCATCAGGCAGTGCAGTTTCTTTTCAAGATTTTCAATGTCAGTCTTTTTCCACTTGATAACTCCGAAGGAGTAGCTAAGAACTGGTATCGCATAGGTATTGATTGCTTTAGTCATATTCTTGCTGTTCAGGCCTGATTTCAGGATTAACCAGATCCATGTAACAAATTCTTCAAACAATTCATACTTAACTACTGTGTGTTCTGTGCGTGATGTTTGCTTGATACCCAAGTACTTGTAAGGCTCGTTTGAAATCATCGTTTTGATTGATTGCCCATCTCTCAGCTCAAACGAATCTTCTTCACATAATTAACCTTTGACCATACTAACCATTTGGCATATGTCAATCCCAAAGTCCATACAAATGTCCGAGAAGTTCTCAGTGATTCTCAGTAGTTGTTCAAGCTGTTGTTAGTTGGCTGCATACAGTTTGATATCATCCATGTACTGGCTTCGTGATTTGGACTTGATGGAATAGGCAAATCGAGTGGAGTTCATTATCCTTGACAGTGGATGCATTGCCAGGACGAATCACAATGGACTTAGGAGTCCCCTTGGAATATTCCACGCTGTATACTTATGGTATCTGTTTCAATGTGTCCTGTAGATGTATTGAGATGCATTCTTGTGCTCCAAGTTAGCATGGCATGAGACAGGAAGTTGATGAGTTAGGGATCAACCCTATAAATCTCCAGTACATCTAGTAGCCAGCTATGCAGCACGGAATCAAAAGCTTTCTTGTAATCTATGTATGCTATGCACAGGTTGTGATGCATAGCGTTGGCCTGTCCGCGTACAACTGCATCAATGATAAGTTGTTCCTTACATCCTTTTGAACCGCGTTGGCTTACTTTCTGTTGTATCGCAATGATGTTATTCTGCTCACAGTGCTTGTAGATTCGTTTGGTTATACATGATATGATCTTGTTGAATGTGGAGAGGCAAGTAATAGGTTGATATCTTGCAGGATCATTGTCTTCTTTCTCATCTGTTGGGAGAAGGTATGTGATCCCTTGAGTTAAGAATGTTGCCATTTGTGATGGATCGGCCACCACTGTCTTGATCAACTTTGTGAAGTTCTCATGGGTACTCCAAAATCTTTTGACCAAAAGTTCTGAATTTTATCAGGCCTGGGGATTTCCAGTTGGGAAGATTCACAATAATGCTAGTTACAAAATCAGTCATCAGGGGTTTACACAGCATTTTTTGACATTGCAAAAGCATCTGTTCTTCCACAGATATCCAACTTTTGTCTTTGTTATATTTAACAGGAGTTGAGAGTTTGTTTTCCCAAAATTCTTGAACTTGTTGCTGTGCCGGGCAATCTGTGTTTGAACAAGTCTGGGTATTGTTAAATTGACAATAGAATGACTTCTCAGCTCGGTCAAATAGTGGATTATCCTGTTTCCTCTTTGCACTTTTCTGATATCTTGCAAGCCTTGATGAAGATACTGACAACATTTGCTTAATTGTATCCAGGACCTGATTGGGAGTAACATTTTTCTCATAATACTTTGTGTGAACTTGGTATCTGTACGTAATCTGTTTCAACAGTTTCTTCCTTTTTTTTTAATGTCGCACCGACACAGATAGGTCTTATGGCGACGATGGGACAGGGAAAGCCTAGGAATGGGAAGGAAGCGGCTGTGGCCTTAAGTAAGGCATAGCCCCAGCATTTGCCTGGTGTGAAAATAGGAAACCACGGAAAACCATTTTCAGGGCTGCCGACAGTGGGGTTCGAACCCACTATCTCCTGGATGCGAGCTCACAGGCGCACGCTCCTAACCGTACAACCAACTCACCCGGTCAATGGTTTCTTTGACCTTTGGCCTTTATTGTACTCTTCCATATGAGCAATATCTTGTCTGATGGTTTCTATGCACTTCTTCATTCTCCTCTCCCACTTTGGCATTGTTATTGTTGCACCAGCTTGTTGTGGTAATTGTCTTTGGGTGTTAAGTCAATGACCATTTCTCTAATGAGTATCACTGCTCCACAGTAGATGTGTGCGTGGAGAGTTTCAAGGTTGTCTGCGGTGTGAATGTATTCCGGAAGCACATTTTTTGGTTCATCACGTTTATCACTTTTGCCATTTTCTTTGGAGTATTAACCTTTAGAAATTTCGGTCTCAAGTTTGGATCCATACCTTCAAATTCCATACTGGCTCCCTTCATTAAGTTCTCCAGTTTCAATATCAAGTTGTTCTCAAGGTTTTGAGGGTCAGGGGGCCGATGACCTTAGATGTTAGGCCCCTTAAAACAACAAGCATCATCATCAGCATCATTTTGAGGGTCAGGACCAGCAATATCTTGTGTTGGTTCCTGCTGTTGTCTGTTCTGTATTCGTTCAAGATTATGTGATAAGGTGGTCAAATTTGGCTCTTCAGTACTTACGTCTGGACTACCATCAGTTGAATCAGTTTCATTTCCTGCTTTATTTCTCGAGCAATCATATTGAGTCTGGTCTGAGGGATCAGGTTATTCTTTAAGATCTCTCTGCATTGATCAGCTGTTTGGTGTTCTTTCACTAAAATGTCAGGATATTTATGGGTGAATTCTTTGTAAAGTTTCTGCCTATATCCAGTTACATTTACTCCAAAATTCGTAACTTTGTAGTAGATGCGCATAATGTCTTCGTTCATGGCATTTTGTCCATATCATGCGCTTTCTTGGCAGTCCTGCTTGGGTGAGCGCTGGCTGTGTTTCCTGCGCAGCACCTTCTGTAGGTGAAGCTCGTGTTGTCATTGGACTTCTTTGCTCTATCGACTGAAAGTGATATGTGGGTTTAGCAAGGTTTTTTAAAGTTACTTACTCAAGTCAGAACATAAACTGATAGTTCTCAATAATTTTATTGGTCAGTGTTAGTTTACCAATTCCAAAATGCTCCATTAAATCAAGTTCCCTTGGAATTCCTGGAAGAGACTGATAGTTAAACAGAGATACTGTTAAAGAAATGTTGTCTTCCCAGTTACACACCTGATACAATGTTATGCAGCAAGTAAATTCAAGGGGTAGGGTCTGTTTCACTCAAAATGGGAAGCATGTTTGCAACATTTTAATAACTGCATGAACCTACTTGAAACCAGAAATCCTTACGTGACTGTCACAAGACCCTTCAACGATGAGATATTACATTGTTTGCTTAAATAAGGACTGCGTATTGAACCCACATACCTTAAGGTCAAAGTAGCCTGTGAAGAACTGAGGAGTTCAGAACACAAGAAATGGTGTGAACTTCCCAAGAAAAGAAAACTGGGTAGAATTCTACCAATATACACGTGGCAATCAATGGTTGTTCGACAAAAGAGGCCCTTTATCTTCAGAGTGGCGAGATGCTAGCAAATGTAATACCTGTTAGAGTTCTTCCAGGCAGATGCCTGTATGGATCCTGTTGTGGACATTGCAATGAGTTTGATGAAACCTTTGTTCATGTTCTGGAATCTTGCAATCAGTGGAAACTTCTAAGAAATTTCTGTCATCACTCAGTCAGGAAGATGATAGCAAATAGATTAAAGGAATCTGGTTTGAAGGTGCATGAGGAAGTTCATTGTCTCGCTACAGGAAGTTATGTGCATCGGCTGTAAATCATTGCAATTGACAGAAAGAATGTGCTGTTGTAGTTGATCTGACAGGTTTGAAGGCAATAAAGAAATGTATATAATGCCGGGCTGAGTGGCTCAGATGGTTGAGGCGCTGGGCCTTCTGACCCCAACTTGGTAGGTTCGATCCTGGCTCAGTCCGGTGGTATTTGAAGGTGCTCAAATATGTCAGCCTCATGTCAATAGATTTACTGGCACGTAAAAGATCTCCTGTGGGACTAAATTCCGACACCACGGCTTCTTCGAAAACCGTAAAAGTAGTTAGTAGGACGTAAATCCATTATTATTATTATTATTATTATTATTATTATTATTATTATTATTATTATTATTATTATTATTATTATTATTATCATCATCATCATCATTTCCCTTTATCCAGCTATAGCCGGGTACGGGCAAATATGGTTCCTCTCCACTTTCTTCGGTCTTTCCACCACTCCTCCTCCAACACTGTGTCCCAGTCCAGGTTTCTTTCTATAATGCTGCGTTGGATGGTATCCTTCCATCTCAATTGTGGTCATCCACGGCCTCTCCTTCCTTGGATTTGCATTTCCATCACCTTTTTTGGCATTCTTTCGTCGCTCATTCGCTTTATGTGCCCAAACCATCTTAGTCGGCTCTTCTCTATTCTATCATTCATTTTTTCCACTCCAATTTCTTCCTGGATTTTCTCATTCCTTATTTTGTCCCTTCTTCTCTTCTGTATCATACTCCTCAAGAACTTCATTTCGGCTGCCTGTATTCGACTCTCATCCTTCTTTGTCATTGTCCAAGTTTCTGCTCCGTAAGTTGTTATGGGTACGTAATACATCTTGTACATAGTATCCTTTGCTTCCGTTGGCACATCTTTTTCCCATAACATGTTTCTTACACTATGATAGAAACAACTTCCAGCTTGAATCCTTTTACTAATCTCAGCATCCAGTCGAGCATTCTCCATTAATTCTCTCCCCAGGTATTTAAACGTTTCCTCTACTTCCAGGGGCTTGTCTGCAAGTCTAATCTGACCTTTCCTTTCTTTCTCCCCTCTCGTCATAACAAGAGTTTTACTCTTTTCTACACTTATTTTCAAACCACATTCTTCGATCTTCCCATTCACCACATTCAACTGTTCTTGAACCTTCCTGTCGTCTTCTCCCCAAATCACAATATCATCTGCAAATAACATCATGTTCATTTCTCTTCCTCCATATGCTGCTTTTGCTGTTCTCATGATGTCATCCATTACTATTGTAAACAGGATTGGTGATAGAACACTTCCCTGTCCCAGCCCACTAGTTATTTTGAACCAACTTGTCCTTCCAACTTGTGTTTGCACGTAACTACAACATTCCTTATACAATGCCATGATCATTTTTATTAATCCCTGTCCAATTCCGTTTTGCACCAGACTGTCCCAAACTTTCGTCCTGGGGACATGCCTTTTCAATGTCAATGAATGTCATCACCATACCATTCCCGTACTCCCAATGCTTTTCCATTAGTTGTCTCATAATGAAAATGGGCTCTATTGTTGACCTTCCACTTCTGAAACCAAACTGATTTTCCTGTATCTGCTTCTCAACCCTCAACCTTATTCTACTTTCCAGTATCCTTTCCATTATCTTAGCAACATGGGATATTAGAGTAATTCCCCTGTAGTTCTTCAAAACTTTCTTATCACCTTTCTTGAAAATTGGATGATTATTCCTTTTTGCCAATCCTCAGGGACCTCCTTATTCTCCCAGACATTCCTGAGAACCCGATATGTCCACTGCAGGCCTACAGCTCTAGCTGCCTTTATCATCTCCACTGAAATTTCATCTATTCCAGCAGTTTTTCCATTCTTCATCTTTCTTACTGACATTTCAATTTCATTCATTGTAATTTCTTTATCCATTTCTTCATCAACTAATTGCCTTTCCTGGTCGTCCATTGAATGACTGTCATCTGTTCTTATGTTCAGCAGCTTCTGAAAATACTCTCTCCATCTATTTCTTATTTCTTCTGGCTTTGTTAAAATTATGCCACCTTCATCCTTCACAAATCTGGTGTTTACTTGATCTCTCTTTTTGTTTCTTAAGATACCATACAGTAATTTCTTGCTACCCTGCGTATCATCTCTCAATTTCTGTGTGAATAAGGCCCAGCTTTTCCTCTTTTCTTCCTCCACTACTTTCTTGGCCAATATCTTTGCCTCCACATATTTTCTTCTACTTTCTTCAGTTTTAGATGTTTTTGATGCTTTCCATGCCATTTTCTTTTCCTTCACTTTAATCTTTACCCTATCATTCCACCAGTGTGTTTCTTTGTCTTTCACATTTCCTGATGTTCTACAACACACCCTTTCTGCACATCCAACCAGTGCTTCCTTAAATCTTTTCCATTCCTCTTCAACATTCCCCACCTCTGTCCTGGGTACCAAGGGTGTTATTTCCGTTTGAAATTCTTCTTGTATGCTTTTCTCCTTCAACTTCCATACTTTAATTCTTTTCTCTCTTCTTAATTGGGGTTTTTCAATCTTTCCAACTTTCAATTTTCCTATCACAACAGGCATGGCTGTTACATCTACAAGGTTCTTCTGGTGTTCTTTCTCTAATCAATCATGGTCTTTGTTCGTCTGTCTTCCCAACCATACCTTGTAATCTTTTGACTGTTCTTCTTCCTAAACCAGGTGTTTCCAACAATCATTTGATTCCTCATGCAAAAATCCACCAACAACTCGCCTTCTGAATTTACATTTCCATATCCAACGGGCCCTACAACATCTTCCTTTCCTTGTCTTTCCATTCCAACTTGTGCATTTAGATCTCCCATCAATAGTACTTCCTTATCTTCTATCTGTCTCTCCACTTCCTCTAAGAAGACCTCTAGATGTTCATCTATGCAATCAGTTTGTGGGGCATACAACTGAAATAGATCTTTCACGCCATTTTCAAACTGGAGTCTCATCATCATCATCATCATCATCATCATCCTATCACTGGCGTACTTTGTATATTCCAGATATTCTTGGATTTCTCTTCTAAGTATGATGGCCACTCCATTTTTTGCTTCAGGTCCTCCGCTGTAATACAGCCTGTATCCTTCTCTCAGAGGGATCTCCCCTGTACCCCTCTTCTTGGTCTTGCATAGTCCAAGTATGGCTATATCTTTTTCTGTCATGAAGTCAACCAGTTCTTCTGTCTTTCCCGTCAGTGTCAGTACATTTACTGTTGCAATTTTGATGTAGTTTGGTGCTGGTTGCCCATTTTTCACAGTTCCCCCAGCAGCTGAAGAGCTGCGCGTCACTTTTAGCAGGGGACGCCCTAACCTTTTCCGAGGCACCATATCTGCTTTGTCCATATAGGCTATTGTTACGATGGGCTCGCCACACCCAAAGGCATTTTATACCTACTGCCAGGTTCAAAATTAGGCCGCCCCTAACATGGAGACAGGCGCCTTTCGTAGCCGCTCCTCTGGAGTACAGACGCTACGGGTATGCCCCTTCCGCCATCTCCGCCGTACCGAAGTCCACCTTCTCTGCCGTAGATGCCGTTGAGGTTTTCACTCGTAACCCTGAGCTGGGACCCATACCAGATGTTACACACCGGGTCAGTGTGCTCTGGGACTCACATAGGCAGGGACGCCACTCCCTGGGTAGGGCTGCCTCCGAAGAGGGTTCCTACCTGCTACCTGGTATTATTATTATTATTATTATTATTATTATTATTATTATTATTATTATTATTATTATTATTATTATTAAAAACCAAAGTGATGCTTAACAAATGGGCCCCAGCAGGAAAGCTGCATGTGGGAAACACCACATTACAACAGGTCAGTGAATTTGTCTATCTTGGGCAACTTGTAAACATGAAAGGGGACTTAAGATCGGAAATCTTCCGACGTATCAAACTAGGATGGCAAGCCTACGGAAGAAATTCTTCAATCTTCAAATCCAACATGCCACCCCACCTAAAGAAGATAGTCTTTGACCAGAGTGTTCTCCCCGTACTGACTTACGGTTGTGAAACCTGGACATTGAGCGAGTTTGTTAAGCAAAAACTCAGAACAACCCAAAGAGCTATGGAACGGTTCATGCTAGGCTTGATGAAGAAAGACATGAAGAGAGCAGATTACATCAGGTCAGTCACAAAGGTCAGTGACATTTTAGAAAGGGTATTTATCCTAAAATGGCAGTGGGCAGGCCATGTTGCTCGGAGAACTGATGGTAGGTGGACAAAGCTTGTGCTTGAGTGGTGTCCGAAAGATCATCTCAGACCAAGGGGAAGACCACCGGACAGATGGGATAAAGACATCCGGAAGATTACTGGGATCAGTTGGCAGAACATCGCTCAAGACCATCCCAGATGGAGAGACCTCATGGAAACCTACCTTGCTTCGGACTTAAAGAGGCCACATCGTAAAAACGATTGAATATGGCTGATAGTGATATATATATATATATATATATATATGAGTCCACAGCTCCCTACCTGAAATACGTACCAAGTCTCCCGCTTTTTCATCGTTCCTCCCGATCTCCCGATCGTTGGGACCAATTTCCCGATTTCCAGAGCAGTATCAGTAATTTTCGTATTATTTTTAACTTCCGTGGATTTCCTCATTCTATCGATATATGGCTGGTCGCTAGTAGTTCTAATAATGATACCAGATGGCAGTACGGGGCATGGTGGCCAGTCATGTGCTCCTCTTTGGTCTATAATACAGGCATTCTCTTTGCAAGCGAGTCATGCGAGTAACCTAACCTCAGAAGTAGCACGCAGGACATGCAGAAGTGCTCATGTTGTATGTCTTAATATATTTTGTTTTGGCCAAAATGTCAAAAAGGAAATATAATGCAGTGTTTAAAAGTGCTTATAGGGAAGAGTTTCCATGTTTCAGTGAATTCAGGAAGGGAGCAACGTTCACATTCTGTACTATATATAGGTATGATTTTTCAGTTGCACATGGCAGGAAGTGCGATATACTCAAACATATGCAAACAAAAAAACATAAGGAGAGTGTCCAGTGTGTAGAAAGAAACCAGAAACTGAACTTTTCATGTAAAAACCAAGATGCAAATCCTGTGACAAATGCCGAGGCGTTATTTGCGTCATTTATCGTAGAAAATAACCTGCCTGTAAATTGTACCGACCATGCGGGACCTTTGTTTCGCAAAATGTCTCCTGATTCAGAAATCGCTAAAAGATATGGGTGTGCTAGAACGAAAACAGCGGCTGTCATTACAAAAATGTGCATGGAAGAAAGGGCGAAAATTGTATCACATTTGCAGGTGAATGCATTTTCTGTTGCTCCTGATGGTAAGTAATAAAAGCAACTTGAAAATATATCCTATTGTTGTAACATTTTTTAGGTCTGAACTCAGTGAAGTTCAGAGTTGTCTACTTTCTGTGCCTAATTTAGAAGGTGATGCTACTGGAGCTGACATTGCCAATCTTTTGCTCTCAACTTTTTGGGAATTCTGCATCTCATTAAAAAACTGCCTAGCACTTGATGCTGCCTGAAGAAGCCTTTGGGGGTGACCATAGAGCAGTGATAGCAAAATTAAAATAGGCTAGGTCAAACAAACTACAGGAAAAAAGAGAAAGATTAGGGTCTGGAGATTGAAGGAAAGGGAGGTTCAGGAAGAGTTTAGGACAAAATTACAAAAACTAATACAAAGGACAGATATTAGTCATGTTGAACAGGAATGGAATAATTTTAAGAATGAATTTGTAAGGTTTGCTGAGAAGGCATATGGCAGAACATCAGGAAAAGTTAGAGAGAAAGGGACAGCATGGTGGAAAGGTACAGTAAAGGAAAAGAAGAAAACTTGGAACAAGTGGAAAACACGCAAGACTGAAGAGAGTAGAGGGAGATAAATAGAAGCAAAAAGAGTTTGCAAAGATGTAGTACCAAATAGTTAAGAATATACTTAAGCATTGTATTTAAGCAGTCCGTCTATTCAATAAATATTTAAGTGTATTCTCAAATACATGCTACTCGATTTTCAAGTCAGTACAGGTTTAGAAAATGAAGCTCTTAAAGCTTGTTACCTGTAATAAAAAAAGTAGTAGCCAAAGATAAGTTGAGAAACATTCACCATGGAACTAAAGGAGGATTTGAACTGTGGGAACAAATTATTATTTGGATTTATAAGAAACTATAGGAAAGAAGCAGTGAACAATACAGGGTTTGTAAAGAATAAAGGAGTAATACTGATAAACCCAGGAGAGATAATTGAACAGATGAAAGAATATTTCAATGAACTGCTGAAGGTAAGAAACCAGACATGTGGAGAAGGTATCCAGGCAGCAGGAATAGAAGAAGTAAGAGAGAAGAAATCAGACATTAGAATGACAGAGGTGGAATGGGCAATTAAAAAGATGAAGATGGGAAAAGCTAGGGGAATAGGTGAAGTAATCATTGAAATGATCAAGGCTGCAGGACCAGTGAACTCCACTGGATTTATGGAATACTCATGTGTATGGAGAAAAAGAAGTGCTTGAGGATTGGGAAAAGGGGTTATAATACCAACATTCAAGAAAGGAGATAAGACTTGCGGTAACTACTGAGGAATCGCCATTATCTCCCATGTTGCCAAGTTAACCTCTTAACTGGGCATGGCGTATATATTCATACGCTGAAGGTTACAGGGTAATGGGCATGACGAATATATAAGTACTCGTCTTTTACTGCGAATATCTCCTGGGTATGATGAACTGCTTTGCCGCATTGTGTATTGTTGTCTTAATTGATGTTTTTCCCGACGATGGCAGCAAATACCACTTGTCATACTCCTTGAAGCTTATTTATTTTTATTTTACATCTGTGTGGTGCTACTTGTCCGCAGTAGGCCAAATATGGCAGCATCTAGTTCAAAGAGTAAGTTTGGAATGCTCAAAAAAGACAAGATTTTTCAACACTTAGAGAATGATTGTCACGATTAATCTTCTCAGAAATCCAACGATGAGTGGTTTGATACAGATGAAGGTGAGTCTGATAGTGAAAGTTGTTCCGAGAATGAAGGACAAGATGAACAACATGACGAATCAGATGAAGGCGAAGTGCAGTTCTAGTAAGGTAAATGACGTAACTGAACGTGGAGTTAATGTAAAATCTTTCACAATGTCACTAGCATTGGTGATGAGTAGAGGAAGTAAAAATGGAAAAGGAGCTATCAAAATTGGAGACAAGGAACTGGAAGTAGTTGAACACTTCAAATACCTGGGAAGTGAACGAACAGAAAATGGAATACTGTATATGGAAATTAGTAGGAGGATACAACTGGGGAGTGCCTTTTACCACCAGGTAGGCCTATGGATATTGATATGGAATAAAGATGTACTAATGAAGGCTAAAGAAGTAGTGTACACGGGATATTGCTTAACCTATAATGGCATATGCAATGACTCAGAGAGATGAGAGTAGAGTACAGGCAGTTGAAATGAAATTCCTGAACAGTATGGTACAGAAGACAAGGAGGGTTAGATTGAGAAATGAAGACATTCAAAAAGAGTTAAATGACTGTGCAAAAACTTAATGACAAATTGGAACAGAACAGATTGAGATTGTTTGGACGTGTCAAGTGGTTGAAAGAAGAAAGACTGCCAAGACAAGCATTGGAAGCAGGGAAGAGGGATGAGGAAGACCCAAGATTATGGTGGATGGACCCTGTGAAGAACGTCATAGCACAATGAAACTTGGACGGGAATACATGGTCAGATGAGGAATGGTGAAGAGACAGGATGAAGTGGAGAGGAACCATATTTGTTGCCCCCCTGCTGTCAGCTCGAAAAGGGAAAATGATGATGATTGACTCATGTCATACAAATATTCCTTAAAAGGGAACAATTGAGGTTCCATCTTATTCAATACATTTCAGTTATGTATTTGATGTTCATGTGACAAAATACTGAAAAGCAACTCGGTTATTCTAGCTACAGAAATTCCTCAACATTCAAATGAAAGTTTTGGTAAAATGACCACTTGTAAAAGAGTTCTGTTGGATGGAAGTCTGAAGCGTGTCACTCGATTCACATTTGATCCTCGTGTGTGCCCTATTCGTTGATAGTACCACCTTACACATTGTTTAACACTCTATCTTCTGAAATGATCTTTAAAAATGTAGGCCGAAGTTATGTGGTTGAGGTATCGGTGGTTATAAAT
The DNA here is from genome assembly GCF_040414725.1 of Anabrus simplex. NCBI lineage: Eukaryota > Metazoa > Arthropoda > Insecta > Orthoptera > Tettigoniidae > Anabrus > Anabrus simplex. Next base: position 78,722,495 of record NC_090267.1, on the reverse strand, counting down.
GAGAACCATATAATAAATGGGTATTTTCCTGTGGCCAAGCTTCTTAAAAAAGGTAAATTGTAGGCTAACTGGTGGATTAGGCTCAAGAGCATCTTCCTGACTGTGTCAATGTAGGAAAATGTTTAAATGACCTTCATCCATATTCTCCAAGTGTCGAAGTGTTGACAATCTGAGGGATACTGTGCTCGAGTTAGCATTAGTTATTTGAATTCCACATCTGGTGTTGTCTTTATATATTTTAATGTGTGTTTTATCTCTTGTGATTTTGCATACTGTGAAGGATTTTAATGATTGTACATACATTATATAACTTGCCGATGTTTAGAATTACAAGGCTAAGGGTGACCCCTGGTTGGGGTGAAACCGGTCCCTTAAATTGTGAAATGGTCTACAAATCTCTTTGTCATTTTACTTGTAGTGTATTGAAAGGTTGATAACCTCATACCTATTCTGAATACATGTCAATACAGATAAAACATGAAGTTCTTAACTTATGATATGTTTTATGTAAATAAAACATCTTTGGCAAAATATGAATGCAGTTCATTTAAGAATTAAAATAATATTAAAGGGGCACTAATTTAAATAAATTTTCTTGTAGACAGCATTGCTGTTGCATGGATTGTATTGAGTATGTGTTTGGAGGGTGCGGGGGGTTATGAGCAAGATATCAGTGGTGGAAATAGATCACCAGTTTTAGTGAACTCATTGTTTATTAAATATTTGCTGTACTCTGCAGCTTGTATATACACCCATGTTCATAAAAAAACAGAACACCTTGAAAGACTAGAGATAGGAAGTTCATATTCACAGGACATGTTCATTAGTATGTTCTGCAGAAATGATTAGCATTTCAGTCACCTAGGTTCAGCATGTGTCCCATTGCCTAGTAGGCACTGGGTCGTCCATGGGCACTGAAAACTTATTCCATGCGTGATGGCATTGACGTGTATAAGGCATGAATGGCATCTTGGGACATAGCCATCCGTGCTGCATTCACCTGGTTCCGCAGTTCATCTTTGGTGGTTGGCATTGGGTCACAGCGCCACACCCGTCATTTCACCATATCCCACACATTTTCGATTGGCGACAAGTCCAGTGATCGGGCGGGGCCAGGGCAACAGTCTGACATCCTGTGACAACAAGAAGGCACGTGTTCGTACAGCAACATGTGGTCGCGCATTGTCCTGCTGAAATATGGCGTCTGTCGTGTGGAAAGGGTATGACTACGGGTCACAGTATGTCATTTACGTAGGTCAAACTATTCACAGTGCCCTGGACATGCACCAACTGTGATTAGTGGTTGTACCCAATAGCACCCCACACCATAAGGCCTTGAATTGGCATTGTATGTCTTGTGTGAATGCAGTCAATGTGATGCCTCTTCCCCTGTCTGCGGCGAACCAAAATGCGGCCATCATTTTCAAACAAACAGAACTTGGATTCGTCTGAAAACACTATCTGCTCCCATTCCTATCCCCAGTGACTTTGTTCCATACACCATTGCAGCCTAGCATGTTTATGCACATTAGTCCAAGGTAGGTGGAGAAGTGGACGACGCACCATTAACCCAGACCGTAATAAACGGCGATGGACTGTCACTCCTGATAGTGTATGATGTGTTACATTGTTCCACTGTTGTGCCAGAGCCAAGAAGGATGCAGATCTATCCTGCAATATCATTTGAATGGTGTGTCTATCTTCTCGGGGGGGTGGTCTGGGTGGTTTGACCAGACTCTTTTCGTCGTGTTATACCGCCTTCTGTGAACCATTTTGTACACACCTGTTGCACTGCCAACACATTTCATCCCACACGAGCAGCAGTTTCATGGATGGATGCATCACGTTCTCTCATGCCAAATGCACCTTCTTTCAAATTCCCTTATTTGACGTTATGGTTCTCACACATGTCTGTGAGGGATCCTGCACATCTGCTCAAGTCACACTGATCCATTACCTTTGGTTTATAGAGGCAACGAGAGCCACGGGCACATTTTACCAGTCGATGGTGGTGCGCCGAGATATCAATATGGACCTTGAACCTGCGGGCCGACATGGTTTAAATGCTAATCATTTCTTCAGAACATACTGTACTAATGCACATGTTCTGTGAATATGAACTTCCTATCTCTAGTCTTTCAGGGTGTTCTGGTTTTTATGAAAATGAGTGTATTTTGTTATTGATTATTACCAGTATTAGCAATGACATGTGTTAATTTATCATTCATTCAGTTTTTAAAAATCCCCACAGTTCCTGCCATTTTATGAAATCTATTGCTTCATCCCTACAGTTGACGACACTTCTTCCAACTCATTTGGTATAAATTCATCTGAACTCCCTGCCCTGATATTGGCAGGTTCTTCATCACTGTCACTCACAAATAGCTTTCTTTTTGGCTTGCAGCAAACTATTACACAGTTCCTCACTCTCCACCATCTTGTAGTAGTGACATAGATATCTCTAGCTGGGTGGAGTGGCTCATACAGTAAAAGTACTGCCTTTGAAGCCCTAGTTAGCGGGTTCAATCCTAGCTCAGCTTGGTGGTAATTGAAGGTGTTCAAATACCCAGCCTTCTATTGGTACAGATAAAAATAACTCCTGTGGGTTAGAATTTTGGCACTTAGGTGTTTCAAAAAAGTGTTAGTGGGATGTAAAAATCATTTATCATCATCATCATCATCATCAAGCTAACTCAGGAAATCTAGAACAAACATTACTGTATTGGTCTACTGTCTGTTATCAGAATTTAACACTACTTGCACAGACACAAGCCAGTATGCTTAGAACTACATACAGTAGATGACAATAACTTGGTTTGCACCAAAAGGTGGCAGAAGAGGAACACTGGAATAATGAAAACTCTTCAAATAGAAAACAGCTAAACATACTGAGAAAAGAGTGCCTGAATCTTAAGCATCATTAGGAGAGTGGAAAGGAAGTAACGTTAGTGCACACATGGAAAGAAGAAGGGATGTTTGTAAATTGTGGATAACCAGCAGTCAAAGAGATGATGCTTGCAATCTTACTGCCTGCACAATATGTTCATCCTATTTCGAACAAGAGGATTTTGAAGGAAAATAATCATCTGTGAAAGTCAGGTTTTGTGTGGTTTAGTGTATTTTTTTAAAATGCTATTTGTTCGGGGCGTCGACCCATGTGGATCTTTTTTCCCTACTGGCACCATATTGTATGAACCTCCGTGAAATTGGAATGGCAGTAGTGTAGAATGTTGTGTGTGAGGAAAGGAAGATTAAGGATGTCACAAACACCCAGTCCCCAGGCCAGGGATATTGATCATTACAATTAAAAACCCCTGGCCTGGCTGGGATTCGAACCCGGGGCCACCGGGTGACAGATGGACGCATTGCCCCGTACACCGCAGGGCCGGATGGTTTAGTGTATAGTCCATGATTGTTGTATTCAGAAGCTAGCCACACCTAATTACCAGCATTACATTTTATTGCTCTGACAGGTAATTCAGTATTCTAGTTGAAATAGATTTGGTAATACAATAAGTCATCTTGTAAAATGAATTATTTGTTGTAGTTTAGCCACCAGTTAGAGAAAACATTTATTGGCGGTATTTATCTTGATACATTCTTATTTTGAGGAAGTACTACTAGTTGTATATTAATTCAATTCACCAAGCAAGAATTAATTCTGTTTATATTAAGAGATTTTTTGAGAGTTTAATGTAACTAAAAATCTTATTATGTCATCTTCCCCCCTGCATCATTGTTCCAAGGCAGTCCAGGGTTTTTCCTGTTCTATGCCTCTATTGTACAGTAAGCCATTTTAGTTATCCTGTCCATGCTATGTGAAAAGAGGTCTATTATGCTGTCAAGTTTAATCATTCATGTGACCTTTGATAGCACTTACAAGAAGGAGCACGCATGATGGCTAATCTAACGGCTCAAATGGGTAACCTGGATCGAGCACGGAAAAACTACGAGAAGGCATTCAAGGAGGCAGAGCGGGCGTTAGACAATTTCCAGCGGGCGGATGCCGACCTGAATCTTTCACGAGCTGAAGTCGAGAAGCAGCGGATGAATATGGCCATCAAGTCACAGCAATGTGAAGAAACCAAGAATGAGTACGCAAACCAGTTGCAAAAGACTAATGATTTGCAGGTAGGTTTTAACTTAAAAGTTTTTTTTTTTAACAAGGGCCCATCAACATTGCTGTAGATGCACTTCTGCTGATAGGCTTATTTTATTAGCCTGTTTGGAATTAGCACTAGTCCATAATTCCTGTGTTAGAATGTACATTCCCAGTAATGAATCTGTATTTAATTCTTATGGTTTGATGATTGTATTGCCAGATATGCTGTACTTCTTAAGGGCCGTAGTTTTACTTGTATAATGTTTTTTTTTCTAACTTGTTCCTGCTTAATCTGCATTGCAGGTTATTTAAAATTCCCATTTTATTAAATGCTTCTTCATAGAGGCACGTCCTTTGAGGACTGCTACTAAACAGGGTTCTATTGCACTTAAGTAACGTTTCAGTTGCTTTCTTACACGGTGCTTCAATAAATAGCTTCCTGCGATTGTTGGATGCTGTTGTTGTTTTTCACCTTTTAAGGTGTTCATTCCTGGACTGGATGACATCCCTAAGGAAACACTTAGGTATTCAGTGGGCTCGCTCTAGTGCTGTTAACATTATGCTGGTCCTTGTTTAAAAGCAAAAAGATTCTTTTTTATTCAGACAGCCAGACCGCACTTATGGCTTTACCAGGTCCCAGCGTGACTTCTAAACTGGTAGAAGAATGCCTTAGTGCACTGTTGACCTTGGAGAACATTATGATGTCAATCTGTTGTGAGTACTAGATCACAGAAGCACTGAAGGAAATGGAAAGGCTACCTTGTTAAAACCTCTCTTTATGTTTTCATATGCACACTGTAGGATTGATATATTTCATTCTGGAGTACTGTAACATATTATCCCAAAGAGAAGCTTATTCCTCTTCTCGGTATAACTTCATATAATCCTGAGTCTGTTCCCAAGACTGCTTTTGAGCAGTCTGTAAAGCAGATCAAGGAAGCCTTGGGATAAACACTCCTTCTTCCTAAAGTTTGGCTCAGTGATGGCCTTAAATTTCTTATTAAGAAGAAGAATGGTCCTTATTCAAACAAACACTTGTAAAAGAAGCCACGGAAATTTGTGGAAAAACAAGTGCCGCACCAAAAGAGAAGGAAACACCTTGGTGGAATGACCGAGTGAAGACAGCAGTAAAAGATAGAAATATACTGAAAAGAAAATTAGACCTCAAAATACAGAAAACAGGCAATAGACAAAATGAATCAGAAATTGAACATCTAGCACAGGAATACCAGAAAAAGAAACTGGCTGTAAAAGAGTGATCCAGGGAGAAAAGAAAAAGTGCTGGGATGACTTTACTACAAGGATAGAGGAAGACTGTCGAGGAAGTAGGAAACTACTATACAAAATAGTAAACAGGAAAAGAAATGAAAATATAAATATCCTTGCACTGGAAACAGATGGTGGTAGCTTAATACAAACAGAGGAAGAGATCAGGGATGAAATGAAGAAGTACTTCAGCATGCTGTTAAATGGAGATGGGGGCAACACACCACCAATGATTGTAGTGTAGATGAAGTCAAAAACAACAAATACCCATTAACATGGCTTGAGGTAGAAACAGCACTAAAGAGCATGTGAAATGGGAAGTCCCCAGGCTTTGATGACCTCAGCTCAGACATGATAAAGGCAGCTAGAATACTGGGCTTGAATTGGCTATATAGAGTGTTATCAGTGATTTGGGAAAGTAACAAAATTCCAGAAGATTGGAGTAAAGGAGTCATCATCCCACTGTTCAAGAAGGGCAACCGACGGAAATGTGGAAATTACAGAGGCATCACGCTGTTGTCACACTCACTGAAGCTACTGGAAAAGATCATAGAAACAAGACTTAGGAAGATAGTGGAACCTTTGCTTGAGGAAGAGCGACACGGGTGCAGGAAAGGTCGAAGTACTGTGGATCTTATCTTTGCAGGAAAGATGCTGACAGAAAAGTACTGGGAATACGGAAGAAATCTTGTGATTGCATTTGTGGACATTGAAAAAGCATATGATAGTGTTCCTCGAAACAAGGTATGGGAATGTCTAGAAGACCTAAAAATGCCAAAGTACTTAACGGACAAAGTCAAGATGCTATACCACAAGTGCTACAGCTGTGTCCAGATAGGCAATGGACGATCAAAATGGTTTGAAACAAAGAGAGGTGTCCAACAAGGAAGTGCTCTGTCACCACTCCTGTTCATAATAGTAATGGACAAGGTAGCTGCCTCTGTGGAACCGTGGTAGAGTGTCGGCCTCCGGATCCCAAGATAGTGGGTTCAAACCCGGCAGAGGTAGTCGGATTTTTGAAGGGCGGAAAAAAGTCCATTCGACACTCCATGTCGTACGATGTCGGCATGTAAAAGATCTCTGGTGATACATTTGGTATTTACCCGACAAAATTAATTAAATCTCAGCCATAGACGCCCAAGAGAGATCCGGTTTACTCTAGGTCCGCTAGATGGCAGACAGAGTAAACCGGAACGTCGAAATTGACGAGCAGACAGCCAGATGGCGTCAATTCGAAATGTCTGCAAACGGTAGCTGAGGCCATACGATTATTATTATTATTATTATTATTATTATTATTATTATTATTATTATTATTATTATTATTATTATTATTATTATTATTATTATTATTATTATTGACAAGGTCATCAAATCTATCAAGGAAATGGACAGTGAAACAAACGCCCTGGTATTTGCTGATGATGTGCTTTTATGGGGAGAGTCAGAAGCTGAAGTTCAGAAGAAACTTAATGAATGGAACAACACATTCAAAAATTTTGGACTGAAGATGAGCAGAACAAAGAAATTACCATCAGCAGGGAAGGAACAAACTCAAATATATTTCTGGAAGGAGCAAAAATCAAATCAGCTTCCCACTTCAAGTACCTCGGAAGCACAATCTCGAAAGACAACACTGTTAGGCAGGAAATGCTCAACAGGACACAGAAAGCATCAAACTTCTACAGTCAAGTCAGAAATCTTCTCTGGGACTGCAAAATATCACAGAAAGTGAAAGCAATCATGTACCACACGTACTTCGTACCAATCCTCACGTACGGTTTAGAGACTTTTACCCTACTAAACAAAGACTTCAGTAGAATCCAAGCAACTGAAATGAGATTCATTAGAACCATGAACCAAACTATCAGAAAGGACAAGATCAGAAATGAATTGAATAGGAAAGTAGCTGGTATTGAGGTTCCTATTATCAGTGTCATAAAGAAACGCGGACTTCAGTGGTATGGGCGCATGTTGAGAATGAACACGGAAAGACCTGCCAAAAAATATTTCAACATTAATCTCGTAGGAAGAAGACCACAGGTAAGATCAAGAAAACGTTGGCTAGAGACTGTAAGATCAGATGTGGAGGAGAGAGGTTACAAATGGGAGGATGTACTGTATCAGAAGATGTATGTAGAAGGGGATGGTGAGCGCTTGTACACCACACCCAGGAAACTGGAGTTAGGATATGATGATGATGATGATGATCGCCTACAACTGCTCATATAACAAACATTCCTGACACTGAATTTGGAAGGTTTAATTTTAAGCACTGTTTCCCCCATCCCCTTGATTAAAATATCAGGTGGAGCCAGGTTCAGTAGCACCTCTGTAGTTGCAGTCAGGGGTTGTGTTGAAAGTTGCAGTAGTAGTCAGGTAAGCCATTCTTTGAATCTTGCTCAGATTGAATCTCCACCATACAGTATTGATGCTCGTATTACCCTGGTGTACAATTAGTGGATCATGCTATGTTTTAAGGCGGGATTCCACTGAGGCAACATTTGGGCGACGTGGAGCATGCAACAGTGTAGCATGCTGCAGTCGACTTTCAATTGAAGAAACACGGCACGACATGTAGTGTGCGGCTCTGCGGCGTGAGATATGTCGCCATCTGTCGAACACTCTCTGGTGCCGCATGCTTCAAAAATATGCTTGTCGAACTGTGACGCCCGGGATCCGACAGTGTGTGGATCGGTGCTACAATTTCCGTGCGGCAAGATGAAGTGGGCTATTGAAAACACTGCGAATTTAATTGGGGATTGTCACAAAGCTCTGGAACTGCGGGATGTAACATTGAGTGATTGTAAAAACATTAGTAAAGAAAGCATATGTTAAAATGGCCCCCAGAAAAATATGACTGCAGTGTCCACGAAATGAAGAAAATTTAAAATGCGTTCAGCTTTCCACCGAGTGCATAAAAGAATTCGGAAAATGAGAGGAAACCTGCGGTTCGCGTATAATCTACTTACCTTTCCCCTTGACATCTATGCTCCAAACGTCAGGTGATAATGAGGAACGTGAGGTGAACTGATTTTCAGCCACTGTTTTCCTCTAATAAATGAAATAAGTTACCTCATTAATTTTTGTAAATAAGATTGTGATTTATTCAATGCCAGCCGGGCTGAGTGGCTCAGACGGTTGAGGCGCTGGTCTTCTGACCCCAACTTGGAAGGTTCGATCCTGTCTCAGTCCGGTGGTATTTAAAGGTGCTCAAATATGTCGGCCCTCGTGTTGGTGGCACGTAAAGGAATTCCTGCGAGTCTAAATTCCGGCACCTCGGCGACTCCGAAAACCGTAAAAGTAAATAGTGGGACGTGAAGTCATTATTATTATTATTATTATTATTATGCGTGAATGGTCCATTTCGGAATACACGAAGCTTTATTTATGATTTCGTTTGCGGAGGATCCAGGATGCTTTCATCTGTTGACTAAAGATCCTTTTCCTTTCTTCCGTCCACTTGGTACCTGCTCTTTCTGGTACTTCATTCTCTGGAGTAACTTCCCAATTGTCAATTTTCTTTCTATATATATTTCGATTCAAAATGTCTTCACAGAGAATTTGTGCGTTCTTCATGTCCGCTTTTGTTTGTTGTATCCAAGGAAAATTCTTCAGTTTGTTCAGTTTGTCAACACTTTCAAGAACTTGGTGGGTTAGTCTAGTTTCTGGAAGCCTCTTAACATGTCCATAAAATTTTAGCCTTTTTTTCCTGAGGTCTGCCACAATATTAGATAATTTTTCTGTGGATTTCCGGGTTTGGAGGTGGTACCCTTCTCCCGTGTGTCTTGGTCCTAAAATTTTCCTCATGATTTTTCACTCCTCTTTTAGGATATTTTCCAGTTCACCCTTTCTATGAAGCGTTAGAGTTTTCACTGCATATAAAGCCTCCGGTTTGATTACAGTATTGTAATGTTTAATCTTAACGTGGAGAGACATACATTTTTTGTTGTAGATTTCTCTTGTTCTCCCATAAGCTCTTCTGAGATTTCGGACACGGTTGTTTTGGGCTATTTTCTCTTGTCCGGTTGGTTCGAGGATTTCGCCCAGGTATTTGAAGCGAGGGACTCTGTTGATTTGTCCATATTTTGTATTGAGACTATGGATGTCTAGTTTTGCACAGAAAAATTCAGTTTTCTGGAAGGAGATATGAAGTCTGACCTTTCTGGCACATTCTTGGAGAATTTCAACTTGCTTTATTGCTGTGACTTCATCGCTGGACAAAAGGGCCAGGTCATCTGCGAAGGCTAAGCATGGAATTTCAAGCTTGTTTTTTCGTGTCCTGATGTTTACTGGGTTCCAGCTATTTTGTGCTTTCAGTTCGTTTTTCCATTCCCTCATCACCGTATCCAGTACAAAGTTGAAGAGGAGGGGTGATAGTCCATCTCCTTGCCAGACACCAGTTTTTATCAGGAATTCGCCTGAGATTTCTCCCATGAATTTCACTCTTGACTTCGTGTCAGTGAGGGTCCGTTTGGTCAAGTTAAGGTTTTGGAGTGTAGTCCCTGTTCTTTCAGGATGCTTGAACAGTGATTGACGATCAACTGAATCATAAGCCTTCTTGAAATCTACGAAGGTACAGATGATTGGAAGGTTTCTGAGGTCCCTGAATTTTAGAGCGGTTTTGAGGTTGAAGATCTGTTCAGTGCATGATCTGTGAGGGCGGAACCCAGCTTGATATTCACCAATTTTATGCTCTAGTTGTTCTTGTATTCTTTTCAACAGGCATGCAGAGAAAATTTTGTAGCCGACTTCAAGGAGGGAGATTCCCCTGTAGTAGTTCACATCAGTTTTGTCTCCTTTTTTGTGAAGTGGGTGAATCAAGGCACATATCCAGTCTTCTGGGAGTTTTTCATTTTTCCAGATTTTCTGTACGATTTCTGTAAGTCCTTGAGTGAATTTGGACCAAGATTCTTAAGGAATTCTGCAACAATCCCGTCTCTTCCTGAGGTTCTGTTGTTCTTTAGTCGTTTAATGTGGCTCTGAATTTCTTCCTGGTTTGGTGGAGGTGATTCTGGGTGAGTGAAACTGGATGCTTCTTCAAGAAATCTTTCAGTGGGTTCGGGGCAGTTAAGAAGTTCTGAGAAGTACCGTGCAAGTTCTTGGCAGTTTTCTTTATTAGTAAGCGCCAATTTTCCGTCTTGTTTCCTAAAACATAAGTTCTGTGGAATGTATCCTCGGATTTTTTCTGTGAATGTTCTGTAGAAATCCATTGTGTTGTGGTTTCTAAAGTTTTCTTCAGTTGACTCAGTTGTTCTTTCAGGTGCTTTCTTTTCTCTTGCCTGATGGTTTTGGATACTTGTTTTGTGGTCTCATAAAATTCTCGTTGAGTTTTCTGGGATTTTCTACTGTTGTATTTCTGAAACGCAGATTTTCTTATCTCTAGGGCTTGGTTGCATGTTGAGTTCCACCAGGGGTGTTTTGCATTCCTTTTTAAGGGTACCATTTCTCGTGCCTTCTGTATGATTTTGGTGTGGAATTCTTCCCTTGTTTTCGCTGGTTGATTTTCCCATGCTTCTTTTAGATCCGTAACAGGAATCTGTTTTATGTCAAATTTCTGTTGTTGGATTTTCTTGCGGTGGTATTTTCTTGGAGTAAATTTTACTTTAACTCTTGTGAGATAGTGATCAGAGTCGATGTTTGCTCCTCTTCTCACTTGTACATCATGTACCTCTTTCTCTAGCTGATACGAGATAGCTACATGATCAATCTGAAATTCTCCAATGGATTCAATGGGGGACCTCCAGGTTTTTTGTTTCTTGGGATGCTTCCTGAGGGATGTGGACATGATTTGTTGACATAGTTCACTGAGCCTTGAGCCGTTTTTGTTCGTAAATTTGTGCGCCGGTTAGAGTCCGACAGTTTTCCTGTGTTCCTTTTCTCGGCCGATTTGTGCATTGAAATCGCCTAAGAGGATTTTGACGTCATCCTTTGGAATTTTTGACATCACTTTTTCAAGTCTGTTCCAAAATTTGTCCACGTTTTTGGGATTCTTCTTGTTGTCTATATTTGTAGGGGCGTGTGCATTTATTAATGTATATTTTCTATTGGCACACTGAATCCTCATGGTCATTAGGCGATTGCTGATGGAATTAACTTCTTGGATAGAGTTCAGTATACTTTTATGTACTACGAAGCTCATGCCAAATAAAGGGGTCTTATTTAGAATCTTTTGGTCTGTTTTGCTTTTGAATATACGGTTATTTCCATAATCCAAGGTGGCATCATTAGTAAATCGAGTTTCCTGCAGGACAAGGATAAGAATTTTTTGCCGATCAAGTTCTGTGACTAAATTTAGTAATTTTCCTGGTTGTATCAAAGTGTTGATATTGAATGTACCAATGTACGTGGGGGTTTTGTGGGATAGTTTACCAGAGAGCTCCGACTCTTTCCCATGTTTTCGTGGTTGTCCAGGCTCCCCAGAATCCGAAAGTCTGGTTGCCGTCTCAGTGCGACGGGTGGATTGGATACCACCTGGGGTAATGTTGTTAGTACGCTCACGAATCATGTTTGGCTTGTAATAGGAAATCCAGCAGTGCTGGGTGCTTAGAACCAGGGACTGTTAGTTCCTGGAGCTTGGTATTGCCGCCGCACCTACAAGGTGACGGACGCGGACCAGGAAGCCGGTGGATACCACTCAGACGCACCTGGATTTTAAACAGGCTTTTTATTACTATCCCAAAAAGCAAGGGTGCCTCATCCGCCAGTTCTGCCGTACCAATGATCTTCATCTCCGCCTTCACTGCCGTTGAGGTCTTCACTCGTAACCCTGAGCTGGGACCCTTACCAGATGATACACACCGGGTCAGTGTGCTCTGGGACTTACATAGGCTGGGGCGCCACTCCCTGGGCAGGGCTGCCTCCGAAGAGGGTCCCTACCTGCTACCTTATTATTATTATTATTATTATTATTATTATTATTATTATTATTATTATTATTATTATTATTATTATTATTATTATTCAATGCCTGGTTTTCTCGTTATTAGTACTGGCAATAGTTTGCACTAGAAATAAATAAATTAGAGATAACTATTAAAATAGAATTTAATGACATCATAGTACTAACTACTACAGTATAACAATAATAAACTTGGCAGGTTAGATTCTAACTCAGTCCAGTGGTATTTGAAGGTGCTCAAGTAGACCTACGTTAGTCTCGTTTTGGTATATTTCATGGCACGTAAAATAACGCCTGCTGCACTAAATTCCGGCACCTCGGCGACTCAGAAAACCGTAAAAGTGGTAATGAGACGTAAAACCAATAACATCATTGTACAATAATAATAATAATAATAATAATAATAATAATAATAATAATAATAATAATATATTCTACATATCAGTATCTTATGGCGTCACCATGCCTATGGCTTTCTCGTAAATACGTCGTTTAATAGCATAACAACAAATGGTTCTCTTTTCTACACTGTTAACACACAACAATTAATCTACTTTTTATTTGGATATCTTTCACCGCTACTCTAATTACGCAGTCTTCCAACACTGTTTCATCAGTCTTTTTCTTCCTCACTATGTCTACTTATTGTCGGCGCCGTGGTGTAGGGGTAGCGTGCGTGCTTCTTACCCGGAGGCCCTGGGCTCGATTCCCAGCCAGATCAGGGATTTTTATCTGGACCTGAGGGCTGGTTCGCGGTCCACTCAGCCTACGTGATTAGAATTGAGCAGCTATCTGACGGTGAGATAGCGGCCCCGGTCTAGAAAGCCAAGAATAACGACCGGCAGGATTTGTTGTGCTGACCACATGACACCTCGTAATCTGCAGCCCTTCGGGCTGAGCAGCGGTCGCTTGGTAGGCCAAGGCCCTTCAAGGGCCGTGGTGCCATGTTTCTGTCTACTTATTGTCATAGTTGCTGCGAGTTATCTTTCATTGTCCTAGTATAACTAGAAATGTGAACTATAAGGGAGTAAAATAATCATAATAGGGTTAGGATATTCTGCTTAAAACTAATACATTTTAATTTTTAAAAATATAATTAAATTCCAGTGAACAGGAAGTTTCTAAGTCTTCTCGTACCTCAAGGCATACCGATTTTGCCATGGAGCACGACCTTCACATGACTAAGTACTCCATAAACTCATCGGTCATCACTAATTGCTTTCACCTCTTGAGAATTCCGACGTGGTTTGTTTGCCAAGGGCTCCATGCCTTATCAGCTTGGATCACTCCGCGCCATGCACATTTCCGGGATGGTTCGTGAGAGGATAGGTTGAGAAATTCGAAACAAGGAAGTATAGCTGTCACCAGCCGGTCAAAGTCGAGTGAGGAACTGTTGTTTTGGTTGCCTTGATGGAATAACGTTTGTAGTTGGCGACAAGTCTCCACAAGTGACGCATGCTACAAAGAGCAACATTTGTTGCCAGCCGCATGCTTCATGTCGCCCAGATCTTGCCTTAGTGGAATCCCGTCTTTAGTCCCATTACCTACCATACACTCATCTGATTACCACAAAAGTGGTTGTGAATTTTCTGCAGATTTTCTTAAAATGTTGGTTCTAGATAAGCTTGGAATCGATACAAAACCTCATCAGATATTTTAATTTCTTCACCATTCAGAAATAGAAGTCCTAATTCCTCCCAGTTTATTTTCATGCTGAAGAGAACAATTGCTGTTTTATGAGAGAGATTTTAAGTCCCTCATTTTATCCCCATTTTGGGAACAATGTTACATGCTCTTTTTTTGCATTCATTCCTTAACAGTTTCTGTAAATTTTCTTTGCACAAGGAAAACAGCATTGTCAGCATAGCCAAAGATGTTGTAGTCTAAACTGCTGACAACATTCAACAGTTGATCTACACAAGATTCCACAGCAGAGGAGATTACACCCCTTCCTGCGGACACCCGCCAGTAAGTGTAGCCACTAGGATGCTCCCCATTTGGGACACATGTACCACTCTGCTTTGGAGCATGACTCGATCTACCTTTGTATACAAGGTTTCATCCAGTCCACACTACCTGACTACAGTGGTCGTAGAATAAAAATGTGTTTTCACAAGCATCCTCTATATCCAGATATGCTCCCGTCACCTTGTTGAATTCCAGCCTCTCTACTATCTGTTGACATTCCTGCTTTGTAAGCATGCTGTTTCTGATGATGTAATGGTCTGTTAACCAGAACATCGTCCCCACACCGATCACTCATTTTCTTAAGAATTTTGAGAATAAATGACATAAAGTGCCCTGGGTCATAGATTTTTTGGGTTTCGGGATAAACACCATCTTGTTATGTCTCAATCTCATTGGTACATATCCTAGAGTTAAACAAGCTTTATGTATATTAATATCCTTGCGTGCAGGTCAAACCCTTTCTGAAGCATGATGGGCTTTATACCATCATGCTCTTGATTTGTAAGGTTTAAATTACAATACAGCCCATTTTAACTTTCCATAATTGACAACCCCACAGCATCACCATTTTTTCCTAGTAAGTGGTCCTGAGAGTCGGGATACCAGTTGCTATGGAATGGGAGTGGGCATCTCGGATATATTCTGAGTCCTTGTGCTCAGGCAGCTAGGACTATACAATTCACCGGTGGTCCATAACCCGTTAGAGGTCAGATCCTCACTTGGACTATATGCAAGTAGGGTAGCATCCTGCTTCATGAATTTACCGAGCTCAGAACATTTTAAGCAAGCCTCGGACCTATGGGAGTAACGGAGTCCCATTCCCATTTGACAGGCGAGGGACTCCTTGGAAACAACTTGGCGAGCGAAACGGAATTCGATGGGGAGCTATCAACATTAATGGGGCTTTTGGAAGAAAGAAAGAACTGGCTGAGTCAGCTAAGAGAATGCATCTGGATGTGCTAGGAGTAAGTGATGTTCGGGTAAGGGGAGATAACGAGGTAGAGATGGGAGATTATGAAGTGTACTTGACGGGTGTTAGAAAGGGAAGGGCAGAGTCTGGGATAGGGCTCTTTATCAGGAATACCATTGCACGCAACATAGTTTCTGTTAGGCACGTAAATGAGCGAATGATGTGGGTAGATCTGTCAGTTGGAGGAATTAGGACAAGAATTGTGTCCGTGTATTCACCATGTGAGGGTGCCGATGAGGATGAAGTTGACAAGTTTTATGAAGCATTGAGTGACATTGTGGTCAGGGTCAACAGCAAGGATAGAATAGTGCTAATGGGCGATTTCAATGTGAGAGTTGGGAATAGAACTGAAGGATACGAAAGGGTGATTGGTAAATGTGGTGAAGATATGGAAGCTAATGGGAATGGGAAGCGTTTGCTGGACTTCTGTGTTAGTATGGGTTTAGCTGCTACGAATACATTCTTCAAACATAAGGCTATTCACCGCTACACATGGGAGGCTAGGGGTACCAGATCCATAATAGACTATATCTTAACAGACTTTGAATTCAGGAAATCTGTTAGGAATGTACGAGTTTTTTGCGGATTTTTCGATGGTACAGACCACTATCTGATCTGTAGTGAACTAAGTATATCTAGGCCTAGGGTAGAGAAAGTGAAATCTGTCTGCAAACGAATAAGGGTAGAAAATCTCCAGGACGAGGAAATTAGACAGAAGTTCATGGATATGATTAGTGAGAAGTTTCGAACAGTAGACAGTAAGCAGGTTCAGGATATAGAAAGTGAATGGGTGGCATACAGGGATGCTGTAGTAGAAACAGCAAGGGAATGCATAGGAACAACTGTGTGTAAAGACGGGAAAAGGCGAACGTCTTGGTGGAATGATGAAGTGAGAGCAGCTTGTAAACGTAAAAAGAAGGCTTATCAGAAATGGCTCCAAACAAGGGCCAAGACAGACAGGGATTTGTACGTAGATGAAAGAAACAGAGCGAAACAAATAGTTGTTGAATCGAAAAAGAAGACATGGGAAGATTTTGGTAATAACCTGCAAAGGCTAGGTGAAGCAGCAGGGAAACCTTTCTGGACAGTAATAAAGAATATTAGGAAGGGAGGGAAAAAGGAAATGAACAGTGTTTTGAGTAATTCAGGTGAACTCATAATAGATCCCAGGGAATCACTGGAGAGGTGGAGGGAATATTTTGAACATCTTCTCAATGTAAAAGGCAATCATCCTGGTGGTGTTGCAAACAGCCTAGCTCATGGGGAGGAGGAAAATGATGTTGGTGAAATTATGCTTGAGGAATTGGAAAGGATAGTAAATAAACTCCATTGTCATAAGGCAACAGGAATAGATGAAATTAAACCTGAAATGGTGAAGTATAGTGGGAAGGCAGGGATGAAATGGCTTCACAGAGTAGTAAAATTAGCGTGGAGTGTTGGTAAGGTACCTTCAGATTGGACAAAAGCAGTAATCGCACCTATCTATAAGCCAGGAAACAGGAAGGATTGCAACAACTATTGAGGTATCTCATTGATTAGTATACCAGGCAAAGTATTTACTGGCATCTTGGAAGGGAGGGCGTGATCAGTCGTTGAGAGGAAGTTGGATGGAAACCAGTGTGGTTTCAGACCACAGAGATTCTGTCAGGATCAGATTTTCAGTATGCGCCAGGTAATTGAAAAATGCTACGAGAGGAATAGGCAGTTGTGTTTATGTTTCGTAGATCTAGAGAAAGCATATGACAGGGTACCAAGGGAAAAGATGTTCAATATACTGGGGGACTGTGGAATTAAAGGTAGATTATTAAAATCAATCAAAGGCATTTATGTTGACTAATTGGGCTTCAGTGAGAATTGATGATAGAATGAGTTCTTTGTTCAGGGTACTTACAGGAGTTAGACAAGGCTGTAATCTTTCACCTTTGCTGTTTGTAGTTTACATGGATCATCTGCTGAAAGGTATAAAATGGCAGGGAGGGATTCAGTTAGGTGGAAATGTAGTAAGCAGTTTGGCCTATGCTGACGACTTGGTCTTAATGGCGGACTGTGTCGAAAGGCTGCAGTGTAATATCTTGGAACTTGAAAATAGGTGCAATGAGTATGGTATGAAAATTAGCCTCCCGAAGACTAAATTGATGTCAGTAGGTAAGAAATTCAACAGAACTGAATGTCATATTGGTGATACAAAGCTAGAACAGGTCGATAATTTCAAGTATTTAGGTTGTGTGTTCTCCCAGGATGGTAATATAGTAAGTGAGATTGAATCAAGGTGTAGTAAAGCTAATGGAGTGAGCTCGCAGTTGCGATCAGCAGTATTCTGTAAGAAGGAAGTCGGCTCCCAGACGAAACTATCTTTACATCGGTCTGTTTTCAGACCAACTTTGCTTTATGGGAGTGAAAGTTGGGTGGACTCAGGATATCTTATTCGTAAGTTAGAAGTAACAGACATGAAAGTAGCAAGAATGATTGTTCGCACAAACAGGTGGGAACAATGGCAGGAGGGTACTCGGAATGAGGAAATAAAGGCTAATTTAGGAATGAACTCGATGAATGAAGCTGTGTGCATAAACCGGCTTTGTTGGTGGGGTCATGTGAGGCGAATGGAGGAGGATAGGTTACCTAGGAGAATAATGGACTCTGCTGTGGAGGGTAAGAGAAGTAGAGGGAGACCAAGACGACGATGGTTAGACTCGGTTTTTAACGATTTAAAGATAAGAGGTATAGAACTAAATGAGGCCGCAGCACTAGTTGCAAATCGAGGATTGTGGCGACGTTTAGTAAATTCTCAGAGGCTTGCAGACTGAACGCTGAAAGGCATAACAGTCTATAATGATTATGTATGTATGGTTTCAGGTTAGGAAATTCCACTACAAAGTGTGTCCCTACACCCAAGAGGTCCTACTATGATTTCTGAGCCAGGAAAGTGTGCATCCCCTTCTCCATAAATTTCTTTTAGCTGCTCTTAGAGTTTTATTGTACTCTGTTAATGATTTTTTAATAATCAGTCCACGTGCCTGAATTTTTGGCTGCATTGAATAATCTTCTAACTTCTTTCCTTCTCTTTGCCAGGTCATTATTCCACCATGAAATGTTCTTGTTCAGTTTCCTGACCACAGGAAGACAAGGTTTGTTCTATGATGAAATTATCACATTCTGCAATTGACCTGCAGCAAACTCAGTTCCTTCGAAAGAGCTTTGCTTAATACACGATTTGTGTGAATTCTCTCTTTTTGAGTGTAAAAGATGGAAAAGATGGAATATAATAATTCTTCCTCACAAGAACTAAATCATGCATGGATTGAAAAGAGAAACTGGGTTTATTTAATTGAACAGTATAAAATACTGCCAAGTTGTATGACGCATATAGTTAAACACGGACTCAATTGGTCTATATACTTTTGTATACATTCCCACATGTTAGATGTAGTTTGTTGTCAGATTTTACATTCATATTTCTTGCTAGTTGTCTTCACAACAAGACCCATCTTTCCATGCTTTGGCAGTTGTATGTCTCTTGTGGTAATTTTGAGCCTTACTTTGTGTCTTCTCACAGGCAGTGACCAACTCAGGACATCGTTCCTCCATACATTAATGATATCCATACCCTCTTATTCGTTAAGTTGCAGTTTTATCTGCTTTTATGTACAGAAATCATTCTGGAAGTAGTAGCTCCTATACTGTAACATGAATGGGCTATATTACCTACTATTCCTTTGCCTAGTAGTCCAGTCTGTCATTGGTCTAAATTCAACATTCCTCATCTATCTAGACTCAATATTTAACTGCAACTTCATCTATTGCCTTTTCTCTTTGTCAGCAAATAGATTACTGACCTGACTGACACAGTTAATCATCACACTCTCTATATTTATCAGTTAGGTGAGACACAATGAGAGCTGCCTGCATCATTTTATGGCGTATTTTGATGGAGGCCAGTTTATTCTTCAATCAGTATTGTTTTGGAGGTAATGATTAGACACAGTGTAATTATTTTGGAATTATTTTTAAATCCACTGTTTAATACACTAATTCCTTGATGATTTATTTTATTTTATTGCTTCAAAGATCCCAAGAGCTGTTCCTTGTATTAGGGACAGTACATTACAAAGTTGGAGCAGTTATAATATTGATATGCAAATAAAGATTTTATTCATCCAAAGCATAAAGTTTTATAAACGAAATTTGAATCTAGAATACAACATTTTTCTAGGATACAATTAAATGGTTTAAAAAAAAAAGTATGTAAAGAGGATCATAGAATTTGAATTAGCACCTGATAAGAGGTTCATCTAACTAAGCCAACACCAAGATCATTAAATTTTATCCATAAATTATTCTTAATAGTTCTTTTGAAATTTGTAAAATTTTGGGAAGCTTTCAGTGATTGAGGGATGGAATTAAAAGCTGTTACGGTATACACCACCATGTTAATTCTTGGGACATGTAAGTTTTTCCAGTTTGCTGTGTTTTTGTTGCGTGATCGTGAATTAACAAATTACTAATGAATTTGTATTTTATATTAGCCTGAACTAAATTATGAAGGCAGATGTTACCAAAGAATTTGCAGTAGATAACCTAACTGGAGGAATGTCTGTACTCATTTACATTACTTGTCTAGACATTGAGAATGGAAGACTATGAGTGCTTTATTTTTAAGAATTTGGAGCTCCACTATCTGACGTTGAGTGCAGCGATTCCATACAACATTAGCACATTGTAGATGACTATGATTTCAATGCATAATAAACACATTTTAAGTTACATTCAGGAATTATTCTACGTAGTCTGTTGGATACTCCTGTAGTAGGTACAGTACTATTTTACTTACAATAAATTTCAGATTGTGGTCCCACTCTAATTTGGAGTTCACCAGGCGAGTTGGCCATGCGGTTAGAGGCGCACAGCTGTGAGCTTGCATCTGGGAGATAGTGGCTTCGAATCCCACTGTCGGCAGCTCTGAAGATAGTTTTCCGTGGTTTCCCATTTTTACAACAGGAAAAAATGCTGGGGCTGTACCTTAATTGTCGCCATAAGACCTATCAGTGTCGGTGTGACATAAAGCAAATTGTAAAAAAAAAAAAAAAAAAAAAAAAAAGTTGGAGTTTATTAATGTCTAAATATTTAATACAATCAAATTGTTTAAAAACAAATTTATCATTAGGTATCGGAGTATTACTTGGCCCTATAAGTAAATCTCCAGCTATATAAAAACAGTTTTTAAAAGTTAATTGTAAGATAATTACAATTAAACTATTCAGTTAATATGGAGAGGTCATTTCTCATTTTATGTGGTACAATATCTTTATTTCCTCTGTAGTAAAATAGACCACTGTCATCTGTGAACAAAAGCAGATTACCTTCAAAATCAAGATAAAAAATATCATTTACAAAAAAATAATAAAATATGCAAGACAATTACAGAACCTTAAAGTATGTTATACTTCACTGACAAAAGAGAACTTTTAGTACCATTTATGTCAAAAAATTGCTTTCTATTATTTACATAACTTTCAGACTACTTAAATTTAATTCCTCTCCAACCATCTCCTATTTTACAGTTAACACATTATGACTGATTGTATCAAAGGCTTTCAATAAGATGACCTGCCACACTAAAACCAGCAGAGTCTATTGTAACGACTGTACTATATCAACTACGATTGCAGTTGTCCTTGACTTCTGCAAAAATCCATACTGTTTATTACATAAAACTTATTAACTTATATTCTAAGAATTTCAGAAGTCTATTTTTTTCTGCCATTTCTTTTCCAAATCTGAAAGGATGGAAATCGGCCTATAGTTGGCAGGTTCCTCTTTACTGCTACCTATGTCTATGGGAGCTACTGTGGTTACTTTTAGGCTATTGGGCACATAACCATTAACTAAAGTTGGTTAGTTCCATTATGGAAATTACTAAAACTTCTGTACTTTTCTTTAGAAGGAAACTGCTAAATAATATCATTATTATTAGAAATTGAATTATTTAAGCTATGTAACGTGAAACTTTCTCAACATCAACTGGTTAAAAAGTCAAGAATAAACTTCATTTTTTATCAGGGGCTGTCAATTTGTGTGTACGAGGGATCTTTTTTGTTTAGCTCTTCAGCAACCAAGGTATAATAAATATTTTCATTATTTGTAATATACTGACTACCATTAATATTCAGTACTTCAATATTCTTGAAATTGTTAGAATCCTTACTGCCCCTGAGAACCTCATATATAACACCCGAGATCTATTTTGGCTTATTTTGACTGCGTTCAATTTTAGAGCTGTAATAGTCTTATTTAAGCCCTCCTGGCGCCCAGAATCATTAAGGCGTGAAGTCTATACGATCCAACACCGTGTTTTGCTGGTTCGAGTCCCGTTGGTTGAAAAAATTTTCACCTTCAGGATGTTGGCTGGGAGGGTAGGAGATTGCACGCCAAAGCCTATGACACTATTGATGGTGATTCGTCTGTTGTTTGAGGAGACCCCTTGGTGTTCAACAGAAGTGGGACATGTGCTGGTACTGGGTTTCACCCTCTCCCTTCCTACTACCATATGTCATGTCATTCATTTAATGTCATTAACCCCTCTGATGAGATTCGTGTCAAGAAGGGCACCCAGTCATAAACTTTACTAATTTTCCATGGTTTTGATAGTTTTTATTTCCTCTGTCTCCAGGCTACTAACAGAATGTAAATTTCTTTTGATGACCTTTTATATATTTCTTGTTTCATTGAGGCCCCTTGGACCACGTGGTTCTTAACTCTGGTGAATGTTCTTCTTAGCCTGGCATTCCTTCATCTTTGCACTGTATTTTGCTTTCCTTTCCTGAGTCCAGTGACTGGAGAGTGTTGGATGTTCTGATCAGCATTTGAAACTCATCCCTGTTGAATATATCCTTGGGATCAATTTTTAAAAATTCTAGGTCTTTTCGAACCAGTTTCGTCCATTTAGCATTCGTCCCCTTCCCTCTAGAAATGGTGTTGAAGATTCTTCCGGTCATTCTCTTGTTGTCCATACTGACTATGTGAGCATAGAAGAAGCTTCCTCTTTCTCATGGCTGATGTTATGCTCTTTAAGTGTTGGTAAAGTTCGCTGTTATGCATGATACTGTACTCACCTCCCTCATTAATGGGGCCTTTGATTTTTCGTAGGATCTTCCGTTCTATCAGTTCTAAATTCGTGAGTTGTTCCTTTTTGACTGTTTGATCATTCTGAGGCATACCGTACCGAAGGTCTTGCTACGGTGTCATAGTGTTGAATTTTGGGCGAAGGGAAAGGTTTGGACTTGTAAACATTCTTACAGAGATGGAAAGCTCTCTCCAGTTTGGTACACCTTGCTTTCATGGCTAGATCCTCACTAACATTCAAGGTTATCCATTCTCCGAGGTATTTATAGCAGTTAGTCTTCTTTATTACTGTATCCCTGTGTGGGATTGAGTTGGGTGCGTCTCTGATGCTGGTGATGAAGTCGGTTTTGTCCTTAGTAATCCTCAATCCTACTTTAGCTGCTATTTGACTGAGGGAGGAGAGTTGGTGTGTATCTTCCTCCATACTTGATGCTAGGAATGTGAGATCATCTGCAAAGGCCAGGCAATTGATGTTTAATTTGTCCTTCTTGAAACAGATTCTCAACCCCGAGTTGTCTGATAGTTTTCATCCATTTACGAATGACTTTCTCTAGCATACAGTTGAAGAGAATAGGGGATAAATCATTCCCTTGCCTAACTTCTGTTCTGATATCGAAGCTTTTTTGATAGTTCCCCCCCTGAATTTTACCTTTGACTGGGTGTTTGTCAAAGTAGCCTTTATGCGATTCAGGGTCTTAATATCTAGCCTCAATTCAGCAAGGGTCTGAAAGAGAGATCGTCTATCTGTGGAATCGTAAGCTTTCTGGAAGTCAACAGAAATTGCCACAGGGGTGAGGAGCTCATATTCTTGTAAGTGAGAATAGTTTTGAGGTTCAAGTTCTTTTCCACACATGATATTGATTTCCTGAATCCGATTTGATATTCTCCAATGCAGGAATCCAGTTCAGCTTCTAATCTTGAGAGTAGTATCTTGGAAAAGATCTTGTAGATCACCAAGAGGAGTGAGATTCCTCTGTAGTTGTTTAGATCAGACTTGTCTCCCTTCGTGTGCAGAGGGTGGATGATACCAAGCTTGATAGCTGCAGTCGCTTAAGTGCGGCCAGTATCCAGTAATCGGGAGATAGTGGGTTCGAACCCCACTGTCGGCAACCCTGAAGATGGTTTTCCGTGGTTTCCCATTTTCACACCTTAATCAAGGCCACGGCCACTTCCTTCCCATTCCTAGGCCTTTCCTATCCCATCGGCACCATAAGACCTATCTGTGTCGGTGCGACGTAAAGCAAAAAAAAAGGGTGGATGATAAATGATAACTGAGGTCCAATCACAAGGTAGTTTCTGCGTTATCCAGATGTCGGATATAATCTCATGAATACATTGAATAGAATCTTCATCTGCATATTTCCACAATTCTGTAATGATGCAATCTTCACCCGCTGCTTTGTTGGACTTAAGCTCGGAAAAGACTTTCCAGATCTCCTCCTCCGTTGGTGGGAGGGAATTTTGGTTAGAAACATCCTTTTATTTTAGAGAGTAGTAAATACTCATAAAATTATCACCAAAACCCATTTTACATCATCATACCTGCCAACTTTACAAAACCAAAAATCAGGAGATTTTGATATGAAAATCAGGAAAAATCAGAAGATATAATTGGTCAAAATTGCTTGTTCTACATGTCTTGTGCAGTGCAGGAGTACTATGGTATATATTATAACACTTACTGTCTCAAAACCAGACTGTTGCTATAAGAGTCTACAAGACTAAAAATTACACATTTCTATTCCCTCACAGGAAGTACGTGAGTAAGAAGATCGGTCTCTGACAAGCCTTCCAAAAATAGTTTGAACTCGCGCTCTACAGGTGTGAATCAGTCATGCATTTAGATGCCATTACTTAGCAAATAGGTAGATTAATAAATTGCATCATGCGCCTACGTGATTTTTCAAAGCCAGAATTCTCCAAATGGCTCCTAAAATCTCTAGAAAAGTCCTAGTCACTATCTTTGAAATTCTGTCACTAAATTACCAAAATAGACTCCAAATCTAGTGACTAGTCTCTAGAATTTACAAGAATGATGTAAATGAACACGAATATAGCACGTGACGAGAGATTTACAGTCGAGATCGCGTCGTGATATACAGGTTTCAATAAGCATTGCACACTCGCGCGCATTTCTCATATTGATAAACGTCGATATTTCATTTGAAAGCAGGCAATGAGTTAAATACTTCCGGCCACTGGTGTACATTGCTGAAATGGCAGGATTTGAAAACAAGTGTTTGAAGTTCACCAAGAAATAAGCTAAAACCGAGAGAAGTAATGGAATGATCATGAGGCGGGAAAAACTGTCGAAAATCGGGAGCCTCCCGCCTAAATCGGAGAAGGTGGCAGGTATGCATCATATATAAGGACACAGAATTCATTATGTTATCATGTATTAAATATCTGCCTAAAACAAGTCCCAGAACATAATGTTATTAAAATTACACGTCCAGAAAGTTACCAAAACATTTAATTTCAATGTTATTTTCAGTGAGCTTGCATCTCTAGTCACTAAGTAAACAAAAAACATAGAAAAGAAATGCTCAACATCAGTAGACACAGGTGGTGCATATTTTGTTTCCAGTGTGTATTAAATGCCTGTTTACCGAGCAAGTTGGCCATGCGCATAGGGGCGTGCAGCTGTGAGCTTGCGTTTGGGGGATTGTGCGTTCGATTTCCACTGTCAGCAGCCCTGAGGATGGTTTTCTATGGTTTCCCATTTTCACAGCAGGCAAATTCTGGGGCTGTACCTTAATTAAGGCCACGGCCGCTTTCTTCCCATTTCTAGGCCTTTCCTATACAATCGTCGCCATAAGATCTATCTGTGTTGGTGCGATGTTGAGTCAATTGTAATAAGACATGCCTGTTTGTTGTAACATCCTTAACTCCAGGGTTTTTGGCCAAGCTCTATTCTAGTATCTGCTTTGCAATACCCAATACTCTTCACATCCATCACAAGAGCCCATTTACAAAATTTCATATTCCCTAAAATGGTTAGAAATAAACACTCCAGCGTTTAACCAAGTACCCCATCTAGTAAGAACTTGGGAAGTTGGAAGAGGGTGTTCTGTATTTTCAACATGTGATGTTTCCTAGCAGGAGCCTCGTTTTTAGTAATCTCTTAATGCAAGATAGAAATGTATGCGTATGAATATTAATCTTTTAGTGCTTCACTCAATGCATGTTCACTGCAGGTCACGTGCTTTAGATTACAGTACATAGGTTTCAGGTTGGCAAATGCCGATAACTTTTAAAATGCTTGGTCCTTAAGTACCGGTACTAGCTACACACGATCATATTGTATTCCTTTGGGCCACAATGCAATACATGCATCATTAAAACTCTAGATCACACTGGCATTGTTGGTTTAATTCCGAAAGTACATGTTCAACAGCATGGGTTTCACTTGCTGTCCCGTTAGGGGTGCTGTTAAAATATCTATAATATATCCATTTTGCCTGTCACTGGTTTTATCAAGTAGAAAATATACTGGATTTTCATCTTTTACTTGCCTGATCTGTTGTCATTTTTCTTCATGTAGAGGCGGCCGAGGACATGATTTTCGTTAGGTGCTTTCATCTGGAACAGACTTCCTAGTATATTTCTGTAAATACATTTTCATAATAGGGTTGGTTAAACTTGGAAAGACGAATACCACATGCCTGCCACAATTGTATTTGCTGTTTCAATTTTTTTTTTTTTTAATCTGAAGAAGCCATTGGCTTGCCAATGAATTGTCTCACTGCACCCTTACTATATTGTGGTTCCTTATTGTTTACATGTTTTGCACCAGCTATGTGCTGCATAACATGATTACTTTGGGTTTTCTTTATAAATTGTTACCGGCACTCTGAATACCATCTGCACTAAATTGTTTAGCACTGTCACATATTTTCTCTTTCAGCATACTTGATACTGATACTAATACTGGCAATATAGGAAAAATGGCAGACACCGCACACAGTCAAGGCGTATTGTGAACTGTCACCTATGTAATACTAACAAGGCCGGCAGATAAACTGCTGACGGAAGCCATCAAGCTAATAGTTCAACAATCACCAGGTTCGTACTTAACTCCCGATTAGTGCAGTATAGGGAACCTACGATCCTAGCGGCAAACTGAGGAACTACATAGAACCAAGCTTTACAGATGAACCCTTAGTTTCTTCTTGTTTAATTTCTTTAGGAATAAAATGTGGCAAAGGGGCCAAAAGAGTACTAAGCAGGTGAGAAAAGGTGCTGACATTAAGAAAAGGTGTCCGGCTCCATGGCTAAATGTTCAGCATGCTGGTCTTTGACCACAGGGGTCCTGGGTTCAATTCCTGGCAGGGTCGGGAATTTTAACCATCATTGGTTAATTTCTCTGGCATAGGGGCTGGGTGTATGTGTTGTCTTCATCATCATTTCATCCTCATCATGAAGCGCAGGTCACCTATGGGTGTCATATTGAAAGACCTGCACCTGGCGATCCGAACATGTCCTCGGACACTCCTGGCACTAAAAGCTATATGCCATTTCATTTTTTTCAATAAGAAAAGGTGCAAGAAAGGTGCTTTATTGAGTAAAGATGCAGAAAAGTGCAACTAAAACACAGTTAGGGGTATTAATTTATTTGCAAGACAAGCTAATTTGGGCATTTTAATAGCGAAAAAGAATTACGGTGCAGCACCTACAATTCCTAGCTCTAGTTATTTGGCATGGCTGCAACGTCAAGCTCAAAGCTGGCCGTATGGATCGTCAACCTCCATTCAGAGGTAACGTCTGAAGAAGAGGAAGAAGAAGAAGAAGAAGTAGTAGTAGTAGTAGTAGTAGTAGTAGTAGTAGTAGTAGTAGTAGTAGTAGTAGTAGTAGTAGTAATGTGGTGTTTCAGTATCCTGTCCATTGTCTCTTCTAGTTCTCCCCAGAACTTTTTCAACCAATTTTCTATCTTTTCTGTTGGTGTCATTGGTTGGTGCATGGAAGTTTATAATCATTGTATGCTTTGTTGAGTTTTGATGAGATGAGAAGATGATGGAGTTGATCATTTTGTTGTTGACTGTGAAACTTGTGCCCAGATGTGGCACATTTTTCATCACTCGGCTGACCTGATTTTCCCTTTTAGATCCTATTGCCCTGTGATTCCATCACTTGTTCATCTATAAACTTAGTCTCTTGCACTGCTGTTATCTGAATGTTATATTTCGTTAGGACATCGAATGTATGTTTTATTTTCCTTTATTTTCCCTGGCTTAAGAAGGGAATTGATATTGATTATTATTTATTTATTTAATTTATTTATCATTTGGCTTTTAGCGCCCGGAATGTCCGAGGACATGTTCGGCTCATCTGGTGCAGGTCTTTCTATTTAATGTTATTGGGCGACCTGCACATCTGTGTGTGGGGTGATGGTGATGAGGCAGGAACAGGGTAATGAAACCTGGTGTCTGTATATAGCCTACTACTGTGAAATAACACCAAGGGGTCTGCTCAACCATTAACATCTCCATCTGACAAATGAATCACTATCAACAAAGTCATATGCGCTCACTCCATATGAACATTGTGGAGAGGTTTTGGAATTGAACCTAGGCTTTTGACACCCAATCTAGTGATTAGAAATTGTATACCATCACCTCTCCTGCCCTGCTCACCAACATTCTGATGGTGAAATATTTTTTCACCAAAGGGTTTCAAACCAGCTACCCTTGGTGTCAGACCATTATTGACTTCACACATCAATGAACATGCTCATCAGGCGGGATGATAATGTTTGTCAGACACAAAAATATGTGTTCTTCATTTTGTGTAAATATTTTACTCGGCTGATTGTTTTTACTTTTGTTTTCAGAATCAGCACTATCATTCATTGTTGCCTGATGTATTTCGACAGTTACAAGACATGGATGAGAAACGAATAAAGAACCTGAAGAACTTCATGATCCATTCTGTAGATATAGAAAGGGACGTCTTTCCAATTATCAGCAAGTGTTTGGATGGTATTGTGAAGGCAGCTGAACAGATAAACGAAAAAGAGGTATGAATAGCGTTTGACTGTAAGCCAAGGTCCTGAGCTTGGTAGACATGTCCAGAGTATGTTATTTTTTTGTATTAGCCTGTATTTAAAATAAACTTAAGAAATATTTATTATGTGGTTATGTGAATGAAAGCCTATTTTATTTATTTATTTATTTATTTATTTATTTATTTATTTATTGATTGATTGATTGATTGATTGATTGATTGATTGATTGATTGATTGATTGATTGATTGATTGATTATTTTATCTATCTATCCATCTATCTATCTATCTATCTATCTATCTATCTATCTATCTATCTATCTATCTATCTATCTATCTATCTATCTATCTATCTAGACTCGGGCTATGAAGCCTGCCATTCTGTCCGACCATACATACACTTACAAGAAGAGTTAAATATACACTAAATTATCTACAATTTAATATTTTAAGGTATCAGTTAAATGTTTTAATTAACCTAATAACTTAGCTATGATCTAATCCTACTATGTTATAAAAAATTATTATTATTTATTAACCAGGTTTGACAGAGTTTCTTAAAGCGGAGGTGATTTGACACGCTCCTAATTTCAGTAGGTAGGGAATTCCAAATTCAGCTGGTGGCGATTACAAATGATCTACTGTAGCCAGTTGAGCGGTGAATGGGAATGCTTAGTACTGAGGTGGATGATGATCTGGTAGGAATACTAGAAGGTGATGCTAGGTAATGGAATTGTGTGGCAAGGTATTCAGGAGTGTTAAGGGTCAGTATACGATGTAACAGAGAAACAGTGTGTAAATTTCGTCGCTCTCTTAAGTGTAGCCATGAAAGTCTATCATATGCAGGAAAAATATGGTTAAACCTTGGTATATCTGAAATAAATCAAACACATGCGTTATGTGCCTTTTGGAGCTTGATGAAAAGTGATGCATTCAGGTTACTGTATACTTCGTCACAGTAGTTGAATATTGGTATTACCATACTTTGGATAAGCAGTTTTCTTACATTTTGGGGTAGATCTCTGAGTTTCTTAAGGGAAATGTAAGGAATAAAACACTCGCTGACATATACCTATTACATTATCATTCCAGCTAAGGTTTTTATCCATTATCATCCCTAAGTTTTTAACTGTGTCTTTGAATTGTAACTAAGTGCCTCTTAACGTTACTGAGTGGGTATGCACGTCATTGAGGCGTGCGTGGGTTTTTTGGGTAGCTAAAAGAATACACTGCGATTTTTGGGCATTGATTTTTAGTGCATGGTCATCGGTCGACTTACATATTCTTTCTAGGTCGTCATTCATATTATTTATTGCAGTCGGTAAGTCACGAGGATGTGCATGTGTATATATTTGTCTGCGTATACATGATATTGACAGTGTTTAATTACTTGTTTTAGTCCTGAAAGATTGAAAATAGGAGTGGCGATAGCACTGACCCCTGTTGTATTCCAGTCTCTACAGATTGCCATGAAGAGAAATTTTCACCTATTGATACACACTGCCGGCGATCAGACAGATAGGAACAAATCCAGGATAGTGTGCTTTGTGAGAAATTAAGAGCACATAATTTTGCCATTAGTATGTCTGTGTCAATGCAGTCGAAGGCCTTACTAAGGTCTAGAATAGTTAAAACAGTAACTTCTCCCTTATCCATAGCTACTCCTATGTCATTTGTAACTTTAAGTAGTGTAGTAGTTGTGCTATGATTGCTTCCAAAACCAGACTGGTATTTGTCAAGAAGTATATCGTTATTTAAATATGCAGTTATTTGTCTGTGAACTATTTTCTCCAAAAGTTTGGACAGAAATGGTAAAATGCAAATGAATCGAAAGTCTTTGGGTTCCACGGGGTTGTTGGTCTTTGGGAGTAGGCGAACAATTGCACCTTTCCAAAGGGAAGGGAATATGCTGGTTATCAGTGAGGTATTAATAATGTGGGTTAGAATTGGTAGGATTATGTCTAGAGTTTTTAATAGTAACTGTGGAACAATCTCATCACATTCTGTCGCAGTTGTCTTTATTGACCATGCAATTTGTCTCACTTCTGCAGGAATTACGAGTGAAAAATATAACTGTTCACTCCATTGTTAGTATTGTCATTGTGTAGGATTTTGTTAATCGTCTGTTCTTTTGTTGTCTGGTCAATGTTAACAGGTCTTGTAGTAAAGTATTGGTTTAAATCAGGTCCTCTCAGAGTGCATGCACCTAGTGCATGCACTGTGCAGGTGCAAAAGACAACTTCGCTTGGTTGACCATAGTGCAGACCCTCACTCCTTGATCTGGAGTAATAGCGCTGTCTCTCTCTTTTCCCACGCCCGTCTCGCTCGCTCCGCCTGTCTCCCTCGCTCCGCCTGTCTCCCTCTTCCTCACTTGCTCCATAATGCTCCAAATCCGAGCCGAGCTTAGCCAAGTAGCCCAAAGACGAAGCGTTGGTCCGAGCCGAGCCGAATGGGACCAATGCACTGTGCACAGGAACTCTGCGCCTCATTTTGCAGGCATGAGATTTTGGGCATTTGAGAGGCCCTGGTTTAAATCATCCAGTGGTAGTTTAATGTCAGCAGTTTGTATTTTATTTCCACGTATGCCCATTTTTTAAAACGGTTTTCCAGATTATTGTCGTGCTCCGGGTTAGCAAAATGTTCTGCGAGTGTCTTATTTTAGGATTCCTTACGGCCTGTGTGGTCCTGTTAAGAAGGGTCTTGTACAGGTCAAAATCGTTGATACTTGGCTACAACCTGTTTTCCAGTCAGTGACCGGGTCAGGGATGGAATTGAATGAAGCCCCCATGTTGCGGCGATGATAGGAATTGTGCCGGCTGCCGAAGCCTGTCACACTCCTCTGGGGCAATGATTAACGACTGGCAAATGAAATGAAATGATAGTGGAGTGTTGCTGGAATGAAAGATGACAAGGGTAAACCAGAGTATCCGGAGAAAAACCTGTCCCGTCTCCGCTTTGTCCAGCACAAGTCTCACATGATTTGAACCATGGAACCCAGCGGTGAGAGGCTGACGCACTGCCACCTGAGCCACTGTGTCATTTTAAAATTAATCTTATTTAATGAAAGGTTGGATGTGAGATTATTGTAAATGTGATAGACATTGGTATTGTCATCATCATTATCAGTTTAAAGTTCTAGTTTCCCAGCTACTATTTATAATCCTCTTCCCTCTATTCATAAATGTCTTGTCACCATGACATCATCCACTGTCCTTTTTTAGCTGCAATGTCGGTCTCTACTACATCCATTTATCAGGTTCTACGTTTTCCATTAATTTAGATCAGTGGTTCCCTCAACTTTTTTTTTTTTTGTGACAAACTGTTTTGCCTTGTGGAGTATTGTGGCACACACAGCCTGTTTTTGAAGGATTTGAAATGCTAATAAGCAGTCTTCATAGATCATGAACAATAGCAGAAAGTATATAAACCACTAGAACGCTCGTGAAACATGTTGATCACTCATGCCATATCTATATTACTTCAGTTTCCAACAATGTTGCTGTGCGAAAAGGGATTTTTAGTATTTACCAGAGAGATAATCCACCTGATAGCCGCCCCTATTAGAGAATTGAAGTGATCAGCGTCCTAGTCAGTTCATATGAACAATATTTCTTTTATCTGTTGTTTGGGTGTAAGAATTTTTTTCTGCAGATTAAGAATGATGGATGTATTCGTCTACAATTGTACCCCGTATTGAACAATTGGGTAAAAGTAAACAACCATACATTTCCCACCAAGTTGCAACAATTAAAATTACTAACAGTGACAGATAATTGTTCATTTTTCAATTTTTATTACATATTTGCAGTTCTGTATGGTCAACAAATATCAAATTTCTTTGCAGCACACTCAAGCAGTTGCAGGGCACACCAGTGTGCCATTGCACACCCTTTAAAAACTGCTGATTATGCCAGTTTTTTTAAAACTTTGTTACGGCCTCATTGGACCACGTTTGTTTAGGTTTCTAACCATGTTTAATGTATCCTTACTCACATGTCTTTCATTCTTTTAATATGAGCATTTCTTCTGTCCTCTGGCGAGGGAAGTTGTTTCTCTGTTGTTTTTTTCCCCCCTTGTCTTCAGGTACCCTCCACTCCTGGATTTTTTGTTTAAAGATGCGTCTATCTAGGGCATCTTGCTTCGTTATCCCGTTCAGCCTCAGATCATCTGCCACTGCTTGGTGCCATTTGAGTTTTCTTTTGAGATTCCAAACTTGTGTTAGGATCTGTTTCCTAAGTCTGCTGTCAGACATATAGAATGCCCCCCTCCCAAACCCCATGGCACTACAGCCCTTGAAGGGCCTTGGCCTACCAAGCGACCGCTGCTCAGCCTGAAGGCCTACAGTGTTGTGTGGTCAGCATGACAAATCCTCTCGGCTGTTATTCTTGGCTTTCAACATCGGGGTCGCTATCTCACCGTCAGATAGCTCCTCAATTCTAATCACGTAGGCTGAGTGGACGTCGAACCAGCCCTCGGGTCCAGGTAAAAATTCCTAACCTGTCTGGGAATCGAACCTGGGGCCTCCGGTTAAGAGGCAGGCACGCTACCCCTACACCACAGTGCCGGCACATATAGAATGCACGACTGAAGAAAGTCGGCCTTCTTTTCCTGATGACGTCCATTACTTTGCCCACCTTGTTATGCTTTTCATATTTTCTGAGCTTTCATGTTCCTTCCTTTTTAATGGGTCCTAAGATCTTTCTCCCTATCCTTTGTTCTAGTTTCTCCAGTTCTCATTTTGAGGTTTTATTTCTTAAGCTCAGGTGTTACTGTTGTATATAAAACTTCTGGGCTTACAACTGTCTGGTAGTGTCGGATCATAGCTCCCCATGATAGTGCTCTCTTATGTCTCAAGAGTCTTCATGCAGGTTGCCTTCACTTTAATTAATTTTGCCTCCATACCCTGTTTTTTCATTATTCCTCATATCTAGCCACTCTCCTAAATATTTGATCATTGCCCTGTGTTGTTTTTATCTTAAATGGACTATCCTTAATATTGGCCATATATTTTGTTTATCATTTGAGACCTATTTTGCCTGCTTGATGATAAAGTTCCTCAGTCTGTTGCTCAGCTGCTTCAATGGACAGTGCTAGAATTGCAAGATCATCTGCAAAAGCCAGGCAATCTATATGAAGTGTAATTTTAGATCCCCTAAAACTTAGTCTACTTTGAACTTCCTTTCCTTCGAGGACTTTTCTCCATTCCCTGATGACGTTTTATAATACACAATTAAAAAAGAATAGGTGATAAACCATCCCCTTGTCAGATTCCAGTTTTGATGTCAAAGGGATCTGAAATTTCACCTAGGAACTTAACCTTTGATTTGGTGTTAAGTCATCTTTGATAATGTTTCTAGTCTCATTGTCCAGCCCAGACTCTTCCAGGATGTTTACCAATGCCTCTGGAAGTCTATGAAAATTATCCCTGAGTCTTTTTTCTTTAGGTTGGCAAGTGCAATTATAGTTTTTAGGTTAAGGATCTGTTCAGTGCATGATCGTCCCTTCCTGAATCCTCCTGATACTCACCAAGCTGTGAGTCAAGTTGTGTTTCAGCTCATAGAATGCTTTAAAGAGAATCTTGTAGGTTATAGAGAAAAGCGAGATCCCTCTGTAATTAATATTAATTTTAGATCCATTTTTATGGAGGAGGTGGTTGAAGGTTGATTTCCAGTCATCAGGCACCGTAGTGGTTTGCCAGATCTCTTCAAAGATCTTCGTTAGTCTCAATTGAAGCTTCGTCAGCCTTCTTCCACATCACCGACACAAGGGGAATGATTCGTCTTTGCATGTTGGTTGAAAGTCTGGGTTGACTTATAGTTTGAGCTCCTTCGAATGTCACAGTTGGTGGTTTACAGTTCAGAAGGTTTCCAAAGTAGTTGGCAAGCAAGAGGTATGGTTGTTGTAAACAATGTCTCCTTTATCATTCTGAAAGTGTAAATTAGGGGCATCGTATTTCTGTGTATATTGCTTGAATGTCTTGTAATAGTCACTTGTATTTTTTAAGGTCTTCATTGATGTCCTGAAACTGTGTTTTGAAATGTTGTCGTTTAGCCTGGTGTATTATCTTACTTGTCAGTTGGTGCTGGATTATAAACATCTCCCAGTTCTGTGCTGTCTTCTGTGAGCACCA
The DNA here is from genome assembly GCF_040414725.1 of Anabrus simplex. Lineage (NCBI taxonomy): Eukaryota > Metazoa > Arthropoda > Insecta > Orthoptera > Tettigoniidae > Anabrus > Anabrus simplex. The sequence continues at coordinate 78,688,037 of NC_090267.1, read as the reverse complement.
CTGTAACCATGCTTTCTTTCTTTCTTTCTTTCTTTCTTTGGGTAAGATAATATTCACATTCATCAGTCCATCATATCTGTGTGCACCTCTTGTTTCGTGGAGCTAAACTTTGCCATTTCAATCATATTATTCTTAATATGTTCCAATGTTTGAGGTACTGATTTGGTACCGAGATGTTGAGTAAAGCTCTCATTAATTTTCTGCGAGTCAAATCATTATACTCGAACCTTATTAGTTTGCCTGGTGTTTTGTGGAAGGAGTCTTACCGTAATTTTGGAAAGTAATGGCCTGAATCTATGTTGGCGCTGCAAAGCACTTTGATGTTCATGATCTCTTTTGATGCCTTAGAAGATATGGTCACATGATCTATCTAAAACTCTCTTAAGTTTGGGTTTCGTGACCTTTCCTGGGCAGATGTTTAAAGGCTGTTGATTTGAGCCTGAGATTGAATGTTTTACATGAGTTTATCAGCCTTTTGCCATTCTTATTTGTTCCTTTGTGGGCTGGATAAAGTCCAGCAACTCCTCTATACTTCTTTTCAATACCAATTTGTGCATTGAAATCTGGAAGAGGATCAAAACTCATCCACAGCTTCACTATCAGTCTTGTTGGTATGGTTAGTCGGTGCATGTACATTAACCATAGTGTACTTCTTATTGGAGCTTAAAAATGTTAGGGTTGATGTTCGCCCATTGTAGGATGCAAAGTCCACAATATAACTAAGTATTTTCTTGGTAATTATGAAGCCTATTCCTAGATTAAGCACTGATTTCATTACTCTCTTGCCAATTTTGCCTATGAATATTCTATATCCTGTTGATTCAAAGGCATCTTCGTCTACGTACCTAGTCTCTTGGAGGGATGTGATAATTATATTCTGCTTGTCAAGAGTGTCTGTGAGGTATTTAAGCTTTCCAAGTTTTAGCGTGGAGTTAATGTTAATGGTCCCAAAATAGTTGATCTTGCGGTGTTGTATTCTACGATTGAAGGGTACAACCAGGGTCTCCGTTTCGCGTGAGCATGGTAGTGTAGGCTCCCCAGAATCCAATGGCGTACGGACCTCATTTCCGAGGGTGGATTGGTTACCTCCTGGGATACATTTCCATATTGATTTTGCTGCCATGCTTAGAAACCAAAATAGATTGGTTTGGTGGCTAGTCCAATAATTGGACTAACGAGATACAACCAAGGTTGTGAGCCCTGGAGGAAAATAGATCAGCCGCCACTAACATGAGGTACAGATGCTGTCGGGATACTGTCAAAAACATGTAAAACTGCCACCCCCTTTACCCATATCAACCTTGGACAATAGATTGCCTCCTCCATCAGCTCCGCCGCACCGAAGACTATCTTCACTGCTGTAGCTGCCGTTAGTCTCTTCACCTGTAATCCTGGGCATGGGTCCTCACCTGAACTTGGCCATCCCATCACTCCGGCATACTGAAGTGAAGAATGCCCACTCCCGCAGCGTGGATGCGGCAGACTAGAATTACTCAAATGGAATCAGGTTAATGGTTGTATATGATGCCACAACCAAAGGCAAATATGCCAGTTATTGTGTAAGTAAACAATGTTGTCAACTATCAATAGTAGTTATGAGGAAAATGGGTACTAGAGGATAGATGTAATGTAGAATGGTTATCAATGCATTTTTTAAAATGGAAAATATCACTTGGCTCAACTAAAAGAATATTTAAATATTTAAACAAAGTTCTCATTAAATTTGGAAGTAAATTATTTATTTCACTCCATAGATAATACTAGAACCATCCTCCTCGATGTATCAATATTAGTGATCAAGGGATCACTTAAAATTATTTGTAATCATCTTTTCAACCCACTTTAACAACCACTGTTTATTATTATTATTATTATTATTATTATTATTATTATTATTATTATTATTATTATATTTTGTTTTTTTCCCAACACTGTTGCTAATGGTATCCTTTGTCATGTTTGGAAACCTATAAATTAGGAAGTAATAAATTTTTCTCGAGTAATTAACACACCTTTTTGACAAAAAATGCAGGCGGAAACTTCGAGGAATTCAGGTATTAAAAAAATTATTTACAATTAATTTACATTTTAAAAGATACATCGAATATAATATACAGTACCTGGCCACTTTATTAGACTCAACATACAAATCTTAATTTTTTTTAACAAAATATTATATTAACAGACTTTTAATGGAATATTACACATTCACTAATGGATAGCATTACAGTATGTTTAATTTACGATGTCATACGCAGTTTTAAGACTGCAATTCTAATATTTAGTCAGTCCACCCTTAGGTTTTATGACTGCTTGCACCCTGCGAGGCATACTTGCAATGCAAGATGAAGCTGCTCCTAACAACTTTTCATTATGGTTACAATGAAATATGATATTTTCAAGTAGTTTAAGCATGGTAGTGATACACTCTTTACCAATTTCACGTTTCAGACATTGCCACACATTCTCAATCGGGTTCAAATCGGGTGAATTACCAGGCCAATCCAAAAGAGGAATTCCTTTCTCTTTCAGAAAAGCTTTAATAGAATTTGCTGTGTGGCATGGAGCCCCATCTCGTTTTCACCTTCACTAAACCAGTCCTTCATTTGCGGGATCAGTCTCTTTTCAAGTATTTGTCTGCACTGATCCCGACGCATTATACCCTCCACAATCTGAAGACGTCCCATTCCCTTTCCACTTATCACTGACCAAATCATGACCTTGGTAGGATGTTTTACTGTTTGCTGGACGCAATTCTTCTCATTCTTTTCACTAGACAATCTTCTTACAAACTGGGATTTCTCGCTTGACACCTCAAAAGTTGATTCATCACTGAAGCAAACATAGAAATTAAGATGATGTGTATGAAATTTAAAGTTGTAAATACTTGTTGGAATCTTCCTAGCTAAAACATCATTTGTTAAGGAATTTATATAAGGAACTTAACCCTTTTCCAGTCTTCTGCTGTGAAATGTTGGTGTTTTCTTGCCCACTGTAGCCTCCGTTTCATCATTCGCTCAGTAAGTTTGGCTTAGCTGGTCGACGACATCGGTACCCCAAGCTGCAAGTACGTCGACGCACTGTTCTCTCAGAAACCTTGATACCACTGTTGTTCAGTTCTTGGGTTATAGTAGCATAAGATGCCCTTATGTTTCCTTTCACAGTTTTGACGAGCAAACGTTCTGCTCTTGGAGTCAGAATTTTCTTCCTACCACATTTCCGTCTTCTGTTCTTCGGTTAATCTCTCCCAGTTTTATTCGTATTGCTTATACGATGCACAGAAGTCTGCGATATTCCTGAATGGGCAGCAATTTCTCGTTGTGTCATATTTCCATGCTGCAAAAGTCCCTTCACAAACTCAATTTTGCGAGGAGAAAGGTCCCGAGACTTCCCCATAACTCTGTTATCAAGAAATTGATTGATTTCCCAAGTAACAAAATTAAAAACCACTGCTACCTCATAAAGTTCCTGCTATCAATCAACACATATTTAACGTAAATATCTAATACAGCAAGACAAACTGTTCAAGTTAATTATCAGTAAACTAAACACACATCTGACAGAAAAACCGCGGGAATTATTACCTCATATGTTTATGGCAAGGTAGGTACTAAGTTAATATAGTAAAAAAGGCAGGAATTTGTAAAAATAATAAGTTCCAAAACATTATTATCAAGAATACATGTCCTACAATGCAAGTATCAACAATGGGTTTGCTGTCACATAAATCCAAGAATTTGGGTATAAGTGAAAAGAATTGCTAAAAAGGTCCTTGAGCCTAATAATGTGGCCAGGTTCTGTACATGCAATTGATCCAACTCATTTGTGGTTAATGGTCATTTGGCGTAAAATTCTGGTGTGAGATTTTTTTCTGAAAAGTCAAATAGGGAACATCAGGTAAGTTGGACACATGGGTTTGATGTACCAACACTGGAACATATTCTTCCTGTTACGAGCTGACAATACGACCTGAAGGGAAATAAACATGTACTAATAAAAGTACAATTCATAATGACGTACCGGCAAAAAAGAAAAGAAAAAAAAAGAAAAAGAAAACTGTTCAACACGAGAAGGGACGGTCGTCAAACGAAGGACCCCTCTTATATTTCCCCAAACCGTATCCAATCTCATACGAGTCACATATCCAGCCACCCCTTTTCTTGGATACGAATGTGGATCCCTCATGGAAATTTTACTTTAGGCATTTTTTCCCTTTTAGAACAACATAGGGTGCAAGCTTCATGCCATGAGCAGTTACAGCAAGCATTGCAGTACATAGTTCTTTTTTGCTTCCGGTAGCACATGCGATAACACTCGATGTCCCTTTCTTATAGATTGTTCGACTTTGTGACATACAGAAACTGATTGGCTCCTGACCTGTGGTTCCTGTTTGGGAGAGCAAATATTCCCTCACTTCACGCTTCTCAAATCACAAAGCTATGAAAATCAGTTGCTTTTTTGTTGAAGTAATTCGGCATTTTGTGGCTTAAAGTTGTTCTTCATCGAAAAGAAAGTCCATTTGTCTTCATAAAATTAATCATCAAGCATCGCCTAACCTTCAAATCCAAAACACTGATTCCCTGTGCAGCAGCTATTTCTTGTCCTTTAAAATACAGCATCTTGTGAGAAACGGCATATCCAACATTAATCAGATCAAAAATTAGATGGATGGCTTTTCGGCGTCTTAAGACGAAACGCTGGTTAATAGAGCAAACGCCGAAAAAGCCATCCATCTAATTTTTGATCTGATTTTTGATATGCTCTATTGGTGGAAAAGAATCTAATTCCCTTCATGGGAACTTAGAATTTCCATATCCAACATTGTGTAACAAAATCATATATTTCAGCAGATCCTCCTCTACTTTTGGAAGCTTGCTGCTTTTTGGTCCGTGAAATGCTTTGCTAGTATTATAAGAATAAATTTTCAATACAATATATAAAGTAAATGATATTACATAAGACTTGGGGCTAGTTTCAGCCACTTAGTGGCCATCTTCAGCCAAATAAAAATTAAACAGATTCTGTGATAACTAAAACGTATAACAGACAAAGACAATGTTGCAGGAATTATGACATTAAACAACATATAATAACAAAATTTATGGTTATGATCTTGTCATGATATGGGATCTTAAAGTTCACTTAGGACCTCAGGCAAAGAAGTAAATCTCTGTCTGATGTAAAACAAGCACTGAATTGTTGTAGGAAGCAGGCAATGTGAACAAAGGAGTAGATAGGGAGGGGAGGGGAGAATAAGAGAAGGGGTGTCTAAGGTGGGGCTGAAGGATGTGGAAAGAAAGACTGCTGCTGAGAGAGCAATTTAAAGAGATTTTAAAAGGAAGAATTTCTGTTATCTGAGGCATGATTACTAAAGATAGGAATTAAAAGGTCAAATAAAATGTTTGATTTCTCTGAAATTTCATTTAGATTGAAGTTAGGATTGAAAATCTGTTCCAGATGAATAAAACAATTTTCCGTAATATTGAGCAGGGGGCTGTTTTGTGTAACTTTGAGAATTTTCATGTCTTGGTTGATATTAGTGAACTTATGGTTAGTATCACACATGTGCTGTCCCATGGCCAAAAATCTGTTATATTTCAGGGCGTTGACATGCTCTAAGTATCTTGTATGGAAGCTCTTACCTGTTTGACAGACATAAGATTAGTTACAATTACAATTTAGTCTATGAACACCTGACTTGGTGAACTTATTGCTATGATTAATAGAATTGGTACTGTGTAAAATACTCGTGTTTCTGTCACAAGCTTCAAGACTATTTTGATGTCTTACTGTTTATGTTTGTTATTTGGTCTTACTGTTTATGTTTGTTATTTGGTAGATTTGTTTATTATTAAACGTAAAAGTCGATAAAAAATTGCTGTGTTTTTTTCTTTTCTTAAGGTGGTTGAAGGTTGGTGTTTATGTTTATTAATGATTTTCTCTCTAAAGGAGCTGTTGTAGCCATTAAATTTAGCTATACTGTGAATGGTGTTTAATTTGTTTTTAAGTTCTTTTGTAGGCAGCAGGGTGCTAAAAGCGTGGTGTACTATACCATGGTATGCTGCACATTTATGGGCATGTAGGTGTATGGAATCTTGATGGATTGTGTTAGCAGTTTGTGTTGGTTTTCTAAAAATCTTATAGCTCAGTGAACCAGGTTGTCTGATGATCGTTAGATCTCAATAATTGAGTTTATCATTCTCTGATTCTAGTGTAAACTTGATATGTGGGTCAATGTGATTTAAGATTGGATAAAGTGGTGATGGCATCAGTTGCACTTTCGTTCATGATCACAAAAAATAATACTACTAAAGATGTTATTATTAATTTTGGTGTGTTATTCCAGCGATCCCATAGCTAACCCAGTTTGCTGATAAATGGTATTGTCAGATGTGAAACAATTGTTATTCAAAACCATTTTGAGAATAGAGATGAAATCTTGAATTTCTAGTGGGCTCAGACCACTGTATTTATTTAAAATTTTGTGAATAATGGGACAAATTTTTGAAATCGGGATGCTCGGGTACATGTTAACAATATCAAAGGAATGGAGCGAATAGTTGGGTTTAATAGTAACATGATATAGTTTTTCAACCAATTCATTAGTGTTCTTAATGGAACTCCCAGATAGAAAATGGTAATTTCTTTTGAGGAAATGTTAGATGAACTATGACATTTTATATAAGGGACTGGGTCTGTAATTAATGATGGGTCGGATAGGAACATCAGTTTTATGTATTTTGGGAAGTGCTTGTTGGTCGTTTGAAGTGCACTTCTGTTACCGTGGTAGCACACGTTACATTCGGACACTGAATATTGGCGATCCGCTGCCCTATTCCCATATGTTATGGCGTAACTGATCACCGCGAGTTTATATGATGCAGTATTACTCGAATATTTGCACACTGTGGACTAACAAACAGTTTTGAGATCACATAAAACACATGCTCTGTACCCGAAAAACTTGTAAAATAAGATTGTACCAGACTGGAATGGAGTGTCACTAGTCACTTCTGGGCTGATTCTCTCGCTGAACTAGTGCAGTGGTATTCCTACCGGCCAATAACAGCACGTTGCCCGGTATTTGGAATGCCCGGTTTTGCAATAGGAAAGTTGCTGCTTGAGAAGTTGACATCTTTATTTCGAAATGCATCTGGAGCTGCATGATGGATGTTCGAAGAACTGCGTGTGTCAAATACATGATTGAGATGCGTGAATTATGCAAGGGCATTAATTATGGAAGAAAATACAGTAATAATAATTGTACCGGGCGGTACACCTCCACGCCGCTAATTCAAACATTGCGCCAGTTGAAACTCCTCTACTGGAGGAAGCCTGAACTTTAACAACCGTGTTAATTCTAAAGTTTCTCAGAAGATGTCGCTATTGTAAATTTTGAAGAGTTCTGAACTGTGTCTTTTTCGATTTATATTTGTTTTCTCTGTAGTGAGAAGTGTGAACATTCTCTTCTAGATGGCACTACTAAAGAACTGCAATCGTGCACCCTAGTGCGAAGTGAAGGAACTGTTTTTTTGAGAAATTTTGTGTTCATAAGTTTGTTCTTTGTTAAATTTCTTTCAGTCATTTTTTTGGGTTGGCAGTATAACCCTTCTCTTTCCGCTTGTTTTGAATTTAGCCAATCCCGAATTTCTCTAATTTTTGACCAATAACGTATGTCTTCTCCGATATGGATATATTGCTTGATCCTAGCCAATAAAGTTGAGGGGAGTGTGGGTTCTCATTCATGAAACGTCTCGAATTTTCCATGAGGATATATAAACTGCTGATTTTCTTGTCTCCTGGCCACTTCAGTAACATCTTTCTTAGTGTGATTATGTAGCAGGGGGCGGGAAGCGCCTCTTTCTTGAGGCGGCAGTTCATCCATCAGGTAATGGCCTTTTAATAACTTCTTTGCTTGCTAGCTCAGCAGTTTAACCCTCGGGGCAGGTTCGAAACTTTTATCATGTAACCTTCCTTTAAAATGTAAAAGACACTTGGTATAAAATTCCGTCTCTTTAACTACAAATCGGGATAGAGAGTGCCTAACCCTCTCGAGCTCCCTCTCATATTGTTTTTAAGGTGACTATGTTTTCATAACCGTTTTTCTTCGTTTCATAATGTAATAAAGTTTTCCTATCGTGTCACCTCCGTAGTATGGGATTAGCCCTTGCATAAGCGGCCTAGAGCCAAATAGGTTTTAAAAGGTGTATTAGGAGTGCAAGTTACGCCTCCACTCATGTTGGTATTTTGGGGCCATGTAATTATCCTGTTTCTTTACTGAATAGGCCTCAGTAGGTTGGGTATTTTTTATTTTTTTTTTTACCCCTGTTCTTGTGTGCCTGGAGGGCAGCTTGAAGGTGGAGTTTGGTGTGGTCTTTGAATAGGCTTGAACTTTGAGAGCGGGTTGCTCTTTCTTAAATTTGGTTTCTGTGTGCCTCGAGCAGGCTTAACTGGGTAATTGGGAGCAAATGCTCCTTGGCATGATTGGGGTTTTCTGCCCCTTTGTTGAACCTTGTGTATAAGTAAAGTTGGGCTCATTGCTCAGGGATTGTGAATCTGGGGCTCGAAGCCCAAAATACATTAATAAACTGTAATTGTACATTTTTAACTTGTTGATATACAACTGAGTTCCTGTTATACTTGTTATTTCTTGATCTCGAAAAGAAAATATAAGCTTTGTTAAATTTTAAATTAATTTTAATTTCGTAAGTTGAGACCTATTCATCCCAGCACCTTCTTTCACCTGTAACTACCACGGATAACTCCGTAACAATAATAATAATAATAATAATAATAATAATAATAATAATAATAATAATAATAATAATCTATGTCCCACTCCAGTCTCGCGGGTGTGGTTGACAAGCCTCCTCCACTCCTTTCTGTCCTTCCACTTTTCCTGATCCATTACTTCTGCCACATCCAATCCAGCTTCTCTAATGTCCTTCCAAACCTGATCCATCCACCTTCTTCGCAGTCTTCCAACTGGTCTCTTTCCCTTAATTTCTCTTTCTAATTCTCTTCTAGTTACCCGTTCCTTTCCCATTCTTTTTACATGTCCGAACCATCTCAGTCTTGCTTTCTGTATGTTCTGTACTAATGGTTCTATATTTAGCTCTTCTCTTATTTTAATATTTTGAATTCTATCTTGTCCTTTTAACCAATGTTCTTAAAAATTTCATTTCTACTGCTTGGATCTTACTATCTTGTATCTTATTAGTTACCAGCGTTTCTAGTCCATATGTTACAATTAGTATGAAATACTGTTTATATAATGTTAATTTTGTTCTCTTGGGTAGTTTGTCATTCCATAAAAGCTCTCTGACTTGATGATAAAATGTTGTACCTTTACTTAATCTGTTATTAATTTGAGGGTTGATTTCATTGCTTCCATTAATAATGCTACCCAGATATGTAAACTGTTCTACATTCTCTAACCGTTCTCCGTCTATGTTCACTTGGCTTCTCTTTTTCTCTTTTCCACAGTGCATGACTACAGTTTTCTTTTCACTAATTACCATTCCAAACTCCTTCAGATTTTCATTCCAAATTTCCAGTCTCCTTTGTACTTCCTTTTCTCCCTTTCCCCAAATCACCACATCATCTGCAAATACCAAAGCATTCACTTCATCACTACTGATACTCTGTTTTACACGTTTTATGATTTCATCCACCAGTATAATATAATATGGTTCAGTAGTTAAACTTGAAGCAACTTTAGTAAGTGAAACTCTGTTTAAGTTGAATACCAAAGCAACAACAGATAAAATCTAAAAAAAAAAGAGACAAAAGGATCATCAGGACAATCATCAATAAAAAACATCAAGTAAATGGACAATGGAGACTGCTGCCTAATGAAATAGTCTATCGTGAAAATTAATCAATTGTGGATACAGTGTGAAAGAGGAGAATTGCCTTTCTCAGCCACATAGTAAGACTACCAGAGACCAGACTACTGAAACAATTATTCAATTTCTTTTGGAAAAGTAAAACCAAGAATAACTGGTTTGTTGAGGTCCAGAATGATTTAGAAGAGCTGATTTTATTTAGCGTATGACATAAAAAATAAAAACACACAGTCACAAATTAAATATACAATACACTATGTAGGTTACAATTTCACCATCAAGCTCTGCAAATAGTCTATACAAGAAGGATTTGGGTCAACAAAGTCTTTTGGGCTACCCTGATAGGCACTCAGGGGGCACTGTTCCACTATATGACAAACTGTTTGCTTAGGGGCACCGCAGCTACATTCCGGGGAGGGAAGTTTGCCCCATTTACAGAGTAAGTCAGCGCACTTTCCATGGCCTGTCCTGATACGATTAAGGGTTGTCCAGGTTTTGCGAGGTAGGTCAAATTCTTTTGGTATTCTTGTTATGCAGGGGAAGTTCTGATACTCAGCTGGAGCCATAGAAGTCCATTCTTGAATCCAATCCTGCTGCAGGCTGAATTTGTCAACCAGGATTTTGGCAGTCCTTATTGGTGGATTTCTGGACCGAAGTCTGTTGTTCAAGGCATAGGGTATATCTCCATGAATTGGCAGATTGGAATTCCTCGACAGCTTCTTGTACTCGCACAACAAGGCATTCTTTCTCCGTAGGTGAGGTGGAGGAATATGGCTCAGAACTGGTAGCCAAGAAGTGGGGGTAGATTTTATGGTTCCCGATATAATGCGCAAAGTATGATTTAGCTGTGTATCAACCAGTTTTGTGTAACAGCTGTTCAGCCAGACTGGAGGGCAATATTCTGCAGTTGAGAAAACAAGGGCAAGGGCTGAAGTTCGTAAGGTCGAAGCAGAAGAACCCCAGGTGGTTCCACATAGTTTGTGGATAATATTGTTCTGTGACTGGAGTTTAGCTTTTGTGATCTCCTGGCTTAAAACTCACCACAATGACAAAATCTAATAGAAGAGCTGAGTATAATAATGAAACAAATTGCAGAGAGAAAACAGAAGAGGATTATGAGCAGTAGAGATACAAGACTAAAATTAAAAACAGTCAAAGAAAACAGTACACCATTACAGATGAAGATAGGGTGGCCAGGTCAGGTAAAATGAAGTTCTGGGAAGAGAAGAGGAAGTTGAGAAAACATTACTACAACTAATATTGTGAAGACTGTAGTGTATATGGATTGATTTAAGTGCTCCAATGTGAGCCTAAACTATGTAAATAAATAAATAAATAAATAAATAATAAACAATAATGGTGACAGTGCACTTCCTTGTTTGAGACCTTTTTTTGTATAAAATGTTCCAGAGTCACCACTCCCCACATGTACACTGATTTTACTCTCATGATACAGCATTTTTATCTTGTTAATTAATGATTTTGGTACATTCCTTTTCAGTAGACATTCCCATACATGTTTTCTCTAAAGTGTATCATAAGCTTTTCCAAATCCAAAAATACGAATATGATTTCCTTGTTCTTTCCAGATGTTTTTCCATTATCGTTCGCACTGTAAATATCAAGTCTGTTGTTGATCTATTCGGTCTAAAGCCATATTGTTCTTCCTCTAACTGTGTTTCTATTATATCCCTCAGTCTTTTGTCTATGACCTTCTCCATTATTTTTAGCCCATGTGATAATAGGGTTATACGTCTATAATTTTCACATTCTTTCTATTTCCTGTTTTGAACTGTGGTACAATGCTTCCTTGTTGCCAATCTTCAGGTATCCTATCATCCTTCCATATGGCATTGAGTGCTGTGTATAGCCACTGTAGTCCAATGCTTCCTGCTGCCTTAATCATGTAAGCATTGAATTCATCTTTTCCACTTGCGTTACGTTTGGTCATTGCTTTCACTGCCCTTTCAAAGTTCCAACCATGTTATCGGGTTCTCTTCTTTTTCTCCATTTATTATTTCCATTTTCTTATCTCCTTCTTCCTCTGAGCAGTCATCCTCATTATAAAGTTTTTCAAAATTGCCATCACCTTCTGAAGACCCTTTTTGTCATGTACTATGGATCCATCTTCTCTCTCTAATGCCTTGATTTTTTTCTTGATTTATTCTTTTCAATTTTATTACTCTGTATAATAGTTTCTGATTTCCTCGACTATCTTGCTCAATTTTGTTGGTAAACTCTCCCCAATATTTCTCCTTTTCTTCCTTGATACTTGATAATACAAAACAGAAATGAGTTTAAAAATTATGAAATGTTTTGATAGTGTTTGTAGTAGATACTGTATGCACAAAACCGAAGAACATTCTAAAATTAAAATATTAAATGCTACAAGATTTCTTAATATATTCTGATACTGTAAAAATGCCTTTGCTAGCTATATTAATATTTGTGTTAGAAAATATAGAAATTAATATTTGAAAATGCATACAACATACCATGTGACATTTTTATATAGAGTCTTGCATAGTGTCCACATTCTGGAAAGTCAGGGAAAAAATTTTGTTCCGAAGGGAAAGTCAGGGAAATACACAAAATTCTCGAAAGTCAGGGAAATCTTCCCCAGTGATGGATTTGAGGGGATATTTTTATGCTCTAGTCTGCTGTAACCCAGGCTATTATGGCATTTCTTTTTCAGATATTTTTTCACAAGAAGTGCACAACAATTCTACAATTTTTGTTGTGGCCTTGTGTAATTTCTTTCAACCATTTTTATTTCAGTTCTAGAATGCTTGCTTGAAACTCATGACAATGGCCAACAAATAGTTAAAATTTAAGAAACTTCTGCTAGACAGTTAATTCTTTCCCAAACTGAGCGATTGGTTGGACATATGGGTAAATGATGCAACTTCAGCATATTGTAAAATGTATTGTCAATCGTTCGAACTTAGTAATATGGGTAAATAAGCAGTTGCTTCTCATGGTAAAGGACCTACTCATAAAATGCATGAAAGCTAAGTCTTCCCAGCCAACAATGTCTTTTTTTGCAAAGAATACCTTTACTCCATCTCCACTTAAAGATACGCAGCCTAGAGTTGGCACTACATCCACAGCTACAAAGGAATTAGCAGTGTCAGGAACAAGTTCGAGGAGTTTAAAGACTTTCAGTGTGAACGAAGACGTTACATCAGCTGAAGTCATATGGGCTCTCTAGGTTGTCACTAGAAAGATATCCCTCAACTCTCGTGATAAAACCTCTGCATCATTCAAAACCATGTTCCCAGACAGCAAAATTACTCAAAACTATATACTATGGGCAAGACTAAGGCTTCCTATGTTATAAATCATGGATGAGCACCCAGTATTTTAAAGGAAGTTTGCAAAATAACTTAAGACGGTTCTGTGACTTCGTTGTTTGTTTTGATGATTAGTAAAACAAATTTGTCCAAAGAGGACAAATGGACTTGTGTGCAAGGTTTTGGGATGTAGATCTTCAAAAAGTTGCAACAAGGTATTGGAACAGTGTATTTTTAGGCAGGGCAACTGTGGATCACTTATTTGGTGGGTTTATACATGGACTCTTTGTTACCTTTAGGAAATATTTTGCAAGTTTACAAGGATGGGCCGAATGTAACCTAAGTTTTATTAAAAACACTTTAAAATCATTTGCAAGTGCTAAATTCCGTGGGCAAATCTCTTCTTCATATAGGCATATACTATCTGCATAAAAACTGCAATCTCCCAAAATTGACTGGGACCTTTTTTCATTTTTTCGGATCACAGTACAATCTGTTTAAAGATAGCCCTGCTCAATGTACTAAATATACAGACAGAACAAGCACCACATTTTCTTACAAGTTTACTGCAATAAGATCGTTGGAAAATGGACGCTGTGTTGATCAAGCTCTTAACTCACTCAGCGCCCAGCACGCCGATCGACATTTTAAAACTAGCAACCCCCTGTGGGTAGGGGATGCACATTTAGAATACACCCGCAGTATCCCCTGCCTGTCGTAAGAGGCGACTAAAAGGGGCAACCTAAGTGCAGACGTGGTTTGCGGTTTGGTTGTTGGACATCCTGTGGATGGGACTGGATGAATACATTCACAGGTAATCCCTGCCTGTCGTAGAAGGCGACTAAAAGGGTTATGTGGCCATGGTTCTTTTTTTTACTTGTAGACTGATTCAAAATTCTTGATGTGCTTGCTGCTCAGAGATGGGCCTCTTACGTGTGTGTTTACGCCTGAAAGCCCATACAGTAACCACCCAGGGAGCGGCGAGTGGGAGCGTCATGTACCCTTGCAGTAGTATCCGCCTGACAACCCTGGTCCCTGCACAGCCGAATGTCAGAAGGACAGATGATTATTATTTTTTTATTTTCTCTCTATACTTAGTGATCTGTATACACTATGGGGTACGTGCTATTGCAGGTGGCTGGAGGAAGGGAGTCCTAGTGCTCATTGCCTCAGTCATCCCGCATCAACCAACATCGGACCCCAGGCAGTACTGGCTATGACTAGGTGGGTATTGCCTTGGCTGCTTGGTTCTGCTACAGAGACCCCTGATCGGAGAGGTGGCATTTGGGGAGGATGACTTCAGGCATGGCTTCAAAACGTCATCGACCTGCCCAAAGTGGTCCCCCACCGAAGACTTTAACTTTTGCTTCCTTGAGAGGTTCAACTTCCTGGGAACATGCGCAGCGTGAAGGAATGGGATCCAGGTTCCGTAGGTTTCTGGTTGCTACCAGAACCAATGGGCACTATTTTAAGCTGGTTAAATTGATCCGTTTTAGTAGACACATTGAAGGCGTCTACGGCGAACTTAAGGATCTCAAGAAATTGCGCAATGGTAGTTTGCTTTTGAAGACTTGTACAGCACTGCAAGCCGATCAGTTGCTTAATTGCGACCACTTTGGCGAAATCCCCATCAGAGAGAAGGAGCACAAATCCTTGAATCTGGTTCACGGAGTCACCTTCCACCGCGACCTTATTTTGAACACTGACGAAGAGTTGATGGAAGACATGAAGAACTGTAGCGTGACACACGTCCGGCGCATTACACGCAAAGTCAGCGGTGAAGACGTTGCCACTGGTGCCTTTATTGTCTCTTTCAAGTTGTCAGTGTTACCAGACAAAGTCAAGGTAACAACTTATCGTTGTGATGTGAGGCCGTACATCCCGCCTCCTATGCGATGCTGTCAATGCCAGAGATTCGGACATATGGTATCTCGTTGTTCGAATCAGTCTGTGTGTGGTACATGTGGAAGAGTAGCTCACGGCACGGAGGAGTGCGCAATTCCATACAGGTGCACTAGCTGCTCTGGTCTTCATTCTCCTCTAGATCGGAACTGTCCGACATATCTGAAAGGGAAGAAGATCCAGGAGATCAAGACCCTGGATGGTCTTTCCTACCAAGAAGTGCGCCGTAAGTTTAATTCCAGGAATAAACCTGCCAGTACACTAGACTACAGCATGATAGCTCAGAGTCTCCCAGGTTCATTTTTCACAACATCATTACCTGTGATGATCGCTGCGCCCAAGGCGAGTGTTGCTCCTGAGAGCAAAGTCGCAAAGCGTAAAAACTCGAAGAGGGGGGACCACCCAACCTTCGACCAACAAGCAGTCTGTGCCGGCATGCAGTCCTAAGCCGGCACAGCAGGAGGGAAATGCCAAGTCCCCACCCTTAAGAGGTCGGCGGAAGCCGTGCCCAAGCCGGTGGAGGCGGCATCTTACCAGGGCTGGGATATTATCTTCCAGGCAGTCAAAACTCGAAAAGGAGGAGGAGAAGAGAAGCTCCCTTACCGGGCGCTCCTGCACTTTTCCTGTGAAGGGGAAATCACACCCTCCATCTGGAGGGTATGAGTGCACCAGCAGGTACGCCTGCTCCGAAACCTGCACGCTCCCCTCGTAAGGGGCTTCCCGTTCCCGGAAAGTGCCGAAGTTCTGTGCGTCATTCCTGCCGTCTGTCGATGACAGGATGGGCGTCGAGCTGTCGTCTACATCTTTGGATGTAGATGTTGGTATTGATAGTGTTTAGGTTTAAGAGCATCTTGTCACTAATAACCTAACACTCTTTTTATAGTCCACACTATGGCACTGTTACAGTGGAATTGTAACGGTTATGAATGGCATCTGGCTGCACTGCGTCAGCTCATTAGTGAGTTTGCGATGAGTATAGTCTGTATTCAAGAGACGAACTTCAGACCAGGTCATCATACGGTCCTGAGAAATTTCAGACTATACTCGACAGAATGATATTATGCTCACAGTGTGTCTGGTGGCGTGGGAATTTTCGTGTCACTGATCTTATAGATCAGCTTCACCTCCCTTCCACTTATTGGGTGATTTTAATGCCCATCACCCCATGTGGGGCTCTGAAACGCCTTGCCCCAGGGGAAGGGAGTTGGAAACATTAGTAACAGAGCTGGATTTATGTATTTTGAACACAGGTGAACCAACTCATTTCAGTGTATGTTACGGCACATGTTCTCACATATTCTTAAGTCTATTCAGCTGAATGTTGGTTCCGCTGTTTCGGTGGAATACACACGATGATCTCTGTGTCAGTGACCATTTTCCCATTATTCTTACTTTGTTGAAACAAAAATCCGTTGAGGCTCCTCCTCGATTGATACACATGTTGATTGGCCAAAGTTCACATCACTAACTCTCTTTAACGACGAGACCAGGCAGACCATAGATGGCGATATACCTTATATAACAGTAGTTATCCTTGCTGCTGCTGAGGAGTCCATTCCCTCCTTAGGAACTGCTCGCTGAAAACTCGTTCCTTGGTGGAACAAAGAAATTGCAGCGTCTATCAAAGAACGCCATCGCGGTCATAAACGTTATCGTAGGCAGCCTACTGTGGCCAGCTTGGTAACATTAAAAAAACTTTGTGCTAAGGCACGAGTTCTTATTCGCCAAAGTAAGAAAACTTCGTGGGAGAGATATGTGTCATCTATGACGTCACATACTCCATCATCTCAAATGTGGACTAAACTTCGACGTATTTTGGGTATAGATGATATAGATGTTGATTCCCATAGGGAATTATATTGGTATTTTGGGTATCCAAGGATCATCTTCTGTACCGGGAATTTTCATTGCAGGCAGTATCGTCACTGAACCACTCTAGATTGCTAACCATCTAGCTATCCATTTTGCGGATGTGTCTGGTCCCGTGAATTATTATAGTGATTTCTTGCTCTGAAGCAGGAGGCAGAACATCATCACCTTAGTTTTGCCACTCAAGCTTCGGAGGACTATAATGTTTCCTTTACGGATTGGGAACTCCATAGGACCTTGGCGCTTTGCAAGGACACGTCCCCTGGGCCAGGCAATGTCCATAACCAGATGTTGAAACACCTTAGTGAGGATTGTCTATTATACCACCTTCGAGTGTTCAACCGAATCTGGATAGTGGGTGATTTTCCGTCTCAGTGGCGAGAGGACATAGTCATTCCTGTCCTCGAGCCTGACAAAAATCCTAAGTATGCAGGAAGCTATAGACCTATTTGTCTCACTAACTGCTTCTGTAAGCTATTTGAGAGGATGGTAAATCGCTGACTTATGTGGTGTGTGGAGAAACGCTGACATTTGTCAGAGTACCAATGTGGTTTTCGAGCCGCTTGCTCGACCACTGACCACCTCGTATGGCTGGAGAGTTCTATCCAGAATGCATTTCTCTGCAAACAGCATTTGGTGGCTGTTTTCTTTGACATAGAATAGGCCTATGACACCACATGGCGATATGGTATCCTTTCAGTCTTGCATCAATGGAGATTCTGATATTACTTGCCGGTATTTATTGCAAATTTTTTGTCCCTGTGTCTATTCCATGTCTGAGTTGGGAGGGCATATTCGCAATACCACTTTCAAGAAAATTGAGTCCCACAGGGATCGGTTCTTAGTGTCACTCTGTTTGCGATTGCCATAAACCGTATTGTCGCTGGTGCTGGTTCAGCAGTCATACCCTCGCTATATGTGGATGATTTTGCTCTGCACTATAGCTCGCATAATTTGGCATTCACATAACGACAATTACAGCAAGCTATTACTAGAGTGGAACAGTGGACCTTAGTACATGGCTTTCGGCTTTCCACTGCAAAGACTTCAGTTGTCCACTTTTGTCGGCAACGCACTCTTCACCCGCATCCTGAGCTTGATTTTGGAAATATCACTCTTCCCGTAGTTGACATATACCGATTTCTTGGGCTCCTTTTCGGTAGCAAATTATCGTGGGAATCACACGTGCGGCAGTTAAAAGTAGAATGTACCAAGGAGCTGAATATCTTGAAGTTTCTTAGCAGCACTAACTGGAGAGTTGACCGCACGGTCCTCCTACGATCCTATAGGGCACACATTTTATTCAGGTTAGAGTACGGCAGTGCAGCATATGGATCAGCAGAACCAAGCGTCCTTGCGACACTGAACAGCATCCACGACAGCGAGGTTAAATTGGCGATGGGAGCTTTCCGAACATGCCCCATTACCTTTTTTTTTCTTTTTTGCTTTATGTTGCACCGACACTGATATGTCTTATGGCAACGATGGGATTGGAAAGACCTAGGAATTGGAAGGAAGCGTCCTTGGCCTTAATTAATGTACAGCCCCGGCATTTGCCTGGTGTGAAAATGGGAAACCACGGAAAACCATCTTCAGGGCTGCCGACAGTGGGGCTCGAACCCACTATCTCCCGATTACTGGATACTGGCATAGATAATGGGTGAAACATGTACCTGACCAAATAAGTCTACATAAAATCATGTAGATAATAACCACATTAAACGTGGAAAGTATTGAATAGGTGGTTTTTTATTAAATTATCCTTGATATCTATGCCTAACGTCATCTTCAATACGGAACAATAATGAGAGTTGTTACTTGTAATACTGGATACTGGCCGCACTTAAGTGACTGCAGCTATCGTGCTCAGTGAGCCCCATTACTAGCCTGCTCTCTGAATGTGGTGTGCTGCCTTTACACCTGAGGTACCAGCAAATGCTTCTGCTTTACCATCATTTGTGACAGATGCCACTTCACCCAAGCTATGCTTGCGTATTCCACAATGGACACAGTCAGCTGTATGCTGCTTGCCCTCAAGGAACGTGGCTGGTTGGAATACGCTTGGATAGCAGTCACAGATTGTTTGATGTACCTTCGGTTCCTTGCCTTGTCAGACAGCCAACTGTGGTACCTCCGTGGATAATACAACGCCTTGAAATCTGCACACTGGCTCGAAGGAAAACACTGACCCTTCGATTTATCGGGGCTCTTCCTGTCTGTTGTTGGCCAGTATTCAGGTTCGGTCGTCATTTACACGGATGATTTCTTGAACAGATATGAAGGTGGGCTGTGCATTCGTTGTCAACACTGATAGGTTTCTTTTTGCTCTCCCGGAAACCTGTAGTACACAGCTGTGCTCTGTGTTAACTGTGAAGCTCTGCGGTATGCACTGGCCGATGAGCGCCGACACTTTCTTCTGTGTACTGACTCCTTGAGCTCACTACAGTCTATTGATACCTGTTTCCCTCAGCACCCTGTGGTGCAGCGAATCCAGGACCTGCTGGCCAGGTGTTCGGATGCCGGCACCAGAATGACGTTTATGTGGCTTCCAAACCACGTGGGTGTAGATGGAAATGAGTTAGCCGATAAGGCTGCCAAGGAGGCAGTAACACTGCCCCTGTTGCCTTACAAGTTTCCAGCGAGTGATATTTGCTCTCAGCTGAGACATCTGGTTATGTCCCATTGGGACATGGAGTAGCAGGCCACTCCACTTCCAAATAAGCTGAGAGTGATAAAAGGTACAACGAAGGTATGCAGGAATTCCCTTCGAGCTTCTCAGAGGGAAGCAGTGGTATTATGTTGTCTTCGGATCGGCCACGGAATACTAACGCACTCCCATTTATTGAAAGGGAACCCCCTCTGGTGTGTACTTGTGGCGATCATCTTACCTTGGTACACATCCTTACGGAGTGCATGGACCTGGTCGATCTGTGCTGTAGGCTAACACTCCTGAGTACCATCTCCCTCATCCTGTGAGATACGAGCAGTCAGCAGACCTCGCCATCTGTTTTATGAGGGATAGTGTTTTTTTTATCGCGTGTAATAATTTAATTTGTCTTATTGTATTTGTGTTAACTATGCTTTTATCCCTTTGACCCTATTTTAGTTCGTGTTTGCATATTTTAATGTGTCAGCATGACAAATAGAATACGTAGTGAGATCACTCACAGAGTTCAAGCGCTCTTCCGTAGAGTGGCGCTAGTGGAGCCTAACACCAACGCTACACGGTCAGCTGATTTAATGGAAATTACATTGCCACGCAAATAATCATATACAGCACATGAATAACATTGTCAGAGAGTTATAAATAATATCAGTCCGCACGAAGAAATATCTTTAAGAGAACACACGAAGTATAATTAAGCATTATGAAAAGCGAAAGCAATATTGTGCTTTACATACTTCAAGAATCCTTTTTAAACAGAGCAAATTAAACCTGCACCAGACTGTAAATAACACTGACACTTTTCTCAAATAAATTAAATGAAGTAAATTACTCACCAAAACTAGTTTGAGGCCACTTGCGATAGTTTATGAGTAGACTTAGCAGATTGTCGATTTCTCTGCGGATTTCTCCTGCTCTGAAGAAGAATCGGCACTGTAGTGGGAGACCAGTTTTGGAATAATGTCCAAAGTGTGTTCAATACAACAGCCAGCTCCTGATGTCACAACTGAAATCGCCTCAATCTAGTCAAGACACTCGTAAAAAAAATATCGCCCCACATTAAATTGAATCTCTTCTCTTAGTTTAACCTCACCGGGCGAGTTGGCCGTGCGCGTAGAGGCGCGCGACTGTGAGCTTGCATCCGGGAGATAGTAGGTTCGAATCCCACTATCGGCAGCCCTGAAAATGGTTTTCCGTGGTTTCCCATTTTCACACCAGGCTGTACCTTAATTAAGGCCACGGCCGCTTCCTTCCAACTCCTAGGCCTTTCCTATCCCATCGTCGCCATAAGACCTATCTGTGTCAGTGCGACGTAAAGCCCATAGCAAAAAAAAAAAAAAAAAATTAGTTTAATCTCATCTAATATAACTGTCCCATACCTTTATTCTCGTCCAGTTGATCCTTAAAACAATCTGAAATAGCTCTTAAGCAATGAGGTTTTACATCATAGGGACCTTTAAGTCCTTTGCAGAGTTTCCTCAAATGGCTTTGTGGGGGAAGAGGTAACAAATTACGCCTATATCCTATCCTCTAGGTGATGTTGTTCTAAGTAATAAAAACCAAACCAAACCCCATGGCACTACAGCCCTTGAAGGGCCTTGGCATACCAAGCGACCGCTGCTCAGCCCGAAGGCCTGCAGATTACGAGGTGCCGTGTGGTCAGCACGACGAATCCTCTCGACTGTTATTCTTGGCTTTCTAGACCGGGGCCGCTATCTCACCGTCAGATAGCTCCTCAATTCTAATCACGTAGGCTGAGTGGACCTCGAACCAGCCTGCAGGTGCAGGTAAAAATCCCTGACCTGGCCGGGAATCGAACCCGGGGCCTCCGGGTAAGAGGCAGGCACGCTACCCCTACACCACGGGGCCGGCGTTCTAAGTAATAAACTCTCTAAAAGAAAATCACTACTGTACCTCATACCATTGGGAGATTTTACTTGACATTTCTTTAACACACTGTAATAATTTTCTGCTTCTTACTAAGAAATTTACAATCTATAAATTGAAATCAGTGTTCTTAATATGCCCCTGTAGGAAATTAATCATAGCTTTGGCTGAGGAAAGGCTGCATTTACCTCGGATTAAATTACGAGTTGCATTCTTTAGCTGCTTTCTGAGAGATAATATTATCTTTCCGGCATCGGTAAGAGAACTAGACTGACTCTGAATTTGACTACAACTAGGTTGGCCTTGAAGTTGAACTTCACCGCCTACCGTTGTCATCACTGCTTCACTCACTTCGTGATTCTTGTTCCTTATCCTCTTGATACTGTCCTCACTCCTTTTGCTACTGGGTGCCTTTCGCAATTTTACCTCAGTAGATAGGTATTTCAGTGAATTTGAAAATATGAGGCACCGCTCCTGGTTTTATTTTCCACCTCACACGAGGAAGTTCAACGTTTTCACTATTCACAATGATACAGTCCACCTTTATAATTAAATCTGCCAAACAATGCAGGTCACATATTCTGCTTTTGGCTGGCAATTGCTTATCTTTCCGCGGAATAACTCTAGCCCACTTCGCAAACAGATTATTTCCCTTTGGCAGTGTAAAATATCATCTACCATCACACTGCCTTCCGTAACCCAATTTACACACAAAGCACTGCACAGATACTAACACAGACTTTCAGAAAATATTAAAACAAACTAATAATGGGCATTAAAATTATCACCATGACTTCACACACGCTCACTATACCTTTGCCGACAATTGGGCCCACGTGTCGTTGCAGTTGGATCGTTGAGACTGCAGTGCCACACTTCGGCAGGACCACCAACTACAACGTTGAGAGAGCGGAGTGATCACACTTGGTATTCTATTTGTCATGGAGTTAGTTTAACATCTAACATGAATCATATACAGTAGAAGTGCGATAGTCCGGCATGTTCTGGTACGGCCCGGTGCCAGATTACCGAAAATGCTGGACTATTGGGTGGTACCTCTTACTATGATATAGGTTAGAGCGTACAGCGAAAACAGCTCTAACACGGCGTTTTGCAGTAAAATGTTGATCAGTAGAATCATTAGTTTAATAACTTTAGCTCAAAATTAGGGCAGCACTAAATTTTCATTCAACACATTCAGTTTACATACATGTACTGTACAATATTTTAGTGTGACTTAAAAATCTCTATCTTTTTGTTTTCGAGATTGTTGTCGCTTGACACAAACATTTCTGATGATATGTAATTCAATAAGTTCAGTGGCTTAATAATTAGTATTACACTCGGCAAAAGTGATGAATTTATTTAGGGACTCTGCGGCTTCTGCCCAGCTGATTCTCTCCTTTTCTCTCTTCAAGATTGTGTATACGTTGAGGGTTTAATACACTTGGGATAATATCCTCATTGGTTAGCTCCTGCTCGGTAGGTTTAGTGTTATCCATTTGAATCCACTCCGTGAGTTCCTCTTCAGATATGTTATCCAAAGGATTGTTGTTGGTTACACATCTTACAACATCTAAAATTCGGTATGTTGTTCCTGCTCAACAGTCTGCGGTGTTGAATCAAATGTAGGATCTGCAGTTCACCGAAGTTTTCCCCAGCACTGTTGTAAAGGAATTTTTTTTTTTTTCTTGCTTGAGCCCAGGACAGTGCGACAGCATAGACGGCATCTTGTACATTAAACTTTTTTTGAAATTCACATCGCACTCAGCGTTTAACAAGCTGCGATTGAAAGAACTCCTATAAAAACATTTAAAGTTCTGGATTGCCCCCTGATCCATTGGCTGAATCAGTGACATAACATTAGGTGGCAGAAGTGTAGCAAGTATGTTTCCAGAAACTAACTCAGCTACTGGTGGATGTGCTTTACACTTCTTCAATAGAAGGATTGCTTTGCTGTCTTCTGGCAGACCAAGGTTTTTGAAGCTTTCTTTGACTTGTGGCACAAAATGATGAAAGAACCAGTCTTTGAATAGGGTGGCGGTCATCCACGCATTTGATTGAGCGTCATAATGAACAGGCAAGTTCATAACATTTTTAAATGCCCGAGATTTTCTAGATTTACCAATTACAAAAGGAGTTATTCGGTGGCCTCCAGACGCATTAGCACATAACAAAACTGTCAATCTGTCTTTGTTTTTATAAACCCTTTAGCCGCCTTTTCACCTCCCGCAGCTAGAGCAGATGTTGGTAAGCACCGCCATAGTAGGCCTGTTTCATCAGCCTTGTAAATCTGATCAGCTGTTAGATTATTAACTGTGATTATTTCTTCAAACTCGTCTTTGTATTTTTCTGCTGAATCTTGGTTTGCTGGAAGTGTCTCTCCAGTTACATCAAGTCTTCAAATTCATTGCTGAAACTTAAAGTTTCTGAGCCAACCATCAGAAAAATTGCATTCACTTTCTGCAACACCTAAGTCTTGTTCAAATTTCTTTGCTTTTTCAATTACTATTGGCCCCGTTACCGGCTTTCCTTCGAAGCGTACTGCACTGAACCATTTGTGCAATAAGCTATCTAATTGTTCCAGTTCTAGTTTTTTAATGTTTGTCTGGAAGCCAATTTTTCAGTTGTTACGTACCGATTGAGAAGCAAATTTCATTAGTTCAACTTTTTGTTTTTCTATATCATAAACTGTTGACGAGCCAATATTAAATTCATTGAACAAAATGTTTCTATTCTCACCTTTCTCCAGGTGTTTCTGGTTGATGGTCAGAGTTACGTGCTTACGTTTCTCTCCTGATTTGGAACTTGAAGGAGGTTTCGGTTTCAAGAACATTGTCACTGCTTAAATACCAAGAAAACTTCCACGGGGCACTTTGATATGTATGTTCATTACACTACTGCTCTACTGTAATACGGATCATAGATCGCAAGAAAAAGTACTGTAGTGAAAAGTGCTCGCAATCAAAACAATGAACTGAAATTCTGTGTGGTGACAGCCAACAATTCTAATTGTGTCTAACAATAGCAGACGCGTAGTGGACACTTCCAGATGGTTACGAACAGTGCCGTGCACTTTAACTGTTACCAAAAAAAAATCTCTTGGAATGGTGCCGGACCATCAGGGGGTTCCGGACTGTTGTATGCTGGACTAATGGAATTCTACTATATATATCTGTACTTCCAGGCAATGCCTTATTCCATTATCTCCTATGTTTTCTATACTTTTATAAGAAAATAAGGCATTGCGAATTAGATCCACTGATTGTTTTAATCTCATAATAATTTTTCATCACCATTTATTTTAAACTCTAGTCAGTGGATACATTTAAATACTTTAATTATCATCTCACGTCGTCCACCTCGTACCATTAGGGGCTGATTACCTTAGATGTTGGCCCATTTAAACAACAAGCATCATCATCATCATTAAAACTAGCGCACTGGCAGTGCCAAGCACGTCGATTGACGTTTAACCCTCAAAGTGGTGGTCATTTATCCTGTAGTGGCAGCGATATTTTACTGGTGTTGCAAACTGTTAGTATAAATTGTGTTAAAACTCCTTGACATGTTATACATACATAAACAGCACACCCTTTTATCCTCAGAATTACAAGGAATAAGATGATACTCAAGCTGTTATTTATCATCCAAAACGTGTAAGACCAAAGATATATTGAATTTGTTTATACGTAGGTTGAGTCATAAGTCATGGCAACTATTGTTTTTCTCGCGAACATGAGACAACACGGAAAATCTAAGGTATGCATTTGGAAACATATGGTATGTACTTGCGTATGATGCTACTAGATGGTGTATGTAAACAACAGTGTGGGTCTAAGCATGCCCCCAAGTTCAGTGTGTGAGTGAGAGCATCACAAAATGGAAGTCAATAAGCAGGAGCAATTATCATATATTTAAATAGTAGTTCTCCGCGGCAGAAATGCACGCCAATGCGCGCAGAGCTGTGGGAAGCATTGCAGTGCAGTACGAACCAAACGTCCAGATCTTTTGGACAACGCCATAATCCTACACAATAACCAGACAGCTCGCACAGCAGCCATCGTTCAGCGTCGCTTACAATGGTGAGGATGGGAGGTTCTTCCACACCTGCCTTATTCGCCTGATCTGAACCCATGTGACTATGATCTAATCCCCAAAGTCAAGAAGCCATTACGCGGACAACGGTTTGCTAACAAAGAGGACACTGTAACAGCATTTTGGAGAGAGGTGTCACACGTTAGTGATACACATGCAGCGAATGGTATTCAGCGCCTTCCCCACCCCTGGCAACACACAGTGGAAACCTTGGGCGATTATTTCGAAGGTCTGTAACCAGTGGAGATCTGTCCTTTGTACGTAGTCTTGAGTATTTGCTGTCTATACTATAATAAAACAATTTTTGCCAGTGGCCTGCGTTCTGTCACTTTCCCACGAGAATCTCCTGAAGTCAAAATTTGTCTTCAAGCACTGTGCATAAGTACATGCCGTATATTTCCAAATGCATATCTTATGTTTTCTGTGTTGTCTCCTGTTCGCGAGAAGAAGAATGCCATGACTTATGACTCGACCCTCACATTATTTATTTTTGCAAAAGTTTTGCTGTGTATAATATGTTTATATTTAGGTAAATAAAAAAAAAATGACATATACAAAAGGAGCACCAGTTCATAGTAAATGGTTGCATACCAGTATATAGTTTATACTGCTGTTCTTAGCTGGAATAATATACAACAATGTATACAGCAATTGTATGCTACCACTTGTACATTTCTTTCAGAGTCACTTGGGTGGTTCTTTCTTTTTACTCCACGATTGTCTGGCCTCCAGAAGTGCACTAGTTTATGATAACACCCTTGGTGAAGACTACCACCATTACATCCTGGACACCAGAATGTGGACTTCTTCTTTTCTTGCAAGCCCACAACACATAGGCGATTGTTATATTGTGGCAGTTTTTTGAGACCATGAGAGGGGGCCTCCTGCATGACCTGTTGGCCTCACAACTGGAAGTGGGAACTGTTCATTTAGCAATTCTCTAATTATACTGACCATGAAGTCTCATCTTGATAAAGGCTTTTCAGTGTTCTTCATGTACAGGATGTATGCGTCAAATAATGTCATATCTAAAAGATTTGAAAAAAAATTGCTTCCGGTACCATCTGGTCAGTCTGGAACAAGTGGCATGGTAAATGCACTTATCTTTATCTACACCTCCCATGAAGATATTGTACTTACGATTCAGCAGTGGTTTCAACCCTTCATTTCCCTTTCGACTCCTTACAACATTGTCCTCAGCGTGACATTCAGTTGTGAGACAATAAACTGGTTTCCATGTTTTCTTCTCTTTATAAGCAACCAGTAGAACGTCACCTTGCCTAAAGTAAACGGTTTGCCTAGGTTCAAGTTTTGTACCTAAAACAATCTGAGACAGTCCCTTTGAAGATTTATTCACTGTTCCGTTTCAAGTAGTTTCTTAGCCAGGGGGATTTTTGTATACCAGTTATCCGTGAATAAATGGTACCCTTTGTCTAATAAGTGGGTTCTTTCTAGCAAAGCCAAAATGACCTTTGGGTAAATGGATCATTTCCATCGGATAGGAAATCTTTCCCACTATAAAGTTCCACATGCAAAACATATGAGGTCTTACTGTCACACACTTCAAATTTTTTAATGCCGAACCGAGCATCTCTTTTATTTGGCATGTATTGTATAAACACACATCGGTTCTTCATGCCTATCATTGATTCGTCGATGCATATTTCCGGTGTTGGTATGAAATGCCTCTTGAATGATGCATTGATGGCATCTAGAAAAGGACATACTTTGAACCAGGGATCGTGACCAGGTTGCCCCTTAGGAATATGATGTCCTGATATCAACTGAAATCTCCTTAGTGACATGGTCTCTGCATAAAAAGGTATTCTTTCAAGTGGATCCGTAATGTGTAATATTGTTGCAAAACGTCAAGCCCATATTGATAATTATTGCTATAAATTTCTTTATTTCCGCTATAGTGACATCTACCTATCCACATATTCTGCTGTGCCTCGGTACTTCACCAGAGTAACGTTTTGTGGCAATTTTTTCACTAGCATAAATATTCGTCTGTCTTACAATGCATGTTCCACACAGCTGGAGTAAAAACAAACAAAAGTAATCTATAGGGTGTGAATTTCTTTGTGGACGGTTTTTTATATTTGCACTTGCTTCTCTCATCTTGAATGCAGGGTTCCTTGGAGGTTCAGGGGGATAAACTCTGACATAAACTGGAGGCACATTAGAAGGAGCAGGAGAAGAACTTCTACTTGCACTTGCTGAACTTATATGTCCTAGGCCTACTCTTGGAACATCATCTTCCACATTTTCTTCGTCTTCACTATCAGCCGAGTTACAGTTTGATGGCACATATTCATCACTATTTCCTGATGAAAAATCTTCCAGCTGCACTTCACTGTCCTTGTCAATTTCAAAATCTGATCCCTCACCATCACTGAATCAGCCTCGAGAATTTATCGAATATCACTGGAACGATCCAGAAAATTATCTGCCATAATAAGGGTATTTACACATTCATGAACCGGAAACTCTACATAGATCAATTACGACAATATTTAGAGGCACAAACACAATATGGAATATTACTCCTGACATCAACAAGATATCTCTCTAACGACTAACACGAAATTTATCTCGCTAGCCAGCAATTCATTCTGCCAGAAGAACGAGGAAATAATTCAGTATTGCTGACATGAGTGCATATCAACACTTCAGATTGATATCAGAAGGAAAACTGGTGACTAAATATAGCTGAGACATACGTGTGGCAGCTAGCACAAGACAGCGGGATTATGGCGCTACTTTGGCCATGATTTACACTAGATTAGTGCAATATGCTATTATACAAACTATTTCATGATTATGACCGAACATTTCTCCTTCGTAATGAGCACATTTCAATAAATAATCATTCGATTATCAAAATAAAATAAAGAGCCTGTTAAAAACGCCTGATATCAGGCGTTTGCCACTTGGAGGGTTAAGTGCATATGATCAAATAGTTGATTGTAGTTCCCACAGATGTCACCCAAATGCAGTCAAACTTTCACAATTCAAAATGAAGGATCAGTGTATTGATCGATAAACATGCAAACCACATTCCGTAGTAAAGTAACTTCCTGTTGCATCTGAACACGTGCTATCTTCACTTGTTGAGTAACTGCGTGTTTCTTTTCAGTTAGTGTGTCTGCGGTCTTGTAAAATGGCCTGTAAATCATACAAAAGTGCACATTACTTGCAGGAAAGCGATCTGCATGGGTATGTTAGAAAAAATGTGTGATTTTGAGTCGGAAAATCATTTATTGCCTTGCATGGAGGAAAGTGATAGCGATTCATCTGGTGAAATCTCGAGTGCTTAACCTGATGAGGTAGGTGGAGCAATAGTTAACAATTTAATTTTGGAGGATATATCTGGTGTTGATTCAGATGACTGGTGAGACACCAATTAACCTGGATACAAGCCCAATTATTTGAAGAATGCAGGTATGAGTAAATTACCTAGTGATGAATCTTGCATGGCATACTTGATGTTGTTTTTCACGCCGTCATATCTGTCATTTCTTTTAACAGAAACTAACCGATACACGGGACAATTTTTGAGCACAGTAGCAAGGCCATTTACTAAATACTGCATGTATGATAATTGGAGGCCTGTTACTCTGGGTGAGAATTTTTTTAGGACTCTGGATGATGACTGGTATCATAAAAAAGCGTAAGGTAGAAGTGTACTGAACAACAAACACGTTTGCTACCACCATATTCGTGAAGTTATGCCTAGAAAGAGCTTTCAGCTTATTTTAAACATTATTGAAGGTAACTTGAAATTTTCATGCTATTATGTGTGATACTTTTCTTTATATGCACTTTTATTTGTGACTATGTCAAACCAGTTCACCTCCCTTAGAAATGTCTGGCACTGGGCATTTAAATCACCTCAGAATGCCTGGCAGTGAACGTGTTAAAATATATGATCACATTGACAAATTTGTGAAAAAGGACACTGAGAAAAACAAAAACCTTCAATATCTTAGAGAAACTGTGAAGAATCCGCTACTTAAGGCAAAATTAAGTGCTTTTAAAAGTATTTTATCAGCTGTTGAACCTTTCCTCAAAAGATTGCAAAGTCAAAAATCTTTGGTGCCTTGCCATTTTGCGTTGCTTGAAGAACTTACAAGAAACATAATGATGAGATTTGTTAAGTCTGAAAAAATAGCTGAAGCAAGTACTTCCCAAAAGTCAATGAATTTAGACTTACAAGATAGTGTCGGTCTGCTTTCAATAGAAAAAGTGGATATTGTTTATACTGCCAAGAGCTTACTCAGACAAGTTAAAAGTTCTGAAAAGGGAAAAGTTACTTTCAAGAATGAGTTCAAAAATATCTAGATCACCAGGTTCGAAAAACTCAGAGATACGTCCTCTAAAATCACATTTAGCAAGCGGTCTCACTGCCCTAGACCCTAAAATGGCATTGCTCAAACCCAGTTTGGCAATGAACAGGATTGATGTTCTTGAAAACTTGCACAGTCATACAAGAATATGTGATAGAAGTGCTGAAAGGGCCAAACAACAGCTCTGTCTGCTAACGAGGAAGCTCAGGACAATGCAGGAATCAACACATAAAGTGACTTTATTTCTAAAAGAATGGATGGCATGGGATTGGATGAATTTTACTACAATATTTTAGGAGAAGATTAGAAATATGATGATCTCTGGTTTGTAATGACACTATGTTTCATTTTATCCCATGGTAATGCATTTGTTGAGATAGGCTTTTCTGTCAGTAAACATTTACTAGTTGAAAATCTTCTAGAAGATTCACTTGTGTCCCGGAGAATAATTTTCGATAGTGTGAAACATGTTGGTGATTTGAGGAAAGTTGCTATCTATAGAAGTATGCCGACTTCGATCCGAGCTTCAAGAAGAAGGTATTGGTCATACTTCAGGAAAAAAAAAAAAAAAAAAAAAAAAAAAAAAAGCAATCAGAAGAGGAAAAGAAGAAAATGGAGAGAACAAAAATTGGATTACAATTGAAAGAGAGAAGCAGAATGCTGAAATTGAAAGGGAAAAACATAAAACAAAACAAAAACAGTAATCTTTTTTGTGAGTGCAAACTTTTCTTTTTCATTCCTATCTTTTCTTCCTGATTTGTCTTCAAATTTGAAAACAGTTTTAAATATGGGCCTAGGCTAATTGGAATTTATTATATTCACCTACATTACAAATACAAGTTAATATTGCTTTTGATCTGGAGAGTGCTTAAAATCCACATGAGTTGCTATGAGGCTACTGAAGTTTAATTTTTATGTTATACATGTTATAGTGAATTACTCTATTAAAAAGTTAAAAATAAAATTTAAAAAATAAAATTTAAAAAATAATTAAAGTCTTACTTTGTTTCCCAAAATAATATCT
This sequence comes from Anabrus simplex, assembly GCF_040414725.1. NCBI lineage: Eukaryota > Metazoa > Arthropoda > Insecta > Orthoptera > Tettigoniidae > Anabrus > Anabrus simplex. Next base: position 78,657,102 of record NC_090267.1, on the reverse strand, counting down.
TTTAATACCTTAAATGTACCTTTTTCCTAGTAGCAAAAGTAAAGAGATAGTATGGGTACACAGTACATTTTGTATTGAGTTATGCAGCTGAGACTTGGACTTTGACTAGCAGGCAAGAGAGTAGAATTCAAGCCAGTGAGATGAAATTCGTAAGAAGTGTGATAGAAAAGACAAGGAAAGAGAGTGAGAAATGAAGATATTAAGAGGGGAGTTGGGATAGGAAAGCTAAACGAGAGAGTTGAAAAGAATAAACTAAGGTTGTTTGCACATGAAAAGAGGATGGAGGAGAATAGAATTCAAAGACAGATGCTGGAGGCAAAGTTCGAGGGCAAGAAAGCAAGGGAAAGACCTAGAACAAGGTGGATTGAATCAGTGAAGAGCGGCTTATGAAGACGAAACTGAGACTGGGACAAGATTGTGGAAGGAAAGAGGAAGATGGAGAAGTGCCATAAATACCCCGACCTGGCAGGAGCTAGATAAGGGGAAATGATGATAATGATGATGACAACCTTAAATTTAATTACAATGTTTACTAAACTTGTGTTTTGAATAATTTGTTTCTTGATATATGGAACTATTTATGGTATTTGAAAATACTTTCATTCGCATGTTACCTACATATACTACAAATACAATAATTTCTTGTTGTTGTAGACAACGTTTGATCTCAAGAGTGCTTAAAATCCACATAAAATAGTATTAGATTGCTGTGGTAAAATAATCGTATTTTCATATTTGAATTACTCTATTGTTCGTTGGAAATGATAAGATAAAGGTATATCTTGCACATTATCATTCAAATGTTTGTTTATATATGAAGTGCCATCAATGTAATTGTTTTTCCATAAATAATTGGGAAAAAAAAAAAGGGAAGTGGAGAGGGGCTAGTTATGGGGTTGGTGGAGGCTGGAATTTCCTTTTTTGTTCCTTGTAAGACATGCTGTTCGGTGAATTAACTTTGTCACTCAGTTTTCGTCAGTTGGGAAAATTTTTCTTAGTAGGGCAAGGAATATCAGGGAAACTTGAGAGAACATTTCTGGTGACACTATGCTCTTGGCTTGCAGTGTGCAATGTACTGAATATGGTTTAGGTTGTTTATGGAAGATTAAGTTCCAGGAGTTAAATTTGAAGAAAAGCAAACTCAAAACAGTAGTGATGACAATAAACAGAGAGGATCAACGAGCGAGCATTATGCTAGGAAACCATCCACTAGAAAGTGTGGAAAGCTTTACATACTTTGGCAGTGTAATATCTTGAGATACACTAGCCACAAAGGAGGTGGCAAATAGAGTGCAGAAGAGCTCTCAGTTTTACCAGCAAGTATGAACACTCCTCTGGCATCCCAAAGTACAAGCAAAATCGAAGCTGGTGATGTTCAGTCAGTACTTCATACCAATCTTAACCTATGGTATTGAAACCTGCACCCTCACTAAGAAAGACTCATCAAGGTTGCAGGCATCTGAGATGAAGCTCCTTAGGTTCAAAATTCAAAAAACCAAAAAGGACAAGTTAAGGAATGATGTTGTTAGGAAGGAAGCTGGGATTGTTACATCATTGTTAGATCGAGTCAGCATGTCCAGACTGAGGTGGTTGGGGCATGTAATGAGAATGGACCCAACAAGAACAACATATGTTAACTTGGAGAGACATGTGGGAGGGAAATAGATGGTGGGAAGGCCAAGAACCCACTGGATGGACATCATAAAGATGGACACTGGAGGAAGTCATTAGTCATTAACAACAGAACGTATCTCAATAAGACAGAATGGAAGAGGCTCGCCCAGTACCCGGGAAACTGGAACTGTAAAATGATGATGATGATGATGATGATAATGGAAGGGGTAAAAAAAATTCTCATAACTTTGCAAAATATAAGGTTTTCTGGTTCATCTGTACTGTATAGTGAAATGTGATAGAATTTCATGAAAAACTGAGGAAGTATCAATTCAAATACCTTCCACTGACACACTTAACCTTTCCAGTTTCCCAAATGTGTTAAGATCGAAGTGTATGTTTTAAGTTTCTCTGTGTCATATCTTGAATTTTGTTTGGAGTAATCACTATTGTTTCTCTCATCCAGAGTGATGGTTTATGTGTCAGTTACTTGACATTACATCATGTTTAACTTGAGCTAACTATAGTGACACATTTTCAATACCAATTGATTTGATTCATGTATCCTCTTTAGATAAAAGTTCTTCCCTGGTTTCATCATGATAAAATGAAATGCTCTATTTTTCAGTCACTCCATAATGACTGTATAATAACCAAACCCCATGGCGCAACATCCTGAAGGGCTTTAGCCCACTAAGCAGCCGATGCTCAGCAGGCCTGCAGATACCGAGGTGCTGTATGGTTAGCATGACAAATCCTCTCGGTTGTTATTGTTGGCTTTCTAGACCAGATTGTTTGCATTATACTCATTTGAAAACATTGGGCCAATTGCAGAAACTGTATTTGGACGATGTTTATGGTTGCTGCATTGCAAATACGTTATTTATCACTTAGACACTGTCTGAAACTGATGTTCAACTGGCCAACCGCCAAGAACACTGTTTAACCTCAAATTTTAGGAGTGAATCTCAATCAGAAGTTATGTACCATGAAACATATAATTTGTATTATAAACGTGACATGATTCCAGGAAGAAAGTTTAGTCCGATGGCCTCCTATGAGTCGTCTACTGCAAAATTGCAGCAGTTCATTTTAAATGTCTGAGGAGGTACAGTTTAAAATACGACTTCGCTTTTCAGGAGATAATATAAGGGACTTATTTCTTTAGCCTAACACAAGAGACAGTCCAGTAACTGTCAACTTGACTACAATTCTTGGCAGTTGATATATTTTATTATTTTTGGGATAATTTTTGTGGAGTTATAGGTAACATTGACGAGGCCTACATCCATATCGGAATAACTTGTCCCGATCATCAGAGGGCTGTCAAATCAAAAATCAAATCAAATCAAAATCTCTTTATTTGCAAATGAGGTGTCTACCTCTGTGGCAAATGGTACACTAAAATACATTATTGTCAAGCACTAAATATTAAATTAACAAGAAAAGAAAATTTTCCTATAATACAATATTATACAATTTACGCTAACAATTTTTTCTATTAAACTAATAAATTTATATTGTTTACAAAATTTTACTTATAATATCTCCTGTACTACTTACAAATATAGTCAACTGATATACAGTATGAGGAATTACTTCAAATGGCATAAGATTAAACTTTACATTGCATTTATTTACTTATTTACTCATTCTGGAACCTAAGTAGCATAACAACCTGCTGCATCTTAACCAGAGCCCCTTTTGCCACCACTTTTCAGAGTTCCTAAAAAGCCTTCACAGCTACCGTAGCGGTCCCAGGGCCCTCAAAGTCCCCACTGTACTTCACCCCTACAGGCAGTCCCCTACTTTGGCTGTCCAAACTCCTTAGACCAGGGGATGGGATTAATTTATTCACTCACATTTTTTAAATTTACAATAACCTGCACTGGTCGAATGCCCTCTAACGCTTCATTTATTTTCTCTGTTGCTGTTTATTCTCTTCTTGAATATCTGTACAGATTTTGGAAAAGGATCAAACACTACCCCTGGTAAACTGTTCCACTCCTTCACACCCTTCACATACATCAGCTGGGCAAGTTAGCTGGAACTTCGTGGGGAGCTGACGCCAATACTTTGCGAACTACCGCCTTGGCCACGGTGTATTCTACAGCTGAGCATTGTGCCGGAATATGGTTAAATAGCTCTCACTGCAATCTAATTGATATCCAACTTCTCGAGGTTATGCGTATTGTATCCGGCACACTGTACTAGACTCCAGTGCAATGATTTCCTGTCCTTTGCAACATCTCTCCCCCTCATATAAGGAGACAACAAGCACTTACTAGCTTATGGTGCAGAATAGTGAAGAATGAGGCCCTTCCTATACATCAAGAAAACCAGCATGGAAGACAGCTTTGGACCTGTCATGTCCTCAGTTCAATCCCAGGAATGCCTGGAGAGAAGAGTGGAGGATGTCATCTCCCAGTGGCTTATGTGATATCTCCGACCCCAGCATGAACCGGGATGGCTTCAGTTTGCTCCGTGCTGTTTGGTCAACCCTGAACAGGATACGATGTTGTGTTGGGAGGACTGGTGCAGCCTTACATCTATGGGGATGGGTAGATTCTCCCTGCTGTGACTGTGGTGCTCAAGCACAGTCTATCAAGCATATAGTTCAAGAGTGCACCCTACGTGCAATTCCTAGTTCTGTGGAGGAATTTTTTGAAGTAACACCAGAAGTGATTACATGGATTAAAAATTTGGATATTAAAATATAAAAGTGAAGTCCTGATAATGTCACCAACCTGTATATTTGTATATTTTGTATTATGTTTGCCTATTTTGATTGTCATGTACACATCATACACTAATAATAATAATAATAATAATAATAATAATAATAATAATAATAGCAGCCGTGGCCGTAACAGCAGCATCAGTATTTGCCTGGTGTAAAAATGGGGAAACCATGGAAAACAGTCTTCAGACCTTTCTTTCATCTCGATGAAACAGATTAATCAGAACCACTCCAGGCAGGACATGGCAAGATTGATCCAGAAGAGGGAGGCCTACGAGTATCCATATGAAAAGGTGGGAGGCTGATCATATGTCCACTGGGGTCAGCAAAAATAGGCTTTCTGTGCAACATTAAATGGGTTTTTCCAATCCCCTTCTTACAGCAAGGATTCGAATTATTATTTGTAAATGAATGCTGACTTAGTTTGTTCATCACTTTCTGAATTACCTAGAAGGTGTTTAACTTCAGACTGTATTACATCCGCCTTGTTCGGGGTCTACACGGGCCTATGTGTGGGTCATACAGCACTACAACGTTTGCGTCTCTACTAAGTTTATTATCTTGCTAATTATGCACTTTTACTCTGCTTTCTATTGGTATTGACTTAGGCTAAGGGCCAAGGTCTGTGTCAAGTGAGTGTAATCTAAACAGCATCGACCAATATGGCAGCCCCCACGAGCTACAAGGAAAATAAATAAGCAACTGGTTGCTATGGCGCCACACAAAATATTAACATAACGGGAATCTAAAGGAGAGAACTCAAATGGAGGAAGCAAACACACAGGGAGAAAAGAAAAGAAACTCCCAGGAGGAAATTAAATTAGACTTTCCTCCTTCAGTTAGCAAAGGTTTCGGTCTATTATAACCACTCTTTCTTCACAATGTACAATCCTGATCTCAAGCATCATGTGCCACAATCTAACTTTGCACAAAATCAGGGTACACCACTTATATACTGCGGATACAGCCATCCGTTTAGCCCAAATCCTACTGTCCAAAACAGTATGTCATAACCAAGATCACGCAATATCATAACGTACTCATAAAGCATCAAGCTTTGACGATAAATACCACACATATGCATTTACAAAGCGGGGTATGAGACATAAATCTTACCCAGCCAAGAACCTAGCTTAAATAAATCTCCGACAGCAGTGTGTTACCTGCAGAATCACCACCACACAACACATATCAGGGCACAACTACTCTGGTAGTGATATTACTCGTACAGTTTCGCTTGTTCAGGAAAGAAAGATAATTTACAGATGGCTCTTTTAGAAGTTCCAAAATACAGGTGTGCGTGAGAACACAAATTTTTCTCAAAGTCGGGAGTTGACGGCTCAAGTTTGCAGTGTGTTTGTACATACCATGCCCAATCTTCTTTCCAAGGACAGAAAGAATTTTGAAATAGGGAATAAGCCTGTGTTTAGATCCCCGGGGAAATGTAGCACAGTTCAGAAACATGCTACAAATTTGGACAACTTAGAAAAGTGTGTTTTACACATACCGGTACAGTATTTGACGTATGATAATGGAGAATTTCCATCAGCTAAGAAATTAGTGTAATTTATGAAGGAAAATATTAACTATAAAGGCTCCGTACATGCTATTAAAATCACTCAGTTTGAAATAAAAGCAAACCAATGTTGGTGGAAAATTCTGTTTGGAAAGAAGTATCATTCTTGCTGTCAGACTAAATATTTTTGCATGTAGTGCATATTCTATGGACCTCTGGTGATAACAGATTATAGACCTTTCTTTCATCTCGATGAAACAGATTAATCAGAACCACTCCAGGCAGGACATGGCAAGATTGATCCAGAAGAGGGAGGCCTACGAGTACCCATATGAAAAGGTGGGAGGCTGATCATATGTCCACTGGGGTCAGCAAAAATAGGCTTTCTGTGCAACATTAAATGGGTTTTTCCAATCCCCTTCTTACAGCAAGGATTCGAATTATCATTTGTAAATGAATGCTGACTTAGTTTGTTCATCACTTTCTGAATTACCTAGAAAAGGGATCATAATAACTGACAACACTAGATAAAATGCTCAACACAAGCTCTCATTACTAGCCTATATCATGACACATACACTTGTTGCCATTTCTTGATGGATGCAGTACTTTTGCATCCGTTTCTTGGCACAGGTCAGAGCAAAGTGAAGCTTCCACCAAAGTCCCAATCTCATCCATGGCTGTGACTAAGGGAGCTGCTAGGGTATGGGTGGTGCTGAATAATGACATTCGGAGCACGACTTGTGTACTTGAGTGTTATGAAAGGTGTTGCTCATAAGGCAGTCGTGCTACAAAAGTATTTTCTGGTCCAGTAAGGACACCAATGGCTAACTACCTCACTCCTTGTCTTGCCTAGTATGTCTCATTTTGGTTCTGCCATCAGTTTTGTGGTTTCCCTACAACCACATAGCCTTCGGTGATGCTATTTGAGGATCCAACCAGCCTCTAGGCTGGTGACCTAACAAACAAACAAACCGACAGACAGACATCGTGGCATATAAAACAGTTGAAAAAAGTGAGAGTTAGATCAGGTTGTATTGGAATTAGGCCACCCAGTTTATCCACTTGCCTCCATATAATTGTTTTATATAATCCGATTGAGATGATATTGGCTAAAGTGAAGGGTGAAGAGACCAAGTTAAACAATACATTTTGACTTGAGGATGTGGAGCGACTTGCACACAAAGCTCTTTATAGAGTTATGATCAAGGACTGGGAGATGCCACTGAAATTTTGCAGGAAGAGGATTTTAACAGAGAACTGGCAATGGAGACCATCATTCAGGAACTCTTAATAAATCTTAGGGACAGTGATTCTGACACCAACACTAGTGAAGATGAGAATGAAAGAGAGGAAGTGGAAGTCCTAGCAGTTCCCTTGAAGGGGGTTTAGACTGTTTCAGTTGATAAGGTAAGTTAATGATTTCTTATTTTTTTCATTAAACATAGTGTACTTTACTCCTAATATTTCTAGTAGTGCTATACCAATTCAGTAATCAATAAAAATCATTGAAGATAATGAAATACATAAATTTTAAACTACACTGTATTAAACATTGTTCTTGTTTTTAACCGGTATTCAGCAGTTACACGATACACAGGTAAAAGGGAGGAAAATAAATCAAATTACACAGTACCTTAAACCCTGGACATGCAATAAACATCCAGTGAACTGCGCCAAATACACATCAACAAATATCAGGTTAAACAACTTGACGACTATGAACAAGGAACGTGGAACGGGGACTGGGATCCTACCCAGGGCCATGGAAATGCGAAGGTTGCGGGTTTACAGAGAAATCAACGGTGATGTCTCGTTTTCCAAATATTATTCTCAAAATGGACATAACAAGTGAGTTTTGAACAAAATGCATCTGTCCACACAATCCAGATACAGAATTTACAAACACAAGTTTAGATGTTGTTTGACAAGAGCTTAAGGCAAGAAGTTAAACTAAAACATCTTAGCATAACCTGAGTTCTACAACACGATACAGAAGGTAACAAGGCACACTAAATACAAATAGAAAGAAGATAAATGTGCTTTCTAACATCTGAGCAACAGGGTGGCGACTAGGGCAAACCCCTATGTGATAACACCAACGAAACATTAAATGTAAATTAAAAAGGAACTGAAATCAACCATGCTTACCCCAAGGTAGCCCATCTTGGGAGCGAGGACACGCTGACATGCGTCAAAACAGTTGGACTCACGGGAGAACGAAAGACCTCGAAATGCTGCCTCGCTCGCTTAAAAAGGGAAGACTGGCCTTGGTTCGATTATCGAGTGACCAATCAGAATGCAGGAGTTTGCCTGTCGCCACCCAGATTCGCCAAACACAACTCTCTATCCAGTCGCGATGTTTATACAATGTTCCTGAACATATACAGACACAGATCGTGAACTTTCCATTTTCCAGAATTAGTAAGGACATATTTCTAGAATCCGCAACTGACAGGGGCCAACACACCCTGTTCCAAAAGTCCGTGTCACAACCTTTTCTGGACTGTTCCAGCTTTTATAGAATAACAATAATTCACATCCTAGTAGTTACATAAGTTGTTAATGAGGATAAAAATAAAACATACTACAAAATATTTTTCACCATACAGGTTAGGTAGCTAAAAGGAATATGAATTAAATATTCTACCACAATACTCCACATCACACAGTAAGTTTTCCTTAAAAGATTTAAAAATAAAATATTCTACAACAACTTTCCACATCATAGAGTTTCTACACAGGTCTCATCAAGATTGGTTAATAACTACTTCCATTTTAACAATACTGTATATCAACAAGAAGGGCTCCCCATGGGAACCCCTGCTTCAGGCATACTGGCAGAAATATACATACATACATACATTATCATTATAGACTGTTAAGCCTTTCAGCGTTCAGTCTGCAAGCCTCTGAGAATTTACTAAACGTCGCCACAATCCTCGATTTGCAACTAGTGTTTTGGCCTCATTTAGTTCTATACCTCTTATCTTTAAATCGTTAGAAACAGAGTCTAACCATCGTCGTCTTGGTCTCCCTCTACTTCTCTTACCCTCCATAACAGAGTCCATTATTCTCCTAGGTAACCTATCCTCCTCCATTCGCCTCACATGACCCCACCACCGAAGCCAGTTTATGCGTACAGCTTCATCCATCGAGTTCATTCCTTTTATCTCCTCATTCCGAGTTCCCTCCTGCCATTGTTCCCACCTGTTTGTACCAGCAATCATTCTTGCTACTTTCATGTCTGTTACTTCTAACTTATGAATAAGATATCCTGAGTCCATCCAGCTTTCGCTCCCATAAAGCAAAGTTGGTCTGAAAACAGACCTATGTAAAGATAGTTTCGTCTGGGAGCTGACTTCCTTCTTACAGAATACTGCTGATCGCAACTGCGAGCTCACAGCATTAGCTTTACTACACCTTGATTCAATCTCACTTACTATATTACCATCCTGGGAAAACACACAACCTAAATACTTGAAATTATCGACCTGTTCTAGCTTTGTATCACCAATCTGACATTCAATTCTGTTGGATTTCTTACCTACTGACATCAATTTAGTCTTCGAGAGGCTAATTTTCATACCATACTCATTGCACCTATTTTCAAGTTCCAAGATGTTAGACTGCAGGCTTTCGGCACAGTCTGCCATTAAGACCAAGTCGTCAGCATAGGCCAGGCTGCTTACTACATTTCCACCTAACTGAATCCCTCCCTGCCATTTTATACCTTTCAGCATATGATCCATGTAAACTACAAACAGCAAAGGTGAAAGATTACAGCCTTGTCTAACTCCTGTAAGTACCCTGAACCAAGAACTCATTCTACCATCAATTCTCACTGAAGCCCAATTGTCAACATAAATGCCTTTGATTGATTTTAATAATCTACCTTTAATTCCATAGTCCCCCAGTATAGGGAACATCTTTTCCCTCGGTACCCTGTCATATGCTTTCTCTAGATCTACGAAACATAAACACAACTGCCTATTCCTCTCGTAGCATTTTTCAATTACCTGGCGCATACTGAAAATCTGATCCTGACAGCCTCTCTGTGGTCTGAAACCACACTGGTTTTCATCCAACTTCCTCTCAACGACTGATCGCACCCTCCCTTCCAAGATGCCTGTGAATACTTTGCCTGGTATACTAATCAATGAGATGCCTCGATAGTTGTTGCAATCCTTCCTGTTCCCTTGCTTATAGATAGGTGCAGTTACTGCTTTTGTCCAATCTGAAGGTACCTTACCAACACTCCACGCTAATTTGACTACTCTATGAAGCCATTTCATCCCTGCCTTCCCCCTATACTTCACCATTTCAGGTCTAATTTCATCTATTCCTGCTGCCTTATGACAATGGAGTTTATTTACTATCTTTTCCACTTCCTCAAGCATAATTTCACCAACATCATTTTCCTCCTCCCCATGAGCTTGACTGTTTGCAACACCACCATGATGATTTCCTTTTACATTGAGAAGATGTTCAAAATATTCCCTCCACCTCTCCAGTGATTCCCTGGGATCTGTTGTAAGTTCACCTGAATTACTCAAAACACTGTTCATTTCTTTTTTCCCTCCATTCCTAAGATTCTTTATTACTGTCCAGAAAGGTTTCCCTGCTGCTTGACCTAGCCTTTCCAGGTTATTACCAAAATCTTCCCATGACTTCTTTTTGGATTCAACAACTATTTGTTTCGCTCTGTTTCTTTCATCTACGTACAAATCCCTGTCTGCCTCGGCCCTTGTTTGGAGCCATTTCTGATAAGCCTTATTTTTACGTTTACAGGCTGCTCTCACTTCATCATTCCACCAAGATGTTCGCCTTTTCCCATCTTTACACACAGTTGTTCCTAGGCATTCCCTTGCTGTTTCTACTACAGCATCCCTGTATGCCACCCATTCACTTTCTATATCCTGAACCTGCTTACTGTCTACTGTTCGAAACTTCTCACTAATCATATCCATGTACTTCTGTCTAATTTCCTCGTCCTGGAGATTTTCTACCCTTATTCGTTTGCAGACAGATTTCACTTTCTCTACCCTAGACCTAGAGATACTTAGTTCACTACAGATCAGATAATGGTCTGTATCATCGAAAAATCCCTGAAAAACTCGTACATTCCTAAAAGATTTCCTGAATTCAAAGTCTGTTAAGATATAGTCTATTATGGATCTGGTACCCCTAGCCTCCCATGTGTAGCGGTGAATAGCCTTATGCTTGAAGAATGTATTCGTAACAGCTAAACCCATACTAGCACAGAAGTCCAGCAAACGCTTCCCATTCCCATTAGCTTCCATCAATATATATAGATAATTTAGAAAAGAATAAAATGATAAATAAAATAAAAGAATTATAGTGTGGATTAGGTATGTTGATTATATATTTGCTATTTTAGACCAACATATCACCAGTAACACTGCAATAGTAGAACAACTTAATAGCTTAGATTCACATATTAAATTTACAGTGGAAACATAAGTAACCATACTTTAAATTTTCTTGACCTCGCTGTAACTAGAAACAACTATTATTTATCATACAAAATCTATAGAAAGCCCACACAAACCATAAATGTGATCAAACAAAATTCTCTTCATCAGCTGAATTTTATAGCCTAATTAACTGTGCGTTTGATATCCTTTCAAAAAAATGATTTAAAAAAAAGAAATAGACACCATCTATACCATAGCAATTAACTGTGGCTACAGTAGAAACTTCATAGATAAAATAATCAAAAAATTAAAAACAAAACCAAAATCTAATATCTTAAAATACAACCTAAGAATAAGAATGTTGCTACATTCACCTACAATTAACATAAATATCAAATTAGTAATATAATTGAAAATAATTTCCATATAGCCTTCCATACACAACACTAATAGTCATAATTTATATAATCATAACTCAGTTATCCTTGAAAGTAGCAAATAACTCGGGAGTATACTAACAGAAATGTTAAAAAAGTGAAACAACCTATATCAGTCAAACGGAGAAATTATCTCATTTCAGTAGATACCGAGAACACATAAATGCAGAAGGATATAATAGATTCTTAGCTGTGGGTACCCATATGAGAGAGTTTTGTCATCCTTTTTACAAGTATTAACCAGGATTGAATAATTTTGCACTTAGTGAATAAAGGTACCCTAATGAATGGCTTAGAAGACATTTACATACAGTTGGATTATAAAAAGAACCCCTTGTACAACATAAATTAAATCGCAAAGAACACAAACATCTTATTTGAAGAAATTTATAAACTATTACCAAGAAGATATACTAAACAGAAATATAAAAGATGTCATAAACTCTCCTCACACTTCTCGTTACTCCTCCCAGTCATAACAAAGCCCTCCTGTCAATACGTCACCTCACTACTCCTTAATAGCCAAGCTTAAAACAAAACTGTACATTGATATTTTGGTCGTTCATGTTCCTGTTTGCAGTTCAGAACCAATGCACTAAACGCCCACTGTGCCAAACAGGTCTTACACGGCACGCACACGATGCTCAACTGAACAACGTTGGGAGCAGGTGGTCAAAACCTGCTGCTACACAGGTGCATCGTTGTGTGTCGCCAGTGTTGCTGGATCGACCGTTCTGACTTCATTCACTGAAGTTTATTGTCACAGGTTGTATATTGTGTCAGTTGGATGTTTTAACAACTTCTGAATTTCATTCAGCCTTAGATTATATCTACAAAATTGTTTTTGTTTTAAGTGTGTGTGTTTCATAAAATTATAAGATTGGTGCTCATGATTTTAATAAGATTAAAGGCTAACGATTTAAAAAAAATATCTGCAATAATAATTTTAAGCGTTATCTTCGTGATTTTAAGGAATTGAAGATGTCTCCATTGGAGATGAAAGATGTATTCCATAAAAATTACACATAATTAAATGTGTAATATAGAAAAGTTTTGAATAAGTGGACCTTTTCACTTGACAATTGGAGTGCTAATAAATGTTGACCCGATAAACGAGAACCGACTCCATTGAATTAATTTATGTATTTATTTTACCTTATAAAAATGCTGCAGGAAATATTACCCATTATGTCCTGCAGTATGGACTACATTGTATCAAATAAAAACAGTGTTGCATGGGTCAAGTACTGCATTCACAAATATCTTTTGTATGACATCTTACAGGAGGTATTGCTCTATATCTGCCTCATGTTGTAATTGTAAGCATGTGTGAGATTCGTTGTAGGCATAGACTGGGCCTTCTGTCTCGTACATGCTTTTCAATTCGGAATGCGTAGTGTTTGAGGAGAACGAACATCGTGTGTACATTGAGAGGGTAGAACTGTGTCATGTCTCTTTCTCTCACCTGTCTCTCTCTCTGTTGTGACAGCAGCGCTCGGCATGAAGCATGCTACTGAACATGCCCATGTTCATAGTTGTTCTGCTTTTTACCATAGCAATAAATTGGATCTGGGTACAGCAGCTAATGACAAGGGGCATACAAAAGATATGCAAATAGAAATCATAGTTTTGGTATGTACATAACGAACACAAATGTTGCACATCTCCATGTCCTGCTGTATTCGGAACACTGTTGTCACAGCAATGCCCGTGTATGGATAATTCCTGCACAGTCCATTGTCTATCTTCTGTTACACTTTTTAGTATTGGTCCCTGGCATCTCTGTGTGAATGGATGTGAGATGTCTACTCTGTGTAAGGGCCGATTGCCTAGATGTTAGGCCCTTTTAAACAACAGTCATCATCATCTTCTACTCTGCAACATTTCAACAGTTGCAATGTGCCTACATTTTAAGACCTCGGAAATTTTTTCATTTGTACTTCTCTTAGTTCCACATGGCACTGATGCGCACTTCTGCCATAGAGAACTGCAATTTTTACATGTGAACACTGTTCAACTTTACCTACATTCATCTTGGAGCATGGCTGGTAGAACACTTAATATTTTTGGACATTGATAACCAGCCTCCAATACATGCAGGTGCCATCACTCATTGGCATTCAATTGAGTCTGACTCAGATTTCCAAGCATACGAGGGTTGGCGCGTAAGTAATGGCAACAATTTTCTTTTCCTCACATTTACACGCTTTTACCATACAGTGGTCATATGTCCTGGAAAGCACGAGGCTCATAGTACATGGACACGACACGAGATGGCGATGCGTTGGTCAGGTACCACACGCGGGGTGATAGGATTGCAGTAGTGAGTTAGGCTCCGTGTGGAATGGATGTGACGAGGCGAGAGCAGAGCATGTTCATCAAACTGGCTGTTTGCCATAATTGCAATGCCAAAGTATGTCATAGAGAGTTCGTGAAAGCTGTAGGGAATAATCTGCCTTTCCGCACTGAACCGTTGTGAGATGGGGTAAAACATTTCAGCACAGACGTGGAACAAGCAGTGAAGTGCAGTGATATAGAAGACTAGTTCATTTCTGGACTGATGTCATGTGCAATAATTACCCAGTGAATGGCCGTGGATGGAAGATGGACACTACTCGAGTTACAAGCCGAGGCAGGTATTGAAAAATGAACCAGCCACAGAATTTGATGGGAAGGTCTTCACTTGGCGTAAAATTGCATTACGGTGGGTGCCATGTGCATTCAGCTGACATGCAAAGGTAAACATGGTATGCCATATGCTTCAACCACTTGGTATGATGTTGGAGAGAATAGAGACTTTGGATGGATTTTGGACCAGGGTGTATAAAGCAGAGCTCGAACGCCAGTCTGCAGAATGGTGACTTGCAGGATCACCACAAAGAGGGAAGTTCCAACAAAACCCTTCCTCCGTGAAGCTGAAGGTCATTGTGGCTTATGACGTCAAGAGATGTGATTGCATGTCACTTTGTTCCACATGGCACCGTGATGATAGCAAGAAACTAGAGAATTTCCTGCAGAGATAGTTGCATTGTGCCATGAGGGATAAACGTCCAGTTCTTCTCAACAATCCTTTTCTGTGATGTCAGACCCCATGCAGCAGATGCTATAGGGAGGCAACTTCACCGCTGGGGGTGGAAAGTATTGGAACATCCACCATACTCACCGGACCTGTGTGAGTGCAGTGCGATGTTGATCTAATCCCCAAAGTGAAAGAACCATAGTGTGGGAGAGAGTTAGTGACATGAGAGGACACTGCCAACGCTGTGAAACATGAGATTGCTAAATTCACTCATGGTGAGGCATCTGGTATCCGATGTCTCCCAGATCATTGGCAACATGTTGTAAATAATCTAGGGGATTTAGGGTTTATCGTAAGGATTACTGTATTCTATGAGAATAAACATTATGTACCACAAGGATTTCATGGCTGACAATTTCGTTGCTTTATGTCCTACACCTCGTAAACCTACTCAGCATTATTCATACATTCCACTGCTCCTTACACTCCCCACTCCCATCTGTATTATTTCCAGTTGTCTGTTAGATCCCATATTCATTTTTAAAAAAAAGTTTCCATTACCTATGGTCCATCCCTCATATATTCTGGACTTGCTGTGTTCCCACTTAAAATTGCAATTTTTTTAGGATAATACTGTATTAGCAGAGTTCTGTGAAGAAATACATATGGATGAACAATATTGGGCAAGTGGACAAGAGAAAAACATCCTCACTGAGCTAGATATTTGCAGGAAAGAGAGAAAGCGATGGAAAGAGCGAAAGGATTAAAACCAGTTTTATTTTCAAGATACCTACGAAAAAATGTTTAAAATGTGATGATAAATTTAGGACATGCAGAATTATTTATAGATCATTTTATTTAGATAATGTATATGAAACATGATTTTAAAGATTTATTTTAATATTTACTAGCTGTTGGACCCGTCATTGACTGAACTATCACTTAGCATGTGTGTTATTACATTTCTGTTGACCCCTTATGTTGTTGCTGAGATGGTGAAGCACATAGGTGAACAGCCTTTCCCTGTCAATGGCTTCTTATGACATACTCATTTCCTGGCTCTCTCTGGCCCAGTTCAGTTTCTTCTTTCTTTTCTTTTTTAACAAGGATCTCTTCCTTGTATAAAAACCAAGTATCAGGTTAATATTCAGAAAGTACAGATGTAAGAAAACATTTAAAAAGTTATTGATATAATCTTATCAACTCTTTGTAGAGTTAGGTATCGGCTCTTGAACTTTTTACATTCAGGTAACTACAACCGATATTTATATCTCTTATTTTTCACTGTATTGGGAAACAAAAATTTGATAGTAATACTCTAAATCAATTTTGTCATGAGCAGTTTCTGGGAAAAACCAACTTTAATAGAGATATGGAGATTTTTGTTTTAGATCACCTCTGAAAGCAACCTTCTACTGAACTTTTGTGAACAATTATAGCTAAGATCCCACTCGCCCTTGTCCTAAATTTAAATACAAAGTTTCATGAAAATCCCTATATCCATTTTCACATAATTCTGAAACATACGAACAGACAAAACTTAAACTGAACCCGACTTAGGGCAATCATCAATAGCATTTTCCTACATCCACATTTACACTCCCTTTTTCTCAACACAGAGCAAACTAATGAATGTGCAAATTGTCAAAAAAATTAGGAGAGCTGAAAGAAGTTGTGATTACCCATGTCAAATCTATTTATATATTTATTGGTTTTATGTGTTAGCCATACAGAACAAGCTGCAAATGTGAGACTGTGTCAGAGGGTAGACATTTTAAATAAATAATAAAATCTGGACCAAAACTTCAGAACTACAGGTTCCCTAGTTCGTCACTTTCGCTAGTTTGCTATAGTGGTGACAGTATATACCTTGCAATCATTTGATATCTCAGATACATGTATATTGAAATTTACTAGGGTATTATTTGTCTTGTCCAGTATAAAAACCAAGTATCAGCTTAGTATTGAATAAGCACAGACAGAAAGATGGTTTTAATATATGTAGATAAAGATATTAAGATAATAAAGTTCAAACTTTAGACAATGATTAAATGCCCTTATCTATCCATTTCAGACTGCTCTGAAGACAAAATTAGCAGCTTTCTGAATGATGCAGATAAAATCATCAAAAGCTCCTTGAAGGAAATTTTACAACTACCATTGACACTCCCAACTGCATCCTCAAGTATGAAGGTCTGGGGGGAGACTCGTCATAGCATCATGGGAAGGAACTATTCAGTATTTTTACACCTGTAATGTTCTATTTAAAACTTTGTTAATTGGAACCCTTCAGATGAAATTGAAGCATGCCCACAGTCAGGTGACAAATCAGCAAAGTGGAACTGATACAAGGAACTTGGAGAACACCAAATGGAAATCTGATCTTCATTACCTCACAGAAGCATCGGTGTGGAGTTATGTAAAGAATATATACCCTTCAGCAGCTGAATCAGACATCATGAAAGTGTCTCCTACAGTGAATGGTGTGAAGCGGTTAAAACGACAGCTAATGTTACCGCAGTCAGAACTGTTCTGGGTAGATCTTTGGATGGCAGCGTCTGTTGACGGTCTCGGAGAGAAACAAACACTGGCTCACGTACTTGGAAAATGCCCGTATGGTGAAGTACCAAGGAACTCCCAACATAAGATCTGATCTTTAACTGCTGATGAACTGTGGCGGTAGAATTTCAATGTGTACAAAGAAATTAGCACAGTATATAATTTGCCAGCAGCACAAAACTTGTTGATGTACTTTAATAGCTTTCAACAACAAGAAGAAAGGCTACATAATTGACATGACAATCTGATTTGAAAATCATAGAGGGCAGCCTGCAGAAGTGAACGTTGAGAAAGGGAATATTTATATTCCTACGGTGCCCTTCTACAAGGATAAGTACCACTGAGAGGAGATCGTGGATAATGCACTAATGCTACGAGCTTGCATCCTTCTTCGTGCAGTTCTGGAAACTATTCATCTTTTCACAGAAGAGCATTTCAGACATTGTGAGAGCTATTATACATGGATCAGTGGGAATAATATGGCCCCATCTTTACTGCCAGGGATTTCAGCAGAGATGTGGACCTTATATTCCCAAGCATTGTTGATAAACTTAACCATAATAGGTATTTTATTTGATCCTGTATTGACATGTCTGAATCTATTAAAGAAACTATTTAAAATAGTTCTATGTTGAGTCCACCTTGTCAATACACCTTATAATGATAGAAAATTATTTTTATCATACATGTTTCAGGAAAATCATCCATTCCCTTCATCTGATGGACTCAACATAAAACTGTTTTAAATAGTTTATTTAATAGATTCCCAAGCATGACGAGACATCTGTTGTGAAGTTTATTAAATCTATTGCTACGTTCTTTACTTAGATAACAGCTTTGAATATTAAAAAGAAAAGAATTTTAATTTGTTCACCTTATCCATTGTTGGTAACCCTTACATTTGGGAAGCTATTTGTGTTAATAAAACATACCTCTCTCTCTCTCTCTCTCTGCAGATAGTCAGTCATTAACCTGTGTTGCTTAAGGGTAATGCAGACAATTTAGTCATGGGTTGGATGGATAGGTTATTGAATTTGGAGATGGTATAGGAAAGTTAAGGACAGCCTGAAGCATATCACCACTACCAGCATATTAAAATAAGGTTTACAAAGTTGTATTGTCTACAGGATGATTGTATTTTGTTACAGGACACGCTGATGGTGATAGAAAGGTATAAGTCTGGATTCCATCCCCCAGAAGATATACCTTTTGAAGATTTAAGTGCAATTAAGAGTGGAGAAATGCCTCCACCTTGCAACAACATTGCCATTACGTCAATTAGGCCGGAAGCTATGACCGTTAAAGGAACTATGTCAGCTGGGAAACTGAAGAAACGAGTTGGTATCTTTGGTATCTTCAGTTCAAACAAGGTAAGACTAATCTGTTCCAGTTGCCTACTCTTACTGCAGATTATAGTTTGATTACTAGTTCTTTCTAGTCACACCGCAGTCCAGTCTGTTACTTTGTATGAAGCCTGTCTGATCCCTTGTGCATAATACACGCATTGTTATTGAAGTTTGCTCTGAAGGTTGCTTGCCCTGAAATACCTGCATTAGCTTGAAAATTTGTTGATTTTAACTTTAGTCAATTAGTGAATATTTAAGAAGTTGAAGCTGTTAAAGCTTGTTACATTTAACTTGACTGTCATGAAGATAAGGAGTTCTGTGTCTTGATAATGCAGAGTACAGACAATGAACCATGTTAGGTAAGAAAAATCCCTGCAGTGTTTGAATTCTGCCTGTATTTGGTAATGAGGTTTTATTACTGCTTATAGAAGGATGAAGCTTGCCCCTTTGAGCACTGTTTCACCACCAAGAGCATTGTACATGAGGTCATATTATAAAACAGCAGTTAATGTTAATGGAATCCTGTTTTCCTATAGATTAAGAAATGTATCAAATATTCCAGTAACTGCACTGCATATATATAGTCGAGAGAGGTCCACTTTATATCTCTTTAAAGAGTTGCAGGAAGTTAAGATTGCTCTATTCTCTGAAAGTCGATACAGGAGTTTTTCAGAGGATTAAATGCATCCTCTGTCTTGGACTGTCTGGACATTGTCTGACAACCCTAATTTTGCTGTCACTCTCAGGTTAATTATATGAAACTACTACCACTGTACCTGGGTACACAATATATAATCAAGAAGAAGAAGACTCATATTTAAATAATCAAGGATGGGATGCTAGGAAGGACAAAGAAAACCTGCACATATTTTAGCTTTTCTTTCAGAATAACTTCTGCAAATTGGATATGTATTCATCTTCTTCCTTCATTAGGTTGTTTTTCTTTTCTTGTCCTTCTGAAATTACCACCTTTGGAGGTTTCCTCTCAGAACTCTTGAAATCTGACTCCACTGTAAAACTGTACATAAGTTGGTTTCCTTTGATTGTTGGAATTTCTGTTTTGTTTCTGAAATTGTTGGAATATATTTTTCTTTGTCAGAATATCATCTAATTGGTCATCTTTATAGGCAGTGCCTTGAACATTCCATATTGCAAAATTCAGTAAATCCATATGTCATAATCTTTATGATCAGTTCAGCTGAAATCTTTATTAAACTTCAAAGCAACATCTTATCCTTCCATCTGGTTGCTGGGCAGGAGGAAGCAAGTCTAATGATTGGAGTGCCACCTTAATGCCTCTAGACAGGCATGAATTAAATATATGCTACCCTTAACCTGGAGAACAGACACTGTGTGGTAGATTCGAGTGTCATTTCCTCCACTGCCAGGACCACCACCCCACCTAAGGGAGCTCATCAGCCCAAACCCGTTGGCTCCCTTTAGGGGGATAGGTTATTTACTGCCACCAGACACTCGGTGTTATCAATTTAACCGGTGTGTGCTAAACAGCAAAGCCTCTTCCCTTCGCATTCCGGACTTGCTTGGAGTTTAGTATAATTTTATTTAATTGTATAAAAATGTGAAATGACCTAGGGAGGAATAAAGCATTTATATTAAATTGCTCAGTTAGAACAGCACAATCATAAGAGTTGTGTTTTCGGAAAGGTGTTTCCTCACTGTCACTTAGTGATCAGTCCCCTTCTAGAATCTTTGCATGAGGCTGATGATCTTGTTTTGCTGCTGGAAAATACAATAATCCCACCACCAACCTTTCTTCTGCAGAAATGTTCTACTTTGTTTTAAAATATTCAAGTACGAGGTCAATTGCTGTATTTTTTAACACGGTTAGTTATAATCATGTGTTGAATGGGGGTCACGGATACACAAACATCAGAAGAAGCTACTTTTGAGGCCAATTTATTGCAATTCAATAACATTTTCTACGTGTGGATTCAAGTACAGTTCTACTTTATGTAATATTGCATGATATATTGTACCTTTTTAATTGAGCCTTTCCTTGTTATTAGAAGCATGTTAGGTGTTCCCTGTTCTATGCCTGCTGTTATGTGCCTCATATATTATTCAAATTGTTGTGATGCCTCCAATTTGCAGTATACTCAGGTGTGAGACAACCTTCGTCAGTATTTGTAGAAGATAGGCTTCCTTGGTGCAAAACTAGTTTCGCCTATTAAGATATTGTAGTTGGAGATGAGAGATTCGTGATGTAACAAAGTACAAGCTGGACTCAGCTTATTGAAATATATATTATATCTTTCCCCAATGTATCTTGCAAATTGTGTGCCTTAGGTACTAATTTAAGTATTTTTATTTGATGTATTAGATTCTTTTTTTCATAATTTGATACTTTGATTAATTGTGTGCAGAAACTTATTGTAGCAATAACGTTTTATTTGGAGAATGGTGATATGGGTATAACAGTTTCTTGCATCCTGTTTTATTTTTATTAATTTTCTTTTCTCCTTCTTGATTGTTTTTTTTTCGGTGACTGGTTGCCTTGGACTCCCTGCATACCGTTGTAAGTATATCTGAGAAGTATGTATGTGTGTGTGTATGTCTGGCATCGTGGCCTGTTGTCTTGTGCCTGTATTGTACATAGGAATGATGTCCAAAAGCACCAGCTCTCCCACAGTGTATTCAGTTCCATTTAAGGGATTTGCTTGAAATTTTATAGCATGTACAGGGTTGTTAATTAGGTACAATTCTAAATATGTGTAATTAATATAGGATAACAAAGTAGCACTAAGTTCTGTAGAACCTATCTGATCATAAAGCTAAGGGACTGTTTTGCTAAATTATTACAGAATTGAACTCAATGACAACAGATTTCAGGATATCTTAATTTTAGCTGGGTTAGGAAGGAGTCATTATGGCACCTTGGAACTCTTGTTTAACCTTGTTTAACCCTAGAACCATCACTGTTAAACACTCCACCAGCATGCATTTTGTAAGAAAATGAACATGGTTATATTTACTTGATTTTAAACTGTATCGCATAATCTGGACTTAGTAGGCTATACATTATTGTAAAGCTAGAGAATTGCTGATTATGATTACATAACATTTAAAATTCCAACAACAGGCATAATTAGTAAATCAGATATGGGAAACAAAATAATTACCATTTCAAAATAAAATCAGAAATGTACGTTCCTTATATCAAAAATGAAATATGATGAGCAAAATAATATCTTGGTGTGTCCCTCTACTGGACTCAGTCTTTTAAGCGGCATTGTATGAACACCAAGAGGAAGGTATCTTCATGCAATAACATTCTAAGATGTCTAACAGGAAGGACATGGAGTGCTTACCTCACTAGTCTCAGAACTTCAGGCCTTCGACTGTGCTTCTCAGCTGCTGAATATGCAGCACCAGTTTGGTTTTCTTCTTCACAGTTCAGAGAGTTGGATATAGCTCTGAATGAGCTTTCCAGCATTGTGTCTTGATGTCTTAGACCAACATCACTTCAAGAGATCTACCATCTTACTGGAATTTCTGCACCTCATATCTGAAGAATGGCAGCTGCAGCATCTGAAAGGAAATGGCAAAAAACTGACTCAAGACATCCAGTTTTTGGCCATCAACCAGCCTGACAGAGAAGTTGCCTTTTTAGGGGAATAGCAGTCCCCAAAGATTCATAAGAAGCTGTCCCTGTAAAGATATGGAAGACAGAAGTCTAGGACCCAATCATTTCTTTCAGAGAAAATGGCACCAGGACACACCTTGCCATATTGAATATGGAAATCGTTGGACAAGCAGAGGATGGGAGTTTTACACTGCAAGACCATCCTGAAGAAATGGGAGATAATCATCATCAACAACAACAACAACAACAACAAAAAGTTCTGCATCTGTCATATTATACGAGAGCTAGATCACTTCCTGATGATGGACAAATGTTTTCAAGAAGATGTTATGGCTGCAAATTCTTACATCATAGCTATTGCTACTCACTGGCAAAGTGTTGTTTGATTTGTACTCTAAAATGAATGAATAAACAAAATCCATGTATACAAAAAAAAAGGGAATGTGTCTCCACATTATCTGACAAAATTTGAACATAGTCCATAAGTTTTTGAAAGTTCTGTTGAACTTGTATGTACACAGCATACTTGACACCTTCTGCGATATGGTTCTGAGGATGTAATGCTAGACTACACATTATAATAATTTTGTGTGGCTATTTCTAGCCGAGTGCAGCCCTTGTAAGGCAGATCCTCCGATGAGGGTGGGCAGCATCTGCCATGAGTAGGTAACTGCGTGTTATTGTGGTGGAGGATAGTGTTGTGTGGTGTGTGAGATGCAGGGATGTTGGAGACAGCACAAACACCCAGCCCCCGGGCCACTGGAATTAACCAATGAAGATTAAAATCCCCGACCCGGCCGGGAATCGAACCCGGGACCCTCTGAACCGAAGGCTAGTACGCTGATCATTCAGCCAACGAGACTACACATTAGCGGCAGCTTGGTCACTTTCCTTGTTGCTACTAGTACCTATGCAGCAGACAATTTATCTCTAATACACTCTGCATTATCATCATAAGCACGTGTGTCTTCAAAATGCGATCCTACACTTTCTTCTAGACAATCACGTAATCTATTTTCACTAGGGTTTCTTTCCTTCATTTAGAAAAGACCCTTCTGCAAGGCAAAATTGAAAGCACCAGACCAAGAGGCAGAACAACAAGTAGATGGTTAGACTAAGCAAAGAAGATCATCGGTCTATCTCTTCACAATATCTTAAGAAGAGCTGAAGACCGCTCAGCATGGAAAAATCTCGTTAAGGATGCAGTTACTAACGAAGTGAAGAAATGAGGTCACGACGCTCAGCAATGAGTAAACTGACTGATGATGATGATATGCTAAGCTAAATTTAAACTACACTTGTTATGTCAACAAACAGTGCTGACAATAGAGGGGGCAAAAGGGGCATTCGCCCCCACACACACACACTTTGGAGAACATATTACTTTTTTTCTTTTCATTTCTGCCGGCTGAAATTAGGATATTATAGGAACTATTTAAAAAAGCAATCGGTACAAACCCTGTTGTCTTATCTGCTAATTCTTTTATTTTCTTTAATTATTAACTTTTTCTTTACACACCAGTATAAATGGTCCGTTATTGGACATTATAAATTTTCCAGCCAATTCGCTCCTGGTTGCCAGCATTTTGCCCCAGTGTGCTAAGTTGGGCTCTTCAGTTGGTAAATAGCACACCTACCAAGACGCATGGCTTAGTGCATACCGTAGAGGTCACTGCGTAGGCCACTTGGAGCCACTGGCAGTGCCAATGCACTTTCAGAGACTGTCTCTTTTCCAAAAATTGATGCCTGCCTGGCCATCAGATGATATGCCGTAGAAGTCCGCTATAGCGAGAATTCAAAACGGCGAAAATTTTACTCGCTATGGCGGATTGCCGTTATATCCAAATTTTTGTAAAAATCGGGAAAACCCCCAATCACATTAAAATCAGCATGAAATGGCAATCAGTTTGTTAAAAACTTGCGTTTTCGCGGATAATATCCACAATATGGCTTACTTTGTTGTTTTTCGAAATCCCATACTATGTGAAAGCGTGTGTTTAATTTCATTCGGATAAAAATATGTTACCGTATTTCTCCGAATCCAAAACGACCCCCCAGTTTTCCCTTCAAAAATTTTAATGAGGCTTAAAAAGTGCTTTGTAAAATCATATGAATGTCTTTCTTATAGAGTACGCATTTTTAGACTATTTGTAGACGTTGAACATTGACTTTAGTTATGCCCTATTTTTGCGGCTGTACAATTATGCTTTATTTCAGCAGGTTTAATAACCATTAACTTAAAATAGGCATCATAAGATCGAAGGGATCTCGCTGAAAATTTTCCGGCAAATACACATTCCACGCGCCTCTACACTACGACGATCCATCAGGAAAAATTCTTGCTTACTATAAAACTGTTACTTTCACTCAGCATCAGATATAACTGGCTGCCGCTACACGCACGTCTTGCTTGCCGGATTCGGCCAACTTCAGCGGCTAGCGATGTATAGGTCTTAATCGCAGACTTTGAAAGTCAACGAACGAGTTTATTGCGCCGCGGTATGGCCATTCCGCCCTTGCGTTTTTGTGCACATACCTCACAATTTCATCTTCGGCTTCTTTAAAGCGTCCTTGTTGCTGGCCACTGAATGCATTTTTTTTTTGCAGTACGCATTTTTAAGCTATCTTTGTCTTCACGGTAACGCCGAATATTGGCTTTAGTTAGGCATATGCCATATTTTCTTGTGGCTGCACAATTATTATACATTTCCAAGTGTTTAATAGCCATTAACTTAAAATTGGCATCATAACATCGACGAGAACCCGTTGAAAATTTGCCGGCAATACCTGTTCCACGTATCTTTACAACACGACGATCCATCACGAAATTATTCCTGTTGTCTATTAAACTTAATTTTACTAAGCGCCAGGTACAGCAGACGCGATATAACTCTGGTACCGAGTAGCTGTTGCCTTTCTAAGTATTCGAAGGCTCGCATGTTTTGATGCCATTCTGCAAATTTGACGTTTTTGTAGAGGATAATATGTCATTCTCTCTTCACTATTTCCCGAGATCCAGTGACGTTACACACAGGCACTGTACAACCGGTCGCCGCGGCAAGCGATGTATGATAAAAATCGAGTTTTGTCTGCGCGCGCGGCGGGGTGAAAAGAAACAGCGTGATTACTGCGGTAATTGCCAGTGGTGTTCATTATTATCAGGCCGCGAATGCAAAACGATCCTTGATTTTTCACATGAGATTCTGAGAAAAAAACGTCGTCTTGGATTTGGAGAAATACGGTATCACTCCAGAGGCTTCTGTGGCAAACATTTCAGTTTTCTTCTTCAAACGACTTCACCTAACCTAACCGTATATGTACCTATCATGAAAACCTATTTGAAACGCATGTAGAGAAATGATAACCTCCTCGTTAAAAATTGACATACCGGGCGAGTTGGCCGTGCGGCTAGGAGCGCGCAGCTGTGAGCTTGCATCCGGGAGATAGTGGGTTCGAATCCCACTGTCGGCAGCCCTGAAGATGATTTTCCGTGGTTTCCCATTTTCACACCAGGCAAATGCTGGAGCTGTACCTTAATTAAGGCCACGGCTGCTTCCTTCCCATTCCTAGGCCTTTCCTATCCCATCGTCGCCATAAGACCTATCTCTGCCGGTGCGACGTAAAGAAAAAAACAAAAAGAAATGATATGGGAATAGCTTTCCGAAATTTAACTAGACGCGAGAAAATATAAACTATCCTCTGACATCTTGCATTATCTTGAGGTGTATCACATTCTTACGTAATTTCAGTATACGGTGTACCATTAAAATTAAGAGATCGTTTACTTCAGCCTTTATTTTTAACCAGTTAACAGCTGCCATCTGCCACGTTATTTTACACATTTATTACGAAAACATGTTATCCTCTTTCATTTCGAATTTTCTTTAGAGAACAGCAGTCGACGGGTATTTCTAATCGACTCCAATATCACCTTCGAATGTTGAAGAGAGAGCTCACAAATACAATTAGCGCGAAAACTATACCGTACCGAAGATAATCGATCGCATTTTGTGGCAAACATTTCAATTTTGTTATTCACATAGCGTCACCTATCCTAAGTCTGTACTATGTGTATGATGAATACATATTCAAACGCCAGTAGAGAACCTACTCGTCATAAATTTACATGATAATAGCCTTTCCGTAATTTAACGGACGCGAGAAAATATAACTAACCTCGTAATCAATGACGCACTCTGCCATATCTTGCGGTGTAGGCCTATCTCATTCTTACTTAATTTCGGTATTTGGCATTAAAATTAAGCGATTATCTTTAACGAGTTAACAACGGTTATCGGACACGTTATTTACGCATTTATTTCGAAAACATGTTCTCTTTCATTTTCCTTGCGGAAGAGCAGTCGACGGGTATTACTAATCGACTCCGACATTGCCTTCGAATGTCGACGAGAGAGCTCGCTGGTGGGCATAGCGAGAAACGATACGGTGCCGAAGATGATCGATCGAATGCAGTATAATGACAGGGTGCATAAATATCGGCAACGGAAAAATCGAGCGCGCATAATCGCTCGTAATAACGGATGCGTCAGTGAAAGGGCTCTCGTTGTAACCGAAGGATAATACACAGTTTAATATAGGAATTTTGAAGGGATGCACAAAAGTTATCGTTATAACATAGTTCTCGTTATATGCCGTACTCTCTATAGCGGACTTCTACTGTATAGATGTTGATTCCTATAGGGAACCTGAAATATTTGTTCCGAATGACTGATTGACTGACTGATTCATCATTGCCGAGCCAAAACTACTGGACATAAAAAAATAACATTTTGGGATATATTTATATTAGAGTGTAGGTGCTCGCTCAGGGAAGATTTTTGGATATTCCGTCGCTAAGGGGGTGAAAAGGGGGCTGAGTCGTTTAAATGAGCATATCTCAAAAACTTAAGTTTACGGACATAAAGAATGTGTATGTGGAATCTACATTAAAAATAAAGTAAAGCTGGTTATAAAGTAAAAATAAAGTAAAGAAATTAATAACAGACTAAGTAAAGATACAACATTTTATCATCAAGTCGGAGAGCTTTTATGGGATGACAAAGTACCCAAGAGAATGAAAGTAACATTATATAAACAGTATTTCATACCAATTGTAACATACGGACTAGAAACGCTGGTAACTAATAAGAGACAAGATAGTAAGATCCAGCCAGTAGAAATGACATTTTTAAGAACATTGGTTAAAAAGACAAGAAGAGATAGAATTCAAAATATTAAAATCAGAAAAGAGCTAAATATAGAATTGTTGGTACAGAACATACAGAAAGCAAGACTGAGATGGTTCGGACATGTGAAAAGATTGGGAAAGGAACGGGTAGCAAGAGGGGAATTGGAAAGAGAAGTTAAGGGAAAGAGACCAGTTGGAAGACTGAGAAGGTGGATGGATCAGATTTGGAAGGACATTAGAGAAGCTGGATTGGATGTGGCGGAAGTAATGGAGCAGGAAAAGTGAAAGGACAGAAAGGAGTGGAGGAGGCTTGTCAACCGTACCTGGGTGATTGGAGTGGGACATTGATGATGATGATGATGATGATGATGATGATGATGATGATGATGATGATGGTTTTTTTTGTTTTTTAGGAAAATTTCATTAATGAGGGGTAAAAAAGGTGAAAAAAGGGGGGGGGGTTGAATACCTTTAATGAGGATACTTAAGTCTCAAAAACTGAAGATGTTACAGACATGAAAATGGGTATTTGGAATCTCCTTTAAAAATGAGGAAACACATATTTTGTTTTTGGAAAATCCACTTATTTGGGGGTGAACAGGAGTGACAAAGGACATGAATTAAAAAAAAAAAAACTATATTTACAGTATATCTCAAAAACATAACATGTTACAAACGTGAAAATTGGTAATCGGAATCTCCTGTAAAAGTAACCAAACATAGAAAATTGGTTTTTGTTAAATCCACTTAAGGGGAAAGAAAAAAGGGGGTGAATTTTCAAAATAAGCATGTACAGAACATCTCAAAAATGTAACATGTTAAAGATTGAAAAGCGGTATTTTTAATCTCTTTTGAAAATAAAGAAACATGCTATTTTGTGTTTGGTAAAACCACTTTGGGGAGGGGGGGTGTGTGTAAAAAAGTACTGGAAAGTGAGTTGAATTCTTTTTCTTAGGATAGTGATCTCAAAAACTGAAGATGTTACAGTTATGGTAATTGGTCTTAGGAAGCTCCTTTATAAATAAACACTTTTTTTTTTTGTTTTTGGAAAATATACTAAAGGAGGGGGTGAAAGAATTGAAAAATTAGTTAAATTATTTATATGAAGGTACTTATATCTTTAAAAAAATCTAAAGATGTTAGACGTGAAAATTGGTATTTGGAACCTCTTTTAGAAATGAAGAAACACACATTTTTTATGGAAATTTAACTTGGGGGTGGGGGAGTGAGTTGAGTCGTGGTTATTGGTATTTGGAAGCTCCTTTATAAATAAACACGTACTTTTTGTTTTTGGAAAATTCACGTGAGGGGGAGGGTGAAACGAAGTGAAAAATTGAATTCCTTTTATGGGGATACTTATATCTCAAAAACTGAAGGTTACCGACGTGAGAATTGTTATTTGGAATCTCCTTTAAAAATAACGTAACACGTATTTTTTTGTCTTCTGGGTGGGGGCTGAAAATAAGTAAAGAAGTAGGTGAATGTTCTTTATGAGGATATTTGTATCTCAGAAACTGAAGATGTTACAGACGTGAAAGTTGGTATTTTGAATCTCCTTTAAAAAATAATGGAACACGCATTTATTGTTTTCAGAGAGTCCACTTAAGGAGGGAGAGGGGTGGGGAGAAGTGAATACGTTTAATTCTTTTTATGAGGATACTTAAATCTCAAAAACTGGTTACAGACAGAAAAATTGGTATTTGGAATCTCCTTTCTTCTTCTTCTTCTTCTTCTTCTTCTTCTTTTATGACCACATAGGATCCCTTTAGTCAGTCCGTCGTTTAGGTCTCTTTGAAGGGATTGTTCGGGCTTTGCGGTCCTCCCAGTACTTCTTCAGACGCCCCGATCTTCGTGCCCTTTCCTCATTTGAAAATGTGCGTGTTGTTGGTTTGTTTTGTGTAAGGGTAAAGCGGAGGTTTGTATTCTTGAGTTTTGTATTCAATTTTACTTTATTTGTGGTGTCTTCTGTTGTAAGGCCTATTTCCTTCAGATCCTCTCTTACTTCTCTGATCCATTTACATCCTGTTGTGGTATTTTTTGAGACGAGATTGTGTTGTACTAGTTGTTTCAGAAGTCTCGAATCCTGCATCCTCATGATATGTCTAAAGAATCTGTCTCCTCTTACGCATAGTATCTGTAATGGGTTCTAGCTCTGTACACGACTTTGTTAGGTATTAACCGCCACTGTCCATCTTTCTGGTATTTTTTGTTGATGCAGGTTCTTCCAATCCTCCTTTCAATTTTCTGAAGTCTGTCAGTCTTTGATTGTTTATTCAGGTAAAAGAGTGTTTCTGCTGCATATGTAGTTTATGATTGTGAGAAACTTCCATTAGCAGCAGTTTCTTGCACAAAGAAGTAAGAACTGGCTAACTTCAGCCTCCCTTCGTATGCTCTAATCAAAGAGTGTAAAAGTCTATTCACTTGATTGAATGAAAGTTATAAGTGTAAATTATGGCATAAGAACTGAACAAAGAAAGTTGTGTGGTACAGTGCTGGAAGAATGAAACATGGGTTAGACCGATGCTTTTACGCCTGTTACTAACTTGTTGCCACCTACTTATGGAACTGTTCGGTGCATGCCCATTGTGGATTGGACGCTGATGTACAGAGCTGTTCTGTGTTAGTTTTCAAATGCATGTAGTTTGCATGATTTATTTCAGACTTTTCACAAATCTTTCTGAATGAATCACACTCCTTTATGTTTAAAAAAAAAAAAAAGGCTATAAAACATAAAGATCAACATGTGAACAAAGTAGTAGGTAGTGAGCAGGTTTTGAAGTGGTCAGGAAGTAACTGAGATGAATTGAGCACAGGGAAAAGTAAATATTTTGACAAGACAAAATGGTTACATTGACAGGGATAGGTTATATGATAAATTCGGTGACAATATTCAATGATCAGTGGTCAAAGAATTCCAATACACAGAGTGAATTACCATTTTATCACATTCTGGGGTTCATTATTAAGGGCTGAATCACAATTACAAAGCACTGAGACATTGCAAAAAAAAAACCAGCTTTGTAAACATCTTGCAATTTGATTATGACCAATATACTGGTATTAAGATGCTCCTGTTTCCGGGAAATTAATAGGAGGTATCCAATGGGTAAACATTTTTTGGTGGTTGTCATTCAAGGTAGCCTTCTTGACATTCACAGCATTGTTAGTTTGGATCTCTGAGACAAGTTTATGATTCATAAACTCGTTTGTATGTACAGGATGTACCTAACCATTTGTAACAGATATTGTATGGTGATTCCTGGAATCAAAACATAAAAAATAAAAACAAATCCCTATGAACATACGTCCTACAATACGTTGTTACCAAATTGCATGCGACAGAGTTACAGGACGTACATTGGCTTCACTACAGGGGATCCTCAAAGTGTCTGTCTGGAGTAGCCGCAACATTGATTGGTGAAGTCGCTCGAAGATACCTGAGTCCGGTCGAATGGCTGCACAGGCATTCTTGGTATGCTGTTCCAGGTTGTTGATTTCTTGCGAACTGAAGTGTGCTCGAGCCCCATCATGTATGAACCACATAGTGCATCGAATTGCTTGGGGCACATGTTCCAGTAGTAAGGCAGTGTATCTGTCAAGGAGATCTGATACTCTGGTCGTTGGGGTAGCATGTATGGGTCAATCAGTTTATCATGGGTAATACACCATCACACATTGTGTACAAAGTACTGTTGATTAGCGATAACTGTACCATGGGGATTTTCAACTGCTCAAGTATGTGTGTTATGCAGTTTTTAGATGCCGTCTCTTCCAAACGGACAACAAAAATGTCAGTATGATCGTGACCGTGCACATTGCATGTATCTCAATATCAACGCATTGTAGGGCATGTTTCCATAAGACATTTTTTTCTTGTTTTAATCCCAGGAATCACCCATTGCCATTTATTACAAATAGTTGGATACATCCTTTATTTTTATATTTTTTTCCCTCACTGTTGACAAGTTAACTCTGAGTAGTATTGCCTCTATCCAATCTGATTTAACAAAATCATCTTATGAGGGAATTAACCTATCACAAAGTGTGGCATCTTCAGAAAGGCTTTTAACAGTGTGCATGAAGAGTTTGTATTGTTATCCATGCTCTGACAGCATAGAGTGAAGGTGATGTATTTTATCCCCTTCCCTGTATAATATTATAATCAAACATTGAGAAGTACATTATTGTGGAAGCAATTGGTTGATATTCAGTAACATGTGTAGTATGGATGGAAAATTCAGCAGCTTGGTCACAGGAAAACTTCAGATGAGCACAAAGAAAACCGTGAGTTCAAGGATTCAGAACTGCAGCTCTATCTGAGCAGACTAAATCTCCAACCTGGAAATTACAAATTCATATGATGTTACATGCTGCAACCTATCAAGTTATGGAGACAAAACTAGAAGCATAATAAACTTGCGTCCTCATCCTGAGGTGATGCAACTCTTTCAGGCATTCCCAGTGCAAGTGAGCTGTATGTACCATGTAAACGATATTCCAGTCGTGCCATTCTTAAGTCTTGGGCCTCGAAGGATGGTAGCTAATAATGCTAAGTAATTAGGCTACAGAGGTGGATGCTAGAATCATTGTAAGACGTAGTCGATTCTATCATCGCATCCCTCTGCTGTTTTATGCATTAGAAACAGATAAATTTGCTTTAAATTTTCATAGTGTTATTTGTATGATCCATCTTGGATGCATCAGTGATGCAGTGAATTTACAAGCCAGTCAGACAGCAAGCAGTAGGATAAATCTTATCTCCTCTGACTTCAGCATATGTGTGGAAAAGGAAAAGGAAAAAGAGACCATCTCAAACATAACCATGTTTTATGTAGGCCTTGTCTGTGAATGTGAATTAATTCTTCATAAATAATTAATTCTATTACCAGTCAGAATTTTTATTGAATCTTCTTCACAATGCATTTCAGAGTCTAAGCACCATTGTCAAGTGGTGAAATGATGGCATTAAATTGTTGCTCTACCCCATAGATTTACCTTTAAAATTTGTCATCATCATCATCATCATCATCATCATCATCATCGTTATCATCGTCATCAATGTCCCACTCCAGTCGCCCGGGTGTGGTTAACAAGCCTCCTCCACTCCTTTCTGTCCTTCCACTTTTCCTGCTCCATTACTTCCACCACATCCAATCCAGCTTCTGTAATGTCCTTCCAAATCTGATCCATCCACCTTCTTCTCGGACTTCCAACTGGTCTCTTTCCCTTCACTTCTTTTTCCAATTCCCTTCTTGCTACCAGTTCCTTTCTCATTCTTTTTACATGTCCGAACCATCTCAGTCTTGCTTTCTGTATGTTCTGTACTAACGGTTCTATATTTAGCTCTTCTCTTATTTTAATATTTTGAATTCTATCATGTCCTTTTAACCAATGTTCTTAAAAATGTCATTTCTACTGCTTGGATCTTACTATCTTGTATCTTATTAGTTACCAGCGTTTCTAGTCCATATGTTACAATTAGTATGAAATACTGTTTATATAATGTTAATTTTGTTCTCTTGGGTAGTTTGTCATCCCATAAAAAGCTCTCTGACTTGATGATAAAATGTTGTACCTTTACTTAATCTGTTATTAATTTGAGGGTTGATTTCATTACTTCCATTAATAATGCTACCCAGATATGTGAACTGTTCTACATTCTCTAACCGTTCTCCATCTATGTTCACTTGGCTTCTCTTTTTCTCTTTTCCACAGTGCATGGCTAAAGTTTTCTTGTTACTAATTACCATTCCAAACTACTCCAGATTTTCATTCCAAATTTCCAGTCTCCTTTGTACTTCCTTTTCTCCCTTTCCCCAAATCACCACATCATCTGCAAATACCAAAGCATTCACTTCATCACTATTGATACTCTGTTTTACACGTTTTATGATTTCATCCATCAATATAATAAACAATAATGGCGGCAGTGCAATTCGTTCCTTGAGACTTTTTTTTGTATAAAATGTTTCAGAGTCACCGCTCCCCACTTGTACACTGCTTATATTCTCATGATACAACATTTTTATCTTATTAATGATTTTGGTACATTCCTTTTCAGTAGGCATTCCCATACATGTTTTCCCTTAACTGCATCATAAGCTTTTTCCAAATCCAAAAATACGAATATGATTTCCTTGTTCCTTTCCAGATGTTTTTCCATTATCATTCGCACTGTAAATATCAAGTCTATTGTTGATCTATTCGGTCTAAAGCCATATTGTTCTTCCTCTAACTGTGTTTCTATTATATCCCGCAGTCTTTTGTCTATGACTTTCTCCATTGTTTTTAGTCCATGTGAGAGTAGGGAATACCTCTATAATTTTCACGTTTCTTCCTCTTTCCTGTTTTGAACAGTGGTACAATGCTCCTTGTTGCCAATCTTCAGGTATCCTTTCATCCTTCCTTATGGCATTGAGGGCTCTTTATAGCCACTGTAGTCCAATGCTTCCTGCTGCCTTAATCATGTAAGCATTGAATTCGTCTTTTCCACTTGCTTTACCTTGGGTCATTGCTTTTACTGCCTTTTCAAGTTCAACCATGTTATCGGGTTCTCTTCTTTCTCTCCATCTATTATTTCCATTTTATCTCCTTCTTCCTCTGAGCAGTCATCCTCGTTATAAAGTTTTTCAAAATACTTTGCGATCACCTTCTGAAGACCCATTTTGTCATGTACCATGGATCCATCTCCTCTCTAATTCCTTGATTTTTAATTTATTTATTCTTTTCAGTTTTATTACTCTCTTTAGTTCCTGATTTCCTCAACTATCTCGCTCAATTTTGTTGGTAAACTCTCCCCAACATTTCTCCTTTTCTTCCTTGATACTTTTCTTTACTTGTAGTTTCAATCTTTTGTGTTCCACATGTAACCTTTCTATCTTATTCTCATCCCTCTGATTCATTTTTTGCTTTTCCTTATCCATTTCTTTCTTCACATTGTTCCTTTTTTTAAATTTCTGTTTTTATTTTGTCTGTCCAAAACACCGTGTCTCCTCTCCCTTAAGCTTTGCTTTTGTTTTCCCGCATACGTCAATTGCTGCTTCCACAAATGTCTATCTTAAATTGTCCCACTCTTCTTCTCCACTTTGTATTTCTGTGTTAGGCAACTTCCTTTTCATACAGTTTTGGAATGCCATTCTTTTATCCTCCTCCTCCAATTCCCAAATCCTGATCTTTGGTTTCTTCATCAATACAATTTTAGGGATTTTTACCTGTTTTAATTCCAGAATTAATAATCTATGATCACTTTCCATACTTTCACTGGGGATTTTCTTCATATTAATTTGTATTATCTGTTAATTATATGCAAAGTGAATTTTTATAGAATTCCTTATTGAGTTGTTGATTTATATTTTGCGATCTATTATGTAGATTTGGAGTAATTTAGATGTGTTAGATTTGATGGGTTAGATTTAATTTTCAAGTAAAACTTTGTCCTTGTGTAAGCTCGAATTGACTAGGAAGTATTTCATCCTTTAAAAAAAGTGATAACTACATGAATTTACCCATCGTGGCATAGATATGACGTACACGATTTCAACTGTCATTGAGACTGTCACCATCAGCCTTGCGACCCCAAAAGCAATGGATTCAGCACTAATCTCGGTCATTTTAGACGATTTATTTTTAACCCATTATATCAGCCCTCATCCCAATGGAGGCTGAACGTGTCTTAAACTGTATCCAGAGCGTCACAGTTCATCTTGGCGACACATTAACAATGGATTCAATATTAATATAGATTATTTTCCATTATTTGT
Source organism: Anabrus simplex (assembly GCF_040414725.1). NCBI lineage: Eukaryota > Metazoa > Arthropoda > Insecta > Orthoptera > Tettigoniidae > Anabrus > Anabrus simplex. The sequence continues at coordinate 78,621,881 of NC_090267.1, read as the reverse complement.
ACATGCCATCCCATTCCCCATCCTTCGCGGCAGTTGTGATGTTTCATCGCCATAGGTGTTCTTTTTTTTCCAGATGATAAGTCTTATGCATACCAAGTTTTGTTGAGAGCCATTCTGAAACATACCCACATACTTCCATAATCTTGGTTAGTTTTACATTGATTTTCATCCCTTTTCCGCCTTCTTTCTGACCGACTGAAGTATGACTTAACTGGCATCCAAAGGGTCACAGTTCAACTTGGCGACCTCGTAAACAAGGAATTCAACATTGTCAATCGTTTCAGTTTATTTTTATATTTCACCCACTATCCTAGGAGTGCTGGGGGTGCTTTACCCCTCCCCCCCAGTTTTTTTTTTTTTCTCATATTGTAAGTCTTACGTGTACCAAGTGTAGTTGAGAGCTATTCTGGAACATACACATGCGTTCATCTATAATCTCGGTAATTTTGGTGGACAGTTTCTTTTTCATCCTTCTCAACCCCCAGGCTGATGGGGACTGAACTTGGACTTACAGGACAATCGGTTTGCCAATATTCATATTAGTGACCCCGAAAACTATTGGTCGTTTTCTATTATTTTTATATTTTACCCCTTTTCACACACACCTATATGGATGTCTTGCCCCACATTCTTTTTTCCAAGTAAAAAGTCATTAATGTATCAAGTTTGCTTGATAGCTATACTGGTACATACATACATACATACATACATAATCTCGATCATTTTGGTGTGTCGTATCCCTACATTATTTTTTTCCAGATATTAAATAATATGTGTAGCAAGTTTGGTTTAAATCTGTTCTGGAACATACACAGATCACATCCATAATCTTGGTCATTTTGCACATTTAAAAAAAAAATATGTCGTCACTCCCAAAGCCAATAGGGGATGAACATTTGAATTAAATGACATCAGGAATGTCACTGTTTATCTCAGCAATGCAAAAAAACTATGAACTAGGGATTGATATTGGTTGCTTTTTTTTTTTTTTTTTTTTTTTTTACCTCCCCTGATAGTGCTGGGGATGTCTTACCCCTACAGTAATTTTTCCAGACAGTAAGTTATATGTTTACCAATTTTTGTATGGGCTGTGCTGGAAGACACACACATACATATGTAAATTTGGTCGTTTTGGACATCTTTTTCACCCCTTCTCATCCCCATGCCAATGGGGCTGAACTTGGACTTAGACATACAGAGTGTCATTATTCACCTCAGCGACCCCAAAAACTATGGATTGTACATTAATATTTGCCATCTATTATTTTAATATGAATTCAGAATTCCAAATAAGAAACAAATCTTTTTTTTTGTAATTTTTTATAATTTTCTGTCTCCTTTGTACTTTTCTCCCCTTATATTGCCCCCATAGTAATTTTTTTCCAGATAGTAAGTCATGTGTGTTCAAAGTTTGGTTGAGAGGTGTGCTGGTACATACATACATACATACATACATACATACATACATACATACATACATACATACATAAACTCTGTCATTTTGGACATTCTTTTTCACCCCTACTAACCTCTGTTCTGATATGGCTGAACTTTGACTTAAACGGCACCCAGAGTGTTACAGTTCACCTCAGCGACCCCGCAAATTATGTATTGGACACTAATATTGGTTGGTTTTAGTTATTTTTGTATTTCATCCCCTTCCCTAGGGGTTCTAGGGGGTCTTTCTCCCACAGCATTTTTTACATAGTAATATTTGTACCAAATTTAGTTGACGGCTATGCTGGAAAATACATAAATACATCCATAATCTCGGTCAGTTTGGTCATTTTATTTTTTCACCCTTTCTCACCTGCAATGCCAAAGGGGGCTCAACTTGGACTTAAAAGAATCCAGAGTGTCTCTATTCATCTCAGCAACTCTAAAAACTATGGATTTGACACTATTTTTGATTAATTCTTATACTTTACCCCCCCTTACCCCTAAGGGTGCTAGGGATGTGTTACCCCACGCGGTTAGTCTCCTGATAGTAGGTCATAATTGTGCCAAGTTTGATTGAAATCACTCCAATAGTCCTGAAAACTATGGTTTCAACACTAATATAGGTTGTGTTTAGTTATATTTCATCTCCTCCCCTGGGGGTTCTAGGGTGCTTGCTCCCACAGCATTTTTCATAGATAGTATTATTTGTACCAAGTTTAGTTGACGGCTATGCTGAAAAATGCACAAATACATCCATAATTTTGGTCATTTTATTTTTTACCCTTTCTCACCCCCCAATGCCAACAGGGGCTCAACTTGGACTTAAAACAATCCGGAGTGTCACTATTCATCTCGGCAACCCCTAAAACTATGGATTCAATACTATTTTCAATTATTTTTATACCTCACTCTCTAATTCCCCTACCCCTAAGGGTGCTTGAGGTGTCTTACCCCCACGCGGTTAGTCTCCTCATAGTAAGTTCTAAAGTTTGGTTGAAATCATTCCAGTGGTTTAGGAGGGGAAAAAAGCCACACACAGACATTTTTACATATAGATGTGCTACACATCTACATGACACAGGACATGAAGTATCAAATATTCAATATTCTCTCACCATTTTACAGACATCCAAAACAGATAAAATTAAATATTTCAGGAACTCTAGAAATTTATAGACATCAATTATTAATAGATCCTCAACACAGGCTCATTAGTAAAATTGAAAATGAATATTTAAAAACAAGATTAAACTTTCGCAGCTATTGTATATTTTATAGGTGACATAGACACATAACTGATCCAACATAGATGTTATAAATTCATAATACACATAGTCCCTACTGTTAAATGTAAAATAGGTTAATACTCTTTGGAATCAGTTGTGTTTCGAGTAGAGCAACAATTGAATGTCGTCATTTCATCATCTGACGATGGTGCCTAGACTCTGAAACGCGTTGTGAAGAAGGTTCAATAAAGGTTCCGACTACTGTCAACCAAAATATTATGTACACTCAAGTTTGGAGGTTGTTTATGAAATAACCAGTAGGCCCACTAAAAATCCAATAACACAATTATTTTCAAAGTTTCATTTCACGTTAGGTTATGAAGATTTCGAAGTTTTAATTTATAATGTAATTTTTTTTATCACAAGTGGAACATAAAAAGTGCCCGTACCGAGCTCGATAGCTGCAGTTGCTTAAGTGCGGCCAGTATCCAGTATTCGGGAGATAGTAGGTTCGAATCCCACTATCGGCAGCCCTGAAGATGGTTTTCCGTGGTTTCCCATTTTCACACCAGGCAAATGCTGGGGCTGTACCTTAATTAAGGCCACGGCCGCTTTCTTCCCACTCCTAGCCCTTCCCTATCCCATCGTCGCCATAAGACCTATCTGTGTCAGTGTGACGTAAAGCAAGTAGCAGAAGAAAAGTGCCCGTTTTTAGGCATTTCAACCATGCGTCAAATTTAAGACAAGGCGACTGAAAGGGGCGACCAAGGGATGATTGAACTAGAACCATGAAACTACTTTTGATTCGTACCATCACGCGGGGAACACCATAGGTTGCCTGTAGTTGCGAGTAGTACCACTATATTAGGTACGAAATAGGTTTGTGATTAGCAGCAGTATAGAGCCTGGCCTGGGGGTTTTCCAGTACCCGTGCGTTGTACCCATGTGAGCAACACCGCGGGTCTGGGCATTGCCTGTGAGTTGTACCACTATATGAGCAACACCGTGGGCCTGCGTTGCCTATGATTAGTACCTAGTATGTGAGGAACACCACAGGGCCCGTGGGACCGGCACCCGTGACTCGTACACCTAGGTGAGGAAACTCATCGGTTTGCGTTGGCTATGAGTGGCGCCATTGTGTGAGAAACACCATAGGTCTGCATTACCTGTACGAAGTACAATCCTTGTGAGTAGTACCATCTTGTGTGGAACACCGTGAGTCTACCCCAACATGACATATACCATGGTTCTACTTTACTCGCAATATGTACCATTCTTTGGGGCCTTAGACATGGATTTTGCACCCCTTGAGGCATCAAGCATCATTGTGCTTTATGAGTGGTCCCTTGGTCAGTAATACCTTTATTTACGATCTTTTTTTGAGTCTGATCCACTGTTTTGTTTGTTTGTTTTTTGTTTTTGTTGGGTTCATGTCCATCCATTCATTCTTCATGACATTTGTTATTTTATTTTGGTCAGTGGATGAATTTGAACTTTTTGTTATTTCATTTCGTGCCATTAGGGGCCGATGACCTCGATGTTAGGCCCCTTTAAACAAACAATCATCATCATCAAATTCAAGACATTGTTTCTCCAAAACCCACCATCTGATCAAATCCATATTTTAACACAGTATACATTGGCCTGTTTTAAGTATAGTTTATAAATTTCAGAATTTTGTGTTTCCAAGAAGAGAAGTTATCAATTTTCTAAGGTAGCTTTTTCTCTGGTTGAAAAATCGCACTCTTGGTTGCGTTGTAATCTTTACGAATTCAATAGTTATGCTATATGACTGTGAAATACGTAAATGATTTCACTATTTTTATATCAGTTTGTATTTGTAATGGGTAGGACGACGTAAATGCGTAGCTGTCTTGTGCTGGGAAGACCCTGTGACATTGCCGCGATAGTGCCAATACCGCGCCATGCCACGCCACGCTGGAAGTTGTGACTACCGATTACAGTTGCACTTACAGTGGCATTTGCTTCGCCGTATGCTTAAAATGTTCTTCCAGTATTTAATAATTATCTGGAATTAGCATTGAAGCAAATGGCATTATGAGGTAATGAAAACATTTCCCACAGCTTTTCTCACGAGGGCTTTGGACCTCCACTGGCAGCTATAAAATGTTTTTTAAAATACTTTTTATGTTATTTTCTTTTTATATTTTATTTTTTAATTCTTTTAACAGTTTTTATTTATGTATATCTAATTATTAACAACATATTCATTGGTTTGATTTAGCTCCTTTCAGAATCAGAACTTTCAAGACTAACTACAACTGGCTGTATTTGAATCGCATCAGGAAGGTGGTCTTTTTCCCAATAATATTTTTCTATGTTTGTGGCGTGTTTTATACATTTTTTTCCAGATCTCAGGTGTTACGGAACATAAGGTTTCTTGGCAAGGTCTCTTGTCACATTTATGCTTCGTCCCTTCTCTTCAGTGGTCACAAAGTTTATTCTTGCAATTTTGTTCTTCACAAAAGCCCAAATCAATTATATAGCATTCATTTCACAGTGAGCTACTGGCAGCCAGATAAGTTCAATGTCATTTCTTAATTCTTTAGTGATTCGTTCAGTTTTCTTTTGAGGCATTCTGAAGTAGGGTTTGGAATGATGGAGTAGTACTGCTTTTGTTAAGGAATTGAAATCAGTTGCATCAGGCAGCATGGGATGTTTCTTTTCTCTATTGCAATAATGTTGGCTTTTAACCAGACTTGGTAGGGTTCTTTGTTTCTGGGTCCAGCATTGTGTGGTAAGGAACTACAGCTGATTTTGTGGGGAGTAGGCTTAAAACCTTCCTGAACCATTCTTCAAAGAGAGCGAATTCATTTCTTTCCCACGAAGTAGAGCTCGGCTCCTTGAAGAAATCTCTGTTCTCCGCCCATGTGTAGTATTTTGACATGCAGTCCAGCTACTGTCAGAGTTTTAAAACCTCCCATCCATCCGTATATTTCCTGCTGATGGCATCTGTATTGGTCATAATATTATGTCTATTCAGAGCTTCAGTAACATTTCTTGCCACGTGTACGTCATCATGTGGTTTTAGGCGCACCATGTTTCATCTGTGTAAAAAATCTTGTAGTCTTCTTCCCAAAGTCAGTTAATTCTTCTTAAAAAGATGTGTATGGTGGTTGCGACCGATAATGATTCCATAAGAACAGGCTCTTTGTTCAGTTTCTTAAAGCAAAATCTGATTCTGTGAACAATTTGCCTAAGTTTTCCAAGGGACATTTCTGGAAAGTCTGCCATTGAATGTTGAAGCCTCTATTTTAATTTTAAAATTGTCAGGAAAGCCTTCTCCAAGAAAAAGCTGTGAATGGTACACCTGATAACTCCAATAGTGAACTGATCTATTACAATGCACGGTCACCCTGCTGACAGTCATTTCTTCTTAATGGGCATGGGAGTACCTTCAATGTTTTCTTTGGCGTTATTTTCTTTATTCTTCTTCACTGTGTGATTGACAGACTGAAGTGATATTTCAAGGCAATCAGGTGTTGGTTGAAAAATAGGAAACTGCTTTTCACATAGCTTCTTGACCTCTAAGGTAAAAAAACAAATGGCACTCACTATCATACGATGCTCAAGTTCAGTGAACGAAAGTCTTGGAGGCATCTTATAGGAATATGCAAACACCAACAAACTGAACAAGACTGAACTTAAGTTAGTTAATACGAAGACGGAAAGTATGTGTTTATTGAGGGTAAAATAACCCCAGCATGGGAATTTTAGTGACTCGGAGGAGGAAAGGCCAGGTAGCAGCGGAGAAGTCAGGCTGGTACGTAAATATCAAATACTTTAAAAATTAAAAAAATGTAAACTGCAAATACAACATAAAAACAAAAATGATACATTTTTAAAGTTGCGTTGGAGGTCCAATGTCCTTACGAGAAAAGCTGTCCATCGAATGAGTTGGCCTTGTGATTAGGATAGCGCAGCTGAGAGCTTGCATTCGGAAGATAGTGGGTTTGAACACCACTGTAGACAGCTCTGAAGATGGTTTTACATGGTTTGCCATTTTCACACCAGGCAAATGGTTGGGTACATTAATTAAGGCCACTGTCGCTCCTAGCTCTTCCCTATCCCCTCATCGCCATAAGACCTATCTGTGTCAATGCGACGTAAAGCAAATTGTAAAACTGTAAAAATAAAAGCTGTCCTCCGCCGTTGCATAGCGGTTAGCGTTACCTGCTGCCGTCGTTGGGGGACCTGGGCTCAATTACCGGTAATGCCAGAGATTTAAGAATGGCAGGAAGGCTATTATAGAATGGTACATGCAACTCACCTCCATTGGAAGTATGCCTGAAAAGCTCTGCACCACGTCGGGACGAGAACGCAAGCTTACTATTCCCTAGAGAAAAGTAGATGGGAAATCCTTTCTTTACCTCATAATGCCATTTGCTTTAATGCTGATTCCAGGTAATTATTAAATACCGGAGGAACATTTTAAGCTCATACGGCGAAGCAAATGCTACTGTACATGTAACTGTAATCAGTAGACACAATCCAACGAGGTTTGGCATGGCGCTGTGTCGGGCACTATCGCGGCAATGTTGCAGAGTCTTTCCAGCACAAGACAGCTACGCATTTATGTCGTCCTACCCATTACAAATGTATATATATGTTGGGTATTCAACCCAAAGGCTGGTTTGATCCTCTGCAGCTCCGCCAACAGCTGTCATAAATAGCCTAGGCGTCACTGAAGAGGCGTACTAGGGAAATGAGGAGTGAGGTAGTTTCCCGTTGCTTTCCTCTCCGGGCCAGCAGTTGCTATTACATATCAGTCTGCCAAGCCCACTGAAATGTATGCACCACCCGACCGTATGAGCGATGTTTTCACACCATTCATAACAGGGACTGGCTGCATAAGGAATGGTATTACTAGCATCACTCATACCTCAGTCACTTTCATATTGTTAAAGCCAAGGATGAGACTGAGACAGGTCAATGAAAGTAACAAATTTGATATAGCCCATACCAGAAGACATAGTGCACTGTAAACACTATATCTCGCCAGCAAAGGCATCCATTACAAATACAAACTGATATAAAAAGAGTGAAATCATTTACGTATTTCATAGTCATACACCATAACTATTGGATACGTTGAAATCACAACGCGATGAAGAACAAAATTTTTCAACCAGCCCGAGCCAAGAAAAATTACCTTAGAAAATTGATGACTTTTTTTTGAAACACAAAACTCTGAAATTTATGAACTAAGTTTAGAACTTCCCAATGTGTATTGTGTTAAAATTTGGATTCAATCAGATGACAAGTTTTGGAGAAACAATGTCTTAAATTTGATGCTTGGTTGAAACACGCTTAAAAATGGGCACCTTTTGCATTCCATCTGCGATAAAAATAATTACAATATTTAAAAAATTTGAAACCTACATGAAATAATGAAAAATGAAACGATGAAAATGATAGTGTTATTGGATTTTCAGTGGGCCGCTTGGTTATTTCAACAACCTCCAAACTCAAGTGCACATAATATTTTGGTTGACAATAGTAGCAGATTTAATTATTTACAAAGAGACCATCTCGTTTGGAAAGTGTTTAAAATATCCTCCTCCAAACACTGGGCTGTTGGAATATGAAGTTAAACTGTAGCTTATAAATTGGAAGCAGTTTTCCAGAACTGCATAGGATAAAGATTCACTGGTGATGGAACTTCCTTTTGAATTAGATAGCCTTAAATTTTGTGTTCCTTCTTGATTTGACAAAAGTTGGTTTGATAGTAACTTTCTCTATTTGACTGGTTGCCAAGCTTTGTTCTCATGTGCCTACAGTGGTTGACATTTGAAGGCTTGCAACACTTATTTCAAAGGATTGAGGATGGGATCCATGCTTAATACTTGAAGTGTTATGTATTATCAGTGCTGCATTACACTATCGAAGGACAAATGCCAAATCTTAGTAAATGAACTGACTGTTGGTTCTTGAAATGTGAATATATGCTGCATTTTAAAGGTTACATGAGTCGACCACTACAAGGAAAACATGGACATGAAGAAGGTTATCTTGAACGTGGAACCTACTACAGCAATTTGACTTCCATTATACAGCAACTCTGGTGCAGAAAACACAAAATAGGAAAACTTACTTCGTGATTGTTGCCAAGCTTCTGTGAGAAGGAGGAGGAGAACATAAAATGAAATAGTGTTTAAAGTAGGACTTCATTTGGCCTAATGCTGTCGTAAGAGAAGCTGTACCAAGCATACTGTTATTTATAGTTCCTCTGCCATCCTAAAAGTTCAGAGGTAAGGAGTATTTGATTCAGAGTAGAAATGAACTCCACTTCAATTTGAAGCTCATGCCTACAAGATCTTTTTGGAATAATCATGGGTTTGATTATGGGTTTCTAATTTGATAGTAATTTTTGTAAGAAAAGAGTATTAAAACTTTTTTATAATGCCTTATATATGTGCTGCACATAGCAGTTTTCTTGAAATAGTAAAATTGATTCAGCATATAATTTTTTAAAAATATAATTATCCTGAGTGAAAGCTTACATTCATATTTTTAGCTAGGTTGCAAATGGTCAGCACAATAAACAGAGTGGCTCTTAGTGTAACAGGCAAATGAGTTGTATGTTCTGGCATTATGGGAAAGTAGTTGAACATTACTTTACAAAAAAATATGGTATATCTGTCAGATAAAAGATGGGAGTGAAGTTATGGACTTGACCAGTCAGTATTTTTGTGAGAATGGGATATGTCCCTTAAGCTTCAGTAATCCTTGCACAACTAACTATCATTTATTCGAGTATAATGCATGATATTAACATTTTAATGACTCGGTCCCTGATGTGATAGGCTTACAAAATGACTAAATCTGTGCAGATAAAATTGCCTCAATTTTTGCTACATACTTGCTTTTATCTCGGATTAGGGTGTAGAATAATAATACGAATATAAATGGTCCGTTATTGGACATTATAAATTTTCCAGCTAACTCATTCTTGTTGCCAGCGTTTCGCCCCCATGTGTTAGGCTGGGCTCATCAGTTGGTACCTAGCACACCTACCAAAACGCTGGATAGTGCATACCATGGAGGCCACTGCGTAGGCTAATTGTAGCTACCGGCAGTGCCAATGCACTATGAGAGACTTTGTCTCATCAAAAATTGATGCCTGCTTGGCCATCAGATGATATAGATGTTGATTCCCATAGGGAATCTGAAATATTTGTTCCGAATGAGTAAATTTATAATACCAATATAAATGGTCCGTTATTGGACATTATAAATTTTCCAGCTAACTCATTCTTGTTGCCAGCGTTTCGCCCCCATGTGCTAGGCTGGGCTCATCAGTTGGTACCTAGCACACCTACCAAAACGCTGGATAGTGCATACCATGGAGGTCACTGCGTAGGCTAATTGTAGCTACCGGCAGTGCCAATGCACTATGAGAGACTTTGTCTCATTATCAAAAATTGATGCCTGCTTGGCCATCAGATGATATAGATGTTGATTTATAATGTCCAATAACGGACCATTTATATTGGTATTATAAATTTACTCATTCGGAACAAATATTTCAGATTCCCTATGGGAATCAACATCTATATCATTAGGGTGTAGAAGTCGAAAAAGTTGGTTCAGTTGTATTTTTATCCACTTGTATGTTTTGACATCATGTGAAAACTGCTGAACATTATTTTACAAAATGTGGTATATTGTTGTGAAGAGGGATTGCCCTTCTTCCTAGTCTTTTCCCAACTAATTGGGGTCAGCACTAATGTGAATTAAGCCCAATTTTACAGCTGGTTGCCTTTCCTGATGCCAACTGTATGTGAAGGGATGTATTCACTATTCCGTGTTTTTGTAGTGTGATGTGTTTTATGTAAATGAAGATGTGTATTAAGCTTGAGCAATTAACCAGACATGGGTAAAAATCCCTGATCCAGCCAGGAATCGAACCCAGAGCCATCCAAAGTGAAGGCCAGTATGCTAATCTTTCAACCAAGGAGCTGGATGTTGTGAATAAGGATTGTATTGCAGAATTCTTGAATAGAACAGGACAGAATTGTAGTTTTGGAGGAAGGTGTAAAAATTATTTCTCAAATATAAATTATAGATAACAAAAGTAGTAAGACATAGATGGTCAGTCCTGAATGCCAGACTCTTTGAAAAGATGTTGAATGTGAGATATGGATGGAGAATAGGGTTTGAGGCATACTTCTCAGAGAACATTTCACATTGTTTTGAATTCTTGAGAAATACTCCCTGCAGTTGTATTCACTTGAAGCAATTTATTGAAAGAAAGAAAGAAAGAAAGAAAGAAAGAAAGAAAGAAAGAAAGAAAGAAAGAGAAAAAAACCAGGGTGGGGGGGACGCCTGCCCGGTAACCATGATCATTGAGGCAGTAAGTCTTTACAGTCTGACACTGTGAACGGCTGGTTGGAGTCCCGTTGGTGGAAAAAAAAATTGTCACCATCAAAATGTGGCTGGGTAGTAAAGGTGGTAGTATACAATTTATAATCCAGAAGCCTGTATTCAGTTCCAAACCTCTCAGCAGTTTTCATGTGGAACGAGGGCATATGACGTGGTTGACAGTGTTTTGCCCATCAGATGTCGACGTTCAGCCTTGAGTGGACTCCTTGGTGTTATGAGACTGGAGTAGGCTACGTGCTGACACCGAGTTTCACACTCTCCCTACATCTCTCCCTAGTTATCTATGGGGGTCAAATCGAAAGACCTGCACCAGGCGAGTTGAGCGTGTCCTTGGACATTCCCGACACTGAAAATCATAAATGAAAAAGAAAATAGGAACATATGATCTGTGTCATCTATTTAGGAATCAAACATTCTGAATACATTTGGTGTCTTGTGAGTTACTCTTGTTAACTCTGTGTTGTTTTCTCAGATCAAAACTAACAAAGTACTTTACAGATATTCTCTAACAATATAATTTTGGCATTTGAATGAATGTATTTATGAAACAAATAAAACTGGAGATTATAATGTTTGTATATTTGCAATAGTAGTGGTTGGTATGGAGAAACATTCCTCATTTTATCATACATTTTATGTAATAAGAAAGGATCCAGTCTAGTCGTGCACTGCTTGTTCTGCACGTCTTGGGTAGATCTAAGTTGCTAACATACATCTCACTGTAGACAGATGCATTTTGTTGGACTTGGTAGATTGTTTGAATATATTCTGTCCTTCCTTGTTTTTACATGCTTTCAGAAGTTCATTGAAGTGTGTATTGCTTTCAAGGTAGGTTTCCTTCAGCAACACACCAAGTATTATTTTATTAAAAAAACTCTCAACATACATTGTTTTTTATTTTTGGCATATATTTGGTCTTTTTTGCTTTGTAGTTTGGGTATTGGGATGGAAAGTATCGAGCTTTATTGAGTTGAGGTCCGAATTTTGGAATATCTTGAGTTTCACACAAGATCATGATTGAGATTTATTAATGTAGTTAATTAAATTGGTATTGTGAAAATATAGAGCTGTCCAGTTTTTAATATGGACTCTTATTTTCTTTTGTGTGTGAGAATTAATTGAACTTGCATGTTGTGGATCTTTGATGACCAAGATGGATACTTCCCACTTTCTATCTTTTGTACTGTAAAATTTTATTTAACTGTAACTGTGAACTAAACTAAACTCTAATGCAACTGAATGAAGAATCTTGGAACACATCTTTTGTTTCTGGGTAGTTTGTTTTCTTTCAAATTTCTTAAGAACTTCCTTGGAGAATTATGAATTATAAGACAGAACAGGAACAGGGTGCTGCAAATTCCAGGCTAGACACTAGTGTTTCTCTTGCATCCCTTGCAGTGTTTTAAGGCAAATCAGTGAAGAATATTCTGCTGAAAAATTTTTACTCCTTTTTCTAAATATGCAGTATTAAAGGTCCATGTGCGAACCAACCACTGGAACCACTGTTTATATACTTCCTGTAAATCCAAGCGTCGCACATTTCTGATTAGTACCTTCATACTCCTCCATTCACATAATGCCTGAGAGTTTTTGATGCCTTAACCTTTTAGTATCTCATGCCTGCAAAATTTTAACACGTATTATTTACAGAAGAATGGAAAAACAAGTTGAAGCTGAGTTGGGAGAAGATCAATTTGGCTTCAGGAGAAATGTAGGAACACGTGAAGCAATCCTGACTTTACGTCTGATCTTAGAGGATCGAATCAAGAAGGACAAGCCCACGTACATGGCATTCGTAGATCTAGAAAAGGCATTCGATAATGTTGATTGGAACAAGCTATTTATGATTCTGAGGATGATAGGGATCAGATATCGAGAACGAAGATTTATCTACAACCTGTATAAAAATCAGTCTGCAGTGATAAGAATCGAGGGCTTTGAAAAAGAAGCAGCAATCCAGAAAGGAGTGAGGCAAGGCTGCAGTTTGTCCCCTCTCCTTTTCAATGTTTACATAGAACAGGCAGTAAAGGAAATCAAAGAGAAATTTGGAAAGGGAATCACAGTCCAAGGAGAGGAAATCAAAACCTTGAGATTTGCCGATGATATTGTTATTTTATCTGAGACTGCAGAAGATCTCGAAGTTGCTGAATGGTATGGATGAAGTCTTGGGTAAGGAGTACAAGATGAAAATAAATAAGTTCAAAACAAAAGTAATGGAGTGCAGTCGAACGAAGGCAGGTAATGTAGGAAATATTAGATTAGGAAACGAAGTCTTAAAGGAAGTAGATGAATATTGTTACTTGGGTAGTAAAGTAACTAACGATGGCAGAAGTAAGGAGGACATAAAATGCAGACTAGCACAAGCAAGGAAGAGCTTTCTTAAGAAAAGAAATTTGCTCACTTCAAACATTGATATCGGAATTAGAAAGATGTTTTTGAAGACTTTTGTGTGGAGCGTGGCATTGTATGGAAGTGAAACATGGACGATAACTAGCTCAGAAAGAAAGAGAATAGAAGCTTTTGAAATGTGGTGTTACAGAAGAATGCTGAAGGTGAGATGGATAGATCGAATCATGAATGAAGAGATACTGAATCGAATTGGTGAGAGGAGATCGATTTGGCTAAATTTGACGAGAAGAAGAGATAGAATGATAGGACACATATTAAGACACCCAGGACTTGTTCAGTTGGTTTTTGAAGGAAGTGTAGGTGGTAAGAACGGTAGGGGTAGACCAAGGTATGAATATGACAAACAGATTAGAGCAGATGTAGGATGCAATAGTTACATAGAAATGAAAAGGTTAGCACAGGATAGGGTGGCATGGAGGGCTGCATCAAACCAGTCTATGGACTGATGAGTCAAACACAACACACAACCTTTTAAGTGTTGTTTGCTAAGTCAATCTTGAGTTTTTTCATTTGCAGGTAAACATTTTTAGAAGCTGCAATTTTTCTTATTAAGGGAGGATAGGCTTTAAAATAATAAGAAATACTGTCTCTCTATTAATCTAAATGTAAATGCAAAAACTTACATGATGTTGAATTTATTTTTTTGAAATAATCACTTTTTTGTGTCCTCACCTACATTATCTTCATATAAGCTAAAGGCCCCAAAGTAAAATTAATTAATAAAATCTGTGAAAATAATATCTTTTACCTTGCAAGTAGGAAAGTTAACATTTTAACAAGTTTGATTAAAGGTCTTCTTGATCTGAAATCACAATGCAGCATGACGAACTATAGATGGCAGGCGTCCACAAGAGGCTGTAAGGCCAAGCTGGAGTACTGGCAGTAGACTCCCTCTACTTCGGCCATGTCGTGACGGACCCTAAGTTGTACTAACGATAGGCCGACTAACTGACAATATGCTATAAATACCAATTTTAAAATGAAATACAGTTCATAAATAAAGAACCAATTGTAAGGCAAGTTAATGTGTCTTTACCAAATGTACTCACCCAAAATGCGTTGACAATGTTGTTTGTATGATGTCTCCATACACTATTGGAGTTTCACTCCCGATGAGAGATTAACTCTCATGGTGGAAAATTAAATGCAGAAAAACATATTACAAAAACTCAGACTATACTTTGCAAAGGTACACTAACGCTTTGTGTAAACAAAAGGAACTCTCATTACAGTATAGTACTGTGTCATAAACTCCGCAGAATTAAAAAATTAAAAGAAATCAATCTTTTTCATTTATTTTTTTTGTCTCAATTGCTTTTAGAAGCAAAATCACACCACTTCTTTATAAATATTACACCGACCGCTGTCGCTTCTCTCTGCTGCTCAATATGTCACTGCTGATTGTAAAGCCGCTCTTCCTTCAGTGCGACTCATTTTTCCCTCTTCATTTTCTTCTTTGTCTTCTTTTTTTCATCATTATCCACTTCTACTTCTTTGTCCTGCCAAATAAAAGCTTGACATTTTATTTGTAAGGGAAGCATGACTCAAGGACAGGTGCTGGCTGGATTTCCCGGCGGCCAAACTAACCAGAGCCGAACTAGAGGTAGTCTACTGTAAATACAAAAGACTACAGAACATACAGAATATGCCACAGATTGATTGACCAGGAACCTTGAGAGTGAACAGGAGTAGTGTATAAAATTAACTTCTTCTTCTTCTTCTTCTTCTTATTATTATTATACAATCTTCCTGCAACAGCTGCAGGTTGCCCAAAGACAAAGAGTACCGTCACAACAATAATGGATGTGGATACAATAGATTATGTGATCGTATTGATGTTAAATGTAGGCAATTGAGTGAGGCATGTCAAGCATTTATTTGAGGTCCGCAAGCATGGTTCTTGAAGATCATGATGGACTTCTTGAGTGTGGTAATGGCGATGTTATAGGTAAAATCTCTATTTAGCCCAAAGGTATTGCAGAAGTTTATAGTCTGTCTCTAACAGGAACATGTTGGGGAACAAGGATGAGATTTCAGATTATGGATGCCATCATCATCATCATCATCATCATCATCATCAGTTCATTGCTACAGGAAGCCAGGTGTGGTTAAACACAAGTGTCTTCCAGTTTGTTTTGTTCATCCTCAGATATGGGTCCATTATATTAATACAGTTCACACATTGCTTATGTGTGTCTTTAAAATTTGTTTCTTCCAAACATCATGAGGTCTTCATCTAGGTCTTTTGCCTGAGACAGTGTGCTCAAAATATGGTCTTTTATTTGCAGTTATTCTCTTCACATGACCATGGATATTGTAATGGTGACTATTTAGCTCATGACTCCAATGACCAGTCCAGTATAAGAATAGGAATATTATGAACTTCAACAAATCAACAGCTGACTCGCCACAATTTTATAGTTTTTGTGTCATCACTCTAATTTTATTGTACCTATGTACAGAATTCATCAGAAAAGTGCACAATCAGCAGGACATAACTCTGTTATTCTTGTGAAGCCAATATATTTGGCGACTGTGGCGGCCCAAAAAGTTTAAATGCAAAAATAAAACTGTATATTTCTATGATGAAAGTTTTGTGTTCTGTATAGGTTATGAATACCCGTGTAACTTATTTAGTTCTTTATTTATGCACCTTTTATCATTGGTTATTTAATTTTGTAGTTGTTCACTAAATAGAACAAATACAACTCCAGCTTCAGAATCTCTAAATATCCCTGAGCTCTCCTTAAATAACTACAGACAAGTGTGAACTAACGTAAAGTATGGGAGACTGCATTAAGAAAGCCAAATAAATGTCCCGTTACTGTAAAGTATGGATATTTTCATCTTTGCTGTACAAAGCTGTTTTGACCTTAGTCCTCAGATTGTGTCAGATGTGGTAGCATATGCCAAAATGATAGAACGTACATAATAGGAGAAGCAAAATCACATTAATGAAGATGGAGTTGCAAGAGATGGTATAATATTTTGACATTTTGAGCACCTCAAGTGAAATTATTATAATCTGTGCATGTCATTGCTACATGTGAATTTGGGGAAGACAAAAACTCGTTAAATCTACAATAGAAAACATAATATTAAACTTGCTTCAATACAGAACAATATGAAATTCTTATCTCTTAACAAGTGTGAGGACTCGGCCATTATAGCATGGTAGTTGATGGTCCCGTCACTGCAAGCACTTATATCCAACACATGCTCCAGTAGTTTCAGAAAGCTGGGTATAGAAAAGTGTGGAAGAGGTTACTGTGTGAGATATTTCAGTGAATTAGTTGAATTTTCTTTTTTTTTTTCAGTTCCTAAACTCAGTTCATTGTGTGTTGTGTACTTCAAGGATATATCTTATGTGGCTTGTTTAATACAGCTTGCCATACTGTTTTGGGCCTGGCTGTAAGTCAGGCTATGATAGAGTAGTTGATGATTAACTTCATCAAAAATAACACCACCATAACGTGAATTATCACTTTTCATCCTTAAGCAAATCTGAAATAGCAGAGGCAAGAGGTTATGTCTCCGACATGACTGAATAATTTGGTGAATTCTTAACAGTAAACTCTCTAAAATGAATTCATTACTGTACCTCATTCCATTAGAAGATTTCACCTGACATTTCTTAAGCATGACAGCGATTATCATCTTTCCCTTCTTGCTAAGTTATTTGTTATGTCTTATTAAATGCTTGTGTATTTATAACCTGCTTCTCCAGCAAATTAATTCTCAATTTTGCTGAGTTGAGACTGGATCTAGCTCGAATTAAATTTAGATTTTTTTTAAAGACTGGAATGACCCAGATTTTGATGAATATTAGACTGACCTTTCAATTCCTCATTTTGCTGCACTCCCATCTTCCATCTTCTTTCTTCTTTTCCTGTTGGTGTCTAGGTTCTTTTTCCTGTTGGAAGTTTCACAGGACTTAATCTCACTTGAAAGGTATTTCGACAACTTAGGGAAAATGGGAGACACTGCTCTTACAATTATTTCCAGCTCACACGAGAGATATCCACTTTTTCACCATTCACTCTAAAATTATCTGATTTTACTATCAAATCATCAGAGAAATGAACATGACAATTCTGCTAACTCAGTATCCTGTCGTAGAATAGCTCTGGCCTATTTTTCAAATTGATTTCTATCCTTCGATGTTGAAAAAATCACATATCGCCAAATCTTCATGCAAGTTTTCGAAAGTCTGGTAACAGACAAATTGAGTTGGTAAGTAGAGTATTGCCTATAAATTGATCATGGGTGTTTGTATTAATATGCTGGGAGTTATGTTCTATTTATCTGTACATGTACATTCCAGTAACCTGTGCTTTCTGCAATATGAGATGAAAGCCATAGCTCTTATTTTCATGTATGATTTTTTTCCATTGTATCCTGCCGTAGTAATTTAATTGTAATCCCTCATTGGTTTTTAAAAGACAGTGTATATACTTATCAGTTATGGAGTAATACATTTCCTCTTGCATCATTCCTAAGACCAGCTGATTGGTACTGTGGAGCTTGCCAATACTTGAAATCATTATCATGAATAAACAACTGAATGAAAAACAAAAAATCACCCTACTTACAGCTGCGGCTGTTCCACTAGTACAAACAATCCGCGCATAGTTTGTGAGACGCATCACTCTATCAGTGTTCAGTGTTAAAACAATAAGATAAGACACATCATAAATCAATTAAAAAGGTTCTAAAAAAAAACGTGAAAGAACACAAACATGAAGAAATGCACTTAAATACACATTTCTCGTTCATTTAACACTGCACACTCTTCTTTTTCCCATCCGTAATTTGCTTTGCAGTATACTACAACAGCCTTCTACAAGTCTTCTGGTATAAAGTGGTGTTTGTTAAAACTAGCTTTTTCTCTCTCTCTCTCTCTCTCTCTCTCTCTCTCTCTCTCTCTCTCTCTCTCTCTTTCTCTCTCTCTTTCTCTCTCTCTTTCTCTCTCTCTCTCTCTCTCTCTCTCTCTCTCTCTCTCTCTCTCTCTCTCATAGTACTTGAATTCGGGAGCGAATGTAGGTTTTAAACATTCTAGTAGATCCACACATTATCAGTACCAGCCAAATATTTGTTTATTGCTAACATGATGTCTTCGCCCAGATTTTGTTTAAGGAAATATCCAAAGTTTCCTGGGATACCTTACAGTTTAAGCTTCATGTTCTCCATAATGTCCAGCGAATCACCAAGACTCAACCCATGCGTTTCTAGCTTTTTGATTGATTCTGGTATAATTTGGAAGTGTGTCTTGGTAAGTCCCAGTTCCCTTTGAACTGTTTCATTGCCAAAGGGGTTCATTATATTAATAACTTTACATTTTCTTGAAGACTGCTTGTAAAACATGTTGAAATGTATGCACTTATCTCAAATATATGCAGATATGCACTATTAAACTCAATAATTCAGTCAATTTCACTTGCAAATGCACTTCCTTGTCGGTTTTGGAGGTCTGCATATCAGCAAACAAAATATGCATTTGCACACAAATCCGATGTCTAGTGATGACTACTTACCTGAAGAACACAAATATAGTTCTATAAATACTTATGTTAAGTTTGAGAACATAAACAAGGGAAAAATGAAAGTATTTTATTTCAGAGTTGATAAGGAAACATGCATACCGATAGCTTGTTCATAATTTTTAATATTTCTTTGTCCAAACTTGGTGAAGTTTATTTCTGTAGTAGATATAATTTCCAGACAAAATTATGTTCTCATGAAGTGAATATTTAATCTATTATAATCCTATTATTATCCTTATCCTACTTCATGTTCATGAATTTTTTTTTAATACCTCAAAACTTTGTTAATCACCTTTAGCCCCTTTAGAATGGGAGAGAAGGAACTTCCTACAAGCTAGTAAACAGTTTTTATGCACACCTAGAATGAAAAATAAAAGTGCACTTCAAATAGGACATGTTATCATCTATGAACATGATTAACTTGATACGGAAAGAGTTATCATCTATGAACATGATTAATTTGATACAGAAAGAGTATGTAGAGGAGCTGTTATTGCAGAAAGCCTTTTGCAGCAACATTATGGAATCAAAGGCTGAAGTAGATGATGTATTTGGAGATGCTGTATTCAGGGAAGATTTGTGCCACAGTTTGAAGACTAAAGACAGGGAGGCTACACAGGAATTCACCGGGCGAGTTGGCCGTGCGCGTAGAGGCGCGCGGCTGTGAGCTTACATCCGGGAGATAGTATGTTCGAATCCCACTATCGGCAGCCCTGAAGATGATTTTCCGTGGTTTCCCATTTTCACACCAGGCAAATGCTGGGGCTGTACCTTAATTAAGGCCACGGCCGCTTCCTTCCAACTCCTAGACCTTTCCTATCCCATCGTCGCCATAAGACCTATCTGTGTCGGTGCGACGTAAAGCCCCTAGCAAAAAAAAAATACAGGAATTAATGGTATACCAGCAGAACTGATCAAAGGTGGAGGAAATATCCTAAAGCAAAGTCTGTATTAACTTGTATGCAATATGATGGACAAGAAATGCCTGACAACATTAAGAAGTACATTATTGTACCCTTTCCAAAAAAACAGAAATGCGAACATTGTCAACAGTTTCACACACTAAACTTAGTCTCACATGCATCAAAAACTTTTAATATAGCCTTTCACTGAATAGAAATGAACTTGCACATGGCTTTTAGTGCCGGGAGAGTCCGAGGACAAGTTCGGCTCGCCAGATGTAGGTCTTTTGATTTAACGCCCGTAGGCGACCTGTGCGTCGTGATGAAGATGAAATTATGCTGAAGACGACACATATACCCAGCCCTGTGTCAGCGGAATTAACCAATTATGGTTAAAATTCTCGACCTTGCCGAGAATTGAACCCGGGACCCCTGTGACCAAAGGCCAGCGTGCTAACCATTTAGCCATGGAGCCGGAGTCATTGAATAGAAAACAACATTAATGGATTACAAGGGGGATGACTGATTTAGTTTCAGAAGAGACATTGGCAATTATGAAGCAATCCTTGCTTTGGGAATGGTTCTGGAAAGCAACTGGAAAAAAAAATCTGATGACATACATCACTCGAAAAAGGCATTTGACAGCGTAAAGTGGGAAAAACTCTTCTCTGTCTCGATGAATCAGGTATAAAATGCGAAGATTGGATCGTAACGTAGATAACTGTACAAAAATGAGAAGGCTATTATAAAATGTAGGAACCATCAGGAGGAGGTTAGAATGAGAAAACAACGTGAGACAAGGCTGTTGTGTTGCCAGTCATATTTAATGCCTGCATTGAAGATGGACTGAATTTAGTAAAAGGGAAAATTGTTTTGGGGGTAAAAATTCATGGAGAGAAATTTGAAAAGCTTTGTTTTGCTGAGGACATTGCAGTTTCAGGTGAAAATGAGGAGCATCATGTGAAAGCATTGGAAGGTGTGAAAGATATCCTCAAAAAATAATATAACGTAGAAATCAATTATGGTAAACTAAAGATATTAGTTTGCCACAAGAAATGACATGTCCACTCAAACATTAGACTGAATGGATACACCTTATGAGGACGTGAACAATTCACATACTTGGGAAGTCATCGGTTGGCTGGCAGGTGTGCCCAGATTATCTGCCTCCCATTGACTCATCACTCCCCACTCCACAGCATAGCAACAAGGACAGCACTTCACTAACTTTATCCATTCATGACATGAGATAACAGTTTAAAATTAAGGAAATTAGTATTGTAATTAAGAATGAAGAAAATACGATTGTACCTTATGACTTTTTTTTGCTACTGGTTTTACTACGTCGCACAGACACAGATAGGTCTTATGGTAGCGTGGGATAGGAATGGGAAGGAAACTGCCATGGCCTTAATTAAGGTACAGCCCCAGCATTTTCCCGGTGTGAAAATGGGAAACCACGGAAAACCATCTTCAGGGCTGCCGACAGTGGGGCTCGAACCCACTATCTCCCAGATGCAAGCTCACAGCTGCGCACCCCTAACCGCACGGTCAACTCGCCCGATGTACCTTATGACGGGAGATGTTAGAAATGTTCTCCTCCTGCATCCACACATTTCTGGCATCGTCTCAGGAAACTCTGATACACACGCATAAGTTCGTCTTCCATAATTAAAGCTATTTCTCTCCTGATATGTTCTTTCACTTTCACTTTATAAATAAATAAAAATCACAAACAGTTAAAACTGGGGATTGTAACGGCCATATGTCCATACTAATAACACTATCTTCAAAATTTTCCTCACTTAAGTTTAATGTATCATTTTGATGTCGTTCTTCCATCAGTTAACAGAAGAAGAAAAATTACAGGGATAGTTTCAACGAGATTCAGCCCCTGCTCATACAGCAGAAGATTCCCTTCTTAAATTCTCAGAAGTGTTTGCAGACAGAGTGATAGTGCTGGTCTATTTCCCTCTTGCTCTCCAGATCTAACAGTGTGTGATTTTTACTTGTTGGGTAAATTGAAAGAAAAGTGTATCGAACAAATCCTCACACATTGGAGGAACTGAAAGAATAGGAATGAAATCAGAAACATTACAGTGGCTCTACAGAGGTCTTTTTCACTGTTATTTGGTAGAGTAAAATTGAACATCAAAGTTGATGCGCAGGCAGCTTAAATGACATCAGATGAAAATGTCACTACACAACAGCAGAGGTATTATTATTATTATTATTATTATTATTATTATTATTATTATTATTATTATTATTATTATTATTATTATTATTATTATTATTGCTGTTGTTGTTGTTGTTGTTGTTGTTGTTGTTTCACGAATTAAATCGGGGTATACTCAGGATATCTTACTCATAAGTTAGAAGTAACAGACATGAAATTAGCAAGAATAATCACTGATATAAACAGGTGGAAATAATGGCAAGAGGGCACTCAGAATGATGAGATAAAGGCCAAATTGGTAATAAACTCTATTGATGAAACTGTACGCATAAATTGACTTTGGAGGTGGAATCATGTGAGGCGAATGGAGAAAGATAGGTTACTTAGGAGAATAATGGTCTCGGGCATGGAGGGTAAGAGATGCAGAGGTAGACCAAGACAATGATGGTGAGACTCAGTTTATAATGATTTAAAGATAGAACTAAACGAAGCTACAGCTAGTTACAAATAGAGGATTGTGGTGGAGTTTAGTAAAATCACAGAAGCTTGCAGACTGAACGCTGAAATGCATAAAAGTCTGTAATGGAGATGGATGTATTATTATTATTATTATTATTATTATTATTATTATTATTATTATTATTATTATTATTATTATTATTATTACAGGATATTAAAAATACTAAATTATATTTAAATAATAAAAATGCTTTATTTATTTTTATCATTAAAAGATTGTTGGAAGTAGTAAGGTCTAATGACAAATTAACAAAATTGGCAATACTGAATACAATTTATGCTACTTGGATAGGACAAGGTTCATTCCAGTTGATTAGAAATGTAAATAATTCTACAAATTCGTATGTGCCATGTGAATAAAACTATTTTTTTAATGTGTTGTAATCTTGTGGGAGGGGGGGCTCATGTCTACACAAAATAATTGCTCTCTGTTGATGTACATAATTATAATTTTCAAAGACAAGCATTAAGAAAGTAGTTAAATTTGTACATAATCTACTGAACTGATTAGCCCAGAAGGTAGACAGCTGGCTTTCTGAACCAAGTTGACTGGTTCTATCCCAGCTCAGTCTGGTGGTATTTGAAGGAGCATAAATATGCCGACACACAAAACATGTCCCTGAGAAGTTTATATAGTATTATGTAAATTTCAACCATGTAACATGTGGCATGTATTGAATAGGTAATGATAATACATTATTTTTGTGGTAATTTTGTTTGTAGTCAGTTTCAATACAGATCAGTCATGAGAGTTGTCACTTTTAACACAAAACAATTCCTGTGGACATAATTTCTGGTACTTTGGCATCTTCAAAAACCATAAAAGTAGTTGTTGAGAAATACCTGTAAAATCAGTAGTATTTATTTGGAAAATGTGGGAATTTGGATTAATGGAATCTGGATAAATAGGATAGAAAAGGGGAGTGCATAATATTTTTTGTGACTTTTTAACCATAAGAATGAAGCACTGGCTTACCACAACTTTGTCTCCCTCTTGACATCATAGTTCATTAATGTCTTCCATTTGCATCTCGCTCCAGCTGTTGTGCTCATTCCAAATATAATACGGGTTTAGGTTGCTAGATTTCTAGATGTCAAATAAGGAACATTTTGATTTCTTTCCCTCATAGTGCGAAAATGAAGCCCCGCAATATCAAGCTTATATTAACTAATTAATAATAATATTCCAGTGTCAAATATTTATTACAGCCTAGTAATTAATTAAACAAACTAAAAATAGTACACTACCAGAGACACAATTCTCAGTGGATGTGACATAAAAGAGCACATAGTCTTGGTGATAGGAACCAGGAGTGATGAGTGATCTTTCGTCTAGAGCCAAAGAATACAGAATATTTGTACTCTTTAATCAAAACCACACCCTTTTTAACAGCAGTACTGTGGTCTAAAGTACGAGATTTAGCGTAGGTTTAAAAGATGTCCTATATGTGGAACAGAATGATTAAACATGTTCCTGTTAAAACTGTAGATCTGGCAATTCATTTTGAATTCATAATAATGTTCCCCAATGAGAGTACTTGCAGTCAGCAAATAAGAGATTCCTGAATTATATCCATTTTCTTTATTTTTCATGATACATTTTGGCGAATCATCTATTTTTTCCAAGTTGCCTTTCTCGGTACATTTTTGCTTTCAAGTCGCGAGATCCATGCCTCTCAAGTGAATGTTTCTTCCTTTCTTCTTCCCTTTTTACCATTCTGCAGGGTGTATCAGATCTTATGACACAAGTCACAGGAACATACACTATAGAAGAAGTAAAAAAACGCCTCGGTGAATATTGAGATCTCAAGGGAACCATTCTCAAGATAATGGCAGACGTATGTTGACTCTCCGCTACTGACGTAATTGCATGTACACATGGACTTATCATGTGCTTTGCACAAATTGTATATCTGGTGTGTCATTCTAGTTAGTACCAAAACATCTTACACCTGGTTAACAATAGTTTATCGAACACACTGTCTGACCTATAGCTTTAAACAAGGACAATGTTACATGGTACAACATTTTAACATTTTGAACACCACCTGTAACAGACAAATGTGTACTGTATTGTACCACATAACATATTTCTCGTTCAAAGCTGGGGACCAGATATTGCGTTAAATAAAAGTCATTGTTAACAAGTGTAAGGTGTTCTTTGGTATTAAGTAGTATGATAGTACCGAGTGCACAAATGTGTAAAACACACAATGTGTGTACCTACAAGCAATCACTTCAGAGACGGAGTATCAACATACTGTATCCTGGGAACGGTTCCACTGCAACCTCATGTTCACTCAGGCATTTTTCCTTTTCCTATAGTCCTATAGTGTATGTTACACCATTTTGGTTTATACCAACACTTATACGTATTTCATCTCTTTCCCATCAGCATCACTTTTACTCTTCTACAATTCTCAGCAAGATTTGCAACATGTCCAACAGTATGACTGTACTAACTCCAGCGCATCTTCTTAGCTGAGCACGTCAATGGATTGAAGGTTCAGTGTTGAGGATGGAATTTTTCATGTTTTTCTACACAAGCTCCAAGTAGTTACCTTCAGAGTCCCACACATACCGTGCGTGAACAGTGGTGTAGTCTTGATGTTATCAGGAGAATATGTGATGAGGAATACTCATCTGGACCTGCCAGGACTATGTGCTTTTGCTCACCAAGGTGCTCTATTTGAACTACCTTTCAGGTTTTGATAAATATTAACATATTTTATGAAACATTTAGTTCTTCATAACACATGATGTTATTTCCATTTTAGTTTTTGACCAGCTGTGTAGTTTAACCCTTAATTAGTCGCTCACGGAGATTTCCTCCGGGCCGATTACATTTTGCACGGTACTGGACTTCCCAGTTGAACTGTGGGTCTCCCCATCCCTATACTTTTCTCCTTGTTCATTTGGACTAGTCTTGTCAGCATTTCGGCACGATTGTGCATCCTGTGTGCGAGTGCGGGTGGGATCATTGTTTTGACGAGTGACATCACCTGGACGTTTTCTCCGTATGCGATTAAGTAAATTAACTTATATTTTAGTGTTTAATTTTTTTATTTTGGAGGTCGATGACCTTGTTGTTTTGTTCTTCTAAACTTATTTTAGAAAAATATGATTTCATATTTCATAATATGTGATCATTGTACGTAATGGCGAGTCTCACGAATTTAATATCATTCTTTTAATTATACTGAAGAATACTGCAAATGAACATGCCAAAACGACATTTCATAGGATGAAAATGACTCACATTTTTAATCCCAGAAGTTACCTCCGTGCGCGACTAGTAACGTAATAATTTTCGCGCTACTAGACAAGGGTTAATGTGGGTTTTTTGTTGTTTTTTTCTATTGGCTTTACATTGCACCGACACAGGTCTTATGGCGACGATGGGACAGGAAAGTTCTAGGAGTGGGAAGGAAGTGGCCCTGGCCTTAATTAAGGTACAGCTCCAGCATTTGCGTAGTGTGAAAATGGGAAACCACGGAAAACCATCTGCAGGGCTGTCGACAGTGGGGTTCGAACCCACTATCTCTCGAATACTGGATACTGGCCGCACTTAAGCGACTGCAGCTATCGAGCTCGGTAGTTTAATGTAGTTGGTTCAGTGTTTGCCTTCTGTTCTTGAGATTGTGGTATCAGATACTGATGCAGTTGCTTGATGTTGAAGAGTTTTTAAATGAAAGATTTAAAGAACTCCCCCTTTTTGGGCAAAGTTCTGGCATAAAATCATTAGCCTTTGAAGAGATTTTCAAGCATGTATCATTCTGTGGTGATGTCATGTTAGTAAGATTAAACTTCTAAATAATGCATAGACATGATAAAATGACAGATATTGTTCTTTATATGCCTGTTTACAGAATAATTTTTCCTCTTATGGTGACAACAAGGAGGATTACAGTGATCTTCCTCCCAATCAAAGGAAAAAGAAGTTACAACAGAGGGTAGAGGAAATTACAGCTAAGATTCAACAGGAGACTGCAGCTCGGTATGTATTCTAAGAAGGATGATGCTGGTAGTTAAATTTTAAATTTGTTTTTCTGCAAATAGTGCTTAGTGGTTTCAAAATGGAGTATAAATGTTGGACAGGCTTTTGGCACTTTGCTAAATGATCTGAGGTTTAGCTGTAGCAACACATCATGTGAGTTCTATCACAGACAATATGAACATTGCCTTCCACCTAATTGCAGCTGATCAATAGGGACAAAGAAAATGGTTGAATTTTGTATTTACAGGCTGTTCAATTTTAATTCTTCTGTGTATGTAAGATTTCTTTTTGGGTCAGGCTAGTGGATCCTTGGCAAGCATCTTTCCTCTATGCTACTTCAGGTAATGTAAAACATGATTTTTCTAAGATTCCAACATGTGAACCGGCTACCAAGGTAGTGGTAATGATTCAAATGAATCTTTGGATGATGACCGTGTTGTCATTTTTAATGAAAATGAAGATATTATATTGGAAGCAATGGTGATGATAGGAGATGTAGAATATACATTCATTTGTGAAAAATATAAGCCTGGAAATTCTGCACGCTCTGATATAATTCTATTTACGGGAATTTCTGGTGTAAGGGTTGGATTATTACCAGAGGTGAGTACAATTCCCTGTTTCTAAGAATGATGATCATAATAATAATAATAATAATAATAATCGTATGGCCTCAGCTGCCGTTTTGCAGACATTTCGATTTGACGCCATCTGGCTGTCTGCTCGTCAATTTCGACGTTCCGGTTTACTCTGTCTGCCATCTAGCGGACCTAGAGTAAACCGGATCTCTCTTGGGCGTCTATGGCTGAGATTGAATTAATTTTGTCGGGTAAATACCAAATGTATCACCAGAGATCTTTTACATGCCGACATCGTACGACATGGAGTGTCGAATGGACTTTTTTCCGCCCTTCAAAAATCCGACTACCTCTGCCGGGTTCGAACCCGCTATCTTGGGATCCGGAGGCCGACACTCTACCACGGATCCACAGAGGCAGAATGATGATGTAAGTTTGGTAGTGATAGAAACCAATTCTCATGCTAAAAAGTGTATTGGAAAACATGTACACATATCTCTGCATGCAGGAACATGGTTTTAGAAAGAAACCAACTCAAGTGAAATTCGGCAGTTTATTGCATGTTGATGGGAATAATTCAAAAGGTGGAGATAAAAATGTGTTAGTTCCAAGACAGCATTCTCAAAACACCAATAGAAAGGTGTTGTAAAAGAAAAAGTGTAAGGAAATTGTAAATTAACTATTGAAGATTATATGAATGTATTGGCATTATTTTTCCTTAATAACTGCCACTAATTCCCTTGCTTCCTACAGATATATAATTTCCTCTGAAAAACCTCACCTTTCTGGCATAGCTCAGTGGGAACCCATCACTGGAGGGGTTAATATTGGAATTCCATATCAGCAGAGACAAAATGAACCTGGGTGAAGAACAGGCAATGAAATGCGTGTCAGTGCCTTTCTTCCTGTTCAGAGCAGGACACGATGCTTGCCAGTAACATTGCACTAGGTGTGACACAATTCTGGACAAGGACAATCTGATTGATGCTCACGGGCGACCTGCGTGTCTGGAAATATGATGATGATGATGATGATGATGATGATGATAAAGTAGTTGTCGGTTTCTGTTTAATGTCTCTCCCTTCACTGGACTAATCTCCATCAACATCATAAGTTCTCATTCCGTATGAAGACTACAGAGAGATTTGGAATTGAATCTGGGCTTTTGGGATGTAATCTAGTGATTAGAAATTGTATACCTCCACCTCTCGTACCCTGCTGGCCAGCATTCTGATTGTGAAAATGTTTTCCACGTATGGGACTTGAACCCTCTAATCATAGGTGGGAACTTATAGAGTTGTCACCTTAATGATTGTAGCAACCAGGTGGACACTTTATTGCTTTAATCTTTCTGTATTAATGGATTTATTGGTTAGGATCATTATCAATTTTTTAGTATCTGTTAAAGTTCCTTGAACCCATACTTCATAACTTTGAGTCACAAGAAAAGCATCTAAAATGAAACCAGGTCATCCACAACAATGAATTATGACTATTCTGAGTCACTTTTGTTGTCTGGACTGGTTGAGCCGTTGGTCCAATTTTTTCATTCTGCAGGAGTTGCTGTCAAACCAGGTTTCATCCTGATATACATCAGCATATCCTACTGATCGAAAATATATAATCTTTTCTAAATATCTGTACCACCATGCTGTTATGGAGGCTTTTGGCTCTGATGGACTTCCTGGACACAGACTGGTATTTAAAACCCACATTCTGGAGGAGAGCACAATCATTATGGGTGATCTGAATGCCCAAGTTGGTAAAGAAAGACTAGGCTGTGAAAACATCGTTGGCCCCCATTGCTATGGTAACAGAAACTCTGAAGGAGAGAACCTGATTGATTTCTATGTGCAAAACAACTTAACCATACAGAACGCATGGTATCAGAAGAGGGAGAGCCATAAAATAACGAGATACAGCTGGGATGGAAAGCTCAAGACTATGATCAACTTCTTCATCACTGATAGAGAAGCGGGTCAGATGTTAAATTCATACCCAGTGAGTGCCTGAATAGCGACCATCAGCTATTAATCGCTGACCTAAAAGATGTCCATGAACCCAAAATTAAACAAAAGAAAATGCCAAAGATTAAGATATGGCTGTTGAAGGACATGGAGAAGAAAGGAAACTATGAAGCGAGGATAACAGCTAAATTACCCAAAACTGAGAAAGGGGGAGTAGAAGAACAATGGTCCTTATTCAAAGAAACCCTTGTAAAAGAAGCTACGGAAATTTGTGGAAAAGGCGTCTCCGAAGACCTTAAAAAGTAGTTAGTGGGACGTAAAACAAATAACATTATTATTATTATAATTTGTGGAAAAATGAAAAAAACAAGTGCCACACCAAAAGGGAAGGAAACACCTTGGTGGAATGACCGAGTGAAGACAGCAGCAAAGATAGAAATATACTGAAAAGAAAATTAAACCTCGAAAAACAGAAAACAGATGATAGACGAAATGAATTGGAAAATGAACATTTAGCACAGGAATACAGAAAAAAGAAACTGGCTGTAAAAAGACTGATCCAGGACGAAAAGGAAAAGTGCTGGAAGTAGGAAGTAGGAAACTACTGTACTAAATAGTAAACAGTAAAAGAAATTAATATAAAAACATCCTTGCACTAGAAACAGATGATGGTAGCTTAATACAACAGAGGAAGGGATCAGGGATGAAATGAAGAAGTACTTCAGTGTGCTGTTAAATGGAGATGGGGGCAACACACCACCAATGATTGTAGTGTAGTTGAAGCCAAAAACAACAAATACCCATTAACATGGCTTGAGGTAGAAACAGCACTAAAGAGCATGCGAAATGGGAAGTCCCCAGGCTTTGATGACCTCAGCTCAGACATGATAAAGGCAGCTGGAATAGAGGGCTTGAATTGGCTATATAGAGTGTTATCAGTGATTTGGGAAAGTAACAAAATTCCAGAAGATTGGAGTAAAGGAGTCATCATCCCACTGTTCAAAAAGGGCAGCCGACGGAAATGTGGAAATTACAGAGGCATCACGCTGTTGTCACACTCACTGAAGCTGCTGTAAAAGATCATAGAAACAAGACTTAGGAAGATGGTGGAACCTTTGCTTGAGGAAGAACAACACGGGTTCTGGAAAGGTCGAAGTAAAAATGCTGACAGAAAAGTACTGCGAATACGGAAGAAATCTTGTGATTGCATTTGTGGACGTTGAAAAAATATATGATAGTGTTCCTCAAAACAAGATATGAGAATGTCTGGAAGACCTAAAGGTGCCAATGTACTTAACTGACAATGTCAAGATGCTATACCAGAAATGCTACAGCTGTGTCCAGATAGGCAACGGACGATGAAAATGGTTTGAAACAAAGAGAGGTGTCCAACAAGGAAGTAGCCTATCACCACTCCTGTTCGTAATAGTAATGGACAATGTCATAAAATCTATCAAGAAAATGGACAGTGAACCAAATGCCCTGGTATTTTCTGATGATGTGCTTTTATGGGGAGAGACATAAGCTGAAGTTCAGAAGAAACTTAATGAATGGAACAATACATTCAAAAGTTTTGGACTGGAGATGAGCAGAACAAAGACAGTAAAAATGACCATGAATAGGGAAGGAACAAGCTCAAATATATTTCTGGAAGGAGTAAAAATTATATCAGCTTCCCACTTCAAGTACCTCAAAAGCACAATCTCGAAAGACATCGCTGTTAGGCAGGAAATACTCAGCAGGACACAGAAAGCATCAAACTTCTACAGTCAAGTCAGAAATCTTCCCTGGGGCTGCAAAATACCACAAAAAGCAAAGACAGTCATGTACCACACTTACTTAGTACCAGTCCTCATGTACGGTTTAGAGACATGTACCCTACTAAACAAAGACTACAGTAGAATCCAAGCAACTGAAATTAGATTCATTGGAACCATGAACCAAACTATCAGAAAGGACAAGATCAGAAATGAAGTGAATAGGAAAGTAGTTAGTATCGATGTTCATATTACAAGTGTCATAAAGAAACGCAGACTTCAGTGGTATGGGCACATAATGAGAATGAACAGGGAAAGACCTGCCAGAAAATATTTTGACCTTAATCTCATAGGAAGAAGACCACAGGGAAGACCAAGGAAATGCTGGATAGAGACTGTAAGATCAGATGTGGAGGAGAGAGGACACAAATAGGAGGATGTACTGGAACAAAAGATGTATGCAGACAGAAGGAGATGGCGAGCGCTTGTCACAACACTCAGGAAACTGCAGTTGGGAAGTGATGATGATGATGATGATGATGATGATGATGATTCTGGAGGAGACAGTAAAGCACCTTGGTTCCATATGGTAATTGATAATCCATCCCAGCTGTCTTTTGTCTCATAGCTTTCTGTGATGAATCAGAAGTAGGAGATATGCCATCTAAAATGGTTGATACTGTTAAAGATTGTTTCCCCATTACAGCACCGTCATGTTCCACTACATTCCAAAGGAAACCTTTAACATTTCTCACCAACTTCACTGTTTGTTTAAAGCAATTTAACACCTCTTCTAATCACTAAATTACACTAGCCAACATGATTTTGCGGTAAAATAGAAAATATGTAATTCTTATGGAAATCGCTGCCCTGATTCCGAAAATGATGCTGTTTTTTTCCTATCACGTCTAGTTTTGACGCAATTCGGTGTTTTAGTATCTGCATGAATTCGTAAGATGTAATGTTGAGAGATGTTCTCGCACAACTTTTTTTAGAATACAATTATGTGATTTGATTTGTTATTGTTTGCATTTTATTATAGGTTTATTGCTGTCTAAATTTTCATTTTGTAGTTGGGGATTTCCTGGTAAATTCATAACAAACTCCCATGGATACGCAATAGACCGCGAGGTATGTAGGATTGAAGATAAGACAGTTGAGAGTTTCTTTCATCTTAGACCACTTGAATAATCAGACGTGTTAAAAGCCCCAGCCCTTATGCAATGTTTATGATGGACTGATAAAGCAGTTTCCTTTCAAAGATAACAGTCCGAAAGTATTATACTCAAGAAGATGAACTTGTATTTTGTACGGATGTTTCAAATCTTCTATGTCGATTGGGAGAGAAAGAGTATGATCCTAGTAACTGGCGTGTTTTTATTGACTCTTCCAAAATAAGATTAAAGGCTGTTTTGCTTCATAATACAAATGTTCTGGCGTCCACTTGCACATCCACAAAAATGTCTGAAACATACAAGACCTTAAAGTTGGTGCTTGAAAAAATTAAATATCATGAGCATGGGTGGCAAATTTGCGGTGATTTGAAGATCATTGGATTGTTGCTGGGACAACAAAAAGGCTATACAAAATTTCCCTGTTTCCTATGTGAATGGGATAGCAGGGCACGGGATAAACATTGGGATATAGTGAATTTGACAGAAAGGAAACAATTACAACCAGAATCCAAAAATGTCTTGAATGTAAGTCTTATTGACCGTGAAAAAATTCTACTTCCACCCTTGCACATCAAATATGGATTGATGAAATTGTATGTCGAGGCATTAGATAAAAATAGCGTATGCTTCCAATATTTATCCACTAAATTTCTCTCATTATTAGATGCAAAAATCAAAGAAGGCGTATTTGATGGACCGCAGATTCGTAAACAGATGAAGGATAAAATTTTCATAGGCACGATGACCAAAATTGAGAAAGAGGCATGGAACGCATTCAAAGATGTAGTGACTAAATTCTGTTGCAACATTAAGGACCCTCAATACAAAGAAATTGTAAGGAAAATGTTGGTAAAGTTTAAGGAACTGGTTGTAATATGAGCCTTGAGCTTCATTTCTTAGCTTCGCATCTGGATTATTTACCTCTAAATTTAGGAGCTGTCAGTGAAGAACAAGGTGAAAGGTTTCACTAGGATCTCAAAGATGCAGAACGACGCTGTCAGGGATGTTGGGATGTGAATATGATGGCCGATTACTGTTGGTCGATTGCACGAGACGACCCTTCTAGAGATCATTCAAGAACTTCAAAAACCCGGAAATTCCATGGAAAATGGGAAAAGACGGAGGTGTGAATCTAATCTGCACATAATATAAGTAACAAAACTATGTGTGTTTAACCATGTAATTTTTATTCAAGGTACAGTTATATTAATTTAAAAGCAACTGTACAGTCGAAACTAAATAGGCGCTTTATGCTTCAGTTTCACGAATTTCAATATACATTAAAAATATAATACATACTATCTACTTGCTTACAAAGCAGCATTTATGTGTATTCAATGCATGAAAAATATGATTACGTTTTGCAAGCTGAAATTTACATTAATACATCAAATTTAATCAATACTAAGTATCAACAGTTTTACGTAAGAACAAAATAATACTTTGTAAAATTGCCACCAAACCAGACGTGATTCGCCAAAACTAAATTTTTTCTCGAATTCTGTGTTAAGAAATTTATAAAACCCACCTAGTTTCATTTTTACTGCACAAAAAAATTTTATTTTGCAGGCTAGTGTTATTACTATTTTTTGTTGATGCTCTTGGTAAAGGTCCAAGCAGATGAACTGGCTCAACTTCATCAGAACAAGTTTGATTAATATCCTACGTCAGTAAAAGAACAACACATTCAATATGAAATCATAATTAACATGCACTCGACACAAAGCAGAATTGAAGATTGAAAGTTTCTGCTGAAAAGTGAAAACATGGCACTCGAGTGTCACTTCTCACTCGCTAATGAGGGTCTCCTTTTGTTTTAGGTATTAGGAGGTTTATTGATAGGAGGTGAGGGAGTCCAGCATTTTCTGGAACCAAGATTGTCCTGTTTAGTCTGCAACTATACTATAGTCTAGGCATTAGAGGGTTAAAACAATTCGTTTTGTAACAGAATCTAACTAATAATTGGCAGTAATTTCACATTGTTGATTACTGAGTGAGTTGAGTGTGCAGTTTGGGTCATGTAACTGTTAGCTTGCATTCAGGTTATAATGGGTTTGAACCCCACTGTCAGCACCCCTGAAGGTGGTTTTCCATGATTTCCCCACTTTTACGCCTGGCAAATGCTAGGATTATACGTTAATTAAGGCCGTGAGCGTTTCCTTCTCATTTCTAGCCCTGTCCTATCCCACTGTCGCTGTAAAGGCCGGTCTGCACTGATTAACATTTAACAACATGTTAAATGGTAAATACTGTTTCATTTAACATTGTGTCCACACGTGTTATACTTGACTTCCTTTGTTTATATACAGGTAGTTCATCATATTAGTTTGTGGTAATACATTCAGGTGGTGTCTTGTGTTTTCAAACAAGGACAGTGGACTCAGATGAAGAGGATTTGGCCTTTGTTATTGCCACTGTTGCTTCTTACAAGATCTTGAGAAGGAAGGAAAAGAAAACGTGTTTACAATAATATCTCAGTAAAAGGCACAATGTGGATGACATTCTGAATGAGCTAAAAGTAGAAGACAGATTTGGATTTAAAAACTTTCTGAGAATGTTTGAGCATGATTTTAATATAGTTTTTGAAAAAATACTTCCATAAGAAAGGAGGACACACAGCTACGAGCAGCTATTCCAGCTCACCTGCATCTTGGGTTAACTCTGCATTTCTGCACAGTATAAACTTCGTCGACTCCCATCCCCAACTACTGACTTTTCCAAATTTTTTGCAATTCTCAACTGTACTGGGAGCAGAGGGAGGCTGGTTTTTTCAGTGCACTAGCGGGAGCAATTATAGATGATTTAGAGTTCCGGAAAACTGTCTGCTTTCCTTGCTTTATCTCGGTGTTCCTTAGATGAGACATCCCGCAAAGAAGACCTTTCCATTATATGATTAATTAAGTCCAGAGTGGTGATCTTGCTCCACTCCATTTTAGTAGAGTTCAGAGAGAACAACACATGTGCGCGTACTGTATTTATAGCGTGTAACTATAAACTTAATTTTTCCCACGAGAAGCACGTTGTTTAAGCTATCTGTTGGCATGGAAACAGCACTGAAGTTGCCAAAGCTGTGCCGACATCTCCCGAACAACGAATCAAGTTGACAAGTTTTCCACTTTGAGCGGAAAACACGCCAACATGTTAGAAGTGTTAACCTCAACATTCTGAGTTAACATGCAAAGTCAATTGGAAAATGCAATGACCACATATATGTTGATTCTAACATGTTCAATTTAACATGTTGGTGTTAAATGCTAATCAGTGGAGACCAACCTCAAGACCTCTCTGTGTCATTGGAACATAAAACAGTTGGAGGGTGGGGGTGGGGGGAGGGAATGTTGATTTACGCTGATATTCTTTTCTCCTTGCACATTTTATATTTCAGTGTAGAAGGCAACCACAAATATGAATATCTCTTGCAGGGATGGCTTAATGAAGATGAAAGGCGTGTATGAACAAAATCCGGCCTTAGGCGATCCGATGTCTATCGAGGGCCAGCTGAACGAGAGTGGGCACAAGCTGGATAAACTGCGGCTGGAGTTGCAGAAATATCAAGCATTCCTAGAGGAGGCCGTGGAAGGTGCTAACAACAAGGTGAGCCAGCCGGCATCTGTCTCGCCATCCGTCCCTAGCCGACGTAGTAAAGGTGCCGCGCCTGGACATCACCTTAATGGTGGCCACCTTCACAGACACCACAGGTCAGTTGTGTGTTTTCTTACACTTGAAAATTTATATCAGACTAGAGAAGGTCATTAAAAGATACTTGCATTTATTCTGTGGACTTGATTCTTTCTTAACCTTCTCTGCTGAGTTCATCATTCTCCTGTCTAAAAAAACTGATTTCAGTTTCCTACTATGTTAATTCAGGTGATCCATTTGCATAGAGAGATCGATGTTTGGGTCATCAGTATACTTTGTATTTTTAGGCAGTAATAGGTCAGAATGCAAACTGATTCTGTTATTAGGAAGTGTCGGCTAGCCCGCTATTCTACAAAATAGTGGGAGTAACATAAATTCTAGGGGTTTGATGGGCCATACCCCTAATGTTTATGCAAATCTTATAGCATAACCATTTTGCAGGCTAGTGTATACTTGTTACTTGCCTCAGTAAGTTTGCATTCTGACCTATTACTGCCTAAAAATCCAGTCTGTTGCCATCAGTCCATAAACTAGTTTGACAGTTCTACATGCTGTGTCTATCCTGTGTTAACTTCTCCATTTACATATATATAAATACCTCGACCACCTAAACAGGCGAGTGGCTTTGGATGGATGAGTCCCTTTAGGAGGGTGATGGTCCCCCAGTGGAGGAAATGACACTGAAACCCATTATGCAGCGTCTGTTCTCCATGTTAGGGGCATCTGAACAAAAAAATGCAGAAGGCATCGGGAAACCACTGCATCAATATATTTCCCAAGATAAGCACTCATGAATGAGTCAAGATGGAGATATTTTTATTGATCATGGGCTTCGGAGCCCAAAATCTGGCAGGGGAGGAAATCCAACAAGCAGCAAGGCTTCTCAGGTTGTTAGTGTGTAAAAGCCACAACAACTTGATGAATGTAGGTTCTTGGAATGTGAAAACTCTTTTGAGAGCAGGCAAAGTAGACGAGCTAAGAAATGTGATGAGAAAATTATATCAGTATTCTACGTATATGTGAAACAAGATGGCAGGGTAATGGAGACTTCTACTCTGAGGAATTCAGAGTTATTCACAGCAGAGAAGTATCTGGATTGAATGGAGTAACACTAGTCATAAGTGCAATGTTCTCACCCATGAACCTTTGATGCTTTTATAGCAGGGGGAGAGGTGATACTCCCACGTGGCGTGTCCGAGGTGGTGGATAGGAGGGTCCTAACCGGCTTGCAGGCGGACTTGAGCAAAATAAAATAGCTCTCACGGACCAAACACACACCTCCCTGTGGGTGGAGGATGCAGATGAAGAATACACCTACGGAGTCTCCTACCTGTTGTAAGAGGCGACTAAAAGGGGCATCCAAGGGTCAGTTGACTTTTCTTGCAATTAGTACCTCTGTGTGAGGAATACCATGGGTCTCTGGGTGGATCACAATTGGTTTACAGTACCCGTGTATACTATCCGCCACTATGATGGAGGCTCCCCTCTGTCCAGGTTCGGTTGGAACACCCCAAAGAGAAAAAAAAAAAAGAGGCTATGCTCATTGGGGTGTTTCAGCATCTGGCTGTGGACATCATAGGTCTGCGTTACGAGGAACATCACGAGTCTGGGCATTGCCTGTGATTAGTACTATACCCACTATGTGAGGAACACCACGGGATAGTACGGGTCCCAGTGATTAGTGCCACTGTGTGAGGAACACCATGGGTTTGCATTGCCTATGAGTGGTGCTGTTATGTGAGAAACACCATAGGTCTGTGTTACCTGCATGTATTACACTACCTGTGAGTAGTGAGGAACACCGTGAATCGATGTTACTTCTGATTAGTACCACTACATGAGAAATGCCATTGTTATATTTTATTAACAAAAAGTATCATTGTGAGGGGCCATTGACCTGGATTTTGGACCCCTTTAGGCAACAAGCATCATCGATTCAGGTTTGTGCTTTGTAAGCAGCCCTAACCAAGCTCCTGAATCTAGTTATCAATCTTCAAACCAACAACATTACTCAGGGTGCATCTTAGGGACGCTGGCCAGAGGAGTAATGCAGGGATCCCCCTTATCATCAACACTGTTTAACCTCCCTGTAGACCATATCATGAACGACCTTAGTGAACACAACGTAGCCTCCAAATACCAGTTCCTTCCTTCCAATAACTGTAATGGGTTTTGCTGATAACATCATTGTTGGAAAAAATGAAAAATCGACTTAAATGCTCATCAGCAATACCATAACACAGTTTAAAGAAATTTGTCTGGAAATTAACATCGAAAAGAGCAGTGGAATTAGTGTCAAACAAGGCCGTCTGATTGATAAGCACTTCACAGTTTCTCCTGGTAGTGTAATAACTATTATTACATGTCATAAACCTCATTTTAGGTCCGTATTGAAATTTTTTTAACAGTTCAACAATAATAAAGGTGTTTCAATTTATTCCACCTATTCAATACTTATATTTTCACTTATAGTTGTTACATAATTAAATTCTTAGTTACATGGGACATGTTTCGCCCTCAATTAAGGGCATCTTCAGCCTAAATACAATAATCAAAAATACAACTAAATTAAAAGTGGAAGTTAAATACAATCATCAAAAATACAACTAAAATAAAAAGTGGAAGTTAAAAGTTTAGTCTGTTATTAAAATTCGGAACAATAAAAATGTGAAAAATGATAAAATAAAAAGATGCTAATGGAAAACTGTCTTATGATTAAACTATAATCTTGTCGGAGACTAAAACTTCTATTAAAATTCTAATTAAAACAGTTCATATAAAATATTGGAAAATCAAAGTGGTAGTAATAAAAAGCCAACGACATGAGGGCGTGTACACAAGCATAAACTTGATTGTCATGAATATAATCTTTTCAAGGCCGCTGATGAAATTCGTAGCAAGTAAGGCAGAAGCGTCTATTGAAAAATTGTAAGAGGCCGTTAGCACCGGTAGGTAATAAAATGGCTGAATCCTTGCCAGAAAATGTCAACAGATGCAGAAATAAGTTTTCTGTAAGAGAAGGAAAAGAAGAAATAAGAAATTGAACGTAAGGAGAGAATTCAGTCTTACATAATTTTGAAACAGATGAGGACTTACATGTAAGTGGAAGTTGTTATTTGTTAACTACTGTTGAGTTGGTTGCTGCCCGTCTGTTGGCTCTGAGTCTTGTGTTATAACTGTGCTGCAGAGGCGGTAGTGAACTCGGAGGGGAAGGAATAGGGGAGTGCGGAAGGGAGGAGAGGATGGGTGGAGTCAAATGTAACGAGGCTGACAAAGGGGCGGAGTCAACTGCATTGCTGGAAGTAGGCCTAATATCTGTAGGTATGGGAGGAGTATTAGGGTTTGAAGAATTAAATATATTAGGTATCCTAAATTTATTCGAACTAACTGACTTTAATAATTCCGGCATTAATTCATGTAGCATACTTTTATTGTCCGTGGTTTCATTGAGATTCTTTTGCTTATTGTACGTCTGATCTAAATAGATGTATAAACTTTCTAATTCGTTCAGCATTCTTCCTTTTTGTATGTTTCTAATTATCGCTAAGTCTTTCTCTATGGATTCAAATCTGTGACCAGTCTCCCTCATATGCAAACTCATCGCTGAGTATTTCCTATGTTTTTCCGCATTAACATGTTCCATGTATCTTGTCATAAAATTTCTCCCAGTCTGTCCAACATATGAAAAATTACACTGAGTACATTTAAGTCTGTATACTCCCGATCCTAAATAACGATTCTTATCATAATTAACTTTTTTATGATTAAAGAATATGGACTGGTTAGTATTAGTAGTTCTAATGAAGATAAAGTTGGAATTCAAGAGAACAAACTGGGGCAAATATTCATTTATAGGAAGGGGAGTTAGGGATTGGAATAACTTACCAAGGGAGATGTTCAATAAATTTCCAATTTCTTTGAAATCATTTCGGAAAGGGCTAGGAAAGCAACAGGTAGGGAATCTGCCACCTGGGCGACTGCCCTAAATGCAGATCAGTATTGATTGATTGATATAAAAGCTATATTAAAATTATGTTTCTTGAATACGCTAGTAATCTGGTGTATAGCTGGATTATTAAAAGTGAATGTAGCATACTCAGTTTTTTTGGTCTTTTCTGGTATCAGATTCGTAGATAATTTGTTCTTAATTTCATTGATTAATTTGTTGATCATTTCTATTTTGAAACCATTCTGTTTAGCGAGGTATCTAATATAATTTAATTCTTTCTTCAAATTCTTGGGAGATAGAGGGATTCTAAGTGCTCTATAAATTAGACTGTGAAAAGATGCTTGTTTATGTGAACTCGGGTGTAAGGAGGAATTGTTTATAGTTGTAGATGATTGTGTCGGTTTTCTAAATATTTGGAAATCAAAAGTGTTAACCTTACGCGTAACTGTTATATCTAGAAAATTCAATGAGTTATCGACTTCGTCCTCTCTCGTGAATTTCAAATTAGGTTCGATTTCATTTAATTTATTTAAGATTTCTTCACTATTAGTGACATCTTTGTTTATGATTACAAATGTATCATCTACATATCTCAACCATAAATCTATTCCTTTAATTTTTGCTATTATTTCATTGTGTTCGATTGAATCCATAAATATGTCGGCAAGGATGCCCGATATTGGGTCACCCATTGCTAATCCATTCTGTTTATAAATATTATTGTTAAATGTGAAGTAATTATTGTCTAATACGAACTTTAACAATCTAGTGAATTCTTGTACTTCCATTTTACTAAGATTACTGTGTTTACAAATATTATCATGAATGATATTAAGAGTTTTATCTGTCGGAATATTCGGGAACATATTCACTACGTCATACGAACACATCATCTGGTTTGGAAGTACGCCAAATCCAAGCAAAATGTCACACAAGTCAATGGAATTTCTTAATGGTTGTTTATTATTAAAAGTGTAATGTCTTTTCAAAAAATTGTGAATGTATTTGGAGACTTTATACGTGGGAGAATTACGGCAATTGATAATCGGACGAATCGGAATATCTTTTTTATGTATTTTGGGCATAGCTCTAGTTTCCGGGAGCCTAGGATTCATATTGACAAGTTTTAATTGTTCTTGTTCAGTAAAGAGAGATGTGGATCTTTTAAGTAAGGCTTTTAAGTTGCGTTGAATTTTAGCTAGCGGATTTTTTGTTACTAATGTGTATTTGTTATTATCAAAAAATTCTTCAGTTTTCTTGATATATGTATCTTTATCCATCAAAACGATCGCACCCCCCTTGTCAGCCTTGGTTACTATAATATTGTTATCTTCAATTTTCGATTTCATGTTTTTTATTGTTTTCTGTTGTTTTGGATCAAAATTGGAATAAATTTCTTTAGCCAGTCTGGGTAATTTCTTCTTTAACTCCAATCTTACTTCGTCTTGTACATCGCGTGGGAGTTTTGATATGTTCGCCTCCGCTTCTGCAACTGTGTTAATGATATCTATTTCTCTATCTTTATTAGGCCAATTGTATTTTGGACCCCTTTTAAGTAGGTCATTCTCTCCTTCCGTAAATTTTACCTTGGTCAAGTTAACTACCGTGGGAGTAACATTGTCCGATGGGCCCTTAATTTGTTCTTGTTTCGTTTGTTTACTACGACGTATTTGTGTGTCTATTAAATGATTCAATTTCTTATTCAATGTATCCTGTTTCTTACTAAGTGCGTATGTTAATTTGTGTTCCATGTGTTGATAAAAAGACTGCCATTCTAATGGGGCTAAATCCTGAGTCACCGCTAAGGAAGAAATCCAAATTGAATTTGCAATTATATAACGTTCACTTAGCGGTGACTCAGGATTTAGCCCCATTAGAATGGCAGTCTTTTTATCAACACATGGAACACAAATTAACATACGCACTTAGTAAGAAACAGGATACATTGAATAAGAAATTGAATCATTTAATAGACACACAAATACGTCGTAGTAAACAAACGAAACAAGAACAAATTAAGGGCCCATCGGACAATGTTACTCCCACGGTAGTTAACTTGACCAAGGTAAAATTTACGGAAGGAGAGAATGACCTACTTAAAAGGGGTCCAAAATACAATTGGCCTAATAAAGATAGAGAAATAGATATCATTAACACAGTTGCAGAAGCGGAGGCGAACATATCAAAACTCCCACGCGATGTACAAGACGAAGTAAGATTGGAGTTAAAGAAGAAATTACCCAGACTGGCTAAAGAAATTTATTCCAATTTTGATCCCAAACAACAGAAAACAATAAAAAACATGAAATCGAAAATTGAAGATAACAATATTATAGTAACCAAGGCTGACAAGGGGGGTGCGATCGTTTTGATGGATAAAGATACATATATCAAGAAAACTGAAGAATTTTTTGATAATAACAAATACACATTAGTAACAAAAAATCCGCTAGCTAAAATTCAACGCAACTTAAAAGCCTTACTTAAAAGATCCACATCTCTCTTTACTGAACAAGAACAATTAAAACTTGTCAATATGAATCCTAGGCTCCCAGAAACTAGAGCTATGCCCAAAATACATAAAAAAGATATTCCGATTCGTCCGATTATCAATTGCCGTAATTCTCCCACGTATAAAGTCTCCAAATACATTCACAATTTTTTGAAAAGACATTACACTTTTAATAATAAACAACCATTAAGAAATTCCATTGACTTGTGTGACATTTTGCTTGGATTTGGCGTACTTCCAAACCAGATGATGTGTTCGTATGACGTAGTGAATATGTTCCCGAATATTCCGACAGATAAAACTCTTAATATCATTCATGATAATATTTGTAAACACAGTAATCTTAGTAAAATGGAAGTACAAGAATTCACTAGATTGTTAAAGTTCGTATTAGACAATAATTACTTCACATTTAACAATAATATTTATAAACAGAATGGATTAGCAATGGGTGACCCAATATCGGGCATCCTTGCCGACATATTTATGGATTCAATCGAACACAATGAAATAATAGCAAAAATTAAAGGAATAGATTTATGGTTGAGATATGTAGATGATACATTTGTAATCATAAACAAAGATGTCACTAATAGTGAAGAAATCTTAAATAAATTAAATGAAATCGAACCTAATTTGAAATTCACGAGAGAGGACGAAGTCGATAACTCATTGAATTTTCTAGATATAACAGTTACGCGTAAGGTTAACACTTTTGATTTCCAAATATTTAGAAAACCGACACAATCATCTACAACTATAAACAATTCCTCTTTACACCCGAGTTCACATAAACAAGCATCTTTTCACAGTCTAATTTATAGAGCACTTAGAATCCCTCTATCTCCCAAGAATTTGAAGAAAGAATTAAATTATATTAGATACCTCGCTAAACAGAATGGTTTCAAAATAGAAATGATCAACAAATTAATCAATGAAATTAAGAACAAATTATCTACGAATCTGATACCAGAAAAGACCAAAAAAACTGAGTATGCTACATTCACTTTTAATAATCCAGCTATACACCAGATTACTAGCGTATTCAAGAAACATAATTTTAATATAGCTTTTAGAACTACTAATACTAACCAGTCCATATTCTTTAATCATAAAAAAGTTAATTATGATAAGAATCGTTATTTAGGATCGGGAGTATACAGACTTAAATGTACTCAGTGTAATTTTTCATATGTTGGACAGACTGGGAGAAATTTTATGACAAGATACATGGAACATGTTAATGCGGAAAAACATAGGAAATACTCAGCGATGAGTTTGCATATGAGGGAGACTGGTCACAGATTTGAATCCATAGAGAAAGACTTAGCGATAATTAGAAACATACAAAAAGGAAGAATGCTGAACGAATTAGAAAGTTTATACATCTATTTAGATCAGACGTACAATAAGCAAAAGAATCTCAATGAAACCACGGACAATAAAAGTATGCTACATGAATTAATGCCGGAATTATTAAAGTCAGTTAGTTCGAATAAATTTAGGATACCTAATATATTTAATTCTTCAAACCCTAATACTCCTCCCATACCTACAGATATTAGGCCTACTTCCAGCAATGCAGTTGACTCCGCCCCTTTGTCAGCCTCGTTACTATTGACTCCACCCATCCTCTCCTCCCTTCCGCACTCCCCTATTCCTTCCCCTCCGAGTTCACTACCGCCTCTGCAGCACAGTTATAACACCAGACTCAGAGCCAACAGATGGGCAGCAACCAACTCAACAGTAGTTAACAAATAACAACTTCCACTTACATGTAAGTCCTCATCTGTTTCAAAATTATGTAAGACTGAATTCTCTCCTTACGTTCAATTTCTTATTTCTTCTTTTCCTTCTCTTACAGAAAACTTATTTCTGCATCTGTTGACATTTTCTGGCAAGGATTCAGCCATTTTATTACCTACCGGTGCTAACGGCCTCTTACAATTTTTCAATAGACGCTTCTGCCTTACTTGCTACGAATTTCATCAGCGGCCTTGAAAAGATTGTATTCATGACAATCAAGTTTATGCTTGTGTACACGCCCTCATGTCGTTGGCTTTTTATTACTACCACTTTGATTTTCCAATATTTTATATGAACTGTTTTAATTAGAATTTTAATAGAAGTTTTAGTCTCCGACAAGATTATAGTTTAATCATAAGACAGTTTTCCATTAGCATCTTTTTATTTTATCATTTTTCACATTTTTATTGTTCCGAATTTTAATAACAGACTAAACTTTTAACTTCCACTTTTTATTTTAGTTGTATTTTTGATGATTGTATTTAACTTCCACTTTTAATTTAGTTGTATTTTTGATTATTGTATTTAGCCTGAAGATGCCCTTAATTGAGGGCGAAACATGTCCCATGTAACTAAGAATTTAATTATGTAACAACTATAAGTGAAAATATAAGTATTGAATAGGTGGAATAAATTGGAACACCTTTATTATTGT
This sequence comes from Anabrus simplex, assembly GCF_040414725.1. Taxonomy (NCBI): domain Eukaryota; kingdom Metazoa; phylum Arthropoda; class Insecta; order Orthoptera; family Tettigoniidae; genus Anabrus; species Anabrus simplex. The sequence goes on along the minus strand of NC_090267.1, from coordinate 78,577,222 downwards.
TGAACTGTTAGTGTAATAACTAGTCGAACAGTTTGGACGTTAACTTTTCAGATAAATCGTTTTTGAATCTGCTACTACATTAAACGCTCTAAGACACAATCTTGAACTGCTCATTTCGTTACCCCTGCTTCAAGCTGATCGGAAATTTGTCATCATGAGCACCTCAATATGCCCAGGTCTAATACACCCATTCCAGGCAATACCACCAAATAAAATTCCAAGTAAGTTTATTAGTGATGCTGATATGATGGTCAGAGGTGCTCTGTAGGAATTGCTGCAGTTACTTGCAGATATCCCAAATGACATGGTATATTCAGATATGAATTTCAAGTGCTTGGGTCTATTTTGTTCTAAATGGGAGGTGCAGTTACAGCATATCAACTCTTGTAACTTATGTATTATTTTACTGTTATCAAATAACCTTTTTCTAAATTCATCATGGCAGTTTTCTGAAGGGATTTTACCCAGTCTTACAGCATTAAAAGTAAAAAATCTTAAGGCAATCCGTGAATGACGGAGCCTGATAGACACTTGCATGGGGAGGAAAGTCCTGAGACTTAAAAGCTTTTGAGAATTGGGTTAGGAAGGAATACTAAAGGAAAGGCATGCTCCTCTATGAGCAGTTTACCCCAGCAAACTCGTGGATCGGGAATCATAAAGATCTATCATGCAGTGAATGTTGGAAGGGTGTCAAGATGACTGCTAATGTATCAGCTGCATGAAGTATACCATGCAGGTTTCAGGACAGCAGCCTTTGTCGACGATGCCACAGGGAGTTTGAAACACTTGCTCATATCCTGGGAGCCTGTCCTCATGGTGAACTCTTATGCAACTTGCATCATCATGCTGCCTGATCAACCATTGCCATTACTCTGAAAAATAAGGGATTCAACGTTTACCAAGAAGTTCATGGTCTCTCCCATGATGGCAGCAATCAGCGAATAGACATTATCGCTTTCAAGCCAAATTCTTCACAAGGACACAACATAGACCCTACCATAAGGTTTGAGAATTACGTCAAAATACTTCCTCAAAACAGTAACCACCACTATCTCACACCAATCAATCTGAGAAGTCAGTGCAGAGAAGAACACCTGTCAACATACTGTTGAATATTCCAAAGAAAAGTATCACCTCGTGAATATCAGTGTTATCACAGTGTGTTATGAACGAGGCAAAAGCGATTTGATATTATAGTTTCTATAATTTTTATCATGTACTGTTTTTGGACATAACAGATATTTTCAGAGGTGTTTGAATTTGGATGTTTGTAAAAAATGTAATAAATATGAGGCATTCTGATTCAAACCCCACCTTTTCAACTTTTGCATTTTTCTTTCACGACAGTGAATTGGCTGATGGAAATGTTTGCATTTCACCGCCACGATGAATTGTTGGAGTTTGAATTTAACCTACAATTTCCATACTCCCAAATTCTAAGGAATTGTCAGTATATGCTCTGTATCAACATCCCCCTGTGGGTGGCAGACGCAGATGAAGAATTCACCCACGGTATCCCCTGCCTGTCGTAAGAGGCGACTAAAAGGGGCAACCCAGGGATGATATTAGAACCATGAAACTACTTGTGATTAGTACCACCACGCGGAGAACACCATGGGTCGCTTTTACTTGTGCGTAGTACCACTATGTTGGGTACCAAATAGGTTTGTGATTAGTAGCAAACAAGAGCGCGATGGCTTTTACAGTACCTGTGATTAGTAGCACTATATGAGCGACACCAAGGGATGACGGAACCCATGGTTCTGGCTTGCCTGTGATTAGTACCCACTATATGAGGAACACCGCGGGATAGTACGAGACCCAGTGGTTAGTACACGTATGTGATGAACACCATAGGTTTGCGTTGCTGCAATGTGTGAAACAGTGTAGGTCTGTAATATATGTGCGAATTTCATTACCTGTGAGTAGTACCATAATGTGTGGAATACTGCGAGTCTATAGATGTTGATTCCCATAGGGAATCTGAAATATTTGTCCTGAATGAGTAAATTTATAATACCAATATAAATGGTCCGTTATTGGAAAATTTATAATGGCCAATAACGGACCATTTATATTGGTATTACTGCGAGTCTACGCTACTCTTGATTAGTACCGCAACATGACAAATATCATGGTTCTACTTTTCTAGCAATAAGTACCATTATGAGGGGCCTATGACTTGGATTTTGGACACCTTTTGACTACAAGCATTATCGATTCAGTATCGTGCTATAGAAGCAGTCCCTTGGTCAGTAATACTGTTGTTCTACGCCAGCTTCTGTGCATGTGAGGCACTGTGGGTCGGTTCCACTGATAGTTTTAAATTCATATCCATCCATCCATACATTCTTCGTCCTCATGTTTTGAATTGTGGTCAGTGGATGTTTTTGGACTTTTAATTTGTCATTTCATTTCGTCTCATTTCGTACCATTAGCGGCCGATGACCTAGATGTTAGGCCCCTTTAAACAACAAGCATCATCATCATCATCATCATCACCACCTTATCGACATGTCTAAAGGAAGATTTCACTGTAGTAACTCCTGTATTGGGTAAACATCATTTTTTTTAAAAAAGTGGGAATATTGGGGTTAGAAGTAGAATTTGAATGCTTCATACTTATGTTGTTATTCTTCGTACGATAAAAAAAGTCATGAAACATAAAAGACAGTAAATTATATTTTACACTACTTTTATTACGTACTTTTTTTCAAGACAGCTGATTTTAACGGAGAAATTTGATACATCTCGTTCAGTTGCTACACCACTGTATAAAAGTAAAGTCATCTTTATACAGGGCATGAAGGCCCTTGGAGGCGTGGAAGGTAAAAACTTCCACTATCTGTAACCTCAGCTTTTGGTCACGTTGTGACGCTCAGTGGTTCTTCAATTGTATACCTGCATCTTAAAGGAGCCAGCATATTCTAATCTCCTTATCCAGCAACTCAAGAATTCTTTTCTATAACATCTTTTTAGTGCACACTGGACTTTTTAATGCTATACGGCGCACTGGACTTTATTCGTAAATAAACAACGTAACTTCGGCTCAGTGGTTCTTCAATTGGATATCTGCATCTTAAAGGAGCCAGAATATTCTAATCTCCTTATCCAGCAACTGAAGGATTCCTATCTATAACATCTTTTTAATGTGAACTGGACTTTTTATGAATCTCTTTCAGAGAGTTATTTTTTAACATATTGCTGCACAATATCTCACATGGTATGTACTTTTACGAGACCTTACATGTCTTTACGTTGTTTAATTTCTTCGGTATTTGTATTTTAATTTTGCCTCAGGCTAACGATGACCTAGTACTAGGTCAAAACTAGTCCCTAATCATTTATGTAATTTAAACTCTTTACATTTTGTATTGAAAAGGTGGACCCAAAAAATACATTAATTTACTCTATGATTACTTTATGCTCAACCGCCTTTGTCCCAGGAATGAACATGATACTCATTTTTGGTGTAGGCTGAGTAAACTAAAGGGCCATGTACAACTCCAGAAGTGGAAATTTCTTACTTGCTGACGGAGAATCGAACCCACGTCCTTCTGGGCGAATTTATACTTCTATTGCTATCCGTTTTTATCAGCATAGAGTTCCACCAAGGTTAGTCCCTCTTGCCACTAATATTTACCCTCTGTTTTGAAAATAACTGATGATTTCCAGCTTAGTCACTCTTGTATTCCAGTGACATCCTTCGTGTGTCCAAGAATCACGTAGTATTCCAGCAGCAAAATGGCAGTTGAAGGTCTGTCTCGAAATCAACAGAATAAAGCCATATACTCAAAGGAGGAGTAGATAATGAGAGAACCCAGACAAATGACACCATCAGTACTGATGGAGAAGAACTCAAGAAGATCACAAAGTTCAAGCACCTTGGCTTAATCATTAGTTACAATGGAGATATTCTTACAGATTCTGTAGCAAAGTTGGCGCATCATGGTTGAAATAATGACAGGTTACTGAAGTCCTCTATGACCATCAGATGTCTGAATACCTGGAGGTGAAAATCTATTAGACCATTGTTTCCCAGTTGCCCTGTATGGAAGGAAATGTTGGCCAGCAGCAATGAAACACAAAGGCTCTCCATGTAATGGAAATTAGAGTGCTTTATTGGAGCCTTGGGCTCTCACAGTGGGATCATATGAGGAATGAAGAGTCCAGTGGTGACAGGTTCTTCCAGCAATTGTAAAGAAAATGAGGGAAGCGAGGCTGAGATGGTACGGCCACTTGGTGAGGAGCTCCACAGATTCAGTTTCCTGTACAGCACTGCTATTCAATCCCAGTGAATTTTATCTTACTAGAGGCCAAAGAGGTGATGGATGGACCACATAAATGAAGACATAAAAGAGGAGCATACATCCCACGGACACCATGAGCCACCATAAATGGAAAAGGCATTGTAAGTGTAGACCTTGCAAACAAGCAGGAATAACGCCAGGAAAGAGAGAGATTTTTAATGCTGTGTCCATCAACGCTGAGCATCGCTGACGTGGAAATATTGTTTAGTCATCATTGTAACAAGTTAACTGGTGATGATGGTGGTTGATGGGGTGATTGTTTTTATTAATTGCAAAACTGCATGATCATCAGCCCATATTAATGAGAAAGGTAATGAATTTGGCAGTTGAAATGAGAAAGGAAACCTGAATGAATAATCACTTGAAGAATAAGGAAAACGGAATCGTGAAAGGAGGGGGAAATGAGATTCCCTTGACCTTGGGTGCTTTAATATTACTGTGCTAGAAGGAAACTAAATGTGATGACCTACAAAGTCCTAAGCTCACAAAACTGATGAACAGCCACATTATAGTGACTGATGTTGGTTGGTGCATGCTTTCTCTCTTCTGCTGCCACTCTTCTCTGCTAGATGGATTTACTGTTGCAGTAATATAAAAACAAACCTGTCAAAGTCAGGTACTGCACCTACTCTAATCTGTCTGTTATACTTGTCTCAGACTGTCCCACTATTCTTGTGCTTTACATTCCCCTCATAAACCAACTGAACAAATCTTGGAGTCGCAAGGTGTACTCTCTTAATATATATTTCTCATGGTAAAATGTTGCCAAATCGTTCTCCTCTCACCTACTTGATAATTTTCTACTGTACTCATATTTTCCATACATTTCGTTTTGTTTTACTTTATCTTAACCTTGTTCATTCCACCAAACCATTTATTTTTCCTTCCTATTATAACTCATCCATCCTCCAGTTTCTACAGCACACACTGAATATATCTGAATTTACTCTAACCATGCTACTTAATAATACAAACACTACTCATAATAAATTCCTGGGGGTGGAAATGCTATTTCCTTTCAAGTACTTTTTTCTTTTTTTGCAAAGGTTGTATTTTTCATGTATTTTAGTACCGTTCTTGCTCAAGATAAAGGACCCTTTTAATGTAATACATAAGCCTACCAAAGGGTTTCTCATATTTGACATCAAGACTGGCAGCATTGGAAACTATGCTTTGAAAACATTTGATTACTCTTTCAGATATTCCCCTCTCCTCTGTTTGTCTAATGCAATATAATTGAACTAACACAATTTTTATTTACGACATTGTATTCACAATTTCCTTTCTTTGTGGCTTGTACTAGTCTATTAGCCTACCTATTTATACAAGTAATCATCTTCACTATTTTAATGTCCATTTCAAAAAGTGCACAACCTCAGTCTGTCTGATTTTGATACTGTGCAATGGAGTTGATCTAACTTTGGTTTGGGAGCTGAATGTCCTAGGTTGCCTGTCACAGTCTGAGATTGATCCTCTCACATGCCATGTGTGTATAAGTGAGTGTTTTCTAAATTGTATGTTGTATAGGAATAGTGGTGGATCAGGTGGAGAAGAGGAGTCGCTCAGCCGCTCTGCGTCAGACTCCAGTGTATCAAACCCGACGGTAAACCATAAACAGTCTGCCCCGGGCACCCCACTTCCTTCTCATGGGTGAGTTGCTCTTCAGAACAAATTAAGTAAGACTGAGTGTATTTCTCTAAATACAAAATGAATCATCTTCTGATGGTATTAGTATACTAGTGAGGGAAGGTAGTGGGATGTAGTGAGAAGAGGACATGTGACATTAATGAACATGAGTCATGTGAAAAGCCTATGCATTGTGTTACTGCCTCTCAATGTAAACTGATTGTGCTGGTTATGTTATCGGCTGCAAACCCGCCAGGCCACAACTATTCGTTCATAGTGTAGACTATATGGCCCCATTGCAACATTTTCTGCTATGTTTTTAGACCCTTGCAGTTTGTATGAGCATTTCATATTTTATGTATGGCCATCTAATATCTTCACCTGGGCAAAATTTCAGGTGAAGTTTTGACGAGCCCAGTTTAATACTTCTCTTGTGAGTAGGACACTTTCAGAAGTTTGTGAAGCTAGTTGACTTGAGTCTATCACATATACTTTACAGGGGGTAAGAAAAAGAGGAATACAGCAGAAGGCAAACAGGCTTCCAACCTCAAAAGTTCTTATTCCCATTTTGCATGCTAATCTGTATTTGACCTCTTCATTTCGGGAGTATAATACTTTACTCATGTTTCATCACAGGTCAGAATGTACAACAAAATTAATCCCCTTCAACTTCAAAGCAGTCCAAAAGCCTCTGAGAAATTTTAGTTCTTGAAGATTTTTGATTTGTTCAAAATTTTTGGCACTCATCTTGAAGTGACTTTGCATAAATCCCACTCCAGTTCGATGATTGTCTACACTCTTCCAAAACTTACACCATTTTTTGTACTGCATTCACAAACACTTATTTGTGTGTTATCGTGAAGAAGTTCTTTAAATCTCAGAATGCTCTATGTCATGATGCTGATTCTGGATAATGTGCATAAGTGAGAGGATAGAAATTTCTATCTGACCTTCATAAAAGAACTTGTGACACTTCTATACTTGAGGCTTGGAAATTACGTCAGCACCAAACTGTGCATGCACAGTTCCATGGCTAAATGGTTAGTGTGCTGGCCTTTGGTCACAGGGATCCCGAGTTCGATTTCTGGTGGGGAATCCTCATCATCCTCATCTCAGCATATAGGTTGCCTATGGGCGTCAAATCAAGAGACCTGCACCTGGCGAGCCAAACATGTCTTCGGACACTCCCGGCACTGAAAGCGATACGCCAGTTCCATTTTCATTGTACATGCAATCTACGTAATATTTCTGCAGTTTTAATATCTGTGCTCAGAACTGAATACTTATACAATGTTCAACAGACACATGCACCTTTAGTTCGTGCATCGTGGTAACAGAAAGAGAAGCGACTTCAGAAGCAAGCGTGCAGTGTAGAGGGCGCCTAAATACTCTTGTCATCTGTGCACTGTTGCTGCATTAACGAGTTAAACGTGAGGAACTTCATCTTATTTGCCCGTATTGAACTGAGATCACAATTGAAATAAAAATCTGGTAGGTTCCACCTTGTTCAATACAAATACACTATTGTTAGATGGTTTTTAGAACATATATTTTATTGCAGAACTAGTTTCGGTGCTCATTTAGGCACCATCATCAGCTGCATAATAAGTCAAGAAAAACTTGGAGATATAACAATATAAAACAACATATTGATATAATTAACTCCTTAATATCTATCTAATGTTAAGTTTAAACAACAATGTATTTGTATTGAACAAGGTGGAACCTACAAGATTTTTGTTTGAATTGCATTAACGAGTGTTAAAGTATACTGTGCCAGTTTCAAAAGCCTGATTCATATTTGATCCACCGTTATACCTTGGCGAGACCAGTTATCATCTACGTCATCGTCATCTTTAAAGCAGCACAGACTTCTGAGGACTCAGTGTCGGATACAAGATGTTAGAGTCCCTCTTGAATAGGCTGAAATTCAAAATGGGACTCTGTAAGTGAGTAACTAGCTTGTTACAAAATCTTCAACTGAACAAAAGCCCATGGAGCTTGGGAAGTACTGCATCTAAGAATTTCTTGATGGCAGGAACATTACTTTCTGTGAAAGGGAAATGATGAAAAGCAATATTGATGTTAATTATAAGATTATTAAAATTTGTAATCATGCCATTTTCATGGTAAATCAAAGTTGTTTTTATCAGTATAGTTTGTAGTAAAGAAACTATTTTCAGTTACAGACTTGCAGTAGATCTTGTGAGGGTTGGACTTGCTTGTATTCAGAGACATACAGGACTGTTCGTTATTTTTGTGACTATTTATCATGAAATGATAGTGGAGATCCATAAAAGTGCTTTCTTCTGATTTGCTTTGTAGCAAAATTTGTTTTATAAAATGTGTGCATGTTGTAGTTTTTTCTATATACCCAGGCACCTGGATATAAGTCCATTGGCTGCAATGATGGATGCATTGCGATCTCATTTATTAACACACCATCTTTTTACCAGGAGTGTCAGAGGACATGTCTCCATTTGACGCCCAAGGGCGACTTGTGTGAATGGGTGTATGATGATGTAGGGAGAGGGTGAAACCTGGCATCAACACCAGGAACACTGAGAAGTCTGCTCAAAGCTTAACGTGTTCATCCAACGGATGAATCGCCATCAACAGCCTCGTATGCCCTCACTCCTTATGAACACTGCTGAAAGGGTTTGAAATTCAGTCCATGTTTTGGCATGTAGTTGTGACTGTTGGAAGCAAGAAACCAAAAGAATAAAAATGAGAATACAGGAAATATGTTTTGTTAATAATGCTTTGGACCAGCTGAGCCCAATAAATATCTCCTCCATACAGCAGAGATGACGTATTGGATACCTCCAAGAATCGCATGCAGAGTTACTAGAGGCATCCATGGACAGTAAAATATAAATGCTTTAAATGAGCAATGTTGAGACCAAGTTTTAAAATCCAGAACTACCCATTCTGTCTCCAGGACATTTGGGTGGAGGTTAATACACACTACCATAACAATTAACAGAAGTGTATATTACTAAAATGTTACACAAACAGCAAATTTTAATTAGAGCAAGGTTCAACCCTTATAAAAGGGGAAAAGTTCAACTTTGAAACATTGCAGCTTCGTTAGAGATAATTATAGAGTTAATTCCACACACTTGATACACTTTTAAGAAATTTCAAGTACTTGAGACAGGAAGAAAACAATGAGATTACAACATATTCTTGAAAAATGCAGAAAGATTCGAACAAGACCTAATTTCATAAAGGCTTTAGTTCTTTTCCTGACTACAGAAAAGATTAAAACATTTACAGTGAATAAAAAATGTGCTAACAAATAAGCAAACTCACACTAAATCAACTCCTGTGATTTCAGAGCGATTATCCCAAGCATAAGAAAACATTACGCGTAGTTCTCTTCAGGAATTTCTCAGAATTTTATGAAAACTTAGGAAAAGTGCACTGCCATTTCCTAGAATTTAATAAAAATCACATTGATAACGTGAATTTTCAGTAAACTGATTTGATTCTGACCTATAAATACAAAAGGCAAAACATCTGTAAAAAAGGTTAGTGCTAATAATGGTTATTTGGTGGAAGTTTTTGTTAATTAAATTGCAAAAATGGTTAAATAAAACAGTATTTATATAAAGGATGGGTTAAGAAATGAAACTGGACTAAGACAGGAGAGTGTGCTGTCACCTTTGCTTCTAATTGTTAAGGACAAAATCGTAAAGGAAATAAGGAAGCATTTGAAGTTATTATTTGCAGACTATATTGTGCTCTGAGGAATGAACAGTAAAGAAATAAAAGAACAACTTGATACACTGAATGAGATTGAAAAGTATTACATAAAATAAACTTCATTATAAAGCCCGTATTGTCGCGAGTATACGTTGAAGGTTAGGTCAAATGTTCCACCTTTACAATACTAAGATTCTTTATTAACTAAATATTTACATGATTTTTAATTATATCGGGACATGTTTCGTCTACCTTGTAGACATCATCAACCATAAAAACTTTTGAGAAAAAGCTACAAGGACAAGGACAAAGTAACACATTAAAATAATTCGGATAACCGAATATGTCATTTAAAATGGTGAAGAATTCAGAACTGTTTTGAGCACAGCACTTAAGAATACCGTTGACACGACATAACATAATATTAACATATCACACAAAAAGGAAGAATTTTAACGCAAAGTTTTTACTGAATCATCCCATGTGGACAATTTTAATTTTAATGTCAACGGTATTCTTAAGTGCTGTGCTCAAAACAGTTCTGAATTCTTCACCATTTTAAATGACATATTCGGTTATCCGAATTATTTTAATGTGTTACTTTGTCCTTGTCCTTGTAGCTTTTTCTCAAAAGTTTTTATGGCTGATGATGTCTACAAGGTAGACGAAACATGTCCCGATATAATTAAAAATCATGTAAATATTTAGTTAATAAAGAATCTTAGTATTGTAAAGGTGGAACATTTGACCTAACCTTCAACGTATTGAAAAGTATGGTATGAAAATCAGCCCAGAGGGTTATATCAAGATGAGAAAGACAAAGGAAAGGCATTGTAAAAATTGGTGGTCAAAGCCTTGAAATTGTTGAGTTTCAAATACCTAAGGAGTAAATTAATGCAAAATACAAGACTGGACATGGAGATTAGCAAGAGAGTGCAACAGGGCAATGCATTCTACTGGAGTGTAAGAAATCTTGTGTGGAATAAGGAAGTACCAAGGAAGTGTAAAGAGAGAATGTACAAAATGTACTATGCACCCATATTGATTTATGACGAGTAGGGAGGAGAGTTGAATTCAGGTCAGCGAAATGAAATACCTAAGAAGTATGATATGAAGACATAGTGAGAAACAAAGACGTTAGAAAGGAAGTTAGAATAGAAAACCTAAATGAGAGAATTGATAAAGTAAGATGGTTTTGGTCATGTAAAGAGGATGGAGGAAAAAAAGAAGACCAAAATATATGATGGCAATGAAGTTTGAGGGAAAGAGGGCAAGAGGGAGTCCTAGAACAAGGTGGATTGATTCACTAAGGAGGAGTGCAAGAAGAAGAAGAAGAAGAAGAAGAAGAAGAAACCTGGACTAAGATAAAATGATGGAAGAGGAGGATGGAGTGCCATAAATGCCCCGACCTGGCAGGAGCTGGATAAGGGGAAAGGAGGATGATGATAGGTAAGAAATATCACTTGACACAAATACAACTTGTGCGTGATGCAGAGCGAACCCCAAATTGCAAGTGGGAGGAATAGAAATATCTTAATACAAGCCAATACTTTGTGGCCAAGATGGGATAAGGCAGGTGGCCTGAATGAGTTAAAGTTCATAGACTTAACGCATTAAAATTCATGGCCACCAGGTGAGGAATGGTTAATAAGAAATAGTAAGGGAATTAACATTATGAATTTTTACTAGAAACTTGTTACAAAGAAATCTGCAAAATTGTAACAGAAAAGGCAAATTATGTATTAGATTCATTCACAATAAATGTACTTAATGCAAGGCATAAACCTTTTGTTCAAAAGAAGAAAGAAAACATCTGTAAGGATTTAAGTAGTTATTTATTTAGCATATAGCCACAGCACTAGAATTACATTAACAGTATACAGGGTGAAGTGAAATTCGTGCACTCAGGCGTCGCAGCGCGACTCCTCACATGCCAGCAATAAAAAAATGTCTCTTACAAAAGTTCGTCCTTCGAGTAAATCCGGCAGAAAAAGGGCGTTGAAGAGTGGCAATCTGGCAACACTGTAACCACATGTAGGGTAACTACCTCTGTCAGCTCGTATTATTCATGCTGTACAGTTGGTGCAGTGGATACAGCTTTGGGTTAGCATGCAGGAGGTCGAGGGGTCGATCCTGGGTTGAAGCATATGTTTTTTATTTCATAAGTGTAGTCCAGGTGGTATGGTATCTGGCAACTTAATCGTCAACAGTGATTGCAGCGGGTCCTCTAGAAACCATTTGCTCTTACATACTACAATCCTAGAAATGGACAAACAATTGTTTTCATTGGTCAGCTTTGAAAGACGCCCTTTCCACGTGGGCATGAATTTATTCGCACCACTTCGTATACTAGATGCGAAACCTGTTTTCTTTGTATCCTTCTCTAGTGGTCTCATAGATTAGTACCAACTATTATTCTTGCCTCGTTCAGGTCCATTACATTTCGTTAGGGCCTTACGTTACCAGTAGGCCTAGCAAAGTATTTGTTGTGCTCAGCGTTACAAAATGTTGTAAATGTAGGATACATGTGACCTAAGGTATGGTGTCTTACTGTATTACAGAATGTAATGTCCGATGGAAATTAGCAAATAAAAAATTGCACCTCAACCTAGGATCGAACCTTTGACCTCCTGCATGCCAACCCAAAACTCTATCCACTGCACCAATTGTACAGGACAGATAATAATTGCTGACAGAGGTACTTACTGTACGTGTGGTTACAATGTTGCCAGATTGCCACTCTCAACGTTCTTTTTCTGCCCGATATACTCGCAGGACGAACTTTTGTGAAATACATTTTTTTTTTATTGCTGGCATGTGAGGAGTTGCCCTGCGACGCCCGAGTGCGCAAATTTCACTTCACCCTATATATATATGGTGTAATGGAATAAATAAAGTGAGCAGAGTGCATTATATCACCAAGAACACACAATAAAAAAGGCCTCTCAATAGCCACAAAATTAAAACGCTATGAAATACACAGCCAGAAATGACATGCGCAAGTGAACATTTTCAAAACAACAGACTCTGCAGAAATAGACAGAATATTCAAGATTCAAAAAAGAATAATCAGAACATGCATAAACAGAAACTACCAAGAAAATGGGCACTGGAGACTAGCTTCCTGTGAAACAGTCTGCAAGGAAATGGAACCAATAATGAGCACAATCAGGAATAAATGAATCTTATTCTTTGGGCATCTACTCAAGACACCAGAAAACAGGATCATCAGGAAAATTATAGAAATTATAGAAAAATGATAGAACAGTAAGAGTAACATTAGATGGATTGCAGAAATTAAGGAAGATATGAAGGAACTACAAATTACAGTAGAAGATTTTAAAAAACACAACAGACAAAATCAAGAAATTTACAGACTAACAAAACAGACTACAACTAAGACAGATATTGGGATGGGTGATTTCAGACAAAAAAAGAAGAATAAAGAAAGAAAGAAAGAAAGAAAGAAAGAAAGAAAGTTAGTTAAGATCTGAGAGAATGGATAAGTACAGGGCTGACAGGAAACCCTTTTATGAAGTCCTCAAGTAGTCCAGTGAAGGCTTTTAATGGCAAGGACAACTGATGCTTCTTAGCCCAGTACTTTAAGAACTTAATTGTGATATACCCAGCGAAGATTTGATTAGAAAGAAGCTACACCAAACCCGAACTCGCTGCCTCCTTCACAGAAAGAAGTTTTTGAAATCATTCAACTTCTTAAGAATAATAAGGTAGCTGGAGGGGATTCCCTTGTTGGTGATCTCTTGAAATGTTCTGGAAGCAATGCTGTGGGCAAGCTCGCTGAGATCATACTGAACATCTGGGAAACAGAGAAATTACCACCTAATTGGACCTCAGCTCTATTTCATCCCCTGCACAAGAAAGGAGACTTCTCTGACCTAACCAACTACCATGGGATTTCTCTTGTCCTGGTAAGAGACAAGATTTTTCCAAGGCGTTACTAACATGAGCAGAAAGTCATCTGGACAGTCAACTTGGAGAACATCAGGGAGCCTTCAGGAAGAGCCGAACCCGTGCTGAACAGATCCTCTATACTTCAAAATGAGAAACCACAAAGTGGTCATCACCTTTGTCGATTTTTGAAAGGCCTGCGACTCCATTGATAGAGAAACACTTGATAAAATTCTCCAGGAACTGGGATTAGACAACAAAACCGAGTCCGGGTTTTAGAAACCTTGAGTAACTGGCGAGGTCTCGGAAAGCGTAGAGATAAAAACAGGGGCGAGACAAGGGGGTGGACTTTCCCCACTTCTCTTTAACTTTGTCCTTGAAAAGGTTGTGAGAGAATGACGCAAAGAACTGACCAACTTGGGTGTCCAGAGTGGGATATAGCTGGATCATAAGAAGGAAGGTCTAGTTGTAGATTGCCTGGCCTTTGCTGATGACATGGCGCTGATTGGCGATACACTGAATACAGCAGTAATACAGGTCAGTTTCCTCAGAAGACAGGCAGACAAAGCGGGTCTTCAAGTGTTGTTGGAGAAAACAGAGCTCTTCACGAACATCAAAGAAGCTAGTGGAGAGATACTACTAGAATGGGGATGACTGAGAAATTAAAATATCTCATTGAATGGATTGAACCAAACTTATCATAAAGATCATTGACTGAAAAAGAACGCTTATAACAAAAAATGCCTGTCACACAACCTGAAACTGAAGCACTACATGTCAGTCATATGACCAGTGTGTTTTTCATTGAACCAAAGAGGTCTGATGGAGAAACTGGAAGTGAGAGAGAGAGAGAGAGAGAGAGAGAGAGAGAGAGAGAGAGAGAGAGAGAGGGGGGGGGGGGGGGGGAGAGAGAGAGAGAAGAATTCTCAGGAAGATCTTAGGTCTGGTAAAGAAAGATGAGGAATTCCATAGATAGCACAAACATGTAGAGGGGTTCTCTGGTTGTGCTAGGAAAAGGAGAGTAGCTTTGCATGGCCATATAGTAAGACTGCCTCCCAAAAAGACTGACTAATTGCCTGTTCATCTTCTGGCAGAACAAGAAGATTCGTACCACTTGGCTGACAGAAACTGAGAAGGATATTAAATAACTGCAAATCTTCAAGATAGACGGTCTGTACAACATATCCTGAAAGAATTCCATAGATTTCAGGGAAAACTCTGGAAGAAATGGACAGATGAAAGGAAGGAGTTTCACCAGCAGAAAATGCAACTATACTGGGCAAAGATCAAAGCCCAGCAGTTGAATGAGCATGGTCCAAAGTAGGCCCATTTGAACTAAAGAGAAGAATACAGCAGTAAAGTGTCAGTACTCTTAAAAGAATGTACAAGAAAACCACAGCTTGATAGCTGCACACTGTATTAGAACCTTCTGAAGATCTGTGATCCTTGGTATGAAGACAGTGGACATTCAGTGAAGATATGCACATCTCAAAGGATGCTCCACAATTACAGTCGAGTAATCTCCATAAGTCCCATTTATGGAGCAAATATGCACATTGGCCATGTTTTGTGCAAAATCTTTTTGTAGATGACTAATGACAAAGTCCTACAAGGAAGGTCAAACTAAATCAAGCCTCTCAGGAGCTGCATGTGACAGATAGAAGCCTGCATCTGTTAACTGCCTGATTGTTCTCAATGGTGGGTGAAGGGATTTTAGATCATTGATGCCAAGATCCTTGGTATCCCTATGAATTAGTAGGAAAGTTTTAGAGGAGTTCTTCTGTATTCTCCTGTGGAACAAAATTCCAGCATCTCGACATCTGTGAGAACCGTAAAAGTAGTTAGTGGGATGTAAAATCAATATATATATATATATATATATATATAATACATACTGTATGTATTGCTGAGATTTCTACTGGTAGCTAGCTCTTTGTTTTGCAAATTATTTGCTGTAGAGTGAAATCTTTTTTTTCAGTAATTTGTCTTCCTTTGTGTTATTGGATACATATCTGGTATAGAAATTGCAGTGCAAGTGTTTACTATTTTATATTTTTGTATGTATTGCCAATCACTACCCTGATTCAATACATTATTCTCTCTCCATCTGGTTCTGTATCATCATCATCATCATCATCATTTCCCTTTATCCAGCTGTAGCCGGATAGGGGCAAATATGGTTCCTCTCCACTTTCTTCGGTCTTTCCACCACTCCTCCTCCAACACTGTGTCCCAGTCCAGGTTTCTTTCTATATTGCTGCGTTGGATGGTATCCTTCCATCTCAATCGTGGTCGTCCACGACCTCTCCTTCCTTGGATTTGCATTTCCATCACCTTTTTTTGCATTCTTTCGTCGCTCATTCGCTTTATGTGCCCAAAATATCTTTACTTCCTGCTTGTTCACACTCTGCAAATGAAGTCGTAGAGTTTCCCTTGTACATCTCCTGAATTACAGTCTAGAAACTAAATGTTAAATGCTCTTTTCTCAAAGCCGACATTTTTTAGTATTGAACTAGGGTAGTGATAGGTCTGTTCAGGGGCACGGAAGTCATAGTATGTTGGTCTGCCAAGAAGGATTTTGAGCTAGTAAGTTTTTTTCCTTCTGTTTCTTTAAATATGGTATAAATATTCTAAGAATTTTTAAATCGAGAAAGCTGTAGAACATCATCATGGATGTCATGTTAATAGTCTTTTATTAAATGTTGCAGAGTACTGCACTAGCTGTTTATGTCTTACGAAGAACACAGCATTTTTTAAGGCTACTTTTGCTCTCTTCTAATTAAGTATTCAGTATTCCTTGTTGTACTGCTTCTTGCAGGTATAAAAAATTTAAAGATTTTTTTTTTTCCATGCATCACACATGATGGGTACTTAGAGATGAGGTTTTAAATCCTGTATAAAATAGTACGTTGTACAAAATAATATTTTTGACCATTATTTTGTTTTAATTTGTATTTTGATATTTTGAAAAATAACATTAAACTATTTTATCATTTTCATGAAAATCGAACCCCCTACAAATTCCTTTTTGAAACCTATTCTGAGATTTTTCTTAGTTCTGTATTTATCAAATGTATTGCCTGGACTTCATGCTCTAGTTTAATTAGCTTGCACCTAAATCCATCTTGGATCATCATACAATAGGAGTATTTAAATTCTGTTTTGTAATAGCTTGCTCCTTCTCACCAACAATGACATTTAAAACTGAAAATTCTCTACAATGTGTTGTAGAGCTGCTTTTTTTTTCCACTGCCAATTTTTTTGCTGCATTTTACATGTTTGATCTACAAATTTCTTTGACAAATATTTCTAAAATAATTACTCAACTATTTTTTGTATCACATATTTCATTCATTTTAATTCTAAATCTTGCTCATTTTGATCCATTGCCCTAGGAGAATGCCAAG
This sequence comes from Anabrus simplex, assembly GCF_040414725.1. Taxonomy (NCBI): domain Eukaryota; kingdom Metazoa; phylum Arthropoda; class Insecta; order Orthoptera; family Tettigoniidae; genus Anabrus; species Anabrus simplex. The sequence goes on along the minus strand of NC_090267.1, from coordinate 78,560,262 downwards.
TCTTCACTTGAATTTCATATGGGTCTATTTCAGCTCGTATGTCTTCAGAAAGGAATACATAGAACATTTATGAAGTTTTTTATTATAGGCCTCAGTTTCATTCGCCTAATCCGAAATGTTGTCTTCTGTAAAACATAAGAATCAGGAGACAGGGAAGAACCTGTCTCTGCACATTGTCTGTGAAGTATCTGAGTTTTGATTCTCATATCATAATATGTGTCCAATACAATAGAACTTATTCTGCTTATCATTTTGTCATTGGTTCAAGGTTTTTTAGTTACTCTTATTACATCACATAACACTCTAGGTTCAAGCCCATATTACGTAGTTGTCCTCAGAATCTAAGCGATTTTAGTAATTTAAAAAAAAAAACTACTGCTTTTTTACATACTCAGTGGATTTTAACTTGTGATATACCATCTGAAAAGTGGAGTATCCTACATTTTTATCCCACTTACAGCATTCAGATATTCTGAATAATGCACAAGTATTGCTATGTTCTTTATCAATATATAAACTGAAAAGAAAAAGAAAAGGAAAAAAAGAAAGAAAGAAAGAAAGAAAGAAAGAAAAGAAAGTAATTTAAATCTACAATCAACATTTAATAAAAACTCCAAAGGGACTGCCAATTAACGGTCGTTATAGGCGAGTCACACAAACCAGTCTAATTTTTTTTAATAATAAAAAAGTCATATCTCTTAGTTTTAGGATGCACACCTACATGGTTAATTAACAGAATAAAGTTAGAACTTCAAAAAACATAAGTGAAATAAGTACTGTATTTGTGGAGTGGGACTGAGAGGAATCTTTCTTCTAATGTTTACACAGTACGTACAGCAATCCTGGTAATATGCCAGTAAAATGTAAAGTAATAAATGACAAAAGAAGTAGCAGCAATGTAAATTGACCAATAGTGTCTCGCACGGTCTTGGCTAATATATTGGATGTTCCCTCTGTTCTTCCAAATCATAGACATTGTTGAGTGTGATACACCCAAATCCTTTGTGAGCTGATGTTCATTTCCCCGTATTCTAATCGCCATATTATGTGTGACTTTTCTTCAGTATTAAACCCTTTTTCTTTCTTTTGTGACATCTTCACAGCAGTACTTGCCTTGACTATTTAACAGACAGATTTGAAATCTACAATCTAGTGAAAAAAAGAGTTTGAAAATAAGCTTTACATTACTGTCAGCAATCACCAAGTACGTAATAAACAGAAATCAACATTGGATGCTATAGTTTATAATTCTTCCAAAAATGTGATAAAAATACTCTGCTTTATACAGTATGTCATAATAATTGTTGTCGAATGATCATACCTTTTCTAGATCTATGAACGCCATGTACATGGGCTTGTTCTGTATTCAGTTCTCTACGATCAGATGTAAAGTTAGGCTTGCATCACGTGCTCCTACATTTCTTCTGAAGCCAAATTGATGTTCTCCCAATTCATTTTCAACTTGCCTTTTCATTCTTCTTTAAATAATACGTGTTAAAATTTTGCAGGCGTGAGATGATAAACTAATGATGCAGTAGTTTACACACTTGTTAGAACCAGCTTTCTTGGGAATAGATATATGGTCAACTCTCGATTTACTGTAATCGGATCAACCTCGTTGCTGCTTAACCGCAGTATCAAAAACACTAAAAATGCACGAGTGTTAGGAGTTACAGTAATACAGAATTACAAAGGGTCTGGAGAATATTGCCGATTCATAATAGTACCAGAGGTGGCGCGACCTTGAAGTTATTTGTAGTTGGTGTGTCACCAGCCGCAAGCACCTGCTCTGCTCCACACCGCCCCACTCTGTCATTGTCTAGTTTTTGTTCAATGCAGATGAGCTCGCAAACAATGGCAACCAAATGGAAGCATGTCGTTTTGACGATTCATCAGAATTTGTATATTGTACAAATTATAGAACGAGGTTCTACCATTAAACAGGTATGTGTCCGATATTATGTTGGTGATTCTACCGTGTGGGATATTTTACGCAGCAAAGACAAACTTTTATAATTTGCTTGTTCGTCTGATGCACACAGTGGTATGGCAAACCGAAAAACTATGAAAAAAATCTATGTTTGAGGAGGATGACCAATGCATGTTGGAGTGGTTTTAACAGCAGCGAACTCAAGGGACTCAAGTATCGCGACCAATCTGTATGACTAAAGGAAAGTTTTTCTTCAAAGCTCTTGGGATGGAGGGTGATTAAATGCGTCATCTGGATGGTTTACACGCTTTAAACAGCGAGATGGCCTCCATGATGTCAGTGTGAAGGGCGAGTTATTAAGTGGAAATACAGAAGCTGCTCAACAGTTCAGTTCGGATTTTGAAAAATTTGTTCTGGATGAGGGTTTGGTCCAAGAACAAATTTACAATGCGGATGAGTCTGGCCTGTATTGGAAATGCCTACCAATCCATACTCTTGCTTTCAAACAGGAGCGTTGTGTACCAGGCTTTAAGTATCTAAAGAAAGGATGATGATTATGACCTGAGCGAACGCAACAGACACTTGTAAATTACCTTTAATCTTCATTGGAAAAGCACAAAAACCTCGCTCTTTCAAAGTTACAGAGGCCAAAAATTTGCATGTTTTGTACAAGAACCAAAATTCTGCTTGGATGAACAGTGAGATTTTTAAACTGTGGTTTGACAATAACTTTGTCCCCGAAGTTCGTAAATATTTAAAGTAAAATGGACTCTTGGAAAAGGCTTTTCTTTTGATATATAATGCGCCCTCGCACCCAAATCAAACCATTTTAAAATCAGCAGATTTCAACATTTATGCAAACTTTTTGCCTCCCAATGTCGCTGCAATAATCCAGCCTATGGACCAGGGCATAATATCTGCACTTAAAAGAAATTATTGGTCATCTCTTCTTCAAAAAGAGTACTGAAGAGGGCAATGATCTCAAAACTTTTTGGAAAGAATTTACAGTTCTCGACGCTATTTATGAGATTCATTTGGCTTGGGAAAAAACAAAACCATTGACAAAAAAAAAAATCATCCCAGATATTTCTGAAGACGATGGATTCCTCGTATTTGATGAAGCCAATACAGTTTGTACAGTGACTGAAGCTGTAAAAACTGTCCCAGGTGGAGAGGAAGTTGACGCGGACAATATTCGTCAGTGGTTCGATTGTGATGATGATGATGATGATGATGATGATGATGATGCTGCTTCGTGTTTTAAGGGGCCTAACATCGGAGGTCATCGGCCCCGGTTCGATTATGACCAGAATGACCAAGGCTATGAAGAGCTGACAGACGAACAGATTGTTGACAAAGTAAAGGGTAGGGAGGGAGCAGGAAGGGAAAGTGATGAGGAGAGGAAAACAGATGCTTGCACCGCACAAGCACAATAAATAGTTACTCTTAGGGCTGCTTTGGCAAATGTCAAGTCATTGCTGGAGTACATCAAGGGCCAGGATGATGCTCTCATCACCGAAAAACTTGTTTTGAGAAAGTTGAGAGGCAAGATAAAGAAAAAGTGTTTCTTGGCACAATGACTGATTGTCAGAAACAGTAAAGTTAGGTAGTCTGAATATTTTTCTTTGCCTTATCGGTTTTGACGAAAAGTGCTGTTTATTTTTCCACGTGTTAATTGTGTTAAATGCTACTTTTACTGCAACGTATTGGGTAAGTAATAAAAAGCAATACAGTAGTCATGTATTATCATTTTAACTGTTCTTTCAGTAAGCCTGCTCTATTTTTAACTTCTTGCGGGTTAACCACAATTTTACTTATCCAGGAAGTCTTAACCCTACATTATTCCCGTTAATCGAGAGTTGAGTAACAACATTCTGCCGAAAATTGGATGGCACTTCTCCTGTATCGTACATTTTACACACTAAATGGAATAACCTTGCCGTGCTGGTTTCTCCTAAGGCAGTCAGTAATTCAGAGGGAATGTTATCAAGTCCAGGTGCCTTGTTTGTATTTAAGTCTCACAAAGCCCTGTCGAATTCTGACCTCAAAATTGGGTCTCCCATTTTATCAGCATCAACAGCCTCTTCTTGTTCTGGAACCATATCGTGTACATCTTTACTTTGATACAACTGTTGATATGTTCCTGCCATCTTTCTGCCTTGTCTTCTTTCCCTGGAAGTGGTTTTCCATCTGAGCTCATAATATTCATACACCTAGTTTTCCTTTTTCCCAAAGGTTTCCTTGATTTTCTGGGTTGCAGCATCTACCTTTCCTAGGACTATACAACAGTCATTATCCTTTTCACTTCTCTTTCAGCCATTCTTCCTTAGCCGTCCTGCACTTTCTATCCACTTAATTCTTTATTCACCTGTATTCTTTTCTGCCCTCCCTATTGTTTGCATTCCTGTACTTTCATCATTCATCAGTCAGGTCTGGTATCTCTTGAGTTATCCATTGCTTCTTAGTTGATCTTTCCTTTCTTCCTAACTTTTCTTCAACAGCCTTACTGATGTCATTCTTCACGACTGTCCATTCTTGCTCCTCTTCAGCCTTTTCATTTAGTCCTTGTGCAACATGTTCCTTGAAACAATCCCTCACACTCTTTTATTTCAACTTGTCTCCTTGCATTCCTTCTTTTGTTCAGTTTCTTTAACTTCAGATGGCATTTCATGACCAACAAGTTGTGGTCTGCTCCTGGGAAAGTCTTGCAATCCAACACTTGGTTTCTGAATCTCTGCCTAATCACAATGAAGTCTATTTGATGCCTTCCAGTGTCTCCAGGTCTTGTCCACTTATACAGCTATTGTTTGTGGTGTTTGAACGAAGTGTTAGCAACGACTGAATTAAGATTGGTAGAGAATTCAACCAGCCGACTTTCTCTTTCATTCCTTTGTCCCAATCTGAATTCTGCTACTGTATTACTGTCTCTTCCTTGGCCTACCACTGCATTCCACTCTCCAATCACAATTAGATTCTTGTCACCTTTTTTACATATTGTATTAAAATCTTCTATCCCTTCATATATTCTTTCGATTTCTTCATCTTCTGAACTAGTAGGCAATATAGACCTGCCTATTGGAGTGAGCATTGGTTTGCTGTCTATCTTGACAACAATAATTATTTCACTATGCTGGTCATAGTAGCTTACCTGCTGCCCTATTTTCTTATTCATTATTAAATTCTGCATTTCCTGTTTGATTTTATGTTGATAATTCTGTATTTGCCTGATCAAAAATCCTGTTCTTCCTGCCAACATACTTCGCTTATACCAACTACATCTAACTTTAGTCTACTGATCGCACTTTTCAAATTCTCTAACCTACCACGATGATTCAGACTTCAAACATACCATGCTCCAATTCGTAGAATGTCAGTATCCACCTTGCTGATAATTGCTCCCTCTCGTGTAGTCCTCACCCAGAGATCCAAATGGGAGAGTACTCATTTTACCTCTGGAATATTTTACCCAGGGGGAAGCCATCATCCGTAGATCATTCATACAGAGAGCTGCATGTCCTCGAGAGCTAGTTACGGCAGTAGTTTCACTGCAGAAGGTGTTTCAGACGCTGCTTTCAGTCGTGTAGCAGTATCAACACGGCTAAGCCATGTTTAGTATTATCACAAGGCCATATCAGTCAGTCATCTAGATTGCCACCCTTGCAACTTCTGAAAGGCCACCACCCCACTTTGGATGAACCATTCGTTAGTCTGGTCCCTTGACAGATACCCATCTGATATGGTCGCTCCTGTGGCTCGGCTATCTACTTCACTGGGTCGTGCAAGCCTCCTCACCGCAGCTGGATCACATAGTTCGCAGGGGAGGAGTATCTAGGTAAAATGTTGAATCATATCAGGCATAGTTTCCAAAAATACTGACATTTCCATCCAATTATGTTGAACCAAAGACTTTTTAGTCTGAGGCATCAAAATACTCTTGTCGGGCTGAGTGGCTCAGACGGTTGAGGCGCTGGTCTTCTGACCCCAACTTGGCAGGTTCGATCCTGGCTCAGTCCGGTGGTATTTGAAGGTTCTCAAATACATCAGCCTCATATCGGTAGATTTACTGGCACGTAAAAGAACTCCTGTGGGACTAAATTCTGGCACCTCGGCCTCTCTGAAAACCGTAAAAGTAGTTAATGGGACATTAAGCCAATAACATTATTATTATTTTCATTATTATTATCAAACTACTCAAAGAAGGTCGAGCCTTTAGCTCATCTTCTGTAACAAGAAACCAGTTTTCTTCATCATAACTCTTGTTTTTGTGAGGGTATTATCAATTCCCTGGAGTATCTTCATTGGATTGGTATTAGTTTCGTTTGTGTCATATTCGAAAAATTCTTCAGTAAGAAACTCGCTCAGTGAGTTGGCCATGTGGTTAGGGTTGCATAGCTGTGAATGTTCATGAAATATGCATCTAATCAGCCATACTGTACAAGAAATCAGCAGAAGCAAAATTATCAACATCTGTTAGAAATATTGTGTGCTCGACGAAATATGATAGAAATCTATGTAAACCAAAAAAAAAAAACAAATCATGATGGAAATTTTCGTCATTGCATTTGAGAGAGTACAAGGACAACAAGGTCCGAAATATGTCGTTACAAGACAGTGGGTTAAAATTGAAAGGGGCAACAAATAATATTAGGAAGACAATTAGAATGTATGTTATACTTGACTATTAGCGATCTGTAGGGATGTCCCATAACTGTTTAACAGCACTGTGCGAATTTCTTTGAATAGAGCATTGTTTCTAGTTCTTAATCATGTGAAGGTGGTCCTAGGTTTTATTCTGTCATAAACCTGACAAGGGATCTGTTAATCACCAGGCAACTGGGATTTGAATTCTGGCCAATACATATTGCATTTGTGAAATAAAGTGTCTCATTCTTGCGATTGTCTCGATATAAATCTGGAAGTCTCGTTATGATCACAATATCAACAGTCGTATAATTAAACTACAAACTTTCTTATTTCAAATTTGTTAAATCCATTGGTCTGAAGTGAACTGCTGTGATTGTAATGAGTCTTCGAGTTGTTAGAATCTCATAGCAATCTTCTGAACTTGTCGTTGCCTGTCTTCATCACTTTAATCTGTGCTGCACCATCATATGCAAACTTTTCTGATATACGTTTTGTAAACCATCAACCCTTACACTGCAAAATTGATGCTAGCTATTGACTCACACCTCATATATCTCTCCTTTACTTTCTCTTCTTCTGGTGAAGATTTTTTTTTTTTGTCTGAAACTTGTTAATGAAGAGAGCAGTAGTAGGCTTAAAACAGGCGGTCTTATGCTAACTACAATGTATAACCAACACACAGCTCCTCAAACAGCCCAGAGTCCGGCTTGGGTACGTCGCACACCAGTCTTCCAGACTCGGACCCTGAGCACGACACCCAACCTGTGGACTACATCGATGGCGACGCTCTTCCTACGCTTGGTCTCTGTAAGGCGCTGTACCCGTTTGAAGGTTTGTGTTCTTTATAAACCATTTTCTTAGCTATAGTTATTGTGTATTTGATCATCCTAATTTTCTGCTTATGTTAATTTTAAGAAACGGACATAAAAGTTGTGAGAATAAATACAATAAATACAAGGCGGTAAATACTCGGAATTCTGAAATAGAAATGGAACTCCTAAATAAGGGTTCGAAGTATAGCTGGCCTAGTGAAAAAAAGGACTTGGATATTATTACCACAGTGGCTGAGGTAGAGGCTAACATTTCTAAACTCCCCTTTGAAGTTCAAAATGACGCTAGATTTGATATAAAAAAGAAATTACCTACACTAGCTAAAGAACTTAACGCTAAATCTGATTCTAATCAAAAAAGATTAATACGTAATTTGAGAACTAAAATAGAAGACAATGACATCATAGTCACAAAAGCTGATAAAGGAGGGTCTATAGTATTATTGGATAAGGACAGTTACATAAATAAAACAGAAGAATTTTTTAAGGATAAGATTTATACAATAGTTAGCAAAGATCCTATCATAAGAATACAACGCAATTTAAAATCTATAATTAAGAACTCCACATTCCTTCTTAATGAACAGGAACAACAGAGAATTGTCAACATTAACCCCAGCATTCCCGTAGCCAGAGCCCTACCTAAAATCCATAAGAACAACATTCCCGTACGTCTGATTATTAATTTCCGTAATAGCCCTACCTATAATGTTTCCAAATATATCCACGGTTTTCAAAAGCAACATTATAACTTTAATAATAAACATCTTTTAAAGAATTCAATCAAATGTTGTGATATTTTAAGTAAATTTGACTTACAACCTAACTACATAATATGTTCCTATGATGTCATAAACATGTATCAAAATATACCTACTAAAGAAACTGTCAAAATTATCTATGACAATATTTCAAAACATAGCAGCCTGAGTAAGCTGGAAATTGATGAATTTATGAAGATCTTGAATTTTGTATTCAATAACAACTTTTTCTCCTTTAATTTATCAACAGACTGGCTTAGCCATGGGTGTCCCTTTGTCGGGTATTTTGGCTGACATTTACATGGATTCAATAGAGCATACGAAAATCAAAACACATATAAAAGGTATATGTTTATGGCTAAGATTCGTGGATGACACTTTTGTGGTTATTGACAAAAATGTTACTAACAGCGACAAAGTTTTAGAGAATTTAAATAAAATTGACCCTAATGTAAAATTCACTAAGGAAGACTTAGTTAAACAGTCCTTAAATTTTTTAGATATAATGATCACGCGCGTCAGTAATACTTTTGATTTTCAAATCTACAGGAAACCCACACAATCTCCTATAACCATAAATAATTTCTGTTTGCATCCCAATTCTCAAAAACAGGTGTCATTCTATAATTTAATACACAGAGCTTTGAAAATCCCACTCTCCCCTCACATCTTAAAAATTGAATTAAACTATATAAGGAACTTGGCCAAACTTAATGGGTTCAAAGTTGAAATGATTAACAGGTTAATTAATAAAGTTAAATATAAACTATCCACGAATCTCATTCCGGATAAACCTAAAAAAAACTGGTTACACCACGTTTACGTACAACCCAGCCATCCACCAGATCGCGAACACGCTGAAGAAATACGACATTAATATTGCCGTCAGAACAGTAAATACAAATCAAAGTATATTTTAAAATCATATTTAGGTCAATTATAAAAACAGCTGTTTCTCGAGATCTGGTATTTACAGACTAACTTGCGCTCAGTGTGGATTTAGTTAGGTTGGTCAAACTGGGCGCAGCTTCTGTACGAGATATATGGAGCATTACAATGCCTTCAAACATAATAAATATTCAGCGATGAGCTCACATATGAGTGAAACAGGACACCAGTTTACATCAATTGATTAGGATCTCACTATTCTAAGATGAATAGGCAAAGGAAAATGAATGAATTAGAAAGTCTTTACATCTTTTTAGACCAAGCCTATAAGAAAGACCATAATCTTAATGATGCTACGGAGGCAAAAAGATCCTTTATGTGAGCTAACTCCAAAGTTATTAGGTATTGTTAACTCGAAACATAATACAATCCCGCAGACTTTTAGAACTTTTTGTTCTAAAGCTCCCACCACCTCGCCAAATGTTAGGCCCGCCCATCCTGCTCCTAACAGCTCTCTAACAACACCTGCGCGCAAGGATCCACCCACCCTTTCCCCCCTCCGTGTCCTTCACTGCCTCAGCCACACCGGTATAATACTAGAAGTAGAAGGTCAGTCAAGCTTGCGTTGCTGGAACAGCCTGACGTACTTAACACGCACCGTACGAGTAAGTACCGCCTTAGGCATTTTTGACGTACGGGAAGTCTCGTGCACAATATTATTTAAGTAACTCTCTAACATTTTGTTTCAGGTAAAACTCGATCATTTCTTCGAAGGAATGTTTCAACACGATTAATAACACCCACTTGACCGTCTTTTGGACCCAATTGATTACCGTACTAACATAACTAAACACTGACATCAGCTAGCTTTGACACAACATTTTATCATTAGCAACATCTCTACAAGAAGTCCCATCTTCTTTTCTACGACTTTCTGATAAATCAACCGTACATATTTTAACACATTTGATACATACACACTTCTATTTTAAATAACTGACTTTGCTTTTACTATCTTGAACTCATGCTATGGGAATGGAGTAAATATCCCCCTTGGGTGATTGTGCTTTTACTCTCAAGGCTGTCACAGTCCTAATGATGTATAAGAAGAGGATCCATTTTGGTTTTAAACGCTCAAATATTAATGATTAACCACATTATAATCTTCAAAAACTGTTAATTCACAGTATTTTTTTAACATACTTTCTGTGCAATATCCCTATTTTAGATGTTATAGGCAACATTTTATGAGATCATTGTCCAATATTTTACTCTATAGTTTATACGATTAGAAAGATCCCGTATCCATTAATTTTTAAGATTGATATAGGGGGGGGGGGGTGGAACATGCACCCATGACTTTTATGTATTATGTATAAATTTTAACCACATGAAATAGTGGATTATATTGTATTGAACTGGTGGATCTATAAATATTATAATAATATTTGTGAAATACTCGGAATGATGATATAAAGGCCAAATTAGAAACTACCTTGATGGATAGAGCTGTGAGTACAAATTAGCTTCGGTCTTGGGGTCATGTGAAGCAAATCGAGGAAGATAGGTTATCTAGGGATGATGGTTAGACACATTTTTAATGATCTTGACTATAGGAGGTGTAGAACTAAATGAAGTCGCAGAGTTACAGATAGAGGATTGAGGACGCATTTCGTTAATTCACAGAGATCTGCAGACTGAAGCACAACTGTCTGTAACAAAGATATAAAATGTATGTATGTATGTATGTATTGTGCCTGTACCAGTCAGTCGCATGCGACAATCACCAAGAGTGGTGTGTCAATGTGTTGACCAAGCATATGTGAATAAGAAAGGAAAGGATTCCTCAACGGATATCTACCACCCTTAGAAAAGAAATAACACATTTGACACAAAATAAGATCAAATTAAGCCTTATTACATACTAGCTATATTATCCGGTGCTGCCCAGGCACTTTATTGATTGTTTACTTTTTGGTATTTTATTACCTGTTGAATGTGTGCGATGCAAATTATTGTAGATTTATTTTTGATATTGACTGATATTTTAAGAACTATTTTGTAGTTTAAGAGTTGAGATCCGGTTTACTCAGTCTGCCATCTAGTGGGCCTAGAGTAAAACAGAACGTCGAAATTGCCAAGCAGACAGCCAGATGGCGCCAAATCAAAATGTCTGCACACGGTAGCTGAGGCCATACGATTATTATTATTATTACCATACCTGTGCAGCTGAACTGGTACGTAAATGGCATCCAGAGTGTCGCAATACATCTCAGCAACTGCGGAAACTATGGATTCGACACTGATATTGGTCGTTTTCGATTTCTTGTATGACATTCCCTCTCCTAAGGTTGCTATGGGTGTCTTACCTCTCCAGTATCTTTTCGAGATAGTAATTCGCATTTGTACAAAGTTTGGTTGTGAACTATTTTGGAAGATATTGTACACACATCTACAATCTCGGTCATTTTGGTCATTTTCTCTTTCACCCCTTTTGCTTTTAGGATTTGTATTACCTGTTTGAAGTTTTTTTAAAAGTTTGCTTAATTGTGACGTTGATTGATAGTTTATGAACTCTTTTGTAGATTTAGAAATATTGTTATGTGTATAATTTTACATTTTAATTAGCTTTAAAGTATTTCCTTGTGGCAGCCTAGATTGTCTGGGAAGTAGTTGATCCTTTCAAACAAATAATAAAAATAAGTTATAACTAGCAGTTTCCCGCTGGCTCCGCCCGCAATGTACAAAGTATGGTGTTGTTCGTTACTGTCCTCACGGATGTATTTGCAAAGTTTTGAGTTAATGAAATAAAACACATGATCTGCTGTGGTAACAGAGTATATTATATCAACAAAACACTTGAAAATACATCATACAAAGAAATTGAATTAAACATTCCTTGGAACAACACTACGTGCCAAACTGTTAAAAAGTCCTTCAAAGATCTTGGTCATGGAGACATGTACTCATAACTTTTCTCAGAATCTACCCATTTAAGTAGTTATTACCTCAAAAGAAAGAATGTTGAAGAAGTGAGGCTTCAAATTGTGTGCACTCATAACTTTCCTCAGAATCAACCAGTTTGAATAGTAAAGAGCTGAAAGGAAAGAGCTTGAATCACTGAGTGTTCTTAGGCCAAAACGAACTCTGTATTTCAATTAAAACCAAATATACGATTGCTTCAAAGAGACAAAAAATTTAAGAAATCAAATAATTTGAGGAAGGTGGAAGTTAAGTGATTTATAGTACCTGATGACAAATCCGTGCATGAATACCGTTCAGTAAAAAAAAATGAAGGAAATCGACCGGATAGAATGGCCGGACTGACTGACTTTAGTTTTAATTTAAAAATTTCATATATAGATGTTATGTATTTACGCTTCGCGCTACTCAATACAAGAAATAGGTGGAACCACAATATATTTTTAATTTAATTGTAATCTCAGGTCAATACAGACCAAATGAAGTTCTTATCCTTCAATAGATATGATTTACACAATTCCAAGTGTCATTTGGGGATAATCGTCAGTCAGCCGAGGGACCCCGAAATCTGTGTAATCAACACTAATCTTGGTCAATTTGGACATTTTCTTTTTCACATCTTCTAAATCACTATGCTGATAGGTGCTGAACTGGGACTTAAACGACATGTGGAGTGTCACTATTAATCTCGGTGATCCCGAAAACTATGGATTCGACACTGATATTGGCCATTTATTATTATTTTACATATCACCCCCTCCGCTAGAGGTGTCTTACCCCTACAGTATCTTTTCGAGATAGTAATTCATATCCATACACAGTCTGGTTGAGAGCTGTTCTGGAACATACATACATACTCTCTCGGACATTTTGGAAATTTTCTTTATCTTATCTTCTTGCCCCCGTTGCCGATAGGGGATGACCTGCAACTTAAAGCCACCCGGAGTGTCAGTATTCATCTGAAAGACCCCGAAAGCTATGGATTTGACAGTAATGTTCCCTGTTTTCAATTATTTTTAATGTCATCCCCTCTGCTAGTGGTGTCTTACCCCACTTTTTTTTTTTTTTTTTTTCAGGTAGTATAGTAAGTCATGTGCTCACCAAGTTCAGTTGGCAGCTTTGCTAGAATATAATAGTACATCTATGAGTGTCAGTATTCATCTCAGCGAGCCCGAAAATATGGATTCAACTTTAATATTGGTCATTTTCTGTTACTTTTATACCTCCACCCCTTTCCACCCTCGCCCAGAGGGGTACACACACGTATGTCCATAATCTTGGCCATTTTGGGCGTTTTTCACCCTCACCCCCCATGCTGATGGGGCTGAACTTTGACTTACACGACATGCGGAGTGTCACTGTTCATCTCTGATCCTGAAACCTATGAATTCGACACTATTTTTTATTGTTTTCATATGCCACCCCTTTCCCACTTCCACCTCTATGGGTGCTTATCCCCATAGTGCATTTTTTTTCAGACAGTCATACGTGTAGCAGAATGTCTGACTCATTGGCTGAATGGTCAGCATTGAGGCATTCGCTTCAGAGGGTCCCGGGTTCGATTCCCAGCCGGGTCAAGGGTTTTAATCGCATGTGATTAATTCTTTTGGCCTGGGGACAGGGTGTTTGTGTTTGTCCCAGCACATTCCTCTTTATATTCAGACAACACACTACACTACCAACCACCACAGAATCACGCAATAGTAATTATATCCCTCCATATGGGGTTAGCGTCAGGAATGGCATCCGGCCGTAAAACAGGGCCAAATCCACATGTGGGGAAAGCTGTGGAAGAAAAGAAGAAAAAGAAGGTACATGTAGCAGAATCTCTCTGGCCTAACCTAAAATTACACATGTCCCTACTTCAAACACCAGAATCCTTGCAGAATCCTTGAGTTCACAAGTATGAAGAGTGAGTTTTCCACCTAATCAATACTTTATTTTACAAAATGTTCAGTATTATTTACATTAAAACAGTACTGGTTTCAACCTGTAAATAGGTCATCATCAGCTGTTGGTGAACCTGCTTAATAGCAATTGTACATAATAAAAACATTACTAAAAACTAAGTAAACAAGAATGCCTTATTCTAATATAATACTAATGTTAACCATATTTTGTTAGTTTTTTTCTGTGTGTTCTGTGTCTGGGTGGTGTTTCTGTGTTTATTGTTGTATAGGGTTTTGACTTGTTGGAGTCCCATTCAAATGTCTATGCTGTTGCCAACATTCTGTCAAACAAGATATAAACGTATGGTACAGTGAAGGGCTTTGGCATGCTGGAGTCCCATGAATGCCACATATTCCAAAAATTGTATAGCTGAGGTTAAAAATACAGTAGGATATAGTTCTTAGAGAATATAGGGTCACTGAGGTTTTGGTGTCAAGTTCAAATATCTATGCAGTATGCCAGCATTATGTCCAACTGTTGTATAGATAGAATCAAGGTGCATTGTTGGGCTACAATTTTGCAGGGAACATTGCGTTCAGATAATTGATGTTCTGTAGCTAGTTTAACAGTTACTATGTTCGTTCTTAGTCTATATTGTTGCTGATATATGCTAGTTTTCAGGATCCTTGTTGAGGCATATCATGCTATGTATGACATATTGAAGATAAAGTAGGTGGATAGAGCTCCCCTCTTCATACTCGTATTTACGCTCAGTTTAATTAGTTTTTAGTAATGTTTTTATTATGTGTTAAGCAGGTTCACCAACGTCTGCTGATGATCTATTTACAGGTCGAAACCGGTACTGTTTTAATGTAAATAATACTAAACATTTTGTAAAATAAAGTATTGATTAGGTGTAAAACTCACCCTTCCTACTTGAGTGCTTAAATTACCAATACAGACAATGAAGCTGATAGAATATAATTCTTGAATTAACATACAGCTGGTCATTTCTTCATCAGATTCATAGAGCGGGATAGTGTGATGTCAATATCTCCATAACGGTTTGTTTTATGCCCTTAAAACATGGCTTTTGGGACCCATGGGGCCATACTAAGTCTTGTTCTTTGCGTTGCGAGGCTTAAAATGTGCTTTGTCTCATCCTTGTGTGTCACATTCAATATTTTGCCTATATTAGCCTATGTTAATGTGTTAATAGGCTTATATCTAGGGAATGGAGAGGGCTGTTAAAATTTCTTGTAGGTGGGGTTACCTGCAGAGTCTTAAAAGGTAAATACAAAATTTGGTTCAGATTGGCAGAACGGTATGGACTTGTATAAGGAACAGACGGACAGACAGGCATTCTGCTTTTCCTTCTTCTTTTTCTACAGCTTTTTCCCACACCAGTGGGGCCGCAGGTGTACACTGTGTCGCACAGTGATCTGACCCTGTTTTACTGCCGGATGCCCTTCCTGACGCAAACCCTACATGGAGGGATGAACCACTATTGCGTGTTTCTGTAGTGGTTGGTAGTGTAGTGTGGTATGTTGTGTTGTCTGAATATGAAGAGGAAAGTGTTGGGACAAACACAAACAGCCAGTCCCCAGGCCAGGAGAATTATTCAGAGGCAAATAAAATCCCCGACCCGGCCGGGAATCAAACCCGGGACCGTCTGAACCAAAGGCTCAACGCTGACCATTCAGCCAATGAGTCAGACAGGCATTCCGCTTTATATAGATAGATAAACTGGACAAACACGACAGTGAAGCATTTAAGTAAGTAAGTAATTTGTCTTTATTCATGGCGAAGTTAGGGCTCAAAGCCCTCTCTTACACTTAACCACAACATTTAAAATAATTAACATGCATATAATTTTTTAAATACAACAAATCTTTTTTTAAATACTATAGTACTAATAGCAAATATGGCATGATGTCGTAGATGGCTTTGGTTGCGGCAGCTGCTCGTTGTGTTGTGTGAATTCTGAATGAGTGTGCTGTTGTCTGGACCGTTACGCCCAGATATTTGAAGCTGTTCGTAGTTTGTAGAGGTTCATGTTTGAGGTAAATTTTGTCCCTTGCAGATAGGCGTCCTCCTTTCCTGAAGACCATGTGTACTGTCTTTTCTGCGTTTATTTGCAGTCCGTTGTATTCAGCCCATGTTCCTAGAGCATTTATTCCTTTCTGGAGTTCGTTAGTATCGTGAGAACCCATCACCATGTCGTCTGCGTATATATACATTTTTAGGGACGGAGCGGAAGTTCTTATTGCTTGGACCACGTCATGTGTGGCTACGTTGAACAGAAGGGGACTAAGGGGGTCTCCTTGTAACACTCCGTTTGTCTGTATAATTTCTTGCGAGGTTGTTACGTTGTCTGAAATTATGATGGTGTTTTTACTCAGGATGTTGTGTATCAAGACGCTTAGTTCCTTGTTTTGTTCCACCATCTGTTCTAGTTTGGCGCACGTTAAGGTCCTGTTGAGATTGTCGAACGCTTTTGTAAAATCGACAAATACTGCGTGGAATTTTCCTTTTGGGAATCTTATATCCTCCTCGATGTCGTCTATGAGGTTTTTGACTGCATGTAGGGTGCTTCGGTTTTTCCTGAATCCAAATTGTTCCTCTGGGATCTTGTTGTCGATTTCCTCTGTTAGTCTTATCTTCACAAGATTCGTCAGAATTTTGAGAAAGTTGTTCTCTAGCGCGATACCCCGGTACGAGTTTGGGTCAAGTGGTTCTCCTTTTCCCTTGTATATCATTCTAATTTTCGAGGTTTTCCAGCTCACCGGGATTTGTCCTTTATACAGACATAAGTTCATCATGTTCGTGATTGCTGGGATTAAAACTTCCGAGGCTGCTTTGATGTGCTCGTTAAATATCCCATCCGGGCCTGCTGCCTTCTTGTTTTTCAATGTTGATATAGTGTTTCTAATTTCCTCTGTTGTAAATCTTCTGATGTCATCGTATTGTCTTGTTATTTCATGAGCTTCGTTGACACTTTGTTGGTTTAGGATGTTTGTGAAGTGAGCCTCCCAGATTGGCATCTCTATTTTCCCCATTGTCTGTGACTGTCGTGGCTTTAGAGCAATGTAGGGGTTTTCTTTTGCTTCTTCCACCATTCTTCTAGCCTCGAGTTCTGTGAAATCGTCTCGTTTCTTCTTTAGAAGGTTTTTATATTCTTTTCTGAGTCTGCTATATGTGATCAGGTCGTCCTGATTTTGAGTGCGTTTGGCCACGTGAAGGGCTGATATGACTCTCTTTCTCTCTGTATAGCATTGTTGATCGAACCATTTCTTTGCCTTTCTCTCGTTTATTGTGGAGGTTGCGGCTTTGATTATGTCTTCTAGCGCTGTTGCAGCAGCATCTAGGTCCTTTTCCTGAATCTTGTTTTCAAAGATGGTAAGCTTGTCTCCATTTTCGCGTATTTTATTCACGTCTATCTTTCTGGAGGTTCTTTTCGTATGGTTTGTTTCCTGTCGTGTGCCTGTAGACTCTTTCAATTTGAAAGTAGTTGTCACTGGACATTAAGAAAACTTTCCCTGGAAACAGCTATAGCCCTCTTTGAAGCCAAAATCGTTCCTATTCTAACATACGGAATAGAGATAACATGGGAAAAGTTAAGCTATAAAGACCTAATACGAATGGAAAAAGTGAAAGCCAGATTCTTGAAAGCAGCCCTCGGAATTTCAAAGTACACCAAGTCAAGACTAGCGTACGAACTCGCGAGAGAAGCATTTCTAATAGAGGACCTGAGATGGAAATTCAATCTGCCCTGTACAGAGAACTGGAAGAAACTGCGGTTAGAGAGGGAGAAGAAAAAGAAGGAGATATGGCCAGAGTTCTACTCTTCAGAGGCCATGATGAACAGAGCATGGACCGGCACAAACCAGGAGCTGAGACATTTTGTAAATTCCATGGCAGTCCATGGCTACCATCACAAAATCTGTAGGTCGAAGACATACCACGAGCCGGACTCGATGTGCATATGTGAACTCTGTGATGAACATTGTGACCGATATCACGTACTGTCGTGTAAAAATCGTGTGAAATCAATCATAGACCTCTGTATTGATTAATTATCCTAATACTGCACAACTTGTGCGCAATAAAGTTTATATATATAATAGCAAATATGGAGATAGTAATAAAAGAAATAATTATAGAGTGTACCACATGACAAAATAAATGAACATGATAATAATTTTAAAACTAACACTAGTAATAATGAAAGAAGGAAACACAGTAAAAACCTATATCTAGCAAATACATTTCTAATTTTAATGAAAATAAGCTCATTCACGTACTCATTCACACTGCACGTATCGAACAAGTCAGCTAGAAGTATTCAGCAAGTGATTTCGGCAATCCATCTTAAATCTCCTACGAGAACGTAAATCCCTAATGGTAGCAGGGAGGGTATTCCACAGCCTAGCGGCAGTGACTACAAAGGAGCGGTTGTAAGTCCTGGAGTGACTGAGAGATATTGTTAAACTGGAGCCAGATCATGTATTGTGGTTATGATAGGAGGAGAGGTAATTAAAGTTTGATGAGAGGATAATTCGGTACATCTGAGTTTAGACCTCCATGCAGAAGGGACAACATGTGAAGACTGCGACACTCATGAACACGAAGCCATGACAACTCCCTATAATAAGGTGAATTGTGAGAATCATATCGCAGCTTAAATATAAATCGAATACAGGTGTTTAAACTCTGTTCGAGCATCTTGTTACTGTCTTGAGATATTATTAATCATACTGCATTGACCTGTAAATAGCATGCATTGAATCAGAACTATTACACGGTCCCAGCAATTAATTCTGAATTTACAATGACCATCATTTTATTATTAAGTCTTGATTTTTAGATGTTCTATGCTGAATTCACGTGTGAATTGATGACTCTAATATCGTAAATCCCTCACAATTCAATAATTGTGACTGACACTTAGGATGTCACTTCTTCGTAATCATATTTCAACCACGCAATGAGTTCTACAGTGAGACACATCAAATACATAACGTAAAAAATACCCTACTTCAATGAAATCATGGCAACGGCAAACACACACAGTCAAATTGTGACTAAAATACATCACCACTCCAACATGTAACCATAATATCGGGGATCACTTCCTAATACACGCAAATAGGTTTGAACAACCTCCCCTGCTATTCCAACTGTGCGTCGTTCATAATGCAACATCCACAAAATGAGCACATCTCATCACTATAAGTGGATACACATACATAAATTGCATAAATTACACCGGCCTACGAAAAAAAATCTCTGGCGAAAGGTTGAAGAGATGATTTACCCTAATTTATGTGTGCTGATTTCAAATATGTAAACCCTTTTTGTCTATCACATACAGTATTTTTGCTATTTGAAATCCAAATTTGACATATTGTTGTAATTTCGATAGAAAACACCATAATAGAGAATATATGTAATTTTGATGGGACATGATCAAATTGCAATGAATATACAAAAAAGTAACATGTTCATTGCTAGAATGTATGAATCTCACTACAAGAACACTATTGTTTGCTGCACTCTGATGTGAATGAACGCTGTGTTAATTTGCATTTGTGTTCCTCAGTAGTGTTATCTCGCACTAGACACCAACAGTAATCTGACATCATGGAGATGTCCCATCGTCCCAGATACCTTTGTTCCATTTCTTTTAGAACCTGATGGAACCGCTCGTCATGTTCCTCGCTGAATGCTCCTAAATTTGCAGGAAAATAATCCAGTGACCGTGCAGGAAATGATTTTAAGCTCATGCGGCATCCCAGTTTCTGGAAGTTATGCAGCATGGTTTCCACAATCTGTTGGTAATTGACATCTTTAACATTACCCAGGAATTTGCTACAAACATCCTTGAATGATTCCCGTGCCTGAATCTGTGTTTCGTTCATCGTCGTACTGAATGTCGGATCCTTCATAAGCTTCCAAATTTGGGGGCCGTCCAAAACACCTTCCTTAATTTTGGCATCTGACAATCCTGGAAATTTCTGACAAAGGTACTGAAAGCAGGGACTGCCTCTATCCAAACTCTTCACACACTGCTTCAAAATTCCCAATTTAATATGTAAAGGGGGCAATAACACACTTTGAGGATCAATTAATGAACGATTTACAATGTTTTTTTCTCCAGACACAAACTGTTTCCTCTTGGGCCACTCAGACACTAACCAGTGATGATCCCTGTCCCGAGAGTCCCACTCATACAAAAAACATGAGAACTTTGTATATCCTCCTTGCTGCCCTAATATGATACCGCACACTTTTAAATCACAGCGCAATAACCATCTGTGTTCATTGTAGTTCAGTTTCTGCTACACCATAGATAAATTGTGATAGTTTTCACGAAGAGATGTTGAATGGGTGACTGGCACTGAAGCAAGTTTATTTCTATTGTGCAGAAAAACACCTTTGAGACTTTTTTTACTGGTCCCAATAAATAGACGCCAGTCCTTTGCTTGGTAAATAGTTCCAAGACAACGAATCAAACCAGGGATATCGCAGCAAAACACAAGTTCGTCTTCGTGAACAAAAAATTGCCGAAATTCTTCCTCCCAATTTTTGTAACAATATGAATATGTCCCAGGAAGTAAAAAATTTCTAGGTCACGCACCAAATCATTTAAGTCGCACTGATTATCAAGACATGGAGTTGTATCCTCAACATCCTGTACAAAGGTATCATCACCATCACCATCCTCCGCACTAGATGATGACGAAGACACACTCTCTGGTATCTGTATTGGTGATTTTGGGGCAGGAGTATCAGGTCCGTGTGGTACAGGGGTTATGGCAGATGGAAGGCAGGGGTACACAATGTGCTTTTTGTTTTTCGTATTGAACCCGGACACTTAACATACACAAAAATAACATTCGTCTAAATGATTTCTTTGTTCCCGTCAAGCCATTGGAATTCCAAATGGCATTGATGGTAACAACCCATTGTACCAATGCTGCAGGTTTTCTATACACAATATGCGGTGCGAAATTCTTGTCCTGATCACCTAACTTCATGTTAAAATATGCGAAGTACAGACTTTTTATAAATGGTATAATATTTTGCTTCTGGCCTTTAATTGTATACTGGCCACATCATCATCATCATCATCATCATCATCATCATCATCATCATCATCATCATAATTTTACAGTTCCAGTTTCCCAGGTATTGTTGGTGAGCCTCTTCCATTCTGTCTTTTGAGATATGTTCTGTGGGTTCGTTTTCATTTTTTTTCTGCTTCAGGAATTGAATGTATACATGCTTTCTGTTTCGTGTATTAAGGAAGATGTGTTTTGCCTGTACAACACATTGGTTCAAAGCACTAAGTTCCACGGCCCACATGCTGCCCACCAAATTCAGTTTATCAGCCCAGCATTGCATGTACCAACCCTTCTGAAACTAGAACCCTCATTGCATTTATACACTTGCCCATGTAATGTGCTGAATCTGAAGTTATAGAAACTACATTCTGGTACCGAATTTCAAGTTTGTGAATTACACTCATAATTGCTCGTGAACATTCTGTAGCATTAGCATTTGCAATAACTTTCACTCCCCCTACAAATAACTTCTGAACTGTACTATCACCACAACTAAGCACTTTTACCAGAACCATAAATACACATTGCCCTTTTTATCAGTAGTTTCATCACAAAGAATTGAAACACTCTCATCTTTCACAGCTTCTTTTAATCTTTATTCCTCTTCTTTGATGATTCGAAGTACAGAACCTTCCCTCAATCTTCCAGCTGTTCTTTTAACATCCAGTTTAATGCTGGGGATGTACCTTAATTAAGGCCACGGCCGCTACCTTCCAACTCCTAGGCTTGTCCTATCCCATCGTCGCCATAAGACCTATCTGTGTCGGCGCGACGTAAAGCCCCTAGCAAAAAGAACATCCAGTTTCTTGTTTCGGTATAATTGCTCAAGGTTTATGATCTTTGCCTCGTCTCTAGTAAGATCCGGTTTATTTTTCTCCTGATCCCTTTCTTTCCGCAAGAGATTCTTTTCCTGATTGCTGCTCTCTCTCTTTCATTCCACCAAGGTGTTTCCTTCTCCCTTGTTTTCATACTGTACTTGTCTTTTCACAAATTTCAGTTGCTTCCTCAACCAATGTGTCCCTTAGTCTGGTCCATTCTGCATCTCCACTTTTCCTTTAATCTCTTGGTAACAGGATTTTTCCTGTTCTGTACTTTTATCACATAGAAGTTTCTCAGGTCTGCTACTAATAGACGGTGGTCACTGTCAAGGCTCTTGCTGGGTATTACTCTGGCATCTGTTACCATTCTGTTCCTTTCTTCGTCTGAGATGACATAATCAATTACGGTCTTTTGTAGTCCATCCCAACTGTATCGTGGTATCTTATGGCTCTGTCTCTTCTTGAACCAACTATTTTTTACCACCAACCCATTCCTTATACAGAAGTCAAGGAGATCTTCACCTTCTATATTTCTTCCACCATATCCATGAGGTCCCATTACGTTCTCATATCCTGTTCTATCGGTCCCAATCTGTGCATTCAGATCTTCTATAATGATTACTCTCTCTTTACTAATAACTTTTTCCAAATCATCAAGAAACTGGTTCTTATCCTCTTGACAACATCCAGTTTGAGGTGCATACACCTGTACCAAAGTTAGTTTTTCTTTCCCTAAATGTACAGTCACCTTTATTATTCTCTCACTAACATGCTGAATGTCAGCGACTCCTCCTAGAACTTTACTCATGATGGAGCCAACACCATTCCTCATCTCTGTCATTTCCATGCCAATAGAGTGTATACTGTTCTCTTAATTTCTTCATTCCTTTCCCTTTCCATGAGGTCCACTGGTTCTTCACATTTACCTGTGAGACTGAGTAAGTTGATGGCCCCAATCCGTGTTAGTCTCCTCTGGGATTTCTGCATTTTTGCAAGACCCTGTGTATCATCGGGCCATAAACCATCATCCCTGACATGAGTCTGCTCATGCTGGCATCTTAATTTAGTTGATAAATACGTTCCGAGGCTTTTACGTGTTTTGAAAGCAACTACAAATAAGCTCATTTACTGGCTTGCTAGCCTTAACATAATTGAGGATTTTCTTTAGGGGTTTACTCCCTTAGCCTTTGAGGATCCCTCCTCATCCCACAAAGCAGTGGGTTCCATCTCTACTACCCCCAGAGGAATGGGTTGCCTCCTCCGCCAACTCCACCGTACCGTATCATATTCTCCGCTTTTGATGCCGTTGAGGTCTTCACTCGTTACACTGAGCTAGGACCCCTTTACCAGATGTTACACACCAGGCCAGTGTTGTCTGGGACTCACATAGACAGGTGTGCCACTCCCTGGGCAGGGCTGCCTCTAAGAGGGTCCTTACCTGTTACCAATTATTTTTTACATAAGGACACTAAATGTAATGCATATCACATAAAAGTTCTTTTGCCGGAAAATCTTTGCAGGCCAGTGTTATTAGTTCATCATTAACACTCCTTAAATTCGTGTAGTACTTTTTATTATTGTTGTTATTTGCTAGGTATTAGTATTCACCTTTTTAAAGTTGCCGTGCCATTAACTAAGTAAAATCTAAAGAAGATTAACGCCATATGCCTCAGTTCACATTCAGTGATTAATTAATTCAAGAGTGTGTCACATTTCTCATAGATCATATCGTTTAACAATAGAGATTATGATTGTTGCATCATTAAAAAAATTATTAGATTCTGGTCTACCGTGGATAGAAATCATCTTAACTGAAGACTACAGTATTATGGGACACATCAAAATCTAATATTGTAACGAGTTGGCGGGGTAGTAGGATCAATTAACACCAGACTGGTAGCTTCAATACTAAGATTTATTAGCTACGCACTAAACTACACAAGACTTCACACAACTTTTGCTCATAACGCACAGTTCGGGCGCTCTCTCTCCCTTCGTTTCTCAATTGTTCTCACACTACACAGTTTTACACTCACACACAAGGTCCCGCGTCGCACGGCTACACGTTCTCTCCTTTGCCAACAGTCCGCACTGTAGCACACTAGTCCGATAATCACGGCAGTTCACATACTTCACTACACTGGCAGTCGCTCATGACTGAACCACACCAACTTCTAACTCGGTCTAACTGTCACTCCTCCAGGCAGGTCGTTCCTCTCTTATATACCTGCACTGGCCCTTCTAGAATAATCCGGATGCTTGATGGATCCAGGGACCTTGCGAGATGGAACACTCCAAATTAATCGTGGAGTCATTTCCATACTCCTCTGTTCTGGGACCGCGGGCGGAAGCGCGTGGGGCTGGCCTAGCACTTTAGTGCTACTCGTGATTGGCGCAACTGAAGCATAAGGGGTGGGCCTATACGGGGCTGGGCCTGGTCCACTGCCATTTGGCATGGCGGATGCTATGACCATTATACTGACCCCTCCTCAAGGCTGCTCGTCCCGAGCTGCTGCACGATATGGTGCCAAGCGATCCAGGTGAACAACCATCATCTTCCCCCGGGGAGGCTGCCTGATCCGGTAGACGACGTCGTTTATCCTGGTGATGATTGTATATGGGCCTTCCCATTGTGGCTGCAGTTTCGGTGACTTCCCTTTTGTCCATACTGGACGGTACAGCCACACACTGTCACCTTTCTGGAAACCCGCAGAGTTCGCGAGCATGTCGCAGCGGACTTTCATCCGGTCACTGGCTACCCTTAGATGATGTCGGGCATAATCGTGGATGTTGCTGAGCCGATCCACCAACTCCCATGTATAGTCTGTCGCTGGTTGCTGCTGGTCTGGTGCAGACCTGAACATTAGATCACATGGCAGGCAGAGCTCCCTTCCAAAGACCATGTTGGCCGGTGTCATGCCGGTCATCTCATGGGTGGACGCTTGATAGGCCATCAAGAAGAAGGGGACCCTCTCGTCCCAGTCTTTCTGGTTCGCCGAAACCACCGTCCTGAGGTGCTCTTCGGCGGTTTTCACAAAACGCTCCACCATACCATCTGACTGAGGGTGGAGAGGCATCGTACGTGTCTTCTGCACTCTTACGTGTTGCAGAACCTCTTGCATCAACCTGGACTCAAAGTTCCTACCTTGGTCACTATGAAGTTCCCTCGGGACACCGAATCGACAGAAGAAGTTCTTGACCAAGACGTCGGCCACTGTTGTACCCTCTTGGTTCTGGATGGCATAGACCTCCGGCCACTTTGCAAAGTAGTCCATAGCCAGGAGTAGGTAACGGTTCCCGGCGTCAGATTCGGTGATGGTCCAGCGACATCAATGGCGATCCTTTCGAATGGTGCTCCAACATTGTACTGCATCATTTGGCCCCTACTCCTGGTACGTGGACCCCGGCTCGCCGTGCAGGTGTCACACAACTGGCACATCCTCTCAACATCGTTCCTCAAGTGCACCCAGTAGTAACGCTGTCGGGCACGATCTAGTGTCTTATTCACTTCCAAGTGGCCGGCACTAGCACCCGCATGAAACTCAGCCAGCACCTCTTTTCTCATGCTCCTGGGGATTATCAGCTGCGCAATGTGCTTCTTTCCATCGGTTGATTCCCACGTGCGGGTAAGTACCCTGTCACTAACTGTGAGAGACGACCACTGGGCCCGGTACGCCTTATAGGTTGGACTGTGTTCGGCGATGTCTTTCCATTCCGGCCTCTGCCCCAACTCTACTTCTCGTAAGATCAGCCCGATGTCGTCGTCCTTCAGCTGCTCCCTTCTGAGGGCATCTCGATCCCATCCTTCAGTGGCGATGGCCCTCACGGCTCAGACATCCACGATGCCTGCCTGTCTCTCCACTTTCTGGCAGCGTGTACAGTTCGCAGGGCATGGTCTTCTCGATAGTGTGTCGGCATTGCAGTGCTTCTTTCCTTGTCGGTGCTCGGTGGTGAAGTCGTACTCCTGAAGGCGTTGCACCCAGCGAGTTGTCTGACCTTCCAGGTTTATGAAGCTTAGGAGGCAGGTCAATGTGGAGTAGTCGGTGCACAGGCAGAAAGGCTGCCCATACAGATACTTGTGGAAATGCTCCAAGATCTTCATGATGGCCACCAATTTCTGACGCGTCACGCAGTAATTTCTCTCAGCTTGTGACAACATCTTGCTGAAATAGGCAATCACCTTCTCCTGGGTGTCTTGCGCTTGTGACTACCCCACCAATTCCCACATCGCTAGCGTCGGTATCGACGATGAACTTCGCCCCAGGCTTGGGGTATCCGAGGATGGGTGCAGTACACAGCGACTCCTTCAGCTTCCGGAAGGCAGCCTCTGCCTCGCTTGACCATTGGAAAGACCTCCTCTCCTCGGTGAGCCGTGTAAGAAGCTTTGAGATGTCTGCGTAGCCAGCTATAATCTGCAGTAATACGTGCAAAGGCCGAGAAAACTCCTTAGTTCTCGCTTGTCCTTTGGCACCGGCCAGTCCCTGACAGATTCTAACTTCTCCGGATCTGTGGCTGCTCCCTCCGATGACACAATGTGGCCCAGGTAGCGGACCTCCTTCTGGAACAGCTGGCATTTTCCGGGATTTAACTTTAGGTGAGCCCCACCTAGCCTCTCGAACACTTTCCCCAGGTTCTCCACATGCTCTTTGAACGTGCGTCCCACAATAATATCGTCCAGGTACACGAGGCAAGCGTCGTGCGTTAGCCCTCTCAGCAGTCGCTTGAAAGTCACCGGTGCGTTGCAGAGGCCGAAGGGCATCACAGTGAACTGGTAGAGCCCTTGGCCGGTTGGGAACGCCGCCTTCTCCTTGTCTTCCGGATGGAGCGCTACTTGCCAGTATCCAGACTTCAGGTCCAAAGTTGAAAACCACTGGGCTCCAGATAACGTGTCCAGGGTGTCATCTATCCGAGGTAATGGGAAACAGTCCTTCTTCGTGACGTCGTTCAACTTCCGGTAATCGACGCCAAAATGGAGTTCACCTTTCTTTTTCTTCACCAGGACGACTGGCGATGACCACAGGCTGTTCGACTCCTCGATGACTCCCCGCTGCTTCATGTCATCTAGCATCTGGTCGATTTCCACCTTCTTCGCCAGGGGTACTCTACGAGGTGGCTGTCGGATTGGAGCGGCGTTGCCGGTGTTAATGCGATGGTACACTCTGTCCTTCTTTCCATAGTCACCTCCGGTAGCAGTGAAAATGTCCTGAAACTCGTGGATTAGTTCCCTAACCTCCCTAAGCTGTCTCGCCTCTAAATGTTTCTGGGCGTCGGATATGATCTTCCGGAGCCTATCCAATCCTTCGCCTGCTTCCAGGGTCTGTGCGTCTTCGTCGTCCACTGGCACAACGCACGTGACTGGTTCACAAGTCCCAAGCTCGGTCCCGCTGGGTACCCTCTACTCCCGCGATGTCAAATTCAGTATTCGTACCGGCACACAGCTTCGTTGCAGGATACTATCCTCATTTTTCCGTATTGAAAGTCAGTTAAAGTAGAACTTTGGTTTCCATCTATTAGGTGGAAACCAAAGTTTTATTGTTCTACTTTACACAGCTTTGTGCCGGAACGAGCATCCTGGCCAGGTAGAGTCCTTGATCGGTGGTCGGCGAACCGGGTTCCACGAGCACGCTGTCCCCTTGTATGGGTTCCTCCAACCGTGCCGTAATGATCACCTCGCTGTTGGCTGGTATCACTTCGTCGCCAACGTTAACTGTGCTACTTGAGGTTGCGTCCCTAGGCGTTGCAGCATTACTTCTTGTTTGCCGAACCACAATAAACGTCGTCCCACTTCGACAGTCGCCTCATATTTCCGTAGCACGTCTAGGCCCAGGATGACCTCATCCGTGATGGCGGCGACGAAGGCCCAGGCTCGTAGGCGTCGCTGTTCCAGCGTCAGTTGAAGTAGCGCCTCCTTCAAGACAGGGATAGTGTCTCCTGAGGCCGCTCGCAGCAGATAAGGGCGGTGGGGTTCCCTCTCTGGCTGTCCCTCAGCGATGTCCGGCCTGGCGATGGTCAATGCCGCCCCCCAGTGTCTATCGTGACTCGGCACGGACTGTCTCCGAGCCACCCGTCAGCGATCAAGAAACGGCGTGGGTCTGCGGCGCGTCCTCTCTTCTCACGGCTTGTATTCTTGGTGACGGTGCCACTGTTCCCTTCACTGCCTCCACCCTCAGGGCTAACGTCAGGGGGCCTCTCTGAGGTCATGCTGCCCGTTGAGCATCAGCTTTTGACGGATCTCAGCGTTGCAGAGCCCATCGATGAATGTATAGGCTACCTCCCGCCGAATGTGGTCCAGAGGCAGCCCATCCAGAGCTTTGTGGGCTAGCTGCTCCACATCTTGCGCGAATGATTGCAGCGTCTCATTAGCGCGCTGGGTCCTCTTCCGTAGCTGGACTTGGTAGGCGGCTGCCAGCTGGTGGTCACCAAACGGCTGTCGAGCGCTCTAACGATCTCGTCATAAGTGGCACCCAGCTGAAGGCTGTGTAGTACTTCCGCTGCAGGTCCTTGCAGTGCGGCAATTAGGTACACGGCCTTTTCCTCCGATGTCCAACCGTTGTGCCCGCACACGGTCTCGAATTGGGCCTGGAAGTTCCGCCAAGATGTTGTCCCATCGAAGCGTGGGGGTTTTACTTTCCCGGCGCTGGAGCCGCTGTCACTGCGGGCGGCCCTAGCACGAGTCTCCAAGGCTGTCACTCTCTTACACAGGGCACTTACTTCTTCTTTCAGGTCTCGAACCCCTGACTCCACAACCTGCGGTATTTCTTTGATCTGTTTTTCACCCAGTGACTGTACGTCGGCAATGGGAGAACATATGGTTGAAATGAATCATAAATTTACAGACATTTCCAATGACATGAAATTATTACATTCGACCAAAAAGGGAAAACTGATGAATGTTTTGGAAAATTTAGAAATTTACCTTACACAAAAATGTAATTCTGAATCAAGTTTAAATGAGAAAAGAACAGAAGATAACCCACTGTTTAGACTAGCATATAATCATTTAATGAACAAAAAGAAGAAAAGAAGAAAAACTTGAAGATCCTAAATTTGTGTAGTGTTCTCATTCAGTTCAATCAAAATTGTATGTATTGATCATTTTTATAATATTTCATAAGTTCTCTTTACTCTTTGATATGATGTATTGGGACACAATACTCCTTCAAATTGTAAAACAAAAGATTGTGTCATAATGTGTTATTCTTTGATCTAACCACTGATGAAGGGAATAGTTGAGATTTCCCGAAACATGTATGGTTTAATTAATAATGTTTCTTTCATTTAATGAGTGTATTGATCAAGGCGGATTTAAATAAACTATTATAAATACACTGACTGACAGAGCAAATGCAACACCAAGGAGGAGTGGTTCGAAAGGGATGAAAGTTGGGGAAAAAACAGACGGCACGGACGAATAATTGATGTTTATTTCAAACCGATATGCAGGTTACACAATGCGCACGGCATCGACTCAGTAGGATGTAGGACCACCGCGAGCGGCGATGCACGCAGAAACACGTCGAGGTACAGAGTCAATAAGAGTGCGGATGGTGTCGTGAGGGATGGTTCTCCATTCTGTATCAACCATTTGCCACAGTTGGTCGTCCGTACGAGGCTGGGGCAGAGTTTACAAACGGCGTCCAATGAGATCCCACACGTGTTCGATTGGTGAGAGATCCGGAGAGTACGCTGGCCACGGAAGCATCTGTACACCTCGTAGAGCCTGTTGGGAGATGCGAGCAGTGTGTGGGCGGGCATTATCCTGCTGAAACAGAGCATTGGGCAGCCCCTGAAGGTACGGGAGTGCCACCGGCTGCAGCACATGCTGCACGTAGCGGTGGGCATTTAAC
Source organism: Anabrus simplex (assembly GCF_040414725.1). Taxonomy (NCBI): domain Eukaryota; kingdom Metazoa; phylum Arthropoda; class Insecta; order Orthoptera; family Tettigoniidae; genus Anabrus; species Anabrus simplex. The sequence continues at coordinate 78,530,545 of NC_090267.1, read as the reverse complement.
GTGCCTTGAATACGCACTAGAGGTGACGTGGAATCATACGCGACCATGATGCCGCGTTGTCTAGCGGTAGGGCGCTCCACAGTTACTGCCGGATTTGACCTTTCTCCACGCCGACGCCACACTCGTCTGCGGTGACTATCACTGACAGAACAGAAGCGTGACTCATCGGAGAACACGACATTCCGCCATTCCCTCATCCAAGTCGCTCTAGCCCGTCACCATGCCAGGCGTGCACGTCTATGCTGTGGAGTCAATGGTAGTCTTCTGAGCGGACGCCGGGAGTGCAGGCCTCCTTCAACCAATCGACGGGAAATTGTTCTGGTCAATATTGGAACAGCCAGGGTGTCTTGCACATGCTGAAGAATGGCGGTTGACGTGGCGTGCGGGGCTGCCACCGCTTGGCGGCGGATGCGCCGATCCTCGCGTGCTGACGTCACTCGGGCTGTGCCTGGACCCCTCGCACGTGCCACATGTCCCTGCGCCAACCATCTTCGCCACAGGCGCTGCACCGTGGACACATCCCTATGGGTATCGGCTGCGATTTGACGAAGCGACCAACCTGCCCTTCTCAGCCCGATCACCATACCCCTCGTAAAGTCGTCTGTCTGCTGGAAATGCCTCCGTTGAGGGTGGCCTGGCATTCTTAGCTATACACGTGTCCTGTGGCACACGACAACACGTTCTACAATGATTGTCGGCTGAGAAATCACGGTACGAAGTGGGCCATTCGCCAACGCCGTGTCCCATTTATCGTTCGCTACGTGCGCAGCACAGCGGCGCATTTCACATCATGAGCATACCTCAGTGACGTCAGTCTACCCTGCAATTGGCATAAAGTTCTGACCACTCCTTCTTGGTATTGCATTTGCTCTGTCAGTCAGTGTAGTTATATTATACATTCCTGCATAAGGTCGCTCTTTAATTTTCTTTTGAGAGAGCACATTTCCTGTTCTAATTTACCTTGTCCACCGTTAAGTTCATTTAATTCCAGTTTCAGTTCACTCTTGATTTCATCCTGTTTGGATGAGAGTTCGGTGAACTTATTGAGGAGAGCCTGAAACTGTTCGCTATCCATTTTACGATTCACTAGAAATTCCTAGTTACGAAATTACTGCTACCAGTCGATCCCATTTCTGACACCAGTTGTAATGAGTTGGCGGGGTAGTAGGATCAATTAACACTAGACTGGTAGCTTCAATACTAAGATTTATTAGCTACGCACTAAACTACACAAGACTACACATAACTTTTGCTCATTACACTCTCTTACGCAGTTCGCGCGCTCTCTCTCCCTTCGTTTCCTAATTGTTCTCACACTACACAGTTTTACACTAACACACAAGGTCCCGCGTCGCACGGCTACACGTTCTCTCCTACGCCGACAGTCCGCACTGTAGCACACTAGTCCGATAATCACGGCAGTTCACATACTTCACTACACTGGCAGTCGTTCACGACTGAACCACACCAACTTCTAACTCATTCTAACTCTCACTCCTCCAGGCAGGTCATTCCTCTCTTATATACCCGCGCTGGCCCTTCTAGAATAATCCAGATGCTCAATGGATCCAGGAACCTCGCAAGATGGAGCACTCCAGATTAATCGTGGAGTAATTTCCATACTCCTCTGTTACGGGACTGCGGGCGGAAGCGAGTGGGGCTGGCCTAGCACTTAAATGCTACTCGTGATTGGCACAGCTGAAGCGTAAGGGGTGGGCTAATACAGTGCCAGGCTGGGCCCACTGCCAGGTGGCATGGCGGACGCTATGACTATTACAATATTATAGAGTTTGAGGGATGTTCCACCTTTCAACACATTGTGAATTATTTGAAATTTATTAAGTGAAGACCAGTTTTTACTCCCTTTGAGTCATCAGTTCTTGTAGATAATTAAATCAGTGGGAATCTGATAACAATCATCATGGGGATTGCCTACATACATCTCCATAGGTTGACAAAAAATCATGACAAAATTATACACACAATGGCAATTGCCTAAAATACTTATCAATAGGTTGTTCGGTGTGTTTTAAACACACGACAGTATACTTTTAACCCAGATCCAAGATCTTTCTTGAAGTGCTAAGTGTTTTATGTCATTGTGTACATAATTTGTTATATGTTTTAGGACAACATATTCTGTTTTCTATAAATACAGCCGCCCATTCAGTCGCTCTTTTGTCTAGTCCAGTTGCAATCATTTTTTTCAGTAGTCTCCCATGATCTACCCTATCAAATGCCTTAGCTAGGTCAATCGTGATACAGTCTATTTAACCTCCTGAATCTAGGATAGCCGGGCTGAGTGGCTCAGACGGTTAAGGCGCTGGCCTTCTGGCCCCAACTTGGCAGGTTCGATCCTGGCTCAGTCCGGTGGTATTTGAAGGTGTTCAAATACGTCAGCCTCGTGTCGGTAGATTTACTGGCACGTAAAAGAACTCCTGCGGGACTAAATTCCGGCACCTCGGCGTCTCCGAAAACCGTAAAAGAGTAGTTAGTGGGACGTAAAACAAATAACATTATTATTGAATCCAGGATATCCTGGAATCCTGCAAGTTGAGCTTCAGGGGAATAGCCTTTCATAAACCTGAACTACCTTCTATCAAATCAGTTATTAATTTTCCAAACATGTCTAATATAATAAGAAAGAATACTTTCCCAAAGCTTACATGCACTGCATGTCAAACTGACTGGCCTGTAATTTTTAGCTTTATGTCTATCACCCTTTCCTTTATACACAGGGGCTAGCAACTCTCCATTCATTTGGTATAGCTCCGTAATGCAAACAATAATCAAATAAGTACTTCATATATGGTACTATATCCCAACACATAGTCTTTAGTATATCACTGGAAATCTTATCAATTCCAGCTGCTTTTCTAGTTTTCAACTTTTGTATCTTACTGTAAATGTCATTGCTGTCATAGGTAAATTTTAATACTTCTTTAGTACTAGTCACCTCCTCAATATGGACATTATCCTTGTAACGAACAATCTTTACATACTGCTGACTGAATACTTCTGCCTTTTGAAGATCCTTACATACACACTCCCCTTGTTCATTAATGATTCCTGGAATGTCCTTCTTGGAACCTGTTTCTGCCTTGAAGTACCTGCCTGTACATACTCTTCCATTTTTCACTAAAATTTGTATGACTGCCAATTATGTTTGCCATCGTGTTATCCTTAGCTGACTTCTTTGCTAGATTCAATTTCCTGGTAAGTTCTTTCAATTTCTCCTTACTTCCACAGCCATTTCTAACTCTATTTCTTTCCAACCTGAACCTCCTTCTCAGTCTCTTTACTTCTCTGTTATAATATAGTGGATCTTTACCATTCCTTACCAACTTCAAAGTTACAAACCTGTTTTCACATTCCTCAACATTTGCTTTAAACCCATCCCAGAGTCTGTTTACATTTTTATTTACCGTTTTCTACCGATCATTGTTACTTGAGATGAAAAGTGAAATTATCAAATGAAAAGAATTTGTTAAAATTGTATGATTTCTTTCATCTGTAATAAGTAATACTAAGGCCTAAGCTTAGGAACATTGGGGGGGGGAAGAAGAGTGCATTTTATCAGCAGTATGGAAAGAGGAATAGCAGACAGAGAAACCATAGGGGAAACACAGAGTGAAAGGAAAAGTTTATCAAATAGAACATTTTGAAAAGTATAGAAAAAAAACAGTGAAGAAAACAAGAGGTGGTACTGTGAAGCAGAAAGAATATTTAAGAAAACATTTGCTGAAGAGAAGCTGGGAATTGTTCATTTAAGAATAAAAACTTACCTGAATAGTAGAAAATAAATGTGTGTACGTATGTCCAGCCATTACGTTTTCCTGTGGGGTTGAGTATGAAGTGGGATGAACCTTTGTAGCAAACTTTTACGACCAGATGTCCTTCCTGACGTCAGCCTCATGAGAGGAATTAATGAGATGACATGATAGATAATAGGAAAGGAGAGTGTGAAATCTGGTGCTGGCTGTTGTCGAATAGCACCAAGGATTACTTTTTATAAAAACATTTTATTGTCCACCTAATGAATACAATTTATTCTCAGACAGTACTAGTTTCGACCGTATGTACGCTATGTACGATCGAAACTAGTACTCACAGGCCCAACTATGAAATTTATTGCTTATAACACCAAGGGGTCCGCTCCAATGAACGAATCATCATCAACAGCGTTATATCTCCTCTCTCCATATGAACACTGTGGAGAAGTATAAAATTGAATCCAGGTGTTTGGCATGCAGTCTAACGATTAGAAATCGTATACCACCACCTCTCCTTCCCTGCCAACCAACATTCTGGTGGTGAAAATTTTTTCGACTCACGGGACTCGAATCAGCTAATCACGATGTCAGACCATAGACTTGATGCCTTAACGATCATGGCCACCAAGTAGAAAATAAATATTATATGGAGTAAAAAAAAATTATGTTATGAGATGTAATTGTGATTCTTCTGCAGTTATCACAAACTTTCTTGGGATTAGGTATTATAGTTCATTTTTATCAATTCCTTGGGATGTTTTTCTTTTATTTTAAGCAGCTTATATCTCCACTGGAATTCCAAAGGTCAAACTGACTTTTATCATTTGCACTGCATCTAATCACAGCTTTTCTCACTTTAATTTTTGCTGTTGCTATTTCCATTACTGCCATAGCAGTGTCCTTCACCTTCACTACTTCTTCATCTTCTTAGCACTGTGGTGGTGTCTGCTTAAACTTTCTTCAGTTTATCCCAGGTTTTTCTGGAGTCATTGGAGCCAGCCAGGCTCATTTTGGATTTGGCTGGGGGTTTAAGGCCAGATGCCCTTGCTGGCGCTGCATGATTTTTTAGATGAAAATTTAAATGCAGGAATTGACAGGGATTAGAAGTTCAGCCTTGTGGGTGTGCAACCAGCAGCTAAGCCAGTCAGCTAATCACAACCACCATCCTTCACCATCACTTGCTGGTTGGATAACTACCTTCGGTTTAGTTCTGCTGGTGTTGACATTATTATTCCACTTTTGCCCTTTACAGCTTCACTTTTCCTTCTTTAAAAAAAAAAAAAAGTTTTCGAAAATGAAGGCAGAGATTGCAGGTGGCAACTGGCAAAGGTCGACAGTATTGGTGGAGCAGTGACAGTGTGGGCAGGCTAGCAGTGAGTAAAACAATAACGCCGGCGATTTGTTGAGACTCACAATAAGGAAGCTCTTAGGAGAAGCTGGAAGCTGATTACCAATGAAAAATGCACCCAGAATGATCTGGAAATGGAAACTACGAGAATATTGTGCAGGTCTTTATAAAAAACGACCTAGCAAAACTGTGTCAGTCTTGAGTAAGTCAGTGTTGTGTCCATGAGGTCTGGCCTGGAACGGCAATGCACTATAAGAAGCCGTGTACGAGAGCAGGAAGGCAGAACTTGAATATGTGGCATGCAATGAGATATGAAGTGAACTGTTCTTGAATGACACTGCATTATAAAAAGCTGTGTTGGAAAACAGGTGCTTGATGCACTGGTGTGCAGTGTGTCAACCATGCTCATAAGTAAAAATGATATCGAAAGAAAAACTCAGGTGCGAGTGAACTTGAATTAAATTAGCGGATAGTAAATGCGATGCCTCTCTGAGTAATAATTTGGGTTTTAAGAACCCCGGTAACCACCATGGTATGAATTTTATATAGTTGAGTATCTGTGACTTTTAATGATCTCTTTCCTGTATCTTGTATGAATTAATTTTTAAGCCAATGTATTATCTGTGGGATACACTGTACGCACTATCAAGTATCCACATTATAAGGAGTGCAGTACAGGTACACACATGGCAGGCATGTGTTCTCTTCATTCAAACACTGTTGTTTCATAGTCATCCTATTCACAGACCATGTCCAAGGTGACTTCACACCGATATTTGACCTTGGTAATGACTACTAGTAATGCAGGCAGTAAATAGCATTATGTGGGATTACAAATTATTTTTTATTCAATAAAATTCTATAATTATTTCTCGGGGTATACCAGTTCTCGCCTTCTAACCTTTCATAACTACATTAACAGGGTGTCTCAAACCTTTCGGGTAAAATTGAAACAGATGATAGTGGGTCTACATCCGATTATAATGAGACAGGGAACCATTGGTCGGAAATGCATATTTTTCGCCATTGTAAAGTCTGGATATATACGGCGTACACCACATAAAATCATAGCCCACAGTAATTATTCAAAGTGACAACCGCCAGTCTCAATGCATATGAAGTTCTACTGCAGTCTCTCAAAGATCCCTGGTATCTGTTGTACCACGAGACAGGGCTAGGGAGTCTTTTTCATTTTCACGCCCTTCGTGGCCCTTGTCTTCCTTTGGCCGATATCTTCATTTTTTCTCTCTGATTAGTGTTATATAGAGGATGGTTGCCTAGTTGTACTTCCTCTTAAAACAATAATTACCACCACCACCACAGGCAGCTTGAACCCTAGCAAGCAGGTTTGTATAGAGTTTTCATACACCGACGACTTGACATAACCCCAGAGGTGTGAGGTCCGGCAGTCGTGCTGGCCATGAGACAGGACCTCCCCTTCCAATCCAACAATGATGGTATGTGTTGTTGTTGTTCAGGTGCTTGCGGACATTAACATCTAAGTGGGCTGGTGTACCGTCATGTTGAAACCACATCCTTTCATGAACAACGAGGAGTACAGTCTCCAGGAACTGTGGCAGCACATCTTGCAGGAACAGTCAAATGCGGAGGCAGTAAACAAGGTCCTGATATTGGACAATGCCCGCCCGTACGTTGACGGAGAATTGTTGCGGGTGGCCACCGATATGGGTGACGTGGGGACTGTCCTCACTCCAGACATGGCTGTTGAAAACACTGTCACGGGAGAATTAGGCCTCATCCGTGAACAACACAAACTGTATAAAGTTTGGCATTGCAGCACGCGGTGTATAATCCATTGACAGAAGTGATCACGGTGCTCAAAATCCGTTGGTCCCAGTGCTTGCACACATTCCGCCAGTACTTTTAACATTGTATCCTTCGAAGTGTGCACTTCACAGGCAAGTTGACGGGTGCTTATTGCTGGGTGGTCGGCCACATGATCCAACAACATATCCTCGAAGCCTGATGTTCAGACATGTCTTTGGCAGGAATCTTGGTTGGCTCTCTGTGGCATGAATGACCCCATCTCTCGTTAGTTGGTACCCATGAAGATAAACTTCTTCTAGTTAGGATGACACCTGTTGGAAAAGCGTTCTCTATACATTCATGCTGTTTTAGGGGCACTACATCCTGCCGCACCGTACACATAATGCATATCTGTCAGCTCTCGTGACTAGTAACGTTCCATCTTTGACCACACATTATGCACTGTACACAGTAACACACCTTACATCACAAGCTGTCTGATTCAATGGGCAACTGACACCAGCGATAGTGGTGTACGTGTGGCACAGGTTAATACGCTGTTGCAATGCATGACACACGTGTCGTGAGCTAAGTTGTGTACAGTAAGTCTGTCAGTGTACCACCTGCTGCCTCTTCCAGAGTACAACAGACACCCGGGATCTTTGCAAGAGTGCAGCAGAACTGCTTGCGCCATTGCAATACATGTATTGAGACTGGCGGTCATCACTTTGAACAATTCCTATGAGCTACGTAGTTGTTGTTATGGGGTGTACGCTGTTTATGTTCAAAATACAATAAATGTGCATTCCCAATCATTGGTTCCCTATCTCAATATAATCGGTTGTGGACCCACTATCACCTGTTTCAATTTGACCTAAGAGGTTTGAAACATCTTGTATTTGTGACGGGCATCGTTTTGGTTAGTCAATTTAATAGAACAAAGCAACAAAGCAAGCTTGTAGTGTTACTTAGGTCTTCTGTCTTCCAATTCATAGCTGGTAACTTTCAGCATGTGTTTCCTTTAATCACTTGGTCTCTCCCTTTCTTGATTCTTATTGCCCCATCCATGGAATTCTAAGATCTTGTACTTATCAATATCTTCCCAATATTACAACTTCCTGTTCTTGTACACACTTCTATGCTACTTCCTAAAACAGCTGTAGGTTAATGAGCAACACTAATTTTCTGTATAATGTTCTGTCATTTCCTTATATTCCTCTGTATTTTTTCTCTAGATCAGTGAGCTGTAATCTGAGGTCTGCAGTCCTGTGGGGGTCCTTGGATGGGCGTCAATGAAAGTCAAATAAAACTTCAACATTTACTATAATTTTAATGTAAACAGCAGAAGGGTGCCCGATAAATTTTACTTTTAGCATTGCATAATAATATGATGGTCAGATATGCCATCATCTGACGAGTGGTAGCAGTGTATTGGAAAATTATTAATAATTATTAAATATTAATGGATCGGGCCGTTGATATTTTCATACAGCAGAGACAACACTGTTCACACGATGAGGAAGCGTGCAGGAGGTGTAGAGGAAAATGTGGAAGGTACCTATAAATAAATTTGTTAAGCAACCTATAAAGGAAATTTGTCAAACTTGCATTAAATGGAATGCGCCGTAATAGTAGTAGTAGTAACAGCACTCTTCAGTACTTACATCATTATTAAAGTTCTCACAAATTACAAGCTATGAAGATCTTATTTAATTGTTGGAAGGTTACAAATGGTTAATTAAGTAGCTTTTCCCAACCAGTAGCAAAAATGTAAAATAAAAATTTAAAAAAAAGCCTAAATTACAATTTTTTTTAAACGTTGGCTACAGCTCTTTAAATGTCACAAAAATCACATTGATTGTGGGTATTACAATCAAAACACTAACTCAAATAGCACAGTGTGCACTCGTACAAAATTTAAACAAGTATACATAATATCACGAAGTCTGGACTACAATTTCAAAGATGTTATTTTATATACAGAAAGATTCATGATGCATCTCATCATTTAAAGTCTAATTTGAGTAATTAGTATTGACAAGGCATCCCTAAACATAACCTTTATCCAACGCAAGGACTCCTATAGCAGTATTTGAACATTGCAAGAAATATAAAGATAGATGAAATTTAATGAGATCCAATGATTTGAAATTTAATTTAATTATCGGACGAGTTGGCCGTGCGGTTGGGGATGCGCAGCAGAGAGCTTGCACCTGGGAGATATTGGGTTCGAACTCCACTGTCAGCAGCCCTCAAGATGGTTTTCCATGGTTTCCCATTTTCATACCAGGCAAATGCTGGAGCTGTACCTCAAATAAGGCCACGGCCGCTTCCTTCCCATTCCTCGGCCTTTCCTTTCCCATTGTCGCCATAAGACCTATCTGTGTCGATGTGATGTAAAGCAAATAGCAAAAAAAAAAATTAATTTAACTGAACTATTATCCAAGTCCGGCACTGAGTAAATTCCACCTTACAAGAGAACGAACTTAAAAGTTTCTGCACTACCTGATACTCGGCGGAATAAAACAGCTAATCCGAAGAAAAATTTTAAGTCCGTAGATGGGCTGGAACAAACATATATTCAGACATTATTTTCCCTATCCCATGGCAGGATCAAAGATATAAGCCGTCCTAGTAGTAAATGATGCTGCCATTCAGGTGAGTGCAGGAAAGCAGCACAGTATTTCCTCTCTGTCGCAGCAGTTGACAACGGACTAATTTGCAAGTTGAGATTCACTGCTTTTGTAGCACGACAAGAAGTCTGAGAACAGAAGTAGTATGAAATTACTGAATCAATCACAAAACAATGGAACATTCAGGAACAATCTTGGCACTCAATATATGCTGAGGTAGGAGGAAGTGACAGGGCAGTTGAAGCCAGGCTAAGATTCCGGTGGTCAGTTTGAATGCATACGGGATGAACTGCAGTTATCATAGCATGTTGTGCGGTGTGAATGGAATCCTTAGATGAGAATATTGCTGAGTGACGAGAGATGAGTATGTGCCATTATGGTAATAATTATAAAGCATCACAGATAAATTAATATTTGTATTCATCTTTATTGTGAATGAGTTTTGAGTATACTAATTCTTAACCAGCTAATCACTGTTTAAAAATGAGTGAAGTGTGAATCTGCCAGTATGGAAGATTTGCTGCGAAAATAGTCTAAATTGAGGGTTTTGAAGATGGCATGCCAGTATGCAGTCTCATCTTATTCGTGCCAAACAACAACGATTTTCCCGTTGAAATGAACTTTAAAGCTGAATTAAAAATTTTTGTTTTGTTCAGTTTGCACTTGATTGTATTTCATTTTTGAATGGAGTGCATGATAAAGACTGAAAAATGTAGTTTGTGAGAAGATTGTTAACTTTATTCATACATTGTGCATATCATAAACTGTACGAGACAATCAGGTTTCAATAACCAAGTGAGTGGCTCTGTGGTTTGGGTCACTTAGCTGTCAGCTTGCATTCAGAAGATAGTGAGTTCGAACCCCACTGTCAACAGCCCTGAAGATGGTTTTCAATGGCTTTCCATTTTCATACCAGCTGAATGTTGGGGCTGTATCTTAATTAAGGCCATGGTCGCTTCCTTTCCACTCATAGCTTTTTCCTATCCCATTGTCACCATAAGACCTATCTTTGTTGGTGCAACGTTAAAAAACAAAAAAAAAAAAACAAAAAAAAACCAATAAAATGTAATCATCGCCCGCAAAGTTGTACTTGCATTCAGTTTTACAAGGATGAGGTCCATAGATTTTACCAGATTTTCAAAGGAGTGAGTTGGTCGTGCGGTTAGGAGCGTGCAGCTGTGAGCATGCATTTGGGAGATAGTAGGTTCAAACCCCACTGTTGACAGCCCTGAAGATGGTTTTCCATAGTTTCCCATTTTCACACCAGGCAAATGCTGGTGCTGTACCTTAATTAAGGCCACGGCTGCTTCCCTCCCACTCCTCTCCATGCCCTGTCCCATCGTCGCCATAAGACCTACCTGTGTCGGTGCGACATAAAGCAACTTGTAAAATAATGTTGTTTCACAAAAATCTTAAGAACCTCTGCTTTAGATAGTACCTACCTCATACCTTGCTGTTAGTCCTCCTCTTCCCTTCCACTTGGTCTCCCATAGTCAAGGATGGCATGTTCATTTCCTTCATGAATTCAACCAGTTATTGGTTATTATCAAAAGGTGGCCACTCCTAATTTAATGGTGTCCATCTTCTTCTCCCACTTTACACATCACTCCCAGAATATATAGTGTGTACATATTTGTAATCTGCTATTTACATGTGACTTATCATTCTGTACTGCCCATAACACCTATTGATTGTACTTTGTTTGCTACAGCTACAAGCGAGGGTTCGATACCAATGTATGATGGAGAAGAACTGTTCATTATCGAGCTGGACCAGGGAGATGGCTGGACGAGGGTACGCAGGCAGACAGACGGCGAGGAAGGCTTCGTACCCACGTCTTACATCGAGTGCACCCTCTACAAGTACAATAGTTGCTAGGGGCAGGACTGTACTTGCATTATCTTATAATCTGGCCTTCCCTCATCGTTGTGCTCTAGAATTGTTGTCTTCTGAAAGCTTGATACTTATTTCATTGAGTAATCGGTAAAATGTGTTTATATAAGTACTGTATTGTTTTGTGATATGCATTCTTATATTGAGAGATGAAATTGATGACTGAGATGGGTGTATTTATAAATGGTGCAGATTCTTCAATGGAATAAGTGTTTAATTTTTGGTAAATAATTCGCCCAACTGTGATGAAGTTAATTTTAGGCCAAGATACTCCAAGGTCACTGAGCTTGCAATTGCAGTGAATCTCCCCTGATGGTGATATTTATGCATAGTGGACGGACTGGAGTATGTTTTTATTAAACGTGGTAACTTAGTGTCCCATGCAGCAAGTATTGACATGCTAGCCTATTTTAGGTACAAGTAATTGTAAATAATGATGAAGTCTGAATTATAACTCCAATTCTATTAGGTCTCAATGACCCGTATAATTTAGTGAAGTAGATACTGATTTCATTTTTCAGACAAGGGACAAATTTCCCTGGTGTTGTAGTAGTAGCGACCATGGGACTGATTAACAGTTGCTCATATTGTGTCTATCTGAACACTTCTCTTGTTGCTTTGTGATGATTGGAGTGTCATGATACTGTAAACTGATTAAGAAATGCCTTTCAAGACAGAGCCAGGAATGTCAGATATTTAATGCACCTCATTGTGATACCGTTCAGAAGTTATATGCAGTGGAATTGAGAAAGCACTGATATTCTGTACATTTTTTTCCTTCTAGTTATTTTTAGAACAGTAAGATCAATGAAATTGGTATCTATTTTAAAAATTCTTGCATAAACCAAAGCGCAGTGAAGAAAGCTCTTTTGCTTGGTGCTGCCTTTTTATACTGTAGGCTTCCAGTTCCCAATCCTATTCAGTTATTCTCTGTAGAGCTCTAGGGAAGTGCTTTTTAAGGAAAGTTTTTAGCTGTATATATTTTATTTGGATATACTGTAGTTTAATATTTAATTTCTGAATGAAAGCTTCTCCCTATAATACCACTGTAGTATATGTATATTGATTGATTTCATTTTTTAATACTGTGTAGACTTTTACCATATGCTGAAGTCACTTCTAGAATGACTGTTAGTTGTACTTGGCATAATTCCGTTCTGCAGTTCTTCAGACTGCATGTGCAATATGCTTTCTTAACATCTTTTAACAGAATTATTTTTATAATGAAAGAATACTATAACTTTGTAGCATTTTAAAGAAAGTTTAGTATATTTGTTTTGATATTTTTAGCATCCCCTTGAGGATTATTTTTGGATTATTTTTATATTTGTTATAAATGTGATTAATTTTTAATTGAAAAGGCAAGTTATTTAAGACTACCATACATTGCTCAAAATGCCATGTTTGGCTGTTTGACAACATATGCTGCTTCTTTTCCTTTTTTGTTTTACATTACGAGAAAGAGTTTTAGTTTCCTGGATGAGTATTCAAAGGAGCAAATTCTTCAATTTCTCTCCCCTGTTTTTTTCTTTTTTTTAATGTGTGAGTGTGAATTTGAGCGAGTCAGTGAGTGCTTTTCACTTCTTCATCTGTCCTTTATTGATAATTTTTAACAATTCCTGAACTGTACGGATGAGAATACAGCATCATGTTCAGTATGTCATTAGTGAACTTGGCACAACTCATTCGGTTTTTAAAGAGCTATGTGTCTCAGCACTATCTTTGTCTTGAGACCGATTTTCTGACTTATAACCTTTTTTCTTGTTCACATTTTCTGCTATGTAGCATTGGATCAGCGGAAGATTTTTTAATTTACTTAGTGTAGCTTTTACTGTCACTTGTCAGATTGTTGAAACACTTTCATGTTCAACAGATGAGTTATAGGATAGCATCAGGCTTGTAACCTGACAGGACAAGTACCAACTATGAAAAGGGTGGTTTATGTTGTGCGAGTTCTGTGTTTGGGTTCATTAAAAGGAGAGTTCCTACATAGGGATGACTTTAGTCGTGTATTTCTGATGCAATTTTTAAAGATTTTGTGTTGTACAAGCTGAATATGATGATCTGTATGGTTAGTTGTGTGGAGAGAGTGAGGGGCAGAAAGTGATGAACAGTGTGAGAAAAGTGGGAAAATAGTAGTCTTTCTGATGAATTTTAAAAACTGTTCTTTCTCTGTTTCCTAATTTTGACCAGGATTGAGGGTTGAGAAGTGTGAGTTAAAACAAGATAAAGAGAGGTTGAACTAAAAGAACTCATATTGGGGAAGATGAAAAGGGCAGAATACAAGATGGAAGTAAATAGCAAATAGCAAGACTGAAGGGGACTGAGTGAAGTTCGAAGATCAGTTTCTTTTTATATACTTCTAGTTGTTAATATGAGATATACTGCCTAACAGGATCTCAGTCAACATGGACAAGCATACCAGTGAGTTAATATTTTAAAATCTGCTTTGGAGCTTTTCTTTAATGTAGGTACCTCAACAACTTTGAGGGCTTGTGTGTTCGTCAATTCCTCTGGAAATAGAAGATACAGAATATTGTATGCACCTGTATTGATTTATTAATCTTCAGTAAAAGTTAACATTGTATTAGCCAATCAATACTATTTATTACATGTTATTTGTACATGTTTTGCCCTGTTTTAAGAACTTTTTCGGTGGGTTAAGAATCATAAGATCAGCATTACAAACAATTAAACCTTAACACAACATATACATTGATATAGTTCAGTCATCACATATAACACCACAGGCTATGATGAGATCACCACCACCACCACCACCACTGCACCATCTCCTCGTGTCTTTATACATCTTCTGTTCCAGGGCATGATCTTATCTGAGACTGCTCTCCTCCACATATGATTTTACTGTCTATGCAGAGTTTCCTTGGTCTTTCTCTTTGGACAGTAAGGTCAAAGTATTTTTTGGCAGGTCTTTTGCTGTTCATTCTCATAATGTGTCCATACCACTGAAGTCTGTTCTTTATTACACTGGTGAAAGGGACCAATGATAAGTTATTCAAATCAAGTCTTTAAAGCAAATGAAGATCAAAATAGAAAATTGAGGTACATTAGATGCTTTCATATGCTTCAGTTTCTTAGTATAAAATTGCATATATTTAGTGAACTGAAGGTCTGCAGCTCAAGATTGATTTAAATATTTGTGGTGCTTGTGTGTATTAGTCATTTGGTCAGTTCCAACTCTGTGACCCCCAAAGACCAAAGTACTCCATTTTCTTCGGCCGTGTACTATTTCCCAAAGATTTTCCAGACTGCGAGTGGTAGTGGTGATTGTTGTTTTAAGAAAAGTACAACTAGGCAACCATTCTCTCTACAAATTGACATCTACAACTTCCTTGATGCCCTCGGAACCTAATAGCATCAGGGTCGGAAAAGAACAAGTGTTGACTTAGGGAGGTTGGATAGGATGAGGAGCCTGGCACAAATAAGTAGAAGTAATGCCAGGACTCATTGGCTCTGTGGTTGCCAAATTAAGAGCCCCCAGGGGCCTCCTATGACAGGCAGGGGATACTGTATGTGTTATTCTACCGCCCCTACCTACAGGGGCTGTTCAGTTTGAGACTAAGAAACTAAAGTGTGTGAATGCATATAATAGTTCTTCAACTTTCTATTTCAGTTTTAATTTAATTTAAAGACTTTTAATTTGAATTACTTCTCATATTGTGTTTCATGATGATTGTGTTGTATTAGTATTCAATCATTTATAATAATCTAAAGCATTTAACACACTGAAAACAGGGTAAAAATATGCATAATTAATTTGTAATAAATAGTATTGGTTGGCGTTTGAATGTTAAATTTTTATTTAATTCCTCTATACTTCCCGGCAAGGAATAGTGTTTGAGTGGAATTATTGTAGCTTAGGAATGATTGGAAGCCTAGTACTTGAGTGCATTTGAAATAATTAACTCATCTTGTTTGTCTTCTCTATGCAGTTAGATTACTTATATATTTTTGTTGGTTTCACCTCCTGTATTCTGTACTTCTCCTTAATGGTCCTCCCCTAGTACAGTGTTAATTTTATTCCCCCATTTCCTATTATGTAGGGCAACAGCATTTCTTCACTGCGTTAAATTACATTTCTGGATTTTAAAAATAGAGTGAATATATGTTAACTCAGGTTATGTGTGATAAGTGAATGGAAGAGGCTTTGAACACAGGTGTTACTAGGTTCTCTGTGCAATACCATAGAGGTCGTGGTGTGTTTAAAGCAATACTATTGTTGAGTTTTTTATTTTATGCATACTGATTTTTGAATAGTTATGCTCAGAACAACTTCGCAGTGTGAACGATCTCTGTGGGTCAGTATGTGAGTGATATCAAGTAAAACTTGAATTTGCCATATCTTCACAAATTGAAAGAGTAACTTATCCTGACTTGAGGTTGTGTTAAAAGTTATTTGCACGCAGTTGTGTAGGAATGTTTATAGGTGTATATGTTAAACTTCATTGGTGACTAATAGCCAAATAGCCATATGTGCCGAATAAGCTTGTATAATTTTGAGTATTGAGCACATGCACATTGTGATTCATGTAGTTAATTGTGTGAATGTCCTGTGTAAATAACTTTGTAGCAACTTTTGTGTTATAGTCACGCTGGATGTAAATATTAGTAGCATGGTGTTGAATTTTTATACTTCTATGTCCAAGGAAGTTAATTCTGTACATTGTTCAATTTTTGCTACATGCTTTTACAGTGGCATCATTCTTGGTGTGAGTTGAGGTCCATGCTTTATGTTCCTACATGGTGGAGTGTGACAACAGGGAACTTCCATCCGTTGGTCCTCTCCCTTCGCATTCTGTGAAGAATAAAAATAGTTGGGCGCATTGACAAGAGTGATTTCTTCTGTAGGATAGTTCTTGGAAATGATGTACTGGCAGAGAGGAGAGAGTACTGCATATTCACTCTTAACACTTTGATCTGTGCCCTTGTGTGACCTAACACTTTCAGTTCTTGCCCATTCTTCATGACTCATTTCCAATAACCCAGTCTTTTTAGGACTATTTCAGATCATTTTGTACACAATATTTGTCAATATTTTAAAAACCATTACCGTATTAAAAAAAAAAAAAGAAAGAAAGAAAAAAGGAAAGAAAAATGAGGGTCATAGAGTTTTTAGAAGGTAAGAATTAAGTGTCTACGCCAATATCTATATTTTCTAAATTTATTTGAAGACTTCACAGCTACAAAACTGACCACTTCCAGAAATATATTTCCAAAATGAGTAATTTTAATTTTACTGTATTTGCTTGTGTATTAGACCTCATCGCCATAAGACCTATCTGAGTCAGTGCGATGTAAAGCAACTAGCAAAAAAAAATTTTTTTAATGTATTAAACCCCATCATGCATTAGACCCCCCCCCCCTGTCTTTTCGAGATGAAGAAAATGAAAATAATCTTGCATATAAGAACCCCCAACGTAATTCGTGAGGGAAGACTAATGATTCCGCTTCTAAGCGGGTACAAGTCTTATTGCAGCTCTCATGACATCGCACATATTTGTGAATAGTTTCGTCCGTATGACCTATGCAATGAAAATGCGTCGAAGCCATGCAGTAATCTGTGTTTTGTAGTTAAGAAATGTCTGCCTCCATAGCGTAGGCCTACTGCAGCTCTGATGATGTTGCACAAATAGGTAAATAGGCCTAGTTTCGTCACCGACCTTTGCATTACAAGCATGCATCAGTCATGTTATTTGCTGTGTTCTGTAGCTAATAATGTCCACCAGCGTAATGGTTAGCACAATTAGCTGCCGTTCTCAGGAGTCTGAGTTCGATTTCCGGTATCGTACTGCCAGAGATTTACGAATGGCAGGAAGATTGATATGCGGTAAAAACGGTACATGTATCTCCCCTCCACTGGGGGTGTCCAAAAAGAGCTACACCACCTCGGGATGAGGAAACGAGTTTAGTTGAGAAATATTCATGGTTGTATATATTCTCTGCTTACACAAAGATACTTCCTGACTGTCACACAACTCTGCATACTGATAATGTTGAAACTATGGTTGGTTTGTACTTTGGAGACAAGTAATTTGAAATGTAAAGAGGTATGTATGAATTCATATACCAGGACCGGCTCCCCTATCTTCATTTCGAGGTATCAGCGATTTATATCTACTATTAGCAACTATTTTTCTATAATATACTGAAGTTTTGGTTGTTCTAAGATTGAATAACTAGGATACTGTTGCAACTTTGATCAGGTAGTGTGAATATTCACGGTTGCAAATCAACATTCTGCAGACTTTTCACTGAAGTAGTGTATTTACCGGAACAGAATTGTGAAAGCAGCTTTCGCTTTCCGATTGGTAGTTTTATCTTAGTGAATTATCAGTTTTCTATTTCTCACAGCTTCTTTCACTTCCTCATTATATTCTGCCTAATCAAGTGGAATGTAATTTTTGTGGCAAGTATTTACCTGTGGAAGGGCACCAGCCCCTGTAGATAAAAGTATAGAAATGAATACTATAATAATGATGTTGGTTTTACACCCCACCCACTACTATTACAGTTTTTGGAGATACCATGGTGTCAAAATTTTGTCCCGCAGGAGTTCGTTTACGTGTCTGTAAATTACTGGCATGGGGGTGATGTGATTGAGCCCCTTCAAATACCATCAGACCGAGCTAGGATCGAATCTGCAAACTTTGGCTCAGAAAGCCAGCCCCTTAATAGTCTGAGCCATTCAGACAGGCAATTTATTTGATATAGGCCTACCGATACCATCGTATTTTACAATAAAGATTGGATTATTTACTGTATGTTACCTTTGATATACTTTTTCATCCTCTACCTCATACCAGGATTATCTAATTATTCGAGGGGAATGTTGGTTTGCATGAATGCTTTTGTTGTTTCTATTTCAAATTGCTCTCGATTTTTTTCAAGTTCTTTGCGAAGTGTAGAGCATTGCTGATTATTTGTGTGCGTTTGTGTAGAGAACATACATTGCTACCAAGCATCTGAGAAGAAAACTAACGATAATTAAAATCTCAGACATTTATTAGAGCATTTTCAATAATAATTTGCAATTTTCATGATATTTTGAGAGGTCATTTTGCTAAAATATGGTATTAAATCACCTAGAAGGTCGTATTAGGCAACAAAGATACGAAAAGTTTTGGGTGTATCACTGTTGCCAAAAAAATACTGCCCCTGTTGACCTGTATTCCTCTTCTAAGTCTTCTGTGGTTTTCCTCACCTATGGCCAGCAGCTACTTTCCCTCCCAGGATGTAATGCAAAGGCTTTTCAATCTGTTGAACACACAAGTTTAAAATATAGTATATGCCGGGCTGAGTGGCTCATCGACGGTTAAGGCGCTGGCCTTCTGACCCCAACTTGGCAGGTTCAATCCTGGCTCAGTCCGGTGGTATTTGAAGGTGCTCAAATACGTCGGCCTCATGTTGGTAGATTTACTGGCGCGTAAAAGAACTCCTGTGGGACTAAATTCCGGCACCTCGGCGTCTCCGAAAACCGTAAAAGAGTAGTTAGTGGGACGTAAAACAAATAACATTATTATTATTAAAATATAGTATATAACACCATAACATACCTGTTAAAAATGCACACTACTAAACAAAGAACGGCATGTTTTGTTCTACAAGAACATCCTCAGCTTCTTTCAAATTACTTTAAACCATACCGAGCAAGTGGCCGTGCGGTTAGGGTCGCGCAGCTGTGAGCTTGCATTTGGGAGATAGTGGGTTCGAAACCCACTGTCGGCAGCCCTGAAGATGGTTTTCCGTGGTCTTCCATTTTCACACCAGGCAAATGCTGGGGCTGTACCTTAATGAAGGCCATGGCTGCTACCTTCCCAATCTCCCACCCTTCCATCGCTGAAAACCTTCAATGTGTTAGTGCGACGTTAAACAAATAGAAAAAACAAAAACTTTAAACCATGTGCATATACTGTATGTACAACATCGTTTACATTGCATAAACTATTCAGTGATTATGAATTGGTGATGCTATGAACAAATAATGAAATAAAGCGCACTTTTTTTTTTTTTTTTTTTTTTTTCCCCCATCACCTGTTTTCTACAGCGATGAATAGTTCAATAAAAGAAACAAGTTTGCATGTTGTATTTGATATTGTTGATACTATGATACTCATCTACACTTACTGTTCTGTGTAGCTTTGTAGGAGCTCGTTATGTGTGTTTACAGCTGTCACCTTGATAAAGTTAGAATTATCAAGCTTCAGACAGATGAGCTATCTGTTAGGAACTAATGGTTTTTAATAGGGCCACGCACTTCCTCACAATATTGTCGGAAGAGCATAGTGGTGAGTGAGTTTATGTACTGTGCAAGAGGTCAAGCTGGTGCTGCATACTACATTCAGAGGTTTGGTGGACAGTTCTTAATGCATGTATAATGCCATGCAAATTAATTGGAACATGACAATACCATACACATTTCATTATTTTTCACCTAATAAGCTATTTGCTAATAGCTAATATGTCCAGCTTTCTAAGTTGGTTTACATGATTTTTCATCGATTCCACAGCCTTTGAGCACACATTTTTAAGATTATCATCATCATTATCATCATCATTGCAAAACCATACTGTAATTAGACACATCATCATCATTGTGAAACCACACTATAAATAGAGAACCTGTGATCTATATTTTTGTGAAGTAGTGAAGTTTTGCGAGTTTCCTTTTGCAGAATAGATCACAAGTTTTCTGTTGGATTAATACCTAGAGTTCCCTGGCCACTTTTAGGTCACGAATATTCTTCACTGCTTTCAAGTATGCCAAGGAGCCAAACCTTGCTGAAAAATTCAATCACCATACGGAAACCTCTTCTGCAGCTTACCAGCAACTCTCCTTTCCAGTATTTGAATGTACTGGTTAATTTCATCATACCTTCAACTAATACTAAGTGTCCCAGTCCTTCATGTGCGATACGCCCTATAAAAGTCTTCTTCACGAGGTGTGTTATGGTCTGTTGCATATGTGCTGAAGTTGTTAGTTCATTCTTTGCTTGTTGCACATATTGAAGCCTCTGTCCCTGCCGTTCAAAGTTACTGTTATCAGAGGAAAGAACTTCCTTCCAGTATTAATAATGTGTGGTCTCCAGAAAGGCCTAGTGCAGGTCTTTCGAAATGACGCCTATAGGTGACCTACAAGTCTGGTATACCCAATCCAACCAGATGAACTAACCAATGATGGTTAAAATCCCTGATATAGCCAGGAATCGAACATGGGACCACTTGGACCAAAGGCTAACACGCTAACCATTCAACCACGGAGCACCGGGCGAGTTGGCCGTGCGGTTGGCAGCGCGCAGCTGTGAGCTCGCATCCGGGAGATAATGGGTTCAAACCCCACTGTCGGCAGCCCTGAATATGATTTTCCGTAGTTTCCCATTTTCACACCAGGCAAATGCTGGGGCTGTACCTTAATTAAGACCACAGCCGCTTCCTTCCCATTCCTTGGCCTTTCCTATCCCATTGTCTCCATAAGACCTATCTGTGTCTGTGCGAAGTAAACCAAATAGCAAATAAATAAAAAACCACAGAGCTAGACGAAGTAAACTCGTGTCCTTGTCAAGAGGTGGTGCAGCTCTTTTCAGGCACACCCCCATTGGAGCTACCCTGTACCGTTTTAACCACATATAGCTACAAGCCCTCCTGCCATTCTTAAATCTCGGGCAGTACCGGGAATCAAACCCAGGCCACTGAGGACGGCAGCTAATAGTGCTAACTGTTTACATCAAGGAAAGGACAATAATTTCCACCTTTTCAATACTATATATTGTGTGAAAGTTTTACATAACAGTTAAAACATCACAACTTTTGTACATTCGGTACCCGTTTCGACAGATTCCCTGTCATCATCAGCCAAGAATAATTAAACAAAGACAAGTATAGATCATGACTCTTTTGGTGTGATTACAATGGTGGATTAAAAATATACATTATATGTTTAAAATAGTATATACATACACAAATTGAGGTCAGTAAAATAGGCATATTTCTATAAGGTGTACACCTTAATATTTCTAATTAAAAGGTTAGGTTGTTGATGTAATATATAGTAAAATTTGATTGTAGGCTTAAATCTGTAATATTTTAACTTTTTGACCAGTCGATTCATTGAAGTCATGTAGCCATGTTTGACACATTAAAAAGGTAAACAAACATTTTGCCAAATGGTGTCCCACATAAAATATGTACAATAAAATTCGATTGGAGCTTCAACTTGGACTCAAGAAAGGAAGAATTATATTAAATGTTCAATGCAAGCAGAAATAGATGAGTTAATTTTTCACTACGTATTGATGTTGATAGTTAGAATGTCCATTGAACAGTTCAATATGTCGACTTGTATTCTGGAATGTTGGTTTACATTATTTTGAGGAATAGTGATTGAGGTTCTTGCTAAGGTGCTACTTGAAGATCTTGTGTTGTAAGTTGTGAATGCATAAATAGTTTGGAAAGATCCTGATCCAAGTCGGAACCTTATTCTTATTAGAAGACAATGAAAGGAGATCGTCAGAAAGGTCCATAGTATCCCTTTGAAATAGACTGAGAATATAGCGTGTATAGACCACTGCATCGATGCCACGAGCTTCAAGCTGCTCATCAAGCCAATTTTGGACAGCAGAGGGCATCGATACCAACTGTGGGTACTTCATGCTACTCTGATCCTCAACATATATGATATACTGGCATCATCAAATTTACAGATGTTGGAACGTCATCTAGTTCACGGAATGTCTTGTTATGCTGGTTATCTTCAATTAGGAAGTTAACTGGCTGAGAAGCAACGACTTTCTTGTGTTTATTCTTCATGTCCACACACAGAAGTGCCTAGGTGATGATTATTAGTACTATGCTGTTTGATACTACTATTAATACTGCAAAAGTTCAGCTTTAAGTAATATACCTGTTCGACAAAAACTATTACCGAGGATGAGCCAGCACATACATTGTGCACAAATGCCATTTATTGTAGATGTCGTTATTAAGTCTGACAGTTCAAAAAATGTTTAAAATTTCAAGATATCCATTGTTTATAAATAATGTCGCACTATGAAAAACTTGCTGTTACACATTTAAAATAATGGGAATTTCTGTGAACTTCGGAAAAAATGAAAGTCTCATTTTTAAGTTTCCACAGTGTTTGCCGCAGTATGCGTTAATAGGCACCATCCCATTCATTCATAGCAATCTCTTCAATTTTTTAAAATAGGTGACAGGAAAGAAAGCAATCAGTAAGTTCCAAAGCAGGGTTGAACAGACAACACAAAACGTACACAGAAGCCCCAAGTTGTATGTTTTGTACACACATACGAACAGAGACAGTTTATTTTATGCCACCCGACATCTACAATAAATGGCATTTGTGCACAATGTATGTGCCGGCTCATCCTCGGTAATTGTTCTTGTCGAACAGGTATATTACTTAAAGCTGAACTTTTGCAGTATTAATAGTAGTATCAAACAGCATGGTACTAATAATCATCACCTAGGCACTTCTGTGTGTGGACATGAAGAATAAACACAAGAAAGTCGTTGCTTCTCAGCCAGTTAACTTCCTAATTGAAGATAACCAGCATAACAAGACATCCCATGAACTAGATGACGTTCCAACATCTGTAAATTTGATGATGCCAGTATATCATATATGTTGAGGATCAGAGTAGCATGAAGTACCCACAGTTGGTATCGATGCCCTCTGCTGTCCAAGATTGGCTTGATGAGCAGCTTGAAGCTCGTGGCATCGATGCAGTGGTCTATACACACTATATTCTCAGTCTACTTCAAAGGGATACTCTGGACCTTCCTGACGATCTCCTTTCATTGTCTTCTAATAAGAATAAGGTTCCGACTTGGATCAGGATCTTTCCAAACTATTTATGCATTCACAACTTGCAACACAAGATCTTCAAGTAGCACCTTAGCAAGAACCTCAATCACTATTCCTCAAAATAATGTAAACCAACATTCCAGAATACAAGTCGACATATTGAACTGTTCAATGGACATTCTAACTATCAACATCAATACGTAGTGAAAAATTAACTCATCTATTTCTGCTTGCATTGAACATTTAATATAATTCTTCCTTTCTTGAGTCCAAGTTGAAGCTCCAATCGAATTTTATTGTACATATTTTATGTGGGACACCATTTGGCAAAATGTTTGTTTACCTTTTTAATGTGTCAAACATGGCTACATCACTTCAACGAATCGACTGGTCAAAAAGTTAAAATATTACAGATTTAAGCCTACAATCAAATTTTACTATATATTACATCAACAACCTAACCTTTTAATTAGAAATATTAAGGTGTACACCTTATAGAAATATGCCTATTTTACTGACCTCAATTTGTGTATGTATATACTATTTTAAACATATAATGTATATTTTTAATCCACCATTGTAATCACACCATAAGAGTCATGATCTATACTTGTCTTTGTTTAATTATTCTTGGCTGATGATGACAGGGAATCTGTCGAAACGGGTACCGAATGTACAAAAGTTGTGATGTTTTAACTGTTATGTAAAACTTTCACACAATATATAGTATTGAAAAGGTGGAAATTATTGTCCTTTCCTTGATGTAAATCTTGTTTCAATATGGAACCTAAGTATGAAATTCTTAACGTTAAAAGTGCCAACTGTGACACTACAGAGGCAGACTTTCTTCCAGTGATCCATTGTCCAATCCTGATGACTATGTGCCCACAAGAGATGTTCCCTGCACATTTCTCTTGTGAGGTGGTTTTTTTTATTACAGGTTTGCAGGCTTTCTTTCCAGCTGCCAGAAGTCCAAAACAAATATTAGAAATATGCAGATTCACTCCCTTTCCCCCCAGTTTGTAAGCCAAGACCACAGTAATGAGCCTGGGCTATGATTTGCTTCTTCTGAGGAGAAAATCTTCATCAAGCTGGTGCCATATTCATTTTCCTGCCACAATTTCCCCCTTTCTTCGCTGAAATTTAGCCAGTTTGTTAGTGCCTACATAGACACTAAATTTAGTAGCTGACATAATGGTACTGTCGCACTACGCTTCCCCAGGTTATATCCATTGAAGCCATATAGGGTCTTCCATCTAAAGTAAGACTGTCCAAGCGGTATTTTTATTCTCCTATACGTAACCTGCAGTATTGGAGGTGCGCGCATAGTTCTTGACCTTGCAAGCAGCGTGCAGATATTCGACCTCGCAGGAATCGATCGCCAGTCTGAATCTCAGCTGTTAACATTGCAACACTGTATTTTCGTATGTAAAAGTTATTTTCAGTACGAGTCGGCTCAACAGGTAGGCGATGCATTTGTTCAGCAATTTCCTGGTGAAGTGCCACTTTCACGGGCACAAATTCAACGGTAAATAAATTTGAAACTCCTGGCCTAGTACTCGATAAAAACCATGCGCACACGAACAGTTTTTAACACAGAAAAGGCCATATGACATTGGTGCGAATCTTGAACTGTCTTTACAAATCATTACTCTCACCATTGTTCCGTATTGAAAACAGCTATCTCACCGAATAAATCGGTCACAAAATTAGCAGAACAAATAGGGGTTTCGGTTTCTTCTGCACACAGAGCTGCAAAGCTGTTACACATCAAAGTGTACAGGTTTACACAGGGCCATTGTTTAAAACCTGCTGATCCAGCTACAAGAGTGAGATATTGTGAGCGATATCTTGCATCATTGAATGATCATTTGACCCACAACTTGTGTTCTTTTCGTATGAGGCCTGGTTTCATCTTAATGGTCATGTGAACAGTCATAACTTTCGCTATTGGTGTGCAGAAAATCCTAATGGTGTCTATGAACTCCCTCATTATGATAGGAAGATTGGTGTTTGGTGCGCTGTTAGAGCAAGAAGAATAATTGGGCTTTTTTTTGGTGGGGGGGCGCAACAGTAAATGCAGAGGTACCAAGATGACATTTTGATGCCATTCTTCCATCAGTTAATGGAAGAAGAAGAAAAATAGCGTGGGTGGTTTCAAGAAGATTCAGCCGTTGCTCATACAGCAGAAGATTCCCTTCTTACAATCTCGGAAGTGTTTGCAGACAGAGTGATCAGTGCTGGTCTATTTCCCCCTTGTTCTCCAGATGTAACATTGTGTGATTTTTACTTGTGGGGTAAACTGAAGGAAAAAGTGTATCGAATAAATCATCACACATTGCAGAAACTGAAAGAAAACATTATGAACAAAATCAGAAACATTACCATGGCAGAACTCGCTCACATCAGCCAGAATCTGGTTATGAGATACAATGCCTTGTTAACCCAGGAAGGACGACACTTCCAGCATCTTTTATAAGGTAAGATTTCATGTAAGATTGTATACATTCTTAAAGCAGGTCGGTCGCACGCGGCATAACTTCGGCTGAGGTAACTGTCTTAGTTTACGGTATATCGGAGACCTTGTATGCATTACTAATTGCACAAGGGAACCTCAAGATTTCTTAAAAGTGTCATATATCAAAATAAATACACTATTAACCTAAAACAATTTTTAGACATTAATTACCAATGAATAACAGGACAAAGAATGCATATAAAACATGGGATATAAGAATAAGCAATGTGTAGTACACTGTACTCAACTATTGGGAAAGTTATGAAGAAAAAACCTTGCTCCAATTAATTCGCACAGTACTGTATTACATGACAAAAATACATTTTGATGAGTTGAAGCGATGAATTCATGTATGACCAGTGAAACAAAAAAAAAACTGTTCAAAACAGTCCTCACTTATGAAAAGTTCCTGGCCATAATTAGGTGAGCCCTATATCAAAAATGGGTATGAACATTTTATGAGGAGAAGGTTATTTTAAAGAAATTGGAATGATCTGCAATATGGAAACTCTTCTGCTGCTATTTTTAGCTCTAGTTTTCAGGTGATGTCCCATGGTTATAAGTATTTGATTGCAGCATTGCTGAAGCTCCCTCTGTGATCATTAACAGAGTGTTGGCCTCTGTATCCAAACTAAGCAGGGTTAGTTGAATATTTAAAAGATGGAAAGAAGTCCATTAGGTACTCCATGTCGTACGATACCATAACCTGAAGATCTCTGGTGACACATTTGGTGATTTCGCAACAAAATTAACTAAAACTCTGCTATAGGTCGTCCAACAAAGATCCAGTATGCTCTGGCATCTGGTAGTTAAAATGGAACAAGAAATTGACATGCAGGCAGCCTAAATGGTGACAGATTAAAATTCTTGCAGTGGTACCTGAGGCCATGTGATTCTTAGTGCCTTGCCACCTAAAGACCATGTTCTTCTTCTTTCTTCTTCTTCTTCTTCTTCTTCTTCTTCTTCCTCTGTCAGTACTAGACCATTCTCTGTCTGGCAGCCTCTGTACATTCATCTGACCAGTTCCTGCCACAAACCTTTTCCTGGAAATCTTGAAACTGACTATTGATGCCCTAATTAAATTTCTGTCTATTATCGAGTCTTGATTTATGTATTATTATTATTATTATTATTATTATTATTATTATTATTATTATTATTATTATTATTATTGAAATAGGGTATAGCAGATGTTTTCCAAATTTGATGTTAGGGACAGGTCAATGTGTTCTCTCAACTGGCAGAGCAGTTAACAAAAACAGTAATACAGACAACTTTGCAGTTGGTAAACACATTTTCAGAAATATGTACCAATAAAAAATAAAGCAGTTTATAAACATACAGCAGAACTTTTATTATCCATCTCTGTACTAACCTATCATCAGATTATCCGATGGACTTTCATTTTAAATAATCAATAATCCACGGTAAAATTTTATATGCCTGCTAGAATATAGTAAAGCATTGCATTTCTTATAAAGATAAGGTGTGAAACGTCCAAGAATAGACCCCGTGCGAGGCTGAAGTTGCTATTCACAATACATCGTATTCTCATCTTTTCAGTTACTGGGAAGCTGTAGTAATTCGGCATGATGAGAACCATGGCCATGTTGGATTAGCGATTTTGCTGGATTATCGAATGTCAATATGGTGGTTTTAATTTTGTCAACTGCGGGGTTTAATGAAAGGCGTAGATTACAGAATTAAATTTAAACATTGAATATTTAGTTAATTAAACATACTTGTATTAATGCCCACCTGGTGGCCATGATAATTAAGGCGTCAAGTCTATATGGTCTGACTGCAGGGTTAGCCAGTCCCGTTGGTTGAAAGAAAAAAGAAAAAAAGTTACCCATCAGAATGTTGGCAGGTAGGGTAGGAGAGGTGGTAGTATACAATTTCTGATCCCCAAAAGCCTGGATTCAATTCCAAACCTCTCCGCAGTGTTCGTATGGTGTGATGGCATATGACGCTGTTAGTGATTTGTCCATCAGATGGGGACGTAAAGCTTTTAGCAGACCCCTTGGTGCTATTCGACAGGAGTAGGCTATGTACCGACACTGGGTTTCACCCTCTCCCTATCATCATCCCCACACCCAGACGTGCAGGTCACTCATGGGTTTCAAATAGAAGGACCTGCACCAGGCAAGCTGAACATGTCCTTGGCACTCCCGGCACTAAAATTCATGTGATAAGTTAGTCCTTTATTAATAAAAACAAAAAACAGCACTGTATAACTGCATGAAATATAGATGAACAGCAGGTGACTAAAGAAAATGGTGGCTACTTCAAACACAGTGGTGTGGCGTGACGGTCGAGGTCAACGAACATATGAATCCACCCGAAAAAAACGTGAGTGGCTCGATTACAGTATGTGCTGAACTGCAGAATGTTGGATTAAAGAGTGCCTATGGTAGTAAGGAGGAAAGAATTCGTCATAGAGATAAGCTCTGTCTTTTCTGATTATCTGTTCTTCCCTTACCTTCATCACGATGGATAATCGAGGTTATGCTGTATATTATTGTACTCCTTGCAAGTACTGCTCATAGCAGATGAAATTTAAGCCACCACTTGTGTAAATGCTCTATAATTTTCCCATCTGTTTTAAGTCAATTTTTTGCTTTCTCTGAAGTTTGAAAGGACAGTTATTTTTGTTTAGCTGCCAAGAGGAATGTTTTGCATTCCAAACTCACTCCATTGGCTTAAAATTTCTTAAACCACAGTGACTAAGTTCCAGTCTAAGTGGGGAGTATAGCCTGCAGTAGCAGGAATTATGATCAGGTTGCGCTGTGAACATAGCCCACAGTAGGTTTCAGTGAGACTTTAAAAATTGGGAATGAACTTTGCACTTCATTACAGTATTCTATAAAATTGTATGAAGCTTCAATTATACATCACTGAATGGCAGTACTGCCCAAGTCATTGTGGTGTGATGATTTTTAAGTGTCTTCATCTTAGAACACAACTGCAATTGTGGAGATGAGCTATAAATAGATGCAGCATTTTTGAACATTTTATGCTATGATATTGTGTTGTCATTAAATTTAACATGTTTTTCCCCATTTAAACTTTTTTTTTTGCAACAAAAATATGTGTAACACCAATCAGCTGACTTTTTGTTCTAATGAAAGCATGGGCATGGAAGAGATCGACATTTATATACCCAATTCTTTTAGAATGTTAACACAATCTTGTGCAAAAGCAAGCTCGTGGGAGGAGGGAAAGAAGAGCATAGTGACTGGTCCAGATTTCAAAGCCCAGACTGGAATGTGTTAAAGATTGTGGCTAAGAAATGAATACCTGCTGGTAAAAACGTTGTAACCCTCAAAATGCAAATTTTTTCGTTGATACAACGTTTCTGCACCCACACGACCCGTGGCAAAATTTAAACAAAATACCATTATAAATGGTCCGTTATTGGACATAATAAATTTTCCAGCTAACTCATTCCTGGTTGCCAGCGTTTCGCCCTCGTGTGCTAGGCTGAGCTCATCAGTTGGTACCTAGCACACCTACCAAGACGCTGACTAGTGCATACCATGGAGACCACTGCGTAGGCTAATTGTAGCCACCAGCAGTGCCAATGCACTATGAGAGACTTTGTCTCATTATCAAAAATTGATGCCTGCTTGGCCATTAGATGATATAGATGTTGATTCCCATAGTGAATCTGAAATATTTGTTCCGAATGAGTAAAGAAAAAAAGGCGCTCAACGTTCAAGTTTGCCAACATAACTTCCTAGATGCCTCACTCTGACCACATATATCGTTTATGCACGGAAACCCAGCATTCTAGAAAAGTGAGGGTTACAACGTTTTTGCTGGCTGGTATTCAAATATTATCTGATGCACTTAGGATTGCAGATCAGTAACAAGCAAAATGATCCCACTACAGGCATGCTTTAGCCATTCCCATGAGATGACTTCTAGCCCTCTCTGAGTTGACTTTCACCCCACCGTCACCACCACCACCACACAGAACACTAAGAACTTGTAATATCCCAGAGGAAATGCACAATGTTTGTATTACTATATGTTACTGTACTTTCTGATAAGTTTTTGTGAGTGGACATGCATGTACCTCTTCTTTGCAAGTGGCATTATGCCCATGAACAAGCTACTTGAAGAATTTTGTCCTGCTCATTAATAGTGTGGTGTAGTTATTACAGTATAACTACATTTTTTGTGATTTTGATGAAGATTTTACTCTGCATTTTAAATGAAGACAGACTTTCAGTTAGTCAACTCGTTAAATCAGACAACTTAACAGTTTGTTGTTTTCTTCTCACGCACAGGTACATCAGTTGATGAACAAAGATGCCTTTAGTTTCTACTATGAATCATTAGCAACAGTTACTTTAGCACAAGTAATATTTATAAAATTCATAGTGTTACTTGCTTGAGGCAAGAGGGTAGTCTGATTTAATGTTTTAACCAACTGAAAAGCTTCCATACAGGGCTTGAGGTAGACAAAACTGAAAAATATGTTTTATTATCTTTCCACGCTTTCTTTGAATGGTTCCATTCTCCCAGGGTAATCGTGCCCTATTATTGAATTTATCAAAGTTCTACCAGTATTTATTTTTCTTAGTTTAAAAACAAGTACTCCAAATTGATAGCATAACAGTGATAATATATAAACTGTGCATAATCTTTTAGGAGACAGAGATCTTCACTGGCTAAATTGCATTCTACATTTAAATGAAGGACATGCTCGAATTTGCTCATATAATTATATTTCTGCAGCTGTACTTTAAATATATTTTCAATACAGCTGTAAACTAAAATTATGTGATATGGAAAGAGGTTTTGAGAGGATTGACTCTACGAGTTGATAGTCCTAGTTCATTCCATTTTATAAATGTGTGATTTGGTTGGAAGTTTCTAGACATGACTGAATGGAGATTGCTGTTTTATTCATATTTGTGTATCTGGATATATATGTTCATAATACCCCCCGATTATGTTTGTATGATATGGCCATTCTGTGGATAATGTCCTCTAGCTTTCAGTAATTGGATATATTCATATATTTTTACTTTTATCCATTACTAGAAATTAGTTTTTGAGTGTGGTATTTAAAGCACTATCAGAAGTCAAGCTAGGAAGGAAAATAAATATTGTAAACCCCTTTTTTTTTTTTTTAACTTTATGTAAAATAATTTAGAAAGACTAATGTCTGGTGTAAATGTTTCTTCTCTGTATATATCAAGACAGTGTTTGTTAAAATGCATTTAATATATAGTAATGAACGCTCCTCTTCTTGTCATATGCTATGTAACAAGAATCTATTTACTTGTTTTGTATTTAATGAATTTTACATCTTACTTGTGTTTTGTTATTACTCTACCTGGTCCCAGTCACCATTCAGTGGTTCTTTGTGGTCCAGTCAGACATGCTTTGAAATATTTAACGTGTGCTTGGAAATATGTTTTTGTATATGTGTTTGCACAGTTAACGCTATGCACCCAGACTATTTAAAATGGTGTTGTTCACCTGTGCCAGCATGATTTATTAGACCAGGCCTGTCGAGACTTTGCACAGCCGTGTCAGCAAGCACCGCAGCGTGTTGAACCCCCTATCAAGTTGGTTGCTGTCACCCAGCCCCACAAGTGGAGCAGTAGTAAGGAAAAAGACCTCACAGATCAGTATTTGAACACATTTTGGGGAAGTCTCATACTTTATAGATGAAGTATATGTTGATTCAATTTTTGTAATAAGTTGGGTTTTTTTCTGCTTACATTTTGTGATAATTTACTTATGTATGTTAGGGTGTTGCACACAATATTTAACTGCCATGGTTGTATATTTACAATTCTTTCTGTATCAGAAACAAGTGTCTATGGTACAGCCAGTTGCGCTCATTGGTGGACGTTGTTGTATGTGAGAGTTCCTGTCAACCTGGGCTTGAAAAGCTTTAAAACTGAGGAACCGAAAAAGATAACTTTCGCCACCTGCTTATGGAGACTCGGATATTCTTATTTATTTAATGAGGGAATTTGCCTTAAAACTCCAGCAAAGTAGGAGAGTTCTCGAACCTTTGTCAACCTAGCATTACACTGTAGTTCTGCGAGCTCCAACTAAGAAGCATGCGGAACGTTTTTGTGTGACGCGGGAGAAGGTTTCATAAATAAATCAGGAATGTGCTAGAGCTCTACAAAGTCACTAAAACTATGTAGAAAATTCCTTTCTTTTAAAGGTCAAATTTCAACATAAATTATGTAGATTTGCTCCGACACAAACTGAATCTGATTATGGGAAGTTTGTTATATTTCCTTCTTCCCTATGATCTTTTCTTCAGCTCCAAAAATATTTTTATTACTTCTTTCAAATGGAAACATCGTTTTAATATTGTTCATCGGCTGAGCTGAGTGGCTCAGACGGTTCAGGCGCTGGCCTTCTGACCCCAACTTGACAGGTTCGATCCTGGCTCAGTCCAGTGGTATTTGAAGCTGCTCAAATATGTCAGCCTCGTGTCGGTAGATTTACTGGCACATGAAAGAACTCCTGCTGGACTAAATTTCGGCACCTCGGCATCTCTGAAAACCATAAAAGTAGTTAGTGGGACTTAAAGCAAAATAACATTCTCTTCTTCTTGTTTCATTTAGGCCAATTGAGGACCACGTCATTTCAGCTGTTTCCTTTGAGCTTTTTTTTAAATTTTATTTTACAAGTTGCTAACGTTGCACTGACACAGATAGGTCTTACAGCAGCAATGTGACAGGAAAGGGCTAGGCGTGGGAAGGAAGCGGCCGTAGCCTTAATTAAGGTACAGCCCCAGCATTTGCCTGGTGTGAAAATGGGAAACCATGGAAAACCATCTTGGTCCAGTATTCCTTCATTCATAGACAGTGTTGCTGCTTTTGCTCTTTCGTCCATGCCTTTCCAGTTTTCAGCTTTGGCTTTGGTTGGAAACACTGATGTTCTTGGAGTTTTTTCTTAACCCATTAGTGCATAGTGTCCGAAAAATCGGACGTTATAAAAAATAAATTTGTGTGATATTTATGCATGGTTTTAAGCCCACAATACTTTCTTGTGCTTCAGAAAGGCTGTAGCTAACAAGAACCAAGAATACATCATTCTTTATCCTTACCATACATTGCTGAATCACACTTCTTGCGAGCATGTACAGAATTTTGTGCAACAATCGAGATTTTTATTTATGAATTAACAAATATTTCCACTAATTATAAACTTTGGTATGGACCATATTGTTTACACTCCTATGAATCTACTGACACACAAAGATGTCAATTATGTCTTATTATTGACATGACAGAGGCGTAATCTAGTTGTCCTGAAAATCGGATGCAATGCACAGGGAGTCCTACTGTCTCAGACATTTGTATTCCCATACTAGTTTGATGGTGAGTGAAAGATTGGAAGTTTTGGAAGAAGAACCGACATTTGGAGAGGAGCAGCATATCTGCTTCAACAAAATATGAAAAAGGGAAGGCTAGGTCCAGTTGTAGTCAAAATATTACTGAAAGTTTACAGATGGAACAGAAAAACCAGAAACCCATGCAAAAGGAAGCTGTCATATGAAATTAAAGAGAGTATACATAAGATTGGGCCAGTACCCCTGTTTTCGATATCCCTGATAGAAAATT
Source organism: Anabrus simplex (assembly GCF_040414725.1). NCBI lineage: Eukaryota > Metazoa > Arthropoda > Insecta > Orthoptera > Tettigoniidae > Anabrus > Anabrus simplex. Next base: position 78,497,158 of record NC_090267.1, on the reverse strand, counting down.
CAAAAGTATTAGTAGGTCAAATTGTAACACAAAAGAAGCAACTCCAAAGTGGACAAGATCACAATTTACATCTCATTTGGTGACTGTTTTCCTGTCCCCCTCCCACATCAGATGATGCACAAAATTGTGAAATTCTGCCAGACCTCTTTCTCTGCCAGTGGTTATAGGATACCTTTCCAACTTTCCAAGTGTATACAGCAATGTAAAATTGAAAGGCTGAAATAATTTGGACTTGGGGGAAGTGTAGTCCTGTCTCTCATTGATGCAGGTGGAACTGAATCACACATGGTGCATGCAGTATTCTTTGACAACTACCTTACATTCTTGAAATTGGTAAGACATCTGGCTTCAGAGGGAATAAGTGCAACAGGGACATTTGAAGAAAACCAGTGCCCCCTTCAAAGAAAGGCAGACAAGAAAAAGAAGAAGGGGATCATACGACTGCAGGAGTTTTGGTGGTGCGTTGCTGGTGCACGGGAATGACAACAGTGTTGTCACTGCTGGTACGAACTACAAACAGATAGAGATAAGCAGTGCATCAGAGTGGTCCAGCTTAAAAAAATATGCAAAGTGTCTGTACCGCAATGAAAGCTGTTCAAGTCCTATAGTGGCACCCGAAGAGTGGATCTGCATGACCAGTTTGGACCTCACCTGAAATGCTTCTGTGGATATCATCATCAATAAATACATAACCGTAAATAGCGTATACAGTATTGTGATAAGTCTTTAGTGGAAGTTGTAGATCTACTTTACAGTGTAAATTGGATAAGAAAATCCAGCTCTCTAACATTACCTAGCTTGCAACATTATTGTACAATATAATGCTGAGTAACTAGTGTTGTTGTACTGACCCGAGTGCATAACATCCGATATATCGGACGACCTGTGTAAATAAAACTATCACTTGTATGAACTTTCTGATTGTTGGAACGTGTTTCTGCAATTATTATGAGTGGAAAGTGTAGCTAAATTGAATTAAAATACAAAAAATTAACTTTATGCACTAATGGGTTAAGTGGGTCACGCTTCTGTATATCTTCAAATGAGATCCCAATCTCCTGCAGCTCTTTCTGTACCTCACTGAACCATGCCCCCTTTGCCATTTTCTCTTGGAGGAAAGTGAAAATATGGCTGGTTAACCGTGTTGACTTCATTCGGGCCATGTGTCCATAAAAACTAATCTTTCTTCTCCGCATCACCTCGGTTAGTTTCTCCACATGCAAGTACAACTCCTGGTTGTGCCATCTCCTAAACTCGCCATTGTTTTCCTCAAAATCTTCCTTTCCTTAGCCTCCAATTTCTCCATCATGCTTTTTTTTGTTCATGGCGAGACATTCCGTTGCTTATAGAACCTCTGACTGGATGACAGTGCAATGGTGTTTGATTCTTGCGTTCAGAGATATAGATCTTTTGTTATAGACCTTTTAGTCAGATGGTAAGCCATTTCAATTTTATTCATGTGTGATGTAAAGGCTTCTTTTTTGGACTTGTTAGGTTCTATCCATTCACCAAGGTACCTAAATTTTTCAACCCGTTTGACTTTTCCGTGAGTCCCTTCTAGCTCACTTGGCGCCAGTTTGATGTTTGTAATGAATTTCGTTTTCTCAAAGGAGATTTGAAGGCCTGCCTTTGCAGCTTGTACTTAAAGCTGGTTGATCTGCTTCGTGGCCACATCCAAGGAATCAGCGAAAACCGCAAGATCGTCTGCAAATGCTAGACAGTCAATTGAAAGGTTCTTGTTCTTGTGGCCTAGCCTGACTCCGCTTTTGACTCCTTCATATTTCTCTTTCTCAAGAACGAAGTTGAACAACAGAGGTTCGAGATCATCTCCCTGCCTAACTCCTGTCCATATTTCAAAGGCATCTGAAGTCTCTCCTCTGAACTTCACTTTTGAGATGGTGTTGGTGAGAGTCTGTTGCATGTTCGCTCTTGTTTTACCGTCCAAGCCAAATTCCTTTAACATGTGAATCAAGGTAGTTTTGTCAATTGAATCATAGGCCTTCTTAAAGTTGATGAACGTTACTACGAAAGGCTTGCTCCTTAGTTTAAGATATGAATAACATTATTATTATTGTTGTTCATTGGCTCGGCCATCAGACTCCACAGTGGTAGGACACATTCAAGTACTCTATATGAACAGACGCAAGGTATTTATTGAAGATCGAGGCTTTGAGACCGAAGGAAGTTCACAGTGCAGTTTGATGGTTTGAATGAGATGCTTACAGTAGCTATTTAGACCTTAAAAAGCTAATGAAACCACTGTGTTGTCGCTGTATGGCTGCTGCACCATCTGTGGTTACATACAGTAGAACAATCAGTTTGGTGGTGTTGAGAGCTGTGTAAAAAGTAGTACACCTGGACAACCATCCTCTCTTAACACTAATCAGGGCAGGGGGGGGGGGGGGGGAATGGGTCCAATCTGTAAAAGAATAGAGAATGGATGTATCAGCAGAATTAGTAGAAGAACTAGTGCCATCACTCTTTTAAGTGCAATACCAATGCATGGTGCCAGTGTGGGCTACAGCTACTAATTGTACCACATCTCACTGTCAGCTGTTCTTGTATTTAACCAAACACAATATTATACTGTACTTCAAACACTTAAATATTGAATTTACAAACTTTCTGTTCAAGAAGGTATAATCAGCATTTCTTACCACCCCTTCAAAAAAGGAATACGCTGGAAAATGGAAATTACGAACAGTGGTTGGTTCAGAACTTTTCGGAAGATATTCTGCTTAAAAATAAGTTTATAGCACTAGGAACTCTATATTATGAGAATAGTTTCTGTTTTAACACTATTGGTGTTCAGGGTAGTCGAAAGTCAGGCACGGCACTGTTTATTCAGCTGAATTTGGTGTCACCAGTTTGACTGAATGTACAAATTTTATAAAAGTCCAGCAACTGGGAGGTTGTGATAAATGTTTGAGAGTAAGTTGGATGAAAACTGGTGTTGTTTCAGACCACAGAGGAACTGTCAGGGTCAGATTTTTCAGTACATGCCAGGTAAAATTCTACAAAAGGAATAGACAGATACGTTCACGTTGCGTAGATCCTAGAGAAAGGATATGACAGGGTACCGAGAGAAAAGACGTTAGCCATACTGAGGGATTATGCAGATTAAGGGTAGATTATTTCAAGCAGTCAGAGGAATTTTAAGTGGACAGTTGGGCTGCAGTGAGAATTGTTGCTAGAATTAGTTCTTGGTTCAAGGTACTTAGAGGGATTAGAGAAGGCTGTAATCATTTACTAAAAGGTAAAAAGTTAGGTGGAACTATAGTAAGCATTCTGGCCTATGCCAATGATTTGGTCTTAACAGGAGACTACTGAAAACCTGCAACTCGAAGATAGATATGATTATGATGTGAAAATGAGCATTTCCAAGACTGAAATATTCAGAATATTGAATGTCAGCTTGGGAATACAAAACTGGAACAGGTAAATCATTGAAAGTATTCAGAATGTGTATTCTTCCAGAATGGTGGTAAGTGAGAGAGATTGAATCAAGCAGTGAGCTCGCAGTTGCAATCAACAGTATTCTGTAAGAAAGAAAAAAATCAGCTCCCGAACAAGACTTCTTTTACATCCATGGTGAGGTCACTGGTGTGAATGGTGATTTGGCCCAGTTTTATGGCCAGATGCCTTTCCTGACACCAATGCTATGTGGAAGAATGTATTCACTGCTGTATGTTTCTATGGTAGTTAGCAGTGTATTGTGTTGTATGTATATATCTGTTAAATTTTCAGCCCAGAGTCTGCTTGGATCCTCAAAATAGCACCTCTAAAGCTGTTATAGGAAAACCACAAAAATGGATGGTGGCATTGTAATGAGGTGCACAAGGTATAATGAGGAATGAGATAATTAGTCATTGCCTTCCTCATGTTTGTATGAAGAGGAGTGTATTGGACAAATGCCCAGTCACTGAGTCGGAGGAATCAACCAGACGTAGTTAAAATCTCTGATCTGGCAGGGAATCAACCTGGGACCCTCTGAACCGAAGGCCTCGATGCTGACAATTCAGCTAAGGAGTGAGACTTCCAAATTAACTTTAATGTTTCTAGACATGATTATATAGTTTTTGGGCTTTTGCTGTGTCAAGAAAACAAGGTGAAATTCTTTACATTTCAGAGAGACTTTGCCCCGCGTCTTGAGAAGAAAATCTTGTCTATTCACAAGGAAGACTTCTCTAGGTTTAAATTTGAGAATACTTTACCTTTGGTCTATTGTAAGTGGTACTCTCATTCATCACCTAATGGCCTACTGTGCGCTAGTATTGTTGCTTCCCAGTATAAAAGAAACAACTTAAATTTAGGTATAATTCTGTTATATGTTTTCTTTTTCAGGTAGTTACTAAAAAAAATTTAATTAATAAATTAGTTTTGACAGACTGAAGAATCTAACGTTTATAAATTGACTGAGTCGAAACTGAAAAGAGATGACTTCAAATACGACAAATCATCAGGAAAGTTAGTCTGGTAAAGTATTATCGATTAAAATTTATAAAACATCACATTGAGATTTTTTTCTTCAGGTTCTTAAATAGTTTTAGGATCTTCTATAATTATCTCTTTCAGTAACGTTACAGAACGTCCTACCGGGTGAGTTGGCCATGCGTTTAGGGGCGCGTGGCTGTGAGCTTGCATCCGGGAGATAGTGGGTTCGAATTCCACTGTCAGCAGCCCTGAAGATGGATTTCTGTGGTTTCCCATTTTCACACCAGGCAAATGCTGGTGCTGTACCTTAATTATGGCCACAACCGCTTCCTTCCAACTCCTAGGCCTTTCCTATCCAATCATCACCATAAGACCTATCTGTGTCGGTGCGACGTAAAGCCACTAGCAAAAAAAAAAAAAACACAGAATATCCTAAACATTATCTATTATTTAGCTATTCTTTATTTCATGATCATTTGTATCTCCTTTTCTCACCCTTTAGTGTCACTAACATCTCAGCCATAACCCTGGTTATTGCAAGGATGACAACATCCTTGATAAGGCTGAGATGAAGTGCAGAAGTTATTATGAATCAGTGTTTCTATGCAGCCAACCATCCTTGCTATTATTTTCATGAAAATTGGTTGTAAAATCTACTATTGTTATGTAAACTTGCTTGTACTTTTCTTGTCTTGCTTGCATGCCTGCTTGCTTGAACATCGCTTTGTTTTAGTGCAAGTAGGGTTTATGTCACTACATGGTTCAATCTGACGGGAAGGGATTGAAGTAATTGGTAGCTGCAGTCGCTTAAGTGTGGCCAGTATCCAGTATTCAGGAGATAGTGGGTTCGAGCCCCACTGTCGGCAGCCCTGAAGATGGTTTTCCATGGTTTCCCATTTTCACACCAGGCAGATGCTGGCACTGTACCTTAATTAAGGCCACGGCCGCTTCCTTTCCACTTCTAGCCCTTCCCTGTCCCATCGTCGCCGTAAGACCTAACTATGTCAATGCGACGTAAAGCAACTTGCACCAAAAAAAAAAAGAGAGAAGTAATTGGTTATGTGAAAATTGAGTAAGTTTCACTGTTCCGTAAGCAAGGAAGAATTATTCTGTACCAAGAAACAGAAGAAGAAAAAGAAGAAGTCAACAGTAGACTGCATATTTGTAAACGGTTAAGATGTATTACTGCTTTCTTTCACTTTATCAGTACAGTGGTGTTGAAATACGTTTCATATGCAACTTACAGTCCCACATGATTTCTGATTACAGTAAATTAATTTCATGTGGCTATTTCTAGCCAGGTGCAGCCCTTGTAAGGCAGACCCTCCAATGAGGGTGGGCGGCATCTGCTATTTGTAGGCAACTGCGTGTTATTGTGGTGGATAATAGTGTTGTGTGTGGTGTGTGAGTTGCAGGGATGTTGGGGACAGCACAAACACCCTGTCCCCAAGCCAAGGGAATTAAAGGTTAAAATTTCCAACCCGCCCGGGAATCGAACCCGGGACCCCTGTGACCAAAGGCTAGCACGCTAACCATTTAGCCATGGAGCCGGACTCTGATTACAGTGATGGTTGTGATGACCTGGTTTAATAAAGTCAGTTTCAGGTCTTAGATAGGGCGTTTCTAAACGAGACTAACTTATGGTATAGAGATTATTTGGGACAAGTTGACAAAGAACGATCTTAGGACGTTGGAAAGGGTCAAGGCTTGCTATCTAATGACAATTTTGGACGTATCTACACGAGATCAAGGCTCGTCTACGAACCTTTTCTAATTGATATATAAGTAATAATAATAACAACGTAAACGTTTCCACCTTTTCAATACTAAAATATATTCACAAAATTATAAATTACACGGTACTAGTTTCGACCCATCTAGGGGTCATCATCAGACGTATTGGAGCAAAGATCATTTTTGGCGAAATCCTAAGAAAATGTTATTTTAAAGAATAACAAGTGAAATGAGATGTTATTATGGTAATAGTTAATAATACAAGGAATATACATACTAAGAGGTTTTTTAACTATTACCATAATAACATCTCATTTCACTTGTTATTCTTTAAAATAACATTTTCTTAGGATTTCGCCAAAAATGATCTTTGCTCCAAAACGGCTGATGATGACCCCTAGATGGGTCGAAACTAGTACCGTGTAATTTATGATTTTGTGAATATATTTTAGTATTGAAAAGGTGGAAACGTTTACGTTGTTATTATTATTACTACTTATATATTATTCTCAGTTCAATACGGACCAAAAACATGAAATTCATAACCATCAATTTTCTAATTGAGACGCTGAGATTAAAGTTCTCCCTTCCATCAACTGACAGCTGGAAGAGGCTAATGGATGAGAGGCAGGAGAAGAAGAAAGAAATCTGGTTATAGTTTTCCTTCACTGAGGCCATGGTGAACAAGACTTGGGCGGATACAAACCAGGCACTGCAACACTTTGTGACCTCAATGGCTGTACATGGATTCAATCACAGGGTTTGCAAGTTGAAGTCTTTCCGCAACCCAAGTAACGTGCTTGTGTGAACTCTGCGAAAACCATTGTGATTGTAATCACATTGTTAATTGTGAAAAACTAAGTCGCTCATTGAGTTCTGTACGTCTGATTGTCTTTAATTAATGCACAATCTGTGTGCTATAATAATAATAAATTAAGACCAACAAACTTTGGGATCAGATTGAAAGAAAGTTATCTAACACTTTTTGTTAAGGAACCCATGGGCTGTGACACTTCGTTTCAGCATATGAAGGATTTACATAATCACATGTTTCAATCTGACAGGAAGGGATTGGAGTAATGTAATCAGTTATGTGAAAATTGAATAAATTTCACTGTTCTGTAAGCAAGAATTATTCTACACCAAGAAAAAGAAGTCAACAGTTGACAAACAGGTTATTATCAAATTAGATGGTTGCAAGATACTGAGGTCAGGGAGTAAACAAAATCCGTTGAAAAATGGTACTGTGCTGCAGGAGTAAACAAACTTGGTGATTGTATTAGTAACATAATGACAATTGTTTGTTTATATTAAAAATTGTGTTGGACTGGAACTGTTTGTCACAGTCTCACTGTTAAGGATGACTGTTTTAAGGTGTCTAACATCAAGGTCATCAGCCTGTAAATGCTAATTCTTGTGTTAAAAGCTCTTCACCATTGCTGTAGTAAAAGTTATTGGTGCAAATTATTGGACTTTTTCTTACCTGTAAAGAATCTCATATTTTTAATAATGTTATTATGAAAGAGAGGCTGAAGAACTTCTCCACATCTTCTATATATATATATATAAAAATGAACATGTCCTGACTGACTGACTGACTCATCATTGCTGAGCCAAAGCTACTGACCACAAATTAAATTTTGAGGATACATTTATATTACAATGTAGGTGCTCACTAAGAGAGGATTTTTTAATATTCCATTGCTATGAGGGTAAGAAAAGGGGTGAATTTTTGAAGTGAGTGTATATTTCAAAAACGTAATAGTTTAAAGACGTGAAAATTGGTATTTGGAATCTCCTTTAAAAATAACGAAACATATTTTTTTGTTTTCAGAAAATCCTCTTAAGGATGGGCTGAACACCTTTTATGAGGACATTTATATTTCAAAAACTGAAGATGTTACAGTCATGAAAATTGAATTTGAAATCTACTTTAAAACTAAAGAAACAACTTTTTTTGTTTTAGAAAAATCTACTTAAGAGGGGGGAAACAGGAGTGACAAAGGGGGTGAATTTTTAAAAAGAGTATGTCTACAATATATCTCTAATGTAACATGTTACAGACTTGAAAATTGGTATTTGGTATCTCCTGTAAAAGTAAAGGAACATGCATAATTTGTTTTCTGAAAATCCACTTAGGGGAAGTGTTGAAGAGGGTGAATTTTTAAAATGAGCATATCTGCAGTAGGCCTATGTCTCAGAAACTTAACATATTAAAGAAGTGAAAATTGTTTTTTAAATCTCTTTTAAAAATAAAGTGACTTTTGGAAAACATTTAGGGGTGGACTGAAAGAGGGATTGAATTATTTTCATGAGGATACTTACATCTTGAAAACTGAAGATTTTACAGATATGAAAATTTGTATTTGGAATCTCCTTTATTATTAATTATTTTAAACCCACATTGGAGCACTTTAATCAATCCGATCTTAAGAGTATCAACAACAAATTTGGCTTATGTTTCTTCTTCTGCTCCCAGAACTTCTTCATTCTTTCTGACCTGGCTGCCCTTTCTTCGTCAGTTATGATGTACCGTTTGCATTTGAACATTTTTAGGTTAAGTCTCAATTCTTTGTTTCCCAGGATCCCCTTCTCTTCTTGGTCTTCAATTTGCTGCATTGTCAAGCCTAATTCATCTAAATCATCTTGGACTTCTTTGAACCAATTATTCTTGGTTTTACTTTTCCAAAAGTAGTTGAAAAGATGTTTCAGTTCCCTGGTTTCTGGTAGTCTTGATATGTGGCAGAAAAATGCAACCCTTCTTTTCTGCATTGTGTCTGTTATTAACTCAGTTTCCTGGTATATAATTTCATTAGGTAATAATTGCCATTGTCCATCTACTTGGTGTTTTTTGTTCATGATTGTTCTAAGGATTCTTCTTTCTGTCTTCTGTAATTTATCTGTTGTTGATTTGGTGTTCAAATTGAATCGTGTTTCACTAGCATAGGTAGCTTCAGGTTTAATAACGGAGTTGAAGTTTATGAATTTTGTTTTTATCGAGGGATATTTCTTCTTGTAGGTTGGCCAAGTGATACATAATGCTTGTTCCAATTTAGTTGTTCTGTTTTCTACTGATACTTTCTCGTTTAAGTTCCAAGTAATAATCTCCCCAAGATACTTGAATTTATTTACAATCTTAATTTGTATGTTGTTAACTAGTGTGATAGTTGGTGTTTTAACCTTGAAGGTAGGCATCATTTCAGTCTTTCCAAATGAGATTTGTAGTCAGTCTTTGGCTGGTATTTTTTCGAGTTCTTCAGTTTGGTGTTTAGCTTCTTCTTCACACTATTTGCGAGCAGCGCAAGGTCATCTGCAAATACCAGGCAATTGAGTTTGATATTTTTGCCAATTTTGATGTTTGGTTAGCATTTCAAAGTCCAGTCCAGATTTCAAATGATTCCGACAACTCCCCTGTGAATTTAACTTTAGATTTAGTGTTCTTAATGGTAAATCCAATAAGGTTAATAAGTTTCTGGTGTAATCCAAATTCCTTGAAAATTTTAAATAATGACTCACGATGGATGCTGTCATACGCTTTCTTGAAATAAACAAAAGTGACGACTAACTTTTGTTTCTCACTCTTTGATGTTTCATGATCCACTTAAGACTGATTCTCTCCTACTGCCTTGTAGTTCTTGAGCTAACCAGTCGCTTTGATTACTTCATTGAAATCTGGTGGTATAACCTTTTCTTGACTTGTTTTATTTTTTGGATAAAGATCAAATTCTAAGTATTCTTTTGGTTCCTCAGCATTTAGTAATTATTTGAAGTGATTGGCTAGAATTTTAGCATTCTCTTGATTATTGTATGCTAGTTTCCCTTGTTTATTTTTTCACCATGAGTGTGGGCGGAGTATACTTTGATTGATATTGTCTAAATGTCCCGTAATAGTCCCTTGTCTTGTGTTGTAATGACTCATCTATGATGTTCGGTTTATTTTTTTATTTTTTTATGGTCTCTCTTGATTCTTCTAATTTCTTTAACCGCTTCGCTTCTAGCAGTGGTTAGTTCTTCTCAAGATATTTTGGTTTTCTTTTGTTGGTCACTTAGCCATGCTTTGTGCCTTGTCTGTATTGCCATATCACATTCCTCATTCCACCAGGCGTGTTACTTTCTCCTTCTAATAGGAGTAATTTCTTCGGCAATGTTTTTCAGTTTATCATTAATCGTTTTCAGTTTGTCGCTTAGATTTGTTTTGGATCTCTCTGAATACAACGCATTATTTATTAAGTAGCTGGGGTCATATTTCCTCCTCCTAGTAGATTTTGGTGGTTTATATTTCTTTCTTGGGGTTAACTTGATTTTTATCTTTGAAATATAGTAGTCTGAATCAGTGTCCACCCCATGAAGGACTTTGACATTATAGATTTCTTTGTGGTACTTTTTATCCTTTGCTACGTGGTCTATCTGAAACTCACCCATCTCACTTATCTCCCTCAAAAATAAACACGTATTCTTTTGTTTTCAAAAAATCGAATTGTGGGAGGGGAAGATGAGTTGAATTCTTTGTTTGAGGATACTTAGGCCTATATTTTGAAAGCAAAGAATGTTATGGAAGAGAAAATTGGTATCTGGAATCTCTTTCAAATATAAAGACGCATGTACTTTGTGGCGGGGGGGTATGGGAACAACTTAAGGGGGGTGTTAAAGGAGTTGAATTCTTTTTACGAGGATACAAATAAGAAGTGGACTTAAAACAATACACCCATAAGGGGGTCTTGACTGGAGGGTGAGGAATGCATAAGGTTTGAAACAAATTTAACTGTTCAGAGAGTTAAATGGGTGTTAACATCTGAAAACAAATATATTCATTCCTTCCCCCCAAAACAGTTTAACGAACAAAGACAAAATTCCAAATAGCGGTATATATTTTAAATCCCAGATGTGAAATAGGAAATATTTTTTAACGTTCCACCCCTAAAGTGTTAAATGAGGTTAGGTCCATAAATGAAATTATTCATCCCACCAAAACCGTTTGACGTACAAAAGTCGTAATTTTACTTCAAAATATTTCTCTCTTAAGGGATTTAGGTGGTGGTTAACTCTCAAAAACACAATATCCATTCTTCTGAAACCGTTTGAAGCACATTATTATTTTTTTTTTTTTTTTTTTTTTTTTTTTTTTTTTTTAAATGACGGGTGGTATTCTATATCCTAGATGTTAATAAATATTTAAAAACATTCTCCCCTTAAAAAAGTATTCATTCCTCCATTACTGTCCGACGTACAAAATCAAAATTTTACAGGTTGGTCGCTTTTACATCCTAAATTTTAAATAAGATAGGGTTTAAAACATTCAAATTCTTCCGTATGGGGTTCAAATGAGTGTTAGATCAGAAAATATTTCTTCTCAGCCCTTGGCAAGCTCGTTTCTGCTTCCTAGCTTTGTCAGGAAGGTAGGCTTCAGCAGTCATTAAGGGGCCATTTTGACAGATATGGAAAATGTGGGATACAAAGGAAGCTGGATAAACACAGGACAAGGGAAGAGATAAGAAGAAGCTGGTAAAAAACTAGAAACTCAGAACAAACACAAAAGAATTAACGGAACCCAGTGGGTCGATGTAAGTATTAGAAAGGAAAATCAAATGGCAAATCAAGTTATGTATAGAAAGGTAGGAACACACAATGACAGGTTAGTTGGGTAAGAGAGAGCAATAGGAGGAAGGGAGGAACAAACATTAAAGAACTAATGGACAAGAACAATGTCCACATCAAATAGATAGGCTGTCTCCTTATCACTCCCGATTCTTCTCAGGCCTAGCAGGCTTCCAGTCTCAACACACTTGACACATGTTACGAATGATAAACGAGGCTGTAGAAGAGGCCAACTAAGACATTGATCATGATGATGAGATTTTAGACAATGAGGTAAAAATTCAGTGTGAAAACTCAGGTGCATAGCAAGAGTTTGAGGGAGTAGATTTATCTAGAGTTGCAAGTACCTTGTCAAAAATGATGTTACCAACTGGAATAAGAATGCATTTTTGAAAAGTGGTTGGAGAAATTAACAACCTTTCGTCTTGTCATTAAGCATGTAACAAATAAGTGAAACATATTTCTATGAAGAAAATATTACTACAGTATTAGAGACTTGAACTTGATTGGAGAATGCATCTTGCTTTAACAAAAAGGGAAAGGATAGAAATGGTAGAACTACTACTGTAACCAAAATATAAAAGATCTGAGAAAGACTGATGATCTACTCTGGCCAATAGTCTATTTGTTGATTCTGCTTACTTCTCAGGTATCTACAATTTAATGAAAAGTCAACATAAAATGGCAGATTGAAGTTAAATAATTTAGCTCCTTTTATCAGTATTTACAAATCACCATATGTTGTGATTATTGTTTTAAGAGAAAGTACAACTGGACATTCATTCTCTCTTAATATTATTCAGGAAAAGATTGGTCTGACACTTATTAAGAATGAGGGTACGAGGAAGAGAAAGGGAAGGACCACATAGGGCTTTAAATTGAAAGACTTCATATGCCTTACAAACCTAAAACAAAGGGAGGTTGGGTAAGGCAAATGCAAACTAGTTGGCACTAGTAAGTAGAAACAATCTCAGCTAGGACACTGTGATCACTAACCCACTCTCTCAGTTGAAAGCCTCTGGGGGTTCCCCCTTTACTTACCTTCTACGATAAGCAGGGGATGCGGTGGATGTATTTTACTGCCCTCGCTCAGAGGCAAATTTAGAATATGTGAGAAGTGATGAAAGGTTTAAAATCATTTGAGGAAAATTAAGCAGTTATGCAATTTGTACCAAGTAAGACAGCTGAAAATATTTATTTATGATCAGCAACAGCATAACGCTGAATTACAAAGGTCCGAGCTATGTACAATATATGTACAATGAACTGTGGCAAATAATCATGTTTGGAAAACTGACCTATCTTGTGTTTGTTCAGAATGCTTGGAAACTGAAAGAGTCTGTCTGAAAACACTTTCTGAGTGTTCTTTTCTGTCATCGTTGATCTTAATTGTTGTGTATAACAATAGCCCTGTGCGACAACTATGAATGTGCAGCAGTGTCAGTTAAATTGTTTTATTTTTAGAAATAACCACTAAAGTACAAGCAAACTTTGGGAATACGTGTAATCCTAGAGGGCTTGTCACCAAATCGTGGACAGAGGATTCCACGGTCAAGTGGGTTGGTTTCTAATGGAACCTATAGACCCACAGAAGGCTCAAACAGTTTACTCTGCAGAGAAGGTGAAATATGGTATAGTGAGTGAAACAGAAGAGGGAAAACAAGAGTAGTGTCTCTACTCCATGTTAGAAGCAGCATAAATCTCTGCTGACAGAACCTCTAACATACTTGGCAACATACTGATAAGCCAGCCATAGAAACAAACTGTCATTTCCGTATGGACTGATGTATGTATCAAAGATTTTGAAGCAGTGCTAGGCCGTTCCTCATAAGCAACGTCCATCAACAAGGCCCAGTCAACCAAGATATATGCAAAGGTTACTGTGGCATGGGTGACAATGATCAAACATCACGTCCAGCTTTGCATTGTTCAATGTCAGCACTATGCCTGATAAGCATACTTGCATTTACAGTTGAAGAAAGATGCATCGACGTCTGTGATGTGCAGGATACACATAGAGTGGAGAGAAGTCGTATGACATAGGGTGAACAGTGGTACTTGTATAACAACGAATGTTACTGACATTGTTGCATCAGGGAAATTCCACAGTTCTGTCTCCGAAGTCCAGAGGTGTGATGACCGCCCGTTGAAGATTGAGTATGTTGCAGAGAGAAGGAAAGTCCTCCTCAAGCCCTTATCCCCCCCCAAAGAGGGTTGCCCATAACGACAAGAAATTATAGGCATGGTTAGATGAGAAAACTACTGAAGAGCCTCTAGAAGACTAATTTTTGTCAGTGATCTCAGGTAGCCCATGGTGGACATCGATATGGAGAGAAATGTGACAGCAGTCTTATTAAACACAAACAGACCTTCTGGTCATCACCAAGAAAATGAAAATCCACAGTCTGTTTCCAGTCGTTTGACCAGGTCAGGATGGAATGAATGAAGCCCCCATCTAGCGACAAGGTTATAAATTGTGCTGGCTGCCAAAGCCTGTTGCACTCCTCTGGGGCAATGAGTAATGACTGACAGATGACATGACATGAAATGAAATGATATTAGAATGTGTTGTTGGAATGAAAGATGATAGGGATAACAGAAGTACCCGTAGAAAAACCTGCCCCGCCTCCGCTTTGTCCAGCACAAACCTTGCATGGAGTGACCGGGATTTGAACCACGGAACCTAGAGGTCAGAGGCCGGCATGTTGCCGCCTGAGCCATAGAGGCTGTCATCACCAAGACAGGATTCAAAAAGCATAATTAAGTAACATACTAGAGTGGCACAAAGCCAACACAAATTAATTACTTGTCAGGTGTGGAGACCTCAAAGACATGCTAGACACTAAAGTCAATCGCTGATTTGCATTTAGGGCTGTCCAGAGTTACTATATTATCCCTAGAAAAACAGAGGACACCTTTCAAAAAATGTTATTATTTTCAAAAAGAGCCATTACCCTACATACTTTAACATGTCATCTGTCTCTGTGCCCAAACATATTTCTTAGGTGAGCCAATTTGTTTTAACAATTGTGGAAAACTCTTTAATTGTGAATGCATGGCATATTTCTAAGATTATACTGCTCAGTTATAATGCCCTTTACCATTCTATTCCTTTCTTTGACCACTGACTTTGCAGAAGAGAAAATACTCTCTTGATGTTAGCATTAAGCACAGGAATTGAATAGCAAAACTATGTAGATTTACCAGCTCAGAATGATTTCCAGCATCAGGCCCATTTTTCATGTGATAGCAATGAACAGTATTCAGAATTTCATTTTCTTTTATATATTTCTGAAGATGACAGAAATCATCAAAGCACTCATTGTCATCAATATTTACACACTTTGACATAACATACTGCACAGCAAGTCCAAATTTGTCCCATGTTGTTGGGCCATTTAAACTCATAGCACTGAACAAAGTGAATTCATTGTATATTGCTCACCCAGATGTTTATATGTTGAAGGAGCTAAAACAACTAGTATATACTGTAGTTTCTCAGCTTTCTAATTGAACTTCTTGCACTCATCTTCATAACCTTCTTCCTTCATCTGAGACATCATCATCATTATCATCATCATCATCATCTTGACTTTAAGTGGAACAAATTTTGACTCTAATCTATTTTCAATTGAAGTATTTACATTTCCAAGTATTGACTGCATCTCTCTGCAGTGGATCAACATTAACTTGAAACATTTCCATTAAAGACTGAATGAGTAACAAGTACATCTCACTAAAGTTATTTGCAAAGAAAATGTTCTATCACTTCAGGTGGCTGCAGCTGAGACAAAAAGTAAGATCTTAGAGCTGGATACATTTCAAGCAACCTGTCCACAAACTGACAGAAGTCTGTAAGTTTTTTTTTTTTTTTTTTTTTTTTTTTTTTTTTTTTTTTTTTTTTTTTTTTTTGCTAGTGGCTTTACGTCGCACCGACACAGATAGGTTTTATAGCAATGATTGTATAGGAAAGGGCTTGGAGTTGGAAGCAAGCGGCCGTGGCCTTAAATAAGGTATAGCCCCAGCATTTGCCTGGAGTGAAAATAGGAAACCACGGAAAACCATCTTCAGGACTGCTGACAGTGGGAT
Source organism: Anabrus simplex (assembly GCF_040414725.1). Classification (NCBI taxonomy): domain Eukaryota; kingdom Metazoa; phylum Arthropoda; class Insecta; order Orthoptera; family Tettigoniidae; genus Anabrus; species Anabrus simplex. The sequence continues at coordinate 78,481,306 of NC_090267.1, read as the reverse complement.
TCAAACTCGCTATCTCCCGGATGCAAGCTCACAGCTGCGCGCCCCTAACCTCATGGCCAACTCACCCGGTAAGTTCTACAGTGTATGTACTGATGCATTTTTTAGCACAATTTATTGAATATCTAATTCAAGGACATCTAATACCTATTAATTTATCCCAGTTAATGTTTTCAACTTTGAGTATACATTGCATTACTATTATCACCGGGAAAGACAATAGTTTTTTCTGTAAGATCAAACTTTTCGAGTGATGTTTTCACATAATCTACAATAGTTTTTGCAGTCTCGTTTGGTTTGCTTTGGAAGTCTAAGAGTTTAGAATCTGTTCCCCCATTTTTCCAATAAAAGTACTGAATCAGGATAGGAAATAACTTTACTGCTAGGTAACTGGTAGTGTCCGTAGCCACATCACCAGTGGCGTATACTGAGGGCTACCAAGGCTATCGGTGAAGCCCAAACCTCAAATGCAAACGATGGAAATCTAAAGGACATTATAATGTAAGCATCTGACACATTGTTCCATTTATAAAACTTGAAAGCAGTGAGAAAAAGTCACACGTATTTCTGAGAGCCAAGGCATCGGAGACTGATATTGCAGCCCAGACTCTCGTCCCTTTCCCCTCGACTCGCCTCACGCGGCTTGCTGCTGTAGGCCTGACAGGCGCGGGGATAGGTGGGGGGAATAGGTGTGCTAGGCTTCGGTTCGTTAGATTGTCACTGTTAACTATCAACCATGCATTAGTCATCGTATATACTTCCTCACCTCATACTTCTGACTTAATTACCATAGATAACAGAGTGCTGGTATTTAACTGTTTACTTCTACATCCTACTGCAGGGCTGCTGTTATAGGAGCAATGTAGTTTTCTTTTTATTGACAAACCTGCTAAAATGAAATGCAACCTTTCAGGTTTAGCGTTCTCTTTTGTTAGTTGGAATCGAACCCGTGATCATGGATCGGACACCACCACTGATCCCTCGAGGAAGCTAATTATGGTGCATGGCATCTGTATAGGCTTGGTTGTGACCTAATGAGAATAAAATGAATGGGGAGGACATCATAAATACCTAGTCCCCAAGCCAGGTGAATTAACGGTATGAGAGGGAGGTTTCTGAACACTGAGCAAGGGCCATGGGGCCAAATGCAAGCATTCTACCCATTTAGCCACAAAGCCAAACTTTAATTTGGTAAACCTTAGGCTACCATGTCCACTGATCAGGTGTTGAGCATTGACAGTAGCAGAGGCCAGGGTAGTAGCTTGTGAAGCACCCTTGACAGCACAGCAGGCTTCTCCATTGGCTATTGGCTGCAGCTCAAAGCACTGAAGGTTTAACGTTCACTGAACCAACCATCGAAAAGGAGTACCCTAAGTCTAGTGGTAGCCCACGTCTTGGACTCGGCATACGCCACTGCATATCACAAAGCAATATGCTTTTCATTGTGTCCAACACGGTTTGCACTGCATAAGGAGACAACACCGAATTCACAACTGCTTCCGATTTTGTGCAGGCACTTGTGATTTTCTTCGCAATTTTAGAATCTGGGGAATATTTTCTTCATAAGAGCAGTAGTATAATCCGTTGACTTGTAGCTGTTATGACGCTTCATACAATAGAAAGCCAGTGTTCCTTCTGCTGTATGAGCATCATGCTTCTGGTTGTACAAAGAAACTTGTTATTGTTGCTGTAATTTTTTCACCTTTAACACACTTAGTATTTCGTAGTTTGAACATGACCTTCCAAATCCTGAGATCCTTTTTTTGCAACTGAAAAAAATGTACCCGTATTACACACATTGCACTCGGCTTCATATTCAATCCGTCCATTTCCAAAACATCCAAACTTTTTCCTCATTTCATCGGTAAATTTGCATTTATGATTAGGCACGTTTACAAGCACACTTCAGTACAAACTATGAAAATGTAACAAAACTGCAGGTTTCAAACCACAGTTCACAACAATTCCAAGCAACAATGAACAATTATAAATGAATGATACGGTAGTCTGGCCGACTGTACGCAGCATTTCACATGCTCGTACTCAGAAGTCGCAAAGGGTGCCTGGTGATTCGCTTGGATAAGATCAATAGGCCATTACTATTGAATTAAACAAGTGTGATAAACACATATTTCAAACTCTATAATGTTAACATTTCTGAAGCAGAGATGATTAATACAAAACTGATTTGAAACTCTCTACACTCATACAATTATTAATTAATAATATTAGAATTGTGTGACCCAAAAATAAAAACACTGACAATTATAACCTTTCACGAAAACCTGGCAGGGTGGTTTCTCAATAGACAAAAAAGAGGACGTGTCCAGGAAGAAGATGCATGGTAGCATGGTAACACTGGGGCTGTCACTCAGATGGCAGTTTCTCTATCAGTTGTTTACCTAGTCTTTTCTTAAATTATTTCAAAGAACTTGGAAATTTATTGAACATTTGCCTTGATAAATATTACTCTAATCCATACTCTTCCTGTAAATGAATATTTGCCAGTTTGTCCCATTTAATTCTACCGTACCTTTATCTTCATACTAGCTGATGTACCCGTGCTTCGCTACAGAATTCTCCATTGTATACAGAATTCCAGGTTAGGTACACGTACACGTTGTGAGCAAGATTGTATGAAATTTCATAGCTCTTAACGTTACCCTAGAAACGCCACAGGGAAGTCACCAAACATCTTTTCTCATGTAAAGACTGAGATAGGGAATTTTCACTGTAATGGTAGACCCGCTTGCAAACCATCAGTCACAATCAGGTTGGGGAGCTTTTATTATAATGGTAGACACTCACTCTCCACCTGCCTTTAGGTCCTCAGAAAGACTGTCTAAGTGGTTTTCCCAACTGAAATGAACATACATTACAATGACGTCAGTAGGAATGGCACGATTAAAAGCAATGCTTTCATATGAAATAATCAAATGAAAAACCACACATTTTCTCACTTTTAACGAACAGGACTAAGCTGCTGATCTAACAGTCTAAAGTTACAGAGCAGGAGTGACCAAGCCGCAGACTGCCATGAGCCATGAACACTCTTTGTCCCTTTTCGGTGGGGAGGGGGTCGAATAGTGGCGACTCCCTGGACAAAAACTATGCCCTTTTACTAATCTGTTTCCTAGGAGTATCCGATGAGTCGGAAAGTATCAATTCACTACACTGGCGGCGGAAAAATCTGACTTGGAGGCAAATTTTTCCTCCATGCCAGAGGAGAAACCTCTTCACTGCTAATTTGGAACAAAATTAATGTAGAATTTAATAAAAAAGGAGAGGAAGAAGCTTTTCTTAAGAAACGGCTCTTTTCAGGGTTGAATTTTGAGTTATTTAGTGAATTGTGGTGCTACAATTTGGAATATGCCTAATTGTAATTCTAGACCAGGCCATACTACTACTCTACTAAGTGAGCCTCTGTCTTAAGTATGCCCACTGCTCATTCAAAACAGCACTTCAGAGTTGGGATCAAATAGCTGGAATACTATAATGAATCAGTGTGTTACGTACCAGCTGTATCTGAAAATGTTTGAACCAGAGGAATGGCATGCTAAAGAAGAAAAATTCTAACTCCCCGGCTATTTTCCGCCAATATTCAGTCAGGCTATTATACTCGGTACGCAGCAGTAATCCCATCTGTTGGAGTTGAGAGGCAGCATATGAGACAAAGAACATCACAACAAACAATGGTCAATGTAATGTTATTGTTGATCAATGTAATGCGCTTTCGATATTGTAGGCCTCCACATTCAGTTTTCTTCCGACACTGAAATACCACTCTTATCATAGTCGGTACGGTACAACTGAATAAAACATAAATGACCGGAAATTGTATTCTCTATAACTTTTGTTATGTAATACTTTTCGATAGGAAAGATAACATAGGTATTTAAAAATTACATTTTATGCTCCTTCCCCTAAACTAAAATTTCATCCAGGGTGAATAAAATTGTTTATAGCTTAGACTGTAGTTTCTTATTCCCCGATTCTATATACCAATTTTCATTAAATTCTGTTAACCCATTTTCTCGTGGCTCGGCATTGATATGGACAGCAAAAAAAAATTACAAATTCATGAATATCTGTGTTATCATAGCCTGCATGGTAAAAATGTATAAGACGTAAATGGTCAGAAATTTAATTCTATATAACCTTGGTTATGTAGTATTTATCGTACGACCACTAATAACATAAATATTTGAGAATTATATTTTAGGCCTTCCCCTAAACTACCATTTCAATCTGCGTGAATAAAATTAATTATGGCCTAGATTGTAGTGACTTTCAATCAATTCTCTTCAGCTGTTTTCTAGTGATGCGTGTACATACAGACAGACAGACAGAAATTATGGAAAACTAAAAAGTACATTTCCTTGTTACTGTAGACATGACCGATACAGAAATACCATTCTTTTCAAATTCTGAGCAATGTACAGACAAAACTCTTATTTTATATATATAGATTATGGTCTTTCCTACACTTAAAAGCTTCACTCAAGCTTATTTGTCTACTAATGTTGTTCCACGACATCTCTCCACCGACAACTCAGAACATATACTTTCATTTAATATCCACCTAATTAATACATAATTAGTACTGTCTGAGGGTAAACTATGTATTGATTAAGTGGATAAAAAATTAAAGTTTTTGTAAAAAGTAAGTCATATCCATCAATATGGGCCCAACCATGAAATTGATTGCTTATAGCTCAGAATATACCACTCAGTCAAGCAGCTCATCTCTTTTTCCCCAGTTTTCCCAGCCCAAAGTTTGCAACATTTTTGTTGGAAATCACCCAGAACAATTTATGCTGCTTTCCTTTAGATCTTTTCTCCAGTTCTCAAATCAAGTAATCTTGGCGTGGGTCTCATAAACTGGAGATTATTTACAACCTTGCTCATGGGATTATTCCAGTGAAGATCTTTCCTTATATTACTGCAACCCTAGGTGCTTCCAGTGCTTCAATGAAAAAATGAAATGGCGTATGACTTTTAGTGCCGGGAGTGTCCGAGGACGTGTTCGGCTCGCCAGGTGCAGGTCTTTTGAGTTGACGCCTGTAAGCGACCTGCGCGTCGTGAGGAGGATGAAATGTTGATGAAGATGACACATACGCCCAGCCCACATGTCAGTAAAATTAACCAATTATGGTTAAAATTTCCAATTCTGCCGGAAATCGAACCCGGGAACCCTGTGACAAAAGGCCAGCACGCTAACCATTTAGCTATGGAACCGAACAGTGCTTCAATGAGATACTTTCACTCCATCAGCATAGTGTTCCTCTTTCTGAAACTTAACAAACTTACTTTTCATCCCATTTACCACCATACCATTGTCTGCTGTCGAGGTTTCTTTTTGCAATCACAATCTTGCAACGTATTTACTTTACAATGCAGTATAACATCATCTGTAATTTCAGTTTTGTACTCATGTCATTTATATGCATTAAAAAATCGGACTTGTGGGATCACCTGCTTCACCTGCTCTAATTCTCTGAATTCTGTTTTCTAAAAATTTAACAACCCATTCAACCATTCTTTTATTTTAATCCAATAGCCCTCATTTTCTTCAGTAATCTCCCATGATTACCCTATCAAAAGCCTTGAATATGCCATTAGGGATACAGTCCATGTGACCTGAATGTAAAATAAATGCTACATTGCAGGAATCCTACAAGTTGAGCCTCTCTTGAATAACATTTCTTAAACCCAAACTGCTTTCTATCATACCCGTTAATAATTTTGCAAATGTGTCTCGTATAATCGGAAAGAATGATTTTCCAGAGCTTATATGCAACACATGTCAAGCTGGCTGGCCTGTAATTATCCACTTTATGTCTATCATCTTTTCCTCTGTAAACTGGGGCTACTATAGCAACTCTCCGTTCATTTGGTTTAGCTTCTTCGTGCAAACAGTAATAAAATATTTCAGATAGACCTCGGTACCCTAATACATTGCCTTTAGTATATCCCCAGAAATCTTATCAATCCCAGCTGCATTTCTAGCTTAAACTTTTTGTAGGTATCATTTTGTAAATGTCCTTATTCATCATCGTCGTCGTCATCAATTCTTCGCTCAAAAACCAGGTGCGGGTATTTAAGAGCCTCCTGCAGTTCGTCCTGTCCATCCACAGCTGATGTTTACTTTTTTTGCCAATTTTCAGCACCGTTGGCAACCTCTTTGAAAATTTGCTTTACCCAGCTATCGCAAGGCTTCCCCTCTGAACCTCCCACCATCACCACCACTAACAACATACCGTATGGTTCACTTGGGAGAGCTTCCAAAAAATGGAAAATGGTAAACAAAAATGCAAGCAGCCCATGGGATGGTCTCAAGACAACTGTTGAGGAAAGCCGTACCGTACGAAAGAGCTGTGACCCAACACCGACCAATCTGCAAGATACGCGTCAAGCCATCGAGAACCGGACGTGTAGCACGGACAGGAAGAAAATTAAACTGTGAGATTTAGAAGGGGGGGGGGGGGGGCTGACACCGAAGTAAGAATAACACTGCCGCACATTATTATTGTCAAAGAAAGTTGGACGGAGGTGAAAGAGATTGTTCAAGAAACCGCACATACTATTCTTAGAACTAAGCCAGGATGACGACAGTTTGTCAAATATACGTAGCTTTAGAACGATGACGTCAATAATGCAGTACTCGAGAGGAAACGATTATAACGCGAGTTCATTGACGATAAAACACCTAAAAAATAAAGAGGCCGAGAAGTCCTGACAGAAACTAAAGCTGCTCGATATGCAAATATTCATGTGCGTGGGGCCTCTGGAGACTCGTGAAATTGAGACTCGCAAACGTTTCTGCCGCATTAACGATGAAGCGGGCAATTTGCTGGTTGATTGGAAGAAATCGAGAGAATGCTAAGCGAAGAAGCTACTTCAATAAATTTCCTCACCCGTCAATCCTAAACAACAATGCTGTCGAATGACCCATCGTATAAATCGATGTCTTGGAAGTGGTGGTGATTATTGAAGTTCAGCTAGACGGAGGTGAAAGAGAGTGTTCAAGAAGCCGCACATACTATTCTCAGAACTACCGCAGGATGGCGACAGACCGTCAAATATACGTGGCCTTGGAATGATGACGTCAGTTATGCAGCATGAAAGAGGAAACTGGTAACACGAATTTTTCGACGACAAAACACCTACAAAATCAGGCCGGGAAGACTTGACAGACAAGCCGGAAGGAAAAGTGGAAGAGATCAAACGCTTCAAGAATTGAGGGCATCGGTAAAAGAAAAGGAAGGGTGCCAAAATGAGACTCCCTAGGCCTCGTAAATCTAACACCTCATGGCACATCATCTCCGAAGGTCTGCAGACTACGAGGTGCCGTGTGGTCGGCACGACGAATCCTCTCGGCGTTGTTCTTGGCTTTCTACACCGAGGCCGGTATCTCATCGTCAGATAGCTCCTTCATTGTAATAACGTAGGCTGAGTGGACCTCGAACCAGCCCTCAGATCCAGGTAAAAATCCCTGACTGGCCAGGAATCGAACTCGGGGGGCCCCCGGGTAAGAGGTAGTCACGCTACCCATGTATCGCGGGGCCTGCTAGGAACCTGACATAAGTCGAAATAATGCCAGTCTTAGCTAGGAGACCCGTGGTCGCTAACCGACGTTCCGAAGCCTAGAGGCCCAAGATCTATTACGATAGGCGGGGGATTACTATAGATGCATCTTACCGCTACCATCCATAGACAGTGGTGTGCAAGTCAAGTCCGTTTCGAAGCAAATAAACCCAAGCCGATCTACCTTTAAAAAGAAAACTAGATCACTACTGTACCAGCAGCCCTGCAGTGTCTTCCTACAAGGATGTCGAAGTAAACGGGAGTGAAATACCAGCACTCTGTTATCTGCGAGTATAAGGTGAGGAAGTATATACGATGAGGAACGCATGGTTCTTCGTTTCAGAAATAAGTGCGACGTTTTTTCTCATCATTGCTTTCAAGTTTTGTAAATGGAACAATGTGTCAAATGTTTACATTATAATGTGCTTTAGATTTCCATCGTTCTCATTTGAGGTTCGGGCTTCTTCTATAGCTTTTGTAGCCCTCAGTATATGCCATTGATGTACAGTGATCTAGACGGAAGTTGGATAGCGTACCTTTTCGTTTGTTATTCAGATAATAATTTCGTGTGGCTATTTCTAGCCGAGTGCAGCCCTTGTAAGGCAGACCCTCCGATGAGGGTGGGCGGCATCTGCCATGTGAGGTAACTGCGTGTAATTGTGGTGGAGGATAGTGTTATGTGTGGTGTGTGAGTTGCAGGGATGTTGAGGACAGCACAAACACCCAGCCCCCGGGCCATTGGAATTAACCAATGAAGGTTAAAATCCCCGACCCGGCCGGGAATCGAACCCAGGACCCTCTGAACCGAAGGCCAGTACGCTGACCATTCAGCCAACGAGTCGGACTGTTATTCAGATGATTAGATGTAAGCATTATAAGATTAACAAATAGTCATATTTAAATCAAGAAAAGTCGTTGGTCCAGAAGACTGACAGAATTATATTGCTCTCGATGACGAGATGCAGGAGGCCAGTTAACGGTACTCAAATCGTTGAAGACGAACGCCGGCAGATTCCAAAAGAGCCTTTTTTTAATAAGTGCTTTGCGTCACAGCAACGCAGACAGGTCTTGTGGCGAGGATGGGATGGTACAGGACAGGACGGCTAGGACTGGGGACGACGCGAGCAAGCGACTCTGGCCTTAATTAAGGTATAACCCCCAGCATTTTGCCCGGTGTGAAAATCGGAAACCATGGAATGCCATCTTCAGGGCTGCCGACAGTGGGGTTCGAATCCATCATTTCCATAATGCCAGCTAATAGCTACGTGACCCGAACTGCGTAGCCAACTTACTCGGTTGCAATGGAATGTCGCTGTACGCATCCTCAAAAAGAATAGAAGTCCTGCCGAGTGTGGTATTTACCGCGCGTTTCGGCTGCTGGGCCATCCTGTGAAGGTCTTGGATCTTCGACAATCGTATTCGCGAAATCATTAAATGACCACACATCAAGCCGAATTTTTGCAGCACATCTGATGCTATTCTAGCTGCATAGCCCGTAGAAATGTGACGAGAACAACAATCCATTCTGCCTCGTTATCCATGAACTTGAGACGGCCTTCGATTGCATATCACCTGGTCTGATTCCACTAGCCCTAATTGAATGCAGCTACTATGTGCCAACTGAGGCCGGTCCCAATGGTACTGAGAGGGTTGCATGTTAGATGTTTTCAATTTTGCAGTAAAGAGGACGCATACAGACCTTCTCTTACCAATATACATTGTAAAGAAACATTAGTTAATATATTCGACTTCAGTCTGATGATGTGCAGCCGTCACTGCTACATGCGGTGTCAGGAAGCTACTGTACATCCTAGCATTTGTAGCATGTCACCTAAGCGTCATCTAGACGTAGATGCTCCAGTGGTCAGTAGCATCGCTACATTGGAAACGAAGGAAACGATTTGGCGTTTCGGCGGTCCAGAATAAAACACGCAGAAGTGGTCTCGGATGGTTTGGACCTGAGTTGGCCGGAAGCCGGTGCGATTTCAAACACTGGAAATTATCAGAAAGAAAATCGAATATGATTATTGTCACTATTGTTTTAAAATAAATTAAAACTGGCCAACCATTCCGTTTTAACACTAATCAGAGGAGAAATGAAAGAATTTGACCCTTCGAAGAGTGAGAGTATCGGCCAAACGCATGGCGTGAAAATGGAAGATCCATTAGGCCCCGCAAACCTATCGTCGGGGTCAGAAAAGAATAAGCGGTGACCAAGGGAGGTTGGGTAGGAAAGATGAGGGTGAGGAATCAGGTACAAGTAAGTGAAAACAATGCTAGATTTAGCGGATCTGGTGGCCAACTTGTGCTCACAGGATGAAATCTAGTCAAATGTTTAGGGTATATCCTCTGTGGTTCAAGGCCCTAGGTGTTGCATGCAGTGTCCAAAGGGAGCTGGTAGGTGCTCTGCAGAGACAAGAGACGGGTATAGGTAAGATAAAGCCTATGTCCGCCTCCAAGTTCCACGTCTCACAAGATGTGGGCATTTAGGGTATCTTCTCAATATGATTTTAGAACACAAGACAGCTCAATGCTGAGCGGCCGATGTTTGAGGACTGGAGCAGAGAGCGAGCGACGGCTACATAATTTTAGCTCTCGCCCAGTGACGCTTCTCGCATTTCTTGGCGCTGGCCGTATATGGCGCGCACCACTCCCCGCCCCTCCCTGCTGCCGCCCACTCATAGGCCGGAACATCTCATTAATTGTACCCTGATTGTTGAAATGTGAGAATAGCCTTCAACTGATATGACGAAGAAAGCCGTGCACATCATACATCTGCTTCCTATTCCACGCTTTTTTAGTAAATAAACCGGAGTTCGCATAATTATATCAACAGTCACTTAACAGTACAAGCTTGTTGAGTAAATGAACGGACGAAGCATTAAGAATTTAGCAGTGAACCGACCCTAGATTGAGGATCCACACTTGTAATTATAAATTCGGCTTGAAATACTTGTATTATACCCGAATTTCCCTCCTAAATAACAGTTACTTCAAGCCACGTTGCAACGTTCATTAGGTAAAAATGAAATGGCGTATGGCTTTTAGTGCCGGAAGTGTCCGAGGACATGTTCGGCTCGCCAGGTGCAGGTCTTTTGATTTGTCTCCCTTAGGCGACCTGCGCGTCATGATGAGGATGAAATGATGTTCAAGACGACGTGCCAGAGAAATTAACCAATGATGGTTAAAATTCCCGACCCTGCCGCGAATCGAACCCGGGACCCCTGTGACCAAAGGCCAGCACGCTAACCATTTAGCCATGGAGCCGGACGTTCATTAGGTATTTCCACAGTAAAAGATGCCCAGCTTATTCGTACGTTCGTAATCCTTTAAAGTTAGCGTAAATTCCTAGAGGGATTAGGAATAAGTTACTAAGGACGATGTTCGATAAATGTCTAGCTTCTTTGAGAAATGACTTGACAAACCACTGAGAGGGGTGCCACCGGGACGACAGCCTTAATGATTGATTGATTTCAATATTTTAATGCGAGAGATTTACACTTTATGGGTTACGAGATTATAAAATACCATCAAGGAAACTTTTATCACGTGCAGGCATCTCACCTCCCTAGGTCAACTGTTGCTCTTTTCTGACGTCGACGGCATTACGTTTGCATGGCCATAGTGAGGCCCTCGTTTCCTTATAATTCATGCCAGTAGCGGCTCGTGGCTCAAACGGCAGGTGGGGCTAATGTGGGTATTATTTATGTATGTAGTTTTTGTTGCTTTTGCTGTGGTATATACATGCATATTAAACCTTGTCATTACATTTTAATTGGCAGTATCAGTACAGTTAACCATGCTTGATTCTAATACGTTTAAACGTTCTTGTCCCATAGAGTTCCTTTTAACTCGTTTTAGAGCGCTGAAATAACGTTCTAATTCCGCGGTTGAAATTGGGATTGTAAGTACTATATCTGCCAGTTTGCTTACTTCTGATAAAGTTGTTTTCAGATTGTTTTTCGTCATTAGGGTCCAAAGAGAATGTACACTCGTTACATTCGCAAATATATCATTCTTATAAAGCACAGTTAGTTCACTTTTTAACTTATCCTTCATAAGCATGGGGTAATATTTCACTGCACTGGTTACAAGTTCCTTAGGAAAGGAAGTTTATATTCTACGAAAAATCGTGAATCAATTAAAGAAAAGCATTGTGTGTGCTGCGCTTCTTCGAAATGGCGTTTCATCTGATTCACTATTATGTCACAGGCTTCTTTATCATCGGCACTTACGTTCACTTCTTTTCGCGCACGTTAAGTTGGGCGTTCAGAATTTGGTTCCAACGCAGGTAAATTCCTTCTGATATCATTTATTGCAGTATCGAAATACTGAATTTCAGTACGAACATTTCGGGCATTGGTCAATCAATCAATCAATCACTACTGATCTACATTTAGGGCAGTCGCCCAGGTGGCAGATTCCCTATCTGTTGTTTTCCTAGCATTTTCTTAAATGATCGCAAAGAAATTGGAAAATTATTGAACATTTCCCTTGGTAAGTTATTCCAATCCCTAACCCCCCTTCCTATAAAAGAATATTTGCCCAAATCTGTCCTCTTGAATTCCAACTTTACCTTCATATTGTGATCTTTCTTACTTTTAAAGATGTCCTCCCACGCCATCTCTCCACTGACAGCTCGGAACATACCACTTAATCGAGCAGCTCGTCTCCTTTCTTCCAAATCTTCCCAGCACAAACTGTGCAGCATTTTGTAACGCTACTCTTTTGTCGGAAATCACCCAGAACAAATCGAGCTGCTTTTCTTTGGATTGTTTCCAGTTCTTGAATCAAGTAATCCTGGTGAGGGTCCCATACACTGGAACCATACTCTAGTTGGGGTCTTACCAGAGACTTACATGCCCTCTCCTTTACATCCTTACTACAACCCCTAAATACCCTCGTAACCTTGTGCAGAGATCTGTACCCTTTTTTAACAATCATATTTATGTGATTACCCCAAAGAAGGTTTTTTCGTATATTGACACCTAGGTACTTACAATGATCCCCAAAAGGAACTTTCACCCCATTAAGTAATTAAAACTGAGAGGACTTTTCCTATTTGTGAAACTCACAACTTGACTTTTAACCCCGTTTATCATCATACCATTGCCCACCATCCATCTCACAATACTATCGACGTCACCCTGCAGCCGCTCACAATCTTGTAACTTATTTATTACTCTGTACAGAATAACATCATCTGAAAACAGCCTTATCTCTGATTCCACTTCTTTACACATATCACCGGGCGAGTTGGCCGTGCGCGTAGAGGCGCGCGGCTGTGAGCTTGCATCCGGGAGATAGTAGGTTCGAATCCCACTATCGGCAGCCCTGAAGATGGTTTTCCGTGGTTTCCCATTTTCACACCAGGCAAATGCTGGGGCTGTACCTTAATTAAGGCCACGGCCGCTTCCTTCCAACTCCTAGGCCTTTCCTATCCCATCGTCGCCATAAGACCTATCTGTGTCGGTGCGACATAAAGCCCCTAGCAAAAAAAAAAAAATTACACATATCATTGATATATATAAGGTCCAATAATACTGCCTTGAGGAATTCCCCTCTTAATTATTACAGGGTCAGATAAAGCTTCGCCTACTCTAATTCTCTGAGTTCTATTTTCTAGAAATATATACGCACCCATTCAGTCGCTCTTTTTTCTAGTCCAATAGCACTCATTTTTGCCAGTAGTCTTTCATTATCTACCCTATCAAATGCCTTAGATAGGTCAATCGCAATACAGTCCATTTGGCCTCCTGAATCCAGGATATCTGCTATATCTTGCTGAAATCCTACAAGCTGAGCTTCAGTGGTATAACCTTTCCTAAACCCAAACTGCCTTCTGTCAAACCAATTATTAATTTTGCAAACATGTCTAATTATAATATGAAAGAATGCTTTCCCAAAGCTTACGTGCAATGCATGTCAAACTGACTGGCCTGTAATTTTCAGCTTTATCCTCTTCAGACCTGGGGTACACATATGTGCACCTTCGGTTATTACGTATTGACAGTGTAGGGATTTGATTTATCTGCATTCTGACCTCGCATACACATTTGTGTACCATTGGGTTCTTTAAATCTACACCAGATTGCAGCAGCGCGTTGAACAAGCTTTTGCTGCAGACGAAGAAAGAAAGCAGAGTTACCAAGATAGCAGCACGACCAACCTCGCTTACTAGTAAGTCCGTTTTTAATCAGTATATACCTATTTTCATGCAGGAAAAAATGTATAAACTTTATTACATGACTAATTATCACATTCATGTTAAAAGTTCACACAATTTTTGTTGATGTGTGCACTATTTGAGCAAAAATTACAAGGTACACATATGTGCACCTCAGGTTCAAGTTAACAGAAAATGTCTGTATCTCCCTATTTATTCTTACAGATTCTGGCTTAGGTGGTGATGATATTAATGCCCTTCTGAACAATAGTGATGGTTAATTTTCAGGTTCTAGTGATGAGGAATATATAAATGAGCCCCTGGAGGTGCCAAATAACGAAGAAGTTCAATCAGAACAAGAAATAAGTCATGATCCATGTAGAAATGATTTGGCTTATTCCAGTGTTACAATGTCTCCTAGAGAATTGCCATGGGTTTCTGCAGAGTAAGTCTTCAGAGTTTATTAATGTTTCTATAATATTGTTGCAATATTGGAGTAAACTCGTCAGAAAACTAGAAAAATTAGAAATTAGAATTAGATAAAATCATTCTTCAATCATAGGTACTAAAATGACATAATTTGATGCTGATTCATGTGCAAAATTCCCAAATTATAATAGGAAATTAATTAATTTGTTATGAAGGAATAATTTGTGTAATAGTAACACAGCGCATTGTTGTTCCAGAATGACACCCCGTGGAGTGACTACTGATGAGGTGCTACCTCGAGATTCAGATTATTCAAATTTTTTAATATTTCATTTTACAGTTCTGGCAACTAGTAGCAGATTAGACCAACCTAAATTCTGTGCAAAAGCACAGTCATAGATCTGTGAGTACTACAGTGAAGGAGATTGTGAAACTCACTGGAATCCAAGTGCTAATGGGAACACTGAAGTTTCCCCAAAGTAGAATGTATTGGTCATAAGATCTGGCAGTTCCACTTATAAGTGAGGCTATGACAAGAGATCGATATTTTGAACTGATAAATTATCTCCATTTTCATGACAACGAGGTGTAAAGATAAACTATTGAACGTAAGACCGATTTTAGACTGTGTTCTAAGCAGTGCTATTCCTTGCCTCGAACAGTCCATCTCTCCATAGATGGGCAGATGATTCCTTTCTCCAGAAGGTGCAAATTTAGACCGTTCGTGCCATCAAAACCAAACCCTATCGGGCTGAACAACTTTGTTCTAGTAGCAAGAGATGGTACTTCACTTGACTTTTACTTGTACAGTTATGACAAACAGGACTGGTCCTGTATTGAAGGAACTGAAGAGCGACAAAGATATGAACAGGGGAGAATGGGATGAGAGAGTTCGACAGGACAAAAATATGTGTGTTCTAAAATGGAAATACAGAAAGTCCGTAGTGCTACTGTCAACTATTGTGGGAAGTAGACCAGCAGGCACGTTCTCATGGTGATCAAAGAAAGATAACTAGAAGATTGATGTATCACGACCAGCGATTGTAAAAGATAATAACGTCTCAATGGGAGGAACAGACTTGTGTGATAGGCTTGTGGCCTATTACAGAACTGATGTGCAGATCTGCAAATGGCCAGTAAGAGTATATAGCCACTTCACTTATCTAGTAATTGTAAACTGCTGGCTTATGTACAAGCGCTTTTGTCCACAAGAAAAATTCCGAAGAAAGACCTACTTGGACTCCTTCCTTACTGTCTGGCTGTCGCAAGAGCTATGATTCAGTATGAAGGGGGAACTCCACATCAATCCGGATCAGTACCTAAGCGAGGTCGACCAAGCCGAGAATCAGTATTGAAGATCAACACGGGTCAAGATGCTGACATAACACCAAGGAAGCAAAGAAGAGTTGTGCCACAACCCGATGTTGACGTTCGAACAGACGGTCTTGAACACCTATTCCCTACAATGACGACAATTTTGGCTCAAAATGCCGTTTTCCGGGATGCAAGTCAAGATCACGAGTTACGTGCGTGAATTGTAAAGTGTATTTGTGCATAATGAAAAACAACTGTTTTGAGAACTATCTCATAAGAAAGTTGAACTGTGACCTGAGGTGCACATATGTGCACCTTCTGTATATTTTATGAATAAAATGAATATTTCTTTTTACCACCAAATATGACTTACTGAGGTCAGTTTTAAGTCAAAAAAGCAAAGAAATAATTTTTATCCCAACGTCCTTGCTCTCGGGTCTGAAGAGGATAAGTCTATCGCCCTTTCCTTTATACACATGGGCTACTATAGCAACTCTCCATTCATTTGGTATAGCTCCTTCAAACAAACAATAATAAAATAAGTTTCAGATAAGGTACTATATCCCAACCCATTGCCTTTAGTATATCCCCAGAAATCTTATCAATTCCAGCTGCTTTTCTAGGACTAAGCAATTTTCTCTTCTAGCTTGTACAGTTCTGTTGTTTCAGAACTGATGTTAAACCATCTGCAATTCGATCTTGAATACGGAAAAAGGAAATGAATCTCTCAACTGGGGCTCTACGAGCAACATATCGCAACAATACAACTGTGACATGCGTGATATATCCGAAGTTTCTTCTGCCTAGATAGCTACATATTTAGCTCTTTGTATTTCCTGTACAATCGTCTCTCTATAGTCCGCAAACATACAATTCAGTAATTCATTCTGAATTGTTTTCGAGGTATTTTTGACACAGTAGAATTGAGAAAGTGATCGCTTAGAGCTTAGAGTGCTGTCTAATGCTGCTAGTTCGACAACAGATTCAAGAATACCCCGCGATTCTGTGAATTATCACCTTCGTTATGACCTCGGAAAGATAGTACATGTGTTCCGCAAAATTTATTAAATTAATTGTGTTTAAAATGTGACTGTTCTTATCTACAAGTTCGTTGTGACGCTCAATAAAAACACGGTAGCCTTCATTTAAATGAGTCGAACTGTTTACAGAACCAAAAATAATATATTTTACGCTGTTTTCAATTTATGTTTCTGAAGTTTCATGTTTCTTAACTCTTCTTGATAGATGTTTAAGATCAGGTATTCCTGTCACAGTCGAACCAGTTTCCCCACCAAACAATAAGCACACGAAACAGAAAAGCGACTTCCTTTCTTCACTCACAGTCAGCCACTTCTACCAAGATAACGCAAATAGTATTTTCTGATTATTTTTGCAACTCTGATAAAGGTTAAAATCTCTATGTTGGTGCGCGCCAAGTCTTTTTACTTCTAATTTTTCTTCTAAATTGAATAATGGGAATAGAGATTTCACAAGAGTATCTGTCCTCTTCATAATAAAAGACAAGTTATTAATAATTTCACTACGCACTATTCACTATTTTAAACACTACATATTAATCACTGTTAAACAAAACTTATCCAGAACTTACGCTCTCCACTCCGCAATTCTAAAAGCGAACTGTAAACTAAAATTCGAAGCGTGTTGAAAGTTTCACACTGTGAATGGTCACCAGAACATGTTAAACATGAGGTTAGAAGAATATAAGTGAGTTTGCTATAACATCGCCTTAATACCCGCCGTTATAGCTTCGTCTATATTGCTCTTTTTTTATTGCGAGCATGTCAAAGCAACTTGAAATTTTGAAATTCATTAAAACTTTTACTCCCTCAAAGGTTCACTGATCTTCAAAACAGTTACTGAGGACTGAGAGCGAATTAGCTCCTGTGTCACGATAAACGTACAAAACATACTCTCATGTCCTCATATCATTAATTACTTCAGGACAGTGGTACTCAGATATAAATTTGGTCTCAAGTTAATTACCTAGAATATAAATAATGTAACATTTCTAAACTCTTATGTCCAAAAATCTGGTGGGGCTGAGTCTCTTTAGCCCTTAATGACGCACCGCCCCTGATTCATGTATGGCTGTTTTCTTGATACCCTCATTCTTCAAGCATTTGTAACTACTCTTGTTTATCATTTAATAATGACGTCATTTTTCCTTCTAATATTTGCAAACAAAAGGATTTATATCAGTACCGGATTTATAAATGGGCCCGTTGGGCATGGGCATAATTTTCTTTTGTGGGAGGGAGCGGGGGACGGCGAAGTTCGCAAAAAGTCATTTATTACTGCTCTTATATAAAGGAATGTTAACTTATATAATTTTTAATTGATATTAGACAGTTGCTAGACTTTATAAATAAACAATAATTTTCACTGTCATGTTATAAAAATGCCTTCATGTATATTAAACTTCAATTTTGAAACACCATTAAATAGTTATTTTGTACCTGATTCTTCAATTTTTCTAATTGTATACTGTTTCAGTATTATCTTAATTACGGATATTTGTAAATACTTATGAATATTTCTATAACATTTAAGTTAACCGCATTAGGAAAATATTCCGGTAAAATTACTAGATTATTATTATTATTATTATTATTATTATTATTATTATTATTATTATTATTATTATTATTATTATTATTTGCAGTCAGGATATGAAAAGACAGGTTGAGAGGTAGTTAGTTCCGACAATGGGCAAGGTAGCTATTACTGTTTAGAAATGGTAACACTATCATACGCGCAATATTCCTACCTGCTGACACGTAGACCCAGCAAGATCTTTCCAGGTCAAGTAGTTAATTGAATATTCATGTTAGGGCCTATATTTGTCCAGCCTCGTGGTGTAGGGGGCAACGCGTCTGCCTGTCACCCGGCGGGTTCGATTCCCGGCCGGATCAGGGATTTTTAATTGTAAATGATTAATATCCCTGGCCTGGGGACTGGGTGTTTGTGTCGTCCTTAACGTTCCTTTCCTCACATTCAACACTTTACACTTCCGCAATTACACTTACACGCAGGTTCCTCTCGTATGGTGAAAGTAGTGACAAAAAATCTGCGGAGGTCGACGCCATGAACAAATATCGTTAAAAAAGGGGCCTATATTTAGTTGTTTTACTAGACTAATAATTTATTATTATACCAAAAATTACAGAAAATATGTATTTAACAATCACGTAATAATGTAACGGTACGAAATGCTGATTTTGTAGATCAGTAATCAGGAACCTCTGATCCTTTAGTATCGAGTTTATTACTATCCTGTAGACTTCACTTATAATCGAATAGGAAGGAGCGCCAAAATAGGTTCTGTCCTGCGCAGCACCATAAACCCAGACTTGAATACGACCTGCATTGTAAATTACACGACGGTTGATAAAATAGGATTCTTTAGAGGGTGACCACCCGGGCCTGAATGCGACTTGCATTAAAAATTACACCATGACTGGTAAAATAATACTATGTGTAGAGTGAACACCCGTCCCGAATTTCGGGACTTTTTGAATTGTCCCGCAAATATGACTTCGTTCATTACAATTTGTTTTCTTCGAGTCTCCATTTCTTACTAAGGTATTCGATAATAATACGGTACCTTGCCCGTGCTGCTAGCATTGCTACACCTTTTCCCACACCTTTGAAGAAGTGGGGATCGCGAACTGTGTCACATATGTGGATTTGGTCCTGTTTTACGGCCAGATGAAGTAATAAATTCACTCACTGAGGAAAAACAAGATAATAGTATCTTGACCAGGGCTTTGTTTGGAAAAGATGAACTACCGGCACCCACCTAACGTCTCCACATGGATTCCCAGGGATGAGATTCCGATACCATTTTGCTTTCCCGGAAGTTTGAGTTATTTGCCGGAAGTTTTTCAGATATCAATAAAGACTTTACATAAATAGTGGCTCAAACTGCTGGAGTGTGGGTCCCAGTGCTGCAAATGGATTTTTTTTTAAGTTGAGATACTTTTAAAACACTATTACGTCAAGGTGGACTTCAAATGGGCTTGTACTGTAGTTCTTTTGTGGCGTTTATTATTTTCAATGGCTGAACTCCTCTATTAACAATGATGACATCTCGTATTTTATTGGTTAAATATCATGGCTACACAATATGCACTAGTGTCCAAAAGTTAAGCATAAGTTACGAGAAAGCAGGGCAACAGGAAATAGACCGCAAATCGCACAGCATATGCACCTACCAACCTTACGTGTTCGCTCTGTACAGGAAAGGAGTGTTCACTGCTTTGACTAGCGGCGTAACCGCAAGGTAAACACAGCCTGTGTCTGCTCCTCATATTCCCTCAGTCGTGTTTGCCCTTTTATAATGTGCGGAGTGTAGCCTTGTGGTGAACGTGACAACATATTGGCACAACGACGCCATTTGGACCCAGTTTTGTACGGTAGAATACTCGGCCGCCTGGAAGCAGGCCAGACACAGACCGAAGTCGTCGTATCCTTGAATGTGCCACAAAGTGTCATTTCCAGGCTTTGGAGACGATTTCGAGACACAGGAGATGTTAGTCGTAGGCCAGTACCAGGTCGACCAAGGGTAACCGCCCCACAGCAGTACCGATATCTGGCCTTAACCTCTCCACGAAATCTGAGTGCAACTGCAAGACAATTGTCGGCGAGGCTTGCAGCCGTCTCAGGGGTTGCCGTTTCCCGGTAAAGTGTGTACCGGAGGCTCAGAAAAGTAGGGCTGTTTGCCCGACGTCCAGCGGTGTGCGTCCCGCTCACTCCAGCACAGACGCCCGTTTACTGTGGAGTCGTCAACATCGAAACTGGACCATGAAAGAATGGAGGCATGTGCTCTTCAAACACGAATCCCGCCTCAGTTTGCTGAACGATTCCCGTCGCACATTAATCTGGAGAGAACCGGGTAGCCGATACAACCACAGGAACATCGTGGAACGGTACCAGTACGGTGGTGGTGGCGTCATGGTGTGGAGCGGCATCATGTTCAATGGGCGTACGGACCTGCACATATTCATGGGTGGTCCGAAGAACACTGTTAACGCTCGGAGATTCAGGGATGAGGTACTGAGACCACATGTTCGACTCTTCAGAGGTGTGGTTGGTCCAGACTTCCTCTTATTGGACGACTAGCTGATGTACTCGTGCTTCTCTACGGAATTCTACATTGTATACAGAATTCTAGGTTAGGTAGTGTACACGTTGTGAGCAAGATTGTCTTAAATTGTATAGCTCTTAACGTTACCCTAGAAACGCGACAGGAGGTCACCAAACATCTTTTCTTATATGAAGACTGAGGGAATTTTCACTGTAATGGTAGACCCAATTTCACACCATCAGTCACAATCAGGTTATGATATTTTCATTATAATGCCTTTTTACATCCTCAGAAAGACTGTCTTAGTGGTTTTCCCAACTGAAATGAACATACAATGACGTCTATTGGAATGGCGCGATTAAAAGCAATGCTTTCATATTACGAAATATTTGTTCAAATGAAACACCACACATTTTCTCACTTTTAATGAACAGGACTACGCTTCCTATCTAACAGTCCAAAATTCCAGACCTGGAATGACCAAACCACAGACAGCCGTGATCTGTGAACACTCTTCGGCTTTCTTCGGCGGGGAGAGGGTCGAATAGTGGAGACTCCCAGGGCAAAAACTATGCCCAATTACTATTCTGTTTCCTAGGAGTACCGAGCTGGATAGCTGCAGTCGCTTAAGTGCGGCCAGTATCCAGTATTCGGAAGATAGTAGGTTCGAACCCCACTATCGGCAGCCCTGAAAATGGTTTTCCGTGGTTTCCCATTTTCATACCAGGCGAATGCTAGGGCTGTGCCTTAATTAAGGCCACGGCCGCTTCCTTCCCACTCCTAGCCCTTCCTTGTCCCATCGTCGCCATAAGACCTATCTGTGTCGGCGCGACGTAAAGCAAATGGCAAAAAAAAAAAAAATGGTTTCCTAGGAGTACCCGATGAGTCTGAACATATCAATTCACTACACTGGCGGCGGAAAAAATCTATCTGACTTGAAGGCAAAATTTTCCTCCAAGCCAGAAGAGAAACCCCCTCTTCACTGCTAGTTTGGAATAAACTGAATGTAGAATTTCATAAAAGTGAAGAGAAAGAAGCTCTTATTAAGAAATGGCTCTTTTCAGAGTTGACTTTTGAGTTATTTAGTGAATATTGTGGTGCTATAATTCGGAAAATGCCTAAATTGTTATTCTAGACGAGGCCATACTACTACTACTACTACTACTACAACCACTAAGTGAGGCTCTGCCTTAATTATGCACACTGCTCAAAGAAACAGCGCGTCAGAGTAGGGATCAAATAGCTGAAATACTATGATGATCCAGTGTGTTACGTACCAGCAGTATCAGAAAATGTATGGACCAGAGGAATGGCATGCTAAAGAAGAAAGTTTTCTAACTCCCCGGCTATTTCCCGCCAATATTCAGTCAGGCTGTTATACTCGGAGTTGAGAGGCAGCATAAGAGACAAAGAACTCACAATAAACAATGGTCAATGTAATGTTATTGTTGATCAACGTTATGCACTTTCGATGTTATACGCCTTCACATTTCATTTTCTTCCGACTCTGAAATACCACTCTTATCATAGTCGGTTCGGTTAAACTCAATAAAAGATAAAGGATCGGAAATTTTATTCTCTATAACTTTTTATATAGTACTTTTCGATAGGACCAATAACATTGGTATTTAAAAATTACACTTTAGGCACCTTCTCCTAAACTACAATTTCATCCAGGATAAATAAAATTAATCTTTCATCATCAACCCTTATCGCAAGCTCTAGGTACCACATTCAACAGAATTCAGAGACCTTATAGGTCGGCAAATTCTAACTTTTATCGGGGAAAGTAAATCGAAACCAGGGATAGGATAGGATAGACTGTAGTTTCTTATTCCCCGACTCTATATACCGATTTTCATTAAATTCTGTTAACCCATTTTCTCATGGCTCGGCGTTGATATGGACTTAGCAACAAAGTACAAATTCATGAATATCTTTGTTATCATAGCCGGTACGGTAAAAATGTATAAGACATAAATGGTCGGAAATGTAATTCTCTATAACTTTGGTTATGTAGTATTTATCGATACGACAACTAATAATATAAATATTTGAGAATTACATTTAGGCCTTCCCCTAAACTACCATTTTACTCAGCGTAAATAAAATTACTTATAGCTTAAATTGTAGTGGCTCATTTTCCGACTTTGCATACCAATTTTCAATGAAATAGTACAACTAATAACGTAAATATTTAAAAATTAAATTTAGGCCTTCCCCTAAACTACCATTTCACTCAGCGTGAATGAAATTATTCATAAACTATACTGTAGCGACGTATTCTTCGACTTTGCATACCAATTTTTATGAAGATAGGACTACTAAAAACAAATATTTGAAAATTAAATTTAGGCCTTTCCCTAAACAACCATTTCTATCAGCGTGAATAAAATTATTTAGGGCCTAGATTGTAGCGACTTATTCCCCGACTTTGCATACCGATTTTCATTAAAATCTCTTTGGCCGTTTTCTAGTGATGCGTGTACATACATACATACATACATACATACATACATACATACATACATACATACATACATACATACATACATACATACAGAAATTACGGAAAAGTAAAAAAGTGCATTTCCTGGTTACTGTGGACATGACCGATACAGAAATACCATTCTTTTCAAATTCTGGGCAATGTACAGACAAAACTCTTATTTTATATATATAGATAATGCCCGAGCGCACCGCGCTGCTCTGGTGGATGAATTTCTTGCTGGGGCAGACATTCATCGCATGGACTGGCCAGCGAGGTCTGCGGATCTGAATCCTATAGAACATGCCTGGGATGCATTGGGGAGGCGAATTGCATCCTGTCAGCCTCCACCGAGGACCCTCCAAGTCCTTCGCGTTGTCCTTTCGGAGGAATGGGATCGACTGCCACAAGAGCTCTTGGACCATCTGATAGAGAGCATGCCACGTCGCTGAGAAGGATGTGTGGCCGTTAGGGGTAACCATACACCCTATTAACAGCATATCTTGTTGTGGAAGACATTATCAAGTTTTGTTAGTTGTTTTCAAAGGTGTATCTTAGCTATCAGAACATTTCTGACACTGTGTTGTTGTTTTTTGGACAAGTTGTGTGACATATGGTGTGTGATTCAGCTTCCGTTTGTTCAGCAATCCGTCTGACATTCCTATCAGGCGGTATAGTCTCGTTTAGTGATTACTGATTATGCTTAAATTTTGGGCACTAGTGTATTTTCAGTTCTAAATAAATTAATGTGTAAACAATTCTATAGAAGGGTTAGTTTTAGCCACAAGTTGTTGCTTTGGCAACAGTGATTAGTTTATTCCTCTTCTAGCAACCTGGCAGTACGGCGCCTTCGCGATTTTTTACAATGATAAGCATAGCGGATATTTTGAGGTGGCACATCCTAAATATATTGTGAGCTAAGCTATTCGAGGACAGGACACGAACAGCAACTCTTGAGGCGGCCGTCCATAGTTTTCAAGAAAAACTACGAGTGGATGGGTGTTTCAACGAAGGGAATAAAATTCAATTTAAAAAATCTGATGCAGATAAAATAACTTCAGTCAAATTATAAAGGTTTCAAACAGCTAACAAATAACTCCTCTTTTAATAAAGATGAAAAGGGATACCGGTATTTCCAGTTCCACATTTTTTTGCCGGTAAGTCCGCTACATATTTCACCAAAAGATCACTTTTTTTTTTTTTTTTTTTTGCTATTTTGCTTTACGTCGCACCGACACAGATAGGTTTTATGGCGACGATGGGACAGGAAAGGCCTGGAAACGGGAAGGAAGCGGCCGTGGCCTTAATTAAGGTACAGCCCCAGCATTTGCCTGGTGTGAAAATGGGGAACCACGGAAAACCATCTTCAGGGCTGCCGACAGTGGGATTCGAACCCACTATCTCCCGGATGCGAGCTCACAGCTACGCGCTCCTAACCGCACGGCCAACTCGCCCGGTAAAGAGCACGGGGGGGGGGGTACGCAGACGAAGAATACGCCCACAGTATCCCCTGACTGTCGTAAGAGGCGACTAAAAGAGGCAACCAAGGGATGATTGAAATAGAACCATGAAACTACTTGTGATTAGTACCATCACGCAGGGTAAGCTATGGATCGCCTTTACTTGCGGGTAGTACCACTATGTTAGGTACACAATAGGTTTGTGATTAGTAGCAGCAGAGAGTGGTTACTATGGGTTTCCAGAACCTGTGATTTGTACCACTATATGCGGAACATCACGGGCTTTTGTTGCCTTTGATTTGTATCATTATGTGAGAAACATCACGGGTCTGGGCGTTGCCTGTGATTTGTACCCACTATGTGTGGAACACCACGGGATAGTACGAGTCCCTGTGATTAGTACACCTATGTGAGGTGCACCATGGGTTTGCGTTGCCTACAAGTGGCGCCATTATGTGAGAAACACCATAGGTCTGCGTTACCTGTACGACGTACAATACTTGTGAGTAGTACCATAATGTTTGGAACACCGAGAGTTTACGCTACCTTTGATTAGTACCGCAACTTGAGAAATACCATGGTTCTACTTTACGAGCGATAAGTGCCATTATGAGGGACCGTTGACGTGGATATTGAACCATTTTAGACAACAAGCATCACCGACTCAGGACTGTGCTTTGGAAGTAGTCCCTTGGCCAGTCGTATAGTTTCTGGGAAGGTGAGTTATTGCGGGTCGGATCCACAGATTGTTTTAAATTCATTCATTCATTCTTTATCACCACCTTTTTGAATTCTGGTCAATGGATGAATTTTGTACTTTTAAATTGTCACTGCATTTCGTCTCATTTCGTACCATTAGGGGCCGATGACTTAGATGTTTGGATCTTTTCCAGTTTTCGAATCAAGTGCCGGTAATACTGGTGAGGGTCCCATACTCTGGAACCATACTCTAACTGGGGTTTTACCAGTTAAAATCTTACCTTTATCCCTAAATACTCTCATGATTAGGGGTGGATGTTGTTGACCTAAAAAAAAATCACTGAAAATGATCAATAAAGTGCTGTTTAATTTGTGGGGAAATGCTATGAAATAAGTAAAAAAGACTAAAATATTTGACTAAACTGAATTCAGGAGATAGTGGTTTTTTTTTTTTGCTAGGGGCTTTACGTCGCACCGACACAGATAGGTCTTATGGCGACGATGGGATAGGAAAGGCCTAGGAGTTGGAAGGAAGCGGCCGTGGCCTTAATTAAAGTACAGCCCCAGCATTTGCCTGGTGTGAAAATGGGAAACCACGGAAAACCATCTTCAGGGCTGCCGATAGTGGGATTCGAACCTACTATCTCCCGGATGCAAGCTCACAGCCGCGCGCCTCTACGCGCACGAGGAGATAGTGTAACCATGATTTTACAAGTATGATATTCTATTCGCTTTACTTCTTCTTAATCTGTTTACCTTCCAGGGTCGGTTTTTCCCTCGGACTCAGCGAGGGATCCCACCTCTACTGCCTCAAGGGCAGTGTGCTGGAGCATCAGACTCTGGGTCGGGAGATACAACTGGGAAGGATGACCAGGACCTCACTCAGGCGGCCTCACCTGCTATTCTGAACAGGAGCCTTTCGGGGGGTGAGGAATATTGGAAGGGACAGACAAGGAAGCGAGAAGGAAGTGGTCATGGCCTTAAGTTAGGTACCATCGCGGCATTTGCCTGGAGGAGAAGTGGGAAACCACGGAAAACCACTTTCAGGATGGCTGAGGTGAGAATCGAACCCACCTCTTCTCACTTGACCTCTCGAGGCTTAATGGATCCCGTTCCAGCCCCGTACCACTATTCAAATTTCGTGGCAGAGCCGGGAATCGAACCCGGGCCTCCGGGGGTGGCAGCTAATCACACTAACCACTACACCACAGAGGCGGACCTATTCGCTTCACAGCTCTTGAAATATTATTGGAAATGCATATACAGTGGACATAACCTGGGAAAACTTGTTGTTCCGTGCAGTCAGTACAGTTTTCAGATTTTGTTTCCCTCTCTTAATCTGCTGCTGTACAAGAAATGTCCTTTCCGCATTCCCTCAGTGCACAGTTTACAAAATAAAACATGCAACTTGTAGTAAGCACGTCTTTTCCAAATTCATTCTCTAGCTTATTTAAAAATACACTTTGTTATGATTTCACTTTCGGGATTTTTCTTGTGCAGAACTTGGGAGGATAATTCTGTACTGGAGCCGAAAGTTATCTGCTGTTTGCAATCCCATCTCCTTTCTGTACGTGGGGGTGAATGACTGGCTGTAGGGTTGGGTGCGGAAGGCTGGTGCTTGAGACACAAAAGGAAATACTTTCTCCTATTTATAAATTGTTATGTGTTTCTGCAGATACATAAGACTCAACTAAATCCTTTCCTTACCCCTTTCTTAATCACCAACAATTATTTCTGGTCGGTCTGCTTGGTCATGAAAGATATTTAGTAAATTTAACCATGTGTAAGGGAAAAGTATAATTTACCGGGCGAGTTGGCCGTGCGGTTAGGTGCGCGTAGCTGTG
The DNA here is from genome assembly GCF_040414725.1 of Anabrus simplex. NCBI lineage: Eukaryota > Metazoa > Arthropoda > Insecta > Orthoptera > Tettigoniidae > Anabrus > Anabrus simplex. The sequence continues at coordinate 78,454,215 of NC_090267.1, read as the reverse complement.
AGCTTGTATCCGGGAGATAGTGCATTCGAGCCCCACTGTCGGCAACCCTGCAGGTGGTTTTCCGTGGTTTCCCATTTTCACACAAGGCAAATGCTGGGGCTGTACCTTAATTAGGGCAACGGTGGCTTCCTTCCCACTCCTATGCCTTTCCTATCCCATCATCGCCACAAGACCTATCTGTGTCGGTGCGACGTAAAAAATTGTTAAAAAAGTAAAGTTGTTTATATTACCACTTGTGGATTTTTATCAGTCTGGCAATAATGAATACATTCTTAATTGTTTAAACTCTTTAAAATATTAACATTTTCAATTATTTAGTTTATTGTTTATTGTCAGTTTTTTTTTTAATCAACGGGGAAGCCCTCCCCAGTAACCTCCCTGTAATGTCCCTAACGACCTAAAAACCCTCGTGAAAGATAAAATAATGACATAATCCAAAATCGGTAAAAATGCAACATAAAGACATGTTATTATCCTTCGTTTTATAGCAGAATGAATTTCCGTACTACTGGGCAACTTTCCGATGCAAAAGGAAAACAGATGACACTTCAACAATATCCGCCCCCAACTCATGACCAAATGAAGAGATCTGGTACGACTTTTACTACCGGTACTATAAATACTCACTGCCGACTTGAATGTTCATTTCCGGTCGTAAAAACTCGCTACGTACATTCATCTCGCTTCATGCTCGTAGAAAAACGGGACAAGTGTCGAACCACAGAGATATGGTAAATAAACTGGTAGAACTCTGTCTCAAGCAGTGCAAGTGATGGCCCGGCGCCATCTTACATCGCTGCAAATTCCCTGTATGTATATATATATATAAGTTACTGGGCTAAGTGAAGCTTGGTTTCAGTTTTTTCAGCAAATTACAGGGTGACAGAATAGTGAATACCTGCTTAGTGTTTGAGTGTAGCTTTTTCTCTTTGCGGAGAAATAAGGAAGACATGAGTTTCAATACACATAGGCCTATTGCTTATTATTTCCCGTCCAGAACGGTATTCGTATTTCGTATGATTTTTACATTGAAATGAAATGGCGTATGGCTTTAGTGCCGGAAATGTCCGAGGATAAGTTCGGCTCGCCAGCTGCAGGCCTTCTGATTTGACTCCCGTAGGCGACCTGCGCGTCGGGATGGGGATGAATTGATAATGAAGACGACACATATACCCAGCCCCGTGCCAGCGGAATTAACTAGTTATGGTTAAAATTTACCAATTATGGTTAAAAATTCCAGACCCTACCGGGAATCGAACCCGGGACCCCTGTGACCAAAGGCCAGCACGCTAACCATTTAGCCATGGAGCCGGACATTATTTCACAATAATGCGTCGAAACAGTGTAGTGATGTAAGATGACAGTCATAAGCTTCCGGCTTCGGTACTAGCTGCTCATTGCCAGTCTGAGTCTGCCTGGTACCTTCCACCTCACTAGTATTTAAGGCTGTTTACAGGAAACTTCCCACTCTCGTAGATACTTCAGTTCTGATGGCATCTTCCATACGGGTAATGTTTCATTGCCCCTAAGTATCGAACTAGGAACCACATCATCACTGTTGCACGTGACAATGTTCTATATTGTACAGTTGGACTTATTTTCAGCGTGCTCACTTTGTGTGTTGGCAAGTGTGCCTGATTTCCTCGACCCTCTGTATCGGTACATCGTTGACCCACAGACAGATATATAGTACGTCAGGGCCCGAATTCACAGTCATGTAGCATTGTTAGTCTTGTGTTCAAATTTAATCCAACTTTTCGCATTTCTTCGCCGCTTTCAACACTATCAGTTGCAGATTTCCGCACTATTGGCTGTAAAACTAAATATAAGGGCCGTGTCGTCAGTATATCTGATGATGTTAACCGTAACTCCATTCACGTTGAAGCTGCTATGTACAGTATGTAATGCAGAGCTTCCCTGAAACTGGTCTCTGGGTGCAACTTGAAGAGAAGCGGAGAAAGTACCTTCGGTATATGGCTTTGCGACAAAATCTAAATTAATAAATGGCAAAAGAAAAAAAAAAAAAAAGAAATATAGAATATTCATGAGTAGGTCTACAGGAGCTTACAATCACTTTGTAACACACAGTATATGGAAACTTTTCATACTCATTTAGCAATGTTTTTCGTACTACCGATAGGTCTACTGAGTACTGGGCACCCGCCCAACCAAAAACCCCTGAGCGTAGGTATTCAAGCAGTAAGATAACCTGTCGCGTCGGTCACGTGTGCAACATAAACCAAACATAATGTTAACGAGTTACAATACCGGCGTCTCTACATGGCCCATGCTGCAACAATGTTATGAGATACCGTGCATCAATACAGGCATTCAGATCTGATAGTTATCTTGAATGAAATATCCTCCATACATTTAGACGTGAACTCTGTAGGCTACCGTACTGTAAATAGATTGTGACCTTGGCTAAAGTGGTTTCGCGTTCAAGGCTACACTCACTTTTTATGCGTGAATGTTTACTGTCCTGATCTTTCTAGAGGCCCGCTCCCACCTATATACTGTAGACCTAGTGGAATGGAATGGAATCGAACCAAACAAAATTTGTTTTTAACATGTGTTTAAACGGAGAATAGAGATGACGATCGCCACGAGTCGAGTCGAGTCGAGTCGAATCGAATCGAATCGAACCAAACTGAACAGGATCCTATGCCAAGAAATTTTTCGACTAGCAAAGTGGAATGGAACAGAATTATCAACGTTCGTACAACTTCGTAGACGATCGGGATCTTTTGGACGGCCATTTGGTGGCAAATGTGTATCAGCTGAGAAGTCAGCTGTTTCCTGCATACCGGTACAGTCGGGAATTTTCTATATGTCTATTAAATTAACTAATACTGGACACAGGGGCGTTAATGGCGGGAGGAGTCCCCATTGATTTTTTACAAAAAGAAACTGGCAATAAACAGTATCGGCAAACTAAATAAACATACAGACATACACTGACTGACAGAGCAAATGCAACACCAAGAAGGAGTGGTCAGAACTTTATGCCAATTGCAGGGTAGACTGACGTCACTGAGGTATGCTCATGATGTGAAATGCGCCGCTGTGCTGCGCACGTAGCGAACGATAAATGGGACACGGCGTTGGCGAATGGCCCACTTCGTACCGTGATTTCTCAGCCGACAGTCATTGTAGAACGTGCTGTCGTGTGCCACAGGACACGTGTATAGCTAAGAATGCCAGGCCGCCGTCAACGGAGGCATTTCCAGCAGACAGACGACTTTACGAGGGGTATGGTGATCGGACTGAGAAGGGCAGGTTGGTCGCTTCGTCAAATCGCAGCCGATACCCATAGGGATGTGTCCACGGTGCAGCGCCTGTGGCGAAGATGGTTGGCGCAGGGACATGTCGCACGTGCGAGGGGTCCAGGCGCAGCCCGAGTGACGTCAGCATGCGAGGATCGGCACATCCGCCGCCAAGCGGTGGCAGCCCCGCACGCTACGTCAACCGCCATTCTTCAGCATGTGCAAGACACCCTGGCTGTTCCAATATCGACCAGAACAATTTCCCGTCGATTGGTTGAAGGAGGCCTGCACTCCCGGCGTCCGCTCAGAAGACTACCATTGACTCCACAGCATAGACGTGCACGCCTGGCATGGTGCCGGGCTAGAGCGACTTGGATGAGGGAATGGCGGAACGTCGTGTTCTCCGATGAGTCACGCTTCTGTTCTGTCAGTGATAGTCACCGCAGACGAGTGAGGCGTCGGCGTGGAGAAAGGTCAAATCCGGCAGTAACTGTGGAGCGCTCTACCGCTAGACAACGCGGCATCATGGTCGCGTATGATTCCACGTCACCTCTAGTGCGTATTCAAGGCACGTTAAATGCCCACCGCTACGTGCAGCATGTGCTGCGGCCGGTGGCACTCCCGTACCTTCAGGGGCTGCCCAATGCTCTGTTTCAGCAGGATAATGCCCGCCCACACACTGCTCGCATCTCCCAACAGGCTCTACGAGGTGTACAGATGCTTCCGTGGCCAGCGTACTCTCCGGATCTCTCACCAATCGAACACGTGTGGGATCTCATTGGACGCCGTTTGCAAACTCTGCCCCAGCCTCGTACGGACGACCAACTGTGGCAAATGGTTGACAGAGAATGGAGAACCATCCCTCAGGACACCATCCGCACTCTTATTGACTCTGTACCTCGACGTGTTTCTGCGTGCATCGCCGCTCGCGGTGGTCCTACATCCTACTGAGTCGATGCCGTGCGCATTGTGTAACCTGCATATCGGTTTGAAATAAACATCAATTATTCGTCCGTGCCGTCTCTGTTTTTTCCCCAACTTTCATCCCTTTCGAACCACTCCTTCTTGGTGTTGCATTTGCTCTGTCAGTCAGTGTATAATTGTAGAACCAACAGATCTGTAATTCACTTGTATCAGTGTCCTTAAAATGACAAATCATTCATGCACCTCCAATGTGTTCTACCATCATTTTGTAACTACAATCACCCTCCCCAGGGCGATCCAGGCTACGCTACTGACTGGACAGTTTAGTTTTAAAAAAATGCTGCAACTATTACTGCAACAACGTAAGAGACAATGCCTGGGAGGAAATAAGCAAGGCAATTAAATACCGGTATCAAACAAGTTAGAATATTAATTTTCGTGGTAGATTACTGTATGCCTATCCCATTTATTTAATAACTATTCTTGACCTTATAAAATCATATCATATTGGAGTCCATATACCGTACAGTATATCAGTATGATAATTGACATCACTTCGGATACCGCATATATTTAAACGTTCTAATATTATTATATTTACAGTGAACAATTTTGTAAGCGGCATTCCCTATGATTGAAGCTGTCGTAGCCTACATTACATGTTCCTAACGAACAGTTCTGCGTACGAAACTGCTCTGCTGTGGACAATAAATACACACACTGTTTTTAATTACTGTTGAGGTTACCTCGATTAATGATTTCATCCTTCCCAACTTTGCCATAAGACCTATCTGAGTCGGTGCGATGTAACGCAAATTGTAAAAAAAAAAAAAGAAAAAAAAGAAAGATAGCGACATCATCTTGAGGTAGGCTATTGACATCCCATGCCGCGCGAATTAGTGTACAGATACTCCCATAAATATTCGGTCGCTCTGATTTTTCACACTCTTTTATTGGGTTTATTCTTACACTATAATGATAACGTATAATACAACGAATCATGTAGGAAAACATAATAAAACGTTATACAAATATTGTGATGTAAGTCAAACTCTTCTGACAGTCATTAGTACGCCCTCTGTCGTACATTAAATAAAAGCAATAATTCCAGTGCCGCCTCAAAAATATTCGGACACTACACAGAAAGCAACATAAACTCGCATAATTCACAACACTGTTACACACCCAGTACTTTGTAGGTCCACCTTGATGTTTTAGGACCTATTCCAGTCGATTCGGCATACTGGCGATAACTTTCTTGAAGTTTTTTTTGTTTTTTGCTAGGGGCTTTACGTCGCACCGACACAGATAGGTCTTATGGCGACGATGGGATAGGAAAGGACAAGGAGTTGGAAGGAAGCGGCCGTGGCCTTAATTAAGGTACAGCCCCAGCATTTGCCTGGTGTGAAAATGGGAAACCACGGAAAACCATTTTCAGGGCTGCCGATAGTGGGATTCGAACCTACTATCTCCCGGATGCAAGCTCACAGCCGCGCGCCTCTACGCGCACGGCCAGCTCGCCCGGTCTTTCTTGAAGTAATCAGGGCTTAATGCCACCCATTCTTGTAGCAGTCTCCTCTTCAAGTCTGTGAGGAAACTTGGCCGCCGCAATTGCAGAGCTGCCTTCATTCGCCTCCACACATTCTCGATGGGGTTCAAGTCGGGTGATTGTGGTGGAGTTTCAAAACCTTCGGGCAGTTGTTCAGCAGCCACTACCTGACGAGTTACGACTTGTGCTTGGGGTCGTTATCTTGGTAGAACTGGAAAGTACGCTGTGTACCAAATTGTTCCGCAAATTGTCGCAAGTTTTTTTTTGAGGATAGGCAAATAGCCTTTTCTTTTTTGTCAAAGTACATTCAGTGAAACTCAGTACACCAACCCCGTTCGATGCAACACATCCCTACGTCATTGCACTCCCTCCACCATTTTTTACCGTTGCTTGTAAATTGCTTGTTCTCAGTTCCTAGTGACATGTCCGCCACACCAATTGCTTTCCATCGGACCCGAAGACGTTGAACTTTGACTCCTCAACAAATAACACATCCTCCTACCAAGCACTGGGTTTGCTTACGTAGGTGTTTGCGAACTCTCGACGCTTGTTTTTATTTACCGCACTAATGAATGGTTTTCTACTAGCTTTTCTCCGAAGGAACTACTTTCTTCGCAGTGCTCTTCGCGCGTTTTCAGTACCCACTTTCTTTCCACACTCCTCTAAAACAGATGCTGTCAGTTTCGGGGCACTAATTTTCGAATTTCGTTTCCCATTCCGAAGTACAAACCGCTCCTCTCGTTCTGTCAGCCTTCTTGGTCTGCCTGTCTGGGAAAATGAATCAATTCTGTCTTCATTTCTGAATCGTCTTATTATATCTGCAATTGTTGTTCTGCTATGTTAAGCACCTGCGATATCTTTCTATGCGATTTACCTCGAGCATGATGGAATATCACGAGCTGGCGTTCTTCAAACGTGGTATTGTGTTGTCTTTTGCACCCCATTTAATACCAGTCCGCAACACTGCAGACGGCACACTGTCTTACGCCACCGTACTACTGAACTGAACGTTTTTGCAACGCTATCTGCCCTGTCTCCGTCAATGAACACAACGGCAATCCCGGCCTTTCGGAGTGACTGAATATGTCTGAGGCGTGACATTTCAATCAGCATACTGTAGGTACATCAATGTTCCGAGATTCCTCTTCGGCCTAAGCAGCCACATGTAGTTCAATTACTTGGACACATTTGGTTTCACATTTTGCTCATTGTTGCGTTATTATCATAATTTTTTCGCGGATTTCATCAGGGGCCGAATATTTATGGGAGTGACTGTAGCTCTCGATTCTGGCGTGGCAGCATTTCGTGTGAGGTGTCGTTCTGTTCGTTTCACTATACGTACACGCATAAGGCGAAAGGTGTCAACTATTGAAGTAAGAAATTCTTGGTGGGAAGGAGTGCGAAACATTTGTTTCTTCTTTCTTTCACAAAATGTCGCGACATTGGAGAATACATGGCTTCAAAGTTATCGAAAACGCTTGTATCAGAATCTCAGAATGTCCAGGATCACCACTGTCAAGCATCAAAAGGCTTACCTATCGTTAGCGTCTCAGAGTTACGGCGGTCAAGCGTCGTGAGGCAAGTTCTGGAGCTAGAGAAGACCACGTCTACAGCCCCCCCCCCCCACTTTGTGATGAAAATATTCCATTTTAACCGGCTCTAACTAGGAATTATAGGAATTATTAATCAATTAATCCGATAGCTGCAGTCGCTTAAGTGCGGCCAGTATCCAGTATTCGGGAGATAGTAGGTTCGAACCCCACTGTCGGCAGCCCTGAAAATGGTTTTCCGTGGTTTCCCATTTTCACATCAGGCAAATGCTGGGACTGTACCTTAATTAAGGCCACGGCCGCTTCCTTCCCACTCCCAGCCCTTCCTTGTCCCAACGTCGCCATAAGACCTATCTGTATCGGTGCGACGTAAAGCAACTAGAAAAAAACCAACAATTAATCAATTATTTTTCTTACTACTTTTTAAATTATAAACAAAATTATTAGCGGAAATGCACACAAAAATGTCGTTCGTCCCGTTTGACCGATTTGCATAGCGCCACAGCAAGTAGTGGAGACTTTGCATGTGCTGTGAGGAAGGGTAACAGGCGTATACTTTTTTTTTTACCAAGGTCATGGACAGTAAGTTCTGATTCACACGCTCACTGCGCGCATTCGTCAGTCTGGCAGTCTCTTTAGTGTCTGTTAGTTTCTTACTGTGTAGTCGAATACTAAATTATTTTAATTGTATAATCACGCCGTACTTCTTTTTAATTGTAATAAATGTGTAATATTGCTCCTTTGTTGAAAGTTTTATTGTATAGTTTTGAGTTAAAAAAAACTATCGGTATTACCGCAGTTAAATTGGTAAACTGTCAACCTTTTCCTCTCTGGCAAAATTAGCTCAGAGGGCATTAAAAACTTACCATTTTGTAAAAATGTCGTCAGTTTTAAATAATAATAATAATAATAATCAGTGGCGTATACTGAGGGCTACCAAGGCTATCAGTGAAGCCCAAACCTCAAATGCGAGCGATGGAAATCTAAAGCACATTATATTGTAAGCATCTGACTCATTGTTCCATTTTCAAACCTTGAAAGCAATGAGAAAACACGTCGCACGGATTTCTGAGAACAAGGCTTCGGAGACTGATATTACAGCCCAGACTCTCGTCCCTTCCCATCGACTCGCCTCACGAGGCTTGCTCCTGTCTGGCTACAGGCACGGGGACCGGCGGAGGATAGCTGTGCTAGGCTTCGGTCCGTCAGATCGCCATTGCTAACTATCACCATGCGTTACTCATCGTTTATACTTCCTCACCTCATCCTTCTGTCTTAAATATATAGATAACGGAGTGGTGGTATTTCACTCCCGTTTTCTTCTACATCCTTGTAAGAAGACACTGCAGGGCTGCTGTTATAGGAGCAATATCGTTTTCTTTTTATTGGTAGATCTGCTAAAATAAAACGCAATCTTTCAGGTTTAGTGTTCTTTTTTGTTAGTTGGAATCGAACCCGTGATCATGGGTCTGACACTACCACTGATCTTCCGAGGAAGATAATTAACCATTTAACGATGGGTACGACTGCTGTAAAATTCAACATTGTTATTTAACGATTATGATGTTAATAATAATAACATTAATAATAATAATAATAATAATAATAATAATAATAATAATGGTGCATGGCATCTACATAGGCTTGGTAGTGACCTAATAAGGATAAAATGAATGGCAAAGACGTCATAAACACCCAGTTCCCAAGCCAGGGGAATTAACAGTATGAGGAGGTTGATTCTGAAAATTGAACCGGGGCCGTTGGACCAAAGGCAAACATTCTATCCATTTAGCCTCAAAGCTGGACTTCAATTTGCTAAACCTTAGGCTACCAACTCGATTGATCAGGTGTTGAGTATTCACGGTGGCAGAGGTCAGGGCAGTAGCTTGTGAAGCAGCCTTGACAACACAGCAGGCAGCTCCGTTGGCTGTTGGCTGCAGCTCAAAATGCTTAACGCTTGATGTTCCCTAAACCAACTATCGAAAAGGGGTAGCCTAAGTCTAGTGGTAGCCCACGTCTTCATACCAGCATACGCCACTGATAATAATAATAATAATAATAATAATAATAATAATAATAATAATAATAATAATGTGTTAGTTTTACGTCTCACTAACTACTTTTACCGTTTTCAGAAATGCCGAGGTGCCGAAATTAAGTCCTGCAGGAGTTCTTGTACGTGCCAGCAAATCTACCGACATGAGGCTGACGTATTTGAGCACCCTGAAATACCACCTGACTGAGCCAGGATCGAACCTGCTAAGTTGAGGTCAGAAGTCCAGCGCCTCAACCACCTGAGCCACTCATCCCGGCTTCAGTTTTGATGTATATACTCCCATCCACCCTCGTAAGCTATATTGCACAAGCCCGGGTACTGTTTGTTGTCTGTATATTTTTTTGCCCCCGCACTTTTAATTCCCAATTGCTGCTACTGCTGACTAGATAGGTATTCCACCTCATGGCCAAGATCATTTAGGCGTCGTGTGGTTAGCCAGTTCAAGTCACGTTGATCAAAAAAAAATTTACCATCAGAATGTTAGGCGGCAGGGTAGGAGAGGTGGTGGTAAGCCTATACAATTTCTAATCCCTTGATTATGGACCTAAAGCCTGGATCAATTCAAAACCTCTCCACAGTGCTCATATGGAGCGAGGGCACATGGCACTGTTGATGGTAATCCGTCCGTCGGATGGAAATGTTTAGTCTAAGAAGAGGCCTTGGTGCTATTCAACAGTAGGCTATGTACCAGCAGCGAGTTTCACCCTCTCCCTTCCTACTGTCATATATCACATTATTCATTTCATCTTAACTCCTTTGATGAGATTAACGTCAGGAAGAGCACGCGGTCGTAAAAATTCGCTAGGTACGAAGATTCGTCTCACTTCACACCCGATCCCGTAGAGAAACGGGACAATGGTGGGACACCCACTGACTAGATAGGTACTTTATTTCGGTAACACCTATCACATGGTAACGGTGGCGTACACAGAATTTTGTTGAGAGTGGGAGGGGTCATTATTAAAATTACTGTATTCACAATTGACATTATCGGTAGTTTAAATTTTGTATTTTTTAAAAAAAATTATTCATCGGTATGGCCATCTGTAGGCCATGTTTACACAGTTTACCTCCCCTCCTGTCATGCAGACTTTTTTTTTTAAGCACTCTCACCAAAGATCCTCAAGTTTGGCTTCTCCTTTCTTGTGCTTCCGTTAAGATATTCCATAGCTTGGCCAGTGGCTTTTCGGGTGCATCCCTCACCCCCGCAATTTTTTTTTTTTCTTTCTATATGTTGTTCTGTCCTGCATTTCTTTCTCCTTGACATCCACTTCTGCTTGGTTCTTGTGCACTTGTATACGCCACCCAGGCCGTGTTCTCCACTTTTCTTAATTTTCTATTTCTTCTTATGATAAGATGTTGCGGTATATTTACAGTAGCATAGCTAGGATCGGCTGATGGGTGTTATAATTACAAAATGATGGTAGAACACAATGAAGGTGCATAACTGACGTGTCATTAAAAGGAGACACTGATATAAGTGAACTACAGATCTGTTGGTTCTATAATTATGTCTCTGCATGTTTATTTAGCTTATTTTTTATTCTCAGTTTCTGTTTGCTTTTTCTTTATAAAAATTCAATGGGGAGGGGGTTCTAACCGCCAGTACAACACCCCTAGCTCATGAAGGTTCAAGAATAAAACTATTCTATTTTCTATTTAAAAATATGAACTGCCAAATGCACAAAAAGTTAAACAAAAAATATTCCACAACAAAATTTGAACTCAGACTAATGGGTGAATACTGCTCGACAATATACTATATTATTTTTACATCTGCACTGCAGAAGTGTCAGAACCATATGTACCACAGAAGCAAGTTTAAATGGTGTCGGCCTTATTTTACTACAAGGTTGGTATTATTATTGTACCTTCTTAATAAGTAGCATGGCTTTGGTGCTACTTTCTCTCTTTCAGTAGACAAGAAGGGGTATATGCTTTGAGACTCACCGAACCAGCGAGAGCAATGCCGCATTGTCAGAATCTTGAGTGACAGCTACTTGTGTCTGAAGTTGATTGATGTACTGTATGTACCAAAGCCTCAAGCAGAGGGATTATATTACTGAAGAAGGGGAGAGCGGACTGTATCTTATGTCAATAGATTTTGTTACTCTGACAGCAAGAACTTAGAGCAGAGAAAATTATTATGGATTTTTTAAATGATACTCAAATATAAATATGCCAATTTCTTATGTTTAATTTATATAGGCCTAAGATTTTTAAAAAGTTGTTAAACTTTTCAGGGGTTAGGAGGGGGTGTCAAACCTGGCGGTAACTCCCCTTCCCTGCCTTGTGAATGCCCCTACACGGTACGTATTCTACATCAAAATTTGAAGCTGTGACCTCAAAGCAGCACCATTAGATTTAAAAATTTAAATTGGATTGCAGTTCTGGGCACTGTTTTGTTCTTTACATGCGACAGAGCTGGAACATTGAAATCAAACAGGTGAAAACTTTATCATGAAATCAACTGATATACATTACCATAAACCAAGCATATGCAGTAGTAATCTTTAATTTTGTCTGCTGCAGTCATTGTAATTGCAAGAAATGAAATTCATATTTCAAGTTCCGTATTGACTGTAGTATTTAAATTAAAGTATAAAATAACACATAACCTTTTAAAATATAATGTTAATTAATCTATACAATTAATCTATACAATTATGTGTAGTATTGAATAGGTGGAAGATTTATACTTTAATTTAGGCAATCAATGTAATTTGAATAATTCAGTACCTAATACTCTTTGGCGCAGAGTGTACAAAGCATATGGTGCTCGTCCGTGGGAGGAGCAAAGGTGCACACTATTTGTGATATTTTGATTGTTGTTTTTTAAATTGCAATAATAACAGGTTATTGTTAAATTTAAACATTGAAGTTCATTCCGTTTCAGTGCTTTTACTGGGAAGCAATGAAGGAAGAAACTGTTGAATCTTGTGTAATGTTATCTTTTAATTGAAATCTATGAACAAAACTCCAAACATTTGTGGCTGCAAATCACACTTTTTTTGCAATAATATGATTTTTCTGAACACAGTAGGGAATAGATAGTGAAGATCTTACATTTGTCAAAAAGCTGTATGAACATCAAGAAGCTTCCATGAGAATTGGAAAGTCTGAGACTTCCGCTACTAGGATCTAACATGGAGTATGGCAAGGATGTTTAATCTGTACTCTGACCAGATCATCTGAGCTGCTCTTCAAGACGCGGAAGATGGAATACAAATTAATGGTAAGCTGATCAACAAAACTGAAGTAAGCAGATGACACCATCATCTTGGCTGAGAGTACTGAAGGTCTTCAGCATCTGGTAGACAGAATCATAGCAGAAGGGGATAAACTTGGATTCAAAATTAACACCAACAAGAAAAGGTGATGGCCATTACCAGAATTCATAACATGCACATTCTTCTGAACATTCATGGGGAACAAGGAGAACAAGTGCAGAAGTTTAAGTACCTTGGCAGCTGAATTACTGAGGACTTAGACCCAGATTTAGAGATCCATGTATGAATAGAAATGGCTCATGCTAGCTTTCTGAAAATGAGGAATCTACTGTGTGATAGAGGCCTCAGCTTGGAGACACATCACAACTTCGTCAGATATTAAGTATATTCAGTGCTTCTATATGGCTCTGAAATGTAATGTTTTCCTAATAATGTTACGGATCTCGTAGACTGACCACATCTCCAATGCTGTCATATTCAGGAGCATTATCAGATCTGAATCTATCTATCTATCTGTCTGTCTGTCTATCTATATATCTCATATAAACCCAGACCAAATTTGTTACACATCAAACCGTACAGGTTTACATGGGCCCATTATTTAAAATCTGCTGATCCAGCCACAAGAGTGAGATATTGTGAGTGGTATCTTGCATCATTGAATGATCGTTTATTCGAACCACAACTTGTGTTGTTTTGGGATGAGGCCTGGTTTCATTTTAATGGTCATGTGAACAGTCATAACTCTGGCTATTGGTGTACAGAAAATCCTAATGGTGTTTATGAAGTCCCTCATTATGATAGGAAGATTGGTGTTTGGTGCGCTGTTAGTGCAAGACGAATAATTGGGCCTATTTTTTTTTTTTTGAGACGACAGTAAATGCATAGAAATATCAAGATGACAATTTGATGCCGTTCTTCCATCAGTTAACAGAAGAAGAAAAATCGCGTTGTTGGTCTCAACAAGATTCAGCCTTTGCTCATACAGCAGAAGATTCCCTTCTTACAATCTTGGAAGTGTTTGCAGACAGAGTGATCAGTGCTGGTCTATTTCCCACCTCATTCTCCAGATCTAACAATGTGTGATTTTTACTTGTGGGGTAAACTGAAAGAAAAAAGTGTTTTGAACAAATCCTCACACATTGGAGGAACTGAAAGAGAACATTACGAATGAAATCAGAAGCATTACAGTGGGAAAACTCAATTGCGTCAGCCAGAATGTAGTTACCAGATACAATGCCTGGTTAACCCAGGAAGGACGACACTTCCAGCATCTTTTATGAGGTAGGATTTCATACAAGACTGCATACACGGTTAAAGCAGGGCGGCCGCGCGCAACATAAGTTTGACTGAGGCAGCTGCCATATGTGAGTTTACATGAGAGACCCTGTATATATGTTGCTCTGCATTTCTAAATACAGCCCTTCACACCTAGCATATAAACTGGCTGGTGAATCATTCTTCATCGAAGACTTACAATAAGAGTAGCATCTACCACCGATATAACAATATCACAACTACTTCTTGCGCTCCAGACAAAGAGGAAAGAAATTCCAATCAATTTCTATGGCACTGATGGCATAACATCACAAGAATGGACAGGTGCATGTTATAAGTTGTGCCATGCGGTCACAAGATTTGCACTACATGGTTTTCACCATAAGATCTGTATGACTTGAATATTTCAGTCTCCTGGTCCTGAAAACATTTGTGAACTATATCATTGACAATGTGACAGATACCATGCTTTTATATGTCCCAAGAGAACATTATCCCTGACTGCATTCTCCAGGGAGTGATTTTAATTGTCATGCTATTTATTATTATATAATGGCCATTGTCTGCAATAAATTTGTCATTAATGCATATATCGGTACATGACAAAATAGTTGCCACCTTGGGCCACATATACCTGGTGTTTGGGGCCATGTTTACATTCTCTTTGGTCTCTTTGGTAATATGCTTTAAATATAATTCTTTGCTTAAATCTCACATTTATAGAGCTGCATGTCCCAAGGCTTAAACCTGGTCCCTTTACATGTATGTATCTGATGATTTTAATTTAAGGAAAGAAAAACTCACCTAAGGTAAGCTTCTACTGACCTTAAAGATATTTGCCATTGGGGAGAAATCGTTTCTGGTCATATATCCTATCTGGTCATGTATAAAATACATTATCAGAATGATAAACCCCTACTTTAATGCACATCAGTTTTATCTTTTGTACATCAACCAGGGTTCTGAGGTTTTACTCCTAGTATTCAATATACCATATATAATTATATGAATAATAATAGAATTATAAGAATCCCTACTAATAATAAACATGGAAAACATTACAAAGAAGGTCTGTATTTGAACATCCACCAGAAATTATGTTGCATATACCCGTACTTCAATTCATCTATTGTTTTTCAAGGACACCTCAAGTCTTGTAATTTTTCACTACTGCACAATCACAGTAATTCTGTACACGATGATATGTTAAAATGTCTTTTGAAACCTCCATGTGATTTGGACTTCAGGTCCTTTAATTCTGGAGTTGGTCTGTCATTCAGAATAATATTATTCTCGCTAAATGTTCATGATCCTAAGAAATGGCTCTCTAGAACTCGGTCACAATCATAGGAGAATACTTCACCAATCAATTTAGAAGCCATCTTGGGGAGTGTAAGGGAAGGAAGAAAAACACCATTTGCCTCTGTGTCTAATCTGTAACACAAAAAATTTTCAGTCTGTCAAAGACACAATAATTTCAATATAAATTGTAACACTGTAATTATACTTGTAAAATTATACAGAGAATGACATGTTTCGTTCTACAGGAACATCCTCAGATTCTATCAAATCACTTTAAACATGCGTATATATGTACATTATTATTTCCATTGCATAAACTTGTCAATGATAGAGAGTTAGGTGATAATATGAACAAGTATTGACAAAGACCATTTCACAAGTATCAACATAGTGAAAAACTTTTGTATTTATGTAGTTTGCCGATGCTAAGTCCAATGCTAAGGACTCCAGTGTCCTGAAATAGTGTTTGGAGACAACGGCCTTCTACATTCATTATTTGTCTCACTTGTTCATAGTCTGTTGTGTAATACCATTACACGCAGGAACATATTTAAGGAAGTCTTACAATTGGTTTGCACTGACTTTAATGTTAGAAACACTTCTTTATACATCTCACATCACTTTACAAAAACTAGCGGCCATTACTCGCTTCCAATGTTTTTTTTTATTTTTATTGTCCAGCATGTGGCACTGCCAGAAAAATGGCTGACAGTATTGACAGCAAAGCGATGCAACATACTCCCACCTTGAGTAGCAGAAGGCTACTCAACAATACCAACAAATACAAACCTGCTGCTTACAAATCAAGTCTGTCATCAGGAACTCTCACTGCTCAACCACTTCGAGTAACAACTGGATCACCACTGTCGTCATCCTTTGGTACACCTGAAGAATCACCGTTTCTAGAGAGCACAATAGGGTCATCAGCAGACACTTCCAAGGGATAAATCCTTTGTATTGGACGTAATAACTCGCCCTGACCAGTTCTGAGCTTCACTGTTTGGATGACGCCATCCTTACCTGGTATAACTTCAACTATGTATCCCAATGGCCAGTCTATACGCTTGAAATTGTCACACCCAATCAACACAACGTCCCCCACTGCTACAGTACGGGTGCCCTCTTTTTCACGATGTAACACTAACTGCCCCAAATATTCACTTCTGAATCTTTTCCTCAAATCCCTTTTCAAAGTTTGTCGGTACCTATACCTCCTTTTGAGGCTCTAAGTGTCTATCGTATCGAGATCAGGAACACCAATCTCCCTTATATCTTGCAGGAAAAAAGAAGGGGAGAGAGGCACTAGCTCAGAACCTTCTTCCATGATATAAGTCAAAGGTCGAGAATTCATCAAACTCTCACAATCACATAATGTAGTCATCATCTCCTCGTAAGTAAGACATGACCTACCCAATATCCTCTTCAATAAATCTTTGATCAATCAATCAATCAATACTGATCTGCATTTAGGGCAGTCGCCCAGGTGGCAGATTCCCTATCTGTTGCTTTCCTAGCCTTTTCCGAAATGATTTCAAAGAAATTGGAAATTTATTGAACATCTCCCTTGGTAAGTTATTCCAATCCCTAACTCCCCTTCCTATAAATGAATATTTGCCCCAGTTTGTCCTCTTGAATTCCAGAGAATTGAGGAGACGTATCAAGCGCTCCCACCATCCACCCCACCAAGGTGCACTGGGGGGGATTAAAACGCCATTCAATACACCTAGCAGTGCTGTACTTAGATATATCCTCCCAGTTCAGAGTTCGAAGCAAATTAGAAGCCCCAGTGAAGTTCGTCCCATTGTCACTGTAGATAACAGAACATCTTCCTCTGCGAGCCACAAATTGACAGAGTGCTTGCAAGAATGCTTCTGTCGAGACTGATGATACCAATTCCAGATGGACAGCTCTAAACACTGCGCAAGTAAAGAGGCACACCCACATTTTAATCCCACCTTGTAGATATAAGGGCCCAGTTAAATCCAGTCCAACAATCTCGAACACGGCAGCATCCCGTACTCGACTGGATGGAAGTGGAGGTGAAATAACTTCAAGATGTCTTTCACTGTGTCTCTTGCATATGACACACTTGGACAAAACCGACCTGATAGCTTTCCGACCGTTTAAAATCCAATAGCATTCCCTGAGGTTATTTAGCAGCATTTGCAATCCTACATGTCCTTGTATCTTGTGTTCCGTCATGATTAACCTCTTCACTACCTCGTGTTGTGATGGAAGTACTGCAGGCTGACGAAAGTCTTCATGGTCACCTCGGTAGGTGATCTTAGTTTTCAGCCTAATTATTCCTTCATGGTCTTGAAATACTCTGAGCGTTCGCAGTCTGTCGTCCCTTAACCCCGAAAAGGAGTCCTCTTGAATAAACCGAACAACTCTTCTTTCTGCAGTGGCATACTCTTCCACAGTTAATTCACTTCTCTGACGCAGATCTGTAGGTAAGCGGCTATTGTGTATAAACCTTAGCAACCACCCCAACATGCGGACAATTCTTGTAAAATTAGAGAAGTATTTGAAATACCAGTCCTTTTGGTCCTCTGAAACCAAACAGTTAACATTCACAACAGCTGGGGATCTAACCTTTTCCATGTTGATCTCATCTTCTTTGGGATCATCATTGCAAGCAAACCACTTTCCTGATGATTCCTTCAACCATGCAGGTCCTTTCCACCATCTAGAAGCAACTAATTGTTTAGCTTTGCAGCCCCTGGAAGGTAAATCTGCAGGGTTAAGTTCCCCTGGGACATACTTCCAAGATTCAGAGCTTAAGTGATTTTCCTTATTTCATCAACTCGATTTCTGACAAAGACTGTCCATTTGTCTCCCCTGGTAATCCATGCAATTACTGTAGTAGAATCACTCCAAAACAAAGTCTTCACATTTTTCCATCCCAATCCGTCCAGAACAGACTTCGCAAGCCTTGCTCCTATAGTTGCAGCCATAAGCTCCAAACGAGGCATAGAAATCTTCTTTATAGGAGAGACTTGTGTCTTGGCCGCCAACAGATGAAGCTGAACATTGTCGCTTGTCTCTACCCTGAGGAAAACTACTGCAGCATATGCCTTTTGACTGGCATCACAAAAGGTGTGTAAAGTGCATTCCTCTATATTCACAGGTTTCTGTACCCATCGGGGGATGCCAATTTCTTCTAACTGAAGGAGTTCTTCACACCATGACAGAAATTCTTTCTTGATAGCATCGTCAACTTCTGTATCCAAATCAAATTCCATCTTCCACATTTTCTGCAGGAGCAATTTAGGACACAACATAACAGGGCAACTAAAACCTATAGGGTCAAACACTTTGTGAGAGATCAACAGGATTGTTCTCTTGGTAATGGTGTCAAAAAAAAAAAAAATCTCTAATCCAACTCATGTTAACTTTGAGTTCATCACTTTCTCAATTCCACAACAAACCCAGTACTGCAGAATAAGAGTTATCATGAGCACTCTGACACTTGTCACTTGTCCATTCCCAACCCCTAAGCTCGAATTTGGCCTTTGCCATGACTTTGACTGATTCTGACATAAATGCATTGAGCTCAGCTTCAGTGTCCACACTAGAAACAACATTATCAACATAAAAACTGTGCAGTAACTTTTCTTTAAGAGAATGATTTGAATCCTCTTCTCTCAATAAGTGGTGTTCGATTACAGATCCTAAGAGGATAGGACTACACTTTACACCAAAAACCACTCTTTCATGCTGGAATACCCTAACCTCCAGTTTTTCATAACAGTTCCACCATAAAAAACATAGAAAGTTCCTATCTTCAGGGTGGATACCAATCTGTAAAAATGCACATTTAATATCAGCAACCACTCCTATCTTCTTTTCTCTAAATCTAATCAGAACATTTGGGATGAGTTCAATCAGATTTGGACCAGTTTCAAGACATTGATTTAAAGATGGAGAACTGCCTAGTTTTGCTGAAGCATCAAAAACAGGTCTGATTCAGGTAGTTGCACTATTTTCCTTTACAACTGGTCTATGCGGTAAGTAGTGATAACAATGAACACGTTCAGATTCAGGCACTTCTTCTATAATTCCCTCAGCCAACCAATCTTCGAACACTTCATTGTAATCTCGAAAAAGGTCTTAAGATAATTTCTTCCTCATCGAACCCAGTCTTCTTTCAGCAAGATTCAGGTTTGATGGCAAGGTGGGATGCCCCTCAGTCCAAGGTAGCCGAACTTGGTATCGACCTTCTTCTGTGCGATGAACACTTTGGAGGAAATGATCTTTCACTGCAATTTCTCGTTCCTTCTTCGTAACTTTCTCGACAGGGTCCGAAATGCCTATTACATCCAACCTCCGCAAATCAGTAATACTTGCCTCTTTAATAAACATGGAAGTTACAAGCAAGCCTTCATTTTCTACACTTCTCTTGGTATTAGGAATCTTTCCCATCAAAGTCCAGCCTAACAATGTCTCTACTGCAACTAAACCACATGACAGCACTTCTCTTCTTCCTGTTAAAAGTTTGCCAGCCACGTCCGCCCCAATAAGTATTTCTATAGGCCCCAAACTTTCCTCATTATCGGTGATATCTATCTTCAATTTCTTTAACTCGTTCATCCATTCCCCTTCTGTAACATGTGAAATGTCTCCACAGATCACTTCTTGGTCTAAAGCCTCAAAATTACACCGAAATTCATCGTTCAGCTCCCCTACACGCACCCTGTAAACTTCATGCTCATTCCGTTGCATTGTTACACCACCAAAAAGAGAATGTGAGATGATCTCCTTTCGTAGTGAAGTGTAACCCATCTTTAAAGCCGTCTTTTGCAAAATGTATGACTTCTGGGAGCCTGTATCCATCAAAGCACGAACACATTCAGTCTTTTTATCAGATCTTACATTTACACGAAGAGTTTGTAACAACACCTTGGGCGAAGCGGAAACATTTGCCAATGTGATTTCCTGAGTTGCATTTTCTTCACTGTTGCTAACTGCTTTGGGGACATGTTTTTCTAACAACTGTCTGCACATTAAAACAACATGCTTCCCACCACAAATTATACATTTTATGTTTTTTGCCTTGCAATTCTTTACCATATGCCCTGACTTCAGACACATATAACAACACCCCTTTTCCCTTAACAGTTTCTGTTTACTTTCCATTGACATTTTTCTAGCGGAAAAGCAATCTGCACTGGTATGATGACCCTCACAAAACACACATGTCATCCTTACGTTGATTTGATGTTAATAACCCCATAGCTGTAGGAATGTTGTCGTCTGAATCCTTCCCCTTGTGCTTCAGTTTTTCTTTTGCCCCTTCACACTTTAAGTCAAACCCAGATGTAGCAAGGTTTATTCTCTGTTCACCCTCCACCTCCGACTTCAGGAATTTCATTAACCCCTCCAGACGGTCTTTCGCATTTGTAGCGGAGGTGAATGGAATACTGCGTTGCCAAATTCTTAATAAGTCTTCGGGGAGGCACGATTCAACAAGGGGAAATAACATAGAGGCACACTTGTCCGTTGTGACACCAAGTGATTCTAGTGACCTCAACTGTGTTTCCAACTGATCATAAAGTTGAGACAATGCAACTCTGGATTTGGATTGCGAGGCCTTGTGTAAAACTAACCTCAACAGTTCACGTACATAAACCTCCACAAGAAGATCTTCTTGGCCAAAACGAGATTTTAGGCTTACAATTGCTTTGCTGTAATTTATTCGTGTTGGGGGGAAGCTCTCAACCACCTGCCTAGCACGTGATCCTTTTACTGTTGCCTGTATTAAATATTGAAATTTATCCTCCACAGCTATTTCGGGATCTTCATCTATTTTTGAGAACTGACTCCAGAATGGTAACCACTCCTTTAAATCCCCTCCAAAAGTGCGGAATTCTAACTTCGGCAACTTGAATTTCTTGGTTTGTTGGTTGCTAGACCTACTAGCAACACTACCTGCTTCACATTCAGTTTGTTGAACCTGTATTCCCGAAATAAACTTACGCAATTTAAGGTCCAGATACTTTTTCTGATACTCATCAGCCCCTTCCATTTCCTTGTCAATATCAGCCTCGTCATCGTCTAATAACAAATCGAGCACTTTCGAATCTAGTTCGTTCAAAATCGCTATCTTACTTTCTAACAAGGTGGATAATGATTGAAGTTCCGTAATATTAAGATTTTCCTCTTCAGTCAAATCACTAACCTGTTTAGCAATTTTCGTAAACGAAGTCCTTGTCGCTCTCCTATGCTTCAGTAATTTATCGAGGCTTCCGTGCTCCATGTTCCTCGTGGGTACGGTGATTCTTCCTTCTTCAAGTCGTAAATGTCCTGTCACGGTCGCCACTAAATGTTGTGTAATACCATTACATGCAGGAACATATTTAAGGAAGTCTTACAATTGGTTTGCACTGAATTTAATGTTAGAAACACTTCTTTATACATCTCACATCACTTTACAAAAACATAGCGGCCATTACTCGCTTCCAATGTTTTTTTTTAAATTTTTTTTTATTGTCCAGCATGTGGCACTGCCAGCAAAATGGCTGACAGTATTGACAGCAAAGCGATGCAACATAGTATTGACAAGTTTATGCAGCTTAAACAATATTGTATCTGTATACCCCTAGTTAAAAGTGATTTTATAGAATCTGAGGATATTCTTTCAGAATGAAACATGTCATTCTTTGTTCATTGATGTGTTATTTTTTACAGATATGTTATAGAGTTAGGCCTATATGTACAATAATTACAGTTTTGACGGACTTAAAAGCTTTGAAATTTAATAAAGTGACACTAAAAAAATATGTCTTCCTTCTTAAATTATCTTTATAAGCCCCCAAAAATTGTTTTATCTGTACTATGCAGCATAAGAAGTGTACTTGAGGCTCATCAGACGTGTATGCTCTCTAAGACAAGAAGTTTTCGGAATTCTAGTGACCTGTACTCTTCTTTCTCCCTATTGCTGACCAATTTGAGTGGAAGTTAGATTACACACTAGAAAGTTCCAAACAACAGCACGATCAATTATCAATGATCTGCATTAGGGCTGTTGCCCACATGGCAGGTTCCCTATCAATATTGTTTCCCTAGCCTTTTCTCAAGTGTTTTCAAAGAAGGAAATTTATCCAACACTGCCCTTAAAATTATTCCAATCGCCTACTCCTTGTCCCTATAAAATATGAATATTTGCCCCAATTTGTCCTCTTGAATTCCAACCTTATCTCCACATTATTACCTTTCCTACTTTTAAAAGCTCCACTCTATTAATGTCATTCCATGCCATCTCTCCACCGACAGCTCGGAACATAGGTACGACTTAATTGAGCAGCTCGCCTCCTTACTTCCAAGTCTTCCCAGCCTGAAGTTTGAAACATTTTCGTAACATTGTCAGAAATCACCAACAACAAATTGTGCTGCTTTCCTTTGGAACTTTTCCAGTTCTCGTATCAAGTAGTCTTGATGTGGGTTCCACACACTGGAACCATATTCTAATTGGGGTCTTGTCAGTGACTTATATACCCTCTTCCTTACTACAACCCCTAAATACCTTCAGAGTGACTGGATCAGTTATTCTGAAGATGCTATCCACACTTGCTAGGGAAAAGTCAGAAAACATTACAAGTTTGACAAGGCCTAATAACTTGAAAGACTGCTCCAGAGACAGACTGCAATCGCTGTAATCAATGATATAGACAGTTGCTATAAGGGTAATGTGCCAAAATACTATGATTCTAATTTGACCTGAGCTTATGTTTGTATGGGGGCTGCCTGGCCGAGGTGGTAAAGATGTGCTCGGTTTGCGCGGAAGGATGTGGGCTCGAATCCCCGTCAGGAAGTCGTAAAATTTAAGAAATGAGATTTCCACTTCCGGAGGTGCACATGGCCCTGAGGTTCACTCAGCCTACACCAAAAATGAGTACCAGGTTAATTCCTGGGGGCAAAGGCGCCCGGGTGTAGAGACAACTACTCTACCCTATCAAGCGCCGAGGTTACGGATAGTGGAAGCCTTTACCTTCCACCCCTCCAAGGGCCTTCATGGCCTGTACGAAGATGACTTTGCTTTTTTTTATGTTTTGTATTGCTAGTTAACATAACTGCAATCTCCTCAAAATGAATTTAGCATGTTAACACAAACCAAACAATGTTCAGTGATATCCTTTATCATGGTCAATTTTCCAGTTAACCTACCAGAATTTCAATAAAAATCTGACATGATACTTGCATCCTTTAGCATAGGCCAGAGCAAAATATACCTTCCACTGAAGTCTTTCTTATTTATGGCTGTGACAGTGTGAAGGTGTGAGTTGTGCTGAGTTATGACATTCAGAGGACAACTACAACACTTATAGTCATACCATATACACCTCATTATTGTGCTGTCATCAGTTTTTG
Organism: Anabrus simplex; assembly: GCF_040414725.1. Taxonomy (NCBI): domain Eukaryota; kingdom Metazoa; phylum Arthropoda; class Insecta; order Orthoptera; family Tettigoniidae; genus Anabrus; species Anabrus simplex. Next base: position 78,430,690 of record NC_090267.1, on the reverse strand, counting down.
ACGTTTCCCTCAACCACATAACATTTGGTGCTGCTAATTTGAGGATCTAGCCAGCATTTCAGCTGAAGACTTGACAGATGTGTTACTTACTGTAATACACTCGGTACTGCATGTTAGCAAATCACAGAATACACATTACAAAATGGCGCCTGCCGGTCGTGTTGCTCCTCAAGCTGTTGAGAATTTTCAGAAATGTAATAGTTTAATGGAAAGTAGTGAGTGCATAGAATTTAACGACGGGAAGAAGGTGTCAAATACCAGTGGAAGTGTGGATCAGGTCATAGGCCAAAGAAAAAATAATTCGCGAAGTGTTTGTGTATGTGACGCACGCATCGTACATGCGGAAGCGGGAAAGTGTGTTGACTGTGTTAATTTATTATCCGAATTGGCCTCAAGGGATGAAATTATTCGAATGTTAAGGGAAGACATTGAAAGTATTAAACGTAATAGACTTAGTTTAAATGGTGTGACTGAAGTGCAATCTGAGACATGGTCGGAAGTAAGTACGAGGTGTAACAGTAGGCCTAAAACTAATCATGATCGGGGCGTAGGCCTAGGTATTGAATTAAGGAATAAGTTCCAGGTCCTTGTATCAATTACCTCTAGTGAAGAAGAATGTGTAAAGATTAATAACATTCCAGCCATTACAAGGAAGCCTGCACTGGGGTTGAAGAAGAAAGAATGTAAGGTAGTTATGTACGGGGATAGCCATGGTCGGGGTATTGCTGTCGAACTTGGTGATATGCTACCGGAGACTGAAGTTGTAGGTTTTGTCAAGCCAGGTGCTCTCTTCAAAGAGGTTCTTCAGTCAGATATGGAAAAGATAAGAACACTTAATGAGAATGACTATGTGGTTATTATGGCAGGGACGAATGAAATTGCTAGAAATGAAGCATCAGATGTTATTTCTGGGGTGAAGAAAGCACTTTGCAAATTAAAGACCACCAATGTAATATTATGTAATATTCCACATCAATTTAAATGGTCCGTTATTGGACATTATAAATTTTCCAGCTAACTCATTCTTGGTTGCCAGCGTTTCTCCCTCGCGTGCTTGGGTGGGCTCATCAGTTGGTACCTAGCACACCTACCAATACGCTGGCTAGTGCATACCGTGGAGGCCACTGCCTAGGCTAACTGGAGCCACCGGCAGTGCCGATGCACTAAGAGACTTTGTCTCATTATCAAAAATTGATGCCTGCTTGGCCATCAGATGATACAGATGTTGATTCCCATAGGGAATCTGAAATATTTGTCCTGAATGAGTAAATTTATAATACCAATTTAAATGGTCCGTTATTGGACATTATAAATTTTCCAGCTAACTCATTCTTGGTTGCCAGCGTTTCTCCCTCGCGTGCTAGGGTGGGCTCATCAGTTGGTACCTAGCACACCTACCAATACGCTGGCTAGTGTATACCGTGGAGGCCACTGCGTAGGCTAACTGGAGCCACCGGTAGTGCCAATGCACTAAGAGACTTTGTCTCATTATCAAAAATTGATGCCTGCTTGGCCATCAGATGATACAGATGTTGATTCCCATAGGGAATCTGAAATATTTGTCCTGAATGAGTAAATTTATAATACCAATTTAAATGGTCTGTTATTGGACATTATAAATTTTCCAGCTAACTCATTCTTGGTTGCCAGCGTTTCTCCCTCGTGTGCTAGGGTGGGCTCATCAGTTGGTACCTAGCACACCTACCAATACGCTGGCTAGTGCATGCCAAGCAGGCATCAATTTTTGATAATGAGACAAAGTCTCTTAGTGCATTGGCACTGCCGGTGGCTCCAGTTAGCCTACGCAGTGGCCTTCACGGTATGCACTAGCCAGCGTATTGGTAGGTGTGCTAGGTACCAACTGATGAGCCCACCCGAGCACGGGAGGGAGAAACGCTGGCAACCAAGAATGAGTTAGCTGGAAAATTTATAATGTCCAATAACGGACCATTTAAATTGGTATTATAAATTTACTCATTCAGGACAAATATTTCAGATTCCCTATGTGAATCAACATCTGTATCATATTCCACATCAACATGATTTAATTGAATGGTCTTGTGTAAATAAGTTAGTTGATGATACAAACAGGCAGCTACAGAAAATTGTCAAATGCTTTCAAAATACAGAAATAATTGATATGAGCAATAGGGATCGAGGATATTTCACAAATCATGGCATGGATCTTAGCAGAAGAGGGAAAAAGCAGCTATGTAATATGATAAGAAAGAAAATACAACAGACTCCAGGAACAACTATCACGACTAATGCCATACCACTGCTGTGCGATAAAGATGAGGAAGTTGCAGAACATTTGCGGGTAATGAAAGTAAGAAGAGTTGAGGTGAGTGCTACCACTAAAGAAGGATGCCTAGGAGAAGAAAATCAGCTGAAAGGGATTAATGTGATTCTACCACAATCATCAGAGATAGCAATACCAGAAAGCACTGAGTACTCAGGGAAAACTTGTGAGGAAACCATTGAGATCGTCAGTAGCAGTCAGTTGGATGAACGAGGAGAGGAGTTACTGGAGAAGTTGGATGTTGGAGCACCATCAGGACGAACTCAAGGAGGGCAAGCTAAACAACCAGAAATAAGAACGTCAAGTAGGACAAGGAAACGACCAGTATTACTAGAGCAGGATTTTTTAAGGTAAAAGGTAACAATAGTTATAATCTACAGGGAGAAGCTAAATTTGTTCCACCAGAATGTTCAATCTTTAAGAAATAAAATTCTAAGTATGGAGGTTCTGTTGGCAGATAACCTACAAGAGTATGATGTTTTATGCTTAAATGAACATTGGTTGATAGAGGATGAGATTTCAAACTTTGTATTAGAAGGTTATGCTCTTGCAAGTAAGTTTTGTAGTAAGAAAATGAAGTGTGGGGGTTCATGTATATATGTGAATAATAATATCAAATGTAAGCAGTTGGATAAATTTTAATATCTGAATGTAGAGGAGCATTTCGAGGCTAGCTTTGTTGAACTAGTGGATTATAAGTTAATACTTATATGCATTTATAGAAATCCTTCTAGTAATGTTGAAACTTTTTATAATAATATTGAAATTATTTTAGATGGCCTACAGAATAAGAACAAAAATGTAATAATCATGGGTGACTTCAATGTAGATTTTTTAGGGAATAATGGTGGGCGAGATAAGCAAAGGCTAGAAATGTTGTTTTCCTTGTACGGTCTAAAGGCAGTTGTAAATCAACCAACTAGAATATCTGGGGATACAAAGTCAGCAGTAAATCAAGTTGTATTGAATGAGGAAATGTGGAACTATGAAATAGAAGTTTATGATACAGGTTTTTCAGATCATTTTGCTCAAATTGTGCATCTAAATTTTAGGGTAATAGGAAACCATAATTTAAAAAATAACAATGTAATTTACAGGGAAACTAGAATGTGCAACAAAGAAAATATTTCATATTTTAACCAGTTATTGGCCAAGGAAACTTGGGAGAGTGTATATAGAAATAACTCAACTAATGAGGCCTTCAGTGAGTTTTTAGGTTTGTTCGATTATTATTATCAAGTGGCAATACCAGTCAAAAGGGTAATTGTAAAGAATTATAGGAATGGGTGGATTACAACAGGAATTAGAAATTCAAGTATACGATTAAGGTTTTTAAGCAAATGTGTGAAAGGGAGTAACACCTCATCTGAATTGAAGGATTATTATAAGAAATATAAGAACGTATATCAAGAAGTTTTGAAGGCTGCCAAAAGATTGCATAATGAGAATGAGCTAAAAAATTCTAAAAACAGGTCTAAATGTATGTGGAACATTATAAAAAGGGAGAAAGGTACTCTAGTTCCATTAAAAAATAATATTACTCTTACAAATGCAGGGAAAGAAGTCGGTGATCCAGAAGAAGTTGCAGAAATATTTAGTAACTATTTTCTAGAAGCAGTTTTGAGGTTAACGGAAAATTTTCAAACATCAGTGACAAGAACAAACTTGAATACAGTTCACAGGAATGTATCATCCATGTTTCTTACTCCTGTGACTAAGCAAGAGATAGATAAGATAATAAAACAGATGGGTAAAAAGAAGTCTTCTGGTTTAGATGGTTATTCAAACTACCTTATTAAATGCTGTTACCAATACATAATCAAGCCTCTCTGTTACTTGATAAATTTGTCACTAACCACTGGTAAATTTCCAGACAAATTCAAGGTAACCAAAGTTGTTCCGATACATAAAAAGGGTAGTGAAGAAGATGCTGGTAACTATAGACCTGTCTGCCTCCCCTCTGTATTCTCCAAAATACTGGAAAGAATTATGTACGATAGACTGTTATCATTCTTAGAGAAGCATAATATATTAGATGGTTTCCAGAATGGCTTTCGTAAAAATAGATCAACTACCACAGCATTCATTAACTTTATTGAACGGATATATGACACACTAGATGGGAAGGGTGCATGTTTAGGTATTTTCTTGGACTTAACAAAAGCTTTTGATACAATTGACCACAGCTTGCTTTTAGAAAAGTTATACATGTATGGAGTTCGGGGAATGGCCTATGACTGGTTCAAATCGTTTTTAGGGGATAGAACACAGATTGTTTAAATATCATATACCGGTACTGATTTGAGCAAAAATGTAATTAAGAATGTGTATTCCTGTGCCAGAAACATAGATCATGGTGTTCCACAGGGGTCAGTTTTAGGACCATTATTATTTTTAGTATATATTAATGATATCGTCCAAATTGTCGATGATATTCAAGGAGTGCAATTAACTTTGTTTGCAGATGATATTACTGTTTTTGTAGCTGATGAAAGTTCTGAAGGGTTAGAATTGAAGGCAGGCAATATAGTGAGTAATACCCTGAGCTGGCTTGAAGATAATAAATTAATTTTAAGTAAACAGAAAACTTCTGTGATTAGATTTCACCATAAGATTAATTTAAATATGGAAATTGGTCCAATATCGTTTGGAGAGACCATAATTGAGTACTCATCATCAACAAAGTTTCTTGGCTTGTAGATGGATGAATTATTAACCTGGGAAAAACATACAGAGTTTATAGGGAAAAAGCTTAGTAGAATTTATTTCATGATAATATCTTTGAAAAATAATTTTAATTTAATGGCTTGCCAAATTATGTATTTTGCATATGTCCATCCCATACTAACCTATGGAATCATTTACTGGGGGAATTAACGATATAGAGAAGTCATCTTTAAGTTACAAAAGAAAATAATTAGAGGAATGGCCAGTGTCGGCGGGAGGACAAGCTGCAAGAAATACTTTAAACTTTATTTTATTTTATTTTATCATTGCCTAGCCTTTATATCTTCCATACACTTGTATATATGAAGGAGAATGTAAACAGCTACACCACAAACTCTGATGTACATAGGTATAATACTAGAAATAGAAACAGTCTGCACATAGAACCACACAAAACTAAGCTATATGAATCAAGTTTGAGTTATGCAGGAGTACATTTATTTAATAAATTACCAGACAACATTAAGCAGATAAAACCATGTTCAAAATTTAAGAAAGAATTATTCAAATTTGCTTCTAACCATTGTTTTTATTCTATTGAAGAATACTTAGCTCTTGAAAATTAACTTATGTATCACTTTTCTTTTTTTTAATCTGTGCCTCTTTACCACATTGTATATTTCTCTATATTTATCATGGCATGTATATTACTGTTTTATCCTTTGTTACTGTAAATATGATTATTGACGTGTCCCATATCACTGTATGATCAGTTGGACGATATAAAATACAATACAATACAATACAAAAAGGTAACCAAAATCAAATTTTGACTTTGGGAGAATAAACAAAGAACATAGCAGATTGCCCATTGGTCAAACACCGCTGAGAGTGCAGTCATTGGCCGTTATGTCGCTGAGGCCTGGAGGGGTGCAGAAACAACTAAGCCCACAGACAAAGAGTCTTCTACATCTGGAGGTTTCCACAAGCTTCGAGAGGCTGACGTATCTAAAAGGGACGGCCTCCTCATATAAGGCGGATGGACAAATGTGAGGAGTTAGTGCAGTGTGAGCTCAGCCAGTGAGCAAAGGGGAGCGATGGGTGCTACGGTTACGGGTTCAGTATGAATGAGTTACAGCCTGAGCTGAGTGGGGCAGTCTTTGGAGTGTCCGTCTGTCAAAGTGAGGACTCATTCTCTATGCCTGTCATCGTGAATTGTGTCTTTTGTGGCCAGCTGTTGGAAGAGAATGTTGCATGTGTTCTGGTGCAGTGTGGAAGTGAACATCGGATTTCGGCATGGGGCCATGAGGGGAGTTCTATTGGAGTGTGTGGACAGTGGATACCATCTTGAACTCCAGGACTGAGGTGTGTAGCCTGTGAAATGTAGACCGTGGCAGCGATGACGAGAGTAACTGTGAGACTGTAGTGTTAGTGACTGGAGTCTGTGTGAAATCAATCAATCAATCATATGCATTTAGGGCAGTTACCTGGGTGGCAGATTCCCTATCAGTTGTTTACCTAGCTTGTTCTTAAATATTTTCAACAAATTTGGAAATTTATTGAACATTTCCCTTGATAATTTCTTCCAATTCCTTACTCCTCATCCTATAAATTAGTGTGAATGAACAATGAGAACTAAGAGAGAGAGCACAAACTATGTAATTGAGTGTCTTGAACTATGTGTGTAAGATGTGATCTTGGAATATATGTGTGTGTGTGTGTGTGTGTGTGCGTGTGCGTGTGTGTGTGTGTGTGTGTGTGTGTGTGTGTGTGTGTGTGTGTGTGTGTGTGTGTGTGTGTGTGTGTGTGTGTGTGTGTGTGTGTGTGTGTGTGTGTGTGTGGTTTAAGTAATTAGTTACTAAATCTTCAAAGTGGAATGCTACCAGTTTCTGTATTCATTTATCTATCACAACAATGCGTAACAATATGTTGGCTTCCTAGTTACCATGGTCACTGCATACATTGCAAAAACAAGCTCTCCTAGTTGGCAAATTGTAGGATTTGCTGAATAGGTCTAGAGACAGAGCCTCCATGGCTCATGCGGCAGCGCGCCAGCTTCTCACCTCTGGGTTCCGTGGTTCAAACCCTTGTCACTCCATATGTGATTTGTGCTGGACAAAGTGGAGGCAGCACAAGTTTTTCTTCAGGTGCTCCAGTTTTTCATGTCATCTTTCATTCCAGCAACACTCTCCAATATCATTTCATTTCTTCTGTCAGTCATTAATCATTGCCCCAGAGGAGTGCGACAGATGGGGACTTCATTCATTCCGTTCCTGGCCCCGTTGTAGCTGGAAACAGACTGCGGATTTTCATTTCTAGGGACAGAGGAGTTGTCTCACTGCAATTACCTTTAGCAAGCACTCGGAGTATCCTTCTGATGTGTTTGTCAGAATCATAGATGCCCCTTAAAAATTATGTGGTCCCTGAGGAAGATTATATTCTGTGTAAACCAGCTCATTTGTCATGTAACTAGCACAGGATTTATTTTGCATAAATTCACTGCTTACAGAATTGGATCAATTATCAGAAGATACTCTGAGGTACCAGACAAGTCTTTGGAGTAACCTGATTAATGCAATAGTGCCTATCCTTATATTTAAGAAGTCTTCACAAAGTTAACATAGATGCTGAAATATTATATTGCCTCAGATGCACTGTTTCAGCATTAGCTCTTTTTCTTAAATTGATCTTCAACAGTCATGAGCTCAGTGTCTAGACCAAGTTCCGGTTATATGTTTACAGTTCTATAGCGATACCAAGACTTAAGGTGCAAGACTTGGACTACGTAAAGAAGACACTTAAAATGACTAGAAAAATACCAAGAAGTCTTCTGTTCCTTATTTTTCTTGACATTAGGCCAGCTGTCTGATACCAAGAACATGAATATTCTTTGTCAGGATTGTAGGTGCCCATTAAAAATCATGTGGTCCCTGATGAAGATTATATTCTCCATAAACCAGCTCTTTTGTCATGTAGTTAGCACAGGATTTATTCCCCATAAATTGATTGCTTAGAGAATCCTTTGCCTAAGTCTGATATTGTACCAAGGCACTGTGAATGAACCTTGCAGGATAGTCCCTTGTGACAGGCTGCTGCATCACAGTAAATCCATTTGCATCAAGTAGTTACGCACTGCACATCATAGGTCATGCCCAGTGATCAGGTTGAGTAGGATATAAATGTATGCTGAAAACAATGATACAGAGATTAGAAAATGGGTTTAACAGAAGTAGATATACAATGTGTGTGGTTTCTGGAAGACTTGCAGGAGTTGTCAGCACAGGGCTATGGAATAAGTTGAAGTGCTAACATATTCACCATTCAGCGCAGGGTTTGAATCCCACCAGAACCAAATACATTTATTTGCATCCAGAGCTTTGAGGATCAAATGCAAGGACGCTCATGCTACATTCGACGAATAATGTACAGCTTTTGTTAATATATGGATGTTTAAGGCGCAATGTCCTTACCACGAGATATTTCCACACAGATGTTGACCAACTGTAAATATGTTCGGAGTTTGGAGCAATGTTTGTGTACAACAGCATCACTTTCCAGAATATTTTCTGTTAGAGAGATACCAGTGATACTGCCAACATTGTTTTGGACACTATTCAGGGGAATCCTTAAACATATTTATACAAGGCAGCACAAACAATGACGGGTTGCACAGACAGAGATAGAGACAGAAAGAGAAGGATAATATGAACTATGATGTTGCCACACATAAGAGAAAGCAATAGCTGCCAGTAATCCTTACATTAGGTTATGTTTTGTTTGGTTTCATTGGTATATTTGGTATATTGGTATATTTTATAAGATTACTTCAAAGTTCTAGCTGTTGAGGATATTCAGCTACCAACCTGCAGTATATAGACTCTTTTAATATATAGGCTATTTTTAATGGATTTATATTCACACCAATGCATATTTGAACGAAGAAGCAATGTGAAAGCAATAACAATGTAAACTCTAAACAATGAATTCTCATTTCTCGGTACATTGTCAGAGATTATAAGTAAATTAACTCCACCATATCTTGTTTATTATTTTGTGTCCTTTCCATCACTCATATCGGTATCCAATGCAGATTCTTGCAGATTACGGGTTCCAAGGCTTTGTCTATAATAACCTCCCAATTGAAATCATCATCTTGTATGGTTTCAGCATGCCCCTGACTTTGCCGTAATACTTTCAATAGCTTTGTGTACTAATTTCTTCGTGTCTGCGATTTTGAAATTAGTGTTTCCTTCTGCCACGAATCCCTTAACCTGTGCCCATACAAGTTTTATCAGATTGTACTGGCAGTGATACGGAGGCAAGTGTACAGCCCTTTGGCCATACTCACCAGCAACAGCGTCGAGTTTGTGATCTTTTCCACGTGACTTACGCATTTTAACCAGCTGCAACAACTCCGTGTGTGTTTGTGAAGCTGAGTGTGGAATTGACTTTCTAGATAGCCATGCTACAATATCAGTCTTCTTACTGTTTGTACTTGGTGCTTTATCCATTATAAGTGAGTTGTAGCTAGCATTATCCATTACGATTATGGACCCTGGAGCTAGATGGGGTCAAAACTGGACTTTGATCCACTCAGTAGATCACCACATTCATTTCACTGTGATAGTCAGTGCTGCTGTCATGTTTCGACCTAGACACTAATTTGCATTGAGAAATGAATCCAGAAACAGCGGAACCAATGGTAGCATATTGACCATATTGACCAATCCAATGGACACCGAGCGAGTTGGCCATGCAGTTAGGGTTGTGAAGTCCATGGCCACTTCCTTTCCACTCCTAGTCCTTTCCTATCCCATAATTGCCATAAGACCTATCTGTGTAGGTGTTATGTAAAAAGACTTGTAAGGAAAAAAAACAATGGCTTTGTCCCTATCAGACATACAACATTAATTCACCTTTTCACCATTATGTAACGTAGAATGCCCTGCTATCTAAGTACTTAGTACTTACAGCAATCCCCATGAGGACTATTCACTCCATCAACATAGTAATTAAAGCTGAAGGGACATTTCCTTTTGGTGAAACTTACCTCACTTTCCATATCCTCTCACAACTTTGTAGATGACCAAGGTACAGGCAGTATAATTTAGGACTTCACAGCTGAGTAACGAGGCATAGGAGCACAGAGAAGCAGTGACAGCGAGCACAGTGTTCACAATTGCAAGCAGACATAATTGTCTTAAAGAAACGGCATGATTACTTCTACAACTAAACAAAACTGAACTCACCAGCTATATACATGCTCAGGATGAATGAATGAATGAATGATTAAGCTAGTAGTCTCGCCTGTATATCTTCTAACTTCTTCTGTATGAGAGCTGTTCTCCTTTGCTGTTTTTTCTTATTAGTTACAGAACCAGTAGGTACTACGCCACTTGTGAACATGTTGTTGCACATAAAGTTTTGATGATACTGTCGAACCAGCAAACTATCTACGGAATTTTCAAAGGCACCTTTTACCTTATTTCTTGTGCAAAAATATTCTTTGCACTGTAGTGTACTTAATCATCACCATAATATAATAACGTCAGAACACACCTTAAAAATACAATAGTCAGTAGTGAACTGCTGTGTCAGCTGTCAAGACTTCTTATCATGTCAAACTTGTCACAAGCCGTATGGCGCTCGCTTGCAGATTCCTGCGACCTGTGAACAGAAGTGTGAAGTCCTAAATTATACTCCCAGTATCATACTATATCAATTTTAATATGATACAGAAGTATAAATACCCTACTATTTTGACATATTCATCTAGGTTCTGCAGGGGTTTAGTTGGATAGGTGCTCACCAGTACTCAATACCGATAGTTTGAATGCTAAATGAGTACCGGAATTTTCTGTAACTTATATGCTTGAAGCTGTTGTATGTTCCAGCATAGAAAAGTATTTGACTGACAAATATTTAGACAGTACAAGGAAGACAAAAGTGAAGAGAAAAAGCAGATTCTCCTCCTCCCTGTATGATCTGTCAACAGTATAGCAGAATCCACAGCAGACAGTCAACAAGCCTTCAAGTCAATGACTCCTATTAGAAGTTTCCCTGTGGGTGAGGGTAGTAGAGTATGTCCACAGTATCCCCGCCTGTCATAGGAGGTAAAAAACAGACCAGAGGCTCTCAACTTGGGGGCTTGGGTTGGCGACCACATGTTCCCTAGCACTCTGATATTGTTTCCACTTACTTGTGTCGGGCTCTTTCCTATCCGACCTCCATCGCTCTACTCTTGTTTTCCAAGCCGATGGTATTAGGTTTGGAAAGCTAGAGTGTCCTTAATTCTCACGCCCTCCATAGCCTTTCCCTTTCTTTTAATGATACCTTCATTTTTCAAAGTGTTAATAGAAGAAGGTTGGTCAGATGTGTGTCCTCTTGAAACGATATTCACCACCACTACCGCTCGCCTGGTGGTTAAGGTGCCAAGTCTATATTGTCTGACACCGTCGTTAGCCGGTTTGAGTCCTATTGGCGGGAAAGAAGAATCACCATCAAATTAATTACTACATACTAATCATTAGATACATTCCAAAAGCCTGGATTCAGTTCAAAACTTCTCCGCGATGTTCACATGGAATGAGGGCATATGACGCTGTCGATGGTGTCGGATGGAGACGTAAAGCCTTGAGCAAACCTCTTGGTGTTATTCGACAGGAGTAGGCTATGTGCCCACACCAGGCTTCACCCTCTCCCTGCCTCCTCCTCATCGAACATCCAGACGAGCAGGTCACCTATTGGTGACACAATCTTGCACCAGGCGAGCCCAACATGTCGTCCAACAGTCTCGGCACTAAGAGCCATACGATGAATAGTTTTTTAAAAACTTTGTTTTACGTCGCACCGACAGGCTTTTAGCATGTGACGATGGGATAGGAAAGGCCTAGGAGTCGGAAGGAAGCGGCCGTGGCCTTAATTAAGGTACAGCCCCAGCATATGCCTGGTGTGAAAGTAAGAAACCACGGAAAACCATATTCTGGGCTGCCGACAGTGGGGTTCGAAACCAACATCTGCCGAATGCAAGCTCACAGCTCCGCGAACCTAACCCTACGGCCAACTCTCTCGGTGATGAATAAATAAAACCACCACTACCGGTAGGCTACCTATTAGTTCTCTTTTAGTGAGACGTGTAGCAGGCTTATGTGTATTAATCTTACTGGATCTACACTTCAACAGCTTGATCCACTGCCGTATGTGAAGACTTATTTGGCATTAGGAAAACGTCCCCAACTTCCGGTACAGAAATATACCGGTACAACAGAACCTCATACATGTGGAAAATGTTGGAAGGGTAGACGAGTACGCACCGGTAGTTCATATTTTCAAACTAAAACCCTGGGCTAATGCACGTGTTAGTAAAATAGGATTGTAGAATGTTGTCATAGTTTCCTTTTCGGTTTAAGTGTTTTGTTTAAGTTTAAAATAGGACCATTCTTATATTTCCGTACAGCCACAGTGCATACGCACTCATCATCAGTACACTGCTCCGAGTCCTCAACAATTAATAGATTACTTTTTTTTTGCTATGGGCTTTACGTCGCACCGACACAGAAAGGTCTTATGGCGACGATGGGATAGGAAAGGCCTAGGAGTTGGAAGGAAGCGGCCGTGGCCTTAATTAAGGTACAGCCCCAGCATTTGCCTGGTGTGAAAATGGGGAAACCACGGAAAACCATTTTCAGGGCTGCCGATAGTGGGATTCGAACCTACTATCTCCCGGATGCAAGCTCACAGCCGCGCGCCTCTACGCGCACGGCCAACTCGCCCGGTAATTAATAAATTACAACACTATCCTTGCTTTTACTTCATTATCATTGTCGCCATTAATGCTAGGATATGTTAGTTGATCAGTCACCCAAGATTAACCGAAATCTGGCTGGTCCAATACAAACAGTACCTTGTTAGTAAACTGACAAATTGGTAAAGCTGCCTTGACTGTTCTTGTGGTGGTTGATCACTCAGATTCGCGGTGTGTGAGTTCCTGCCATCTGGTGGCAAGGAGTGCAGACAGCTTGCTGCGGAAGGTACTGGTTATAGAAATAACACCCTCTTCCGTCACTGGGCTACAGCGGTGAACTCTGCTCCTCTTAGCTCGGCTGTTCTGGCAAGCTGGTCTTCATCACCAGTAACAGGAGCGTAACGTTAGGGCCTGCACGAAAACTCCTCGCAAAAAAAATAAATGCCACTCTGCACAGAAATGATCAGGGGCGGTCTTGTAGAATCAATCGAAAGTTTCTTTTTATTTTTACGGTGACTGCGAAGATCTAAGTGATGCATAGTCGGCAGTTCAACAGCTTAGCCGTTAAAGCACGGAGGCAGTCAAATAAAGCCTGTAATAACCTTACAATAACGAATAATCGCCTTGCTTATATTTTAACTTGACAATACATTGCATTACTTCCACCTGCTGTAATTTATATTAGTTATTGATGGGTTTTTACATTTTATTTGAGGGAGGGGGCGAATTTTTATTTTGGCAGGCTGGTCCGTACAGCATTCGTTACGCCCCTGGCTAGTAACTAGGGCTAGGATGTTTTAAATCTAATAAAGTTGTCACAGTATCCTGTAAAACCAAACATGACTTGGAACTAACGAAATATCATTATGGAATAAACAAAGCAAAAAACAAAAATTGATTTATGTACGGCGTTTAAAAATATTATTATTAAGTTTGAGAGAGAAAATATCCAACAGATAGCGGTCCTATTAGGGAATCTAACCCATCGGCCTTCCATTCAGTACACAAAGAACAATATTTATGACAATGAATTATTTGTGCTATAATAATAATAATAATAATAATAATAATAATAATAATAATAATAATAATAATAATAATAATCCACAGCCTGTTTCCAATCATTCGGCCGGGTCAGGAATGGAATGAATGAAGCCCCATCTAGCGGCGAGGATAGGAATTTAGCCGGCTGCCGAAGCCTGTCGCACTCCTCTGGGGCAATGATTAATGAATGACAGATGAAATGAAATGATATTGGAGAATGCTCCTGGAATGAAATATGAAAACCGGAGTACCCGGAGAAATACCTGTCCCGTCTCCGCTTTGTCCAGTACAAATCTCACATGGAGTGACCGGGATTTGAACCACGGAACCCAGCGGTGAGAGGTCGGCGCGCTGCCGCCTGAGACACGGAGGCTCCTTTATAATAATAATAATAATAATAATAATAATAATTTTTCCTGAATATCCATTTTCGTCGGTTCGTGTAAGCCAACCGTACACCTTCTTAGATAATTATATGTTTGGAAGTTAACCATTCAGCCAAAGAGCTGGACCTGGATAATCATCCTCTTCACTAAACAAAAGAGAAAATTAAAGCTGATTCCTCTAAGAATGAAGGTTAGCAAAATATAAAGAGCAATCTGAGCGACTTCAGAACTCGTTACTTAGTTTCGACCACTAGAAGAACATTCGTGATGAATGGCAATTTCAACTCGTTACGCATTTGAATTCGACAACTATTCAACATGGTAGAATAGACATGCAGTCTACGATCTGAAACCGTGGTTCGGCGGTTCGAGTTCCATCGGTCGATAAAGATTCATCATCGGGTTGTTGACTAGCAGGGTAGGAGAGGTGGTGGTATACAATTTCTAAGTACTACATTGCGTGCGAAAACTGAATTCAATTCCATAGCTCTCAGCAGTGTTCATATGCAATGAGGGATTATGGTTCGTCCGTCGGATGAAGACGCTAAACCTTGAGCAGACCACTTGATGTTATTTTACAAGAGCAGGCTAAGTGCCGACACCGGGTTTCACCCTCTCCCTGCCTCATCATCATCTCCTCACGCCCAGATGCGATGGCGCCCACGGGAGTAAAAAAGAAATACCTGCACCAGGTGAGCCGAACATGTCCTCGGACACTCCCGACACTAAAAGCCATACGGTACATAAATGAAAAAATGAAATGGCGTATGACTTTTAGTGCCAGGAGTATCCGAGTACATGTTCGGCTCGCCGGGTGCAGATCTTTTTGGTTGAGGCCCGTAGGAGACCTGTGCGTCGTGATAAGGATGAAATTATGATGAAGACAACACATACAGCGAGCCCCCGTGCCAGCAAAATTAACCAATGGTGGTTAAAGTTCCCGACCCTGCCGGGAATCGAACTCGGGACCCCTGTGACCAAAGGCCAGCTCGCTAACTATTTAGCCATGGAGCCGGATGGTAAATAAATAAATAAATAAATAAATAAATTAATTAATTAATTGCCCCTTGAGCATAGAGCACAGATAAAACTTCCTGCTCTCTCCTGTCTGAAAGGTTACCTATGTTTGGTTTCCTGTAGGTGCATGGCGGGACGGTATTATTAACCGCTATTTTAAAACAGTTCACGATTGAAATCTCAGAATAGGTCTGTGTTTTGAACTGAGTATCTGAATTAATCCACAGCAATCCAATTCGTCCAGTAGTTTTCGCGTGATTGGGCGAGAAAGAAACAGACATTAAATAATTTTAAGCTATTTTGCGATTTTTTTTGCAAATAATATATTGTCAGATGAATATCTGGAAACTAGGGATGGGCATGAGCGCAGCTCGAGCGGCTCGAGCTGATGACGTCACTGCTCGATCTAGGTCGAGCAGTACTCGAGCAGGAGTATGGCCTGCCATCTATGAGTGATTACCTTGTACTAAATCAGATGAGTGGCAATCTTCTTTGCTCTTTTAATGCTAATGAAATGAAACCAGTGTGTGTACAGGAACACAACTGAACAAACTATATCCTCACCCGGCAATTTCAGAAATAGCTTATTACATTTCGTACCATGAAAATAATATTTATAATGATAACGCCTTAACATTATTAAACCGGGCGAGTTGGCCGTGCGCGTAGAGGCGCGCGGCTGTGAGCTTGCATCCGGGAGATAGTAGGTTCGAATCCCACTATCGGCAGCCCTGAAGATGGTTTTCCGTGGTTTCCCATTTTCACACCAGGCAAATGCTGGGGCTGTACCTTAATTAAGGCCACGGCCGGTTCCTTTCAACTCCTAGGCCTTTCCTATCCCATCGTCGCCATAAGACCTATCTGTGTCGGTGCGACGTAAAGCCCCTAGCAAAAAAAAAAAAAAAAAAAAAAAAAAACATTATTAACGGAATACATTGAATCCCTTACACAACATAGGAGTATATGGATTATATGGTTGTTATCCTAGAGTAATATTATCGCTTGAGAAATGATACGGCGTAATATGTAAGTAAGTCCGCCTCTGTGGTGTAGTGGTTAGCGTGATTAGCCGCCACCCCCGGAGGTCCGGGTTCGATTCCCGGCTCTGCCACGCAATTTGAAAAGTGGTACGAGGGCTGGAACGGGGTCCACTCAGCCTCTGGAGGTCAACTGAGTAGAGGTGGGTTCGATTCCCACCTCAGCCATCCTCGAAGTGGTTTTCCGTGGTTTCCCATTTTCACACCAGGCAAATGCTGGGGCTGTAGCTTAATTAAGGCTACGGCCGCTTCCTTCCCACTCCTAACACCTTTCCTATCCCATCGTCGCCATAACACCTATCTGTGTCGGTGCGACGTAAAACCAATAGCAAAAAACCCAGTTATATTATATCGGACGCAGGACTTCAGGTCTGTTCACATTTTTTTATTATGTAGGAGAAATAGTAAATATAGCATTATAATAAAACTGAACAGAATATATTATTAAAATGATACATACAATGTTCAGAAGAACCAAAAATGGAAGTAGCGACCAAGTAACGAAAGGAAAACCACACAAATACTATCACTACGCAGAGCTCATCGCCATGTCGAGCAGTCACTTCCATTTGCTAAAAAAAAAAAGTAATTCTGGGCATATATGGATTTAATAAACTGATGCGTCCACTATGACTTACGGTACGTATGTATTTCTGTAGAATGGACGCTATCGCTAATGACTCTACTTCTACTCTACGCGTAGTGCCGGAAGGTGAATATCAACGAGAATGAGTGCAGACGGAATTGTGGCTCGAGCCCTAACACACACTCCTGCTTAGCGCACATGCAAACCTACGTCATGAGGGGATTCCGTGTTGCTCGATCTGGTTCGACCACGCTCGACACACCAGTTCGTGACGTCAGCACTCGAGCCTGCTCGAGCAGGCGATCGAGTGGCCCATCCCTACTGGAAACAAGCCATACTGTAGTTGCTAATGTGACAGTTTTCTTTCAGAATTTCGTGCAATATTTAATGAAATTCCGACAAGCCGTTTAGGCGTGATGTCATTTCGGAAGGTAGACAGAAAGATATACGGACATACATTTCATTTTTATATATAGATGTAAAGCTGTAAAACTGATTTCTTATCGTGACAGTTCTACAGCACATTTTTATTTTCAATGTCTGACTTAGTCTTTTTGGAGCCTATTTTAGTTGCAGAAAACAATTATTTTTTCATGCCTTAAGTGTCCAGGTCCCTAGTGATAGAAAATCTTGACATGTACGTCTACGATATTATACTTCAAGACCGGGCGAGTTGACCGTGCGGTTAGAAGTGCGCAGCTGGGAGCTTGCTTCTGGAAGATAGTAGGTTCTAATCCCACTGTCGGCAGCCCTGAACATGGTTTTCCGTGGTTTCCCATTTTCACACCACGCAAATGCTGGGGCTGTACCTTAAATAAGGTCACGGCCGCTTCCTTCGCACTCCTCGGCCTTTCCCATACTATCGTCGCCATAAGACCTATCTGTGTCGGTGCGACGTAAAGAAAATAATAATAATAATAATAATCTAAGCAAGGAATTGCTCACGTTGTTTAATGTTATTTGTTGCATTAGAACTAACATACTGTATTTTCTGGGGTATTCGGAATGAATGAGGAATAGAAACATGAAAGGAATTCTGCTTTTAATCTTCCATACAATTAGATAAACTGAAGAAAGTACCACAGTTCTTGCGAGTGCACCTGGGGGGTATAAAAGATGTTACTCATAGGGTCAGTCATGCTGCAATAGCATTTTCTGGGCCAGTGAGGGAAGCAATGGCAAACTACATCACTCATCTTCTTACCTAGTATGCCTCATTTTGGCACCGACATTGGTTTTTGCAGTTTCCTTATAACCGCATAACCTCTGGTGGTGTTATTCGAGGATCAAACTAGCCTCTGGACTGATGGCCTAATAGACACCTTATCTATATTTTCATCCCAACTGGGTTTAAAAGGGATACCAGTGATTCTCGTCACAATTAATCAACTTTTGTTTCTATTCTATTCTTGTTTTGAGATGGACAGCAGGCAGGCAACGGGGTTAAAAGTCGGGTCGTAAGTTTCACAAATAGGAAAAGTCCTCTCAGTTTTAAGTACTGCTTTCATGGGGCGAAAGTTCCTTTTGGGAATCATTGTAAGTACCGAGGTGTTAATATAAGGAAAGATCTTCATTGAGGTAATCACATAAGTGGGATTGTAAATAAAGAGCACAGCTCTCTGCACATGGTTATGACGGTGTTTAGGGGTTGTAGTAAGGATGTAAAGGAGAGGGCATATAAGTCTCTGGTAAGACCCCAACCAGAGTATGGTTTTAGTGTATGGGACCCTCAGCAGGATTACTTGATTCAAGAACTGGAAAAAATCCAAAGAAAAGTAGCTCGATATGTTCTGGGCGATTTCCGACAAACGAGTAGCGTTACAAAAATGTTGCAAAGTTTGGGTTGGGGAAGAAGTGGGAGAAAGGAGACGAGCTGCTCGACTAAGTGGTATGTTCCGAACTGTCGGCGGAGAGATGGCATGGAATGACATTAGCAGACGAATAAGTTTGAGTGGCGTCTTTAAAAATAGGAAAAAGTCACAATATGAAGATAAAGTTGGAATTCAAGTGGACAAATTGGGGCAAATATTCATTTATAGGAAGGGGAGTTAGGGACTGGAATAACTTACCAAGGGAGATGTTAAATAAATTTCCAATTTCTTTGAAATCATTTAAGAAAAGGCTAGGAAAACAACGGATAGGGAATCTGCCACCTGGGCGATTGATTGATTGATTCTGATATTATTTCGATGTTAGGTCATATTGCGAGAATTTTTGTAAATGCTTCAAATTTTGGCGTTTTGACGGCAGCTGTAGCTACATATTTACAGAACATACGATATTTGTGCTAGTGAGGTAACTTGAAAAACTATTGATGTGGAATTATTTCTTGAATGATATGCTAGTTGTTATTAACAGCGATTGGGTTCGGAAATTACGTATAATCTGAACGAGAATGTTGAAATAGTCGTTACGTTCTCTAGTTGACTTCTTACAATGGAATACAACCTAGTGTATTAGTATTTTGTGATAGTGGAGCGAAAAGTTGTGCATTAAACGAGAGGTTTTATCATTTCTCCGAGAGCTGAACATCTGTTTTCAAAGTTAATGTTGGTTTGATTTCGACACTCATCGATTTCAAAATGTCTATTTATTGTTGTCTTCCCTACATTCGAAACCTACTTGTGATTGATTTCGCAATCTATACATTTTAGTAGAATCTGTGTACAATCTTTTGCGTCATGGTTGAGCGAATTGTGTCTACTCTGTGGTGCCCTTGTTTAACAATTCGTAACTCTAGGGTCATATTTTCGACATCATCTACGCGTGACAGTGTACAAAAATATGCCGCAATAGCCGGTGATCTTAATTGCAGAACTGGCAAGACAAACAGTAAAATAGCCATGATGTTGATGCGGAGTGAATCAGTAGCGTAACCAGGATAGACCAATGGAGCGGGTTTATACTCATTATATGATGGTAGAACATAAAGAATTCATACGCGCACCACACACGCACAAACATAATAACTAATTCTATGGCCTCGTTTATTTCTGTACCTCTTATCTTTAAATCGTTGGAAACTGAGTCTAACCATCGTCGTCATGGTCTCCCTCTACTTCTCTTACCCTCCATATTATAGTTCATTATTCTCCTGGGTACCTTATCCTCCTCCATCCGCCTCACATGACCCCACCACCGAAGCCAGTTTGTGCGTACAATTTCGTCCATCGAGTTCATTCGTAACTTAGCCTTTATTTCCTCATTCCGAGTACCCTCCTGCCATTGTTCCCTCCTGTTTGTACCAGCAATTATCCTCGCTACTTTCATGTCTGTTACTTCTAGTTTATGAATAAGATATTCTGAGTCCACCCAGCTTTCACTCCCGTAAAGCAGAGTTGATCTGAAAACAGACCGATGTATAGATAGTTTGGTCCGGGAGCTGACTTCATTCTTACAGAATACTGTTTATCGCAACTGCGAGCTCACTGCATTAGCTTTACTCCACCTTGATTCAGTTTCACTTGCTATACTACCATCCTGGGAGAACACACATCCTAAATACTTGAAATTATCTAGTAAAAAATACTGTGCGTTACTTTCGATCCGCCCTCCCTAGGACTGTCTCCCAGTTCACTTGTAGCGGTATGCTGCTGGGTGTGAGCCAGCGACGGCTGTCGTTCCAAGGTAATACTGACCCATATATCAGTCCGCTAGAGTCTATTCCCATCTCCTGGTGCATGCCAAACAGCAGCCGCCGCTCATGGGAGAAGAGCAGACCACTGCAGTTCGTGAAGACAGTATTTGAAACTAACTTTTGTCTCCAGCATCGCAAGAGTGAAAATTAGATGATCTGCTAATCACTGGGAACTGTGCCAAAATTAATTAAATATATATTTTAGTAATGTTGAATATGTTCAGTAGGGGTGTAGATAAACCGTCCTACCGAGCTCGATAGCTGCAGTCGCTTAAGTGCGGCCAGTATCCAGTATTCGGGAGATAGTAGGTTCGAACCCCACTGTCGGCAGCCCTGAAAATGGTTTTCCGTGGTTTCCCATTTTTCACACCAGGCAAATGCTGGGGCTGTACCTTAATTAAGGCCATGGCCGCTTCCTTCCCACTCCTAGCCCTTCCCTGTCCCATCGTCGCCATAAGACCTATCTGTGTCGGTGCGACGTAAAGCAACTAACAAACAAACAAACAAACAAAAAAGATAAACCGTCCCCGGACCGAGTGTCTCAGAAAGTTGAGGCGCTGGCTTTCTGACCAAGGCCGACTCCAATCCTCAGACCGTAATATAAAAACACATGGCGGCCGAAGCAGCCGGACTGCTGATGTTGGTTAACGCGAAAATATGACGTACATATCATATAAACGGTTGTAATTTAACATGATAAATGTAACATCATAGAGAAAATACTTTTTCACGAATAAAAACGCTTCGCCAACAAGTACGCACCACACACAATCAACTAGAATAACATATATTCTACTAGAAAAGAGAACAAGAAGGTGATTTAAATATTTCAATTAGTCAAATGACGTTTTCTCTTAGATTTAACTTGGCTGGATAGATGAAAATACATTATAAAACTGTTAAAATGATATTTATAACATCATTTAGAATGTTTCAGAATAAAGTAAGGTGCGAAATTTCCCAATTTATTCGCTCTCATGAGGAGTATGAAACATAATTTGTTGCCCTAGTTTTGAAGCGGTGGACAATTTCTATTTTATATTCAGCACGCAGTCAATGGGAAGTACACCCGAAATAATAAAGTAACTAACTATTTTTGACGGTTTTTGGAGACGCCGAAGTTCCGGAATTTAGTCCCGCAGGAGTTCTTTTACGTGCCAGTAAACCTACCGACACAAGGCTGGCGTATTTGGGCACCTTCAAATATCACCGGACTGAGCCAGGATCGAACCTGCCAACTTGGGGTCAGAAGGCGAGCGCCTTAACCGCCTCAGCCACTCAGCCCAAGTACACCCGAAATTATTATGTTAACCCAATGAACGGCCCTGGTAATGCTAACATAATGTTGACATGTGGCACAGCAGCACTTCACAAATCAAACGTTCAGACAATAAAGATATAAGAGATTTTTACCCATTCAAGAGCATGAGTGCAATAAAAATTTGAAGGATGGAGTCCATGTAGGAATATTAATACTTTGTGATTCTTCCCTTCCTGCGAATCACTTCAGTCAGGCGTCTCGGCATGCTCTCCACGAGTTTTCTTGTGGCAGAATGGGACAATATTTCCCACTCCTCTTGCAGTCGTCTCTTCACATCAGCTTTGGAATTTATGGGATGTTTCAGTATGTTGTTTTCCAGTATATCCCATAAATTCTCTATGGGGTTAATGTCAGGACTTTGTGGTGGAGGATTCAAAACTTTAGGACAGTTGTAAAACTACCATAGCCGTACATTATAGGCCGTATGTTTCGGGTTGTTGTCCTGATAAAATTTAAAGCAGTCCCCAACTCCCATATTTTCTGCACTTGTCTTCAGGTTGTTTCCTAAAATCTGAAGATACTGGCAGTGGTCCATGTTTCACGTCTATAAAAATCACCATAACATGTCCCCCTCCATGTTTTACCGTTGCCTTCATATTTCTTTCTTCAAACTCTTCATTGGGCTGTCTCCAAACTATGATGCACCCATCTGAGCCAGAAACGTTGAGTTTCGATTCATCGCAGAAAATTACGGTCTTCCACCAGTTCATTTCTTTGCTAAGATGCTTCTTAGCAAATCGTTGTCGTTTGATCCTAATTATTTTGTTGATATAGGGTTCCTTCTTGCAGTTCGCCCGTGATAATCACCTCTATATAACATCCTTCAGATTGTACTTGCACTGATCTTCTTTCCAAATTCGTTCTCAGCTGCAGCAGCAATAGTGTTTGTAGTTGGACGTGGATTTCTTTTCACTTTTCTTACTACTGCCCTCTCTTCTCTCCTAGTAAGGACCCTTGGGCGACCTGTCTGTGGCAAATTTTCAATTGTCTTGAAATTTGTATCGGCAGATAATATCGTTAGCAGTACTTTTCCTCATGTTCAGCAAATCTGCGATTTGTCGACATGTTTTCCCTTTTTCATGATGGAATATTGCCTTTGATCAAATGTACAGTTCTTTCCTCTGCGTCCTATTTCACTCGTGAATCGTTGCGTCTGCTTTGTGCATGAGGAAGGCACTGACTGGGACCTGCCTGCACAGCGCATAACAAGCATGCCTCGAGTACTTAAACATCTCCTGTCCGAAACATATTGACCAGCAAATTTTCGTATCTGAAATAAGTAAAAGGTATTATTACTTTGTAAACTCGTCTACAAATCGCAATTGGATAACTACAGCACCTACGAAGTGCATTAAATTCAGAGTTTAGTAATTTCGAATTCATTACCTGTTCTTTCTTTAATAACAGGGGTAATACATGTATAGACTATTCTGTCCGAAAAATTCTGACTGTCACTGTACGTGTTTACAAAAGTTATGGTGAGTTGATTTGCGTGATAGCATAGATGAGTACGAAAAGAGGGTGGTGGTGGTGGTGATTACTGTTTTAAGAGGAAGTACAACTCGGCAACCATCCTTTATTAACACTAATCAGAGGGAAAACATGGAAAGAGTCCGGGGTGGTGGTGGTGGTGGTGGTGATGGTGCTGATTATTACTGTTTTAAGAGGAAGTACAACTTGGCAACCATCCTTTATTAACACTAATCTCACCGAGATCGATAGCTGCAGTCGCTTAAGTGCGGCCAGTATCCAGTATTCGGGAGATAGTAGGTTCGAACCACACTGTCGACAGCCCTGAAAATGGTTTTCCGTGGTTTCCCATTTTCACACCAGGCAAATGCTGGGGCTGTGCATGATTAAGGCCACGGCCGCTTCCTTCCCACTCCTAGCCCTTTCCTGTCTCATCGTCGCCATAAGACCTTTCTGTGTCGGTGCGACGTAAAGCAACTAGCAAAAAACACTAATCAGAGGGGAAAATAGAAGGGCTCCGACAGGTCTAAAATTGAAGATTTCAGCCGAAGGAAGAATAGGGTTACGGAGGGCGTGAAAATGAGAAACTCCCCAGACCTCGAATGCTCTAATACCATCGAGTTCAGAAAAGAACAAGAGTTGACCAAGGGAGGTCGAATAGGACAGATGAAAGTGAGGAGCCTGGCACAAGTAAGTGGAATCAATGTCAGGTCTCAGCTAAGAGCCCCGTGGTCGCCAACCCACTTTCCCAAGTTTAGAGCCCCTGGGGCCTCTTTTAGTCGCCTCTTACAACAGGCAGGGGACACAGTGGGTGTTATTCGACCATCCCCAGCCACACGGAGTTTAGTACGGAGAGCTGGGCTGGTATGTTGCAAGATATTTTCAGGTTGTAACTGGAGGGCCAGGTGGTTTGTAGTGGGGAGGTTAGTAAGTAGAATAATTGGAAGAGTGGTGTGGGGTGGAGTAAGGTGAGACGGATTGGAGAACTACATCAGATCAGTCCGAGGACTGATGACAAAGAAAGGAAAAAACAATATTCTTCGTAGAAAAATGCACCCATCTGTCTCTGTAGTATAGTGGTTAGTATGATTAGCTGTTACCACCGAAGTTCCGGATTCGATTTCCGGCTCTGCCACGAAATTTGAAAAGTGGTATTAAGGCTGGAACGGGGTCCACTTAACGTCAGGAAGCCAACTGAGTAGGCTGGGTGGGGGTGGGGGGATCTATTCCCACCTCAGCCATCCTCAAAGTGGTTTTCCGTAGTTTCCTACTTCTCCTCCAGGCAAATGCCGCGATGATATCTAACTTAAGGCCACGGCCGCTTCCTTCCCGCTTTCTTGTCTATTCCTTCACCCCACAAGGTCCCTGTTCAGCATAGCAGGTGAGGCTGCCTGGGCTAGGTACTGGTACTCCTCTCCAGTTGTATCCCCGGTCCCAAGACTCACCCACCACGACAATACCGTTGAGACGATAGAGGTGGGATCCTTCGCTGAGTCGGAAGGAAAAGCCAACCCCGCACGGTAAACGGATTAAGAAGAAAGAAAGAAAGCAAGAAAGAAAGAAAAGGCACCCACTTAACTTCTTCAACTAAAACAAATCTGTAGAAGGAAATTTATATTTATATTAACTCTCTCTGCAAAGCATTATTTTTTTAAGATTCACTCTGAGTTACAAAGATAAACCGTTCTTCAAATGCATAATTCTGTTCACGCTGGGAGTTAAATGTTATTTATAGGCTTTGTTTTGGAACACAATCATTTTATTCTTGGCCTCATCTTTGATAGACAACATGAAGTTCTTCTTCGACTGAAAGAAGCATATTTCGTTGTTTGGTTTTAATATTCACCAAACATCAAAACGGCTTTTCACATAAATAAGATGTGAAGAATTGGGCTAATGTGTTTAAAGGTTCACGTGAAATTGTAGGAAAGTCTTTTCTTCACCGATAAACCAAATACATCACAAGACCGTTCGCTGAATTTGACTTTTAGAGTCCGATAGCATTTTTGTTCAGCTATTTGCTCTTCTTCTTGAAAGCTGAATGCATCACCTAAACTGAATGGTAATTTGATGCAGGGTTCCTGGAGCAGTCGAACATGTGAGATGATAACTTGTTTGTTAAAGGTCCAGGCAACTTATTTTGGAGTTTTATTTTCTTAACTCATTGAATGTAATATTAAATTTTAATGAAAACCGTGCTGAAAAACCTATTGCATTATCTTATATTGTTCAGGAGGTATAAGCGGAAAACGGTCACAACGAGTGACGTCAGTTGGCGAGCCGCCTCCTGCGCCCTATTAGTAGGTGTAGCAGAATCAGACAGTGCAACTGTTGTTCGGCATATTTAACTACTGTAAACGATACTTCATCATCATCATCTGTTTACCCTCCAGGTTCGGTTTTTCCCTCGGACTCAGCGAGGGATCCCACCTCTACCGCCTCAAGGGCAGTGTCCTGGAGCTTCAGACTCTTGGTCGGGGGATACAACTGGGGAGAATGACCAATACCTCGCCCAGGCGGCCTCACCTGCTATGCGGAACAGGGGCCTTGTGGAGGGATGGGAAGATTGGAAGGGATAGGCAAGGAAGAGGGGAGGAAGCGGCCGTGGCCTTAAGTTAGGTACCATCCCGGCATTCGCCTGGAGGAGAAGTGGGAAACCACGGAAAACCACTTCCAAGATGGCTGAGGTGGGAATCGAACCCACCTCTACTCAGTTGACCTCCCGAGGTTGAGTGGACCCCGTTGCAGCCCTCGTACCACTTTTCAAATTTCGTGGCAGAGCCGGGAATCGAACCCGGACCTCCGGGAGTGGCAGCTAATCACGCTAACCACTACACCACAGAGGCGGACGTAAACGATACTTAACTGAAAATATGGTATACTGTGTTGGGCCTGGTTGTAACCATGCAAGCATTTCGAAAACACAGATTCTCCGATCAAGAGAATCTCCAGAGAAATAACGCGCTTAGCTATTAAAAAAAATATAGTCGCGCTAATTTATATTACCTCTCTCTGCATAGCATTTTTTTAAATATTCACTCTGAGTTACAAAGATAAACCGTTCTTAAAATGTATTAAAAAAAGGTTCTGTGCTCGAGCTAAGTATGAGGGGAACGGAATCTTTTCCTGTTGCAAAGCGTACATCTGCTTATATTATGAAGTAATTTGAAATATTTAAAATGTGTTATTAATAAAAGTATTCCGGTTTTTACCTATCAGCAGCCTGGAATCCTACGTATGTAGGGCCTACCTCTTTCTTGGGGATATCGTTCTCGCATTGCCTCCATTACACAAGATGGTATAATTCTTCTCTCTTCCTAAAGGAGTCCAAGAATTGATCCAGTACACAAATTGACGAAAGGCTACGGACCGCCAGGTAGCATTAGTTTTCATAGCCAGTCTTTCCCTTACGAAGGGGATATTCGTTTTATCCATATAAAGACAACGTGCGGTATTTTACATATTGTAATTTAACACATTAGAAAAGTACTCATGTCAAACAATACAATTCACACTTCCGCGTATTTCATTTATTGTTTCACTCTCTTTACAGCAGAAACTTTCAGCAGCTTCAGAATGCACTTACACCAGTCGGTGTTTCCCTGTCCTTCCGGAATAACAGGTACTGGTGGTTTTCTAGTCGAGATGTTGTGCACTTTGGTTCAAATTGATAAGGCTTCACTTTTCTGGACAATGTGCTGACACCGAGAAACACTGCAGACAAAGTGGCGCGCGATATCCTGTCGTAAGGCAACAGGACGTCACGCTGTGCTCTACCTAAAACTCAGGACCTTCATATCTCGCACGTTAATTGAGATTTTTAAGTTCCGATTTCGTCATTCCACTCTTCTACATGAAATCTAACTGAATAATTTAAAAAATCGATTTTCATGAATTTACTGGGCCTTTAAAACGAAGCTATTCTATTTCACAGTCTTCGCAATTAATATATCTCAGAAGCTTTTCAATTTATTCATTTTTACAGGTAGTTTGTAGTGTTCTTTGTGCTATTTTCCTATTCGACAGACTGAAAAGTTTATAATTTTTATTACATCACTAGCAAATATGCCCGTGTCTCTTAGCGTTATCGAAGAAACGCCATGGGGAGGTCCCCACACTTTCTTTCCAGTACAAGGTGCCAGTTGCGGAGTTGTGATGATAACGGCAGGCTCACTTGCCGACTGCCATTCACAATCGAGTTGGAAAGACTAAAAAAAATGGTAGACCCCTTTGCCTACTGCTGGTCGCAGTCAGTTTGGGGAATTTTCGATACAATGGCAGGCCCCATTTCCTAATTCCAGATAACGTGTCAAGATTTTCTGACAGGGATTCCAGATACTGGGAAGTCAGTGATTCAATATACTCATGCTTCTTTGTTTGAGTCTGGAAAAACTCATCATCATCATCATCATCATCATCATCTGTTTACCCTCCAGGTTCGGCTTTTCCCTCGGACTCGGCGAGGGATCCCACCTCTACCGCCTCAAGGGCAGTGTCCTGGAGCTTCAGACTCTTGGTCGGGGGATACAACTGGGGAGAATGACCAGTACCTCGCCCAGGCGGCCTCACCTGCTATGCTGAACAGGGGCCTTGTGGAGGGATGGGAAGATTGGAAGGGATAGACAAGGAAGAGGGAAGGAAGCGGTCGTGGCCTTAAGTTAGGTACCATCCCGGCATCCGCCTGGAGGAGAAGTGGGAAACCACGGAAAACCACTTCGAGGATGGCTGAGGTGGGAATCGAACCCACCTCTACTCAGTTGACCTCCCGAGGCTGAGTGGACCCCGTTCCAGCCCTCGTACCACTTTTCAAATTTTCGTGACAGAGCCGGGAATCGAACCCGGACCTCCGGGGGGGGGCAGCTAATCACGCTAACCACTACACCACAGAGGCGGACGTCTGGAAACACTGCCTTTCAAAATACCGCGTGAGTCAGCCGCGCCTGACGTTTTATGCTGTCAGGCATCCCACCGAACGTCAGTGCGGTGATGGTCGATTTTCCTTTGCGGTAGACCAAGCTACAGTCGCCTTTAAAGCACTTACTGCGTCATAACTGCACGACTTTTGCAAAAAAAAAAAAAAAAAAAAAAAAAAAAAAAAAAAAAAAAAAAAAAAAAAAAAAAGCGACCGGTATTTACTCAATACATGAAACTGTTATACGGTTATGTAAAGTGTACGTGCCAGTTATAAGCTTTCGATTGGTTATGAAATTATCGCTAAAAGCGATGGCATGCTGATAGAAAACGTATGTGAGTTTGTGACGCGGGACGTAGTTTTATACCAAGTAAGCTTTCTGATAAACTGGAGGCAACAGACACCGTGGTGTAGTGGACTAACCACAGACATGTAGACGCATGTTGCGTTGGTGGGTAGGTTCGAATCGCACGAGCGATAAATATTTTTATTCACATTTTAAACTTTGAAGATCAAATAAGAGGCCATTCGTGCCACATTCGACCAATAGCGAGCATGTTGAATGTGTAGTCTAGCAGTCCTGGTCATTTCTTCGCCATGTATTCAACAGATGAGTACGTTGACATGCTCCTCATGTACGGTGAAAACAGAACGCGTAGGAAGCACAGCGTCTGTACCAGGAAAGATTTCCACACAGACAACAACCAAACGCAACGCGTTTAGGAGGGTGGAGCGATATTTGCGTATAACTTCGTCACTTTCCCGAACAGGTCCTGTGAGAGAGGCACCAGTTACGACCAGTAAAACTGCTGAGATGGTTTTGGACATTTTCCGGGAGAATGCTCACACAAGGCAGTAGCACAACAGGCCAACATCAGCCAGTCGTCTGTTGTAAGGATATTGCATTCCAGATTTTTCGTCCGTATCACCTGCAACTCCAGGGACGAGATTTCGAAACTCGTGTTGATCTCTGTGCGTGGATACTGAAGCAAGTGGCAAATGATCCAGCGTGTGTATCTCACATTTTATTTTCGGACGAGGCACGATTTCATAATAATGGCTCTGTGAATCGTCGTAATATGCACTACTGGAGTGTGTAAATCCCCACTGGGTAAGGCAGGCAGCATTTGAGGCAAGATGAGGAGTAAATGTCTGGTGTGGTATACTGGGTGATCACCTAACTGGACCATATTTCTTTGAGGATCATTTGACAGGAGCCCGGTAACAACAGTTTCTTCAAGACCGATTACCATTGTTGCTAGAGGATGTGCCCGTGGATGAGCGTGCAACCATGTGGTATCAACACGACGGAGCTCCCCCTTACATGTCAGCAGATGTTCGCAACTACGTGATGTTACACATCCCGGTCGATGGATACGAAGGGAAGGATTTGTCACCTGGCCTGCTAGATCACCCGATTTGATGCCACCGGACTTCTACCTTTGGGCTATTTGAAGGATGTAGTGTACGCTCAGCAGCCGGAAAACCCTGAAAGCCTTCGAAACCTTATTACGAAAGCCTGTGAATCCGTAACACCTACAATGCTACAAAGAGCCCGAATGGCAGTTCAACGGCATGGTGAAACGTGCATTACTGTAAGAGGCAATCTGTTCGAACACTAATAGGCTGTTGCTCAGTCAAGTGGTTTCAAACCTCCAACCATTCTACCCTCGTCCAGCCCTGCTTATAAAACATCCACATAAGCAATCCTAATGGCCTAGAACAGTGCCTAAATAAATAAATAAATAAATTAGCCACGGCGTGAGGGCATTCGGATACGTTGGCTCTGTGGATGATTCTCGAAGTACAAAATGCGAATAAAATTTACAGGCTCAAGTGGGATTCGAACCCACCTACCAAACGCACCTGTAGCAACAGCACCGCACTTAGCGTATGACACCACGGCGACTCCAGCGAGTAGGTTTCCAGAAGGCTTACTAGATAGACTACTACTTCCGCTTCACAAATGCACAACCGTTTTCTATCGGTATGCCCTCGCTTTTAGCGTTCATTTCATAGCCTACTGAAAGCTCATAATTGGCAAGTACTTTTTACATAACCGTATGACAGTTTGATGCATTGTGTAAATGCCTGTCGCATACGGTACATGTTTTTGCAACGGTAATGGTGCAGTGAGTGATTATAAGCGATTGTTGCTTGGCATACCGCAAAAGAGAATAGACCATAACACCAGTGTCGTTCGGTGGGATGCCTAACAGCATAAAACGTCAGGCGCGGCTGAATCACCCAGTATGTTTTATGTATTTCCGCGGAACCTTGGTTGGGAATCGCTGACGTATGTGACTTGATTCTTGATGTGAACTTTTCGTAGCTTGTCAACATCAGAGATTTTAACACTGTTACAAAATCGACCGATCAAAATATAGAATGCACGCTGAGCGTCATACGTCCATACAAATATACAAATTAATACAAAAGTTAGTGGTTAGTGTGATTAGCTGCCACCCTCGGAGGCCCGGGTTCGATTCACGGCTCTGCCACGAAATTTGAAAAGTGGTAAGAGGGCTGGAACGGGGTCCACTCACACTCCAGAGTTGGTTTCTCCCTCAGTTTCAGCGAGGGATACCATCTCTACCGTCTCAAGGGCAGTGTCCTGGAGCGTGATACATTGGGTCTGGGGATATAACAGGGGAGGATGACCGGTACCTCGCCCAGGCGGCCTCACCTGCTATGCTGAACAGGGGCCTTGTTGGGGGATGAGGAGATTGGAAGGGATAGACAAGGAAGAGGGAAGCAAGCAGCCTTGGCTTTAAGTTAGATACCATCCCGGCATTTGCCTGGAGGAAAAGTGGGAAAACCACGGAAAATCACTTCCAGGATGGCTGAGGTGGGAATCGAAACCACCTCTACTCATTTGACCTCCCAAGGCTGAGTGGATCCCGTTCCAGCCCTCGTACCACTTTTCAAATTCCGTGGCAGAGCCGGGAATCGAATCTTGGCCTCCGGGGGTGGCAGCTAATTACGCTAACCACTACACCACAAAGGGGAGTATTATTCAATATACGACTGTAAATAAATAAATAAATAAATAAATAAATAAATAAATAAATAAATAAATAAATAAATAAATAAATAAATAAATAAATAAATAAATAAATAAATAAATAAATAAATAAATAAATAGTCCGGAGCTGGAACAAGTACATGGAAGCAATACCAGGACTCAGCTAACAGCCCTATTTCCGCCAACCCAACCCAAGTTCAGAGCCCCTGGGGCCCATTTTAGTCGCCTCTTACAACAGGCAGGGGATACTGTGGACGGATTCTACCGCCCCCACCTGCAGGGGGCAGAAGAGATAACAGCCTATAATGAAGATGTATGAAGTAGTTATCACAACAAAACCTGTCGTTTTGGAAACCATTCAAACACAAATTAGGCACTCCCAAAATACATTTTCTACAATGAAACTATATCCCCATATTTATTAGATTCCCGAGGGTGAAAGTGGACTGGGAGAGGAAGAAGTGATGTCTTCATGACTCACCACGGGTGTACCGACCTAAGTTGGCGCTCCTGAACATGAATATAATTAAGGATCTATTTTCAGCAAGCAGCCTGCCTAGAAGCTGTGGTGTGTTAGAGACTGGTAACTTGGGTTAGAAGTCTTCGTCCTCAGTTACAGCTAGATCACACCTTCAAACCTCAAATTCAGAGGTATATTTCAAAAAACTAGACGTTCATTACATTTTCCACAGTATTATTGAGAATTATAACCTGAATAGAGAGTGTCCCTAAATATGTAGGAAGAAATTTCTTGGATGGATAGTACACCCTACACCACACAAATAGTCCCTATGAACATGCCGCCCTACGGTTAGTCGTTTACGAATTACGCCCGTTTTAGTTAGTTATTAACTAGATTGGAGGTGGAGTTCGTATGTTGCAGGATTGTGAGCGACTGCAGGGGGACTTAAACAACGTAGTGAGATGGACAGCAGACAATGGTATGAGTGTAAATGGGATGAAAAATCAAGTTGTAAGTTTTCTTTGCAAGTGGTTTTACGTCGCACCGACACAGATAGGTCTTATGGCGATGATCGGATAGGAAAGGGCTAGGAGTGGGAAGGAAGCGGCCGTGGCGTTAATTAAGGTACAGCCCCCAGCATTTGCCTGGTGTGAAACTGAGAACCCACGGAAAACCATCTTCAGGGCTGCCGACAGTAGGATTCGAACTCCGGATGCAAGCTCACAGCTAACCGCACGGCCAACTCACCCGGTAGTTGTTCCTCTCATCAGTTTTGTGTTGATGCGGTGATAGTACCTCGTCGGGAATAATGTAAGTACCTAGGTGTTAATATAGGGAATGATGTTCATTGGAGTAATCGTATTAATAATGATTTCGTGTGGCTATTTCTAGCCGAGTACAGCCCTTGTAAGGCAGACCCTCCGATGAGGGTGGGTGGTGTCTGCCATGTGTAGGTAACTGCGTGTTATTGTGGTGGAGGATGGTGTTATGTGTGGTGTGTGAGTTGCAGAGATGTTGGGGACAGCACAAACACCCAGCCCCCGGGCCATTGGAATTAACCAATTAAGGTTAAAATCCCCGACCCGGCCGGGAATCGAACCCGGGATCCTCTGAACCGAAGGCCAGTACGCTGACCATTCAGCCAACGAGTCGGACAGTAATCATATTAACGGGGTACTTAAGAAAGTTTACATATCTTTTCACATGGTTATGAGAGTATTTAGGGGTTGTAGTAAGGATGTAAAGGAGAGGGCGTGTAAGTCTCTGGTAAGACCGCAGTTAGAGTATGGCTCCAGTGTATGAGACCGTCGCCAGGATTACTTGATGCGAGAACTGTAGAAATAATCAAAGGAAAGCAGGACGAGTTGTTGTGGGCGATTTCTGACAAAGAGGTAGTGTTACTAACATGTTGCGAAGACTTGGGAGACTTGGGAGACTTGGGAGTAAGGAGACGAGATGGTTCGCTATGTGGTATGTTTCGAGATGTCAGTGGTGAGTTGTGTTGAATGACATCAGTAAAAGAATAAGCTTGAGAGCTTTTAAAAGTAGGCAAGATCACAATATGAAGATAAAGTTGGAATTCAAGAGGACAGATTGGGGTAAATATTGTTTTATAGGACGAGGAGTAAGGGGTTCGAATAAATTATCAAGGGAAATGTTCGATAAATGTTCAAGTATGTTGAAAATATTTATAGAAAAAGCTGTGTAAACAAATATAAATAAACGTACAATATGAGGTGAACAACTGATAGGAAATCTGCCACCTAGGCGACCGCCCTAAATGCAGATCACCGAGCTCGATACCTGGAGTCGTTTAAGTGCGGCCAGTATCCAGTATTCGGGAGATTGTGCGTTCGAATCCCACTGTCGGCAGCACTGAACATGGTTTTCCATGGTTTCCCATTTTAACACCAGGAAAATGCCGGGACTGTACTTTAATTAAGGCCACGGCTGCTTCCTTCCCACTCCTATCCCTTTCCTGTCCCATCGTTGCAATAAGACCTGTCTGAGTCGGAGCGACGTAAAGCAACTTGTGAGAAAAATGCTGATCATTAATGATTGAGGATTGAGTTTGGAGTCAAGCATGCTCTATTACGGACACTGCAGTACTTCGCCAACGTTTGGAATAAGGCTTTTATTTATTTATTTATTTATTTATTTATTTATTTATTTATTTATTTATTTATTTATTTATTTATTTATATTTTTTACTCACTCAAGTCTCTACGAGCCAAGGCTCGTGTAAAAGAGTCAGTACAACTTATATAAGAACACAGGAATCATATAAAATTATGAATAAAATATAAGATAATAATAATAATAATAATAATAATAATAATAATAATAATAATAATAATAATAATAATAATAATCCTTTATTTCCGTGGCGTGACTCAGGCTATGAAGCCTGCTATTCTGCCAAACTATGTCCTACAATGCACTCTCTCTCTCTCTCTCTCTCTCTCTCTAAACTCTACTCATAGTTATGAAAACACATTAAAGGAAAGAAAATCGAAACGTATATAAAATAATCCAGAATAAAGAAAATTACCCAAATGCATCAATGAAAACAAATTTAGTCAAACTTAGCGACACACGGAATTAAATATCAAGACAGGAAGACAGAATTCGTGTATTTACACTCAACTAGATCCATCCAACAGTTTTTAAATGCCGGTTCAGATATCATGTCCCTTAGGTCACTGGGCAACGAATTCCATGTTCGAATTGTACTGACAACAAAAGAATTATTGTAGAGGGCGGATATGAGATTTGGTAGTTTGAGAGTTAGGTTAGCTGCAGCTCTGGTCGGGATGTTGTGAATGGTTGAGAGCAACTGAAAAGAATATGTTAGATAAGAAGGTGTCTGCTTGTATATTATTTTGTGGAGTAGAAGCAACGAATGATAGCTGCTACGCTGGTTTAGTTTAAGCCAATTTAGCTCATGGAATGAAGGAGATATATGATGACATTTTGGAATGTTCATTATAAAGCGGACGCAAGCATTCTGAGCTGTCTGAAGTCTATTAGCGAGCGCGCCACTTAGTCTGCCGTACACGCCGGCACAGTAGTGATACAGAGGCATTATTACGTGCTGAACCAACAGCTTCCTGACCTTGAAACGAAGTAAATCTTTAATTCTTTTAAGTGAGTGAACAGAGAAGAATGGCATATAGCGGTTACGTGTTAAGTTTATTCCAGGTTTTTGTCCAGTATGTATGTTGGGTATTCAGCCCGAAGTTTGGTTTGATCCTCTTCAGCTCCGCCAACAGCTGTCATAGATAGCATAGGCGTCACTGAGGAGGCGTATTAGGGAAATGAGGAGTGAGGTACGGTAGTTTCCTGTTGCTTTCCTCACCGAGCCAGAAGTTGCTATTACATATCAGTCTGCCAAGCCCACTGAAATGCATGCAGCAACCGACCCTATAAGCGATATTTTCACATCATTCATAACAGGGACTGGCTGCATAAGGAATGGTATTACTAGCATCGCTCATACCTCGGTCACTTTCATATTGTCAAAGCCAAGGATAAGACTGACACAGTTCAATGAAATTAACAAATTTATTCTAGCTCATACCAGAAGACACAGTGCACTGTAAACACTACATCTCGCCAGCATAGGCATACACGCGCAAGGTCTTCATTAATTTTACATATAGCTTCGTGAATACCTGTTACTTTCGTGTGAGCATAGACCTGCAAATCATCTGCGTATGGATGATATTTACAGTTTTCAATAGCTGATGAAATATCATTAATATAAAGAGAAAAGAGAAGAGGAGAAATTTTAGAACCCTGAGGCGTACCTGTCTCAACCTGCTTCCATGAGGATGTTCTTTTTGCAATGTAAACACGCTGACTACGATTTGACAGAAAATAATTTATCCACGTTATTACATTGGATGCAAAGTTCAACGATTCTAATTTTGCCAGAAGTATATCTTTATCCACACAGTCCAAGGCTTTAGTCAGATCTAATATTATTAACATTGCTAGCTGACTGTTATCCATAGCACGTTCGGTATCATTAATTGCTTCCACCAGACCTGTTGTAGTACTGTGGTTAGGGCGAAATCCTCACTAATATTTCTTATAACCTATGGAGACGATGGGATAGGAAAGGGCTAGGAGTCGTAAGGATGCGGCCGTGGCCTTAATTAAGGTACAGTCCCAGTATTTGCCTGGTGTGAAAATGGGAAACCACGGAAAATCATCTTCAGGGCTGCCGACAGTGGGGTTCGAACCCACTATCTCCCAGATGCAAACTTACAGCTGCGCGCCCCTAACCGCACGCCCAACTCGCGCGGTTCTCTTTGTTTTAGTTACTACGTTGATGGGATGAAAGTACCTCAGGAAGATCACTGTAAATATTTAGGAAGGATCTTCATTGGTTTAAACACATTAACAAGATTGTAAATAAAGGTTACAGATCTCCTCGCATGATTATGATGGTATTTAGGGGCTGTAGTAAGCATGTAAAGGAGAGGGCGCGTATGTCAATGGTAAGACCCCAATTAGAATATGGTGCTGGTATATTGGTACCCACACCGGGATTACTTGGTACGAGATTTGGAAAAGATACAAAGGAAGTAGCACGACTTTTCTGCGTTATTTCCGACAAAAAATATTAGTTTTACAAAAATGTTGTAATCTTTGGGGTGGGAAGACTTGGGAGTAATGAGATGAGCTGCTCGTCTAATTGATATGCTCCAAGCTGTCAGTGGCGATATGGCGTGGATTGACGTTAATAGACGAATAAGTTTGATTGTAGTTCTTTCCGGCAGGTCAAGGTTAATACACAGCCTCCGCAAAGTGGACGCATTGTAGAGTCGTCATTTTCAGGTGGTGCTATTAGCGACCTCACGACGCTGTCAATACTTCTGCTGTAGTTTAATTTTGTGAAATCGATCTGTATGTATCCAAATGTGTAAACTATGTTACTTTTCAATATTAATGCATGAGATGAAATGTTTATAGCATTTTTCCACTTTAAAATATTTTGGAACACATCAGTTCATACGTACGTAGGGCTGTTTTCAAATTGTTCTCATCTTGTTATTTTGTATCACTACTTATTTGTTATTGCTTTATTTTGAAAAACTCGCAAATTACGCGACAATTGATCAAGATTTTGACTGTAACAAAATAAGTATTTTTTACGGTCATATCAAAATGGTACCATTTGCAACCCGACTACACCACTTAAAAAAACAAAAAGTCACAACACCGTTTGAAGGTCAAGAGGCTGAAAAGAATTTG
Organism: Anabrus simplex; assembly: GCF_040414725.1. Taxonomy (NCBI): domain Eukaryota; kingdom Metazoa; phylum Arthropoda; class Insecta; order Orthoptera; family Tettigoniidae; genus Anabrus; species Anabrus simplex. The sequence goes on along the minus strand of NC_090267.1, from coordinate 78,393,817 downwards.
TATGTGTAACTTGTACGTGTTTTATTCTTATATGTCAAGGCTGTCTATTAAGAGAATGCATGTTGCATATGGTATTAATGGAAAGTGATATTCGTCTCAATGGCTGGATAGGATTCCCGGCTGGGCTGAGGGATTTCAATTGTTAATGATTAATTCCCTTGGCCCGGAGACCGGCTTTTTGTGCCGTCTCAAACATTCCTGCAAATTACACACAACACTTATTTTCCAACACGCAGTTCCTATACATGCCAGACGCCAGCCACCCTCATAGAAGGGCTGCATCTGCCCCATAGCTACACGAAACTATTATTAATTAATTAATTAATTAATTAATTAATTAATTAATTAATTAAACTTAATCCTTTTAGCTCTCCAGAGTTGGTTTTCCCCTGGACTCAGCGAAATATCCAACCTCTACCGTCTCAAGGGCAGAGTCTGGAACGTGAGACATTTGTTCGTGGATACAACTGGAGAGGAGGACCAGTGCCTTGCCCAGGCGGCCTCACCTGCTGTGCTGAACAGGCGCCTTGTGGAGGTGGGAAGATTGGAAGAGATAGACAAAGAAGAAGGAAGGAAGCGGCCGTGGCGTTAAGTTAGGTACCCTCCCGGTATTTGTCTGGAGAAGAAGTGGGAAACCACGGAAAACCACTTCGAGGATGACTGTGGTGGGAGTAGAAACCCCCACTACTCAGTTGACCTCCCGCGGCTGCTAGAACCCCGTACCACTTTTCAAATTTCGTGGCGGAGTTGGGAATCGAACCCGGGACTTCGGGGAGTGACAGTTAATCATACTAATCACTACACCACAGTCCGACTGGTTGGCTGAACGGTCAGCGTACTGGCCTTCGGTTCAGAGGGTCCCGGGTTCGATTTCCGGCCGGGTCGGGGATTTTAACCTTAATTGGTAAATTCCATTGGCACGGGGGCTGGGTGTGTGTGCTGTCTTCATCATCATTTTATCCTCATCACGACGCGCAGGTCACCTACGGGTGTCCAATAGAAAGACCTGCACCTGGCGAGCCGAACCCGTCCTGGGATATCCCGGCACTAAAAGCCATACGATATTTTATTTTTTACTACACCACAGAGAGGGTAATTTTATTATTAATTTTTAATATTATTTATGTTATTGATTCTACCTTCCACTAACTACTTTTATAGTTTTCGGAGACGCCGACGTGCCAGAATTTCGTCCTTCAGGAGTTCTTTTACGTGCCGGTAAATCTAACAACACGGGGCTGACATGTTTGAGCACCTTCAAATACCACCGGACTGAGCCGGGATCGAACCTCCCAACTTGACGTCAGATAACGATCGTCTCAACCGTCTAAGCCACTCAGTCTGGCTATTATTATTATTATTATTATTATTATTATTATTATTATTATTATTATTATTATTATTATTATTATTATTATTAGAAAGCGATGTTATAGCGATGTTATGATTAAATACTTCAATGAGATTATCAATAAGGAACAATGAGAAAAGGCGACGGTAGGGAGTAAAACATAATGTTAAAATTAATTAAAAACATATTTGATAGAGACTCGAACCTGTGCACTGCATGTTACATAGCCAGCGCCTTGAGCATTGTGCTTGTTACCTCACAGAGGTAAAGACATGGCCCTATCTGAACAATTTAAACCCACAAATAACTGGGTTTGAAATCAAACTGGGTGCAGTCACTGAATGGCGTGTGCTGTTCGATCTATTCCTGGCAGGTCCCAGAACGGAAACCTCTGTCGGCATTGCTCAGGAGAGACGGGGACCCTTCCTCATGTTTTTGGATTTTGCCCTCATGGAGAGATGCTCCGGACTGCCAGGCATAGCATGATTCGGCCCTTAATAGAAAATTCCCTCAGAAAGAAAAGTTAGTTATAGGGTCGCTGAAGAGGTATCCAGACTTGCCGTTAATGGTAGCAGTAGAAGAACTGAAATTATAGCTCACAAGGAATCTGATGGTTCGGGATACATAATAGACCGCACAGTTTGCTTCGAAATCTCCAGAGGCCAGCCAGAAGACATTGACAGGGAAAATAAGTTGATCTATGAATTGACCATAATTATTATCAAAATAAAATAAATTTGGATTGAAGGACATTAGGATTAATAATAGGAACTCCAGGGACTATTCCTAGATTCATTGTCCTGGAGCTTCAGACTCTGGGTCTGGGGATACAACTGGGGAGGGTGGCCAGTACCTCGCCCAGGCGGCCTTACCTGCTATGCTGAACAGGGGCCTTGCGTGGGGATGGGAAGATTGGAAGGGATAGACAAGGAAGAGGGAAGGAAGCGGCCGTGGCCTTAAGTTAGGTACCATCCCGGCATTTGCATGGAGGAGAAGTGGGAAACCACTTCCAGGATGGCTGAGATGGGAATCGAACCCATCTCTACTCATTTAACCTCCCGAGGTTGAGTGACCCCGTTCCAGCCCTCGTACCAATTTTCAAATTTCGTGGCAGAGCCGGGAATCAAACCCGGGCCCCTGAGGGTGGAAGCTAATCACACTAACCACTACACTACAGACGCGGACACTAACAAACATACTAGATAAATTCAACGTTCAAATTCTAGCACTCCAAGTAACCAGGTATGCTGAAAAAATAATTTCGATTCAGACAGTTACAGAAATTACTAAGGTAAACCAGCGATCTCCTTCCCTAACAAGCCAGGTCAGTTTGGGCCTGCGTTTGCAGTGAGGAGAAATCTTACAAACTCAGTACTGAACTTCACGTCTCCTTCTGAAATAATTTTATTACTCTCAATTAAGTCAGGAAACAAAACCTATACACAAATCAGTGCACATGCACCTACAAACAACTACAGTCAAAAAGATCCACAGAAAGTAGACGACTTCTGGGAACAACTAGAGGAAGCTACAGCCAAAATTCCGAAGCATCATTTCTAAATCATTTTGGGAGATTTTAATGACCAAATAGGCAAGGGAAAGGAGTTCCGAACCATCGTGGGACTCTATCTAGCTCACCAGTGAACCAATAGAAACGGAGAAAGATTAATTGGCTTTGCGAGAGTTTTGATTTAAAATCAATGTCAACTCATTTCCTGGCACTACCACGAAAGAAAAAGACTCGGATATCCCCAAACATTCAGTTAGGGTAATTCCGGTTGGATCATGTAGCTATTTATGAGAAAAATCAAAGGGAAATTATGAATGTTAAAGTCAAGAAAGGAGCTATTGACTCTCATCACCACTTATCTCTAGTTAAAGTCAAATTTCAACCTAACATACCAAAAATCAGAACAAACAAGAAACTGAGAATCGACCCGGAACATCTTAAAGAAAACTCGGGCTCCTTTATCTCCAACCAGAATCCATCCAACTGATTAGAACTAACTCAAAGAAACATTTGTAGAAGCTTCCAAAAGTATAGGCATCACTCTCGGGAAACGCAAACACAGATGGTGGAATGAAACCTGCGACAAGGCCATAGAACTTAGAATGAGAGCCTGGAGAGATTGGAATTTCCATAAAACTGGAAAAACTTGGCAGGAATTTATTAATATCCAGAAATAAACCTAAAAAAATCATCATATATGAGAAGCACAAATATAATCACAGAAGATTAGCAGAAATTGAACTGGAATTCACCAAAAATAACACACGAAAATTTTACAGAACTTCAGAGAAGTAATATCAAATTACCAGGCACCTAGCCTTTGTTTCAAACATCCGGATGGAACTATAGAAACAAATTACCACGTAAATTGCAAACTGTTTGAAAAAACATTTTCAGAAACGTTTAAACTGTGAATCTCCTGGAGAATAACTCACCTTAGAAAAACCACACAACCAAATCCAGATTCAGAACCACCTACATTAGAAAAAATCAAACAAATTATCAGTGAACTGAAAAATAACAAAGCTCCAGGTGAGGACGGTATAATTGCCGAAATGTAGAAAATTGGAGGTGAAAGTCTTGCCTCGAAACTTCATGCTATTCTCAGCGAAATGGAAAAGATTCCTGAGGACTGCAAATGTGCAATAAGTCACCCACTGCACAAAAATGTGATAAAACTGATATCAACAACTATAGAGGTATCTCCTTGGTATCAGATACCTACAAAATTTTCTCCAAAGTTCTACTGAGAAGACTTCAAAGACAAACAGATCACCTCATTGGAGAATACTAGGTAGGTTTTAGAAAGGGAAGATCATGCACAGGACAAATACTCAATCTCAAAACTATCTTACAAGTGCGCAAAACTAGACAAAGAGTTATCACCTTCGTAGACTTTATAAAAGCGTATGGCCCATTAGATCGACAGACAGACACTTTACAAAGTACTAGAATCATTTTAAGTAGACAGAAAAACAAGAGGATTGATCAGACAAACATTAACTGACACTACTTCTTAGGAGAAATATCTGAGCGTTTAGATGTCAAGACAGGGGTTCGACAAGGAGATGGACTGTCACCTCTCTTGTTCAATGCTGTTCTAGAAAAAGTAATCAGAACCTGGAAAAGAGAAGTTAAAGGAATAACTCTTGGTAGACAACTGAAAAATAGAATGCACGTGCGGTGTCTAGTTTTTGCAGACGACCTGGCAATTATTTATAATAATAGACAAGAAGCAATCCACTCTCTCGAAAACCTACATGAAATTGCAGCCAAACAAGACTTCAAACATCATATGAAAAAACCCAGTACATGGAAGGAGCCTCTCGGTTTCTAAATTGGCAAGCTATGATGACTAAATTTGGGCAAATTTCCCAAGTAAATACATTCAAATACCTTGGAGAAATCATTCAACCTTCTGGATTAAATCGTGAAGCCAATAAGGAGAGATTTACTAACTTACAGACAGCATATCGAATCACTTGGAACACAAATCATTATCTCGAAAATCAAAACTAAGACATCAAAATACAGTAGCAAAACCTGTATGCATCGGAAACCTTGATAATTGGCGGTAGATCACTCAAGAAAGAATAGAAAAGAAAGAAAGAAAATGTTACGCAAAATTTTCGGCCCAGTCTGCACAGAGGGAGTATGGACGAAAAGGAAATATCATGAAATTTATTGCCATACTGAAAAAAATCTCAGACACTATCAGGAAAAGGAGGTTGAAATTCTATGGTCATATTCTCAGAATGAACAATGATAGACTGACCAAAAGAATTTTAAATCTTGCCCGCACACTGAAAATCAAGAACAGCTGGCGAAATGAAATATAATCTGATCTTCAGGAAATCAACATCAACCAGGAAACTATGAAGAACCGATCTGCTTTCAAAACACTGATTAATAACCATTGTTTCGCGGAGCCAAAAGCTAGAACTAATAAAACCTGGACAGAAGAACGTAAGAAGAATTTCAGTGAGAGGATGAAGAGATTTTGGGAAGAGAAGAAAGCAAAATCATCTGCTAAATACGTTCAAGCGTGCTCCTCAGTTGGGCATAATGGTGTGAATAATATTAATAATAATTATTATTCTTTCTTTCTTTCTTTCTTTCTTTCTTTCTTTCTTTCTTAGTCTGTTGTCCGGCTCCATGGCTAAATGGTTAAAGTGCTGGCCTTTGGTCACAGGGATTCCGGGTTAGATTCCCGGCAGGGTCGGGAATTTTAACCATAATTGGTTAATTTCGCTGGCACGGGGGCTGGGTGTGTATGTCGTCTTCAACATCATTTCATCCTCATCATGACGCGCATGTCGCCTATGGGTGTCAAATCAAAAGACCTGCTTCTGGCGAGCCGAACTTGTCCTCGGACACTCCCGGCACTAAAAGCCATACGCCATTTTGGATATTTATTAGTCTATTTACCCTCCAGCGGACTCGGTGAGTGATCCCACCTCTATCGCCTCAAGGACAGTGTCCTGGAGTGTGAGACTTTGGGTCGGGGGATACAATTGGGGAGAAGGACCAGTACCTTGCCCCGGTGGCTTCACCTGCTATGCTGAACAGGAGCCTTGGGGGAGGGGAATGGGAAGATCTGATGGGATAGGTTAGGAAGAGAGAAGGAAGTGGCCGTGGCCTTAAGTTAGGTACCATCCCGGCATTTACCTGGGGGAGAAGAGGTAAACAACGGAAAACCACTTTGAGGAATGCTGAGGTGGGAATCGAACCCACCTTTACTCAATTGACCTCCCGAGGCTGAGTTGACCCTGGACCCCCTTTTCAGACCTCGTACCACTTTTTAAATTTCGTGGCAGAGCCGGGAATCGAACCCAGGTCTCCGGGGATGGCAGCTAATCACACTAACCACTACACCATATCCATAGCTAAATGGTTAGCTTGCTGGCTTTTGGTCACAGGGGTTCCGGGTTCGATTCCCGACAGGGTCGGGAATTTTAACCATCATTGGTTAATTCCCCTGGCATGGGGGCTGGGTGAATGTGTCATCTTCATCCATCCTCATCACGACGCGCAGGTCGCCTACGGGTGTCAAATCAAAAGACCTGCATCTGTCGAGCCGAACTTGTCCTCGGAAACTCCCGGCACTAAAAGACACATGCCATTCCATTACTACACCACAGAGGCGGAAATAATAATAATAATAATAATAATAATAATAATAATAATAATAATAATAATAATGTTGATGATGATGATGATATGGCCACAGCTATCCTGTGCAAACATTTTCATTTGACACCATCTAGGCTGCCCGCACGTCATTTTTGACGTTCTATTTTACTCTACTAGATGGCAGAGTAAAGCACATCTCCCTTCAGCGCCTATGGCTGAGTTTTAATGAATCTGTTCGGGTAAACAACAAATGTAAGAGCAGAGATCTTTTATAATCCGACATCATACGACATGGTGTGTCAAATGGACATGTTTCCACCCTTCAAAAATCCGACTACCTCTGCCGGATTCGAACCCGCGATCTTGGGACAGGGAGGCCGACACTCTACCACTGGTTCACAGAGGGAACTTTTTTTTTACATTATTTCTACTATAAATATCTCTCCAGAAATTGCTCATTTTCGTGCAGGTGCAACATTATATTTAATCTCGACTGGCGAGTGTGTGTGGACGTTGCCTAGGTAACCCAAGCCTCCTTCCTCTTTAAAGTAAACATGACCAAGATGGCGGCGGAGCGTGCGTGTTCCCTGTTCTTCTAAATATAGGGACGTGGACCGGCGCCTTCCTTTTGCACACGGCACTACGCCTCACATGACGTCACCAGACGCGATTCGCCTAAAAGCAGACTAGAGATACTTTAATAACTGCAAGTAGTGTTCCGGGTTGAGTTACCTTTAAACAGCTGGACTTAATCCACTCATTGGCCCACTTCAAAATCAGTACAATGTCCCAATAATTGCTTCTTAAGATAATGAGCGCTGCTGTACGTCGTGTATAATGTAAAGGTAGGGAGGGGAGGTGCTCATTAACTCGGGAGAAGTCACATTACGTTTGGTAATCAAGAATTCGCGCGGGGTCGAAAAGACCGCGCCTACATAGATCTACGATAACTCGGTAACATATGATTATTATTTTCTGTTTGCGTCGCACCGACTCTGACAAATATTATAGTGAAGATGGGATAGAGCAGAGCTAGGACAGGGAAGCAAGTGACCGACAGTGGGGTTCGAACTACCCTCTCCCGAATGAAAGCTCACAGATACGCCGTGATCACCGCGCAGCCAACTCGCTCGGTGGTGAAATGAATTTTGTGCTTTTCTTAGAAGTGATTTTCGTTATAGCTTTTGTATAACGGGTGACTCTGAAGCTCAATGATTGAATTAGCGTAGTGACAATCGGTTCAGAGAGCCCCGGGTTCAATTCCGTGTCTTATTAGGAAATCTAGCCGCGTTTCGTTAATTATCTGACACGACCACTGGATGTTTGTGTTCTCCTTATCACCCACCTCTTCATTTTCAGACAATACACAACAGTACTAATTCGTTCATCTTCCAAAGCACCCCCCCCCCTGTGGGTAGGGACGATAGAATAATACACACTGTCTTCCCTGCCAGTCATAAGAGGCGACTAAAGGAGGTCCCCCAGGGGCTTGGCGACCATGTGCCCCTTAGCTGAGTCCTGGCATTGCTTCTACTTACTTGTGCCAGGCTCCTCGCTTTCATCTATCCTATCGGACCTGTATTGGTCAACTCATGTTCGCGAGGCGTAGGGAGCTTTTCATTTTCACGCCCTTCCTAGCCGTTGTCTTTCTTTGGCCGATATCTTCATTTTTCGAATGTCAGACCTCTCCCATTTTCCCCTCTAATTAATATTAGTAAAGGATGGTTGCCCAGTTGTACTTCCTCTTAAAACAATAATCACCACCACCGTCACCACTCTTTCAAATGCTACAACCATTTATATATGACGTTTGTTATTCGTTTCAACTTCGTGTTGTAATTTTCACATCCCGCTCTCCTTCTAATGTCCTCTAGATACTTTTCTTAAGTCGACATCTCTTCCTTTCTGTACTAACACTTCGCCTTCGAAAATACTAGTGAACGAAGTTGTTATAATCTCCAGCGTTTGTAGAGAGAGAAATAACTTTGCTTACAATGTATACAAATAAAGCGGGGCTGTTTCATCCAGAGGATGCAATGGCACATAACATACTGATTATAACAATACTGTAGTTATTAATTTACTTAACTCAAAAGCGAAGATAGCATTTTGTCAGAAACAAAACGAAATCACTTTCTGAAGTTCCAATATTTGGTACTAGTTTATATATCTTCAATCAAAATTCGCAATTCAGATTCGTGAACAATTAATGTCGACGCATGTAGGCCGTTTGAAAAGTTAATAGGGATGTACTGAAACACTACCGACAGATGTCTCACGAGCAGTACCCGGTATGCGCTTGTCGATCGACATTTGTTTGTATGTATTTTTAATGGAAGTTACCTAGTTAAATGATGAAGTTAAATATTTAATATAAATCGTTACAACAACAAAGACAACAAGAAAACTGTGATGCCTGACTATTGCTGTGTTCCAATGTCCCAAAATCAAGGTCGACCGTATCCATACCATCAATTTCCTAAGCAGGATCCTTTCCGTAAAAAGTGGTTGCATACGATTCGTAGGCAGGACCTACGATATAAAAAAATGACTCGTAATATCAAGGTCTGCTCGGAACACTTTACTTTTGAAGATTATGTCATTACTGAAACTGGTAAGTAAGCTAATTAGTACTAATAAATAAATAGTTTTATAATAAGGTTCTGAGGAGTTAATATGACCTATTTCAATAATTTTAGGCGAAAGACGAAGACTTAAGGAGAACGCTGTACCTTCGATATTTTCATGGTGTGGCACCGGTAACTTGGAAATAACTCCGAGAGCAAGAAGATACAGAAGTAGGAAAACAGCCATAACACCGTGTGCGGTACCCTGAATCACACAGTGATCTATAATTTGACACTGGAGCACCATCAATTTCAGACTTCCTGAACAGGAAATAAATCATTAATTCCAAATTTAAAATCTTTATATTTGTCTTATGGTCCGAAACAAGATCCTAAAACTCGCGTGCTGCAGGGAAATTAAGTTCAGGCGTACTGGATGTAGCCCCAGGCACTGCTGTCACACCAATATAGTGCCTTGTACGCCTGTAACCTGCAAAGAAAATAAAAATACCGTATTAGGAATATTTCAAAATGCTATTTGTACTTTAAGATTTCTATTCTAACAAAAACGCTAAAAGAAGGTGTTGCTGTATTTAGTCCTTACCTTTCAATCAACTCTTGTTTATTTCCGGATATTTTTCCGCCTCTCTTCTTCAATTCGGCTGCCAAATCCGCAATCGCCATTGCACCTATGTTATTTCCCGTCTTGTTAAAAACATTAGCAGAAGATGGTAACTCCATTTTCATGCATTTAAAGCTAAAGTTCCGTTTCGATGATTACAAATGTCGGAATACTCCATATAAGTCTCATGTAAAACAATCGAGCAGCGGAAAGCGCATACCGGGTATTACCATTACGCTACCTAGCGGACAAGTTTTGCGTGATACATTCCTATTCAAGATAGTGATAGGGCTTTGAACGTCTCCACACACTTCGCCACTGTTCTATAGGTCATGGCATGCACACCCAATGCATTGCAGTTCTGCATGGCATTGGCGCAACATTTCTGCCACCGAGAACTGCTATTTTAATATACGATCGTTGCTCCTGCTTGTTGACTTCCATTTTGTGACGCTCTCACTCACACACTGAACTTGGGGGCATGCTTAGACTCACATTGTTATTTACATACACAATCTAGTGGCATCATACGGAAGTACATACCATACGTTTCCAAATGCATATCTTCGATTTTCCGTGTTGTCTCCTGTTCACGAGAAAAAAAAAAAAAAATTTGCCATGACTTATGACTCGACCTACGTATGATTCATTCATTACATCCCTGACCCGGTCAATGACTGGAAAACTGGCTGTAGGTTTTCATTTTCATGATGATAGGAAGGGAGAGGATGAAACCTGGAGCCGGCACATAGCCTACTCCGATCGAATATCACCAAGGGGTCTGCTCAAGTCTTTACGTCCCTGTCCGACGGACGAATCACCATCAACAGCTTCACTCCATATGAGCAATGCGGAGATGGTTGGATTTTGCTAGGGGCTTTACGTCGCACCGACACAGATAGGTCTTATGGCGACGATGGGATAGGAAAAGTTTAGGAGTTGGAAGGAAGCGGCCGTGGCCTTAATTAAGGTACAGCCCCAGCATTTGCCTGGTGCGAAAATGGGAAACCACGGAAAACCATTTTCAGGGCTGCCGATAGTGGGATTCGAACCTACTATCTCCCGGATGCAAGCTCACAGCCGCGCGCCTCTACGCGCACGGCCAACTCGCCCGGTATGGTTGGATTTAATCCAGTCTTTTAGCACCGATAACTGCATGCTTAGTGTTAATAGAGGATGGTTGCCCTTGTAGGCATACTTCCTCTTAAAACAAAAATCACCACAACTATGTTGTGCCTCCATCTACCGGTTCAAACTACGTGGTGTTCGCTGGCTTTGGAGTTGGTTAGTAAGTGTAAATAATAATGTTATTTGTTTTTTACGTCCCACTAACTAATTTTTATGGTTTTCGGAGACACCGAGGTGCCCACATTTAGTCACGCAGGAGTTCTTTCACGTGCCAGTAAATATACCGACAGCCGGGCTGAGTGGCTCAGACGGTTAAGGCGCTGGCCTTCTGACCCCATCTTGGCAGGTTCGATCCTGGCTCAGTCCGGTGGTATTTGAAGGTGCTCAAATACGTCGGCCTCGTGTCGGTAGATTTACTGGCACGTAAAAGAACTCCTGCGGGACTAAATTTCGGCCTCTCCGAAAACCGTAAAAGAGTAGTTAGTGGGATGTAAAACAAATAACATTATTATTATTATTATTATTATTATTATTATTATTATTATTATTATTAAATATACCGACACGATACTGAAGTATTTGAGCAGCTTCAAATACCACCGGACTGTGTCAGAATCGAACCTGCCAAGCTGGGGTCTAAAGGCCAGCGCCTCAACCGTCTGAGCGTCCGGCCGAGCGGTGTAGGGGGCAACGCGTCCACCTGTCACCCGATGGCCCCGGGTTCGATTCCCGGCAGGGTCAGGGGTTTTAAATTGTAAATGATTAATATCCCTGGCCTGGGGACTGAGTGTCTGTGTCGTCCTTAACGCTCCTTTCCTCACAGTCAACACTTTACACTTCCGCCATTTATAAAATACATGCAGGTTCCTCACATATGGTACAAGTAGGGGCGGACTGACTGCTGAAAACAAATCAACCATCGAGTATCCAGTTTAACAGCGAGTATTAGTGCCTGGAACTACGGATGTACATGAATGGAACGTCGATCGTGTGAGTTGAAGAAAATTGTGAAAGAAAAAAATAGTTTCCTTATGGCAAGAGGTACTTAGTGCTACTGTTGTGAACAAATACAAACGAACAAGATCTACGGCGAATGTGCGAAGTAGGGATGGGCCACTCGATCGCCTGCTCGAGCAGGCTCGAGTGCTGACGTCACGAACTGGTGTGTCGAGCGTGGTCGAGCCAGATCGAGCAACACGGAATCCCCTCATGACGTAGGTTTGCATGTGCGCTAAGCAGGAGTGTGTGTTAGGGCTCGAGCCACAATTCCGTCTGCACTCATTCTCGTTGATATTCACCTTCCGGCACTACGCGTAGAGTAGAAGTAGAGTCATTAGCGATAGCGTCCATTCTACAGAAATACATACGTACCGTAAGTCATAGTGGACGCATCAGTTTATTAAATCCATATATGCCCAGAATTACTTTTTTTTTTAGCAAATGGAAGTGACTGCTCGACATGGCGATGAGCTCTGCGTAGTGATAGTATTTGTGTGGTTTTCCTTTCGTTACTTGGTCGCTACTTCCATTTTTGGTTCTTCTGAACATTGTATGTATCATTTTAATAATATATTCTGTTCAGTTTTATTATAATGCTATATTTACTATTTCTCCTACATAATAAAAAAATGTGAACAGACCTGAAGTCCTGCGTCCGATATAATATAACTGGGTTTTTTGCTATTGGTTTTACGTCGCACCGACACAGATAGGTGTTATGGCGACGATGGGATAGGAAAGGTGTTAGGAGTGGGAAGGAAGCGGACGTAGCCTTAATTAAGCTACAGCCCCAGCATTTGCCTGGTGTGAAAATGGGAAACCACGGAAAACCACTTCGAGGATGGCTGAGGTGGGAATCGAACCCACCTCTACTCAATTGACCTCCAGAGGCTGAGTGGACCCCGTTCCAGCCCTCGTACCATTTTTCAAATTGCGTGGCAGAGCCGGGAATCGAACCCGGACCTCCGGGGGTGGCGGCTAATCACGCTAACCACTACACCACAGAGGCGGACTTACTTACATATTACGCCGTATCATTTCTCAGGCGATAATATTACTCTAGGATAACAACCATATAATCCATATACTCCTATGTTGTGTAAGGGATTCAATGTATTCCGTTAATAATTTTTTTTTTTTTTTTGCTAGGGGCTTTACGTCGCACCGACACAGATAGGTCTTATGGCGACGATGGGATAGGAAAGGCCTAGGAGTTGGAAGGAAGCGGCCGTGGCCTTAATTAAGGTACAGCCCCAGCATTTGCCTGGTGTGAAAATGGGAAACCACGGAAAACCATCTTCAGGGCTGCCGATAGTGGGATTCGAACCTACTATCTCCCGGATGCAAGCTCACAGCCGCGCGCCTCTACGCGCACGGCCAACTCGCCCGGTTTAATAATGTTAAGGCGTTATCATTATAAATATTATTTTCATGGTACGAAATGTAATAAGCTATTTGTGAAATTGCCGGGTGAGGATATAGTTTGTTCAGTTGTGTTCCTGTACACACACTGGTTTCATTTCATTAGCATTAAAAGAGCAAAGAAGATTGCCACTCATCTGATTTAGTACAAGGTAATCACTCATAGATGGCAGCCCATACTCCTGCTCGAGTACTGCTCGACCTAGATCGAGCAGTGACGTCATCAGCTCGAGCCGCTCGAGCTGCGCTCATGCCCATCCCTAGTGCGAAGGTCTGGACGTCCTAGAGCTCTAGTGGGCTGAGAGTCGCGATATGTAGCACAGCAAGCGTGCAAGAACTCGGGCGTGAGCGCTCGAATGCTTGCTGAAGACGTCGCAACAGCAACAGGCAAGGAAGTAACACCTCAAACCATAAAGAATTATACTCACGAAGCTGGATTAGAAAGCAGAGTGATAAGAAAGAAACCATTCATTAATCAGCGCAATAGGGAGAAAAGTCTGGAGTTTGCTCGTGCATATCTCAAAAAACCTATGGAATACTGGAAAATGGTTCTATTCTCGGATGAGAGCAAGTTTAACCTTTCTGGATCTGCTGGGCGAAGGTATGTGTGGCGTGAACCAAATCAAGAATTTGACCCTAAGAACATTGCACCAACTGTCAAGCATGGCGGAGGTCATGTCGTGGTGTGGGGATGCATGAGCTACACTGGGGTGGGAGAACTCGTTGTTGCCACAGCATATGTGAACGTACTCCGTGATAATTTGCTGGCCTATGCTACGAAATTAAATCTTGAGGACTCGTTAGTTTCTTCAACACGACAACGATCCCGAGCATACGGCTCGTATAACTAAAGAATGGCTGCTGTGTAATGTTCGCGAGTAACTTCCAACGCCTCCACAATCCCAGACCGAATCCCATAGAAACTCTGTGGTCATTGTTGGAGTGAAGAGTAGGGAAACTGACATGCTCGTCAAAAGATTATTTCACTGATCATCTGAAGAAGGAATGGTCGAACATTGATGCCGAAACCACATCAAACCTTGTAAGCTCCATGTCACGAATGCTTCAAGCAGCTATTCATGCCCAGGGAATACATACGAAGTACTCATTGTCAAACTGTGTGTGTTTGAGAACAGTATTTCAACATGTATGAATATTAGTTTTGTGAACAGAAAATTATATTGACCTATCCGTAGGTGGTTCTTCACACTTAATTAAGAAATGTAATATTGCATGAAGTGTTTGTGGTTTTTATTAAAGACTAGCAATTACCCACAAGTCCGCCTCTGTGGTGTAGTCGTTAGTGTGATTAGCTGCCAACCCCGGAGGCCCGGGTTCGATTCCCGGCTCTGCCACGAAATTTGAAAAGTGGAACGGGGTCAACTCAGCCTCGGGAGGTCAACTGAGTAGAGGTGGGTTCGATTCCCACCTCAGCCATCCTGGAAGTGGTTTTCCGTGGTTTCCCTCCAGGCAAATACCGGTATGGTACCTACGGCCGCTTCCTTTCCTCTTCCTTGTCTTTCCCTTCCTATCTTCTCATCCCCCCGCAAGGCCCCCCTGTTCAGCATAGCAGGTGAGGCCGCCTGGGCGAGGTACTGGTCATCCTCCCCAGTTGTATCCCCCGACCCAGAGTCTAAAGCTCCAGAACACTGCCCTTGAGGCGGTCGAGGTGGGATCCCTTCCTGAGTCCGAGGGAAAAACCAACCCTGGAGGGCAAACAGATTAAGAAGAAGAATTACTCACAACTTCGCTCGCGTGGATTTCGTAATTTGATAAAAGTAATCGCTCCTCGGTACTGTACTAAGACATTATGTCAAAATCTGTGTAGTATAAAAAATCTTCACCGAAATTTTTTTTCATTTACCCCAGAAACTCTTTGCAAACCACGTTTGTGGTACTGCATTTGGGGCTTAGATGACCGTGTGACATAGAAATGTACACGTGAGAAACACTCTTCCCTCAAGTCGAAAAAAAAAAGAAGAACACGTTTCTTTATTTTTAAAGGAGATCCCAAATATTTATTTCCACGTCTGTAATGTCTTCAATTTGTTAGATATAAGTATCCCCATAAAAAGAATTCAACACCTTTATCAGACCTTCCCCACCCCCACTTAAGTGATTTTCCGAAAACAAAACATACATGTTTCTTTATTTTCAAAGGGGATTCCAAACACTAATTTTCACGTCTCTAACATCTTCAGTTTTTGAGATATAAGTATAAAAATAATTCTACTCTTTTTTTCACTTATGTTCACCCCCGTTAAATGCCTCTTTCGAATACAAAAACAACCACCTTCCTGTGTTTTTAAAGGACTTTTCAAATACCAAGTTTCATGTCTGTAACATATTCAGTTTTTGAGATATAAGTATCCTCATAAAAAGGTATTCAACCACTTTTTCACCTTTTCCCACCCCCCAGCCCCCTTAATAGTATTTTCCGAAAACAAAAGAATACGTGTTCCTTTAATTTTAAAGGAGATCCCAAATACCAATTTTTACGTCTGTAAACTTTTAAGTGTTTGAGATATAGATATACTCATTTAAACAATTCACCCCCCCCCCCCCGCCCTCTTTTCACCCAATTAGCGACGGAATATCAAATAATCCTCCCTTAGTGAGCACCTACACTCGAATATAAATCATGTATCCCCAAAATGTCGTTTCTTTATGTCAGGCAGTTTTGGCTCGGCGATGATGAGTTAGTCAGTCAGTCAGTCAGTCAGTCAGGACATGTTATTTTATATATATATAAAATAAGAGTTTTGTCTGTACATTGCTCAGAATTTGAAAAGAATGGTATTTCTGTATCGGTCATGTCCATAGTAACAAGAAAATGTACTTTTTACTTTTCCGTAATTTCTGTCTGTCTGTATGTATGTACACGCATCACGTGAAAACGGCTGAAGATAATTTAATGAAAATCGGTATGTAAAGTCGGGGGATGAGCCGCTACAATCTAGGCTATAAATCATTTTATTCACGCTGAGTGAAATGGTAGTTTAGGGGAAGGCCTTACATTTAATTATCGAATATTTATATTATTAGCGGTCCTATCGATAAATACTATATAACTAAAGCTATATAGAATTAAATTTCCAATCAATTATGTCTTATACATTTTTACCGTACCGGTTCTGATAACACAGATATTAATGAATTTCTATTTTTTGTTGCTAAGTCCAAATCAACGCCAAGCCGCGAGAAAATGGGATAACAGAATTTAATGAAAACCGCTATATAGAGTCGGGGAATAAGAAACTACAGTCTAGGCTATAAATAATTGTATTCGCCCGAGATGAAATGGTAGTTGAGGGGAAGGCGCTTAAAATTTAATTTTTAAACACCGGTACCTATGTTATTGGTGCTATCGAAAAGTACTACATAACAACAGTTATAGACAATACAATTTCCGATCATTTATGCTTCATTCAGTTTTACTGTACCGACTGTGATAAGAGTGGTATTTCAGAAGGCCTACAATATCGAAAGCGCATAACACTGATCAACAATAACTTTACATTGACCATTGTTTGTTGTGATGTTCTTCGTTTCTTATGGTGCCGCTCAACTCCGATAGATGGGATTACTACTGCGTGCCGAGTATAACAGCCTGACTGAACATTGGCGGGAAATAGCTGGGGAGTTGGAAAACTTTCTTCTTTAGCATGCCATTCCTCTGGTTCATACATTTTCTGATACTGCAGGTACGTAACACACTGGTTCATCGTAGTAGTCCAGCTATTCGATCCTTACTCTGACGCGCTGTTTTGAATGAACTGTATGCACACTTAGTAGTAATAGCAGCAGCAGTAGTAGTAGTAGTAGTATGACCTGGTCCAGAATTACAATTTAAGCCTATTTCAAATTATAGCACCACAGTTCACTAAACTCAAAAGTCAACCATGAAAAGAGCCGTTTCTTAAGAAAAGCTTCTTCCTCTTCACTTTTATTTAATTCTACATTCATTTAATTCCAAATTATCAGTGGAGAGGGGGCTTCTCCTCTGGCTTGGGGGAAAAAATGCCTCCAAGTCAGATAGATTTTTCTGTTGCCAGTGTAGTGAATTGAGATTTTCCGACTCATCGGGTACTCCTAGGAAAGAGATTAGTAAAAGTGTATAGTTTTTGCCCTGAGACTCTCCACTATTCGCCTTCCCCCCTTCCGCCGAAAAAAACGAAGAGTGCTCACGGATCACAGCTGTCTGCGGCTTGGTCATTCCAGCTCTGGAATTCCAGCATAGTACTGTTCGTTAAAAGTGAGAAAGTGTGTTGTCTTTCATTTGATGGAGTATTTCATATGAAAGCATTGCTTTTAATCGCGCCATTCCTACTGACGTCATTGCAATGACCTGTGTTCATTTCAGTTGGGCAAACGACTAAGACAGTCTTTCTGAGGATGTAAAATGGCTGGTGGAGAGTGAGTGTCTGCCATTATAATGAAAACTCCCCAACCTGGTTGTGACTGATGGTAGGCAAGCGGGCCTATCATTACAATGAAAATTCCCTAACAGTCTTCATATGAGAAAAGACGTTTGGTGACTTTCCCGTCGCGTTTCTAGGGTAACGTTAAGAGCTATGCAATTTAATACAATCTTGGTCAAAACGTGTACACTACCTAACCTAGAATTCTGTATACAATGTAGAATTCCGTAGCGAAGCACGGGTAAATCAGCTAGTATATACTGAGCCCTGACAGCAATCCCTGTGACCATTTTGCACATCTTAATTCTGTATCTCAGTGTTGGGTTATGCCGCGGCAAAGCAAAGCAGTCGGAGATCCATGAAGCCTCCACTCTAGGGACGTGCAAGTCCGATGAGTCGGGTCACAGGTTCATATAGTGGACTGTTATCAGTGTGGTTTAAACGTAGAAAGTAATCGTCATTTTCTGCCTAAAAATTACGTGAATATTCCGCAACAGAACGCTTAGAGATCTAGGATATTGGCATATTCATCAAGATACATTGACCATCATTTCATTTTATCCTAAATTAAATAACTATCCTAGTATTCCTACGCTACATCAAATGAGAACTCTGTGAAATGTTTCATTTATGGAAGGATTTTCCGTTTAATGACTCAAAATAACTTCGAATGTCAATTACATTATGAGCAAATTATTAGCAACACAAACGGATATAGAAAGGAAAAAAATAAATGTTTCGTTAAAATTGAAATAAACACCTAACTTCATGCTTTTGTTACAAAGAAATTATAACATCGTCAATCAAGAGAAAATCGAAAAAAACAAAAGAGACAAAGTGTCCCACTGCTGAAGGCTTACAGTGAAAGATCTATTATCCATCACGCATTTCGAAATAAATAACTGGGAATTATTGAATCGTCCACTTCAGAATACTGTTCCTACTCAAATATCTCATAATATTCCGTCATTCTAATTTAAATCATCGCATTATTTATCGGTAAACTGTCTACCTAGCAACTTGAAAACACCGTTATTCCACATTCATAAATCATCATACATGCAAGAGAAATGTTTGAAAGACACAGGATCGTAACATAATATGTCATCCATCAAAATCATGTATTTAAAAGACAGACTCGATCCTCTCGAACATTCATCGAAGACTGCGCCTAGATAAAGGACATCAATAGACATTGCAGCATCTACAATAACCTTCTCTAACTACGTTGATTCTGCGCCTCCGGATTTCACTGCGAAGTCTGACCTGAAATAACTACATCAGCACTAGGCATCAACTCAAATGATCTACAAAATATCCAACTAGCAAAGAAATGATTTACTTACCATAGGAGATCATATTCCCTTTACGACATGACCCAATATCTTTACGTTACCGATTATTTTGCGAAGATCCTAAACATCCCTTTAATATCGTGCGCTCTGGTCAATCTTGTATTTAAATAGGATAAATGTGACGACCATCTATTAGTGTTCGTGAGTGCAAAATCCTATAACATTATTCTAAAATACGGCCTCGTGCCTAAATAAATCATTCATCACAACAACATCAAAATTCACGCATGACTAACACAATTCCTAACGCCAATGCCATCATCAGGACCTTCACATTACATCATCATAAAATACGCAATCCTAATGACACGTCTATAACCATCCACATCTCTCTATCCACGCACATATTTTCAAAGATCCTACCGTATCAAACACCTTATCACGTCGCACAAATCGTCATGCACAGCGAATTCACAATACCTAAGAACAATCTATTCAGGCAATTACGTCAAAACTCTAAATACGTTACCGCATTAACACCATATCACCACAATAATATCACACTTCCGTTATCAAACACCGTATTTCTGCACAAGCACATAATATTTGAAGACCACAGAATCGCACGTCGCAAATACTAAGCTCCTCCGGGGTATTTTGAGCCACGAGTTAAGTTAACGTTCATCACAATAACATCATTACGGTACCAATATCATCGATGCCGAAAAATCATTCCGTAAAACCTCGCTAGAAGACATTAAAAGAAAACTTACACGACCCATCGCATATTATCACAACATAGATTGACTCACCGCACTAGACGCAACGATCATAATTAATACAACGCAATGATTAACAAATAACGGTCGCCTTCAAGTTGAAAATTATACATGTCAAATCGACATTAAAATAAATACTACTCTACATCTAAAATAAGCAACTACATGGCGGAATATGTAGATGATATTCGAGTACTCATCCTGGGTTGTTGCTCCACGACGGTGCCACCTCCCATATTCAGCTCTCAACTATAAATATTATCCATTAGTGTCCATCACATTCCTGGCCAGATCCTTCGAGGTCCCTCTATTTTAGTTGTTCATGTTAATACGTTCAGTCATCTCATATGTATAACCAATAACTGACGGTTCCATGTTACCTGAAACTCAGAGATATCAATTAGGACAGGGTTATACACCTTGATACAATTTTACAGTTCAATTAATACACTTGCCTTTGCACTTTCGATAACAAGATATCTTGTTTTACAATATAATATGTGTTTATAATATGCCAATATCACGCTAATATATCTCTTCAACACAATCTTTTCCCCACGAATTTTTGCTTCCGATCCTTCTAAGATACAGATTGAAAGTCAACTTCCTCAGAGACAAAACAAATTCTACAACAACATAATAATCGCAGACGGTTTGCTTTTTAGAGTTCTTCTCTGCTTCCAGCTCCCATATGTTCTTGACAATTGGAAACATTTGACACATAATGCGTAACGATCTCGTATAAATCAGCTGTACTAGCAAAGGAACTTATTTAATAATTGCTGCCTCGTATTTAGGTTAGTAATCGACAGTTTCATTCTTCATCTCGATCGTCGAATCGTGCGAGACTAGATGTACAAGGTATGGCCCTCTCATATAAACTTATTATTCACACATTTCATGGCCCTCAGTAATATTCTGTCATTGATATTCTGCCGTTCATGCATTTCAGAAACTTTACTTGAGGAATGTATATTATTCATTTAATCCTGCCCTATGTTCCACGATGTATAATTGTCTACCAATATTTCCAAGGCACCACGGGGTTTAGAGCTTGTTATCAATCCGCCGCTATCTTCAATTCAGCGATGCCGTTCACATAATTAGACAAGTCAACTGAACTCAAATTCACCTGGAGGTGTGATAACCGAACATAAGATTTCATTGACATTATTTCTCAACATAAACTTCCAATGTGTTCACCAATCTCATCCTGACATACATTGGAAGGTTATATTCCCCCTCTACTCAAAAATGAAATTTCGTATGAAAGGAGAAATTTCATGTTTATGCAAGATCTAATCATAATTCTCTTCTTCAATGAACTCGACCTTTTATCACGTCTGAAATGATCGAAAATAACTCTGTTCTTGAGATACTATTATACAATATCCTGCCTTCCAGTCTTATTTGAACTTCATCATTCGTCATCTGATCCGTCGGTCAGCGAATAAACATCCCAAGCATCTCCGTTTCCTTCGTCTTCCACAATGACATTAACTTCCTCCTCATTAACGATAGGATAACTGTACTGCTTAAGACTCGAAGCATTGAAAATAGAAATGTTGTTGGAATCCAAACTCTGTATTTTATATGCGTTATTGCCCAACGCTTCAATAACCTTGAATGGCCCGATGTACAAATGTGCAAATTTGGAATAGAATTTTTCCGTAGGACAGGATACGGCTGGTTTTCTTACGAGAACATAGGTTCCAACCTCCAAAGGTTCTCGAAATTTCTTATGCCTTAACTTCTTGAGACGTTTTTCGGCCTGCCTTTTCATACACGCCTGAGCTTGCTTCATGTTCTCTTCGATGCTAGGACTTTCTTCGACTGGTCTAGCAATGATCTCGTTCCAGGGGCGTTTTGGTTGTTCATTCATGTGAAGAATGCTTGGAATATTGCCGATAGACTCGTGCCATGTAAAATTTATACAATCGGCTATTGTCGGTAAACATGAAGTCCATGTCCAATGACGTTCATGGCAGAAAATTCTACAATATTTCGTAATTTCTTTCATGACCCTCTCAGCCGCATTGGATTCAGGGTGTCTTACGGAACTAAACCAGTGTTGAATGTTCATTTTCCTTAAAGCTTCCGCAAATTCGTTTGACGTAAATTGCGTTCCATGGTCTGTTATTATGCACTTCGGTTTACCCATTTTTGGTATCGTTACTCTTTTTAAACTCCTAATAATGGACTTAGAGTTGGCCTTCCTAATGGGCTGAAGTGATACGAATTTTGACATCACATCGAGGACTACTAATACAAAACGGTTTCCATGTTTACCTACGGGTAAACTCCCATACAAGTCCATGGCGTATACTTCCCTAGGACGGTCTGGTATTACAGCTATCGGTGGTTGATACAATAATACGGAGTTGTATTTCACCCTCTGACATATATCACAGGTTTTTACTATTCTACCTATGGTTCTCCGGAACCCAGTCCATGTGAACGTCTCTCCTATTGTAGCCGCTAATTTATCTAGTCCACCATGACCAATCATCCTATGGATGTACCATATGAGCTTACATCTTAATTTGCGTGGCACCACCACTCTTAATTTCTTCCGATCTTTATCTATGTATTTATACAAGATGTTATTCGCCAGCACATAATCATTTATTTGATCTTCGGGCCCATCATTAGCTGATCTTCTCAGACAGTACTCAATAATCTCTTTCAGAGATGAATCCTCAAGTTGCAACTCCGGCAATCGTTTTAAGTTCTCTAAACATTCCTCATCCTCTTGAGTTACTTCGATCATGTTGACTTCCAGAGGCTCTTCTGTTGGATTTCGGCTTAGACTGTCTGCCAACACATTATTTTTACCCGGGCAGAACTCAATTCTTAAATTAAACTGCTGCGCATAAAGTGCCCATCGTGATACTCTCTCGCTGGATAATGTGGTTTTTAACACAAACGTTAGTGCCTTATGGTCCGTCCTAATGACTACCGGATACCCATACACTATTTTCCTCCACTGTTGTAATGCGTAAACAATGGCCAACATCTCAAGTTCAGTAGTCGTGTACTTAAGCTCATGGTTCCTCAATTTTCTACTAACGAAGGCCAAATAGTTTATATTATTCTCTCCCCATTATTCTCCTGATACAGTACAGCTCCAACTCCAACTGCTGAAGCATCGGATTGAATAATAAACTCACGATCAAAGTCCGGATATCCAAGTTTTATACTGTTAGCTAGTAATTCCTTCGCGTTAACAAAAGCTCGATCATGACTCTCATTCCACCGCCAGCGATTATTGGTCTTCAGTAAATCTTGCAGGGGAGCTAATATCTCTGTATATCTTGGACAGTGGCTAGCGAAAAATCTCGTCATTCCCAAGAACTGTCGGATATGCTTAATCCTTCTGGGCTTCGGAAAGTTACATATGGCCTGTATCTTAACTGGGTTTGGTCTTATTCCAGTTCCGTCAATTACATGTCCAACAAACAAGATTTCGGATTGGCAGAATTTCGACTTGGACCGATTGATTTTGAATCCAGCCTCATCCAAATTGCTTAGCAACTGTTCCAACTTGACTACATGCTCCTCGAAAGTTGCTGTCGCCAGTACGATGTCATCAACATAAATGGTTATAAATTCTTTTACTTCCGGCTTCAAGTTCCTGTCTAGAGCTCGTACAAGCGCGGCCGCGGAGTTAGAAATGCCAAATGGGAGTCTTTCAAAGATATACGTTTGATTATCAAACATGAAACCAGTAAATAGTCTGGATTTACTCTCCAAGACTATGTGGAAGTATGAGGAAGTCAAATCTAATATCGTGAAAAATCTCTTGTTCCGAAATCTCCTTATTATCTCCTTTATTACCGGAGCTTTGTCATACTCAGGAATTAACTTGGCGTTGACCTGTCTCGCATCAATACACACACGGATCGACCCGTTACTTTTTCTTACCACTACCAGAGGGCTAACGAATGGTGAATGTGCTTTAGATATTATGCCATTATCAATCATTTCCTGTATTACCTTCCTAGCCTCGGGCATGAATTTATCTGGTATCGGGTACGGTTTGATCTTAAACGGCCTCCAATCCTTCACTAATAACTTGTACTCAAAGTTCTTTATTGCTCCAGGCTGGTTCTTAAAAGCATTGCTATACCTTTTCAGCAAATTCTCAATTATCCCTTGCTGCTCAGGACTTCCTCCTATTCCACTGTCAACTGTGTGTCCACATACAGCATCTTCTGTGTCATATCTTTCCATTATCTTCTCGGCAACGTGTGCAGCTTCATTTATTGAAATGTTCATGGTTTTCTGTAGCTCACTCGTTTCCTTGTTCTCTATTCTAGCTGTAATATCCTGTCCTCCTTCACCGTCACATCTGATCCTTATTTCTTCTTTATTTAAATCAATTATTATGTTGTTTTCCCTGATGAAGTCGGATCCAATAATTAAGTTGTATTGGATTTTATCCATGACTACAAATGGGTGTTCCATTAAATTTCCTCCAATCTCTATTGGCAAATAAGTTTGTATCTTGCATTTCGTAACCTTGTCTGGGATTATGCCCTTGATTTTCATATTGGCTATCGGAATTACAGGTAAGTGTGTTTTGTCTTGTAACTCTGAGAATAATAGCTTGGAGATGATACTAATACTCGCTCCAGTGTCCAATAATGACAACACTCGAATACCCAGTATTGTGACATAAATAACGGGTAGTCCTCTCTTTAATTTCGTTCCTTCAGGTTGACCGTCTTCGTGCAGCAATTCCTCGGGTTCAAATTCCCACGATTCGATTCCAGCTATAACCCATTCGTGTTGCTTATAATTTGGATTTAATTTACTAATTCTATCATCTATTGCTGATTCCAAAATGAAGTTTTTTTTTCACCCCGTCATTGCCTTGATTATTCTTGTCAAATGGTGTGGCTGCGGGATTTAACTTTTTATCGGCGCTTTCTTTTCTTTGCTCCTGCTGATACAACAGACTAGTCGCGCCCACGCAATCAGCATTCATATCTTGATTTAATATTGCTCGTTCCCATTGTTTGCCTTCCTGCTGTTTTCTTAATTCACTAAGGTATCTTTCTCTTTCTTTGTTTATCTCCTCGTCCTGTCGAATATCTGACTGTCTCGAATTTTCTCGATACTTGTTTCTGCGATACGGCCATTTGTCTCTGTTCCGATTCCACTTTGTATTTCTGTAGTACCTAGGATATCTTCGCTCTTCGTTTCGAAACGGTGTCCACTTCTGGCGCGACTTATCACTCTTCTCATCCCTATGTTCCATTCTTCTGTAGCCTTCATTCGCCACAGGTCTATCTCCTTGACCATGACTGTTGTATCTCTCGTTCCTTTCTACACCTTCATCTCCTGCTGGTGTTACAACATTTACCGTCGGATCGATGTGTCTTACTATGCGGCTATTAGTATGCGTTGTCGTGCTGTCAATTTGTCGAAGTATTGACTCCGCTTGCGCGGCTGATTGAATGTTCGCCGCCGTCAGTAACCTCTGTATATCCGCAGGGAATTGTTTGACTATTGCCCGTACCATTTCTGTCTCTGTAGGTGGAGAATCAAGCTCTTTCAACCGATGAAATTGCATCGTGAAATACTCTGCAAATCTACTCGGACCCGATAGAGAATATTTCTTTGAGTATAGTTCGAGTCTGATTCCTTGTTGAACGTCGACCCCCCAGAATTTGTCCAAGAAAGCTTGTTTGAAGCCTGCATAATCTTCAAAAACGTAGCGGAAAGCCTTAAACCAAATAAGTGGTGCTCCTTCTAGGTGTTTCTCCACTGTCTTTAACTGTCGCTCCGTGGATACCTTCGCTTCCCTAAAGTACTCTTCTATGTCTCTTAGGAAACCACGAGGAGTCATACTGGATCCTATGTTTCCGTTAAATTTCTTAGGTCTATCCTCATAAGTACGTATAATGTTAACAATCTGGGTTCCGCTTCCTGTATGAACTGTCCCGTTGTCGTTAATATCAACGCTAAGCTGCGGTATCTCAAATTAACTGTTTACTTCAGTCTTCCTTCCATCCTCAATTATCGTCTGTCGGTCGGTCAAAGATGATACCAAATTTCTGTTTGTTTCACTTTCAATCCTTAAGTTCTGTACGTCCTTTTGAATAGCATTTAAATCGTCTTTTAATCCTTTTATTTGCTGATTCATCGAAGCTTTATTCTCGTCGGATTCTTCCGTTATCAAATTGAATCTGTCATTGATTTGTTCTCTTGCTTGGGATATCTCCTTCCGTATATTCTCATTGGTGATATTGACTTCATCCGTTACTTTCTTGAGTTTTCCGTCCCAATTATTATCAGACTCTTTCATCTTCTCCTACATCACATCTACTTCTTCTTTGAGCTCTTTAAGGTCATGGTCAACTTGGACTTGCAACTCTCGGATGCTCGACTTAAAATCATCCTTCAATTCTTCGAATTTTTCTTGAAAATTTCTCTTATTCTCATTCATTGCCGCATTCACTTCTTCTTTTAAATTTAATACTTCTCCTTGTACTTCAGCGACTTTCGATCCTAACGATACAATCTCTTCTTGCATTACCTTAATGTTTTCTTGCACCATATTGGTGATTCTGTCAAAAGTTCCTTGCATTTTCTCCTGTGATTCGTGGATTTCGCTCTAGTAGTATCCTGTGATTCCTGGATTTTCTTCTCCGTATTTTCTTGTGATTCTCGAATTCTCTTTTCGGTATTTTCTTGTGCCTCCTGAATCTTTTTCCCAGTATTTTCTTGCGACTCACGTACTTCCCGAATCTTTTTCTCAGTATTTTCTTGTGACTCGCGTACTTCCAATATTCTCTTTTCTGTACTTTCTTGTGCCTCCTGAATTCTCTTTTCTGTACTTTCTTGCGATTCTCGTACTTCTTGAATTCTCTTTTCTGTACTTTCTTGCGATTCTTGCATTTTATTCATTTTCCCAGCGAGCTCCTCCAATAATAACTTTACTTGTGCAAGAGACGCCATCCTAACTTCCTATATCGTTCCTTATTAAGAATATATAACTCTCAGTCTCTCTATACAGTCCTTAGCCAGTGTTCTCACAACACCTATACTTGCGTAACACCTCACAAATAAAATTCAATAAATCGAACGTATGGGTCTCTCCGGATCTGACCCGAAATATGACGGACATCCAACAATAAGTGACACGGAACAACATATCGCGCTATCCAAGTTAAATGACTCACCATCCCGATTAACAAGAGCTGAAGTTTTACGGAATATCCTTCCATAATGTCATAAAATAAAATTAAGTAAAATCGTAGTACTGATTAACGGCCAAATCCTTCCAATATTATTCATAAAATATACGATTAAATAAATATTTCAAACATCCTTCACCAACGACGTCATAAATTCAATGTTCTCTCTGATTACCAATGTCGTCTCGAGTTTTCTTTTTTTTAGTGAAATAATCTCTACTCTGTTCTCTTCATCTTGGATTCCACTAATAAGCATTAAACGATGATGTATACAGCTCAAGTCCACTGCCAGGCGATAAATAATTCGACTCTACCCGTTGGGTGATAAAATAATTCAACTCTAGCCCCACAGTTGGGTGACAAATAAAATTAAACCCTATATGAGCCCTGACAGCAATCCCTGTGACCATTTTGCACATCTTAATTCTGTATCTCAGTGTTGGGTTATGCCGCGGCAAAGCAAAGCAGTCGGAGATCCATGAAGCCTCCACTCTAGGGACGTGCAAGTCCGATGAGTCGGGTCACAGGTTCATATAGTGGACTGTTATCAGTGTGGTTTAAACGTAGAAAGTAATCGTCATTTTCTGCCTAAAAATTACGTGAATATTCCGCAACAGAACGCTTAGAGATCTAGGATATTGGCATATTCATCAAGATACATTGACCATCATTTCATTTTATCCTAAATTAAATAACTATCCTAGTATTCCTACGCTACATCAAATGAGAACTCTGTGAAATGTTTCATTTATGGAAGGATTTTCCGTTTAATGACTCAAAATAACTTCGAATGTCAATTACATTATGAGCAAATTATTAGCAACACAAACGGATATAGAAAGGAAAAAAATAAATGTTTCGTTAAAATTGAAATAAACACCTAACTTCATGCTTTTGTTACAAAGAAATTATAACATCGTCAATCAAGAGAAAATCGAAAAAAACAAAAGAGACAAAGTGTCCCACTGCTGAAGGCTTACAGTGAAAGATCTATTATCCATCACGCATTTCGAAATAAATAACTGGGAATTATTGAATCGTCCACTTCAGAATACTGTTCCTACTCAAATATCTCATAATATTCCGTCATTCTAATTTAAATCATCGCATTATTTATCGGTAAACTGTCTACCTAGCAACTTGAAAACACCGTTATTCCACATTCATAAATCATCATACATGCAAGAGAAATGTTTGAAAGACACAGGATCGTAACATAATATGTCATCCATCAAAATCATGTATTTAAAAGACAGACTCGATCCTCTCGAACATTCATCGAAGACTGCGCCTAGATAAAGGACATCAATAGACATTGCAGCATCTACAATAACCTTCTCTAACTACGTTGATTCTGCGCCTCCGGATTTCACTGCGAAGTCTGACCTGAAATAACTACATCAGCACTAGGCATCAACTCAAATGATCTACAAAATATCCAACTAGCAAAGAAATGATTTACTTACCATAGGAGATCATATTCCCTTTACGACATGACCCAATATCTTTACGTTACCGATTATTTTGCGAAGATCCTAAACATCCCTTTAATATCGTGCGCTCTGGTCAATCTTGTATTTAAATAGGATAAATGTGACGACCATCTATTAGTGTTCGTGAGTGCAAAATCCTATAACATTATTCTAAAATACGGCCTCGTGCCTAAATAAATCATTCATCACAACAACATCAAAATTCACGCATGACTAACACAATTCCTAACGCCAATGCCATCATCAGGACCTTCACATTACATCATCATAAAATACGCAATCCTAATGACACGTCTATAACCATCCACATCTCTCTATCCACGCACATATTTTCAAAGATCCTACCGTATCAAACACCTTATCACGTCGCACAAATCGTCATGCACAGCGAATTCACAATACCTAAGAACAATCTATTCAGGCAATTACGTCAAAACTCTAAATACGTTACCGCATTAACACCATATCACCACAATAATATCACACTTCCGTTATCAAACACCGTATTTCTGCACAAGCACATAATATTTGAAGACCACAGAATCGCACGTCGCAAATACTAAGCTCCTCCGGGGTATTTTGAGCCACGAGTCAAGTTAACGTTCATCACAATAACATCATTACGGTACCAATATCATCGATGCCGAAAAATCATTCCGTAAAACCTCGCTAGAAGACATTAAAAGAAAACTTACACGACCCATCGCATATTATCACAACATAGATTGACTCACCGCACTAGACGCAACGATCATAATTAATACAACGCAATGATTAACAAATAACGGTCGCCTTCAAGTTGAAAATTATACATGTCAAATCGACATTAAAATAAATACTACTCTACATCTAAAATAAGCAACTACATGGCGGAATATATAGATGATATTCGAGTACTCATCCTGGGTTGTTGCTCCACGACGGTGCCACCTCCCATATTCAGCTCTCAACTATAAATATTATCCATTAGTGTCCATCACATTCCTGGCCAGATCCTTCGAGGTCCCTCTATTTTAGTTGTTCATGTTAATACGTTCAGTCATCTCATATGTATAACCAATAACTGACGGTTCCATGTTACCTGAAACTCAGAGATATCAATTAGGACAGGGTTATACACCTTGATACAATTTTACAGTTCAATTAATACACTTGCCTTTGCACTTTCGATAACAAGATATCTTGTTTTACAATATAATATGTGTTTATAATATGCCAATATCACGCTAATATATCTCTTCAACACAATCTTTTCCCCACGAATTTTTGCTTCCGATCCTTCTAAGATACAGATTGAAAGTCAACTTCCTCAGAGACAAAACAAATTCTACAACAACATAATAATCGCAGACGGTTTGCTTTTTAGAGTTCTTCTCTGCTTCCAGCTCCCATATGTTCTTGACAATTGGAAACATTTGACACATAATGCGTAACGATCTCGTATAAATCAGCTGTACTAGCAAAGGAACTTATTTAATAATTGCTGCCTCGTATTTAGGTTAGTAATCGACAGTTTCATTCTTCATCTCGATCGTCGAATCGTGCGAGACTAGATGTACAAGGTATGGCCCTCTCATATAAACTTATTATTCACACATTTCATGGCCCTCAGTAATATTCTGTCATTGATATTCTGCCGTTCATGCATTTCAGAAACTTTACTTGAGGAATGTATATTATTCATTTAATCCTGCCCTATGTTCCACGATGTATAATTGTCTACCAATATTTCCAAGGCACCACGGGGTTTAGAGCTTGTTATCAATCCGCCGCTATCTTCAATTCAGCGATGCCGTTCACATAATTAGACAATTCGACTGAACTCAAATTCACCTGCAGGTGTGATAACCGAACATAAGATTTCATTGACATTATTTCTCAACATAAACTTCCAATGTGTTCACCAATCTCATCCTGACATACATTGGAAGGTTATAATATATATATATATGAGGCAAGCCGCATATGCAGTGTATGAATATTTATTTTACTCACTGTAGGGAGATGGAAGTCAAGTAAGGATGACATAAAATTGATAGTGTTAAAATAAATGAAATGGCGTATGGCTTTTAGTGCCGGGAGTGTCCAAGGATATGTTCGGCTCGCCAGATGCATGTCTTTCAATTTGACTCCCGTAGGCGACCTGCGCGTCGTGATGAGGATGAAATGATGATGAAGACAACACATACACCCAGCCCCCGTGGCAGCGAAATTAAGCAATGATGGTTAAAATTCCCGACCCTGCCGGGAATCGAACCCGGGGACTCCTGTGATCAAAGGCCAGCACGCTAACAATTTAGCCATGGAGCCGGACAGTGTTAAATTGTAGAAGTGCTATAAAAAAGGAATAGAATTAAGCAATATATTAGATACACGCGTATATTTACCAGATATTGTAATAGGTGTTAAATCATGACTGTGAAGTAATATTATTGATGCGGACATTTTCCCGCGGAATTGGAGTGTGTATCATAGAGATAGGATAGGAGGTGGTTAAATAAGTTTTAAAGATGGACAATGAAATCAACAGGAGTGCTCAAAGTTCGTAGTAAATAATCCGGGAAAGCGAATTTCTCATTATAACGTTGCTGATCTCTTCAATAATACATCTGCGACAGTAAATTCTATCAAAGGCTTTCAAGTAAGAGGAATATTTTCTTTCAGTCCAGATGCATTTGAAGATCTGACTTCATTTTTGGGAAGCACAGGTCGAAAAGAAAAAACTTCAGATTCTCAGAATACCGCTGAAGATTATCCACAGACAACAGAAAAGAGAACAGATGATAAATCGAAAGCAACACATTCAGATAAACAGATGCGAACTGCACGTGAAGAAATTAATGATACACGCAGCACACCATTGCAGACTGATCAGGGTAAGGATAGGGAGGAGTTCTTACCAGTGGCTAGTACCTCTGTACGAGGAACTTTGAGTCGAAAGTCACTTTCGGAAACCGCATTATTGAATCTATCTCTCCACATCCAATTCGCAAAATGATTTTGCCCAAATTCCAAAAGAGGAAGGAAGCCTGAAAAATTATGTTTGTTCTAACAAACAGTCGGCATAAAGAATCGCTTGAGAAGAAAACATATTCACATTGTCCAGCTTCTCAAAGGATTAAGGCTAAATTTACTGAAGAAGGCTAGGTACATTGTTTGATCGCCTCAGAGAAACACAGAATGCCAAACAAAGAATGTTGTTTATTTCTGTCTTGTTTTCCGGGAAATGTTAAATGATCCTCTTGATGAACCAACGATCCAGTGCCAAGAGTGTCAAGGGTGGGCTCGCACGGACTGTACTGATTTCAGTGAAATGGAAAAGAACGTTAGTTACTGTCCCTATGCAGGGGGTAATTTTTATTTTCAGTTTGTTATTTCTATGTGACACTCTTATCCCCGCCTCTCAGCCAGTCTGTGGCCATGGCCGTTAAGGCGTCAACCAAGACCAACTACAACTGCGTGAACTCGAACCCCTCCCCAGCTTGAGGCAAGAGCGTCAGGTGACGTCTTTAATACATGTGTTTTAAATCAAAAAGCCGTTAATATGTACTACCAGGCGTGATGTACTGATGGACACATTAGTAAATAATGTGTTCTTATTTTTAAGGGCAGAACATTGTCTTAAAATCTTAATATGACACTTCTGATCCACCTTCTCCTATTCAAAGTGAAAGTGACTTATTATCGTTGAATACTGGAACTGCGGGTGTTAGATATTTTCACATATCGTATATACTGTCCGCGTCCGACTCCTTGGCTGAATGGTCAGCATTGAGGCCTTTGGTTCAGAGGGTCCCGGGTTTGATTCCCGGCAAGGTCGGGAATTTTTATCGCGTCTGATTAATTTTTTTTGGCTCGGGGACTGGGTGTTTGTGTTTGTCCCAACACTTCCCTCTTCATATTCAGACAACACACTACACTACTAATCACCACAGAAACACGCAATAGTTTATGTTCCTCGTATTTAATATTTTGTCAGATTTAGTTTTAAGACGGAACGAGTTGGCCGTGCGGTTAGGGGCGGGCAGCTGTGAGATTACATTCAGGAGATAGTAGGTTCGAACCCCATAGTCGGCAGTCCTGATGATGGTTTTCCGTGGTCTCCCATTTTCACACCAGGCAAATTATCCGGCTCCATAGCTAAATGGTTAGCGTGCTGGCTTTTGGTCAGAGGGGTCCCGGGTTCGATATCCGACAGGGTCTGGATTTTTAAAAACCATAATTGGTTAAGTCCGCTGGTACGGGGTCTGTGGGTATGTGTCGTCTTTATCATCATTTCATCCTCATCACAGCATGCAGGTCTCGTACAGGTGTCAGATCAAAAGACTTGCACCTGGCGAGCCAAACTTGTCCTCGGATACTCCCGACACTAAAAGCCATTCGCATTTTAATTCATTACGTAGCAAATGCTGGGGCTGTACCTTAATTAATGCCACGGTCGCTTCCTTGACACCCCTAGCCCTTTCGTATCCCATCGTCGCCATAAGACCTGTCTGTGTCTGTGCGACGTAAAAAAAAACATCAAAATATACCCCTGTGGATACCTACAACAAACATATCTATAGCTTCAATCGTTCCTGAGAATAGTGTACGTGCTAGGAACTTATACCATGCACTTATTATATTTTTTAATTTAGTGAACAACAATTAGGGGCTGCCTGGCCGAGGCGGTAAAGGCGTGCTGGGTTCGCCCGGATGGACGAGGGTTCGAATTCCCGTCAGGAAGTCGTAAAATTTAAGAAACGAGATTTCCACTTCCGGAGGTGCACATGGCCCTGAGGTTCACTCAGCCTACACCAAAAATGAGTACCAGGTTAATTCCCGGGGGCAAAGGCGGCCGGGCGTAAAGCTAACCACTCTACCCCATCACGTGCCGAGGTTAACAATGGTGGAAGCCTTTACCTTCCACTCCCCCAGGGGCCTTCATGGCATGTACGGAGGTGACTTTGCTTCTTTTGAACAACAATTGCATTAAGAAAATTGAAAGGGAAAAGATGACAAGTGTTGAAATTCTTTCTTTTTCACAAGTTCTTTTACGTCGCACCGACACAAACAGGTCTTATGGCGACGATGAGGCAGGAAAGTCCTAGGGAAGGAAGCGGCCGTGGCCTTAATTAAGGTACAGTCCCAGCATTTGCCTGGTGTGACAATGGGAAACCACGGAAAACCATCTTAAGGGCATCCAACAGTGGAGTTCGAACCCACTATCTACCGGATGCAAGCTCATATCTACGCTACCTTAACCGCACGGCCAACTCGCCCGGTATGCTGAACTCCTCTCGGTGTTTCATAGATGTATTAACAGGATTAGGGATAGAGAAACAAAATATTATCTACCCAGAGAAACAGAGTCCATGCATTAATAGAAAAAAAGCGATATTACGGAACCAGTATTTCTCCGACAATGTGACGCGTTCTATGGCATGTGTATCAGTTACATCAAAAAGTGGGTCTCAAAATAAATAAATAAATAAATAAATAAATAAATAAATAAATAAATAAATAAATAAATAAATAAATAAATAAATAAATAAATAAATCTGTCGATAGCTACGTCCTTATTACATGAGTTGTAGCTAGATCATTATTGGCTCTTGTTTCAATAAATTCGGTCTTTCATATAGACAACGAACAGTAGTTTGAGTGGTATAATCTCGCAGAAAAAGTAACACAATCCAAGTGGTTGATATAGAAATGAAATGGCGTATGGCTTTTAGTGCCGGGAGTGCCCAAGGGCAAGTTCGGCTCGCCAGATGCAGGTCTTTTGATTTGACGCCCGTAGGCAACCCGCGCGTCGTGATGAGGATGAAATGATGATGAAGACGACACATACACCCAGCTCCAGTGCCAGCGGAATTAACCAATTATGATTAAAATTCCCGACCCTGCCGGGAATCGAACCCGGGACTCATGTGGCCAAAGGCCAGCATGCTAACCATTTAGCCATGGAGCCGGACGGTTGATATAGAATTGTAGTCCCAGATATAATGTATTTATAGAAGATAAGTGTGTACAAATTATCACGAGATGTCAAGAGGAAGATATCAATGTTCAATTAGTTTCGGCTGCTGGTTTTATTCTTCCGGACCGGGCAAGTTGGCCGTGCGGTTAGGGGCGCGCAGCTCGAGCTTGCATCCGGGAGATAGTGGGTTCGAACCCCACTGTCGGCAGCCGTGAAGATGGTTTCCGTGGTTTTCCATTTTCACACCACGCAAATGCTGGGGCTGTGCCTTAATTAAGGTCACGGCCGCTTCCTTCCCACTCCTAGGTCTTTCGTATTCCATCGTCGCCATAAGACCTACCTGTAACGGTGAGTCGTAAAGCGAAATTGTAAAAATAAAAAAAAGAGTATATATTTTTCCGGGGACGAATGTTTGTGAATCGTTATGGACAGACGAAAGAAATAAACTAGACATTGACAAAATTGGGGCGACACTTAAGACCCAGTTTTTCCGATTTATCGTGTGTGCAGTTTCATCAGAAAATACTAACTTAGAAACAAAAAAAAAAAAAAATACTTCGACGAAATCCACGATTCAGACAAATACTATTACGAGTTCATTTATTTATTTATTTATTTATTTATTTATTTATTTATTTATTTATAACAAAATTATTGAGCCTTTTTGTTGCTGTAATTACCAGTACTTTAATTGAAATGCCAAAGTTTTTAACATTTACCGCACTATCTACTGCAAGAAAATTAATGGTTTTCTCCCCTTTCCTCGTGTATATTTTAAAGATTAAAAGTGTCTAGTGTTTTCACATTTTAAATATAGGAACCCTATTATGAGCTGGTGAAGAATCCGTTATTTACATGTGAGTGGGTTAGCTGTTCAAAAAATAATATAACTGTTGCGGCGGTAACGGGAGTTCCCGTTGATGTCCGGAGATCGAAATCTAAGCCCACATTCAAGATGAAGAGACCACAGATTATGTTAAGGAACTAGAAAGGGATATGCTGAGATGGTGTGAAAAGTAGCTACAGGTAGGTTCTAGACAATAGACAATACCTTTCTGTCACGAATGACGCAATACGAAGTGTCAATAGATCTTGCCAAGAACTCTGAGTCACCGTATCTCTGTTATTTATAACGTAAGCTTGCACAAATCTGTTCGCTAAACCTCTCTTTCTGCTCAATATTTATAGTAATGGTGATATCTCTGGAATGATTTGATCCAAAATGTTTATGTTGGTGAATATTTGATTGTACGTTTGTTAACAAAAATTGGAACCCCTGTGGGTGGGGCGGATCAATGACACCCACGGTATCCCCTGCCTGTCGTAAGAGGCGACTAATAGGGACCCCAGACGCTCTCAACTTGGGAGCGTGGGTTGGTGACCACGTGACCCTGAGCTGAGTCCTGGCATTACTTCCACTTACTTGTGCCAGACTCCTCACTTTCATCTATCCTCCCTTGGTCATCTTTTGTTGTTTTCTGACCCCGACGGTATTAGCTTTTCAGGCCTAGGGAGTCTTTCATTTTCACGCCCTTCGTAGCCCTTATCTTCCTTTGGCCGATACCTTCATATATCGAAGCGTCGGACCCCTTCCATTTTTTCTCTCTGATTAGTGTATATAGAGGACAGTTGCCTGGTAGTACTTCCTCTTAAAACAATAATCACCGGGAGAGTTGGCCGTGCGGTTACGGGCGCGCACCAGTGAGCTTGCATGCGGGAGATAGTGGGTTTGAATCTCACTGTCGGCAGCTCTGAAGATGGTCTTCCTTGGTTTTCCATTTTCACACCAGGCAAATGCTGGGCTTATACGTAATTTAAGGCCACGGCCGTTTCCTTCCCACTCCTAGGCCTTCCCTATCCCATCGTCGGCATAAGACCTATCTGTGTCGGTGTGACGTAATACAAACTATAATAAATATATTAAAACAATAATCACCACCACCACCTTACCAAAAATTGGAAAATAGTTTTCCATACAAAAAAATAAGTTTTTCTGCTCTTTGGTCAGAATCTAAGAAATTGGTACTGTAGGCCTATTTTGTGCGTCGGTCATGTCCAGAATAAGAAGGAAATGCAAGTTTTAAATTGTCGTCATATTTGTATGCCTCCGTGGCTCAGGTGGCAGCGCGCCGGCCTCTCACCGCTGGGTTCCGTGGTTCAAATCCCGGTCACTCCATATGAGCTTTGTGCTGGACAAAGCGGAGGCGGGGCAGGTTTATCTCCGGGTACTCCGGTTTTCCCTGTCATAATTCATTCCAGCAACACTCTCCAATATCATTTCATTTCATTTGTCAGTCACTAATCATTGTCCCAGAGGAGTGCGACAGGATTCAGCAGTCGGCACAATTCCTAGCCTCGCCGCTAGATGGCATTCCATTCCTGAACCGGTCGAATGACTGGAAACAGGCTGTGGATTTTCATTTTCATCATATTTGTATGGACCTATGTACTGTATGTGCCAGTTGGCGACTACACATTTCCTCACCACTTGACGAGTCAACAGCCTCCCTTTCAGAATCTGCATCTTCTCTCGGACTTCATCCAAGAGGTTTCGGGCTGCAATATTGTTGTTGTTCTTGTGCAAGTCAGTTGCGAATTTGATAGCAATTGGACTGTCATTGGGATAAAACTGCCGGGAATCGAAAACAATTGGCAGTAGGCTGTCACTATTGTAACGGCCGCAGGGTTTTGAGGGTTTCCTAGACTTACTTATTAGAAACGCTCACATATTGGAAATCTGTACGATCCGGATTTTTTTTTTTTTTTTTTTTACAATTTGCTTTACGTCAAACCGACACAGATAGGTCTTATGGCGACGATGGAACGGGAAAGGCCTAGGAATGGGAAGGAAGCGGCCGTGGCCTTAAGTAAGGTACAGCGCCTGCATTTACCACGTGTGAAAATAGGAAACCACTGGAAACCATCTTCCGGACTACAGACATGAGGCTCGAACCCACTGTCTCCCAGATGCAAGCTTACAGCTGCGCGCCCTTGACCGCACGGCCAACTCGCCCGGTGCGATCCGGATTAATGAAACTATTTGTTTTAGACAGTGGAGGTATCTTCTTTTTGTACAATTACCTCTTGCAAGAACCACACAACATAACTATTTCTACATTTGAATCTGGAAATACTTCTCACAATGTACTAACGAAGTTTTCATTCTTCATTTTCAATGCCACATCTTGCATAAACCAATGAGTGAAACTGGACTAGACGAAACAGTGACTGAATGGGTTGCTATATTTCTAGAAAATAGATCTCAGAGAAGTAGAGTAGGTGAAACTTCATCTGACCCTGTCATAATTAAGAGGGGATTTCTCAAGGCAGTATTATTGGGCCTTTATGTTTTCTTACATATATAAATGATATGAGTAAAAAAGTGGAATCAGAGGTAAGGCTTTTTGCGGATGATGTTATCCTGTACAGAGTAATAAATAAGTTACAAGATTGTGAGCAACTGCAACGTGACCTCGATATTGTTGTGAGATGGACAGTAGGCAATGGTATGATGATAAACGGGGTTAAAAGTCAGGTTGTGAGTTTCACAAATAGGAAAAGTCCTCTAAGTTTTAATTGCTGCGTTGGTGGGGTGAAAGTTCCTTAAGGGGATCATTGTAAGTATCTAGGTGTTAATATAAGGAAAGATCTTCATTGGGGTAATCACATAAATGGGATTGTAAATAAAGGATACAGATCTCTGCACATGGTTATGAGGGTGTTTAGGCGTTGTAGTAAGGATGTAAAGGATATAAGTCTCTGGTAAGACCCCAACTAGAGTATGGTTCCAGTGTATGGGACCCTCACCAGGATTACTTGATTCAAGAACTGGAAAAAATCCAAGAAAAGCAGCTCGATTTGTTCTGGGTGATTTCCGACAAAAGAGTAGCTTTACAAAAATGTTGCAAAGTTTGGGCTGGGAAGACTTGGGAGAAAGGAGACGAGCTGCTCGATTAAGTGGTATGTTCCGAGCTGTCAGCGGAGAGATGACGTGGGAGGACATCAGTAGACGAGTAAGTTTGAGTGGCGTCTTTAAAAGTAGGAAAGATTACAATATGAAGGTAAAGTTGGAATTCAAGAGGACAAAATGGGGCATATATTCATTGATAGGAAGGGGAGTTAGTGATTGGAGTAACTTACCAAGGGGGACGTTCAATAAAATTCCAGTTTCTTTGAAATCATTTAGGAAAAGGCTAGGAAAACAACAGATAGGGAATCTGTCACCTGGGTGACTGCCCTAATTGCAGATCAGTAATTGATTGATTGATAGATAAATTGATTGATTGATAGGTAAATTGATTGATTGATTGATTGATTGATTGATTGATTGATTGATTGATTGATTGATTGATTGATTGATTGATTGATTGATGTCTGTCGCAAACATCACACGCAAAATCAAATTCAATGTCCAGAAAATGCTGCTTGAAATACTTGCTGTAAGGGGTACACCAATGCATTTCCAACGTTGTTCACGGACAGTTTCTTCAATCACACCCAATTGTGGAATTTTAAAATCCACTGGTTCACTTTCCTTGTCTTCTAACAAAGTCGTACTTGATGTATATGCACCTTAATTTACTTTAAAAGTAGTTAATTACAGTAAATTGTTTCAATATCTCATAGTAACGCCCATTACGTTCTTTTCGTTTCATTTCTTCATCATTCACTTTTCTCGTTTTTACTATTTCTTTTGCACGTTTTTGCCTAATCCTAATCAATTCATCCTTTCCCATTGTTACGGAGTTACCCGTGGAAGGCAGAAGTGAAAGAAGGTGTGGGCTGGAATGGATCTAACTACAAGGCCGAAAGATGAATTAAAATTTCAATAAAGGTTATTGTTGGGAATGCACTTCGAAAACGATAAAACACGGGTACAATTCCACAATAATCGAACATATTTATTTTAATACACATATATACATGGAAGCCATCTTGCGAACAACAAAATTGATACCAAACTAAAACTTGAAGTGTCTTTCTTTGCTTATTTCAAAGCTCTCGTAAACAAATCTCAGGAGTAACAAGAATCAAAGAGGTTACACTAACTGATCTCACCAACGACATTAAAGATATATAGACTGCTAAACATACTCGTTACAGCGCCCCTGGTTGAAGCACAGCGA
Organism: Anabrus simplex; assembly: GCF_040414725.1. Lineage (NCBI taxonomy): Eukaryota > Metazoa > Arthropoda > Insecta > Orthoptera > Tettigoniidae > Anabrus > Anabrus simplex. The sequence continues at coordinate 78,354,304 of NC_090267.1, read as the reverse complement.
ACTAACTTTTGCCTACAACTGTCATGGCGGCTGCCACTTCTTGGTCTTGACAGTTAGCCCTTATCAGTTCAATGAATTGATGAGATTATACGTTATTGCAAATTAAAGATGTATTTAAGAATAAACACGACATTTTCAAACGTGCTTAATGTTGCATTGATGTTATAATGAAATAAGCGCAGTGAATATGGTGAACATTTGCTTGATTAAAACGAGAATTACGTATGTAGAAGAATGGATAATTCGGCGTCATGCACTAACAATAAAGTCATTCATTACAGAAAGACATGTTATATGTACAGCAGTTCATTGAGGAATTCACACGCGTAAAGAAAGATACCCTGCCTTTTCATTACATACCTTCAGTGTCATTCTGGTATAATTTTTGAATTTTGCTTCTTTGTCTGGTTTGTAACGTTTTATGCTTTTTGCTACTTATGGCTACTTTCTAAGAACTGCTGTGCAACATGCAGCACATACGTCCATTGGTTGCGGTGTACAATATCTCGACGGCATCCTCTGTCTGTCGTAAGGGGCCACTAAATGGGGTAACCCCAGATTCTAAAGTTGAGAACACCTGACCCCTGGTTGAGTGTAGCATTCCTTCCACATACGGTATCCTACCAGGTTTACCACTTTAATATTTCTACCGGACCTCTCTTGGTCAAACCTCGCCTGACTTCATTCGACTGAATTTATTTATTTATTTATTTATTTATTTATTTATTTATTTATTTATTTATTTATTTATTTATTTATTTATTTATTTATTTATTTATTTATTTATTTATTTTAACATTGCACACCTTCTCAAAGACCGTACTCCATCACACAACTTCTTTCTGTGGCAGATTCAGAGGAAATAACCATATGTTTTGCCTACAAGTGTCATGGCTGCCAGTGGTTCAAGTAGATTCAAAGATGGCCATCAGATTAGCAGTCTATATTTTTAATGTCGTTGGATCTCACACAACATCCTCCCACCTAAGTCAAATGAATGTTAACATGAATTGACTTACACCCTTCATGCACAAATTGCCACTTTCATAAAATAGTCCTGAAACAAATACAAAATGATAAAATTCAATAATATAAACACAAATAAATATGTTAATTGACACATATCACAAATTTAACCTTTCTGGCTTGTGAATCAATCGTCCTAGACGAGTTATTTTCACTGTCTGCTTTGAAACTTGAGGACCATCTTCAGCAGGAGTAGAAGAGTCACATGCTCCGGCCTCGTGATTATCCTTTATATTTTCCTCACTTGGAACAAAGTCTTTCCTTAGGTGGTTTCGGATTTCCTGGGTATCCTCAGGTGGTTGAAACTCGAGTTATAGTGGGTATATTCTTCGAACTGGCCTTATAAGCTCGCCTGAAGCAGTGATGACACGAACTACTCTAACATTGCCATCCTTTCCCTTAACAAGCTCGACAACTCGTCCCAATGGCCAATCCATTCTTCTAGTGTCATCATTGCCAACCAAAACAATTTCCCCCAGTTTGAGATCATGTGGCTTATCCTTGCTGGCGAATAACTTCAACGGACCTAAATACTCAGTACGGAATCTTTCTCTAAGATTCTTTTTCAACTGAAGGCGATACTGCAGTCTTTTCCGAAGATCAGTTGCTTCGAACAGGTCATACTCGGGTACTCCTACTTCTTCTATGTCGTGTAGAAACATGTTTGGAGTTAGAGCAGCCAGATCTGATGGGTTGTCAGACAAATAGGTTAATGGCCGAGAATTTATGACGGTTTCGCAGTCACAGAGGATTGTCTGCATCTCTTCATAGTTGACAGATGATCGACCAAGCACTCGACGGAGAAGAGTTTTGAGCATTCCTACTAGTCGTTCCCACCAACCTCCCCACCATGGCGAAGCTGGAGGATTAAAACGCCAATCTATCTTCCGCGCTGAACTGTATTGTGAGATTGCATTCCAGTCCAGTTTGTGACAGGAGTTCTTAAACCCAACAAAATGTGTTCCCTGGTCACTGTAGACAATGACAGGTCTTCCTTGTTTGCTGCAGAAACGTCTGAAAGCTTGTAGAAAGCTATCTGTTGATAACGAAGATACCAGTTCCAATCGAACTGCACGGTAAACTCCACAAGTGAATAAGCAAACCCATGCCTTCTTCGAGGTTCCATCATCGGCTTTGATGTAGAGAGGACCAGCAAAATCAATTCCAGTAACTTCAAAAATTCTTGCGTCACGCACTCTACTCTCGGGTAAAGGTGAAGGATGAGCTGCCAACTTCTTTGAACTATGACGTTTACAAATCATGCAGGAGTTAATAACAGCTCTAATTGTTTGTCTACCTCCTAGAATCCAATACTGTTGCCTCAGAATTGACAAAAGCATCTGCGAACCAGCATGACAGTTGCTAAGATGGGCGTCCATAATCAATCGCTGAACGACTGGGTGATCAGCCTTTGGGAGCACAATGGGATGACAAAAGTCCCTGACATCATCCCGGTTTGATATCTTGGTCATCAAACGAATCAATCCCTGTTCGTCAACAAACGGAAGTAAGCTCTTTAGTTTGGAATTGAAAACATCTATGAACACTTCCTCCTGCACCCACCGTAAAATCTTCCTTTCTGCCGTGACAAATTCCTCACTTGTCAGGTCACAATGTATGCGTTGAGCTTTGCTGATGCGACAGTTGGTCAGAAAGCGGAACATCCAGCCTACCATCCTTACAATTTTCTTGTACTGAGAAAAGTGTCGGTAATACCAATCTTTACCGATGTCTTCTGAATTACTTGATATCAATGAAACGACATTCTTCCTTCTCTCCGAATTTATCTCTTCCTCATTATAAGAAAAGTCATTTTGTGGCCAGCAGTCTGGATTTTCTCTCAACCAACCAGGGCCTTCCCACCAACGGCATTGTATCAACTTCTTCACAGAACATCCGCGTGATGGAAGATCTGATGGGTTTTCTTTTCCAGAAACATGTCGCCATTCGCAACCAACTGACAGTTCTCGTATCTCTTTAATCCGGTTCATGACAAAAGCATCCCATGCTTCACTTCGCTGAATCCAAGCGAAAACAGTTGAAGCATCTGTCCAAAAAATTGCCTTAATATCGGGAATACAATAATCCTTTACAATCGATGCATATAATCTCGTTGCTATTGAAGCTGCTAAAAGTTCTAACCTGGGAATGGTCAATCCCTTGCCTGATTTTCCAGTTGGTGCAACTCTTGACTTGGCAGCCACCAAGTGAACACTCACTTCACCCCCTTGCTCAACACGCAGGAATACAGCTGCTGCATATGATGTCTGACAGGCATCTGAAAAAATATGAAGTGTCCAGGAGTCGTCTGGGCTGTTGCAGTTAGACAACCAACGAGGAATCTTGACTTGAGCTAAAAGAGGAACTTCTTCAAGCCAACTCAAGAATTTCATTTTGATCTCTTCATTGACTTCTTCATCCCATGTCAAACCTTCTCTCCAAGTCTGTTGAAGCAACAATTTTGGTATTAATGCTACACTACATGTGACACCCACCGGATCAAAAATTATATGGGCAGCACTCAAAATAACTTTCTTTGTTATTTTTTCGAAGCTAATCGAAAGAAGGTTATCTACGTTGATTGCTAGGGAATCGTCGGACTTGTTCCATAGGAGTCCTAACAGATTGATAGGTCCGGAAACATCATTACTTCCGGTCAACTCCCACCCTCGAAGACAAAATTGCCGTTCCCTCATGACACCTGAAGCTACATCAATAAACTGTTTAGCTTGTTCTTCATCGTCCAAACTGGCAAGGCAATTATCAACATAGAAGCTATGGGTAAGAAGTTCCACAAATGACTTGGGCCATGGTGACTTCCCTTCCTCACACAGTACTAATGTATTTTCAAGGTGAAGTTTGATGCATGATTCTAATAGAAAAGGACTTGGAGAGACTCCAAATACAACACGACAATGTCTGTATGTCTTCAGACTTCCATTTCTGTCTAACCACAAGAATCTCAAAAAAAAAAATTTCTGTCTCTCTCACGAATGCTGATCTGGAGAAAAGCTCTTCTTATGTCTCCAACAACTCCCACCTTCTTCAGTCGGAAACGAGCCAACACGGAAGGTATTTTCTCAATTAAATTAGGGCCTTTCTCAAGACATTGATTGAGGCTGGGCTGTTTATCTTCTTTAGACGAGGCATCGAACACGGGGCGCACTGGTGTTGTTGATCCAGGTTTCACAACGTGACGATGAGGCAAATAGTGGCAATGAACATCCATTTCCTGAGGAGGCACTTCTTCTATCACCCCTTCCCTCAGCCAATCATCTAGTACTTCCTGATAAGCATCATAGTAACCTTCAGTCTTCAATCTCTTAACAGTAGACATCAGTCTCTTCAGTGATAATTGGTAATTACCAGGCAGTGGAGGATGGTTCTCAACCCATGGGAGGTGAACTTCAAACCGCTCTTCTTCATTGACTGATACTGTATCAAGGAAATGTTGCTGTGTAGTAGACTCAATCTCAGATCTGCTGCGTTTCTCAGATGGATCGCTAATCCCTAAAGTATCTAGAGTCCACAAATCTGTGATGGTGGCTTCTCTTGTTAGCATAGCAGTCACCACCATAGCCATACTTTCCTCATTCCTATGTTCTGAAGGTACTTTGCCCATTAAAATCCATCCCAAACGAGTTTCCATGGCCACTAGTCCAGTACTTAGTATCTTGTGGCCTCCTGTAAACAATTTGCCTGCAACATCAGCTCCAATTAATATTTCTATTGGTCCATAAGATTCGATGTCACTCAAAACAATGTTCTGACTACTTAGTTCTTCAATCCAAGGACCTTGCTGTACTGAAGGTATGGCACCACAAATTCTTGTTGGGTCTAATGCTTCAAAGTGACAGTTGTAGCTACCATCCAGACTAGAGAGATAAATAGTGTACACACAATGATGGTATACTCCAGTGGTTGTACCTCCAAATAGCGAGTGTTGGATATTTTCCTGTCTGTGGCTGTACTCTTCAAAATGTAGGTACGTTGTGATGCTGAATCAATTAATGCTCTTACAGTCCGCTCAACTCCTTGGCCCCGAACCTTGACAACTAGTGTTTGCATCAGCATCCCACAATGGTTCGACAAACTAGCTAAAGCTTCATCTTTCTGGACTTGCGCACTAGAAGCCATCTTATCTCCTGTTGAGTTCGGTCTCTCTACGGCTGAGTCTACCTGGGTTTGTGGCAACTTATCACACATAAGCACAAAGTGTCCTCGACTACAAATGATGCACCTAGGCCTATTTCTACATTTCTTCGCTGGATGTCCGACCTTGAGACAAGAAAAACAGCATCTTTTAGTCTCAAGTGCAAGACGACTTTCTTGCAAAGTCATCTTCTGGGCCTTAATACAGTCTTGAGACTTGTGATTAGACGAACAAAAGACACACCCTGCTGTTTCTTTACCAGATGCAGTAAGGAGACCTGCTGCTGTGGGAATGTTCTCATTCGGATTAGTGGTGTAGTTCAAGCTCTTTTCCTTCTTCTTTGGACCTCCCTTGACAGCTACCGAAGACAAAACACCAAACCCTGACATAGCCAAAGTAATCTTCCGTTCCTGTTCTACTTCACATCTAAGAAATTGCATCAAACTGTCTAAACGATTCTTGGAATTCACACTCTGGTCACCGACACTAGCCCCTCCTGGTTCAACAGCTGAATTTGAAGAAGACTGGCCAATGAGCGCGATTGAAGAATTTCTCTCCCAAGTTCTTAGAATGTCCTCAGGCAAACATGACTCTACTAGTGGTAAAAGCATGGAATTACACTTGTCCGTTGTGACACCTAAGGTTCCTAGGGCTCCTATATGGCTCTGAAGCTTATCATAGAGGGATGATAAACACACCTTATTAGGGCTCACAGCATTCTGTAAGATTAAACTTAACAACTCCCTAATGTACACTTCTACCAGCAAATCATCCTTCCCATAGCGTGCTTTGAGACTTGATATTGCTTTACAGTAATTTTCTCCGGTAGCAGGAAAGCTCTCAACTAAATCTCTTGCTCTGGATCCAGAAGTGGTGGCCTGTATGAGGTATTGGAATTTATCACTAGGGTCTAAAAGAGGGTCCTCATCAATTTTCTTAAATTGTGACCAGAAAGGAAGCCAATCTTTTAGTTCACCTCCGAACTTTTTCAATTCCAACAAAGGCAGCTTGTATGAACGCTTAACTTGGAGTGACGAGTTACAATTAACTGATACTGCAGTAACTTCTGAGTTCCGGTCTTCATTTAATAATTTCGTAACAACAGTCTTAACCTTATAAAATTTGAACTTATACTCGTCAGCCATACTGATTTCTTTGTCTAACTCGTCATCCCTAACCTCCACGTTTTCAATCATATTAGTGAAGATAAGAGTGTCCATACCTGTTAATTCATGAAATTTTGTTTCTAATAGATCCATATGTGCACTAATACTTTCCGTATCTTTCTCCGGCATCTGTAGTAACGCGTCGAGCTCATTGTAGATCTTGGTTATTGATCGCCGTAATACCGCTCTTGATTTCTTTGTCACAGCTATATTCAATTCCATGCTTGAAATACTACGTATGAAACTGTTTATATGATTATATAACTGTCTAATGTCCTGTCACGGTCGCCAAATGTTGGGAATGCACTTCGAAAACGATAAAACACGGGTACAATTCCACAATAATCGAACACATTTATTTTAATACACATATATACATGGAAGCCATCTGGCGAACAACAAAATTGATACCAAACTAAAACTTGAAGTGTCTTTCTTTGCTTATTTCAAAGCCCTCGTAAACAAATCTCAGGAGTAACAAGAATCAAAGAGGTTACACTAACTGATCTCACACAACAGTTATATTTTCAAAATAGAAAAACTTAACAAATTTCACATAGAATTTCAACAAATAACAAGCCAACAAATCAGGTACAAGACCAGGAAAAGCCAAGATTTAAGACGATTTAACAATCTGGGCTTGGAGCCCCAAGTTTTATAATTCCTGAGCTCTCAGCTCACAACCACCAATTACCAAAGGGCAGAAAACCCCTAATTACATGGAGCACTTGCTCCCACCTAGTAATGTCAAGCCTCCTAGAGGCACCTTTCAAAACACCAGAGCCGCTCTCAATCTTTCAAGCCTATTCAAGGCAATACCATACTTTACAATCACTTGCCATCAAGGCACAACTTACAAGAATTAAACAGGGGTATCTGGTACCCAGCCTACAGGGCCTTAAAAGAAAAATAATTTAATTTAAATAGCCCTAAATGCAAAAAGGAAAGGATGCGTGAATTAGCACTCCTAAATACACATTTTAAATCCTAAGAGGCACTAGACCGATGACACAGGGGCTATTCCCAAGCTAGGGAGGTGACTCGTATAATAAAAAAATTAACACATTAAGGAAGAGAAGAAAATCGGTTATGAAAACGTAGTCACCTCAAATCAAAAATGAAGGGGAGCTCGAGAGGGTAAAGCACTCTCTATCCCCGGATTACAGTTAAAGATATTTGAAGTTTTACAAGGACGGAAAACTTTTACATATTACAAGAGATAGGTTACATATTAAAGGTTTCGGACCTGCCACGCGGGTTAAACTGCTGAGCTAGCAAGAAATAAAGATGTTAAACGGCCATTACCTTGTTGAAGAGCTGCTGCCCGAAGGAAGAGGTGCTACCCGCCCCCTGCTACACGTCCATACACAAAGCTAGATGTAGAAGAATTGGCAGAGAGACAGGAAAATCAGCAGTTTTTATACTCTCGGGAAAGATTCGAGACCTTTCATGAATAATTAAGACACACCCACAATCGTTTATTGGGTAACTTACAGTTACACATCAACATCGAAGAAGAAAGACACGATTGGTCAAAAATTAATTACAGAAATTCTGGATTGGCTACGTTCAAAACTGGCGGAAAGAAAAGATTTATATTGCCAACCCACAAATGAAATAACGAAATTTAGTAAAGAACAAACTTATGAATACAAAATTTCTTCAAATAAAGTTCTTCCACTTCGCACCAGGGTGCATGGTCATAGTTTTTGTAGAGACATCTATCAGAGAATGTCCACACTCCCAGATCAATAGAAAACAAAACAAGTTGAACTCCACACAGTACTGACAACTTCGTAATCACAAAATTTACGATAGTGACATCTTCTGAGAAAACTTATGAGTTGATACAGTTGTTAAAGTTCAGAGTTTCTCCTGTAGAGGAGTACTTTAAGGCGGAAAATTCAAATGTGCGGCGTAGAGGTGTACCAGCCGGTACACCCATTATTAAATTTGTTATTGTACACAACTGAACACGATGTATTCACAACGACAACTAACCTCCAACTGAGCACACGAGTCTACACAGCGCCATCTTATAACAGAGTAAGCGTGTGACGTCAATCTTTCTTTTCCACTATTAAATTTGTTAGGTAAAATTCCAGACATATTCACGCAAGTTTTAGAAAGAGGTGATGAAGTAGAAAGCACGCGAAACTTACGTGGAATTCCTTTTAGAGGAGAGATGCGTTCATTGCCATGTCCAGGGACCCACGAGCCCACCCCCAGAAGTGTATTTCTTTTATAACTTAACGAAGAGTAGTGCACGCGATGTTCCATTGCTGGAATCGCTACTCGCATTATTGGCTGACGAGAAATGCATGTGACATCATTCCCATGAATGATCAGAAGTGCATAACATTACCAACCCGCGGAGTATAAAAGCACAGCTAATAAAGCCTGTAAGTAAAGCAATGTATATAACGCAGAAGAACATATCAATAGAATTACATAGATATTGTATCACAGTGGAGAGATGCACTGCTGTCTCGATCTGCCGAGAACAATGTAGTAGGCTTTTCAACTATCCGGCATTCTTAATTAATTAAGCTTTTTACCACTAGCTAGAAAAATGTTTTTAATCTTCTCACCAGTAACCTACATAGAATGCGCTGTTGTAGTACGTCAATAAAAAAAGGTCATTTCGGTTCAGGGCCCACTACCCTTACCAATCCAGACCAATGATCTTGTCCAGGCCCTACCCTAACTGGTGCAGACCAATGGTGTTTGCACAGGAAACTAGAGGCCTAAGGCCGCTTCGCGGCTCTAACCTGGGGCCGTAAGCCCCCAGACCCTCTGTGCTTGTCCCCATATCACTGGTCTTGTACAGGCGCTCCCTTAACCAATCTAGACCAATGGTCTACTCTAACCTATCCAGACTAATAGTCTTGTCCAGGTCCTACCCTAACCAACCCAGACCAATGGCCTTGTCCAGGCCCTACCTAACCAGTCCAGACCAGTGGTCTTGTCCAGGTCCTACGCTAATCAACCCAGACTAATGGTCTTGTCCAGGTCTTACGCTAATCAACCCAGACTAATAGTCTTGTTCAGGTCCTACGCTAATCAACCCAGACTAATGGCCTTGTCCAGGTCCTACCCGAACCTATCCAGACCAATGGTCTTGTCCTGGTCCTACGCTAATCAACCCAGACTAATAGTCTTGTCCAGGCCCTACGCTAATCAACCCAGACTAATCGCCTTGTCCAGGTCCTACGCTAATCAACCCAGACCATTGGTCTTGTCCAGGTCCTACGTTAATCAACCCAGACTAATGGCCTTGTCCAGGCCCTACCCGAACCTATCCAGACCAATGGTCTTGTCCAGGTCCTACCCTAACCAACCCAGACTAATGAACTTGTCCAGGCCCTACCCTAACCAGTCCAGACCAATGGTCTAGTTCCTAAGTAGAGAGGTTGATAGCCTTGTGCAGCGCGAGATCACATCATCGGCGAAATTTCTGCGAGAAATAAACATAGGACAGTTATTGGCGATGTAAGTGGTAACCCATGGTACTAACATTGCGTGAACAGCACTGGAGTTATAATATTTGTTATTCTATACAACTGACCTCCAACTGAGCGCGCGAGTCAACACAGCACCATCTTATAACAGAGTATGTGTGTGACGTCACATATTTAGCATAACATTTGCCTTACTTTGAAGCGCTATTTCATGAAAACTACGTTTCAGATTTTTTGCAACAGGCAGCCTCCTCTGTCATCTATCACTTGAGACATTGAACATAATCGTAAGTTAAATACTCTCGGCGATATACGCGTTCAACTCAAACACTAAAAGCGTTTTCGAGGAACGTAAGTCTACGTTCAAACGCCGAAAATCTCACGCGTTCAAATATAGGCGCAAGAGCTCCGTGCACTGTGCATCGGTTCCACTCGGCTCGGTTCGGACTAACGCTTCGTCTCTGGGCTACTCGGCTAAGCTCGGCTCGGATTTGGAGCGCTAAGGAGCAAGTAAGGAAGAGGAAGACAGGGAGAGCGAGCGAGACAAGCGTGGGGAAAGAGAGACAGCGCTATTGCTCCAAATCGAGGAGTGGGGGTCTGCACTCTGGTCAACCAAGCGAATTCGTCTTTTGCACCGTGCACAGTGCATGTACCAGGCGCATTCACCCTGAGAGGCCCTGGTCTACGTTAAAAACTAATCAGGTTGGTTACCTTAGTCTGAAGTCGAATTACGCCGAAATGATCAACATAAAGTCGTAGTCCGTAAAGTACCTTATCTTGCGCCGACCTCAAAACAATGAACTCTGCAGAATGAAGTTCCTGCAGCATCAAATTTCCTTTCCGTCGACTAGTCCTACTTCACAAGTTGTTCCGAATCAAGGAGATCCTATTGGTGGTCCTCTCAAAACTCTCAAAATGTCCGTACAATAAATCATGTCTCAGTTCTCGGAGATTGTTAATTATCACCAAATATCTCTTCAATCTGTTCTTCGATCTCTGATTTATTTGAAATCAGATCACCGACAGGCGATTCACTGTCATGAGATTTGAGCCAATCGGGGCAAATCCGGCATTTCGAGCTCACAAACTGCTCGATACTACACCCTCTTGAAAGTAGATTAGCTGGGTTGAGTGATTCTAGAATACGGCACCAGTCCACGCCAGAGATAAACTCTCGTTTCTCGTCGATGCCTCTTCGTACAAATGCACTCCACTCTTCCTTGCACCTAACCCAAGCCAAAACCGTACTCGAAGCACAGGTGAGAACGTCAGAACATGTAAGAGCATCTTTACGTATTTGAGCGATCAAGCTCCAATAACTGCGCCCAATAGCTCCAACCTCGCCATTGTAGGCATTTTCAGAGGCCGTGATACGTGGTTTGGCTTGCACCAATTGTCACATTCTCCTCCACACTCTCACACTGAAGGAAAAGGCAGGCAGCGTAGGCCTTAGAACATGCATCCGTGAACAAATGTGGTGAAGTATTTAATCTAATCCCGATGCATCGGGAGATAAAAACCTGCTTCAATATCGGAATACTTTCTACCCAGTTCCCAAAGGTTTTTCCTAATATCACTCTCCAGAGGATCATCCCAGTCAATTTTTTCCTCCCACAAATCTTAGCTTGACAAAAATCGTGTCTGGTGAGCTAAAAGCAATGCAGTAAAGAAAGTGCTGTGACATAGATAGCCCGGTTCGTTTTGTGATCACGCTGGTCCGTGTCCATTTCTCTCACCAATCCAAGTTTATGGTCAAAACATCTTCCTCGTAATTCCACTTGGCACCAAGGAATGAACTTTCAGAGTATTCCTTTCCATCACCGCAATATTCCCTACCTCCGAGGTTTAAACATCCTCCAGCCATCACATCAGTGGAAATCTCTTGAAATCAGCAGTCTCAGACAACTTGGCTCGTTGAAAAATAATCCACGTAGAAGTGTCTCGAAGCAGACTCAGCTATTCAACTTCTTCTGGGGTTAGATCAAGAAAATCCTTGATGAGATGTAAGTTAAGTACCTCGGCTAACAAGAAATGGATACAAGTAACACCAAACAATTCTCCTGTGCTGAAAGGTAATCGTGTGTTTTTTCTCTTGATCCCACCAGAGAAGTTTCAGTTACTTCCGGTGCTCAGGATGTACCACGATATGAAGAAATGCCTTTTCAGTGTCTGCCAACACACCTACAGCCGTTTCTCGGAATCTCAAAAACATGTCGGGTATCGTCTCAATAAGATTCGGTCCTTCCTCCAACCTTGCGTTAAAAGACGGGTACCCAACCAGTTTCGCAGACGCGTCGAACACTGGGCGAACTTTTGTCTGTCCACCTTTCTTCAAGACAGGCCTGTGCAGAAGGAAATGACCGATCAGCTCGTCATCCACCTCCTCAATAACATTCAGACTCCTCCGGCAATCATACTCTTTCATAAGGCTCTCAGAATTCTTCATTCTCTTGGTCGTACTCACAAGACGTTTTGACATAAAAATGCCTTAGAGCTGGGGTTCATCCGAAAATTTGTGTAACGGAATAGTGTAGAGTCATGTAACAAATTGTGTCACGCGATGTTACCTAGCAACAGTACCTTGAGATCTGCACAGGATCAAATCTCTTACTTTTTCGTAAGTCATGGCTATCCATCAATACTTCACATCACATCCTGCACGGTTGCTAGGTAACATCGCGTCACACATATTAGTGAAAGCCATATTTATGATCATTTGATTTTCCCAAAGGAAAATTTAATAACCTTTTTTCAGCCACCCTTCGATCAGTGGGAAGTTCTTCAACGACATCTCGCCAAGGAAGACTAACCTACATATCTTCCTGGGAAAACTGAAACCTTTCTGCGAAATGCTGCATAGCCCCACAAACGAATCACCCAAATACAACGAAGCTGGCCATACGGTATCATCATAGGGTGACATGTGCACCATTTGCGATGAATTCGGATTACTTGAGCGGAAGTTCCACTAGAGTGCATACATGTCTCTCTTTCATGCATAGATGAAAAACACTGAATAAGGCCTTAGTACCAGTGTGAGCTACAAGAAGCAGAGTGAACACAGCATCCCCCGACAGCACAGTCTTCAAGCCTCTGACCAGGAAAATGACTTTGAGACTGGTCGCTTCGTCGGTCTAAGAGAGGCAGGCTGAAGGTTTTGGCGCACTGCTCGTGCATGAAACGTTCTGAATGTACTGTGCGTCGATGTTCGATGCTTTGAGAATGTGAGAGTACACAAACGCATGGACAAGGCACGGGCTGAGCCCGGCGGAGCACCAACAGGGTAGGATCGTTCTATGGTGCGATAGGCTACAAGCACTCGCCGAACGTCACAGTACACCATCCAGAGACATGTTACTTCAGCTGGGGACCCGCCTGTGTTCACCAGTACTGTATCCGGTCGGATAACAGAGGAGGGTCTGTCGTCTTGGCGTCCATTACGACGTTTACTATTATAAATTGTGAATCGCCGAGCACGTTTGAATTTCTGCCAGGAACGGGCAGCATGATAGCTTGCAATTTTCGACAAGTGGTGTTCATCGAGAAATCATGGTTCTCTCTGGATAGAGACGACCACCAAATTCGAATCTGGAGACGTCCTGGCCAGCGCCGTGATCCACGCTTCATTGTAGATAGGCACACCGCCCCAAGGAACGTTTTATCGAGTGGATTGCCATTTCCTATGATTCCCGCTTACCACTGGCGGTGGTTGACGAACCTGATACGTCCAGGAAAATCTGTACTAGTGTGTGTGTGTGCTTCCTTCCCTGGTGCAGCATGACAAACCCATTTTTCATCAGGATAATACCCGGCCTTACAAAGCACGGATATCTCTGACTTACCTTCGTAATGTCAACATGCCTCCTTGACGAACAAAACCTCCACACCTCTCGTCCATCGAGAACGTTAGGGATCAAATTGGACGGGAACTTCGACCAGTGTTAACTACGGCAGATTGCGAGGGTTAGTTGGCCAGCTGTGGAAGGATCTTCCTCAGGAGAACATCCGACAACTGTGCGACTCGATGCCCGACCGTATCGCCGCCTGTATCCGTGCTACGGGTTGTCCAACACCGTACTAAGTGCAATAAATGCTTGATGTGATTGAATATGTTGATGTTTTCTTTATACTACCTTGACCTACGCCTGTACCTACTTATTTTCCCCTAGGATGACTGGGATCGCATATCGACTTTGTATTTTTGATTATCGAAACATAACATTCTTCCACCTGGCGCATGCGTTGGTCAGCGTGCCTTGTAGGAAGAAGAAATACGCGCTGGTAAGATTTTAGCTCAATGAAAGGGAAGTCATTCGAGTCTTCAGAAATGATCTGAAATTCTGAGTAGGAAAACCCAAGGAAATACAGTTTATACGATTCAGCGCGCTCTGAATACTTCCTACTTCTTCCAGTAAGTGTGAAAGAGGATCTTCCCACATGAACCTCATCGTGACTCCAGTAAGGCATTCCAAGTAACTGAAAACATTAACCTCACTGTTCTTTATAAAATAGATGTTGGACCTCCTCTAAGTATGTTAAAACATGGCTGCATCAAGGACACCATTTTACAACAGACACCAAAAGCAGGAGCCGGAAACGAGCCGAAGACGATGGTGACATAAGTGTGGAAGCTGTTTTAAACATTTAATATGAGCTACACTACACAAAAATTATGTATGTTGTTTAAAAGAACGGACAATGCCTTTTGTTTCCCTACCGAGTGTTCCGGTACCTCTTTTTCCAGCAAAAGCCTGTGTTTACTTACTGTACTTATTTTAAAGTACAGTAACATTGTAACTAGGAAGCAACTTTGGTTGGTTTAAACCACGTGTTTTTTAAATAAACCATCTTGCTATATTTAACATGTATTTCTAATTACTGCTGGAAATGTACGTATTGATGATAACGGTAAAATTAGTGCAATTAAATAATTCAATAATATATTCATATTGACCTAATGAGTAATAAACGATGCCATGGGAAATTCCATTCCAAAAGAAACCACTTTCAAATGAATGATTCCCTTCTGAGTGTGAATGACCATTCTAAGGGCAATCTACATCCAAATGCTGGTGCAGGCTGTGAAGCAAGGAGCTGGAGCAGTTTCTGAAGTTTAGTGGAAGAGTGCAGACCTGTTTTTTGGACTTCTAATCCGATGCTGTTCGATTACTCTCTTCCATTAGTTATCTGCCCTATCAAATATCGCACCTTCAGACCTTAGAAGGAAAGCAGCATTTCCCTGAAGACTCAGATACAGAACTCGCTCGTACACAGAGATTTATAGGATAAACCAGTAATATGCTTGAAATCACTAAATAACCATTGGTTGAAAAAAATGTAAAAATACATAGATCACGAAGACTGATTTTCTTTTAGTGATGTTACCGTGTGTAAGGGGCTTTGCTGTGACCTATACGAAACGCCAGTCAAAGAGAGTAGAAACACGTTTAAAACACGGGGCCATTTGTACCTATTGTTTATATAAGGCAGTGTTTAGCACATGGTAATAATGGGAGGAAGAAAATGACGAAGACATCCACACATTAAAGGCCACGCTGGTATAACGATGAACGAGATAGTAGACCAGCTAGCGAAAGAAGCAACAACATGTGAACTCCGCCTTTACAAACAGTTACCACATTCTGATGTCCTACCCACAATCAACCAACAGGTCTACAGAGATTCGTGTGACTAATGGAAAACATTACAGCTTGCAAGAGGAAAGCACTATGCAAAAATTCAACCCACAATAACAACGCAAATCTGGTTCAAGAAATGGAAACTAACACGCAGGCATGAATGCGTCTGGGTCATGAATGTTATCAGAGTCATCTACACAGGATCAAGGTATTGGACACCCCTCACTGCCCAGAAGACCGTGGAGAAATAGGCAACTTGAACCACATCCTACTGCCATGTAAAAGTACTCCCAGCAGCAGAACTTTCTGAACTCTTCTTTAGTGAAGCTAAATACCCCACTGCCAACTTCAATTGCCATCCTGTTACCAAACCTAACTCCACAATTCTTCTTTCCTTTTGCTTCCGCTTTCTCCCGCACCTGTGGGGTCGCGGGTGCGAACTGCGTCGCACATGTGGATTTGGCCCTGTTTTACGACGGGTTGCCCTTCCTGACGCCAAACCTATATGGAGGGATGTAATCACTAGTACGTGTTTCTTTGGTGGTTGGTAGTGTGGTATTTTGTCAAACTATGATGAGGAGAGTTTTGGGACGGACACATACACCCAGTCCCCGAGCCAGAAGAATTAATCAGAAGCGATTAAAATCCCCGATCCGGCCGGGAATCGAACCCGGGACCCTCTGAACCGACGGCCAGTACGCTGACCATTCAGCCAACGAAACCTAACTCCACAAGTATGCGCTGTAATTTGTGAATATTTATCAGACTGTAGTATTAATTTATATGTTATGACTCTTTATCAAGCACGAAGATCTATTAATGTATGCTCTCTCACTGGCCACATGTCCGACTCGTTGGCTGAATGGTCAGCGTACTGGCCGTCGGGGATTTTAACCTTCATTGGTTAATTCCAATGGCCCGGGGGCTGGGTGTTTGTGCTGTCCCCAACATCCCTGCAACTCACACACCGTACATAACACTATCCTCCACCACAATAACACGCAGTTACCTACACATGGCAGATGCCCCCCACCCTCATCGGAGGGTCTGCCTTACAAGGGCTGCACTCGGCTAGAAATAGCCACACTAAATTATTATACTGGCCACAAGGCCTCCAAGGCCGACCGCCATTAGTAGTGTTAAAAAAAATGAACACTGAGATTACCTGTACCATGGTATCGGTTTTCTGTCTATGCTAAACTGATAAGGTTCATTGCAGACGGGCCCTCAGCCCAACAATAGATCCATTTTGAAACATATCCATGTTAAATAAATGTAATAATAATCGGTGAAATGGAAGGAAGGGCCTTGGAGTGCGGCGAAGAAGGCAGTAGCGCTTGCGAGGGAGTTGGAGCAGACACTGCAGCACTCCTATTCTCAGCCCTCCGCCTTAAGGAGCTGATCAAAATAGACCAATCACTGAGAACAGTGGGACTTTGCCAAACTATTTCCTACGTCTGATGCCAATAGAAAGTGAGCAGCTTTCCAGCCACAAGGAATATCAGCTGAAATATCTGATACCTAACATGACTCAGATCACAAGGATTTTAGAAGAAGCGAAGTATCAATTTCTTTCAATTAACCTTAAAGGGAGAACACTCAATTTACATGGTGTTCCACAAACAGCATGCAAAATATAAATGAAAAAACTGCTGTGATGTAAAACTCAGGTTTGTCAATGTTATGATGCTGGAAGTTCTGCCAAAACTTTTCTTTTTGCTATTTGGTTTACGTCGCACCGACACTGATAGGTCTTATGGCGACGATGGGATAGGAAAGGCCTAGGAGTGGGAAGGAAGTGGCCGTGGCCTTAATTAAGGTACAGCCCTAGCATTTGCCTGGTGTGAAAATGGGAAACCATGGAAAACCATTTTCAGGGCTGCCGATAGTGGGGTTCGAACCCACTATCTCCCGGGTGCAAGCTCACAGCCGCGCGCCCCTAACCGCATGGCCAACTCGCCCGGTACCAAAAAGTTTGACACGCTGTGATTTGAACATAGGTGACGCTACTGGTATATTATGTTAAATAACAACGTCTTTAGCTGTTAATTAACAATGATAATCGACAGTGGTGGCCGGTGGACTGTTAGGTCGCGGGCGTGGCCACAATACTTTTTCACTCGCCTCTTTCTTGACAATTTTGACAGAAAAGAGAAGTCGACAAACTTGACCATATCGGTCCTTAATTGGTCCGTATTGACTCGTAATAACAATATGTACAACGGGTGATTGTTTGGTGCGCCCTGTCAATATATTATTAATATTTGAATAATTTATACGTGCATGTTTCGGGAGCCTTAATTCCCTTCTTCAGCCTATTTACATCAAAATCTACATTACCCAAGTCTCAAGATACAACATCTTATCTTATTAACATTAAGCATTGTCCTGTATAACCTGAACTCTAGACCACTATATGTACATTTTGCTTTTTGTATAATAGTGCTTGTTGTAACCCAACACGTAAGACATGGAACATGGAACAGCTAATGGATCCATCCAGGGTGTGATGCACGTTGTAAGAGTGTAAAGAACAGGGGGAATGAGTGAAGTATTCAAGAGTGTTTTTAAATGTTCCATGTCTTACGTGTTGGGTTACAACAGGCACTATTATACAAAAAGCAAAGTGTACATACAGTGGTCTAGAGTTGAGGTTCACAGGACAATGCTTAATGTTAATAAGATAAGATGTTGTATCTTGAGACTTGGGCAATGTAGATTTTGACGTGAATACGCTGACGAAGGGAGTTAAGGCTCCCGAAATATGTACGTTTAAATTATTCAAATATTAATAATATATTGACAGGGTGGACCATACAATCACCCGTTGTACACATTGTTAGAAAAGAGAGGAGCTGAGGCTGCCCTTATCAGCTGTTTTTGCCATTTGGAGATACAATTATGATTACATTAATATAACACCATCACTGAGGATCTGATGTGAAAATTACGTATATACGGAATTAGTCAAATTTTATTTGCCGAACTACATTAAGTGGAGGTAAATAAGTCCCATGGAAAAGTGATAGCTCAGAGCTATGATGGTTCGAATGTGTAACACACAGGCAAGAAAGAAAGTCGTGTACAAAGATGCGCACTTTGTTCATTTTCACGCCCTTTATCGAGCACTGTTCAACCAACAAGCAAGTGAATGGTTTTAAAAATAGCAATATAGAAGGATTTTGCACCTTTTTCTCCAAGCGGACAGCAGTACTAGATGAGATCGTTTAAAAACGAGTCCCGAATATTTCCGCAACTAGATGGAATTTTAGGACAGGATGCGTACGGAATGTTTTCGTCTCCAAAAATGAACTGAATAAAGATTTTGGATGACTGTAATGGTTATTCTGGTTGTCTCAGAGAAATCTCGTCACGTATCAGATTGAGTCTAAAAGCTAGTTCTGTATAGCTTTAGATAGTCCCGGGAAAACTGTTAGCTTTTTTCAATGTTTCCCTTTAAAGTAGAGTCTAGCTCGATCATTACATTACCCAACCCACGAAAAATTCTAGGATTATCGGATGAATTAGTTTCATTGTGTCCTCGCCGTGCGAACTCGGATTTTCCACAAAACTTAATGCAGTCAATCAGTTTATTGAGTATGTAACACTTTAAGATTCGTCCTCATTGAACTGTTTAATTTTCAACCTATACGCTCTGCCTTGAGGAAAGCAATGGCAAACTACCTCACTCCTCATCTTGCCTAGTATGCCTCATCTGGGCTCTGCCATTGGTTTTTGCAGTTTCCCTATAACTGCATAGCCTTTGGTGGTGCTATTTGAGGATCCAACCAGTCTCTGGGGCTGATGACCTAAAAACGCTCTATCTAACTGGCACCTGATGACTACCTTACCAAGCATCGGGAACTGAATACTATTGTTCATATACTTTTCATCTAGATGTATGTTTCTTTAACTCATTCAAGAGTTTTAGGACCCTAACACCAATTATTGTCCACGCGAGATCACGAGAATTCACAGCCAAACCCGTGTAGCAAAAGACCGCATTTCTTATCTCACATCCACACAACCAATCTGCATGCTTGTACGATGTGCGATTTACTTTTGCAAGCATTCTGAACCTGTGTAATATTTAAATCGGGTTTCGGAGGTCCTAGCCTTTTCAGTCAAAGTGAAGACGTCCGCTCTTGAAAATAGCGTCCACAGAATTCATTTTCAAAAGCAGGAATAATTAATTACCCTAATATGTAAGCATGGTTAGAATAAGTATGAAAATTTAAAAACGAAGGAAATTTAAGATCTAAGCACTGTAAGCAAAACTCACCAGTTTCAACTCTAGAACACAGAATAATAATAATAATAATAATAATAATAATAATAATAATAATAATAATAATAGATCATTTGATTGGTGAATACCAAGCAGGCTTCAGAAAAGGTAGATCGTGTTCTGAGCAAATTTGGAGTCTGAAGACGATATTAAGGATACGCCGCAGTACCACCACATTTGTCATCTTTGTGGACTTTAAGAAGGCGTATGACTCTATCGACAGACAAACTGTTGTGGACATCCTAGGAGAGCTCAGTGTGGACAAGAAGACTACAGAATTAATCCGCCAGACTCTCACAGACACAACATCTCAAGTGAAGTTTCTAGGTGAACTATCAGAGCCTTTTGAAGTGCATACTGGAGTTCGACAAGGAGATAGCCTCTCCCCAATCCTTTTTAACTTAGTGTTAGACAAAGTCATCAGGGAATGGGGAAAAGAAATCGAAGGTATAAACATTGGTACTCGGGGACAAAGAATTAACGTCAAGTGCCTAGCTTCTGCTGATGATCTAGCTATCTTTACCAAGACTAGTGAAGAAACCAGGTATGCCATAGAGAAGTTGCATGAGATAGCATCAAAGACAAATATCATATGAGAAGACTCATATCATGGCTAATGGACACCAGAATATCCAAAGATCCCCACTACAGACAAATTATGGAATAATCACACAGGTCCCTTCCTTCAAATATCTAGGAGAAATCATTGTACCATCCGGATTGGACAGGAAAGCTAATTTAGAAAGAGCCACCAAACTCCTGAAAGCATACCGAATATCATGGAACCACTACAATAAAAGAGTGATGTCACGAAATGCAAAACCTCGGCATTACAAGACTGTTGTTCTTCCGGAAGCATTGTATGCCTCAGAAACCACATCTCTAGGAGGCCACTCTAAAATGGATGAAATTGAAAAACAAGAACGAAAAATTCTGAGGAAAATATATGGCCCCGTTCATGTAAATGGTATATGGATGAAAAGGAAGACTGTAGATTTGTACAAAGCAATCGACAAGTTCACCGATACCGTACGCAGGAGACGATTGAAATTCTATGACCGCATCTGTAGAATGGACGACACTAGATATGCAAACATACTGCTTGGTATAATTAATTCAAAGAAGGTCAAAATAAGCTGGTTTGAGGAAATAAAGCAGGACTTAAAAGAAATGAACATCACAGAAGATATCATCAGGGATCGCAAGGCTTTTGGGAATCTGGTTGCAAAGCACACGTTCACGGAAAAGGCTAAAAGAACCACAGGGAGACAATGGACGGAAGAACGCAAGAAACAGCACAGCGAGTTCATGAAGAGATTTTGGGAGGAGAAGAAGAAAGGAAAACCATCATCAAACTAACAAGTTCCAACGCGCTCTGTAAACGGGCATAACGAAGAAAGAAGAAGAAGTAATAATAATTATATTATATTATATTATATTATATTATATTATATTATATTATATTATATTATATTATATTATATTATATTATATTATATTATATTATATTATATTATATTATTATCAATAAACACAGATAAAGAAATCGCGAGGATATCGCTGTCACCACAAGCGGTTCCAAATCACAATCGCACCGGTAAATTAACAAACACTACTTTCAAAGCTCAATAGCGTACAGAATAATCACCTCGAAGCACGAACATAAAGGAAGATTACAAACAAAGAGTACAATTACGGACCAGTATCACCGCACTCAATCAAGTCTTCCGCGCGAAAACGAACTCTCACTTCTGCCAACCGTCACGAAACGCGGGATGCAAGCCACAGGCCTGTGTTACTTCACCTTTGCAATTTGAATCGACATTCCTGGTCTCAAATGTTACATTTCATTATCATTATTATTTTTCGTCTTCAAATATAATAAAAAAATTGGGCAAATAAGGTCATGAATTATTATTTAATGTAATAATAATAATAATAATAATAATAATAATAATAATAATAATAATAATAATAATAATAATAATAATAATTTCGTGTGGCTATTTCTAGCCGAGTGCAGCCCTTGTAAGGCAGACCCTCCGATGAGGGTGGGCGGCATCTCCCATATGTAGGTAACTGCGTGTTATTGTGGTGGAGGATAGTGTTATGTGTGGTGTGTGAGTTACAGGGATGTTGGGGACAACACAAACACCCAGCCCCCGGGCCATTTGAATTAACCAATGAACGTTAAAATCCCCGACCCGGCCGGGAATCGAACCCGGGACCCTCTAAACCGAAGGCCAGTACGCTGACCGTTAAGCCAACGAGTCGGACATTTAATGTCATAATATGCAGCCATGGCTGGCGCATGCTCGTAGAGGGATTTGTAAAGATGCTTTTACTCCTACGGACTCCGCCGAGCTTAAAGCCTCTCCCCGCACCCGTCGTCCCTTCAAAACCGTCCACCGGCGTGCTTCCCCCTTACATCTCTCTCCCCTCACCGACACTATATCCTCGGACAGAAGCACGAGAGTCCGTGCCTTACCTTCAACCTGGAAACATTTACCAGCGAACTGCGCGCTAAAAGTCACTCGCCTAACAGTCTTCTTTATCGACGAAAATGTACAGTTTTACGATGAAATGTAATTTTCTTAGCGTTATTCGAGTCCAGTTTTGACTTCAAATATCGAAAGAAAATAAAAAGATAAAAAACTCTTAGTTCTCTAGGGAGGACACCGTCGGGCAATCCTTACGAGCCGGCCGCTACTGATAATCGAGTATTTGTTTCGTCCAAACAAGGCATTTCTAGGACGATGGGTACTACTTGAAAATGTAATAGATTTTTAACCAAGCGAAAAAGTTTTTTTTGACAATAAAATGCAAAATGAATAATTGTGGATGCAATTTTGATTTATTCCTGGATTGTTTCTAACGTATCATATTTTAAATTAGCAAGGATGAAATATGCCTTGAAGAATTATTTAGCAAACTGATAAACATTTTCCGAGTTTCGCTTTTCTAGACTAGAGCGTAGGAAATCATGGAATTAGTTTAATATAACCTTTGAGTGGAAGCATCTAGCACGCCACGGTTTGCGCAGGAGCGCTCCTTGGGATCCGCTCTATAGTCGAGACATGTTCTGCGCGCACTAGATGCTTCCATTCGAAAGTTATATTAAACAACTTGTACCATGATTTCCCCCACCCTTGTCTAGAAAACACGAAACTCTGGAAATGCTAGGCCATCTGCGAAATAATTTGTCAAGGGATATTTCATCCTTACTAATTTATGTAAAGTTATTTTGCATTTTATTGTGAAAAAAGTCAAACATTTTAGCTTGCTTAAAAATCTATACATTTTTCTAGGAGTCCCCATCGTCATAGAAACTCCTAGTTTGGACGAAACAATTACTCCTTTCCAATTCTTAATTAACAGTTAATTTAATCTAATAGTATAGCGACAGTGTCACCTGTGTTCAAATTACAGTGTGTCCCTAAACTTTCTGGTAAGGTACAGTAAGAACTGTAAATAATGCAAAAACTCATGTAAACAAATACATGTAAAGATTAGTTGTAGCCGGGCTGAGTGGCTCATACGGTTAAGGCGCTGGCTTTCTAACCCCAACTTGGCAGGTTCGATCCTGGCTCAGTGCGGTGGTATTTGAAGGTGCTCAAATACGACAGCCTCGTGTTGGTAGATTTACTGGCTCGTAAAAGAACTCCTGCGGGATGAAATTCCGGCACCTCGGCGTCTCCGAAGACCGTAAAAGTAGTTAGTGGGACGTAAAGCAAATAACATTATTATTATTAGATTAGTTGTAAATAATGTAAAAAAAGTAAGTGTAAATAAATACATGTTAAACATTAACTGTGGATAATCTGTAAAGCAGTAATAGTGATGGAAATGTTTAAGTCCATATCTCCTTAGACTGCTACTCAGACCGTAAGTTCTCTGTTTCAAAATGTTCAGTAGAGCATCTCCTTTTCCCTGTTTATATTTTGAACGCTTTTACTGGAACACCTTGAAACCTGTACCGCCCTCATCCCATCTTCGCCACAATTTCGTATCACATTTATATCCTGACTGGTATGTACCGTTGAATTTTGTTTCGAAGAACCAAGTGAGTGGCTGCGCGGTTTGGGTCACGTAGCTTGCAGCTTGTATTCGGGAGATAGTGTGTTCGAACCACACTGTGGGCAGCCCTGAAGATGGTTTTGCATGGTTTCCCATTTTGACACCAGACAAATGGTGGGTCAGTGCCTTAATTAAGGCCACGATGCTTCCTTCCTACTTCTAGCACTTTGTTATCTCATCGTCGCCATAAAACCTCTGTAAAAAGTCGAAGATACTGTATTTTAAAAACAGTGTCAGATTTCCCTTTGGGGAAAATATGTCATTCAATAAATGAAACTCAAACTGATAACGGTTAATTCATTTGAATCTAAAGAATCGTTTTTCGAGAGGCATCTGGAGTGGACAAGTGTAGGAGTCAGTGCATCGAAGGTGGGAAACTGACTCAGGACCTATGAAACTACCATGAGTGAAATAATTTCTCTAGAGTAAGATGATATGGAAGCTCTTTGATAAATGGGCCTTGCTATATGTATCTCAGTCATGGCCATCCATCAATACTTGACATCACAACTTGTAAAATTACACCGACCATCTATACTTTGATAATATCTCAGCCATGGCCATCCATCAATACTTGACATCACAACTTGTAAAATTACACCGACCATCTGTACTTTGATAATACCTCAGCCATGGCCATCCATCAATACTTCACATCACAACTAGTAAGAATACATCGACCATCTGTACTTTGATAATACCTCAGCCATGGCCATCCATCAATACTTCACAACTAGTAAGAATACTTTGACCGTCTGTACCTTGATAATACCTCAGCCATGGCCATCCATCAATATTTCACATCACAACTAGTAAGAATACATTGACCGTCTATACTTTGATAATACCTCAGCCATGGCCATCCATCAATACTTCACATCACAACTAGTAAGAATACATTGACCGTCTATACTTTGATAATACCTCAGCCATGGCCATCCATCAATACTTCACAACTAGTAAGAATACTTTGACCGTCTGTACTTTGATAATACCTCAGCCATGGCCATCCATCAATATTTCACATCACAACTAGTAAGAATACATCGAGCATCTGTACTTTGATAATACCTCAGCCATGGCCATCCATCAATATTTCACATCACAACTAGTAAGAATACATCGAGCATCTGAACTTTGATAATACCTCAGCCATGGCCATCCATCAATACTTCACAACTAGTAAGAATACTTTGACCGTCTGTACTTTGATAATACCTCAGCCATGGCCATCCATCAATACTTCACAACTAGTAAGAATACTTTGACCGTCTGTACTTTGATAATACCTCAGCCATGGCCATCCATCAATATTTCACATCACAACTAGTAAGAATACATCGAGCATCTGTACTTTGATAATACCTCAGCCATGGCCATCCATCAATATTTCACATCACAACTAGTAAGAATACATCAAGCATCTGTACTTTGATAATACCTCAGCCATGGCCATCCATCAATATTTCACATCACAACTAGTAAGATTACATCGACCGTCTGTACTTTGATAATACCTCAGCCATGGCCATCCATAAATACTTCACATCACAACTTGTAAGATTACATCGACCGTCTGTACTTTGATAATACCTCAGCCATGGCCATCCATCAATACTTCACATCACAACTTGTAAGATTACATCGACCGTCTGTACTTTGATAATACCTCAGCCATGGTCATCCATCAGTACTTCACATCACAACCTGCAGAGGTGTTAGATAACATCGCGTCACACCTTTGGTATCGCTAATTTCGTGACACAAGTGTTCAGAAGACCCCTGGCTATAAGATATATTTATGTCAAAATAATTCATATCGCAGTTAGGTGCTAAAAGATATTTTTTTAAAATGTGAAACGACTTTGTATATTAATAAGAAGAGATTAACAATCTAAGATTTATAGGTAATTTTTTCTGATTCTGGAGAAGATCCTCACATGATGAGGGGAAAAGAGTATAAATGAAAAATTTGTCTAAGACAAAATAACGACAGTACACTGAAGTCAGGTAACGAGTAAAACAGCAGGTAAGGAGATTCTTAAAGGAAGTACATTCATGTTATTAATTGGTTGGTAGAATAGCCAATGGCGGAAATAGTAACATGGATTGAAAATACAGTCAAGAAGGCGTTTCACAAGAAAAGCCTTTTGCTCATCTACTCATAGATATGAATGTTAAAAATATTTCTGAAGACTTCTTTGCCGAACATGGCACTATGTAGAAGTGAAACATTGAGAGTAACTAATGCAGAAGGAGACAGAATAGAAGACTTTTAAAATGTGATGTTACAGAAGAATGCTTATTGTGAGGTGGGTTGATCCGATCTCAAATTAGGAATTTGACCAGATTTGTTGAGATACCCAGGACTTGCTCGCTTAGCATGAATTCTGTGATATTCTAAATGTATTGTTACCAATATAAAACTCCATCTGTTTCATTGCTCTAATTTATTTCAGGATGACCTAATAAATGCACACACACATATTTAAACACAAGTAATTCTAACCAGTTATGAATGGCCACACTAATTACAGTCTATTTACAAATCTCTCTTCTGTACACACAGTAGGAGGTCTAGCCCGCTCATCTACCTGCGGACGCTTAAGCCTCACTTTCACTTCCTCAAGTCCAGTCAATCAACTCATACAGCGGCTGTGCGTAGACAGCTGGATTTGAACACAGTGTCACTGGCTATACAACCCGCGACGACTGTTCGTTGGTTCAAACTCCAATGATAGTCCGGAACTTCACAACATGGCTAACCACCCATTTCGAGAAATCTTACAGTTTAACAATATTTTACAGCACACTAGTATATACAGAATTATATAACTTGTAACACTTCGGTAAGTTCGATTCTGGCTCAGTCCGGTGGTATTTGAAGGTACTCAAATACGTCAGTTTCGTGTCAGTTGACTTGTGGGCAGATAAAAAACTCTTGCGGGACACAATTCCGGTACATCGGTGTCTCTGAAAACTATAAAAATGTAGTTATGAAAATGAAAATCCACAGCCTGTTTTCAGTCATTCGACTGGGTCAGGAATGGAATGAATGAAGCCCCCATCTAGCGGCGAGGATAGGAATTGTGTCGGTTGCCGAAGACTGTTACACTCCTCTGGGGCAATGATTAAGGAATGACAGATGAAAGGAAATTGTATTGGAGAGTGTTGCTGGAATGAAAGATGACAGGAAAAACCGGAGCACCCAGAGAAAAACCTGTCCCGCCTCCGCTTTGTCCAGCACAAATCTCACATGGAGTGACCGGGATTTGAAGCACGGAACCCAGCAGTGAGAGACCGGGGTGCTGCCGTCTGAGCCATAGAGGCTTGTAAAAAAATGTGGTTAGTTGGACGTAAAACCAATAATATTTGTATTTCTAACACTGCACTCTACTGATTACACGTAATGTAGTTAGTATATACGTTATACATAGTCGAACAAACACTCGTTATCCCGCATAAACAACGAAAAATATAATCATCTGTGAACCAACAGGCGATTTTCTTCTCAACCGATAGTAGTATTATGGTCTTAGATATTGAACTCTGTCTTTGTCACTGATATAATTAGAGCGCTGACATTCTGAACCGAACTTTTCAGATTCGATCCTGGCTCAGCCCGGTGGTATTTGAAGGTACTGAGAAACACCATTCTCTTGTCGATAGATTTACTGGCACGTAAGAAGAACTCCTGCGAGACAAAATTCCGGCACCTCGGCGTCTCCAAAAACTAAAAGAAGTTAGTGGGATGTAAAACAAATATTATTGTTATGTCCGGCTCCATGGCTAAATGGTTAGCGTGCTGGCCTTTGGTCACAGGGGTCCCGGGTTCGATTCCCGGTTGGGTCGGGAATTTTAACCATCACTGGTTAATTTCGCTGGCACGGGGGCTGGGTGTGTGTGTTGTCTTCAACATCATTTCACCCTTATCACGACGCGCAGGTCTCCTACGGGTGTCAAATCAAAAAACCTCCTCGGACGCTCCCGGCACTAAAAGCCATACGCCATTTCATTATTGTTATTATTATTATTATTATTATTATTATTATTATTATTATTATTATTATTATTATTATTATTATTATTATTATTATTATTATTATTGTACCGGGCGGTACACCTCTACACCATTTATTTAAAAGTTGCGCCAGTTGAAACTCCTCTTCTGGAGGAAGGTTGAACTTTATCTATTCTATTAATTCTCTACTTTCTCAGAAGATGTCACCACGTGGAAAATTTTGAGTTTTTGAACTGTGTCACTTTTGATGTGTTTTTGTTTCGCTTGAAGTAAGAAGTGTGAACTTTCTCTTCTAGAGGACACTACTGAAGATCAACAATAGTGCGACCTAGTGCGGAGTCAAAGAACTATTTTGTTGGAGAAATTTTTATTTCAAGAGTTTGTTCTTTGTTAAATTTCCTTCTATCATTGTTTAAGTTGGCTGTATACCCCTCTTTTTCCCCCTAGTTTGGATCTAGCCAATCCCGAATTTCTTTAATTAATTTTCCACCAATAATGTGTTTCTTTTTCCTCTATGTAGGGGTTTCTTTTCCCGAACCAATAAAAAGTTTGAGGAAGGGTGTTTTCTTTCCCCTAACGACTAGAATCTTCCGCGAGGGTATTTAAACTGCTGATTTTAGGGTCTCCAGGCCACTTTTGTTCCATCTCTCAGTGTGTAAAGTACATAGCAGGAGGCGGGAAGCGCCTCTTTCTTCACCAGCTGTTCAACTTCAGGTAATGGCCTCTTAATAACATCTTTTCTAGCTAGAGTTGGCAGTTTAACTCTCGCGGCGGGTTCTAGGTCTTCCACCATGTAACTTTCCTTTCAAATGTAAAAGCAACTGGTATCTATTCTATCTTTCAAACTACATATCGGGATAGAGAGTGCTTAACCCTCTCGAGCTCCCACTCACACTGTTTTGAGGTGAACTTATTTTTCGCAACCTATTCTTCAGTAATGTAATGTGAGTTTGTGTTTTCTTAAGTCACCTCAGTAGTATGGGATTAGCCCTTGCATCAGCGGCCTAAGAGCCAACGTAGGTCTTAGAAACAAAGTGTATTAAGGAGTGCAAGTTCGCCTCCTCTCAAATTGTGATTTTAGAGGTCATGTAATCAACCTTCTTTTCATGTAATAGACCTCTGTAGGTTGGGTATTTTACCCCTGTGAATACGTCCTTAGAGGACAGCTTGAAGGTAGAGATTGGTGTGGCCTTTGAGAGGCTTAAATTTTAAGAGCGGATCGCTCTTTTGAAAATGAAGTGTCATATGCCTCGTGGAGGCTTTTTAGTGTAATTTGGAGCAAGGGCTCCGAGGTATGAATGGGGTTTTCTGCCCCTCTGTTGAAACTAGTGTCTTTGAGGTAAAACTGGGCTGATTGCCCAAGCATTGTGTTTTCGGGGCTCGAAGCCCAAATCCTGTAAATATTGTGACTCCCCGTTGATTTGCTACATTGTACCTGCCATGCTTGTTATATCTTTGTTTTGAAAAGAAAATATAACCTTGTTAAATTTTGAAATTAATTTCTCTTTAGTAGCTTGAGATCCATTCACCAACCAGCACCTTCTTTCACGCCTACCTACCACAAAAACACGGTAACAAGTGGTAGCAGAGCGTGGTTGAATGGGTCTCAATTTAGCCCCTTTTGACGGCTAAACATTGCTTTGATTCGAACTCTAACAATTGTCTCAGTTGCTGGCATTTTTTTTGAGTTTTTCAAAATTGTTCTGTCATCATGCCCGGCCCTCGCGATGTTCTCCTCCTTAACTATTTGCGCAAAGAGGAGTTGATATACGAGTTAACTATCAGAAATGTGCAATCTGGAGGCACGGTTGCAATCGACACCAACAAGCTTAGAGAGTCCCTTGATTTGCCCATTTCCATCCCCAATTTGGGAGAGAAAGAAATTGATGAGTCTCTTTCCACGATCGTCGAGAATATTACTGGGCTAGCATCTGTAGTCAGCTTTTTTGATGAAAACGATCCGTCTCCTAATCAAATTAAGCGTGTGCAAGGCAGGCTATATCACTTTTCAAATAGAGTTAATGATCTGTTGTCTCTGAAGGTGAATGACGTTCAGAGGAAGCAAGCTAATACGCTCCTTGAAACTATCTCCGAATTGTCTAGTAAAGTCACTCAATTGTTAACTGGGGAAGTTCCTCCCAAATCTGATCAGCCCACCGTTGTGAATGTAAGTAGTGAGGAAGAACCTGCTAAGGGAGAAGGCAATAGGATAACCGTTGCTGCTCAAACTATCTCTGCCCCATTGGACAACGAGTCTGAACGCCGCACATCGTTGAACAATGTACGTGCTGAATTAACTTCCTTGCCATTGAAACCTTTACCTACTATGTCGCCCGGGTTTAGCAGCTTGCCTCATCCATTGGCAATGTTGCTCAGAGGTATATCCAAGTTTTCCGTTAATACCACCAGTGACGTAATTTCATTTTTAAGATTTCTAGTGGAATTTCAGGATCATGCCCTTGTGTTTTCTCTTTCCCCATGTCAAATTTTGCAAATTATCTATCCGTATGCTATTGGTATTCTCTCTGATAAAATAGTTAGAGCCATCGCTGAGCAATCTTCTATTGAGGATTTCCATGCCCATTTGCTAGCTAACTTCATCCCGGCTAGGGCCAGGTCCTCCCTTATTCAGAAATACTATTATCGGGTACAGCGCTTGGATGAAAACCTGGCCGACTTCATCCAAGATATTAAGTTTTATACTAGGGTGTTTGCTCTTCACTTCCCTGAGGATCAAATTGTACAAGCTATTGTGGAAGGTATTTCACCATCCTATAGGTCATATTTGTGTTTCGCGGCGTGCCCGCAAACGTTCTCGGAACTTGAAGCATTGGCAGTCTCAGCGGAAGGAGTTAGATACGCCGATTCTTTGCGTGTCGCGAAAGAACCCCCGCCTTCCTTTAGTAACACTCGGCCTCCACCTCGCCGACCAGTCAATCCCCGTAAATGTTATGCTTGCGGGTCGCCTGACCATCTGCGGAATAAGTGTCCTCTGATCAAGTCAAGTGGGACAAGGAATGGAGCAGGGTCATCACAAGGCTGTTTTAAGTGTGGGGCCTTCTCACATATCGCCAAGAATTGCCCAAACTCAAATAGCACCCCCTCCTGCTCAACTTCTGGTGCAAATTCCAGCTATGCCAATAATAAAAAGTGACTAGTGGCGTCGGCTGAGCCGACTAATCCATCTTCCCGAGACTCAGCCCCTAGTAAACAGATTGTAAATGCAGAGAACGATCAGCCTTCAAGTTCATCTTTTGAATGCCCTAAAGAATGTCTTAGGATTGCGGCGGATACCCCCGCACCTGTTCCTTTTCTTAAGATTGAGGTAAATAACGAGCCTATAACAGCTCTCTTAGATTCAGGCAGTGTTTGTTCCATTATTTCGGCTGATTGGTATTCTAAATTGAAATCTGTTTGTAAACTCCCTGACTATGACTCATCTCCTGTTAAATATGTTTCGGCTAATTCATCTCCATTAGAAATTCTAGGTTCCTTACATGTCAAAATTCGGGTTTTTAAATTTACATGGAAGATCAAATTGTTTGTGGCCAAGCGTTTGTCTTGCCCCATCATATTGGGAGCGGACTTCATTTCTCACACTGGTCTTGTGCTCGATCTCCAGAGTAGGTCGTGCACATTCAAATTTGCGTCCAATTGTAGAATTCCCTTGTTAAAGTGTAATTCTGTATCATGTTCATCTATTTCGCCTACCCAGGATGAGATGTTGTTAGACCTTAGACATCTACCTGAGGAGCAGGCTGATAGTATTCGGAAACTGTGTCAGTCGTTTCCCGAGGTGTTCTCTGATACTCTTGGTGTTACTGACCTTATTGAATACAAAATTGAGGTCACGGATTCAATTCCTGTCCGTTTTCCACCGTATAGGCTATCTCCACCTAAAATGAAGGCTCTGAAAGAAATCATCGATCAGATGTTGAAGGATGGTATTATTAGGCCCTCTAAGTCAGCGTATTCTTCGCCTATCTTTCTAGTCCCGAAACCCCAAGGAGGCTTCAGGCCTGTCATTGATTACAGGGCTCTCAATCGGAAGGTGGTGTTGCAATCTGTGCCCCTTCCCGACCTTCATTCTTGCTTTTCATGGTTTCGTAAGGCCAAGTTCTTCACCATCTTGGACTTGAATCAGGCCTATAATCAAATTCCCCTTGCCGAAGAATCTAAACATCTTACAGCGTTTGCCACGGACTGGAATTTATATGAATACAACCGCGTGCCTTTCGGGCTCCCCACGGGGGCAGCTGTGCTCACTAGGCTACTAGATAGGGTCTTTTCTGACATCAAATTTGAGTACTTATATCACTACTTAGATGATGTCGTTGTATTTTCAGAGACCTTTGAAGAACATCTAGATCATCTGCGAGAAGTTCTCAATCGCCTTCGTAAGGCTGGGTTAACTGTTAAGTTGTCCAAGGTTGCCTTTGCTAAGCCCTCTATGTCATTCCTAGGGCATATTGTGTCACCTGATGGTGTAGCTGTCGATCATTCTAGAACACAGGCCATCCGTGATTTTAAACCTCCTAAGGACATCAAAGGTATCGCTAGATTCATTGGTATGGTGAATTTCTTCAGGAAGTTTATTCCTAACTTCGCTAATAGAGCGGCGCCCTTAAACCTTCTTCGTAGGAAAGGCATCAAATTCGAGTGGGGACCTTCTCAACAAGCCGCTTTCGAAGATCTTAAATTAGCTCTCTGTAATGCTCCTGTACTTGCTATGCCTGATTTCTCGAAGAAATTCATCGTCCAAACGGACGCGTCGTCGTCAGCTGTAGCTGCAGTCCTTCTTCAAGAGACTGAACTAGGGAGGCGTCCCATCGCCTATGCATCTAGGACTCTATCGGCTCAAGAAGCCAAGTACTCCATATATGAGCTTGAAGGTTTGGCAGTCTTATTCGCCTTAGAAAAGTTCCGTCTCTATCTGGAACACGTCAAATTCGATCTGGAGACAGATAATCAAGCCTTAAGCTGGGTCTTAGGTAGGCCGCGTCGTACAGGTCGTATAGCCCGTTGGGCCATCCGTATTTCTGCCTTCCAATTCGATGTACGGCATATCAGAGGTACTGAAAATGTTGTTGCCGATGGACTCAGCCGTATGTTTCATAACGACGTAGAGACCCACGAACCGGTCGACAGTTCATCACCTTCTGAGTCCATACTATCTGGTGTTAATGCCATCTTAACAGATGCTCCCATGCTTTTTAGGGATATTGAGAAATACCAACGTGAAGATCCGACGCTGGCTCCGATAATGGAAACCCTTTCTTCTGGGGAACATGCTGTCCCTTATGTTCTAAGGAATGGTGTTCTATGTTGCCCATCGAGGCATGATAAGATGATGAAGGTTGTCGTGCCAGCGGTTCTTGTGCCTATGATCTTCAAGTATTATCATGAGACCCCATTAGGAGGGCATCTTGGAATCTTTAAAACCCGTGAAAAAATTCGTGAAATGTTCATTTGGAAAGGTATGGACGGTGAAATCCGTGAACTTGTAAAAGCTTGTAAATCTTGTTTGCTTAGTAAACCCACCATGTCCACCAAGGTAGGCCTTTTGTCTTCGCATCAAGCGTCGCGCCCCATGGAACGCCTGTATATCGATTATGTAGGACCCTTCCCCCAGTCAAAGGGTAATGCTAACAAGTTCATCCTTGTGTGCGTAGATGGCTTTACTAGATTTTCTTGGTTATTTCCGACTAAGCTGGCTACCGCTCAGTCCACCATTACTTGCCTAAATTCTATTTTTGCTTCTTTTGGTCCGTGCCAATATATTGTATCTGATAATGCTAAGGCGTTCACATCAAATTTATTTCGTAAATTCTGCTTTGACTTGTCCATCTCTCATGTAACTACTTCTGCTTATTACCCTCAACCATCTCTGGCTGAACGGGTTAACCGTAATCTCAGGTCCGCACTCATTGCCTATCATCATGAAGATCCTTCCAGGTGGGACACGTCCCTGCATTGGATTGCTTTTGCTTTGAATTCGGCGGTTCATGAATCTCACAAGTTTACTCCAACTTCTTTGATGTTCAAGTTTGTTCCCAACTCGCCGCTCTCTAACCTCTGGTCTTTGAATGACATTCTCCCCGAAACAATAGATCCGGATAACATTAAAGATCTTTGGAAGAAGGCTAAAGCCAATCTTAAAGTGTCTCATGAAAAGGTTAGGGAAAGGTATGATCGTGGACGGAGACCCACCCCTTTAAAGGTAGGTGACCAAGTAATGGTCAAAAATGTTGTTCCCGCGGGCAAGCTTGCCCCCAGATTTCAGGGGCCTTGTATCATTCTCGATTTTCTAACGCCGGTTACCTTATTGTTAAGTAATCCAGCCACCGAGAGGATATTTAGAGTTCACCTGTCCCAGGTGAAACCGGTGTAATTTTGTGTTAACTTGCTTCATATTATTTTGAAAGGATATGAAGGTTATATTTTTTTGAGTTTCACTTTTAAGGCATTCTGCCCCTTCTGTAATATTTTGGTTTTAGATGTAAGCCTTTTGTAAAACCCACCCCGATCCGTTAAACTGCCATCCTGTTCTTGCCACGGCCATTACCACGCTCCCGTCTCCTGCTCCACCTTACACTGTGGCTTCATAATAGTAAATGCCATGGATATCTACACGCCGCTGGCCCCTCAACCTCTCCACAAGCCTGTACCCTCAAAGAAAATGATTGTCCAACACAATTCTGCCGCCTAGCTTTAATGTTTCAGCGCCCCCGCAGCCGCGCAGCGCCGTGCAGCGACTGGGGAGGGGGATGGGCCCCCTCCTCTCCAGCGAGGACGACATGTGCACGGCGAGCCGGAGCTCACCTCCCGGCCAAGGCTGATGTGCGGCGCACGACCTGCTACATGCCCGCAGCCTGTATCTGTTCACCGCGGGCGCGGCGTACTTCAACACCTCTGCTCCCCTCATAGTGCGGGCGAGCGGTATCTCAGGGTACTTGAGGGGTCCGAGCGGCCTCCTGTTGGACGCAAGCTGCAACGGCCGGTCCGGCCATCCAACTTCATCAACATCAACTACATGGATAGTTACTATAAGAGATAACTACATTTGGGAATTCAACAGCAATATCTGATGGACATTGCAAATTTTTCCTTCACTTTTAAGTATTAAAAGCTTATCTTCAGAAATTCAAATTCTACAAACATAAAGACTTTCATTCACCTGCAACAACAACATTTTGAAACTGAATTAAGAAATCTTGTAAATGCTTCTGCTATCTATCTTCGTATCAACATCATTACTTGGACTTTGTTTCAAACTGATTTCATGTGTAACCCCTGGAGGAACTTTTGGGGGGGGAGGTCTGTACCGGGCGGTACACCTCTACACCATTTATTTAAAAGTTGCGCCAGTTGAAACTCCTCTTCTGGAGGAAGGTTGAACTTTATCTATTCTATTAATTCTCTACTTTCTCAGAAGATGTCACCACGTGGAAAATTTTGAGTTTTTGAACTGTGTCACTTTTGATGTGTTTTTGTTTCGCTTGAAGTAAGAAGTGTGAACTTTCTCTTCTAGAGGACACTACTGAAGATCAACAATAGTGCGACCTAGTGCGGAGTCAAAGAACTATTTTGTTGGAGAAATTTTTATTTCAAGAGTTTGTTCTTTGTTAAATTTCCTTCTATCATTGTTTAAGTTGGCTGTATACCCCTCTTTTTCCCCCTAGTTTGGATCTAGCCAATCCCGAATTTCTTTAATTAATTTTCCACCAATAATGTGTTTCTTTTTCCTCTATGTAGGGGTTTCTTTTCCCGAACCAATAAAAAGTTTGAGGAAGGGTGTTTTCTTTCCCCTAACGACTAGAATCTTCCGCGAGGGTATTTAAACTGCTGATTTTAGGGTCTCCAGGCCACTTTTGTTCCATCTCTCAGTGTGTAAAGTACATAGCAGGAGGCGGGAAGCGCCTCTTTCTTCACCAGCTGTTCAACTTCAGGTAATGGCCTCTTAATAACATCTTTTCTAGCTAGAGTTGGCAGTTTAACTCTCGCGGCGGGTTCTAGGTCTTCCACCATGTAACTTTCCTTTCAAATGTAAAAG
Source organism: Anabrus simplex (assembly GCF_040414725.1). Taxonomy (NCBI): domain Eukaryota; kingdom Metazoa; phylum Arthropoda; class Insecta; order Orthoptera; family Tettigoniidae; genus Anabrus; species Anabrus simplex. The sequence continues at coordinate 78,318,420 of NC_090267.1, read as the reverse complement.
CAACTGGTATCTATTCTATCTTTCAAACTACATATCGGGATAGAGAGTGCTTAACCCTCTCGAGCTCCCACTCACACTGTTTTGAGGTGAACTTATTTTTCGCAACCTATTCTTCAGTAATGTAATGTGAGTTTGTGTTTTCTTAAGTCACCTCAGTAGTATGGGATTAGCCCTTGCATCAGCGGCCTAAGAGCCAACGTAGGTCTTAGAAACAAAGTGTATTAAGGAGTGCAAGTTCGCCTCCTCTCAAATTGTGATTTTAGAGGTCATGTAATCAACCTTCTTTTCATGTAATAGACCTCTGTAGGTTGGGTATTTTACCCCTGTGAATACGTCCTTAGAGGACAGCTTGAAGGTAGAGATTGGTGTGGCCTTTGAGAGGCTTAAATTTTAAGAGCGGATCGCTCTTTTGAAAATGAAGTGTCATATGCCTCGTGGAGGCTTTTTAGTGTAATTTGGAGCAAGGGCTCCGAGGTATGAATGGGGTTTTCTGCCCCTCTGTTGAAACTAGTGTCTTTGAGGTAAAACTGGGCTGATTGCCCAAGCATTGTGTTTTCGGGGCTCGAAGCCCAAATCCTGTAAATATTGTGACTCCCCGTTGATTTGCTACATTGTACCTGCCATGCTTGTTATATCTTTGTTTTGAAAAGAAAATATAACCTTGTTAAATTTTGAAATTAATTTCTCTTTAGTAGCTTGAGATCCATTCACCACCCAGCACCTTCTTTCACGCCTACCTACCACAAAAACACGGTAACAATTATTATTATATTGGAGATATCTTTATTGTTCCAAATAAACACAGAAGAAGAGCGGAAGATATGAAAGAAAACAAAATTTGATTCAGAAACAGAAACCACTTGTTCTGTAGACAGTAACATTCAGTGAACTCCGTTGCACTTGAAGAACGGAAGGAGAGCGTTTGTGAGCAAGCCAAGCGAAGTGACACAACCACACTCATTAATTACGACAGAATGAGGAGACTTCACGTCCTCTACCTCTATGTTTAAGTAGAAAGATACTGCACCCAGCAATTCGGAATCCATCAGGGCTTCGAACAGAGGGATGAACTCCCTCCTCTGGCCTTCAACTTGATCCTGGAGCGAGTGGTGAGAAAGGATGGCAGGAATAAATCTGAATATTGAGTACGTACTCAACTTCTATGAACAAATACTCTACTTCATAAGGAAAAAGTTCTTGAGATTGTGATTGCTTATACTGATCTTATATGATGTAGGTAGTGTGGTGTAGCATAGTTAACAGTCTGAGAGTAGATTCTCATTTACGGTATGATTAAGGTGGTGATGGTGATAACCAGGGAACGGATTTATATGTAAATACATATCTCTTTAGGAAGCTAAAATTAATTGTATTTTGCATTATCTTTACGAGTCATGACGTGTGGAGTTAAAAATGGAGCGTTCATTTTCCATATTTTGGAGTTTAGCTCATATGTTCCATATTCTTCGTCATTAAAATCAATACAGTCCATATTTGGGCTAAAAAATATTAAGTTATATTAAATTAGCAGTCCTCTCAATAATGGAGAAATAAAAAAATCAATATTCGAAAAATTAATATTTTAACTGGTGTGCAGGTCATTATCACGCCTGTCCTCGTCTGGGCTGATAAAATAAGCTGATAAGCGGTGCGAAGAAAGAGAGAGGTTGAGCCCGAAAGTGGTGATCAGCCGGTCAGTGCCGTGACTACCTGAATCACTCTTATTACAGCACTGATAATCTGCATTACATAACATCGACTGTGCCTGTGTCATAATTTCGTAACTAGGGAAATCTCGTTCATCGGCGATGTGCTAGTGGTTTCCGGATTAGTTCGTAATTCGAGCATTCCCTTTGATTGCTTCATAACTCCATCTAGTTGACTACCAGTCATCACAGTTTGAATTAGCAGTGAGACGGATCATAGTGTTCTTGTAGGTTCAGTGTGTGCAGTTGTATATTGATATTCACTGAAGATATTAACGTTGTTACAATATGCCTAAAGTAGCTCAGTCAACCATTTTAGAAATTGAAAAGTTACGTATCAGAATTTAAAGAAGATGGTTTATCAAATGACAGTAAGATATTATTTTTTAATTTGTGTCATTGTACAGTGACATCTACTCAAAGGTTCCTTGTGCAACAGCACGTTTCAACCAGTAAAAACCAGGCTAACAAACAACGAGATTCCAAGCAGAGACAGTTGTTTCTGACACAACCAACAACTTCCAGTGTAACATCCGAGTTCAACACCGATCTCTGCCGTGCTCTCATCTCTGCTGACATACCTCTCTTCAAACTGAATAATCAGTGCTTCAGGGAATTCCTCGAGAAATATACTAAACGATCCATCCCGGATGAGTCAACGTTCAGAAAAACGTACTGTTCAGCCATATACAATGAAACTGTTCGGAAGATACGGCAAGAGATTAAAGACGGTCCAATTTGGGTTTCCATTGATGAGACAACAGACAAAGAAGGCAGGCTAATTGGCAACGTAATCATTGGTTTGTTCAGCGAAGATTATTGTAAACGGATTCTCTTACACTGTGATGTTCCAGAAAAGTGCGATAACAAAACTGTTCGATGAGGTCATGGGTATCCTCTGGCCACAGGGGGTTAAGTATAATAAAGTGTTACTTTTTATTAGCGATGCCGCACCTTATATGATAAAAGGAGAAGCATTATGTGTTGTATATCCTAAGATGATGTGTAGCACATGCCTTTCATCGTGTGGCAGAAGTGGTAAGAGGCAGTTACCCCAAAGTAGATTTATTGATTTCCTCAATGAAAAAAGTTTTTCTCAAAGCTCACAGAAGAGTTCATCTTTTGAAAGAAATGTACCCAGAGATTCCATTGCCGCCTAAGCCGATTCTAACTAGGTGTGGTACGTGGCTGCAAGCGGTTGAATATTATGTTGAATATATAGACTGTATTAAGAACGTTCTGCATGCCATGGACTCTGAAGATGCAGCCTCAATTGAAGCCGCGAAAACAGTTGTCTGCGATACAAGTGTGAGAAATGACTTATGTTACATTCAGGATAATTTTTCATGCATCACAAAAACACTGAAAAGGCTCAAAAACTCGCATCTCTCACTTTCTGAAAGTTGTGAAATTGTGAATAAAACTGTTGAATAACTAAATCGTGGTACAGGTAAAGTTGCAGACGTAGCAAACATGAAGATGGCCACTGTACTTTCAAAGAACCCTGGATATAAAGAAATGACAAAGGTTGCTGCAATACTGTGTGGAGATTTAAATGTAACATTGGATTTAACCCCAGCAGATATTGTGAAGTTGAATTATGCCCCCATTACCCCTTCCGATGATGAACGCAGTTTCAGTCAATATAAATCTGTCCTTAGAGATAATAGGAGAAGATTCACTTTCCAGCACTTAAAAGAACATTTTGTAATCCATTGTTTTGGTAACAGAGAATAAAAGATTGTGTGTTATTCAAATATATTAAAATGAGAAGTGCAACATTATGTTGCATGTAGATCTACTTTGTTTAGCTTCTTTGAACTTTGATGAAAAATGAAAACCTACAACCTGTTTTCCAGTCATTGACCGGGTCAGGGATATGATGAAATGAATATATATAGGCTATTAGTACGATGGGGTCGCCACTCACAAAGTGATATTTATTAATGACTGATAGATGCTATGGAATGAGAATGGAGAGTGTTACTGGAATGAAAGATGACAGGGAAAACCGGAGTACCCGGAGAAAAACCTGTCTCGCCTCCGCTTTGTCCAGCACAAATCTCACATGGAGTGACCGGGATTTGAACCACGGTATCCAGCAGTGAGAGGTCGACGCGCTGCCGTCTGAGCCACGGAGGCTCTTTGAACTTTGATATTAAATAGAAATGAATGCTATATGTGTAATTTTAAGTCCATATATAATTCCATATTTCAGTAAAAGTTGCTAATTGCTTTACGTCGCACCGACACAGATAGGTCTTATGGCGACGATGGGACAGGGAAGGGCTAGGAGTTGGAAGGAAGCGGCCGTGGCCTTAATTAAGGCACAGCCCCAGCATTTGCCTGGTGTGAAAATGGGAAACCACGGAAAACCATTTTCAGGGCTGCCGACAGTGGGGTTCGAACCTACTATCTCCCGAATACTGGACACTGGCCGCACTTAAGCGACTGCAGCTATCGAGCTCGGTTTCAGTAAAAGTAACTAAATAAATATGTACATATTTCAATAATTATTAGTATATACATCCGTTTCCTGTGATAACTGATAACGTTGTTGTTTGAGTGATCAGTCCATGGACTAGTTTGGTGCAGCTTCCATGCCACCCTATCCTGTGCTAACGTTTTCAATTACCGTATACGTAACTACTACATTCTTGTCATATTCATACCTTGGTCTACTCGGGCCGTTCTTACCGCCTACAGTTCCCTCAAAAGCTAACTGAACAAGTCCTGGGTGTCTTCAGATGTGTCCTATCATTCTGTCTCTTCTTCTCGTCAAATTTAGCCAGATCGTTCTCCCTTCACCAATTCGATTCAATATCTCTCAATTCGTGATTCGATCTACCCATCTCACCTTCAGCATTCTTCTGTAACACCACATTTCAAAAGCTCCTGAGCTAGTTATCGTCTAACTTTCACTTCCATACAAAGCCACGTTCCCGACGAAATTCTTGATAACTGTTGGTGGTGTTGCAAACAGTCAAGCTCATGGGGAGGAGGAAAATGATGTTGGTGAAATTATGCTTGAGGAAGTGGAAAGGATAGTAAATAAACTCCATTGTCATAAGGCAGCAGGAATAGATGAAATTAGACCTGAAATGGTGAAGTATAGTGGGAAGGCAGGGATGAAATGGCTTCATAGAGTAGTCGAATTAGCGTGGAGTGTTGGTAAGGTACCTTCAGATTGGACAAAAGCAGTAATTGCACCTATCTATAAGCAAGGGAACAGGAAGGATTGCAACAACTATCGAGGTATCTCATTGATTAGTATACCAGGCAAAGTATTCACAGGCATCTTGGAAGGGAGGGTGCGATCAGTCGTTGAGAGGAAGTTGGATGAAAACCAGTGTGGTTTCAGACCACAGAGAGGCTGTCAGGATCAGATTTTCAGTATGCGCCAGGTAATTGAAAAATGCTACGAGAGGAATAGGCAGTTGTGTTTATGTTTCGTAGATCTAGAGAAAGCATATGACAGGGTACCGAGGGAAAAGATGTTCGCTATACTGGGGGACTATGGAATTAAAGGTAGATTATTAAAATCAATCAAAGGCATTTATGTTGACAATTGGGCTTCAGTGAGAATTGATGGTAGAATGAGTTCTTGGTTCAGGGTACTTACAGGAGTTAGACAAGGCTGTAATCTTTCACCTTTGCTGTTTGTAGTTTACATGGATCATATGCTGAAAGATATAAAATGGCAGGGAGGGATTCAGTTAGGTGGAAATGTAGTAAGCAGCCTGGCCTATGCTGACGACTTGGTCTTAATGGCAGACTGTGCCGAAAGCCTGCAGTCTAACATCTTGGAACTTGAAAATAGGTGCAATGAGTATGGTATGAAAATTAGCCTCTCGAAGACTAAATTGATGTCAGTAGGTAAGAAATCCAACAGAATTGAATGTCAGATTGGTGATACAAAGCTAGAACAGGTCGATAATTTCAAGTATTTAGGTTGTGTGTTTTCCCAGGATGGTAATATAGTAAGTGAGATTGAATCAAGGTGTAGTAAAGCTAATGCAGTGAGCTCGCAGTTGCGATCAGCAGTATTCTGTAAGAAGGAAGTCAGCTCCCAGACAAAACTATCTTTACATCGGTCTGTTTTCAGACCAACTTTGCTTTACGGGAGCGAAAGCTGGGTGGACTCAGGATATCTTATTCATAAGTTAGAAGTAACAGACATGAAAGTAGCAAGAATGATTGCTGGTACAAACAGGTGGGAACAATGGCAGGAGGGAACTCGGAATGAGGAGATAAAGGCTAATTTAGGAATGAACTCGATGGACGAAGCTGTACGCATAAACCGGCTTCGGTGGTGGGGTCATGTGAGGCGAATGGAGGAGGATAGGTTACCTAGGAGAATAATGGACTCTGTTATGGAGGGTAAGAGAAGTAGAGGGAGACCAAGACGACGATGGTTAGACTCTGTTTCTAACGATTTAAAGATAAGAGGTATAGAACTAAATGAGGCCACAACACTAGTTGCAAATCGAGGATTGTGGCGACGTTTAGTAAATTCTCAGAGGCTTGCAGACTGAACGCTGAAAGGCATAACAGTCTATAATGATAATGTATGTATGTTTTAAACACAATTGGGCAATCATCCTCTCGTAACACTTCGACGAATAAAGGTATCCGCGAAGGAAAGGGTAAGGGAACGAAGGAAGTGGAACTGAAGAAGAAAGAAAGAACTCTCTAGGTCTCGCATACCGTCTTAGTAGGAAGAGAATAAGAATTGATCAGGGAAAGTCTGATAAGAAAGATGAAAGGTTATAGAATGGCTGATTGGGATTCGGTAGAAATATACCCAGTAGTAAGCAGTTTGCCCTATGTTCAATATCTTGCAGGTTGAAAAGAAGTGTAACGAGTATGATGTGAAAATTAGTGATGTCAGTAGGGAAGAATCGTAAGAAGATTAAATACTAGGTAATTGTTATGTTTTTGTTTGAGTCATCAGTCCATAGACTGGTTTGATGCAGCTCTCCATGATACCCTATCCTGTGCTAACTTTTTTCATTTCTACATAACTACGACATCCTACATCTGCTCTAGTCTGCTTGTCATATTCATACCTTGGTCTACCCCTACCGTTCTTACCGCCTACTCTTCCGTCAAAAACCAACTGAACAAGTTCTGGGTGTCTTAAGATGGATCCTATCATTCTCTCTCTTCTTCTGGTCAAATTTAGCTGAATCGATGTCCACTCACCAATTCGATTCAGTATCTCTTCATTCGTGATTTCATTTCAAAAGCTTCTCTTATTTTTCTTTCTGAGCTAGTTATCGTCCATGTTTCACAAAGCCACGCTCCAGACGAAAGTCTGCAAAAACTCTTTCTTATTCCTATACCAAAGAAATGGAGTATGGCTTTTAGTGCCGGGAGTGTCCGAGGACAAGTTCGGCTCGCCAGATGCAAGTCTTTCGATTTGACTCCCGTAGGCGACGTGCGTGTTGTGATGAGGATGAAATGATGATGAAGATGACACATACACCCAGCCTCCGTGTCAGCGAAATTAACCAAGTTTGGTTAAAATTCCTGACCCTGCCGGGAATCGAACCCGCGGCCCCTGTGGCCAAAGGTCAGTACGCTAACCATTTAGCCATGGAGCCGGACCCTATATCAGTGTACGAAGTGAGCAAATTTATTTTCTTAAGAAAGCTCTTCTTTGCTTGTGCTAGTCTTCATTTTATGTCCTCCTTACTTCTGCCGTCATTAGTTATTTTACTACCCAAGTAACAATATTCATCTACTTCCTTTAAGACTTCATTTCCTAACCTAATATTTCGTCCATTACTTTTCTTTTGGATTTATGCTAGGTAGAGAATACTAATCTAGGACAGGTGGATATTTCGAGTATTTAGGATGTATATTCTCCTAGGTCCGCCTCTGTGGTGTAGTGGTTAGCGTGATTAGCTGCCACCCCCGGAGGCCCGGGTTCGATTCCCGGCTCTGCCACGAAATTTGAAAAGTGGTACGAGGGCTGGAACGGGGTCCACTCAGCCTCGGGAGGTCAACTGAGTAGAGGTGGGTTCGATTCCCACCTCAGCCATCCTGGAAGTGGTTTTCCGTGGTTTCCCACTTCTCCTCCAGGCGAATGCCGGGATGGTACCTAACTTAAGGCCACGGCCGCTTCCTTCCCTCTTCCTTGCCTATCCCTTCCAATCTTCCCATCCCTCCACAAGGCCCCTGTTCAGCATAGCAGGTGAGGCCGCCTGGGCGAGGTACTGGTCACACTCCCCAGTTGTATCCCCCGACCAAGAGTCTGAAGCTCCAGGACACTGCCCTTGAGGCGGTAGAGGTGGGATCCCTCGCTAAGTCCGAGGGAAAAACCGAACCTGGAGGGTAAACAGATGATGATGATGATGATGATGATATTCTCCTAGAATAGTAAGTGCAACTGAATCAGGTGTAGCAAAGCTAATGCCATGAACTCTCAGTTGTAATCAACAATATTCTGCAAGAAAGAAGTGGAATCTGGGTGGACTCTTGAGTATCATATTCGTAAATTACAAGTAACAGATACAAAAGTAGCGAGAATTATTGCTGGTAAAAACATAATTGTTGTTTTAACAGATGGGAACAATAACTGGAGGGTACTCCGAATGAGGCGATAAAAGTTAAGTAAGAAATTAACTCGATGAAGTTGTACATATAAACTGGCTTCAGTCCGGGAGTCATGTAAGGCGAATGGAAGAGGAAAGGTAATCTAGGAGAGTAATATTCTCGGCCATTGAGGGTAAGAGAAATAAAGGGAGAACAAGTTGACGATCACTAGACTAAACATGTAGTTATTTAAAGATGAGGGGTATTAGAAAAAACGAGTTCACATAGCTACTTGCGGTTAGAGCATAGTGGAGGCGCGTAGTTAATTCACAGAGGCTTGCAGACTGAACGCTGTAAAGAATATGTACGTATGTATGTATGTATGTATGTATGTATGTATGTATGTATGTATGTATGCATTATGCACTTCCGAACGATGTCGGCAAGTAAGAGATCTCTGGCGACATATTTGGTGTTTACCCGACAAAATTAATTAAAACTCAGCTCAACTCACAAAACAAGACGCCATCTAGTAGAGTGAAACGGAACGTTAAAACTGACGCGCAGGCAGCCTAGTTGGCGTCGAATAGTAATGCCTGCACACGATAGCTGAAGTTATAAAATGGTTATTATTATTATTATTATTATTATTATTATTATTATTATTATTATTATTATTATTATTATTATTATTATTATTGGCCCACCTGGTGGCCCTGATCATTAAGGTGTGACGTCTATATGGTCTGACACCGTGGTTGGCCGGCAGGGTAGGAGAGGAGGTGGTATACAATGTCTTATCATTAGATCGCGTGCCAGAAGCCTGGATTAAATTGCAGACCTCTCCGCAGTGCTCATATGGAGTGAGGGCACGTTGATGGTCATTCGTCCGTCGGATGGGGACCTAAAGCCTTGAGCAGATCCCTTGGTGTTATCCGACAGGAGTAGGCTATGTCTCGGCACCGGGTTTCACCCTGTCTCTTCTTCTTCTTTATCGGTTTACTCTCCAGGATCGGTTTTTCCCTCTGACTCAGCGAGGGATCGCACCTCTATCGCCTCAAGGGCAGTGTCCTAGAGCGTGAGACATTGGGTCGGGGGATACCACTGGGGAGGATGACGAGTAGCTCGCCGAGGCGGCCTCACCTGCTATGCTGACCAGGGGCCTTGCGGGGGGATGGGAAGTTTGGAAGGGATAAACAAGGAAGAGAGAAGGAAGCAGCCGTAGCCTTAAGTTAGGTACCATCCCGGCATTTGCCTGGAGGAGAAGTGGGAAACCACGGAAAACGACTTCCAGGATTGGGAATCGAACCCCCCTCTACTCAATTGACCTCCCGAGGCTGAGTGGACCCCGTTCCAGCCATCGTACCACTTTTCAAATTTCGTGGCAGAGCCGGGAATCGAACCATGCCCTCCGGGGATGGCAGCTAATCACACTAACCACTACACCACAGAGGCGAATCTCTCCCTTCTTACTATCTTATATCACGTCATTCATTTAATCTCATTAACTTCTGTAATGAGGTTGTCGTCAGAAAGGGCATCCAGTCGTAAAAACTCGCTACGAAGACTCATCTGACCTCATATACAACCCCGTAGAGAAACGGGAAAAGGATTGGGTATACATACATACATTATTATTATTATTATTATTATTATTATTATTATTATTATTATTATTATTATTATTATTACCAACAACATCATCAGCAAGTAAAATCATGGAGTCAGTTAAATCTAAAGCACGCCGAAATGTGGAAACATCTTTCAAATATCATCCGTAGAGCGACTCTTGGCGATAGTTTTTGCCACACGCTTGCTGTCGATACTAATGTGGGTTGTTACTTTCATGACCGCCCTCAAGTGTTTAAGCCCTGTATGTTAGGCTCACAGTCCTCTCCCGCCCGAGATGGACTCGTCCGCTTGCACCATTGGCATACAGACAGATTCTAACCTGATGGCAGTTCTCCAACTATTCACAGTCCAATTTCCTTCGCACTTAATACATTTTACCTGGTTGTAGGGATCACGTCAAATGGGTTTAAAATTGTATATTCGAATGCTGTTCAAGAAACAGTCTCTCGATTTCGAACATCGCATTAAATAAGGCTGGGCTGAGTGGCTCAGACGGTTCTGGCCCCAACTTGGCAGGTTCGATCCTGGCTCAGTCCTGTGACATTTGAAGGTACTCAAATACGTGAGCCTCCTGTCGGTAGATTTACTGACACGTACAAGAACTCCTACAGGACAAAATTCCGGCACCTTGGTGTCTCCGAAAACAGAAAAAGCAGTTAGTGGGGCGTAAAGCCAATAATATTATTAAGATAGGGGGTCCATATTTCGTCCCCTTAGCAGATTTGCACTTGTAGAAATTCAGGAATATTTTGGACAAAGCTATGAATTTGTATATATGTTACTGAATATATTCTCCACTTATGGGCAATTTACAGTGACACTGTTATAACGTAAGGTAGTCAATATTTGACCGGGCCCGTGGTGTAGGGGTAGCATGCCTGCCTCTCGCCAGGAGGCCCTGGGTTCGATTCCCGGCCAGGTAGGGGATTTTCCTCTCGACCTTAGGGCTTGTTCGAGGTCCACTCGGCCTACGTGATTAGAAAATTGAGGAGCTATCTGACGGTGAGATGGCGGCCCGGTCTCGAAAGCCCAGAATAACGGCCGAGAGGATGCGTCGTGCTGACCATAGACCCCTCGTAATCTGCAGCCCTTCGGGCTGAGCAGCGGTCGCTGGGCAGGCCAAGGCAGTTTCAAGGGCGTTAAGTGCCGTGGGGTTTGGTTTGGTTTAAAGTCAATATTTGACAAAAAACCTAAACACTGGAAAAACTAAACTACCAAAAATGTGTTCGTAATTTCGTCCCCCACCAAATTTATGAAAAGTACAATTAATTTTAATATATTTTTCCTTTCTAACCACACCAAACACTTTCGCTATAACAAGGTCATTTGTGAAAAATGTTTCCTCAGTATTATTTTTAACACAGTCTTGTGGGATGTTAAACACTTTATTTGCACGTTTGTAACTCATTATCTTGTCCCTCGCTGCCTTAACAACCTGTTTGATAGCCTCCTTGTCCCACTGGTTTTCCTCATCTGAAAATAATAATAATAATAATAATAATAATAATAATAATAATAATAATAATAATAATAATAATAACAAATAAAATAAAGAGGGACGAAATTGCGAACATCCACCGATTTATGACAATGATCGCTACAGTAACTCACGCCTATCACCTCACTGTAGTCATTATACGTCAGGAACTACACCACAAGAGTGAAATGCAGTCCAGTATGTTATACACATATCAATGCTCACTCTAGGAATAGCAGGCTCTTAATTTGAATGCTACACTAACTCAGCTGAGCATGAAAAATGAATCCTCCTTGTACACGTAAACTAAACGTGGTGCACCTAACCAACTCTCACAACAAGACAACGGGATGAGGCTATGCGTGTGCGCGCGGCTAAACATTAGGTACCAAACGTGCAAACTGGAAATCCCTAGCGGGACGAAATTAGGTGCGGGGACGGAATTTGTTCCCCTACCTAATTCTTCTTCTTCTTCTTTTCCCACCACGTTTCCCACGCCTGTGGGGCCGCGGGTGCGAACTGCGACGCAAATGTGGATTTGGCCCTGTTTAACGGCCAGATGCCCTTCCTGACGCCAACCCTATATTGAAGAATATAATCACTATTTTGTGTTTTTGTGGTGGCTGGTAGTGTGTTGTGTGTATGTGAAGAGAAGAGTGTTGGGACGGACACAAACACCCAGTCCCCGAGCCAGAAGAATTAATCAGAAGCGATTAAAAACCCCGACCCAGCCGGGAATCGAACGCGGGACCCTGTGAATCGAAGGCCAGTACGCTGACCATTCAGCCAATGAGTCGGACTCCCCCCAACCTTATTATTATGATCTTAATTCGAAGTAGGTACTCAAAGTACCCACGTCGCTGCTGCTTTTCGGAGACGTGAAACTGTACTTTCAATTTTAGGAGTTAGTACACTCAAACATGATTCGCATTATTTCCACGCTTTTTAAAAAAAATTCCATTGAGGGGATGAAATTTACGTATGTGTTTGTGTCTATGTAAAGTTACGGAAGGCTGTATCGAATTTGCGGGGAATTTAACAAATGTTAAAATTACCACACGATCTCTGAAATTCCCTCAGACATAATTTTGAAATATTTAGATCTGTTTTGAGCAAACATTATAAGTTTACTGAACCAGAATGAAGTGACGTTTCTAATAATAATAATAATAATAATAATAATAATAATAATAATAATAATAATAATAATAATAATAATAATAATAATAATAATAATAATAATAATAATAATAATAATCAGATTTCAGGGTAAACCAGATCTTTCTTGGGCGATAAGATTTTGTCTCGACGCGGATGACCATCGTACCAGAGTTTTCGTTCTAAAGCGGATCACCACCGGAGGTGGGTCCGATGGTACGAAGAGCAATCTCAGATATTTTCAGGACTCTTTTGGCGATGCTGCAAGAAACATTAGTAGCCGCACAACAACTTGCTCGGTAAAGTGTACTTCCAGGGAATTCTGAGGCCTCAGGTAAATCCCTACATGAGGTGGCTCCAAAATGCTATGTTTGGACAAGATAATGGCCGCCCACGCACCGACCATGCTTCCCAGAACTGCCAACGTCCTGTTGACTCACTTCTTTGGTCTTTTCGTCCATAGAACATGGACGAGACCATTAGGAATGGAATCTGCGGCTATAATCGGATCTGAAGCGGAAGTTGCAGCAAGTATGGGACAGTTATCCAGTAGAGAACATTCACCGTCTCTACGACACCATGCCACTCCGAATAGCAGCATGTATAGGTTAGGGTCGGTGGTACTGAAAGGTGTCCGAATAAAAGGTAATTTGTTTTGCTGTCAACGGCCATAGCCGTTTTGAAACACCGGATCACGTGAGATCTTCGAAGTAAAGCAACATTGAGCGTGGTCAAGATTTGGATGGGTTGGCACGCGCTGTTGGTGGGGGGTAACGTAATGGAGGAGCGGACAGGACAGGAACTGGCCACCTTACCGTACGTAAACTCCGGCTCAGGCACACCTCTGCGGAGGTTCGGACCTGCCTTCGGGCAGAATACACCCTTACCTTTGTATTGCTGTTGTAATCAGTTATTTGAAATTAGGGATGTCTCACGAAATCATAACTTTCAGCAGTTCTACCTGCTCCTACCAAGGTGCAAGCACGGAAAAATACAAAGAAAGAAAAATAGTCGGCTTCTTACTGGGCATCTCTTAGAAATGTTGAGGAGAGTAGGGCAAAGAGAAATGTTATTGTTGGAGAAAGATACAGCAGCTACAAAGCCACAATGGCGGGGCTGAGTGGCTCAGAGGTTGAGACGCTGGCCTTCTGACTCAACTTGGCAGGTTCGATCCTGGCTCAGTCCAGTGGTATTTGAAGGTGCTCAAGTAAAGCAGCCTGATGTCAGTGGCCGGGCTGAGTGGCTCAGACGGTTAAGGCGCTGGCCTTCTGACCCCAACTTGGCAGGTTCGATCCTGGCTCAGTCTGGTGGTATTTGAAGGTGCTCAAATACGACAGCCTCGTGTCGGTAGATTTACTGGCACGTAAAAGAACTCCTGCGGGACTAAATTCCGGCAACTCGGCGTCTCCGAAAACCGTAAAAGTAGTTAGTGGGACGTAAAGCCAATAACATTAATTAGTTTATTAAACCCACAATGAGCAAGAAAAATCTGTCCGTTAAAAGTAATTGACTCTAGCAGTTTAAGTGAAGTATCTACACTCGAATCTTCTGAAGATGAAAGTGTACCATGTGGTTCTTGCGGGATCAGTTAATTTGATCGTAAATCAATCAAGAAAGGTGATAGGGATAAAGTGCGAGTCACCACCATCACCCAATGGTCCCAATAAAGGGTCATGCATGCTGCTATTCGGAGTGGCATGGTGTCGTAGAGACGGTAAATGTTCTATTGTGTATAACTATCCCATACTTGCCGTCGCCGGCTCGTCAGTTGTCATGCGGAGGCAACATATAAAATATATTTAAAGCCTGATGACTTCGTAAGTGAGATTACGTCGATTAGGATCATGCCGAATATTTGGGCACAGCATTCCAAGTATTTAGGTTAATGCGCAGCTCAATTTTTCAAGCCACGTTTTCCATTCGTTGCTCGTAGCTCAAAACTGTCCCAGAATTCGGATACAAGCATAATATTATCAGTGTAGAACAATGTGAGGTATGTTAATTTGAAGTCCCCAAGTTACGGCATAAAACGAAGAGTAGTGGTGACAAGACAGATACTTGGACACCCACTCGAAGTCCAAACGACTTGGTAATGCCAGCAATATAACGGATAGAGCTGGTACTGTTGTACAGGAACATTTAAAACTGGGACACCATGGGAGTGGAGGGAATACCAGTGGAGTTTATGTGGTGTCCGATCAAATGGTTGTACACTGCTATATGTCTATGAAGGGTATAGTCTAGAGATACACAGATATTTATACCTAATGTTTGAACTATGAAATTTTCGGGAAAAGTCTTCTAAATCTAATGGAGATATGATTTTAAACAGACCATGAAAAAATATTCTTATGAGACCTTCAAAATGTATGTTTTCCTTTAAGTTCCACTACAATTTTATTGAAAATTTGGAACTGAGTAGATAAGGCACGTTCAAAACATAATGTTTATTGATTTTCTGTATACTATTTATAATCTGAGATATAGGTAATTTTGGTAAAGACAATTCCTACTGCCTGAAAAATACTGCGATCAAAAATTCCATACACAGGTTTTGTAATATAACTATAAAACAAACGTTTTTAAACTTAAAGGGAATATTACATCATAAAAATGAAAAGATGTTTTATAAAATTAAACGGAATGTCATAGGTGGAAAATTAATCCAATATGCATGATGGTAAATTTGGTAAGAAAGGAACAAGGTCAGATATAGTTTTCTCTGTTGAATTGTTACGCAAACACTTTCAGAACCATATGTTTCCATAAAAATGACCAAAATATCCATTTTTATCTTCAAACTGTCTCCTTAAACGTTAAATTAGCTAATTATTTACTTTGTGGTATATCAAGTGTATTCTGAGCACCTAACATAACAATGCTGACCAGGACAATTTGGTTGTTCACAAAATCGTCTTCTTAAATCTGTACGTCCCACTAGAGCTCCTCTCAACCATGAGTTGTGAGTTATGCATTTTTACTTTTTTCGTTTTTTGCAAAATACACAACTACAAAAGTGGGCGACAGAAAAGGCCGAACCAGTCAATTTCGGATTTCTAATCTTCTCATACAGCATATCGTGGTTCTTTAACTTAGTAGGAAACGATTATTTGTATCGAATATGTTAATTTGGTGAACATATCCTGTAGTCAGTTTTAGTAAAATAAAAATATAGAAAAAGGCGAATTAGTCAACTTACGCGCTCCTCCTGGCATGATCACAGAACGCAACCCGCCTTCCAGTTGGGCTCGGTAAGTTGCCGATCCCTGGACGTCTCGGCGTATACTGGTACTCTTGCCCGGGCCACGGTTACACCAATAAAACCACGCAATTTTAGTATTATAAACGACGTGGCAATAGTCGTTTATGTCATAATGTGCTATTTGCAAATGAAAAGTTATTTACCCTATTTCTTTTAAAACTTCCATACAATTTTAACATATTATGTATCTAAATTTTAAACTACTGTTACGAATTGGTTCGGACAAAGGACCATAGAACAGTACAAACATTTAACGAGTGCTGCTTCTTCACACTCCTTCATTTAAGATTCTGCGAACTGTCTATACAAAGACCCAAGTAACGAGTAGTACTTACCCTATTTCACTCAGCATAAATTGCACATCCATTTCGACAGAACACGTAAGCATACACTAATGATGTACGTGTATTCCTCCATATGTATACTGAAAAGTCACTCGTCACGACGTCATTTCAGCGGACGAGCAAGTAGTACCGTGTGAGATGCAATCATTGGCGGATTTTAGATTCGACGTCCTATGCAGATGGTAGGCAATTTGCGTACAACTTCTGTAGTAAAGGGGGAGACAATTTTTGTTCTTAGGTAGAGGTAAACAGCCCCTTTGGAGGTAACCCCGGTTAATATGAGAGGACACCTTTCTCAATCCTGAAGACCATCCAATAACACAGGTCATCAGACAACCCCAGAGTATCCACTTCCCGTGGTCGGACATTCCCTGCCTGTAATAAGAAGCGACTAAAAGGCACTCTCACCTTGGGAGAGTGTTTTTTAAATATATTTTAATTTACAATTTGACTTACGTCGTACGACACAGATAGGTCTTATGGTGACGATAGGATAGAAGTAAGAAGGAAGCGATTGTGGCCTTAATTAAGGGGTGAAAATGGGAAACCATGCTCAGGGCTGCCGACAGTGGGGTTCAAACCCACTATGTCCCGAATACAAGGCGATAGCTACGTGACACAAACTGCGCAGGCACTTACTCGGTTGGGAGAGAGGGATGATGATCGCAGAACCCCTAGTTAAGTCTGAAATGACTTCCATTTTCTTACGATAGTCTCCTCACAGTCATCCTACCTTCATGATCTTTAATATTCAACTCTTGTTCCCTGCAGAGTCCGACGGGATAGTCAGAAGGTGGCCTTCCACTTTCTTAAATCTTCCGACTAAATCATAGCCGCTCTTCTGCAGAAATGTTAAGCTTTTCTCGGCTCTTGGGGGCGGACGTGGGAGGTGGCGTGTGACCTTCGTCCTTGATTTGAATATCTTGAAGCAGAGCCTGTGAATATCATCTTTATTTTTCCCACCCTCTTGTCAACGACAGCTTTTTCGTCGAGGCTACGACTGGAGTTAGAATTTCACCCAAATATGTTATTTTCTTGGTCACGTAAATAGTCCCTACTGGATGCCATTACTTGAACCGAATCTGTTCTGTTTAAGTTCATATATTCTGTTTATTCGAAGGAGATTTGTAGAACTTCTCTTTCAGTTGTTTACTTACGGTCTTGATTTATCCAGTAGCAATTTCTACATATTATTATTATTATTATTATTATTATTATTATTATTATTATTATTATTATTATTATTATTATTATTATTTTGCGCGGTTTCGGTTACATAAGTGTCAGATGGCATTCGGGAGATAGCGTGTTCGAAATCACTGTCGGCAGCCCTGAAGATGGTTTTTGCATGGTTTCCCATTTTCACAGCAGGCAAAGCTACTGTCGCTTCCATGCAACTTTAAGTCCTTTACTGTCCCATTGTTTCCAAAAGACCCATCTGTGTCGGTGCGACGTAAATCAAATTGTATTTATTGTATTTTTTTAAGAAACAGACCTCCCGTACCTGTTCATCTTGATTGGAGAATGCATTTCTTGACTCTTCAGACCACTTCGTGTAATTCGTTTTCTCACTCTTTTTTAGAATATAATTTATTCTGTGTACCCAGGTTCTGAACATACGTGAAGCAGTGTCTCAGAGGCACCGGCCAGATCCTCCTTCACTGGAATGGCCCATGGAGCGGTACATTTCCAAGCAATGAGAATATTGAGAATTCTGGGTGGTAATCGAGAGACAAGACTGTGAAACATGAGATACCGAGCTCGATAGCTGCAGTCGCTTAAGTGCGGCCACTATCCAGTATTCGGGAGATAGTAGGTTCGAACCCCACTGTCGGCAGCCCTGAAAATGGTTTTACGTGGTTTCTTATTTTCACACTAGGCAAATGCTGGGGCTGTATCTTAATTAAGGCCACGGCCGCTTCCTTCCCACTCCTAGCCCTTTCCTGTCCCATCTTCGCCATAAGACGTATCTGTGTCGGTGCGACGTGAAGCAACTAGCAAATAGAAACATGAGATGATTCTTCCTTATACTTATAACAAGTGAGAGCTTTCCAAATTTAGAATACAGATCTGCATTCACCCTCTGAATTTTGACTTGGGCAAAGGGCCTTTCGTAGGAATTTCCTGTCTTATATTAGGTTTCTCTCCATCTCACCGTAGTGAGTGAGGGTCAAGCACTCAGCGGCATATACGGCTTCTGGGGATACTACTGTGATGAAGTGACTATTTAGTCTGGCATGAGTTCGACCTGGACTGTTTCCATACGTTCCCACTTATTATTATTCTCTGTCGTTTAGCCCTACTGAGGACCACGGGGCTCGTATCTAATCTTTGGTAGAGTTGTAGCTTTCTTCTTCTTCCTATACAGCTTCATTTGCTGACTATGAGCCAGCTTTCTCTCCTGTCCACTTAGTTTCTGTAGTCTTCTTACTTGTAAGGGACGTTGAGAAAACTCCCTGTCGGATGGCTTGAAGGAACGGTAGTCGGTCAATGAGTTTATCCCAGTGGGATATCTAGTTGTTCCATATCCGACTTAACTGACGTGATCCTTTTGTTTTTATTATTATTATCATCATCGAGGGAAAAGATGTTCGCCATGCTGAGGACTACCGGATTAAAGGTAGATTATTAAAAGTGTTGACAACTGGGATGCGGTGAGAATTGATGGTAAAATGTCTTCTTGGTCCAAGGTACTTACAAGAGTTAGACAAGGCTGTAATCTTTCACCTTTGTTCTTCATGGATCATCTACTGAAAGGTACAAAGTGGCAGGGAGTAATTCAGTTAGGTGGAAACGTAGTAAGCAGTTTCGCCTGTGCCAATGACTTGGTCTTAATAGCAGACTGTGCTGAAAGTCTACAGTATAATATCTTGGAGCTTATCAATAGGTGGAATTACGATATGAAAATTAGACTTTCCAAGAAAAAGTTATATCATCAGGTAAGAAGCCTCAGACAATTGAATGTCAGGTTGGAAATACAAGGCAGGAACAGGTAGATAATTTAAAGCATTTAGGATGTGTATTCTCCCATGATGGTAGTAATGTAAGTGGGATTGAATCAAGGTGCTGCAAAGCTAATGCAGTGAGCCAGCAGTTGCGATCAACAATATTCTGTAAGAAGGAAATCATTTCTACAATGAAACTCTTATTACACGTTGGCGGGGCAAGCAAATGAACACAAATACTGGTAGCGTTAAACTTCTAAGATTTTATTAATTAACTTCTTAATCTACACATTAACACACTCAGGTATATCATAACTTACACATCACTGTACAGATCACACAGTTACACAGTTACACAGTTTGCTCTCTCTCTCTCTCTCTCTGTTCCTTCACACTAATTCACACTCGGTCTGTGACCACTAGCAATCACTAGCTCTCGTTGCCGCTGTCACAGTCCTCAGTTTACAGCCTGCACACGTCAGTCTCGCAGTTCAGGATGACGTACGCGTAGAACCTTGGTTCCCTGTTCCCTGCCGATATCCAGTCTCTTCCACGCCACTTCACAGCGGCTGGCCCAACAGTCGCACATACGGCGACAGATATGTGGAACGAATACTCACTTCCCGGACAGAACACTGTCGACAGGTTGTCAGCCCACTCTCAGACTGTCGACAGTCAACTCACCGACTAAGCTCAACCAACTCACACTGAACCCACAACAACAACTGAACCGCTAACTCCTTGCTGGCAAGTCTCGCGTGCTTTATATACATTGCGCACTAGAAGCCCGTGGTAATCTCTGGACATGGAAGGGTCTCGGTTCATGGTTCTCGTCGTTTCTGCACCCCTCGAGGCCTCCAGCGACGTAGCGGCTATGGCAGTAAATGTAGCAGGGTCTGACCAATGCGCGCCGGCTCTCTCCCTTCAGTTTGGTTATGCGGCGAGCAGCAAGGCTGCAGCGCGGTGATGTCACTGGTGGCGGGGCCATAATGGATCGCTCTCCCTCCAGTCTTGCTGTACAAAACGGCGAACATACCACACTGTATTTACACCGGTCTGTTTTCAGACCAACTTTGCTTTACGGGAGTGAAAGCTGGGTGGATTCAGAATATATTATTCATAAGTTAGAAGTAAAAGAGATTAAAATAGCGAGAATGGTCGCTGGTACATACAGTTGAGAACAATGGAAGGAGGGTACTCGGAATGAGAATATAAAGGCCAAATTAGGAATGAACTCGATTGACGAAGCTGTACGCATAAACCGGCTTCGGTGGTGAGGTCATGTGAGGCGAATGAAGGAGGATAGGTTGCCTAGGAGAATCATGGACTGGGTCGTGGAGGGTAAAAGAAGTAGAGGAAGACCAAGACCAAGACGACAACGGTTAGACTCGGTTTCTAATTATTTAAAATAAGAGGTAGGCTATAGGACTAAACGAGGCCACAGAGCGAGTTACAAACAGAGGATTGTGTCGGTGTTAAGTAAATTCACAGAAACTTGCGGGATGAACACCGAAAGGCATAACAGTCTATAATGAAGACGGATGTATTATTATCGATGCTTTTCTCCGGCGGTACGCAATCCCGCTTCCTTTCTACTTCAAAAGTTTAAAAGAATGCGTTTTATTTACAGCACAATGAATTATAAATATTCCGGCAGACGGAACTGTGTTCACTTTCTTGTTCAATTCCATTACTCTTAAGGGAACAGTCTGGAGAAAATATTGGATATTTCGCTAATTTTTCTGAAAACATGGTTCTGGAAGCTTTTTAAGAACGATTCGGCACAGTAAACTACATCTAACACCGTTTATTTCCTCAACGATTTCCAGTTTTACACACCGAATTTCATTTTTCTCCTGTAATACTCCGTTTAGCTCAACAAAACGTTTATGCTATTTCGAATACGTCTCTGCATTCACCCTCACCCCGGCCGATTTCGGATTGTTCGGACCTCTCTGGCAGTCGTGGGAGGACGGAAAATGTACAAGAACCAAAAATGAACATACCGTAGTCAACTATGGAATCAATAGAATGCTGTATTGGACAATACAATAATGAATTCAACTCCGTCATTAGTTAAATTTGTTAGAATTATGCTACTTCCAAAAAGTTACGAAAAGAGGACCAATGAGATAAATGTATACATACTAATTTCTGTAATTTGAGTTAAAACTCGCTTATATGCACTGTAAGCAATGGAAACTATAACATTTAGGACTATTCAATCCAATGATTAAATATTACTTAAATGTGTAGGCCTACTTCATGTTTTTATTTTCGTCGCGCCGACACAGAGAGGTCTCATGGCAAGTGTGGGACAGGAAATGGCTAGGAGTGAGGAGGAATCGACCGTGGCCTTGACTAAGATACACCTGTACTCAGGCCATTTGCCTGGTGTGAAAATGGGAAACCACGGAAAACCATCTTCAGGACTTCAGACAGTGGGGTTCGTATCCACTGCTAGTGGTTTAACGTCGCACTGACACATCAAAGGTTTTCGGCGCCACAAGGATAGAAAAGGGTCTGGTGTGAAAATAGAAAACCACGGAAAATCATCTTCACGGCTGCCGACGGTGGGATTCGAACCCACCATCACTTCATTTCTTTATTTTAGCATTATTATTTTAAATGTATATGCAATTATTTTTATATCCCTAATAAATAATGTTATTGGTTTTTACGTCCCACTAACTACTTTTACGGTTTTCGGAGACGCCGAGGTGCCGGAATTTTGTCCCGCAGGAGTTCTTTTACGTGCTTTTACGTGCCGGTAAATTTACCGACACGAGACTGGCGTATTTGAACACCTTTAAATACCACCGGCCTGAGCCTGGATCGAATCTTCCATCTTAGGCTCAGAAAGCCAGCGCCTTAACCGTCTGAGCCACTCAGCCCGGCTTCGATATCTATGCCATGCTTTACAACTATGTTGTTCTGTCCGCAACATGAGCTCAAGTCCAGAGGATCTTTCACACAGTAAATAAATAAATAAATAAATAAATAAATAAATAAATAAATAAATAAATAAATACTTTAAGGAGATGGGTGGAATTAAATGATCACAATGTAATTGTCAGTGAGGAGAAAGGTAACGCCCCTAACGAGAGCAGGGCGCACAGAGACGCCCATTTTAGTTGGTCCCCACCGACACTATTTTTAGGCCAGGACCGAGTTAATTTGAGGAGAGAGCTTTGGTGGTACGATCGCGCCACCTCTCCTTCGCCAGAGCCGCAACGGACTCCGCGGACTCCACATTCCAGCACACGTAGCTCCGGCCCGCTCCACTTCTATTTCGCCAGTGTGAGTTGAGTGTCAAGTGCAGTGTTTAAGTGCTGTAAAGTGCTCCCACTAACCTCCTAACTCCTCAGCAAGTGAACCAGTGGTGGAAGGCTAAGTTTCACTAATTTATCTGTAAGCTAGTGAATATCTTGTTTAATTGCTCCTAAAGTTCCGGATTGTGGTGCGAATAAGGAAATAAAGAGGCTCTTCTTTTTGTGTAGTGCGACATCAAGACGTGTATCATAGTGGAATTTTCGTAAGACGGTGCATCAGCAGCAAGAAAGTTTGTGAAACTCATTCGCCGGTAATTTGGTAAATAGTGGACACGTTTCTCACAACCATTTCCCTACATCACATTTATACTATCTGTTCCTTTAGATCGAATTCACGAAGAGGAGTTTACACTCTTACCTCTAATATGGCTCTGGAAACGCTGCATGGCTGTGATAAGAGCAGAGAGGTTCACCTCACACAGAAGACATAGAATATTTGGAATTGCACACAACTTTACACACACTACAGGGATTAAAACCTGGATTCGAGGTTTTTCAGCCTAAGCAAGAACATTTGAGGAGCTATCTGATAGTGAGATAGCAGCCCCTGTAAAAAAAGCTAAGAACAACGGCCAAGAGGATTTGTCACGCTGACCACGCGTAATCTGCAGGTCTTCACTTGGTAGGCCAAGGACCATCAGGGATGTAGTGCCATATAGTCTGATTTCTTTGTGTAGGGAGGGAGGTGGTTCTACATGAATTTTAGTAAGCTTTCAGGTCAAAAACCTAAGTTCAAAACTACTGGTTAGTTTCTTACGGGGAGAATTGCACACATATATTTAACACCAAGCTCTACAGCATAAGTTGTGGCGTAAGGCCTCTAGAGAGGCCTGGTGCATGTCTTTCTAGTTGACGCCTATAGGTGACCTGTGCATCAGTGAGGACGGATGAACTCTAATGTCGAAGATGGCACACACATCCAGCCCTCGAGCCGTTAGAATTAACTAATTAAGCTTAAAATAACCGACACGGACGGGAATCGAACCCAGGACCCCAGCAACTAACCATTTAGCAGGACTACAGCATAAGTTGAAGAAGAAAACACTCGTGTCTGTACATTTATAAATTACAGTGATCACTGAAATAAAATAACAATAACTTTTGTTATATAAAATAAGATTCGCATGCATACATTATAATAGGTCAATGTTGCTTTTGTGATTGGGAATTGAGATCAGAATAGTAGTAAAAGAGCATACAGCTCAGTTTTAACTCCAAATTTCTGTCATCTACTCCGGGAGCAGCTAATGAATGTTCATACTGCTTGCAATCAGCCAACTACCAGATCAGCGATGAAACTACAATTAATAACGAGATGTCAGATATGCGCCATATTTGCTTGTATTGTTGCTGATAACCTTGTTGTTTTGTGCACGATAATGTCACCAATCATCTGGCACTCACAGCTTGATACCAACATAAACACAATTCAAAGAAATTTATGCAGAAACCGAACTGTTCAGAGAAAACCCATATCCATTTTATTATTATTAAATCCGTTTACTCTCCAGGGTTGCTTTTACCCCCGGATTCAGCGAGGTATAGCACATCTACCTCCTCTAGGGCAGGGTTATGGAGAGAAAGATAGTTGGTCGGGGATACAACTAGGAAGGAGGACAAGTACCTCACCCAGTCGGCCTCACCTGGTGTGCTGAACAGGGGCCTTGTGGGGGATAGGAAGATTGCAATTTGCTTTACTTCGCACCGACACAGATAGGCCTTATGGCGATGATGGGATAGAAAAGGGCTAGGAGTGGGAAAGAAGCGGCCGTAGCCTTAATTAAGGAACAGCCCCAACATTTGCTTGGTGTAAAAATGGGAAACCACGGAAAACCATCTTCAGAGCTGCCGACAGTGGGGTTCGAACCCACTATCTCCCGAATGCAAGCTCACAGCTGCGTGTCCCTAAGTCGCCCGGTTGGGAAGATTGGAAGGGATAGACAAGGAAGAGGGAATGAAACGGCCGTGGCCTTAAGTTAGGCACCAACCGAGCATTTGCCTGGAAGAGAAGTGGTAAACCACGGAAAACCATTTCGAGTATGGCTGAAGCGAGAATCGAACCCGCTCTACTCATTTGACCTCCTGAGGCTGAGTGGACCCCTTTACAGCTTTCGCGCCACTTTTCAAATTTCGTGGCAAAGCTGGGAATCGAACACGGACCTCAGAGGGGGGGGGGGGGGGACAGCTAATCACACTGACCACTACACCATTTTATTCCGCGTAAATTTACCCGCTGCCGGCATTTGAAGTCAGAACTAACATCTTTGAATTTATTATTAAAAGTAAATAATGTCTACCGATGTCTTTTCATTACGGTGCAAAGAGTCCGGCCCCACGGTGTAGGGGGGGCAATGCGTCCTCCTGTCACCCGGCGGCCCCGGGTTCGATTCCCGGCCTGGTCAGGGGTTTTTAATTGTAAATGGTTAATATCCCTGACTTGGAGACTGGGTGTTTGTGTCGTCCTTAACGTTCCTTAACGTTTCCAAAAGATCTGCAGAGGTCGACGCCACGAACAATTTTTTTTTTTTTTTTTTTGGTATAAAGACATGGAGAATATTGCTGGAAACATTACACTGCATTATTACTGTACGTCGTCTTCATATTATCCTTTAATTCATTTTTATTATCTTCCACTCGTGGTTTCGTCCGCGCGGGCATAGTTCCCAACACTAAGAAAAGTATTCAAGCATGCAGGATAGAATATAAAATATATACATCCAATGTGTGTGTGGAGAATGCGTGGACAGCAAGTACGTTACTTGGGAGTGATTAACGTCATACTAACTTAGTGTTATGTATGTCCTGCGTACTTAAGAGCTTTGAAAACAACGACATTTACGTTTGTTATTCATCGAATCTCATTCCTATCCACGGCATACTAAATACACTCAATTCAAATTATTCAAGAAAAGAAAAAATAGAAGCATTGTGGATAGGATCACTTTAATCATCACACAAAAATTAAAAATGTTATGAAAGAAATGTAAAATAACAAACACAGCACAGACTCACAGCGCAGAAAGACACCATACAATCTTCTTGTGTCTTACCCGCAGGATCAATCATCTACAACATAACTTCTACAGCAGAAGTAAATTTCTCGTAAGAATACACGGCACAGGGAATATACGGTAAAGATTCACCCTATTTGCTGAGTAACTAAGTGAGGAAAACAGAAGAAATGCATAATAAATGGTTTGATGGAAACTGAAATCGTCAGTAACTGTTCGTAAATAGAACACCTGAAGACAGCCGTAAAGAACATACCCGGCTTTATACCTCGGTTAACACAGTATATGGCAGTAAGCTCAATTTCCTGCCAAACCGTTTAGAATTACGAAAACAATTCATGTGAACACTTTTGTAGGAAATTTAATTCTAAATATTGTACCTGTTCTCCTTTCCTGATAAGACTAACAGTTTGCCCATTACTTTGGTTTTTATCGAGCAAAACCCGTACCATAACACGTAAAAGCAGGCGGTTTTCGAGGAAAACTGTTGAGTTAAGAACAAAATGCATGTGAACTTGTTTTTGCTTTGTGTGTGTGTTGAAATTTGATATCTAAATACATTTGTTGGGCTCCAGGTATCCATTTTCCTCCGACTTGCTTCACATTTTCTTGATCATAATAATGTTATTGGCTGTACGTCCCACTAGCTACCTTTACGATTTTCGGAGAGGCCAAAGTGCCGGAATTTAGTCTCCCAAGAGTTTTTCACGTGCCAGTAAATCTGCCGACACGAGGCTGACGTATTTGAACACCTTCAAACACCACCGGATTGAACCAGGATCGAACCCGCCAAGTTCGAATCAGAAGACCAGCGCCTCAACCGTTTGAGCCACTTTAACGTCATGTTTTCTCTATCTGCACGGGCCCTTAAAGAGAGACCTTATAGAAAGTACCGGTAGCATATGTTTTATTCCATTTCATACTCTACTATAATTAAGTCAGATACACCTACTATAGTCGTTTAGACGTGATGATTCTACAAACAAGTAAATACATTTTAACATTTATTATAGTAGTAGGGATGGTTAGTCGATTCGAGTCCCGTTGGTGGAAGACATTTTCACTATCAGAATGTTGGCCAGGATAGTAGAGGTGGTGGAATACGATTCCTGCCCGCCCGGGGGCCAGTCTTTTGCGGTCACCATGGTTAGCCGGTTCGAGTCGAAAAAGTTTACCATCAGAATGTTGGCCGGCAGGGTAGTAGAAGTGATCGTATACAATTTCTAATCACTAAATTACGTGCCAAAAGCCAGGGTTAAATTCCAAACCTCTCCAGTGTTCATATGGAATGAGGGAGGGCATATTATCCTGTTGATGGAGATTCATCCGTCGGATGGGGACGTTAAACCTTGAGCAGACACCTTGGTGTTATTCAACAGGAGTAGGTTATGTACCGACACTGGGTTTCACTCTCTCAAGTACCTTACCATCACACTACAGAACACACAACGTGCAACTGTCACACTGGACACTGAAACACATGCACTCGCGTATAATCTTCAAATCTGAGGCAAGGAGTGAGTGACTCTTTGACCAAAGATGGTACGCACAAATAAATGAAGATCGCAAACCAGGCATTAACGTGGCCAATGGATCGGGTTTGTTTTATTTTGCTAAATTATTTAACGTCGCATTAACACATCGAAGGCGAGGTAAGGGGTGGAAAGTGATAGGATTGGGATGGTAGCGTTTGTGGCCTTAATCAAGGTACAGCACCGGCATTTGGTGTGGAAATGGAAAACCACGGAAAACCATCTTCAAGGCTGCCGACGGTAGGCTCCAAACTCACCATCTCCTGAATACAAGCTCACACCTCACCGCACGGCCAACTCGCACGATCCAATGGATCGTATCCAAGTGCATTACAAACCACACACATATTAACAGAGGCAGTAGGGATTTTTGTAAATGGTCATCATCATCATCATCATCATCATCTGTTTCCCTCCAGGTTCGGTTTTTCCCTCGGACTTAGCGAGGGATCCCACCTCTACTGCCTCAAGGGCAGTGTCCTGGAGCTTCAGACTCTTGGTCGGGGGATACAACTGGGGAGTATGGCCAGAACCTCGCCCAGGCGGCCTCACCTGCTATGCTGAACAGGGGCATTGTGGAGGGATGGGAAGATTGGAAGGGATAGGCAAGGAAGAGGGAAGGAAGCGGCCGTGGCCTTCCGTGGGAAACCACGGAAAACCACTTCCAGGATGGCTGAGGTGGGAATCGAACCCACCTCTACTCAGTTGACCTCCCGGGGCTGAGTGGACCCCGTTCCAGCCCCCGTACCACTTTTCAAATTTCGTGGCAGAGTCGGGAATCGAACCACTACACCACAGAGGCGGACTTTTTTAAATGGTACTGATTTTTAGTCTAGGTTGGTTACATTGAGTCTTTTATGAAAGCTAACAGAAATTCGGTAGGGTGTTACCTACACGTCTGTTCGCTGTTAGCTGTGGGTGGAGTATAACACTTTTAGCCTCGCTAGTGTTGAGTTTCCAGAAGCGTCTTTCAATCGTCCCGTGTAGTGAGCTAGCCTAAAATAGCCTCTCCCATTGCACTCGACGTCAGCACCAAATGGATACCCACCAGTTATATTTAGCATGGCTTAGGAGCCAAAAGGTGTAGGAGCCAAATCACCGCTTTTCAACAAGAAACAATATCAAGAAGCCTTTTTTTATATATGCAAAAGACAACAAGCTACCACCACTTGTTTTTAAAATAAGTTAATTACTAATAAATGTGAATTAACACTGAACCCTAGAGTGATGTTAACTTTAGTTTCATTAACCTTGATACAGTTTACTTCCCATAACTGGAATAATTGCAATAAATAATTTATTACATTTCCTACTATACTGCATGAATTGGAATGATTTAGTTGCGCAATATCTTATAGCGAATCAGTGGCGTGGGCAGAATTCCGTCAAGGGGGGATTTTGAGAATGGTTATTCACTTGGAATTTACCGGCATTTTAATTATTTTACAACTTCTACTAGGTCTCAGACACATCACTGAATATATTAAACATAACTTATTTAAATTATGAAACTTGTATGATTAAAACAGCCGGCCCCGTGGTGTAGGGGTAGCGTACCTGCCTCTTACCCGGAGGTCCCGGGTTCGATTCCTGGCCAGGTCAGGGATTTTTACCTGGACCTGAGGGCTGGTTCGAGGTCCACTCAGCCTACGTGATTAGGCTATTGAGGAGCTATCTGACGGTGAGATATGGGCCCCGGTCTCGAAAGCCAAGAATAACGGCCGAGAGGATTCGTGCTGACCACACGACACCTCGTAATCTGCAGGCCTTCGGGCTGAGCAGCGGTCGCTTGGTAGGCCAAGGCCTTTCAAGGGCTGTAGTGCCATGGGGTTTGGTTTGGCTTGATTTTTTTATGATTAAAACAATGTGGTTTTGATTTCTTACATATTTCTCCATTTCATGTCTATTTACTTTTTTTAAAATAGTCGTTTAACGTCGCATTAACTCACAGATTTTCAGACTCTCAGGGATGGGAAAATGACGCGGTCTTAATTAAGGTACAGCCCCAGAGTATTTGCTGGGAAACCCCGGAAAACCATCTTCAGGGCTATCGACGGTGTGAAGCAAATCCCGTGTCCCGAATGCAAGCTCAGAGCTACACGATCCGAAACAGCACAGCCAACAACAGTCATCAATGATCTGCATTTAAGGCTGTCGCCCAGGTGGCAGATTCCCTATCAATTGCTCTCGGTTTCAGTCTATTATTGTGTTAATAAAATCAACATAATGTGATCATATTCACTGAAGCTGAAAATGGAATGTTTATCATTGCTGAGAGATTTGGAACTTCAGTCTACCCCTAATCGTCCAACACTATGCACATGTATTTTTAAATTTTAAATAATGGATAGAAAATTCATAACCCGCGGTGTTACAAATAATGCAACGAAAACTAAAATAGGCCCGCACTTCCTTTCTGAACTTATGATAGAAATGAAGCATTTGTTGACTGAAACATGCTGAACTAGAAGTTAAATCTTTTAAAATGTACCGGTAGGTACTTTAAATTGTAAGTCTTAAGGCGCTCACCCTTCTTGCAATGCAGCATTAAACACACACTTGCGTATCGGCATGTCGAATCTTCTATCGCATAACCGCTGGTACCTACACAGTCTTCAACTGTCGCTGATTAGAGAATGAACCGAAGAGAAAGAAATGAATGTAGTGGAACTGTTATGTCCCTGTTTTTTTTCCTTTTTTTTTTCTTCTCCCAATGCACGATGCCTATCAAATCAAAAGCATTCCTTCTTTAAGTCAGTGTTAGCCTATTACATACGTCTCCTTTTTCCCGAACTTGGCCTCTATTTCGTTAGTAAAAACGGCATTCAACCGGTTTTCTTTTCAAATATTCAAATTAAAAAGTCCGGGTTTTCCAAGTTTACTATAAATCCTTAAAATTTAAAATGTTAGGAAGAAAATTATAACCGAAGTACGGTAACAATCGTTCGAAATCGCAAAAACAATCTTGTCTCACACACGTCGCACAGGTTACAATACCGTATATTAATCGCCCTGAATGATTTTGTTTTGCTATTCCAGCCCATAATATCAATGTAGAAACTATGGTCTAAATGAGGTTATGAGCACAATAGTGGCCTAACCAACATTTGTGGATTAAGTGTGTATCAGCCTATAATAGCACTTTATGGCACCGGAATCCAGTGCACAAGCTTATTGTTGTGCTGAAACGTAGTGCATGCTGGCGACAGACGGCTTTGGCCATTCTAGGCACTGAGCTTAGGCTATTAAAAGCAGGTGCCGCACTTCATCCAAAGCCCACCTGGTGGCCATGATTATTAAGGCGTAAAATCTATATGGTCTGACACTGTGCTTAGCCGGTTAGAGTCCCGTAGGTCGAAAATAATTCATCTTCAGAATTTTGACGTATAGGAGAGGGGGAAATACCAAGGAAGTGTAAAGAGATAATGTACAAAATGGGTTATGTTATATCGATAACCTCACAAAATGTATTATACATCCACATTGACCTATGCGGCTGAGACCTGGACAATGATAAGTAGGGAGGAGAGTAGAATTTAAGCCAGTGAAACAAAATACCTAAGAAGAATGATAGAAAAGACAAGGGAAGTCAGATTGAGAAATGAAGATGTGAGAAAGGAAGTCAGAATGGAAAGTTTAAATGAGGGAATTCAAAGGAGTAAACTAAGATGGTTTGGGCATATAAAGAGGATGGAGGAGGAAAAAATACCCCAATAAAGAGGAGTGCAAGAAAAAAACTGGACTGGGACAAAATGATGGAAGAGGAATGGTGGAAGAAGAGAGGAAGGTGGTGAAGTGCCATAAATGTCCCGACCCAGTAAGAGCTGGATAAGGGAAAAGGAGGAGGATGATGATGATAATTTATAATGCTGTAATACATTAATGCAAGCATAGAATACTTTACCCTTTCTAACAAAATGGAGCAAACAGGACTCTGTGACAACAAGTAGAAAAATGGTACTGTCCAGAACAGGGTGTCCGGTCATTTTACATAAGTTATTATGTACAGCTACACACTTTTTGCAATAAACAGGGGAACCACAATGCAGTGTCCAAATGGCAGCTTTTCTTCATTAGTTCATTCAACACATCTTCTGAATTTAGAGACTGTAATGTTCAGGGGTGCCAAGCCATTCATCCTAGTATTTCCAATGTGTATTTAGATGATGTAATGTTGAAAAAAAAAATCATCTACAGTATATGTGTTGATGCAGGCAGCACAGATAGAATTCCTACCAATGTAAATACATTTGCAGTTGCATATGATGACATGCAATTTTTCTGTACCATTATTTTAACTTGGTGTTCAAATCGTCTTGGCAGCCACTTTTATCATTGGCATAAAAGTCTGTGTGTAAACAGAAGGCCGAAGAATGGTATCTTCACTAGACTATTATTGTTTCTGGTTTGACTTGTTACTTTGAATGTGAGAAACTGAGGAGGAGATTCAATTAATCATCATTCAGTGATCACTGGTCTGTAAATATTTGGCGCAAAGGGTTTTCTGGTGTAGGAGACAGTGAACTGAAATAAACTGTTAGAAGCTCTGGGAGGCATTTTTTCTTATTGCATTACTCATGTTTGCAAATTTAGTCTATTAACTGGTTAGATACAAGGCATTTTGGGTTAAAGAAAGATTATTCCAGTAAGGCTTTACTTGTAGTTTTCAACTCGTTACCGCAGATATTTTACATTCAAGAGCTCAGCACTGCTGTTGTGCTACCCATGGTCTTTGATAGGGTAGATCATGGGAGATATCTAGGGATATTATACTAGATGAAAGAGTAGTTGAATGGATGGCTAATTTTGTAGAAAATAGAACTCAGAAAATAAAAGTAGATGAAGGATTATTTGATCCTATAATGATTAAGAGGAGGGTACCACAAGGTAGTATTACTGAAATATGTTCTTTTAATAAATATTATAATGGTAAACTGGGTAAAAAGTCAGGTTGTAAGTTTTACAAAGAATTCCTCACAGTTATAATTACTGTACTGATAGAGTGAATCTTACAGGGAGCACTGTTAAGTTCCTAGGTGTTAATATAAAGAAAGATCTTCATTGGGGTAATCACATAAACATGATTGTAAATAAAGCTTACAGATCTCTTCATATGGTTATGAGGGTATTTAGGGGTTTAGTAAGGATGTAAAGGAGAGGGTGTGTTACTGGTAAGATCCCAATTAAAGTATGCTTCCAGTACACTGAACCCTCACCAGGATTATTTGA
The DNA here is from genome assembly GCF_040414725.1 of Anabrus simplex. Classification (NCBI taxonomy): domain Eukaryota; kingdom Metazoa; phylum Arthropoda; class Insecta; order Orthoptera; family Tettigoniidae; genus Anabrus; species Anabrus simplex. Next base: position 78,286,252 of record NC_090267.1, on the reverse strand, counting down.
TTCAAAAACTAGAAGAGATCCAAAGGAAAGCAGCATGAGTTGTTCTGGGTGATTTCCAACAAAAGAATAGTTTTACAAAAATGTTTAAAACATTGGGCTGGGAAGACTTAGTAGTAAGGAGGTGAGCTGCTCGACTAAGCAGTATGTTCTGAGCTGTCAGTGGAGTAAATAATAATAATAATAATAATAATAATAATAATAATAATAATAATAATAATAATAATAATAATAATAATAATAATAATAATAATAATATTGTCTGAGCTACCATATGCATGCAAATATGACACCATCTCTGCTGCCTGCACGTCAGTTTCATCATTCCATTTTATTCAGTCAGATGGCGGATTAAACAGAATTTCTCTTAACTGTCTATGGCTGAAATAAACACCATAAATGTATCATCAGAGGTCTTTTATATGGCGACATTGTTTGATGTGGATTAAACCACTACTGGCAGTAAGAAACAGTTTGGTGGAAGAGGGAGTTTTCAAGCCACAGTGTTCACTTCTAAACCATATCCTCTTTGATCCTGAGAAGAAAACTGTTTTGCTTTTACTAAATTGTGAACGTTAAAATGTGTAGTGGATTAATTATATTGTATAATGCCAGCAGAACGTACCCTCTGTTGATGGGCTGATAGTTGGCAATGTCATTGACCTGTGAACCCATTGTTGACATGGAAGTATTTAATTCACTGGTAATGAAATCAGGTGTCCAATCTGTGAATTACCTTGATGTACTAAGCCGAACAGTGCTCGGCCAGTGAGTGCTCTGGAACGTGCACTTCAACAAGTAAAATATTTCCTGGAGAATCATTAGTTACAAAGAAAATGCAAGTGATATTGCTTGTAGAAAATTGAGTTTTAAGCACACATACTGTACTTTATTTTGTGACAGGACCAATCATTTGATCATTATTTTGGTCTTAAGTGGATAAAACATGCACAAGTTCAGTAAATTCTTACATATGAATGGCCGCCGTTTTTAAAAATATTGAAAAATCGTAATAGGCCTGTGTTTGAACTGAATGTCTGAGATACATTCATACCAAATTTCACCTCAAATGGTCCAGTAGTTTTGTAGTGATTGAACGAGAAACAAACAAACAAACACTATCTTATTTTAAGCTATTACATGAATTTTGCAAATACAGTGTGGCCCATAAGTCACTTGATAAAATAGTATTTCAGTATCAAATAATTACCCTAAACAGATCCAACATGGTAACATGGAGTCAGCACACAAATGTTAAGTGCTCAAAGTGTCCTTCTTTTACAATGCATTAGTAACATCATTTCAGCACAGAAGCATGAATGGAGTCAGTAACATCCTGGGATGATACTTTGATGAATTAATTTAATACATTTCTTCAAGTACTCTCAATCTTGGTCTTTTCCCGAATAAACTCATCTTTCATTTTTCCTCACACTGAAAAATTCATTGGGTTTAGATCTGGGGAACGTGCAGGCCAGTCTGTGGTTACATGTTTACCAATTCATGTATGAAATGTATCAGCAAGTGGCTGTGTGGTTTGGGTCACATTAGCTATCAGCTTGCATAGTGGGTTAGAACTCCACTGTCAGCAGCCATAAAGATGGTTTTCTGTGGTTTTCCACTTTCACACCATGTAAATGCTGGGGCTATACCTTCATTAAGACCATGGCTGCTTCCTTTCCCCTCCTTGCATCACTGAAAACCTTCAATGTGTTCGTGTGACACTAAACCACTAGCAAAAAAAATACTCTTTAGTTTGATGGTAATAATAAAATAATAACCTGAAAAATTTGTGTGACACAAGGGAAATTAAAATTAATTATTTTTTTTCTCTCTTTCAGCCCTTTAACCTCGTGCAATCATGTCTGACGATGAGGATGTTTATTCGTAAGTATCAAAATATTTCTTTCTTCTATGCTAAAGTCTGTTGGTACATGGTGAAATGTTGTAATAACTGATAATAGTAATAATAAATTGGATAGGAATTCATATTGAGATAAACATAACGTCAAATCAGAGAGGGAAGAGGGAGCAGTAGAAAGAAGAGATCAGAACAAACATGAAAATAGAATAGGCATGGACAGTTTTCTAATCTTCATATTCTGACATTTGAAGATCTCAGTTAATATGGTCCCTTGATGAGTGTTGAAGCCCTCCTCTTTATGAAGTTTTTTTAAAAATAATTTTTATAACTGTTAGGTTCTTCAGTTTGCTGAAACTAATTTTGAATAATAAATTTATAAACTACCTGAAAAAAGAAAACATATGATAACAGTATTATACTTGAAAAAGGAGCAACTTAGGTTTATTAAGTTAATTTTAATTATGTTGTTGAAAAAGAAACAAATGTAATTAATTTTAATTATGATGTTTCTTCTTTCAAGTACACTACTGTTACTATATGTTTTCTTTTTTCAGGTAGTTTATAAATTTATTATTCAAAATTAGTTTTGGCAGACTGAAGAAGCTACAGTTATAAATTAACTGAATTGAAAGTGAAAAGGGATGGCTTCAGATATTACAAAAACAAAGAAAATATCTTGATGAATCTGCAATGTAAAACAGCTCATCTAGAGCTGAGAAATATATGTGAAAGAATCAGATTGATGAGGAAAAAGCCCATCAGCAGAAAGATGAGGAGATCGTTCATGTCCCTTCTTTCTGTTGATCTTTCTTTCTCACTACAGTCCCCATCTAGATCAATTAACAAGTATATTTACAAATTAATTTTGGGCAGGTGATAAATGATGTAAAAACACTTCTTAGCTGGAAATAAAATTAATCACATTGATTGTTTAGATAACTGGTGAGAAACTGAAATGAAATTTGTTACAAGATGTCAACTTTCAATTGTCCAATTGCAACTTTTGTTTGATGAATTTCTTTAGTGAATTATGGTTGGACAAATGAAAATGAAAATCCACATCCTGTTTCCAGTCATTTGACTGGGTCAGGAATGGAATGAACGAAGCCCCCATCTAGCAGCAAGGATAGGAATTGTGCTGGCTGCCGAAGCCTGTATTACTGCTCTGAATGACAGATTAAATGATAGTGGAGAGAGTTGCTGGAATGAAAGATGACAGGGAGAACTGGAGTACCCGGAGCAAAACCTGTCCCACCTCCACTTTGTCCAGCACAAATCTCACATGGAGTGACCGGGATTTGAACCACGGAACCCAGCGGTGACAGGCCAGTGTGCTGCCACCTTAGTGATGGATGCTCTGGGGTTGGGCAATAATAATAATAACGAAATGGTGTATGGCTTTTAGTGCTGGGAGTGTCTGAGGACATCTTCAGCTTGCCAGGTGGAGGTCTTTTTATTTGACGCCCGAAGATGACCTGCACGTTGTGATGAGGATGACAACAGATACACCTAGCCCTCGTGCCAGTGGAATTAACCTACGACGGTTAAAATTGCTACCCTGCCGCGAATCAAACCCAGGACCTCTGTGACCAAAGGCCAGCACGCTAACCATTTAGCCTTGGAGCCGGACATATAATTATATGGCCTCAGATACCCTGTCCAGGCATTTCAATTTGACACCATCTAGGTTACCTGTGCATCAGTTTTGATATTCCGGTTTACTCTACCAGATATCAGAGTACCGTAAACCAAACCTCTGTTGGATTATTTATGGTTGTGTTTTAATTAATTCTGTAGGGTAAACTTGAAATATGTCACCAGGGATATCTTGCATACCTTCATCATATGGCATGGAGTGTCAAATGGACTTGTTTTTCCACCCCTTTCAAAAGAACGACTACCTCTGCTGGATTTAAATCTGTGATATTGGGATCCAGAGGCTGACTCACTACCACTAGTCCACAGCTCGGTTAAACAAAAGTTGCAACTGGACAATTGAAAGTTTTACACAGAATATATCATTAGTACGAAAGCCTTATTTCTGATGTAGAAAGCCAAGAGGACGGCTGAGGGGATTCGTCGCACTGATCCTGTTCCATGTCGTAATTTGCAGGTCTTTAGACTGAACAGTGGTCGCTTGGTAGGCCAAGATCCATCAGGACTGTAGAACCATGGGAGAAAAAAATGAAAAGCTTTACCATTATTAGCACTTATCTGTGACTAAGCTTTAAATTTTAAAAATTTGCTCTCATGTAAACAAGGGTACCTGAATGAGACAGTAAAATCATGCTTGGTTCATTCATAAGAACATGTGCTTGATCTCTCATCTGGAAACAGTGCCAAAATGTCCTAATATTTGAACATTTTAGTGTTTCTGACAAATCAGACATATGAAGGGAACTGGGTAAAAAAATTTGAAATTATGACAAATTTTGAACAGTATTCTGAATGCCTGAAGATTGCAGAGTACTTATTTTCAGTACCAGGGGATAATGCTAATATAGAGAGGTTGTTTTCTTTAACGCCTGCCCAATGGACTGAATTTTTTAATTATTTAAGCACTGAATCAGTGAAGGGTTTATTATTTGTGAAGTACAATTAGAAACATTTTGAATTCATAGAATTTTATAATATTGGCAAAAATCCTATCAACAGGTAAGCACAAGTATGGCTAACAATGTCACATAATGGCAAGAAAATTCATGTTTTTAATATTATGGTTATTTAATAGTATAATGTGCCTCTTTATAAAAGCCATCCTAGAATAAACCAGAAACTCATTTAATGATCCGCAATATGTTGACAGAAAATGTTCAAGGTAAAATCTTGTTGCTCGATAAAGTATTTTACATCTTGGTCAGATGTGCACCACATTTCAGGGCCCAGTCCCTTCATTTGAGTAGTGGTCATCTAGTCAGCCTACTCAATGCTCTTGGGTAAACTCATCGTTAAATGTGTACCAAGTTAATGCATTGGTGCAATGGCAGCTGAAGAGTCTGTCTTATATAACACCGAGATTACAAAACTTTACCTCCTAAAACAAGGAGTAGATATATTTTATCATCTTGGGGTTTCCCGCTTTAAAAGACGAGGTCGCCTGCATTTAGTGCAGGTCACAAACATTATTTAATATATTTAAGGGTGAATAAACCAAAATCTGTACTTTGTTAGGTACACATTTGAAACTTCAAACACAATTGTATTTGCGTTACCCTAGCTACAACACAAAATTTGCAACTGGTATGTTAAATAACTTCTCAGATAATTGACTTTATATTATATTTTTAAACAAAAGCCATAAAATAATAATAATAAACCTCCTTGCACAATGGTTTTCAAGGTAGATACTTTTTCTACAAGTTCACCTTGATCTTTTCAAGGATTTCATTGATGATTTTTTCCATTATAATACTACAGAGATATTAATTATTATTTAATATATTTTACTTCATTTTTCAGAGAAAACAGCATTGTATTAGATGAATAATGAAAATTTGCTTTCCTTATTGATACACTTTACAATTTTAAGACCTTTTTTTAAAGAAAAACCTTAGAAGTAATTTAGATTCTTTTCAATGTACAGTCAGTTTTCCCAAGACTATACCAATATTTCAGTAAAAGAATAAAGATTGGTGACCTTTTTAGATTGATCAAAATTGCTAAAATGAATATGTTGGTGAGTAGATAGGAAAACCAATTGCAATAAAATAAAATTGGAAACATAAATTTCATAAAAATAACATACAGAGTGTTTCAGAACTATACCGACAAAAAAATCAGGGATGCTCTTCGTGTTATGTTAAGAATGATGGTGTAATCAGCTTGGCGGAGAAAATTTTTCTTTTCGAGAAAATGAGGTTACTTTGTTACAAGTTTAAATTGATGAACTCGCCGTATTTGCTGTATATCAATTACTAGAATGTAAAGATTATAATTTCATTTCAAGAAGTAAATTAAAAGTAAATATTACATTTTGTAAAATGTAGGTAACGATTACAAGTAAAAATTACTAAGAAAATCATCATTATTAGCAATTCAATTACATTTAATCATTTACTTCCCTTTGAGAGGAACCAGTTCATGTGGTATCTACCATAAATCACTTATTATAGATTTGAAATAAATCTTGTCAGAGAACTCAGGCTTTACAGGGTAAAAGTATTGTTATGTTAAGAAACACTGATTTGATTATTTTATCATGTATTTCAGATAATGCAATGAGTAACATGAGAGAATGGCACTTTCTAATAAATATTCTCTGCTTTTCTTTTCAGTGAGGAGGAGGAGGAGGAGGTTGAGGTGTAAGTATCCTTTATTGTATTTTAAAAATACTTGTATGGTATTACCGTTTATAAAGTGTTATTATTACAACAGAGTAAGTCCTGAAAATCTAATTGACTGTCTCAAACTGGGCTGGTATAGTTCTCCTGCAGCTGTAACATTGTCCGGCTCCATAGCTAAATGGTTAGTGCACTGGCCTTTGGTCACAGGGGTCCTGGGTTCGATTCCCAACAGGGTCAGGAATTTTAACCATCATTGGTTAATTTGGCTGGCACGGGGGCTGGGTGTATGTGTCGGCTTCATCATCATTTCATACTCATCACGACGCGCAGGTCGCCTACGGGTGTTAAATCAAAAGACCTGCATCTGGCGAGCCGAACATGTCCTCGGACACTCCTGGCACTCAAAGCCATACACCATTTCCTTTTTTAGCTGTAACATTTTAAGCAGGGTGAAAGTGTACTATCGGGAGCAGACCTTCAAATGTTCAGAGGTTTGCAAAGAACACTATTAAATATGTTGTGCTATGAAAAATAGAAATGCAATTTAAAAGAATGTTTCTGTATCATCTTGCAACAAGTCCTCTTGTAATTGGAAGGCAGCTGATGAGTGGGGATGTTCAGTCATATAACAATACATTATCATTTCCCATGAACCAATGACTGTAAAAGCCTGATAGTTTGTCTTGAAGAAAACTTGAAATTAATCTTGAAACTTTCTTGCTAGTATCTTTTAAAGCAACAGTAACATAAACTGTCATATGAATGTAGAAATGTTATATTGTGTTAGGCATTTTATTGTGTCCCTTACTTCCTAAATACTTTTAGGCAATATCCAGAGTGGCACAACAGTGTATGAACTATCTTAGCAAAGATCTCAATGGGTTTCATCACTAAATAAATAACAATAGGACTACTCCACAAATAATTTATCAAGGGAGATATTCAATAAATTTCCAAATTCTTTGAAATTATTTAAGGAGAGGCTAAGTGAACAACTGATAGGGAATCTGCCACCTGGATGACTGCCCTAAATGCAGATCAGTGATAATTGATTGACGGGGGTGGCATGGAAGACAGATCTGTACTGGACAGCCTAATACTAAGTTTCTAGGAAATGGTTTCTATATTTATGAAGAAAGCAACAGATTTCTCATTCTATACCATCAAGCCAGTAAGAGCCAGTTTGCACAGAATCACAGTTACTAGCTGCTGCAGATGTGAATGGCAGATGTTGTCTCCATCTGGGAGGTTTGCTCCAATCAAAGCAAATATGTCAAAAAGTGAGGATTGTAGAATGTTGTTACTAGCAATCCACAATCATCCTTTATTGGTTGAATGACCATCAAAATGACTATAGCATACATTATTTAAAGATCTGAGAAGGATGACAAAAAGTTTTTCCATTATTCTAGGATGTCCAAGAATTTGTTTGATGACCTGTTCATCAACTAAATGAACAATCCACTGCATCCTGGCTTTATTTGTTTATGACATAACTCTGGTAGAACTCAATAGGCTGGCATCAACTAGAACAATAAGAAAATGGCTGCTATGGCCAGAGGCCCGTTGCATCCAAATGTACCAATTCTAAACAGTGGTTTGCTGCAGCTATTTCAGACTTTTGATGGCACGATTGGTAACAAGGGTCAGCCCTCCCTAGTCACTAATACTTACACAGGCCTCTGCTGCAGCACTGTACAAATGCACCCATTTCCTTTCTTGTATTTTGAAAAGTGGAGAGTGGCTATGGCGCATGTTGGCCACTAAAAGTGACCCCTCATAAACTGGTTCTAAGGACTCATTCTTCACCATCTCAGAGGTCAATGAGATTTTCTGGGCTTGTAATGCTGAACTACAGTATGCAGCAAAACAAACTACATTAAAATTATTGCTCATCTAGTGTCCATGTTTCCCTAGCAACTAAATCACAAAATCCACATATTTTTAAAGAAGAAGGCTACCCAGCCGAGTTGGTACAAACAGAAAAAATAATCTGAGAGAACTAGGACCACCAAATCTACATGACCGAAATGAAATCAGAAAGATCACTCATACACTGGGTTTCAAGGAATAAGACATGAGAACTTGCCAATACACATGGTCAATGCAATGAAAACAAACTCATTGCTTATGAAGGAATATTGGGTTAAAAGAAAGGCTAGGAAATGTTGATTCCACGTAGTCCTAAGTGACCCATTCATGAAGACGAAGAAGAAGAAGGAGAAGAAGAAGATTTCTGCAACTATGGTTCTCACCACAGAGCAGCGATTTAATAAGGTGGCACCAAATAACAGGACAATGTTAGCTGTTGTTGACAAGTTCCATCAGTCTTATGTAAATGAAAGGGACTACAGGGTGCCCAAGATCCAGAATTGTGGACAACTTCTCCAACATTTCATAGAGGATACTGCACAGAATCCAAAACATTAGACCAGGTAGTCTACAGAGACCTCATTATTGCCCATTTATGCGGAATTTGTGCCGTTTTTGTCACACCAGAAACAATAAATAGATGCAGGCCCTTCTGCAACAATACTTCGGAGAACTCCTAATGTCTCCTGAAACATCATTCCCGTACCCTTCCTGTACCCTGAATCATAGCCCCAGAAGCCTACATATGGTGCATGATGAAAGAATCAATTTTCAAAACAGATGGCCCACCTACTAATATTCCCGAATTACTCAAGTAGATAACTTTTTGTTTGGTGTCCTTACAGTAACTATTGTTCATCAACATGTCCTATAATCTTCAGAAGCATTACGATCAACGCTTGGAATGTGATGATGCACATTTTGAACACCTACTGTACCAATGCATCAGGTCAGAATCAGTCTGCCAGCATATGTGACAGTAGACGGTACTACCTGTGACTGTCTGGCCGAGGGTGAAGCGACCATTACCAAACTTGACACCCGAAGGGAGGGGACCAATGGCTACGGGCAGAGGAGCCCTTCCTTTGGAGGCAAGGTGAAGGCTTTGTATACGAAACGACACATATATTCACCAGAAAGGAGAACATGGTCAACAGTTTAGATGGTGGAAGGGGATCTCAGTTCCAACAGCAGATAAAATGTAAGAACTTTCTCCTGTCAGCAACGTCTGTACTTCTGTGGAACAGCCTAAAGTTACATCTGGCTGTAGGTGTAAATGCCTCTGGGAGGGGTGTCCCCATCGTAATAATAGCCTATATTATGATATGGTGCTTCTGAACTTGCCTGGTAAAAGGTTGGGGCATACCTTGCTGCAAGTGATGGACAGTTCCTTGGGCACTGAGGGAACTATGAAAAATGGGCGACCAGTAGCCAACATCATGAAGGTGTGCATAATCAACCTTAAGACCCATACAGAAAAGGCGGAAGAAGTGGTGGTGAACTATACCAACACAATTTAATAATATTTCAGTGCCGTTTGTTTTGCTGCATATAGTACAACTGACAAGTGGTCTTATATATGTGTTATTTACTTTTCATGGAAACTGAGCAGTCCCATGTGGCTGAATTCATTCTATATGTTCTTATTTCCTGGATTAATAATTGATTTATCGATTTTTGTAGTATTCAGTACTGGTAATGTCAAATAAATTATTTTATTATCACATTTGATAAGAAATTAAGTACCATATTATGTACCATATTAAAGTTCATGATGCACCCTTTTTATATAAATGACAAGGGGACTGTTTGGACTGGACTACATAGACTGCAATGAAACTTGGTTAACATATCTTTAAATCTTTAAATTTAATAGTGATGATAATGTTGTCATAAAATCAATAGTAATGATATAACTAATTGCTGAAATATAGCTGGGCAGTACAGGGAAGTTAGCTGATGATGATGATGATGATGATGATGATGATGTGGAATGACATTGTGTATGCACTGTAGAAATATACTGATAGTTCTATTTTAAATTTATAACTGTTTGGTTCTTCAGTCTGTCAAAACTAATTTATGAAGAAATAACATTTAGAAACTACCTGAAAAAGAAGCAACATAATTAAACATTTTCAAGTATAATTATGTTACAATATAATTCCTTTTTTTCTGATAGTTTCTAAATGTATTACTCAAAATTAGTTCTGGCAGACTGGAGAACCTAATAGCAAAAAAATAACCGAATCGAAACTGAAAAGAGATGGCTTCAGATATTACCAAAAAAAGTTTCACTCATTACATGAATATATTTGAAGTACTGACAACATGAACAGAATTTCATACTCTACAAACCTATTTTACAAACACATACAGTATATGAATATATCAAAATGTTTAGGGTTGTAATACTTCTGTATCCATTATAATGAAAGCTAAAATGTTATGTAGTATGAAATCTTGGTCATCTGTATATGTAAACAGGCATGCTATTAATATAATATTCTGCCTGTGTAACAATAGCAGTCATGCAGTGACATTCTGATGTCTTAATTGACCATTCTACCAAGTTTCAATCTAATTGGTCTGCTCCAATACAAACAGTTCCCATATGAGTACAATTTACCATGTACAACGATGGCTAATTCTTGTGTTTCTTTCTTTGCAGGAAGTAAGTATAGCTGCCCTGGTGATATCCTGTTGGTAACATGGCTTATTAGATGCTCTCAGAATCATTGCTACGATGATCAACATTCAGCCACAGTCAAAGAGAATGCAGTGACGTGAGCCTCTTTAATGTCCAATGTTGTTGAAAACTTCAAACTCTGATTTTGTTACCTGCACTCTGTATCTTGAGAGCTGCCTGCACTTTTACTCCAAGATCTGAAAGTAGTTCAGAAATTGTGATCTCTTCAGGGCTCACATTCTTAGACATCAGACTTGTACTGCTGTGTTCTGAGTTGGTAACTCAATAGGTGCAAGTCCAGCTCCCTGTTGTCACTTTAATTCCAGTTCAGCTCTTTAACCACCTGTGTAAGAAATACAGGGTTTGATGTTTGATTGACTGAAATATATACAAAACATTGGCAATATTATCAAACAAGAAATTTGAATACCTGTTCTCTATAACCTATCAAATTTGTCTAAACTGAATCTTTCACATGAAAACAGGCTGTACCTCAGAATTAAGGGACCATTTTCAAAATGTAGATAGAATGTTTGGTGTAAATTAGTACCGATACATTGTTTACCAGTTATAAATAAACTTTGCTCTTGCTAATTAATTTTTGATCCTTGAAAATGCTTTCTCTTTCACTTCTGGCAGTGAATGTTACATCATATAGGACTATGAGGTATATTTCAAACTTTTGAGTGACTGTGTGTGGAATTAGAAGAGACTCAAATATTGTTTGTTATTCATTAATTTATTTAAATGTAATCTTCTAGGCTTGAAAATCTGGGAATTGCAAGAATACAAAGTAAAGAAGGGTGGAATCTTCACAGGAAGTGAAAATAAACATTTCTTAAAGTAAACTGAAGTTAAATTTAAAAGTTTTGTTGCAATGAGAATATGTTCCTATTCCCAAGGAAAGTAGGACATTTATGGGTGTTCTCTGCAAATGTTATTATTGAAGGGTAATCATAATAATTACAAGGAAGTATTGAGGAAGGTAAAATGGAGAGGTAGATGGCAGAAACAGATACAAGGCAGATAACCATTACACTGGATTTCCCTCCTTTTCAATTTTCAATTCCCACAATCAAAATTTTATTCTCAAACTCAAGAGTGATTACAATGAATACACCTCTTGGCATATCTGGTATTACTATGCTCTTGATGAAGTTCGCAAACATGTTAAAAGATGTAATTGTCTTGTGACTTTTGTTACAAACAGTTTGTTGCATTTATAAATATTATCTTCCAATTACTGTGTGCTGGTGTTTCCAAGGTATTACCCAACATAAAGGAAGAAATCTCACATTTGGAAAAAGAACCCACAATATTTTCCACATGTTTCAAAAAATTAAAAATTGGCAGAAAAATCCAAATACAGTTGGGTGGACAACTAGAGAATCCCTCACCGGTAATGCTGGGACTTAGAAAAATCCAAGTGCAATTGGTAGTGAGAGAATCGCTCACAGACTTAACAAGACCACAATTATAGGCTTGGTAAACACTGATTGAAAATATTACCAGTCTTTGACTAAAGGCAATGAATTCAGCTCGAGAGAAAACCAGAATTCAGATCAAGGTACAAACAAATACCGTACACATATGTTTGAAAAAGGATTTGAGGTAAATGCTCATATATTGACCACTGATGGATTAAGGCTAATTTCTTTTGCTTTGCAAATTGTTATTATGTAATCCCACAACAATACCCAGTGGTGGCGACGGCCGTGATTACTTTTTTAAGAGGGAGTGCAAGTAGGCAACCATCCTGTATTATCATTAATCGGAGCGAAAAAATAGAAGGGGTTCGACACTTCAAGAAATGAAGGTATCGGCCAAAGGACCACGAAGGGCATGAAAATGATGGACTCCCCAGGCTTTGTAAACCTAATACCGTCAGGGTCAGAAAAGAACAAGAGTTGACCAAGGAAGTTCAGATAGGACAGATTCAAGGGAGAAGCCCAGCACAAGTAACACAACAATGTCCCTTGTCAAAGAAGACAGTAGTTATTTCTAGGAGGTATTGGCTATATCTTCATCCTCAAGGCCTGGATGAGCCTGGGATATTCCATAAAGTGTAAGGTGCACACATGTATCCTAATACTGGTGTGACTTGCTCACCAGAAGTTAAAGAATGAAGTTTGCTCTGTGGAAGAGAGGAGAGCCTACAAACCACCATCGAGACAGCATGGAAATGTTACCTGGATGTAAACCAGTGTTGTCAAAGCAAAGCAAAGCAAAGCAAAGTCATCTCCGTACAGGCCATGAAGGCCCTTGTAGGAGTGGAGTAGAGTGGAGTGGGGTAGAGTGGTTAGCTCTATGCCTGGCTGCCTTTGGCCCCAGGAATTAACCTGGTACTCATTTTTGGTGTAGGCTGAGTGAACCTCAGGGCCATGTGCACCTCCGGAAGTGGAAATATTGTTTCTTAAATTTTACGTCTTCCTGACGGGGAATTGGACCTACATCCGTCCAGGCGAGCCGAGCACACCTTTACCGCCTCGGCCAGGCAGCCCGTCCAGTGTTGCCAGGTCCTCTGAAATTTGCCAGGTCCTCTGAAATTTTTGAAGATCTTCAGATTTTTTAAAAAAGATTCCAGAAAAATAAAAATTAGGTGGAAATCTTCTGAATTATCCTCCATCCTCACTTTATAGATAAAAATAACAAGATGGAAATATCATTCATTGCGCCTGAATATTATGTTTAATTTTTCTTCAGATGCTATTGGTTCTAAGAGATACATCTATAAAGATGAGGAGGAAGAGGAGTAAGCATAGATTTATCAATGAAAATTATGAAAATCCAGATGGCTTGTATACCAATTAGTGAAACAAAACTCTACCAGATGATGATGATGATAATAATAATAAATAACTCTGGAAAATGTAGCATGGTTGGCACTACGTATAATATATTGCCTTGGAAGCGGGTCTATAATGTGACAGTGGTACGAGCTGTCTGCAGCAAGATATCGATACAAGACCAATTACGTTATCCAAAAGGGTTCTCAAAGGTCTAGGTTTTCAAACTTGGAATAGAATTTCATCGTCTGGTGAAGGACGACATATATAAAGATGGCGAGGAAGAGGAGTAAGCATAGATTTATCAGTGAAAATTGTGAAAATCGAGATGGCTTGTGTACCAATTAGTGAAACAAAACTCTACCGGATGATGATGATGATGATAATAATAATAACAACCTGGGAAAATGTAGCATTGTTAGCACTACGTACCTTTCAAATCACTTCTGTTCAGATGATATTGACAATACTGTCTCTTATCACAAGGCAATTTAAATATCTTGAAACATTTTTGAGATAAAAAGATAGTTCTTTTATAAAATGGTTCAAATGCGATAGATGTCTGTCTATCTTGTATATGCTTCCACCTATTTCTTTACTCTCTATTCTTCCATCCTTAATTCCTTATGGTTTCAGATGCTGATTTGTTTCATGATTTATTTCATACAGTTTTGTTTTCCTTTTTTTTTCTCTCCCTCCCATGCTGCCATCTATAACACAGAAAGCAACCGGAAGCAAAGAAAGAGTAAGTGAACGAGTTTATTTGATTTTTTCTGCCAGCAGTCAACGAGGCCAGTTCAAGCCGTGCCATCATGTTTTATCACAGAACAGTCCCAAGAGAAACTTTAGAGGAACAAAAATGAAAATTTGTAGAAAACGTTGACCATTTAAAGCTCTACGGGAGACTGTTTCTTTGTGATGAGACATTTATGTTCTTAATTTGCTTTTCATGTGCGTATTGCTTCTCTGTGGTCAACTACATAACAACGTAACATCAAAACTCTCAACAAGTTTATTTTATCCTGCGATATTAAGTATATTTGTTGATTTGGCAATAGATTTCTGTCCTTAGTTTGCTGGTACTAATAAATAATTAGTATGAATGGACTGGCCTGTTTTTTTAATTCGTTGCTCCAGAGAGATTTTGTTTTTTGAACACTATTGTGATGCTCAGTTAACTGATTGCCTGGCAGAAATTCAGTGTGCAGGGCGGGGAAGCTTCGTGTTACGTTTGTTTCTGTGTTGTCTGTGCTCATCATTCTCCTTGCTTCATTCTATCTTTCTCTACATTTTTGTTTCAGTTTTCTCTTTTTCAGATCCTATCAGCTTCTTTTTGTATATGTTTCTTTAAAAACTTTTCTTTGTACTTTTTTACACTCAAAATTATTTTCAAAAACTCGACCAATGCGCCTTTGTGAACTACTTTGTCCAAGTTGGACTTTGCTGTGTACTTTCTGAACATGTTTCAGCACTTACTGGCATTTTCTCCAGGTCTGCAAGTATTTTTGAAAATATTCACAGAAATTATAAATATGTGGTAGATATTCTTTTATTCAGTTATCAATGCATTTGTGATTTTTAGTTACCAGAGATGAAATGCTGTTACTACACAATTAGCAAAGTTTGTGGATTCTTCATGTGCATGCAGCTGTTGTAAGCTCATTAATTTCAATGTCTATATGGCTTTCCACTATGTGGACTCATTTATGTAATTTCTACTTAAATGTTTTCCTGAAACTAGTAATTCTGAAATCTCTCTGGACACATAATGATTTCATCAACACCATTTAGCACGGTTTGCTCTGTTTGGATTATAAGCCTCTCTGTCATTTCAATCCACCAACTCTGTTCCAGTCTTCTGAACACAGCTCTTCACTCCCTTCAGCCTCTGTTTCTCAGGCTCATGCTGTTACTTCCATCTCGTATGCATTCTTCTGGGTATCCTCGAGTCCTCCATTTGCTTTACATGCCCATACCTTCTCTATTCTCCCTTGTAATGATTCCTTACTCACTACTTCTCTCACCTCCTATCTCTTCTTTTAACTTCTATTCTGCTACTCAAGGATGTCATTTAACTTGCCTGTCCATGTTAGTACTGGAATATAATAGGTATGATACATGCTCTAGAAACGTAAAGCCAAATTTAGACATTAAAACTTTTTGTGTGTGTGTTTAATGAGCATTTATGGTGAAAAATATGATAAATCTAGGGGAATTTTTTGTGGGGGGGGGGGGGAATTTTGGGCCAGGTTGGCTTTTAAGGGGTTCTAGTGGGGAGATTTAAGCATTACCACTGTTTTGAGTTTAGTTTGATATTAAGGGGTAAAATATAGTAAGAGATACTTCCAAAAGAAACAGAATTTTGGGAAAATATTTAGTAGGGTTCTAGATTTTTTTTGGAAATGTGTCATAATATGATACATCATCGGAATTATATAGGATTTTGAGATATGCATGATGCTGCCAATGGAAAATGCCAACAAAATTACAGACCTAAAGCATAGAATGTATTACATATGGTACAACAGGTCACCAAAAGTTATACTTTTTGTCTTAGCCAGCAAAAAATAAACCACCTGATGTATTATATAATCATACACAGGTACATCCTTTCTCCAAATCAGGCTTCTAACACTTTGAATAAGTGTTTGTGCCTGTCTTCTCATTCACAGATCTCTTTGTCATTTCCAACACCTTCCTACATATTTGAAACTCTCTACTTTCTTCAGTCCTTCTCCTCCAAGCAATTGGTCAGTCTTTCTTCCTTGTTATTACCAGAAGCTCACTTTTCTTCATATAGAACTTCATCCCATACTGTTCTACTGCTTCTAACCATGCATTCAGCTCCTGTACTTCTTCCTCTTCATCATTCCCATGCCATCATGTCATCTGCAAACACCATTGCCTTCATATTCACTTCCCCAGTCATTCCTGCTATTGCCATCCTCACCTCATCCATCACACCAACTTCCTTGCTATAAATCATTCCTTTCCCCAACCATCCTGTTCTCCCTCCTCCTATTTTCACTGAATTCACAGTACCTTTATACATCTCTCTAACTCTTTCTACAGTATGCTTCCCAAATCCTTGGTTTTCCAAATTCTTGCGATGTGATCTTCGTGATGAAGTTCCCACGTTAATCTACTTTCTGGAATGGTTATTATTGACTAAACAGAAGTAATAAGCAATCACTGTGCTTCAAATGTTGGCAAAGTGTATATAGTGTTCATTGCTGCATTCAAATTGTAAATACTTGTGTGTATTGTGGATATTTCGTGCGTGTTACATCAATGTGTGCTGCTTCAGACTACTCACTATGTGTATCAAAACACATTCAAGAATTGCACCAGGCTTCACATATTCATTATTTTACTGTCAAAAGAATTTTAAACTGCTGTATGACTGATGAGAACTGTTGTTTCAAGTTCTCTACCCTATTGGTTGGTTAATTTGATCTTCAAAAAGTCTAGAGATGATTTATCTTTCATGTCCAGAGTAATGAGTTGTTTTTGTGTCAGGTTACTTCATATTACTGGCATTTTGTTACAAACATAGGAATACAGGAGCATCGGAATACATGGGATTCAAAAATACAAAGACCTACATCAGCTTCACAGTGAATGTGTTGAGTCAGTCATTAAGCATTCAATTTAAATATCCCAAAACCTTATTCACTTTGCATTAAACAAATTTTTATATTCAATGGGCAAGTAGATAAAAGAAAGAGCACTTAAAATATTATTTTCCTTTTCTTTCCTAAGATGAATTTTAAAATAATGGTGGGAGGGGTATGTGATGCAATATCAGCATTCATGTTGATGTTTCCACAGTCTGCTAAACTGAATATACATTCTGATTGCTGTTCATATACATTGCAGCATTCATTATTAAGGTGACTGGAATACCTCCACTGGAGGCAAGATTCCTTAATAGTAATTGGAGGAAAACATGGAAGAGGTCTGACTCTTTGAAGAATGGAGGGTATCGGCAAAAGAAAGAGTAGGGCCATGAAAACGAAAAACTCATTAGGCCTCTCAAACTTGATATCATCGGTATCTGAAGAGAACAAGAGTTTATCAAAGAAAGATGAAAGTGAAGAGCCTGGCACAAGCTAGAGGCCCCACAGTTGCCAATGCCCTTGAAGTTTTCATTTCAGTCGCCTCTTATAATAGGCAATGTGTCGGGCTGAGTGGCTCAGACGGTTCAGGTGCTGGTTTTCTGATCTCAACTTGGCAGGTTCGATCCTGGCTCAGTCCGGTGGTTGAGACTCATTGACCAGAGTACTCAAGCAGGAAGCTTTGAATGAGTCCAGTCTTTAAAAACCCCTCTTATAAATGAGTTTGAGTGAGTCTACAAGTTGATTTGCACTCATCTACTATTGAGTTCAAAACTAGGACAGGAAAATAATTAAATATTTTCAATTTCTTTGTACCTTAAACTAAACCCCATGGTGCAACAGCCCCAAAGGTCCAAGGCCTACCAAGCGACCGTGCCTGCAGATTATGAGTTGCCGAGTGGTCAGCACAACGAATCCTCTCGGCCGTTATTCTTGGCTTTCTAGACAAGGGCCGTCATCTCACCATCAGGTGGCTCCTCAATTGTAATCATGTAGGCTGAGTGGACCTCGAACCAGCCCTCAGATCCAGGTAAAAATCCTTGGCCTCGCCGGGAATCAAACCTGGTGCCTCTGGGTAAGGGGCAAGCACTTTATTCCTACACCATGGGGCCGGCATTTCTTTGTACCTATTTCTTTTAATTTCTTCTTCTTTTTCAAAAATTCCCTTGAAAGTCTGAGAATCACTACTTTAGTACAAAGAATAAACTCGAGGCACATTTATCAAGTTTTTGAATGTATGTGATGTCGTGAATGGAATATGAAGGATAAATGGGAGAGTAAACGGCTAATCTCTTAATGATTTATAAAATATTTCTCTTCACAGCTTTCGCCTGATGAAAAGAAGAACCACACAGAAGATTAATCTACTTTCATTTTCAGCTTACTGGATTCTTCACAGTTAAAGTGGCTCTGTTGTTCATTAACAAATAATAATGTGTCTTAACTGAATCCACACCATTCACTCTACAGCTAAACAAAATACTGTACAAGTTACTCATAAAACAGATGATAAACAAATCCATAAAATGAGAGCCGTATTGTAAGCTTTCGCACAGAGCTTCTTGTTGCTTCCAATAACCACAGCCAGCATGAACTTCTAGCATGATCTCTCTCCTTCCACATGCTTGGTACAAGTCGCTAAAATGAGTTTTTCTTGCTTCAAATCACACAGTATCTTTATGTTCCTTCTTGACATGAAGACATGCTATTTTAAATCATACGTGAACTAAGTTTCGAAAGTGAAAATTTCAGGAAAACTCATCTTAGTATTTCCTGTTGCATAATATATGGGGTGTCAGGTAAAAATGTTCATTTCAAATAACTCATAAATTGTTAACTATCTCAAAAATATGTTTTCACTTTCAATCATGTTACTAAGGGGATTCATAACCTTAGTATCAATATCTGCTGAGATAAGTGTAACAATCGTGTATCTTTGATTGGAAATCCAGTGTTTTCTACATATAACATTAGAGATGTGTGCACTAAAAATTCAAGGGGAATGATTTTTCTTTTTTTAATCTGACAAGTACCTCTCAAGAAAATAGAATGTCTTCAAATGTGCTGCATTCAACAGTCATGTTCAAGTGAAAGTTGTTTCATATCCATATTTCCCCAACCTGTTACCTACAATGATATTAAAGACTTCAAAGCATGCAATGTTATATTTATGAGCACCTTCATAAGAAAGTAAAGGAACTCACATAGCTGGTTAGTGATTTATTCAAATAGTGCACATGGCTGGCGAATGAAGCACGTTTGAAGATATTCCATTTTTTCAAGAATACTTGTAGGATTTTGAAAATAATCATACAAATGAAATTGCAATGCACTTATATCTAATGCTAGGTGTAGAAAACAGCATAATTCCATTTAAAAAAAATATTGTTCTCTTGGTAAATAACGACACCTCAGACAAGTACTGTAAATTTGATTTCAAGTCCATGGTTAACATTATTGAAAATGAAAATATATTTTCAAAATATTTAATGGTTTACAAGTTATTTGAGGTGAACATTTCATCTGACTAATCCTGTATAATTTATCTCCCTCCCAAAGTAAATATTTAAATTATAAATTAAAAACTTATTGTAGATCTGACTACTCATCTGTTTACATTAACCACATTGTATGACATGAATATTTCTTTTCTTTATAGGCCCAGAAAGAGCATTGTGTAAGTTCTGCCAGCAGCAGTCTGTGTCACACATATGTTGGCATGTCTGTGTACAGAAATACTGCTTCATATAACACTCACCTCTGGAAAATTTCACTGAAAAAGTAGAAGCTAAGAACTCAAACCTGTAGTATCATAAACTCTTCTTGTATATAAAACAATAAAATGAAGCAGTATTTCTTCAGTTGTCCTGCCTAAGGCTTCACTCCAGATCGCGCCACGGACTTGTAGCTCACTGTAGAAGTACACTTCTGGTGCTTCCCGAGTATTAATGGCATATGCATTAAAGATTAGCTGCTTCTTTGTCTGCATCAGTCCAGATATATAGAAATTGATATGAGGAATCCAATAAAAATCCTCACTACCATTGTTCACTTCTCTAACATAGCATGGCATATTTCATACAGGCCACACAAAAATATTGCCTAATGATGTAAATGGCTGGACCCGAGATACATTCCAGTTTTGCTCGTACAAATTTAAGGCCTACAAGCAGAGGTAAGAAGAATGTGCGCCTGTCCAGTAGTAAACAAGGGAACATGTTGAAAGCTCAGAATGAAGCCATTCATGCAGAAGATATTTGTGCTCTGGTCTAACAAGAAAAGCTCTAAAGTGTCCTTGGAGATAATATGACCCTTGGAATATTCAAACAACCAAAACTCACAGTTGAAGAGATTTCATGCAGAACCACCAATCATCTTCTGTAAAGAGCACATGAGATATGGTTGTCTGAGAGAAAGAAAATATACATCAATCGGGGTCTGATTGTTGGCAGTTGTCATGCATTGTCAGTAAAAATAATATTCTTTTAATGACAGGTACTGATGGATACTTTTCTTTGTGTGAAGAATGCAGTCTCTCTTTTCTTCTCTTTTTTTATGAATCCTATGAAATATAATGCCAAGGGAACAACAAATGTGCTACAAGTCAGTTGTGCTGGACTGGATGCCTTGGTTGAGCATGGTCCACCGTACGATGTGATACTCAATTTTGGCTTGCTTGTTTGATATGCCCTGTAACACAGTGTAATAAGATTCTTGTAATAAATACTGAAGCACACTGTGCCAGCCGGGAAACTACTGTATTGTTACATCACATACTGCACATGACATGACACAACCAACACAGCAAGCCATTTTGAGCATCATTTAAACCAACAAGGGAAATGTTTTCAATTCTCCTGTGTAACATGAGCATAAAAGACACACAAACTCATTTCATTCACTACATTGTGATCACATGACACTCAGACTTGTACAATACTGTGTGAACCACAACACTCAACTGTATTTGCTGTACAGCACGTTCTTTTGAACAATTAGAGGTAACATTTATTGTTTTCCTGCAGCATGACCTTGAACTGTGTCTTACTGTCATAAACTAAATAACAGCAATTAACTCTGTGGCTCATGTTGTTGCTTGAGCCTGACGTCTGTTAAACCATTCCTGACATCCACTCTGCGCCAGACGCTACATATAAATAATACCTACTCTTGGTTTGGAACAAATACCTTTTACACTTATTAATTTTGAGGACCAGGCAAGTGCTGTATGAAAATGATATTTGCCTTTGATTTAGGACAAATACCTTTTACTCTTATTAATCTCGAGTACTGGGCTGCCTTAACGCTGTACCAAAATCTACTGCCTCTATTGTAGTTGCTGTTGTGATTTCCACCGTATGATGGCAGGCAGTCCTTATCAGGTACTACCAATGGGGCCAGCTGGACCTAGATTTTTATGGTGTCACCACTTTATATTGCCTTGTAGCGTAGCAAGCAGAGCTGACTCCCATACATTAGCCAAGGTTCGTGGGGCTAAATATGTGCTGGCCTGCCTTTAATGAAAGGTGTATCACACTCCAAAAGTGATGAGCACCTTCTTCATACCAAGGAGATGTGCATGTTATGCTCACCTCTGAGCATACAACCATCAGAGGATGGGACCTGTTCCCATTCACAAGAAAAATGTGGGAAGGTATTTGAGGTAACATGGCCATGTCCTGAGAACAGCTAATGGTGCCTACAACTTTACCATCAAAGGCAAGGCCCTTTTGGAAGGCCAAGCAAGACTAGGTGAGATGGATTGGAGAGAGGATACAACATTCTCTCACATCTTTTTGTATCGTGATCTCTTCACTGATGTGGTCTCCAGTTTTGACATGTGCTGATTGGTTCCAAAACCGTTTCTTGATGATGTTCACATCTTTACTGCCAAGCTGATTCAGCTGATGTATAACGATATGTTTAATGTTGTCAAAAGCTTTTTCATAATAATATTCGTATTATTACCATTTTTTCTTCATGTTGATAATGATGATTATTGTTTTAAGAGGCCTAACATCTAGGTTTCTGGCCCCTTTTCTTTATGATCTGAAAGCACTGGCACACCTAAGATGTTGTAAAATGCTCAAATGCACATACTCTGAGTTTAGATACCTTGGATAAATAACGACAGAAGATCTTCGTTGTGGAACTGAAATCAGGAGTTGCATTGGCATTTCATGAAAAACTGTCTATGATATGTCAGCGCACCATTTTCAATAAGCTTGAGAAAAGAAGTTGCAAAGACCTATTAGTAGCCAGTTATGATATACTGTAGTGATACCTGGACTCTGAACAAAGGTGGCATACAAAAAATAGGAGCCTTTGAGATGTGGTACTGATGCCATTAGGAAAAAATAAGCTGGGTGTAGATGATGACTAATACAGCTGTGCTAGATCAAGTTAGTGAGGAACAACAGCTGTTCAAGCAGATCCAGAGAAGGAGGATGAGGCACAGACTGCAACATGGTGGACTGATGATTAATGTCCTAGAGGGTAAAATACCTGGAAAATGTAGTCGCAGAAGGTCAAGAAACAAGCTAATGAAGATGTTCTTCACTGGCACATGCCACTGGAGTAACAAAGGTGATAAAAGGAGAGTCCAAGATAACTCATTTGGTGGAGAAACATCGTAGAGACAAACCAGTCCTAAAACTGAATGCACATGGCTCTGAGCATCCAGAGATAGATTGTACCACTAGGGTAGAAAACGGGCAGACAAAGAAAAGAATGGTAGGGTAGATCTTGCTGTCGTACATGAAGCAAGGTCTGGTCTTGTTCAGTGATCTGCATGTACCTGTTAGGCTAAGCAGCTCAGTCCAGTAGTATTTGAAATTGCTCAAATACACCAGTAGATTTATTAGCACGTTAAAGAAAGTCTGAGATAAAATTCTGGCATATTAGTGTCTCCAAAGTAGTTAGTAGGACATAAAGTCACTGACATTATTATTTACATACATAGTACCTCTAATTGATCAAAGAACACAACATACTATTGTGAACATGAGATTTTTGACTTGCTTGATAAATGAGTGAGTTGTTTTTTTTTCTTTGGGTATGATGGTGTGAGAAAGTTGTTCAGGGATGTGTCATGATCGATTATGCCAAGACTGCAATGGTGTTCTCAATTTATTATGAAATATGATATACTATAATATCAATATGTTTAAAAAAATTATTTTGAGTGTGATCTTGTACATAATTTTCAAGTGCATGAACACTTCATTTATCATTTTGTGTTATATTAACAATCTATGCACATTCACTTTCAATTTTTGGGCTGAGTTTGGAGCTTTTTGTGTTTGTCTTGACAATTTGTGATTACTGTCAATAAAACTAACAGGTGTCTGTAAGTATTAACAGTTCTATTTCTGTTACTGGTGCCTATGTTCACCAAATTAGTGATTTTAAATCTCTTCATGATCTTTTATAATTTTCTGTATTCAAGTTAGAGGAAAAGGTTAATTTCTTAATTCAATTACGTATGGTACTTTAAATTTGTATTGCATTATTTAATTTTTCAATTAGAAGAGCATATATCTTGTCCAATTAAAGAAAGATCTCATAAAAGTAGTTTTCAGTATCAGCTGTACATTTAGAACAAGATGATAAGATGAAAGAGAGTAAACTATATTTTAACCATCTGTGTTTCCTCAGGGACACATCACCTCAAGGAGATCCAGAGTTCATTAAGGTGAGAAATTTTCTCTCAGGCCTACTCATAAGAAAAGTCCAGTTCAAACATTTCTTTTGAATGTCATAAAATCTTAATGATAGCTAGTGAATATAAAAAAAACCTATGTTAAGTATATGCTTCTCAGCTAATTTGAATCATCATCTTCTGCCTCCCTGCTTTGTCAGTACAGTTTCATGAATTATGG
Source organism: Anabrus simplex (assembly GCF_040414725.1). Classification (NCBI taxonomy): domain Eukaryota; kingdom Metazoa; phylum Arthropoda; class Insecta; order Orthoptera; family Tettigoniidae; genus Anabrus; species Anabrus simplex. Next base: position 78,262,263 of record NC_090267.1, on the reverse strand, counting down.
ATTGAAAGAAAGTCAAATTAATTTGCTTTCCTCCAGTTCTTTACTAGTGTAACTTTTCTATTGTGTACCAGTATGTTTATAAATATTATTTTCTTTTATCAGAGAATTGAATACAATTTTTCATTAAATACAGGAATGCACTTTTTCTTAAATTTCTTAAGTTATTTATGGAACCATTTCAAATTTTCCTCTTAACAAATGTTCATTAGATTTATTGATCAAATCTTTAAGATCTTGAAATCTACAAACAGATACTAGGTGAATGTACTCATTACCTCTGAAATCATTACAGCGCCAAGAACAGAAGAAATCAGACCTTGATGATCAGCTCAAAGAGTACATAGCAGAATGGCGCAAACAACGAGCCAAGGAGGAGGACGACCTCAAGAAGCTGAAGGAGAAGCAGGCTAAGCGCAAGGTAAGCTTACCTCTAGAATGAGCTGTATTTTGTCTACCAGGATGGCCCAGTCCTTTACATCAATTTGCAACTCTTGTATATCCAGAACCTGTTCTATCGATGAAAAACAATATCTTTTTTCTTGGGAAACAAGCAAATTTTTCAGAGACTGATAAGAAATTTTCTAAATCTTGAAAACTTATTTTACCCCACAGTCCTAAACCTCTGCCTGTTGTAGGTCACACGAGCTGAAGAAGAGAAGCGTTTGGCTGAGCGCAAGAAGCAGGAAGAAGAGAGGAGACAGCGTGAGATTGAGGAGAAGAAACAGAGGGACATCGAGGAAAAGAGGCGCCGCCTGGAAGAGGCTGAAAGGAAACGTCAGACCATGATGCAGGCACTAAAGGTAAGACTCCATTCTTGAAATATGCTCACGTCTAGTCCATTGCTACATGCAGAGTGCTAATGTGTCTCCTTTCTTTGTACAGGCAGAGAACAAGAAGGGTCCCAACTTCACCATCACCAAGAAGCAGGAAGGGGTATGTATCTTCATCTGTACTAATACTGTATTATAAATTGTGAGTTTGTTTGTATATTGACGTCAGTCTCAAAAAACACTCAATTAATTTCAGTAATTCTTGTACCATTAGCTTGTTTCTTCACGATTTATTTATTTATCATGTCAGAAGTGAGAAACATTACAATAAAGAGAAAATAATATATATATATAAAGGAATTTGAAAAAAAGAATAATCACACACAAACTACACTGTGTGGTTGCAGAAATAAACTGTAGAGAACCAAAAGCTGGTCTCTTCAAGAGCATTTGATTATATGAAATGCTTCCTTATCAGAGGAATAGATAGTTAAAAGAAAAAGTAGGGCAAGTCAAGAAAAATTGTCTTGTGGAACTAGTGATGTCGCGTGCTTAAAATCTTTGGGTGTTCACACAGAGGTGACAGTAGATAAAAAAATATCCGATGTATAAGCCTAAGTTGGTCAACATGTTAACAGGAGCTCAGGTAACCTATATTGTGTCGCCACCGTGGTTCGTTAAGCAATATTATGTTACACATTCGACTGTCAACAGCGCCATATTGTTAGTCAATTAAGCACTCCAGGGTAACTGCTCTGTGCATTAACCGCTGCCACGGACTACGCGATACGTGCTGCCGTCTTTGGAATTTGAAAAGAACTTTTAGAGAAAGCATTGGAAGCGGGTCAGCAGTCCATAATCCACTCACTGCCTGCTCTATATGAAGCATCCATTGGATGCATATCAAGCAGGCAGTGCCGCAATCACACAGTAAACTGTGATCATATTCGCCATACCCACAGCATTGCCCCTACAAGCTCTAGCTATGCAATATGCCGAAGTTTGTGGTTCAAAATGGGATTGTGATCGGCTGGTGTGGCGCGTGATTCAGATGGAAATGAAAAGTGAATTGGCACTTACAACTTTGTAAATATATTTTCAATGTACAGAAATCTTGTTCTCATCATACAATATTGTATAAATTTCAAGAATTTTGGGATTACCAGGGTTTTCACATGCTCATGTGATCCTTAAGACAAGACGCCCTTGTGTGAAACACATTAAAATGAATATGTTGCCCGAGCTATTAGTTCTATCAAAAAAAAAAAAATTTTTTTCAATGAGTCCAAACTATGCATGGTTTCATAAATAAACTACAGTATGACAATTCATATTTATGGTAAGAAAAAAGGTGGACAAATTAACACTGATCTTGCACAGTGCAATCTGTTGTAGTGTGAATGAAGGTCTAAATACAATTCTGGTTCATGAACAAAATTTTGGTTGCAGAGCATTTCCAGTTGGAAAATTATCATAGCACATTCAAAGCCAATGAAATTATCACCTAACACTGTAGATGTATTCAAACACTTCTCAAATGCTAAGCACATGGAATTAACATTATTTGCAACCAAAATTTTGTCTATGTTTGCTTCTGTCATTGATTTCATGAATAAACTAGAGTATGACAATTTGATATACAGATCTTGTTTGACTGACAATCACATGTTGGTGCAGCTGAAAAAAAACTTTAACGGGAATACTCATATTTTAGTGAAATACAATAATATTATAAATTTAAATAAATGTGATTAAAAGCAAAATCTTGTTTGTTTTTTGTTACGGTAGTGTAGTTTAAAGTAAATATTAACTATAATTAGCATTTGTCTAAAAATTAGCCACTGCACTCATTGTCTTTTTGTGCTTCCACACATCATTTCATTCTGAACTACAGTATGTGATGTTCGTTGGCTTTGCACGTTGCTTATCAAGTGGTTTTGAGTTTGCCCATTCCTGGTCTTAACCATGAGCCCTATTAAGCTGAGCAGTAGAGCTCAAAGAAAAGTTGTTCAATGCTTCCTCTTTAATGTTTCCAGTTCAACTTGAGCTCAGCTCAAATAGAGAGGAATAAGACCAAGGAGCAACTGGAAGAAGAGAAGAAGATCTCTCTCAGCTTCCGCATCAAGCCTCTGGACATCGAGAACCTCAGCGTGGACAAGTTGAAAACTAAGGCCACCGAACTCTGGGAAGCCATCATCAAACTGGAGACTGAGAAGTATGACTTGGAGGAGAGGCAAAAGAGACAGGACTACGACGTGAGTATTTTACTAAATAATAAGCAAGAATGGAAATACTGTAAGGTTATCTATAATATTTAGAGTCATATTCAAACTATGACAAATTACAGAAACTCATGGTTTACCCTTAAATGTGCTACTTTTAAAATTTTCAAATATTTATTTTTCCACTCCAAAAGTAATGCACAATCATCAGAATTTTTAAAAAATGTTTTGTCTGTTAAAAGTCAAATTATTGTGGCAGGTTGTTGAGGTTCTTAATAAAAAATTATTACACGTATAGGTAGCATGTTTTTCTATCCACTAAATTTATTGAACTACTATTTACAGTTAATCACAAGTTTACAGATGTCAGAGTTTTCCATTCTACACAGTTTTTACTAATGATTGTAACATGCACTCACTCGGGAGATCCAATCACATTGCACATCAGCACATCAAACATTTGGTCCTCAACACGGCTTCTCATAGCATGATGTTGTTCCAGAAGAGTTCACAGTAGCAAGCCTTATAGAACTCTGTGTAGTCGCTTGACAGAGTCGTTCTCAACAAATGACTCATCACGGACTTCCAACTGTCTGCCTGTTTTCACTTGTGACTGATGCACTCAAAGCTGACTCACTGACCACACACTCCCTCAGTTGCGCTCTCATATACGGGCGGGAGATTCTAGGAGCTTCTACCTCCAGATCATTCTGGGTGCCTGGTCCATTGTTAATCAACTTCCACCTTCTTCTAGGAGCTTCCTTATTGCGAACCTGAAGGATACGTCTTCTTTGCTGCTGGCCCTGTCCGAATTGTTGCCACTGTCATGCTAATATTATCTCTTGCACGTATTTTTTGCTGGCCATCCTGAATCGGTCTCCACTGCCACAATATCACGAGTTTTGAATGTTTTGCATCCATGTCTTCTTCTTCTTCTTCTTCTTCTACAACTTTCCCACACCTGTGGGATCACGGGTGCAAACTGTGTATCTCATGTGGATTTGGCCCTGCTTTACGGCCAGATGCCCTTCTTGGCCAACCCTATATGGAGGGATGTAATCACTATTGCGTGTTTCGGTGGTGGTTGTTAGTGTGGTGTGTTGTCTGAATATGAAGAGGAAAGTGTTGGGACAAACACAAAGATCCAGTCCCCAAGCCAGAAGAATTAATCAGATGAAATTATAATCCCCGAACTGCCCGGGAATCGAACCCAGGACCCTCCGAGCCAAAGGCCGGAATGCTGGCCAATGAGTCAAGACAATATTTTGCATCCATGTAAAGCTGCAAAATTAGCTACAGAGGCTACTACAACATTTCAGTCGTAGGAAACATCTGTGCTCATAGATACTTGAGGATAAACAACATTTACCTTGAAATTTATACTTCACTCCATAAAATTAGTATGATAAGCCTTGAACTAATTCTTTCTCTGTTCAGCCACAGGTTCACCTTACATTTCTCACATATGATGAAGGTGTATTTCTTACAAGAAGGCAACTTGCATGTTACATATTTTTTATTCAGAAGTGGCCAGTGGTTGCTAGATCCTTTCTTACATGAGTCGGAGAGACTGACGATCCACGAAACTTTGTTTTAATTTTTCCCATGATGCCCAAATTTGCTCTATCTCCCTTGGAATTCCCCTTTACAATATGACACAGGGTTTGTGCAAAATTAATGCAATTTTTTTCTATTAATTGCCATGATTCATTCACTTTTCTATCCAGAATCAACTCGTTTATCATGCTACACAACAGCCAGATGGTAAAACAGTACCATTTTCTAGATTTAATTTTGTTGTATCAATACTCAGTTGTATAAGAGAATACCGGTATATAGCAGGCAAGTAAATTCTCCTTCACACATATGCAGTGTTGCACATTTAAGCATTTTACCTCCAAAAAATAAGAGAAAACAGAGTAATCATATACAAGGTGCATCTAGAAAGTTTGGTGAATGATACCATAACACAAAGAAAACAGAAGTTACATACAAATTACCTTTAGTTGCCTTCAAAGTACTCTCACTGGTCACAATTCACTTTTGGCAATGTGTAAACAGCTGCTGGAAACTGGCAGAGAAGATATCTCTTGGAGCACTGATGTCACACACCTTTGGATGTCAACACATTGTGTGTCTTTCAAGATTCCCTTGAGGCGGTGAAACAAAAAGAAGTTGCAGGTGCCAGATGACATGGCGCATCATTGAGACTTTCCTGTCCAACCCGAAAGTGTTTGAACCAATCGTAAACATATCTTCTGCTTACAGCTTCTGTTCCGTACACTTACACTAACATTGCATGTGTCTCCATCAACATTTTCCCAATCTGTAACAAAACTTCAATCAATCACTACTGATCTGCATTTAGGGCAGTCACCCAGGTGGCAGATTTCCTATCTGTTGTTTTCCTAGCCTTTTCTTAAATGGTTGCAAAGAAATTGGAAATTTATTGAACATCTCCCTTGGTAAGTTATTCCAATCCCTAACTCCCCTTCCTATAAACAAATATTTGCCCCAATTTGTCCTCTTGAATTCCAACTTTATCTTCATATTGTAATCTTTCCTACTTTTAAAGACACCATCCAAACTTATTCGTCTACTGATGTCCTCCCACGCCATCTCTCCACTGACAGCTCAGAACATACCACTTAGTCGAGCAGCTCGTCTCCTTTCTCCCAAGTCTTCCATGCCCAAACTTTGCAACATTTTTGTAACACGCCTAGAACAAATCAAGCTGTTTTTCTTTGGATTTTTTCCAGTTCCTGAATCAAGTAAACCTGGTAAGGGTCCCATACACTGGAACCATACTCTAGTTGACCGGGCGAGGTGGCCGTGTGCGTAGAGGCACGCGGCTGTGAGCTTGCATCCGGGAGATAGTAGGTTCGAATCCCACTGTCGGCAGCCCTGAAGATGGTTTTCCGTGGTTTCCCATTTTCACACCAGGCAAATGCTGGGGCTGTACCTTAATTAAGGCCACGGCCGCTTCCTTCCAACTCCTAGGCCTTTCCTATCCCATCGTTGCCATAAGACCTATCTGTGTCGGTGCGACGTAAAGCCCCTAGCATACTCTAGTTGGGGTCTCACCAGAGACAACTTGATGTTTATGCATTGCTCTATTTCATTACTGGTATAATAGGAGTCTTTACATGCACTATGTTCGACTAGCTGCAGCAAACTAAGCTGTTTCAGCTCTGTACATGGCACTTCTCGAGATGGATCGGTCCATTCACTGTACTTTTTGACACACCTTGTATTTTATAAATGGATAATCCAGGAGGGAAAGAACTGAGAAAAGTGAACGGGGAACAAGAAAAGATGAAGAGTTTTTTACAGTGTAATATTTATATTGAAATTATGTATTCAGCAGATTCAAAAGCTTTTAAGTTTTCATTTGAAGAGAAACTATAACATCATCTGTGCCTTCTGCTCTTGGCTTGCCTCATTCTTTCCTCTTGAATGTAGTTGTGTGTGTGTTTTCCATGTGAGGCAAGACTTCTTTACAGCCACCTGTTTTGCAGTTAGTCACTTGAGGATAACCACTGCTACCTTTTTAATGACAAGATGTCTAATTGCTACCGTATTATGTTACAGTTGAAAGAGTTGAAGGAGAGGCAGAAGCAACAGCTGAGGCACAAAGCTCTCAAGAAGGGTCTTGACCCTGAGTAAGTTACTTTCCTTTGTTGTTGTAGTAATAATAACAATAATTATCATCATCATGTGGCCTCAGCTACCACATGCAGGCATTTAGATTTGATGTCATTTAGGCTGCCAGCATGCCAATTTCAATGTCCTGTTTTATTCCAAAAAATGCCAAAGAAACTGATGTTCTCTTGGGTGATCTGTAGCTGAGTTTTAATTCAAAATGTGTTACCAGTGATCTTTTATATGCCAACATCCTTCAGTATGAATCAATGAACTTTTTTCTGTCCTTAAAAATATCTGACAATCCCTGTCTGTCAGATTTGAACCCACAATCTTGGGGCCCAGAGTCCAACACTTTACCACTGATCTATAGAGATGTCTTTGTTGCGGTGATAAGAACTTAGTAATGACGTTATTGGAGTACTTTCAACCGACTAATTTCATTTCATGCTATTAACCTTTTAAGTGCCGAGTTACCAGTTGACTGTTTGGTACCTCAATGCTGAGTTTTTTCATTCATTTGTAATTTTTTTTATAGAACTCTCAATTTTTAACTTATCAGGGGAGTGATTAGCTGATGTTTATAGATGTTGGTTCTTTACAAATCTATTGTAAAAAGAAAATCCTACATTTATGTTCAATATTATTTTGAAAGAAATCAAAATTACGCTTTTTTTTTTTTTTGCCCACACGTACATCAACTTTCTACAAAGTAAAGGGCCCAAAATAACTTTCACTTAAAAAATAGCTTACTGATACATTAAAATCATCGTCATCATTACTTTCTGCTGTGGTTAATAACAGAAGGTTTCTTTGATCGCAACAAAAGCAGGTAGCTTGTTGTTCTGCCATGCTTGTTTACATCACATATGAACTCCAGTTATAGAGGACAGATATCTACAAAAAGCTCTGTTAGTTACTTCCTGAAGCTATAATCCATAATCAATTAGTTCTACATAATGCCCAACAGATGGCAGAACATACCAGAGATCGATTTGGCTCTCGAGAGTGAGCTGGTAAACTGAAAAATAGAAAAGTTCTTGTGTACCGTCTATAGACAGGTGTAGCATTGGTGGACCGGCCGCGTCAGTGCCTCTATAGGCAGGCGTAGCGTTCATTGGGTATTAAAACTCAGTTTATGGCAATTCTTAGCTGAGGAATAGACACTTTAAATTTTAGCTTTTGTTCAGTCAGTTTCATAGGAGAGCAATATACAACACTACACATTTTGTTGAAATTCACTTTACGTATAGTTCCTGATCTTTTATTAAGCTCTCTGTAAAATAATGATGCAAGGAACATACAGCTTGACCCTTTCTGCTTGTTTTGGAGGCGGAGTGGGGGAGAGCTAACACAAAGAGGCCTGTTGCTAAGAATTGCATAGGAAAGAGCAATACAACATAACTTTAATATGAAAGCAGACATAATAATGCTAAAATTACTCATTCAGGCAACCAAATTAAGAAATCAAAATAATTCTTACGTTGTCAAATAATAAACAAATAAATAATTGAGAAATTATCCACACATAAACAGGCCCTTAAAAAGTGTATGAACTGTTTCTGAAAAAAGAAACAACTCAATTTAACTTTGTCTTTTCATTTTAGAAATTATCATTTGCTCTTTATCACCAATTTGTTATACTTTTATTCAGATCCTGATGCATAGTAAAATATGATATTTAGTTATGATAAACAGAAAGCTTGGATACCAAAAATACATTTCAGCCAACTCAGCCTTAGCTTTCAGAGCCCTATGATTTATGTAAGATAATAGTTGATTTCATTATCCAAATTGCTGTTCTGTCCAATGAATATGAAACAATGCATAAGCAGCACAAGGCATGCAACTGTACAGGTAGATATATCGTTTATCGAACCATGAAACAAAATTTTGGCTCTAACTTAAGTGAAAACTAGAATTTTAAAACTATACAAATGTAGTATGACAAATTCATTGATAGGACATAGCATTTTCCCATATACACAAGGAAAGACGGAAATTACAACATCACAAAGGAATGGGTCATTAGTGCTGATATTGGAGATATGGAGTGGTGCCAGCTAGGTACATAAAAAATACTGTTTGTTCATACAGCCCTCCCTACCTGACTGGTCATGGATGAACCACCTCCTGCATCCAAAATCAGTAGAGCAATGAAGAGATGCAATGATGTGAAATGTCCATTTGTGAAATATGCCTTGCAGAAGGGTATGAGAAGGACACCAACAATTGTCACCAGTTGAGAGGGCCCAGATAATTAGTCTGTGTGAGAGTGGCTTATCTGTGCAGTATTAGTCAAAATGCGTCTATGGTACCATATGTATAACACGCTGGTCAAGTGGAGGGACACAAGCTCAAAGACACGGGACAGGACCAACCCTACATTCAACAGTGTGGAAGGATCCCCGCATCATTCAGATGTCCCAGACCCCTAAGCAACAGTGGCAGCTCACACTTCAATTTAATAATTGTTTGTGCATGCAGCTGGCTTATGATTCCGTGTCTCTGCTGCAAGCGTTCCACTGAGTATGAGGCTGTCCTGGTGTCAGGAACGGTCAAGCTGGACAATGAATTGCACGGTTTTGTCTTTACTGGTGAATATCATGCTTTTGTGTTGGACGCAAATGGTCTCTGATAGCATACGAGGGAGAGGGGCCGCACCAATCTTGCTGCCAAGAGCCACACGGGGCCAACCCTAGTCATTGCAGCCTGCAGAGCTATTGGCTTTCAGGTGAAATCGACGTTAGTGATTGTTGAGAGCACAATGACAGCTTGACAGAATGTGGACAGGCTTTTCAATCCAGTGGTTGTCCCTCTGATGGCATGTTGCAAATGGGTTGTTTATGCAGGACTGTGCCCACTCTCACACTGTAGACATCTCCAGGGAAGCCCTCCAGAACATTGTGATTTTACAGTGGCCCACCCGGTCCCTTGCTGAATATGTACGGAACATGATGGGTAGATACCTGAACAACTCCCCTCAGCCACCCTGAACTGTTGACAAACTGACCCTTGCAGTGGAGCAAGCATGGTCTGCAACTTTGCAGGATGTGATCCAGGGCCTTATTGACTCAATACTGCACAGGAATCAGAAAAGTATTGCAGCTCAGTATGGGCACACCTTGTACTGATCTGCATCTACATGTTCATACAGGGGCACCTCAATGTGTTATCATAGCATCACTACCTTATACCTATCCACCATACACACTTGGGGTGTTGCAAGACCCTTTCACGGTGTTGCAATTTCAGTTTTCTTTCCTATACGTCTTATCTCTGAATATGTTTCATTTTTCTTATCTTGTACTGCAGATGTATGAAGAATATAGGAATGACAGGTCTCTTAGTGTCTAGAATATTATCAATCCTTATTTATTCTGTATGTTTTCTAATCAAAGTCTGGGGATCTAATGTGAACTTGTCTCTCTCTTGTTTTCAGGGCTCTAACTGGCAAGCACCCCGTAAGTACTCTACACTATACTTAGTATAACTCTATCACCCAGGATGAGTTCTTCAAACTCAGAAAATGTTACATGGTAAAATATTCTTCTTGCAGCCCAAGATCCAGGTTGCCTCCAAATATGAACGTCGTGTGGACACAAGATCGTACGATGACAAGAAGAAGCTGTTTGAAGGGGTACGTACTGATCATACTCATGTAATCTGGAGAAATAATTGAAATGTGCTTAGCACAATTCATATGTATAGCAGAAAAAATGTCTTCTCTAAGTGATTGATACAGCATCTTTTTGAAAACATAAACATTATGACCGCATCTTTTTGGAAATAAATTATATATTAGGAATCAGATGTTTTTTTTTCATAAAATTTTTGAGAGTATTTTGACAGAATTTTTGTTTATTGTTTTGATCTTAAGTCCAAGATTGGAGTCATCGAGGTCTCTTCTCTTGAACTAAAGACCTTGTACTTCTATTTCACTGCCATGTGTAGCAGTAGAAAATTGTGTTTGTATCTTGAAGTAGTTGCGCAGTAGAACTTTAATGCTATTTTTGCTATAATCTGCGCCTAAATCAATTTTTCTTTATTGTAGATTAAGCTACTTCATTAACCTCTTTACTTTAACATTGGGCTGTATGGAATGCTTTTAATTCTCTTTTTCTTCTTTGTGCAAGTCTTGCTCTTGTGATTGGTACCTTGATGGCTATTGTGAATACAAATTAGTTTCATGAAAATCAAATACATCTAACATGAATAATATACGATAGCTGGTATGAGCCATGCTTCAGGCTGACACCTGTCCTCACGTATAAAGCTGTTGCCAGTGTTATACTTACAGGAAGAACATGAGCAGACTCTAGGACATGCATGGCCACAAGTGGTTCCTGACCTTTGTGCAAACTGCAATAGATGATACTGCAGGAGATCAATGTTTATAACTCTTTCCTATAACAAATCTGAATAACAGCAGTCAGTGAAATGAAATGAAAATCCACAGCCTGTTTCCACTCATTAGACCGGGTTAGGAACAGAATGAAAACTTACACTTTTTTTAAAACATTTGTGTTGGTACATTTGATGGAGATTTATTCAAACATTTTTCAGTTTCTAAACACAACATGAAATTAAAATTATTTCTAGCTAAAATTTTGGCCCTGTTTGCCTCTACGTACTTGTGTGAGCATCTCTTTTCACAAAGAACTAATAAATGAAGATTGTTAACTGCCGATCAAGCCTCCGTAGCTCAGGCGGCAGCGCATCGGCCTCTCACCGCTGGGTTCCGTGGTTCAAATCCCGGTCACTCCATGTGAGATTTGTGCTGGACAAAGCGGAGGCGGGACAGGTTTTTGTCCGGGTACTCCGGTTTTCCCTGTCACTTTTAATTCCAGCAACACTCTCCACTATCATTTCATTTCAACTGTCACTCATTAATCATTGCCCCAGAGGAGTGCGACAGGTTTTGGCAGCCGGCACAATTCCTATCCTCTCCGCAAGATGGGGGCTTCATTCATTCCATCCTAGACTCGGTCACTGACTAGAAAACAGGTTGTAGTCTTCTCTTCTCTGTTAACTGCCCATCAGCATGGCCAATGGACTTGTATCCAAGTACCTGGGCGTTAGAAACAAAAAGAACCACACACACAGTCAACGTATGACTGATGAATATCTGTACGAGCAGCTTAAGGTAGCTTTAACTGATATAAAACCAAATTTTAATGAAATTATTTTAAATGTACAAGATTCATTAAAAGTTAAATCTTGAAATTTATTATTTGTTTACTGTATACATATAGACTACGCAGTAAAGGAATTCAAACAGGAGGTGGTGGTGGTGATTTTTATTTTAAGAGGAAGTACAACTAGGTAGTAATCCTCTCTGAACAAATTAGTGGAAAAGAAATTTAAAATAAAATAAATATATATTCTACAAAGGTATTTGGAAACGAAGTACAAAATAAAAATTAATTAGGCTGAAAAATTACTAACGAATCAAAAGGAAACGTGTGTTCCCTGAGTAACAGTATACTGTAATTTACATACCCTTGATTAATCCATTGTCGGACATGACGAGATCAACAGAAGTCGCGTCATCGGCTAGTATGCCCTCCAGTGTTTCCTGCAGGCCGAGGCTCCGTCTTAGGCCAGAGAGATTGGCGCACTCTGTGAGGATGTGGGCCACCACAAGAACGCACTGGGGGGTCTTAGCTCTTTAGGAGATAAGAGTGCGTGGATCGTCCATGATCTATCCTTAGCCTACACAATACTGTGGCCTCACTTCGTGAAGCCTGGAAAGAGGACCACCACACAGTATTTGTCTTCTTAATTGCTCTCAGCTTGTTGGGAGTTCAGATAGCTAGCCACGGAATTTGTAAAAGCAATCACAATCCGAAGAGAGGATATCAAAACTCTGTGATTTGCCAATTATATTGTTATTTTATCTGAATCTGCAGAAGATCTGGAGAAATTGCTGAATGCTATGGACACATTCTCGGAGAAGGAGTACAGTCCAAGATGAAAATAAATAAGTCTAAAACAAAGGCAACTGAGTGCAGTCAAAAGTCAGGTGACAAGAAATATTAGATTAGGAAATGAAGTCTTAAAGGAAGTAATGAATATTATTACTTGGGTAGTAAAATAACTAATGATAGCCAAAGTAAGGAAGATATAAAATGCAGACTAGCACAAGTAAGGAAGACCTTTCTTAAGAAAATAAATTTGCTCACTTCGAACATTGATATAGGAATTAGGGAGATGCGGTTGAAGACTTTCCTCTGGAGTGCAGCATTTTATGGAAGTAAAAGAAAGAAAGAAAATAGAAGCATTTGAAATGTGGTGTTACAGAAGAATGCTGAAGGTGAGATGGGTAGATTGAATTGTGAATGAAGAGATACTGAATTGAATTGGTGAGAGGAGATTGATTTGGCTAAATTTGAACAGAAGAAGAGAAACCCAGGACTTGTTCAGTTAATTTTTAAGGGAAGTATGTGCAGTAAGAACAGTAGGGGTAGACCAAGCAGATTAGAGCAGATGTAGTAGTTACGTAGAAATGAAAAGTTTATCACGGGATAGTGTGGCATGGAGTGCTGCATCAAACCAGTCTATGAACTGATGACCCAAACAACAACAACAACAACAACAACTGTAATCACTATTTGTCTAAGAATGTCACTGTGCTCATTGTCCATACTTCATAATACTCCAAGAAAGTTAGGCATACAACACTCTTATGGAAATCATCGAGTTTTACCTTCTTCCCTCGTGGTCAATGATTACCAGAAGTTAGGATTTGACTGCCACCCTTATCAACTGTTACACACTGTCTCACTTCTATTTACAGCCTTAGCAGGCACTCTTTACAACTTTTGATATCTTTCTTCTTTATGAAATTTTAAAATAATGCTTTTATGAAATTTCTGCTCTGTGAACGGATCACTACGCATTATTTCTCTAGAGGCATTTCCATTCTATAATGAACTACAATTCTGTTATCTAACATGAAATTAACACAAAGAAGCTGATTTCTAAGAGCATTTCGTTGCACATGAAACATGAGAACACTATACCTAAGACTTTACGAAGACATGACTGTACTGCGACAGAGTGCATCACTCGTTTACAGCAAGTAGTTCCTCTCGTTGCTACTGGTATCTGTAATAATCAAATTTAAACACATGCTTTTAAAAGAACATTCAGATCTTTTCTTGGTGAAACCACGAGACAGCCATCTTGGAACCATCACTGCCGTGGCGTTCCACACTGATAATGCAGGGTTATATCAGAAGTAGTACACCACAGTAGAAGTTGTGGCTGATGTCTTTCTTATTCCATCCACTCCATGGTAGAGAACACTCCCATGCTCTTTACAGACAGTCATATTTCTGTCTCCCTGTTCTGTCGGTGTGGAACGTCCTCTATGCTATTTCTTTGTGTAACTTGTGTGTTTGATGTCCTCACTGCAGGGTTGGGCTACATTGAGCTCAGAGATTAATGAGAAACAGTGGAAATCCAAATATGAAGTATTTACCAAGCGCAGCAAGTGTAAGTAAAGAGTATGACGTGCCCCCTCCCTGACCCACAACCCCTGCCAGAATGAGACGTGGCCTGAGTCTATGTACCTGCATATGTGGACACTTTGTTTCTATGTGTGTGTGTGTGTGATCCTTCTAATGACTGTCATCACAGTCAAGCAAGTGCTAATACAAAACTCTTGGTCTACCTTATTTTCTTAGTTAAATAAATGCTAATTGAATATTACACCAGTACTTTTAGTCTGATGACTAGCTCTTGTGTATATAATTGTAAGAAGGCATGTGGTTGATATTATTAGTATCATTATTACTGGTATATTAATTTACAATGCAATCATATTCTGTCACCTCCAACTGAAGGTCGCCTAATTCACTACGCTTAGAAAATAATTCATTTGGAATTGAAAAATGTTGTTGTTGAAGAGAAGCAAAGTAGAACTGTCAGATATACTGATGATTTTTAAGAATGTTAAAAGAGGATATGCTCACATCATTGACAAGAGTATGTCTTAGTCTAAATTGTTCACAAAATTCAGTGAACTTCTTAGTTACTGTTTCCCTGGCCCCAAAAAGTAACACTATAACTTGATAGTACGGCATGGTGGGATTGTCCATCATACATTTCTCCACAAGAACCTTAGCTGGTTGGTCCTCATTCATTTCCATTCTATGGTGAAGCTTGCTGGGATAGCAATGATGCCCATTCTCCTTGTGGATCCATTAACTGCCAATCTATGCACCTTGTCTGATTCATGAATTAAACAAAAGTTACAAATACATCATAAATAAAACAGTTTTTTTTTTAATGTGTGGACCTGACATCTATAGGGAAAGCACAGATCTAGATTTACACGTCCATGACTTCCAGCTATCATACCAACAGTTAGGAGGTTTTGGCAAGGTCCTCCTGATTATTGTGGTATGCACAAAGAGGGCATTCATTTGTGATGTTCCAAATGATCTGGAACTCTGCTCCACAATCACATTCAGGAGAGTTTTTAAAGTCCCACAGATCCAGCATGTAGGCACATCATTCACAGTTAAGGCAGAACCTGTTTAGAGATGTCCACATTCTTCTTGGATGAGATCAAAGCCAGTATCTATCTGAATTTTGAAGGGATTTCAGTCCATGCCTCCAAAGAACCATGGTATCTCTGTGTATGGGAAATCAACCCACATATAGAAAGCTAGGAACATTGAAATTATTTCCACTTCTCTCTCGTCCTACGCTGATGTGTCATTGTGCTTATCCTAATATGTGTTCGTTTTCTATATAATATGATGTTATTTGCACTTCTCCATTCCTTTCCATTACCTGTGTCCTTGCCATTTTCTCTAGTTCTTCCTAATCTAGTTTGATTTTATTGGCTGTATATTTGCCTTTATTTCACGATTGTCTATTGTACATTGCTAATAGTTATCAAATTAAAAGTACTGGCAATGTAGCACTGAGTAATGCACTTGTGACCGAATTTTACAGAATTACTAAACAAACTAACACTTCAAAATGTGTTTGCTCTAATGAATTGTGTGACTACTTGGTTCCTCTAGGGTTTAGCTGAACAATACAAAGAGTACAATGAGAAGCTGTGGAGTGATAAGTCGAGTGAATTCGACTCACGCCAGAAATGTAAGTGGGACACCAGCAATACAGCACTTTTTTTTAGCACTAGTACACATCTTTAAATAATTACTATTTTTGATAAAACTCTGTATTTTTACATGGATATTTTGTTTTCTTTTTTGACACTACCAAACTTCTTCATTTTTAATATCAGGGCAAGGTGAAGTGTTACAACTAAAAACTGTCTTCAGCCAAGCGTGTTTGTGTGTCTCTTGCACCCTTACTAATAAGACCTCCCAATTGTACAAAGTGTCCTGAAATATCTCATGTTTTGATTTGTTTTCACAGCCTGGAATATTAGATATCATAATATTTTGGGTTTATGTTTTCCTTACAAACAGCTGATAAATCTTTATGATGCATGAAGACTTTGCCAGGCCTGGTCCAAATGTATTTCATGCTCAGGGATGCTTAGTGCCCCCATCCATTTTTTTAACGGTTTTAGTCTGTTAACACAAAAATGTATTACTTGACTCACCATACTTGAAAATTCCATCCATGATCGAAGTTCACTCTTTGCAGCACAGAAAAAGTCCATCTTTTATGTCCTATCATGCACAGAATAAATTCAATTTTTGACAGAGAATGTGTCTATCATTTTGGTGATACAGGGTCCATTGGTAAAAATGAATACAAGCTAGTGAAAATATATTAACTGACATGAAAAGTGTAAACATTCTATCCAAATATTTTTCAAAGTCAGATGGTGCAATAATGAGCAGCGCACTCATCTGCCATTTTTGAGGTGAAATTGGAGCATAACTAGGGTACAGGACATGACAGCTTGCATCATGAGGTGTCATTTGTTTTGTTTATATGATATGTATCAACATGTGTAATAATACTTATGAAAAAACTTGTGTTTTTAAAATAGTGGTTTAATATCACACTAACACATTGTAGGTTTTGTACGATGCAAGGATGGGAAAGAGCTAGGATTGGGAAGGTAGCAGCTGTGGCCTTAATTAAAGTACAGTCCCAGCATCCACCTGGCATGAAAATGGGAAATTTCAGAAAACCATCTTCAGGGCTGCCAATGGTAGAATTCGAATCCACCATCTCTTGAATGCAAGCTCACAGGAAAGAACTTGTCAAGCTGAGTGAAAAATTGGAAATTTCATTCAGAATTTTGTGAAAATTTTCCAAAATGTTTCAATATCTTAATTTAAAGAAGATGCAAGCCTACTGAAAATGAAAACAAGCTGGCTGGGCATAAGAGGTGGTGGTGGTTGTTGTAAACAAGGTTGGGTTTACAAAAACACAACTTCTTTATTTGCTTCACATGTAAAATTACAATATTTACACTAACAAAACTGAAAGTTATCTCGAAGCAAAATGAACTATGAATTTGGAGAAGAGTCTGTCTTTTGTACACTATATACACGTTGGAGTATTCACATTCACTACTATCTCGGAAAGATAGTCCTTGTGACATGAAAAGTTATTGATAGTCGAAAACTATCAGAAGCACTGACGTAAATATCTCAGAGAATCCTTCCTTGTTGAAGTGTCTGAGTTCATTAACGTAAGTTCAATGGCTGAAGAGTTCCTACTTAGCGAAACTAAGTTGATAATGGGAGCTTGCATTAGCTAGGGAATGATAGTGGCATATAATGGTAAGACTGGACATGGACAGTGGAACAAGCAAGAGGAGCGGTGACCCGAGGTGAGACCTCTTACTGCCAGAAATTCAGTCCACCTGGCCGAAGCACATTTTCAAGAGGAGTAGCCTCCGTGCTCGACGCAGGGTGTATTCTGGAGCTGGACACCGGGGTCAGTGGGGCTTGGACAGGCTAGGAGCTCCTTTTTATAGCACACACAACGTTCCAGGCACGCGCACTGAGGGCTGTGCGTCGAGGCTCGAAGAATAACACACTGGCACGCGTGTAGCTGGCTGGCGGATCGAGAAGGGCGCGACGGACATACAACAGTGGTGATTATTGTTTTAAGAGGAAGTACAACTAGGCAACCATCCTCTATTAACACTAATCAGAGGGAAATTGAAAGGGGTCTGACACTTTGAAAAATTAAAGTATTTGCCAAAGAAAGACAAGGGCCACTATGGGCGTGAAAGTGAAAGACTCCCTAGGATTCGCCACCTAATACTGTTGGGGTCGAAAAGAACAAGAGTTGACCAAAGGAGGTCAGAGAGGATAGAAGAAAGTCAGGAGCCTGGCACAAGTAAGTGGAACCAATGCCAGGACTCAGCTAAGGGCCCCATGGTCACCAGCCCACACTCCCAAGGTAAGAGCCCCTGGGACCCCTTGTCGTTGCCTCTTACAATAGGCAAGGAATAGCATGGGTGCTATTCTACTGCACCCACCCACAAGGGAGCTGGGCGTAAAAGAGCCTGTGAACAACGTAAGAAAGTGTTCCAAGCCCAACAAAGTAGGTCTTAATTTTCTGCTCCCATCTAACCTATGGAGATAGATAAGTTTATTTTAATACCCTCATGCTGATAGAGATAAGAAATAGCCTGATTTCAAAATATTTGCAAGAGGAGAGACCACTCAGAAAGAAAAAAAATCTCTCTAAACATCAACTTTGCACATTAATTTATTTCTAACACCCACGTGACCTAAAAGACTTGCGGCTATAGCTTTGACACGGCCCTTGCACTTTCTTTTCTAATTAATAACACATCAGAACTTGTACATTATAACTGACAAATCTGATGAAATGAAAACCCTCGGCCTCTTTCCAGTCATTCAACCGTGTTAGGAGTGGAATGACTGAAGCTCCGTCTAGCGGTGAGGATAGGAATTGGGCCGGCTGCCGAAGCCTGTCGCACTCCGCTGGAGCAATGATTAATGACTGGCAGATGAAATGAAATGATATTGGAGAGTGCTGCTGGAATGAAAGATGACAGGGCAAACGGGAGTACCTGGAGAAAAACCTGTCCTCCCTCCGTTTTGTGTCCAGCACAAACCTCACACGGAGTGGTCAGGATTTGAACCATGGAACCCAGCGGTGAGAAGCCGACGCGCTGCCACCTGAGCTACAGAGGCTCTTACAAATCTGATATTAGGTTAAAATACTTTGTTTTAAGTTCTCATATCTGTTTAAATAAACAAAAACTGGGTGGTTAGTAACAACAACCACCAAGCAAATGTTGAAAAGCTTGAAATAGGTTGTCACTGATACTAACCACCATGCATGAAAGGATGGACAATTTTTAGGTGATTACGGCTGCTGACCTTCCTGCTGCAAAGAGTTAATGTAAACATTATTCTAGTTCAGTCCATTTAACCTCATTACAAATAGTTTAAGCACTTACATATTGTTACTTCCAAAATTTCACATTTACTTATTTCACACTCAAATGTTAAGATTTTTTAAAAAATTTACACTTTCATCACAATTACACAAAGTCAGACTACATTTATCTTCATACAGATTTCGATCCCTCACGTGCTTTCCACAAAAATATTAATCGTATAGGAGAGATCCAAATTTTTTAAAATTTCACTCTCACGTGAGATGTTTGCTAAAGCTGGCAAATGGCCATGTCTTATTGTAAAGTGCAGATATGATTTTATTAGTTTTATTGTATTGAAACTATATACTCCACTGAGAGAGAGCCTATAGTCAACAAATGCAGAAGATGCAATGGAAAGTATATGATACAGTAAATTAGTTACAGTAGTTAATTTTCTTCTATGAAATAACCTAATAAAGGTACTGAACAGCTAGAAATAATTTTAGCTGTAAAAATATCAATGTTTCATTACATTCAGAATACAAAAGTTATTTTTCAGTAAATTAGCACCCTGACCATGGTATGTCCATTAGACATTACTTCACTTTCTCATTTGAAACCTCAACTGTTTTCACTCTTTCTCTCCTAGCAATTATACCGTGATGTAGCAGGTCTGTTTGCATGCGTCTTCTTCACCTTTTCTGACTGAGGCCATCATCAGGGGTAACAGCTACTATTTGTATGTCTTCCTTGATCTGAACTACCATTTTTTAGTATGATCATGGGGCTGGGTGCCTCTCAGGTCATATCAGAGCGCCGCCTTTGCCACCCAATTTTCAACAAAATCTTTCCTTGGCTTCTGCCAGTTATTTCTGGGGTTGTTGCAGCTATCCTGTCTCATTCTGGGTTTTATCTGGATACATTGTCTAACAAGAACAAATCAACCAATGGTGTTACAGCCCTGACGGCCTTGGCCTACAAAGTGAGCACTGCTCAGCCTGAAAGCCTCTTAATAGTGGCTTTCAGGGCTGGCTGCTATCCCACAGTCAGATAGCTCCTCAATTGTTCTCACATTGACTGAGTGTTCATTGAACTAGCTCTTTGACCTGTGTAAAATTTCTTGACCTGGCCAGGAATTAAACCTGAACAAGGGACAGGTTGCAACCTCTGAACTGAGGGGTTACCGCTCTGCCTAATGCCATGTAATTTTTTGGGTGCAAAGTCCATCCGAGGATCCATCAGGATTTGAACCCTGACTGTCTGCATGGAAAACCACCAATCACACCCCAACTGGCTTTTCATTCTAATTTATTGGTGTCAAAACGTGGTGCAGGGGATGTGACCTAGTTTCACGGCTGGATGCTCAGTCTGATGCCAACCCCATGTGGAGGGATATGGCTCTGTAGTGTGCTGTGTATTGTATGTATATGAAGAGAAATCTATTAAGACTAACTAAACATCCAGTCTCTGAGCCAGAACAATTAACCCTACGCAGTTAAAATCCACGATCCGACTGGGAAAAGAACCTGAGCCCTTCTGAAACAAAGGCCCAGATGCTGACCATTCAGCCAAGAAGCCTGAGCACGTGCTAACTGTTTTAATATTATATTATTAGAACAACTTCTAAAGTAGCCCACCAAAGTCTTTTCAAAACATTAAGGTTATCAGCAGTTTCATAAACCCAAAAGACTCTTAACTCATATAATTAATGTCCATATTCCAAATAAATCCATTAACACAAGAAATACATGGTTGGTTGCCAAAATAATAATAATAATAATAATAATAATAATAATAATAATAATAATAATAATAATAATAATAATAATAATAATAATAATAATAATACATGGAACAAAAATATGACAAAATCAAATTAATCCCACAATTTAAATACTTCAGTAAAACAATACAGGAAAGCAGAACTAAAACAAATATCTAAAACAAAAATTTATTTCCAAACACAAAATGAAGACATTGTAATTTGGTTATTAAATCAGAATGTCACTATAGATCAGAAACACTAACTTTGAATAGAAAAGCAGACCAGAACTGCAAAATCATAAGGAAAATTTTAGGCCTAAAACTCGAAGATGAACAATACACACTCAGAAACAATCAGGAAATCAATACACAGATTAGAAAACACTGATTAAAGTTTTACAGGCATATCAAAAAAAGCAAAAGCTGTGTCAGTATTGGAGACGGTCACACTGAATGGTTCAATACAACCAAAGGAGTACATCAGGGAAGTGCCTTATCACCTCTTCTATTCATAGCAGTTATGGATACCATTTTAAAGGAACTAAAAAGAAAAGGTAAAAATCATCAGGCTCTGGTGTTTGCAGACGATGTGGCAACATGGGATGAAACAGAGGAGGGAGTGCAAAATAATCTGAATGCATGGTGTAAGAAGTTTGATGATTATGGAATGAAACTGAACCCATCAAAAACAGTAGTATTGGAAATCAGCAGGCATAATACAGAATGTAACATAAAAATACAGGACCACCAAGTTGAAGTAGTACAACAATTCAGATATTTAGGAAGTGTAATGGCTAGTAATAACAGAGCTGAGATAGAAATAACAAACATAGTAACCAAAGGCTCTAACTTTTACAGTATCATTAGACACCCACTATGGGGTGAGAAGGTCCCACAAAGAACAAAAATGACCCTGTAAAAGTCATATTTCATTCCCATCCTTACATATTCTCTGGAAACCTGCACACTAACATGAAAAGATTGTAGTGGAATTCAAGCCTGTGAAATGAAATTTCTTAGAACTGCCCTGCAAAAGACATGACTTGATCACGTGAAAAGTGATGAGATCCGATCTAACCTAGGTCTAAATGAATCGATGGAGGAAAGACTTAAGTCATCTAATCTTAAATGATTTGGGCATGTTAAACGAATGAATAACACAACGTTACCATGAGCTTATTTGGAAAAGAGAATAACAGGTAGAAGACGAGCTGGAAGACCCAAGAAGAAGATGGATGGACCAACTGAGAGAAGATGTGGAGAGAAGAGGATGGAATTGGGAATCTGTCATGGACAAGAAAATCATTTTGAATAGGCAATTTTGGAAGACGCTCGTTTTCAAACACCCTATCCGGCTCACTGGAAGGGAGAACCAATGATGATGATGATGATGATGATGATAAAAAAAGGAACGCTGACAGGCTCGCAAAATAAATAGATGATTTTTAGGAAAACAGACACTATGAAATGCATAAGAAAAATCAGAATAGATTTAAATTGGCAGGCACTTAAATTGAGGTACCACTGCAGAGGGCTTATACAGTGCACAGTGTCTCACAACGAACAACAAAGGCCTGATTGGAAAACTGGAGGGCAAACAAAGAAAAATCTTGGGCTCTGTCAAAGAAAATGGTGAATACAGAAGATTGTACAAGTAATAAGCAGATAAGGGACAACATTCACAAAAGAGGGATCATCTTTTATAGTCACAGGTCATGAGTGAACTCACAAAGATTGGCCACATGGATCATAAAATACTTTCAGGGCAAGAAAATCAAAGGGGCCTGATCAACTGTGGCAGAAAGAGATTTTGAAAAACTGGAGGTCATGTGTAATGACATCCAAAGTTATAAGTAGGAAAGACCAGACCAGAAGAAAGGGGCAATGAGGAGAAGTGCTGTGTAAATGTCAAAGCCTGAAGAAATAAACTGTGGTCCATAGCTGGCCAAAATGGGATGGATGAATCATACCTCAGTTTCCATATGCAGGCATTTTCGTTTTATGTCATTTGGGCTACTGCATGTCAATTTCAACATTACATTTTACTCAACAAGATGGCAGAGAAATGGATTTCTGTCGAGCAATCTATGGCTGTTTTAATTAATTTTGTTGGGTAAACACCAAGAGTGCCACCAGAGATCTTATACATGCCGACATCATGCAATATAAAGAAATTGGAAGTCTTTGAATTGTGCACTTTTTTTTTTTTTTGCTAGTGGTTTTACATTGCACCAACACAGATAGGTCTTATGGCGACGATGGGAGAGGAAAGGTCTAGGAGTTGGAAGGAAGCAGCCGTGGCCTTAATTAAGGTACAGCCCAAGCATTTGCCTAGTGTGAAAATGGGACACCACAGAAAACCACTATCTCCCAGATGCAAGCTCCTAGCCGCGCGCCTCTAACTGCATGGCCAACTCGCCCGGTGAATTGTGCATTGACAGGAGGATTCTGCGCTTGAGCCAAATGACCCAGATCCCAAGTGTAAAAGTTATCTTTACTAATGTAAACCTAACCTAACTTAACCCCATGGTACTACTGCCCTGAAGGGCCTTGGCCTACGAAGCGACCGCTGCTCAGCCCGAAGGCCTGCAGATTACGAGATGTCGTGTGGTCAGCACAACGAATCCTCTCCGCCATTATTCTTGGCTTTCTAGACCGGGACTACTATCTCATGGTAAGATAGCTCCTCAGTTCTAATCATGTAGGATGAGTGAACCTTGAACCAGCCCTCAGATCCAGGTAAAAATCCCTGACCTGGCCA
This sequence comes from Anabrus simplex, assembly GCF_040414725.1. Classification (NCBI taxonomy): domain Eukaryota; kingdom Metazoa; phylum Arthropoda; class Insecta; order Orthoptera; family Tettigoniidae; genus Anabrus; species Anabrus simplex. The sequence continues at coordinate 78,238,791 of NC_090267.1, read as the reverse complement.
GGAATTGAACCTGGGGCCTCTGGGTAAGAGGCACCACAGGGTCAGCACTAATATAAACAGTGCTCCATAATTTATCTAGACATAATATGGAGGTCAAGTTGTATTCATTTTGACTATTTAGTGATTAACTACAAAATTAAATGGGAGTATGCAGCAGTCAATTAACACAGTTTCAAGAGTGCATATGATTGTTTTGCCCTCACCGTCAATGGACATAAAACCAAGATCCTTGCTGAACCTGCCGCAGGGACTAACCTTTCAAAGTCCAAGGTCTCTCTCTCTCTCAGACATCATTCTGGAACAGGTAGATCACTTCTCATACCTTGGGAGCATCTTGCCTAAATGATGCACCACAGAAGAAGTTGTGGAAAACAGACTCCATGCTGCTCATTTGGTATTACCTAACAATTTATACCAAACTCATGGTGTATAAAGCAGTCGTTATATCGTTACTCTACATATCTGAAACTCGGACCCTGTGCCACCGTGACATCAAGAAACTTGAATGATTTCATCAGCAGAAACTTCATTCAGTCTTCAATACCAAATGGGAGAACCAAGTCTACAATCTTGCAGTTCTTAAGAAAGCATACATGAACAGTGTAGAAGCCTCTGTCATTGGCCATCAGCTTCAGTGGACTGGGCGTGTGTGCGATACCAGGCTTCCTTGCCAATTCCTTTATGGTGAACTTTCCTCAGGCACAAGCATTATAAAGACCAGCTTAAACAAACCGTGAAGGATAACAAACATCAACCCTCAAACCTGGGACACACTTGCCAAAGATCTCTCACTTTGATGCCAAACACTTTTACTGCCACTGAACTGTTTGAACAAGAACGTCAAAGGCATGAAGAGGTTAAATGACAGTTATGCATACTCCGTCAGATGCAGCCTCATCCTCCTCCATCCATGAATTGCAATCTGTGTGGATGCAGGTTTCACGCTAGAATTGGCTTGTTTGGTCATCAAAAATACAAACACTGAGTACTAGTGGAGTGTAAGTAGAAGAATTTGTATACTTGGAAATGAGTAGCAACCACCGGCAGTGACGACAAAATGAAATAAATAAGTAATGTATGAATATAAAACAATAGGTATTAATAACCTACACAGAATAAAACTTTCAACATGGAAACTTACTGCTTCATTTTTGCATTTAAAGGAAATACGTAGTGTTCATTAGAATAAGACAGTTATGTTGATTGTACAGTCTGTGGTCAAATGTGTTACTGAAGATGTTTCAGTGCGCTCTTATGATGAATTTATACTTCATGGGTAAAATAAAATTCACCCAGAAAATATTTACTGTAGGACTGACACAGGATTGACCCTGGTTAATGAACATCACAGAAGATGCTGGAAATAGCCTCACCTGAAGAAACAAAAAACTGAGAATCCAAAACTCCTCTGACTCCACTTCACTCAGAAACCACCGGCAAAACTCAATACGCAAAGTTTTATCTGGACACTTCAATGCATGCACAACAGAAAATTTGTAAAAATACAGAAGCAGGTCCTTTTTGATAACGTTTCAACACGACGATCTCTTAATTCCCACATGCGCAGATAAACGGCATTGAGATTTTGTCGGACTTCGTTCCAGACTTTCTTTCATTCGAGCAATGTTTTCTGGATTTGAACTCTTAGGATAGTTATGGTTTTCATTTGCTACAGAGCCCTTTTCACACCATTTTGCATTGCAGATGTTGCGAGAGGTTTTGCCAAAACACTTCCAGCCTTCAGCTCTTGTGCAAACAGTTCTGCTCAGGGCTTTCAATGAATCGTGCTTTGCACAACACTCGACAGTGAACACGCGCTGTTTTATCATGAGCACCATTTTGTGTTGCTTGCAATTGGTCACTAAACATGTCTGCTCCTCTCTCTCACTCACACTGACACAGTGAAATATTCAGGAGATGCGCACGTGCAGACATGTGACAGCAATCGATTGGTGCATCGAAATCATAGTTTCCAGCATTTTCTGTGATAGGCAGTTCTCCTGTTCATTAAGTGTCAATACCGTCTCAGTCTCAGTTTCATTTTGTCCACCTGTATAACATAAAGTGCATGTAGGTGTGATAATACGAAAACAATAATGCTGTGGCTATAGACAGCTGTTGACTGGTTGTCGTTCCTGATATTCTTACACTGGATTGGTCGTTGGAGCCATGAGCTAAATACTCCTATAATGACACAGAGAAGGATAATCTGAATGCAATGAAGATCACGAAACTGCTACAGTATATCCAGGATACTTGATGCTATTACAGCTGATCCTTCAAGGGAATGTACAAGGCAGACAAACACAGGTCAGAAGATGTACATCCTGGCTGGAAAACTTGAAAACATGGTAGAACTGTACCACCAGCCTGCAACATCTGAAGCTTCTAAGAGGAGGAGATGACACATGGTAGGTGATGTTTACTTGTTTTGAGAAGAAGTACAAAAGAGCATCCATCCTCTCTTAACAATAATCAGACACAAATGTGGAAGAAATCTGACATTTCAAAAAAATGGCATCAGTGAAAGAAAGGGAAGGGAACAACCACAGAAAGCCTCGCCACTGGAGTTGGAAGAGAAGAACAGCTGACCTAGGGAGATGGGATAGAAAAGATGAGAGTGAGGCACAGTAAATAAAAGTGATGCTAGACTCTGCTATAGGCCCTGTGGATGCTCCCAACTTTACAGCCCCCTTGGATCCTCTGTTAGTTTCCTCTTACAGCAAGCAGGAACTGCCCTTCCCACAGGGGGTAGGAGATGGCACACTGACAACTAATCCCAAGTAGGTACTAGACTCTTCTCCAGGACATTTAGTTTGGCAACCAAAACAAACAAACAAACAAACAAACAAACAAACAAACCCCATGGCGCAACAGCCTCGAAGGGCCATGGCCAACCAAGCGACCGCTGCTAAGCCCAAAGGCCTGGAGATTACGAGGTATCGTGTGGTCAGCACAATGCATCCTCTCGGCCCTTATTCTTGGCTTTCTAGACAGGGGCCGCCATCTCACCGTCACATGGCTCCTCAATTGTAATAACGTAGGCTGAGTAGACCTCGAACCAGCCCTCAGATACAGGTAAAAATCCCTGACCTGGCCGGGAATCGAACCCGGGGCCTCCGGATAAGAGGCAGGCACACTACCTCTACTATAATCTATCAGCTTCATTGTCCATATTGATAGTTTGAACACACAAGTATAAAGAATGAAAGTTTTCCACCTAATCAATACTAGTGTCTAAAATATTTCAATCACATTAAAACACAGTACTGGTTTAGACCTGTTAATTAGGTCATCGTCACCTGCTGATGAACCTGCTTATTGAATAATAATTGTACACTGTAAAACATTACTTAAGACTAAACATGAATGCCACATATTCCAATAAAATATAATGCTATAATTGTATAACTGTACCCTGTTTTATATTTTAACATTATAGCATTATATTTTACTGGAATATGTGGCATTCATGTTTAGTCTAAGTAATGTTTTACAATGTATAAGCAGGTTCATCAGCAGGTGACGATGACCTAATTAACAGGTTGAAACTGGTACTGTGTTTTAATGTGATCGAAATATTTTAGACACTTTATATAATAAAGTATTGATTAAGTGGAAAACAATAATTTTTTATACTTGTGTACACAACCCCTACACCGTGGGGCCGGCAGTTTGGCAACCACCTATGCTTTAATTATTAACACACTTCAGATATTGTGGTAAGTCAAGTGTACATCATGGTGTTCAAATTCATAATTGCATGTTTCCTTTCTTTGTCATATTAATTGTATTGTGTTTCACAATGATAGGTACAACATGCAGGAGTGAGTACAAGATAATTAGACAAGCAGATAAGTCCTAGTAAACATAGTTTGGAAAACCAGCATTTTCTGAGATATGACAGAATCACATTTGCCGCGATTACAGCTTTGTTAATACTGTGTGTTCTAGATATCAGGCTCCACACTGGATGTCAACAGTGTCTTGCATTTGAAGCAGTTGTCATGGTATTACCTATGTTTTCTAACAAATAGATGACTAATATTCATTTCATGTAAGTATGTGTCAATGGGAGGAAGCATGATCGTACCATGAAGCTTCACAGAATACAGCTATGGTGTTGCTAAGCCACAGAGCTTGTGGAAGCTTGTGCATAAGAACTCACAAATGTTCACGTGAAAGTGCACTGATACTCCATCATGTAAGCTGCCTTTCCCCAAGATGCACAGCATCCAAAAGTTTGCATCCATGTGACATGAAAAGAAAGTACATATGGCCATTAAGTCTGCCAGATAAGATATGTCTGCCTTCTCTTCATTAGAAAACATGTGAGATACTCGGACAACCACATTACATGCTGCTACAGGGGCAAGGCTCTGTCAACATAGAACATAAACAACATTGTAACATTTGCAAGGATGGGTTGATTTATTAGGACGTTCCTTCTGGGTGTTTTAATTGTCCTATACTCACTTCTGTAGTCTGTACCAGTACCTATAATTCTAAAACACCCTGCATAATTAACTGTTAGTGACTTTCTTTTCACACCAAGGACGATACTACTGTAATTCTCTTTCACTCATCATTAAAAACTGAGCTAAACCTCATGACTTCATTATTTTAAGTAATGAATGTTCATATATTCAATGGAGTATTACTTGTAGTGTTATTCTATTAGAAGGCCTTACAAACTTCTGCAGCATATTCCAAAACCCACCATTGGGCTTTTGCTTTTTTATTCAAATGAGTCAGAGTTTCTTTTAGACTTGCATCAAGTGTCGTTATCTAGTCATCATTGGGTATGTAAACTATTCAGATTTATGAACCTTCCTCAGGATAGAGCTAGCCTAGTTCATCACAAGATCAATGTGAATAATCCCAGTGTAGTTGTTTTTACTAAAGTTTACATATCAATTCATGGGAATTAAAATTAGTGGGTATTTTATAATTGGAGATTATTATTATTATTATGTGAGATTTTATAGTTCAAGTTAAACAACTGTATTGAGACACAGAGATGTGTACAAATTCAAGGAGCAAAGTCAAGCTGTTTGAAAACCAAGAGCAGAGTCCAACAAGCAAGTTGCCTGTCATCACTTCTCATTATAATGGATGAGGTTATACAAGCAGTAAAAGGAAAGGATCAGACAACAAATATGCTTGTTTTTGTCAATGATTTCTCTGGTGCGAGACAAGGAGAATTTGAAAAAAATGTGACTGATCATCAGCAAAATAAAACAGTTAGGTGGTGATGAATTGAAATCCTGAAGCAGTCCATCTGTGAGTACAAAATGAAGATGTTCCATAGAAGGTAAATTGGGTGAAAAACAAATATATTTTTACCTCGAGGCGTTTAGGCATTAGTCGGGCACGTAGGACTCCAGCAACCTGCTGCCACTTCATCCTTGATGTGTTGACCTTGTTATGGATATCTGGGAGAATACCTCAGTCATAACTAATGACTGAACCAAGGTGGTGGTGGTGGTGATTATTGTTTTGAGAGGAAGTACAACTAGACAACCATCCTCTATTAACATTAATCAAACAGAAAAAATGGAAGGGGTCCAACACTTCAAAAAATGAAGGTAATAGCCAAAGAAAGATAAGGGCCATGAAAGATGTGAAAATTAAAGATTCCGTAGGCCTCATAATCAAGACAGTTGGGGTTGGAAAAGAACAAGATTTCACCAAGGGAGGTCGGATAGCATAGGTGAAAGTGAGAAGCCCGGCACAAGTAAGTGGAAGCAATGCCGGGACTCAGCTATGGACCTCGTGGTTGTCAACTCATGCCCTCAAATTAAGAGTCCCTGGAGCGCGTGTTTGTCACCTCTTATGACAGGCAGGGGATACCATGGATGTTATTCTACTGTCCATCATCCACAGGGGCAACTGAACCAAAGTACGTAAACATTCTTGTCTTCTTGAGTTCTTCATCGATACTGATAGTGTTGTTTGTCTCGAGTTCTCATTTTTCTAGAATCCTAATTAATGATACTTTCAAAAGTTCTTATGCACTTATTTCTGATTTTGCTATAATATTTTCAATAACATTTGTATAATTTTATTATACTTTCAGTTACATCTTTTCTGGCAGAGAGGCCAGACACATACAATACATGGCATTAAAAAGGTAAAAAAGAATCATTCTCTCATATCCTCACTGACTGATATAATGCAAATATTTACTCAGCAAGAGGAAGACAATAAAAACAAAAATCCATTTATTCTACAGGTGTGCCTCTTCTTTGGGCTATAAAAAACAGAATGCATGTATATAAGTGATCTAACCATCAGATTTGAGACTGATGCTACACAACCAGTAGAAGTCAACAAAGAGGGAAATAACAGATACAATCCATGTATCCCCTATTATCTTTATAAATATCATCAAGAACCACAAAGTTGTGGTACTTATGGTTGGAGCCAGAGGCACGATTACATCTCTATTTGTCGGCTTCTGGAAGACACTCAGAATAAACAAGTATGTCATCCACGACGTTGCCTTCGCAGGATTGAAGGGATCTACCAGGCTAATGAGACATCATGTACATTCATCCTCATGTTAATGCCCTCAATGCACCACAAATCACAAATCTTTCTGTTTGATATTTATATTTCACTTTTTTTATTCATAACTACTGAACGCTATTAACGTTTAAACTTGCTGTAGCATTCTGGATCCTTGTGGTCACCTGTAATGTCTACAATTCTGTAGGTGCATGAGAATCATTCTCTTACCCCTTTCCTGGACAAATTATTTAAGAAATTAATGTTTAGAAACCAAACATGTTTTTGTAGTTATGGGAGATTAAGGAATGGGTAACTATAATTTTCATCATTTTTCAAATGCTAGAACCATGAACAAAATATGTGGGAACTAAACATCCCAATGGCTGTCAGCATGCCTAAGTGACATAAATTTGGGAACTGTACTTCCCAGTAATCAAACACTTGTAAACTCACAGAATATGAATACATTGTATACTACAGAAAAGTACAAGTAATTTACACAGCTCTAACCAACATTTCAGGTAGAAAAAAGGGGTGTACAAAGCTTCCAATATTTCTTCAAGTGAAAGATGTTCCACTAAAAAGTAAAGTAAACTCGTGTCCTCATCCCGAGGTGGTGCAGCTCTTTTCAGGCACACCCCCCAATGGAGGTGAGCTGCATGTACCATTTCAACCACATGACAGCCCTCCTGCCAGTTTTAAATTTCTGGCAATACCAGGAATTGAACCCGGGGCCCCAAGGATGACAGCTAATAACACTAGCCGTTACGCTACGGAGGCAGACAGATGTTCCATTGATATAGACTGCAAACAGTAGTGTAGCTGGGATTGGCCGATTGGGGCGGGGGTTATAGGTAGTTGCAAAATGATGACAGAACATAATGAAGGTGTTGTGCGCGCATGCATGAGTGTCATTATAAGGACACTGATATAAGTGAATTATGTTGCAGTACACTACAAAATCTTACATTAAAACACAGAACAAGAACAATATGATCAAGGTCAGCAGTTTTACAGCGAATTACAACCTAAAATCCAACTTTCGAGGCTTCTTATAAAATAGATTCAAGAGATCTCTTGGTTTTATACTGTAGTTATGTCCCTGTGAAAGTTCAAAAGAGCCAACATATTGAGTTGACTTTCACTTGTTTATTGTCAGTTTTTGTTTATTTTCTTTTGTAAAAATTCCATGGAAGGGGGGGGGGATTAACTCCCATTAATTCCCCCTCCCCTTAGCTAGGCCCCTGACAACGAAAGAAAACAAAGAGTTTATAAACAAACTGTACGGTAGCCTTTAAGTTTATAACTCAACTATATGTGTCTGTAATATTCAGAACAACATTAGTAATAACACTGTAACTTAATAAAAAATTCTGGAGATTAGTTATGGCAATGTGAAGAACATGGATTGCTGTGTCTTACCACTACATAAATCCTATTTATTTAACCCATACTGCAACTTAAAATGTGCTCAATCTATAACTGAAGCACTACAGAAGAGTTTAGACTTACTTATATCCATCTTTATGGTGCAGAAAAACCACTTCACTTCCCAAACGTGCGTGTGCCTGTCGTTCTTTACAGTACACATCATAAACAAACACATCCACCTACCTAGAAACTCCAAATAATGAGAGCAGAATTTTTTCTAGATTTTCTGATGTCTACACCAGGTAGCAGCACAAATCAAATGTGGCAACTGGGTCACCCATTGACCAAACAGTAGACAAAAGGTAGAGGGAATTATACCACCCACTGGCCATGAAAGGGTTACACAGTGAAACCTAAAGAACTCCAATGAGACAATCAATCAATAAACTAAATATGAATATATGAGCACTCATTTTGGTATATAAGTCACAGAAATACTTTCCTTTTCTAATAATTTGCATGGTGTGTCTCAATAGCCAAGCTGCCCAAGTGGTTCGGTGAGCGACCTGGCAAGAAGAAGGGCGACCCCGAGAGCCCCGAGGAAGAGGAAGTGAAGGCTGCGGGAGTTGATGACGACCTTGATGAGCCCTTGTATGAACCTGAGCCAGAACCCGAAGAGGAGGTTGTAGAGGAAGAAGAGGAGGAAGAAGAAGAAGAGGAGGAGGAAGAGGAAGAAGAAGAAGAGGAGGAAGAATAAGCTGGTGAGTACGGTAACTTCTGTATATATACCTACCTGGTGCCTGCAGGGCTGTATAGTAATAATAATAATTATTATTTTGTGTGGCTACTTCCTAGCCTTGTAATGCAGACCCTCCGGAGAGGATGGGCGGCATCTGCCATGTATGGGAACTGTGCGTTTTTGTAGTGGAGGATAGTGTTGTATGTAGTGTGAGAGTTGCAGAAATTTTGGTGACAGTACAAACAAACACCCAGTCCACCAAACAAGGGAAATAACCACTAAGGTTAAAATCTCCAATCTAGCCGGGAACTGAACCCGGGGCCCTCTGAACCAAAGGCAACTATGCTGACCATTCAGCCAAGGAGCCAGACATAATAATAGTGGTGGTGGTGAAACAATCAACTAAATTGCAAACCAATTTTGATGTTTTAATTGCACTGCATCTTGCAGCAAAGCAGGGATTACCTTGCAATTAAATGAAAAATCACAGAAACATTGTCAGGGTAGAGTAAAAACCCACCATTTCCTGAATACAAGCTGACAGCTACATGACATTTATCAGAACACTACTAGCATGATATTAAAACTAACACAGAGTGTAGCATATGTGATGAGATCACCACATGATGTGTCATAAGTTTTACCACTTGACTAAACCAGACTTTTAAAGTGTGTGTTAGTGCTAGGCTGTTATGTACACAGGTACATGGCACACAAACCATGTGGAGCGTGGTGCAAAATGACAGCACAACACTATCATTATTTGACAAGTAGAGTGACCAACTCTCAGCCAAGAACTTAAGGGAGATCTAGTTGCGACAAAAACTGTGTGTGGTGACATGCCAAAAATGCTTATAAAATGGATGATACGGAAAAACTATGAAATTAATATGTATATAATATACAGGTCACAATATTAGAAAATCAAGTATTTATTCATTGGCATTTTTCTTACTATGAACCTACTTATTTTTTATTTACTTTTTGCTATTGTCTTTACGTCGCACTGACACAGATAGTCTTATGGCGACGATGGGATAAAAAAGGCCTAGGAATTGGAAGGAAGCAGCCATGGTCTTAATTAAGGTACAGCCCCAGCATTTGCGTGGTGTGAAAATGGGAAACCATGGAAAATCATCTGCCAACAGTGGGATTCGATGGTGGTGGTGATTATTGTTTAAGAGGAAGTACAACTAGGCAACCATCCTTTATATAACACTATCAGAGGGGAAAAAATGGAAGGGATCCGACACTTCAAAAAATGAAGATACCGGACAAAGAAAGACACGGGCCATGAAGGGCGTGAAAATGCTCGGAAACCTAATAGCGTTGGGGTCAGAAAAGAACAAGAGTAGACCAAGGGAGGTCAGATAGGATACATGAAAGTGAGGAGCCTGGCACAAGTAAGTGGAAGCAATGCCAAGACTCAGCTAAGGGCCCCGTGGTCGCCAACCCACGCTCCAAAGTTCAGATCCCCTGGGACCCTTTTAGTCACCTCTTACGACAGGCAGGGGATACCGTGGGTGTTATTCTACCGCCCCCACCCACAGGGGGACAGTGGGATTCGAACCCACTATCTCCCAGATGCAAACTTACAGCCTCGTGCCCCTAACCGAATGGCCAACTCACCCGGTGAACCTACTTATCTACGCACGTTTGTTTCAAGAAATTTTGTTAAGCTGTTTTTCTATGATGTCATCACAAATGGACAGACAGGCAAACAGTGGCCTGTATCTACTTTTGACTTTCATATACCTAATCTGAAGTAGGTATGAGGTCAAAATTTGAATTAACAGCAAAATTATTTTACTTTTATAGATGACTTGTTGAGGCAAGAGACCTGTCCAGACAGAACCCAAAGATGCTTGTTCTTGGAGGAAGAACAAGCAAAAATCAGCCAGAGAATGGAGAAATACTGGTGAAAGGGAACAGGAAGGGAAAGTGAAGGAAGTTATGTTATTCCAATATACATTTGGCTGAGAGAGCTATCAGCGGGAGATGGCAATGAATGACATTTGTATACGAAAGAAACTTGAAAGGAGTTTTAAAAATAGGAAAGATCACAATATGAAGATAAATTTGGAATTCAGGAGGACAAACTGGGGCAAATATTCATTTATAGGAAGAGAAATTCGAGACTGGAATAATTTACCAAGGGAGGTGTTTGATAAATTTCCAGCTTCCTTCAAAATCATTCAAGAAAATACCAGGTGAAAAACTGATAGTGAATCTGCCGTCTGAGCGACAGCCCTAAATGCAGATCATTGATGATTTTTTGATTGAAACTAATCTTAAATATATACTTAGATAACTTCACTACTGTTGTTAAAATTTCATTCAAAGTGTTTGAAAATCACAGTTATCAGCTCCATGCACATACTACATATGGAGTGGCCCACCTAAGTTTTTCACCTCAAATATCTTCTCACTGGTTAAAGATAGCAATATGCAATGCAGTTTAAAAATGTTGAAATAATGAAGTAAAGCACTTCTCAGGCCGTTTGCATTGATGTGTGTCTTGTTGGTTTCAGGATTCAGCACTCTTGAGAAGAAGTACAGCTTTACGCCAGGTCTGCATCACCACCCGCAAGCCTGGTAATAATCGTCCACCGTCGTACAAGTCACCTGCTCCTGACCATCTAGCCACTGGATGCAACAATATGTTACATCGCCAGTGTGATCATGTGAATGAAATTAATATATACATATGGATTGGATTATTTTAAATAAATAAATTAAATTATACATAAATTGATGCATGTCTCTTTTTGTTTCGTATCTCGTGGAAAGAAAAAGAAGACGCACGTCTCTCTAATATACTGTCCTCTATAATTGTGATATAAAAGAGTTTCTAAGAACTGTTTGTTCCCTGGATGGTTGTTGGTGAGCACCACTTACCCCAGCCAAGTGATGCTCACCAAATCTTAACCATTGCATGTCCTCGCATTAGGTCACTTCAGTCCATGTCCTCATTCAAATAAAGCTCATCATGTATTGTCTTGTTACTGAATCATGCATCACAAAATTCAATAAATGCCATGTTGCTTTAGAAACTTCAACAAATTGTTCTTTCATTCTGCATTTATAATAAATTAAAATTGACGATTGAATATTCTCCCTCTTCTGCTACTTTTCTGAGTTCCATATCTGTTATCAAGCAAGAGTCATCAGAAGAGATTGGCTACCAATTCTACTTATGCCCATGAGCAGTAAGTATCCAAGTGAAGTCATGTACAAAAAGATAGGAACATGTAAGAGGATAATTAAGAGGGGAATTCCTCAAGACAGTATTATTGGAACTTTATGTTTTGAGTAAAGAAATAGAATCAGAGATAAGGCTTTTTGCAGATGATATTATTTTGTATAGAGTAATAAATAAGTTACAAGATTGTGAGAAACTGCAAAATGACCCCAATAATTTTGTGAGATGGCATGATGATAAATGAGTTTAAAAGTCGGGTTGAGAGTTTCACAAGTAGGAAAAGTCCTCTCAGTTTTAATTACTGCGTTGATGGGGTAAAAGTTCCTTTTGGGGTTCATTGTAAGTGCCTAAGTGATAGTACAAGGAAAGATCTTCATTGGGGTAATCACATAAATGGGGTTGTAAATAAAGGGTACAGATCTCTGCACATGGTTATGAGGGTATTTAGGGGTTGTAGTAAGGATGTAAAGGAGAGGGCATATAAGTCTCTGGTAAGACCCCAACTAGAGTATGGTTCCAGTGTATGGGACCCTCACCAGGATTACTTGATTAAAGAACTGGAAAAAATCTAAAGAAAAGCAGCTCGATCTTTTCTGGGTGATTTCCGACAAAAGCGTGCAAAAATGTCGCAAAGTTTGGGCTGGGAAGATTTGGGAGAAAGGAGATGAGTGGTATTTTACCAATTTAGTTGGTCCGTCATTGCACATTATAAATTTTCCAGCTAACTCTCTCTTGGTTGCCAGCGTTTCACCCCAGTGCGCTAAATTGGGCTCATCAGTTGGTAAATAGCATACCCACCAAGACCCATGGCTAGTGCATACCGTGGAGGCCACTGCGTAGGCTACTTAGAGCCACCAGCAGTGCCAATGCACTATGAGAGACTTTGTCTCATTTCCAAAACACTGATGCCTGGCCTGCCTGGCCATCAGAAGACATAGATGTTGATTCCCATAGGGAACCTGAAATATTTATCCTGAATGAGTAAATTTATAATACCAAAGTAGTTGGTTCGTTATTGGACATTATAAATTTTCCAGCTAACTCATTCCTGGTTGCCAGCATTTTTTCCCAGTGTGCTAAATTGAGCTCATCAGTTGGTAAATAGCACACCCACCGAGACGCATGGCTAGTGCATACCATAGAGGCCAATGCGTAGGCTACTTGGAGCCACCAGCAGTGCCAATGCTCTATGAGAGACTTTGTCCCATTTCCAAAAATTGATGCCTGCGTGGCCACAGGGGCAAAACCCAGTGGCCTGCATCTTGGTGGGTGTGCTATTTACCAACTGTTGAGCCCAATTTAGCACACTAGGGAGAAACGCTGTCAACCAGGAATGAGTTAGCTGGAAAATTGATAATGTCCAATAACGGACCAACTACATTGGTATTATAAATTTACTCATTCGGGACAAATATTTCAGGTTCCCTATGGGAATCAACATCTATATCATAAGCGGTATGTTCCGAGCTGCCAGTGTAGAGATGGCGTGGAATGACATTAGAAGACGGATAAGTTTGAGTGGTGTCTTTAAAAGTATGAAAGATCATAATATGAAGATAAAGTTGGAATTCAATAGGACAAACTGGAGCAAATATTTGTTTATATGAACGGGAGTTAGGAATTGAAATAATTTACTAAGGGAGATGTTCAATAAATGTCCAAATTCTTTGCAATTATTTAATAAAAGGCCAGAAAATCAACAGATAGGGAATATGCTGCCTGTGTGACTGCCCTAAATGCAGATCAGTAATGGTTGGTCGGTCAGTCGGTTGGTTGGTATAGGAAGAGGGAGCAAAAGAACAAAAGTAAAGGAGATAATACCAACATGAAAACACAAATGGAAAGGACAATGTCTACATTAAAGTGCTGCATAACTAAATATTCACTAATTTAATATTCACAGTTACTAACACATTCACTGCCACCTTAACCTCTAAAATGCCCCAGGAACCTTTATGTATTTCTTTTCCTCCTGTTACTTAGAAGATGATGATAGTTTTAACATTACAACTGAAGCTTTTTACATACACATGAAAAATCACGTACAACATCAGCACTGAAGAACGATATAATATCCTAGATGGCAGTAGGCGCATATGTGCAACATTGATGTGTGTGTTATTAATGCACCATATTTACGTTGCATTGTAACACATTATGTTACACTGTTATATAATTATTGTTCATATCAAGAATATCCTTCAATAACTGTTTTCTTTGATGCAGTAGTGAATATTATTGTAGTCATTCGTTTCATGTATAGCACTAGTGGTCAATCCTAAAGCAAGGCCTTAAGCAAAGTGCAGGATTCTCGGGGAAGTGAACACAATAATAAATGGAGTCAGTTCTTTTCCCCTTTTTGTGGCATAATTTTCATTGTTTTCTCATTGATCTGCCTTTTGTATTTATTCTTTTATGTTGGAATTTGAAGGACTAGTAGAATTGTCATTGCCACTTTCATCCTTTATTACACCATGTTTCAAAGCAACAGGTCATGAACTAATAAACTTGAACGCATAACTTGAACTTCAATCTGAGTGTCGTTACAGAAGAACAAAGCCCAATTGCTGTGCCCACCAGTAAAGACAAGCAAAACTGGATCATATACAATGATGCACATGCTTGTCGACAGCATGTAGCATAGGAACAACATGCTGCACATGTGTGTCAGGTGGCAGCCAACGTGTTAAATAAAATAGTCTAACAGCCAGCTTTATCAGAAAACCAGCAAACATTTCTGTGAAGCACTATTGTATACTATAACAAAGTATTAAATATCCAGCTGAGTCTGTTCACATTTGGCCCTTTCCATCTACACGAAATGTGTCCCTTCTCATTTCCCTTGTTTCATATCACCATCACCACAAACAACAGCATAACAACTTAGTCATATGGCATGGTGTTTTCACTGCTTCAATTGTCATTATAAGTGAGAAAATAATTTAGTTTCAGTGATTATGTGCTAGTCATTAATTAGTATAATTATGTTTGTTTACACAATGAGAATACCATGACAATATATAATGTGCAATATTTAAATTATTGTGGCAGAGAAAACACCATGAAATAAAGAATGTAGAATACGGAAATTTTGGCAATTTATTTGTCAAGGTAACATATTTAATTGATTAAAGGTACAAGACTGCTGGTTAACATCCGTGCAAGAAAAGCCATCACAATTGTGCCATGCTAGTCCATTAATAACTGGTGTAATAGCCGGACTGTTGAACGCAGGCATGCAAACGTGCATGCAATGTGTCGTACAGGTGCCGAATGTCAGCTTGTGGAATGAAGCTCCATGTCTGTTGCACTTGGTCGGTCAATACAGGGGTGGTTAATTCCGGTTTTGGATGACGCTGGAGTTGTCGTCCAATGATGTCCCATACGTGCTCGATTGGGGACAGATCGGAGGATCGAGCAGGCCAAGGCAACATGTCAACACTCCGTAGAGCATGTTGGGTTATAACAGTGGCATGGGGGCGTGCACTACCCTATTGGAAAACACCTCCGGGAATGCTGTTCATGAATGGCAGTACAAGAGGTCGAATCACCAGACGGACGTACACATCTGCAGTCGAGGTGTGTGGGATAACCACGAGAATGCTCCTGCTGTCATAGGAAATTTCTCTTCAGACGAGAACTCCCGGTGTAGGTCCAGTGTGTCGACGCTACAGACAGGTGGAATGCAGGTGCTCACCTGGCCTCCTCCTAACCAAGATATGGCTATCACTGGCAACAAGGCAGAACCGGCTTTCATCGGAAAACACAAAGGACCTTCACTCCATCCTCCAATAATCTCTCATTTGATACCTGTGCTTCAAGTAACCAATTTCGAAAAGTTCATTGCATCACTGTGATACCAACTGTCGCTCGAAATGCTGCTGCAGATGCAGTCTGCTGCGCCACAGCCATAAGCTGAATATGGCAGTCCTCCCTCTTGGTGGTGCCACGGGGACATCCAGAGCCCAGTCTTCTTGCGAGCGTACCTTCTCATGACCACTGCTGCCAGCACGCATGTACAGTGTAGACATTCTTGCCAAGTCATTCTGCAATAGCGCGGAAGGAAAATCCACCTTTACATAGCCCTATTATACGGCCTTGTTCAATCGCAGTGAGTTCTTGATACTGGCCTTTCCATCACTGTAAAGGCATTCTCGACCCACTCACAGTCACTCCGTTCAATCTCACACGTAACTAACGCTCTTGCACAGTACAGCCCATATTTAAAGCGAACCTGATGTGCTACGTTATGGGGCCGCTACTAGTGCCACGCTAATGTGATTTGTGAGAAATTTGAATCAACGTCATCTTTCAGATGTATAAACACACCTACCAATGTTCATTAATCTAGCACAATCCCTTCTTGGTGTTTGGATATTTTTTTCTGCCAGTGTATTTATAACAAGAATAGATCCCTTGCACTTGTAGTATTAATCTTACAGATATGAGTTAACGAACTGCAAATCCTTATGGGCATAATCTATATCGGTACTACATAAGGTCAAAATGCAAATTTCATACCAGAAGGGCAGAAAAAAATATATAAAAGTGTAAAGATCATTGTGAAGATTATTGTTTTAAGAGAAAGTACAACTAGGCAACCATCCTCTATATAACACTAACCAGAGGGAAAAAATGGAAGAGATCCGACACTTCGAAAAAATGAAGGTGTCGGCCAAAGAAAGACAAGGGCCATGAAGGGCATGAAAATGAAAGACGCCCTAGGCCTCGAATGCTTTAATACCATCGGGGTCGGAAAAGAATAAGTGTTGACCAAGGGAGGTCGGATAGGATAGGTGAAAGTAAGGAGCCTGGCACAAGTAAGTGGAAGCAATGTCGACAACCCAGTTCCCAAGTTCAGAGCCAATGGGGTCCCTGTTAGTCGCCTCTTACGACAGGCAGGGGATACCATGGGTGTTATTCTACTGCCCCCACCCACGGGGAGAAAAGTATAAAGAATGGTCCAGAAATGTTAGGAAATGGTCAGTTCTAATGAAAGAAAAAAAAAAAGAATTTCTGTACGTAATTTTTTTTATGTTAGTTAAGCAATATTGAGCTGCTGCATTTGGTTGTATTATGATCACCATGTGGTGTCATTTGTCAAGCCTTGCAAGGGCAAGTTTGGTCAGCTATGAAACATTCGGCGGAGTACAACTGTTGCATCATGCTCAATGGCTGGCTGAAGGTAAACAGAGTCTAAACCAGTTTCTGTAGGACTCTATGTCTACATCATTGTAGATTACCATCTACAAACAGACTGGCTTTCTCCTCATCAAACCAAGCTCGATAGCTGCAGGCGCTTAAGTGCGGGCAGTATCCAGTAATCGGGAGATAGTGGGTTTGAGCCCCACTGTCGGCAGCCCTGAAGATGGTTGTCCGTGGTTTTCCATTTTCACACCAGGAAAATGCCAGGACTGTACCTTAATTAAGGCCACGGCCGCTTCCTTCCACTTCCTAGGCCTTTCCTATCCCACCGTCGCCATAAGACCTATCTGTGTCAGTGCGACGTAAAGCAAAAAAAATCTCATCAAAATTCTTCTCCAATTTATTCTTAGCTCCTGAGGATCTTGTTTCTGTTGCACAATTCTGTGAGGAGGGCAGGCTTCAACACTCACTGAGGGACCATCTTCACAGTTCTTCATTCTTGAAGTGGGAAATGTAAGATGACAAGAAAGCTGGATAAACACAGGAAAAGACAAAAAGATACAGGTAGCAAAAGACTAGAAACACAAGACAAACTCAAAAGGAGAAAAGGACCCCAATGGGTCAATATAAGCAATAAGGTAGGGGGCCCATTTTTAATCATGGAGTAAGTAAAATATCCAGTAGAGGTAGCTCTGACATTGCAGTCACGTGTAAAGTTGAGTGAATGCGCTGTTTGGCAAAAGCTGGATTGTTTGGCAATGTCACTACTAGAGCTTCCCAATAAACTGAAGTACGTATATTTTTCGTAATGAAAATGCCAGTCTTTTGTGCAACTTTTGGTCGCATACAGAGGTTAATAAATGGCAATGGTATATCATTACACAGGTACGTTTATTTGAAATTCATTTTTATGCATATGAAATAATATTTTGCGTGACAGTTATTGACTTCACGGGTCTTTTCCCCAGTCACCGTGAATTTCTTTGGACCTTAGCTTGAAGACTGAAATTAATGTTTTAGGAAATATAAGGGATGACACTTTTCTTTCATTGAATGGCCATGCCTTTCAGAGCAAATATCCAGAATATCCCGTGAAAGAGTAGGCCCTATACGAATATAGGCCTACGTATACATACATGCATGATCCCAATATTAGAAGTAGATTAACGAAGATGATTTTGTTTTATAACCAGTAGGATGATGCACTATTACTCTTCACTATAATCTGAAAGTAATGTTGATTTCTCAACATATATCTTACAGTACCAGTACTGATTTTATTGACAGGAATAATTAGCACCTCATGGTCATGAATACTCAGTGTTTGGAGATTAACCTGATGGACTTATTTTCATTTCTTGTAATGCCATTGATGTGCATGATACTGAGCAAGCAGCTGCGGGTTTCAAGTCGTGCAGCTGTAAGCTTGCATTTGAGAGATAGTGGGTTGTCATGATTGGGTTGCGTTCGGTCTGAGAGCTTGCCGTGTACCAGCCATGACAACAATAATAACTATAACTGAGTAGTTTTCCATGGTTTCCCATTTTTAAATGAGGCAAATCTTGAGGCTTTACCTTAAGGTATATAAAGATAAGAAAGGATTTCCACCTTATCAATACTGTTTACTGTAAAAAAAAAAATTTCTCTTACAGTAACGGTTTCGACCTATCTGGTCATCATCATCAGCTGAACATAGTTTGTACCTTTACATATATGTTGGGCAATAATTGACAGAGTAATTGACATTACTCTGTCTAAAGGGAGATGCCATGAGGACACAACATATCTGAATGTGTCCAAATTGGGCATACTAAATGTAAAATTGAATATGTGTTATTTGGTACGTGGGTATAAAAATGTCTTCTTTAAGACTTGGAATTTGACTATGCAACTTATTCTAATGCTTAAATCTAAGTTGTTATAGTTATTATTGTTGTCATGATTGGGTTGCGTTCGGTCTGAGAGCTTGCTGTGTACCAGCCATGACAACAATAATAACTATAACACCCGCACACAAGTATAGATAAGGAAGGAGCCTCCACCATGATCTAATATAGAACAACTCATGAATGACCAGGACCTCATCATCTGCTTTTAACTTAAAGAACAAGACTCCACTTAAAGTAGAGCTGCACATATCTATCTTTATCCACATAACTGGATCTTGTTAACAACGAAAGTGTTTTGTTACATGTACACATGAAAACATCTTTTAAGCAAATAAAAGACATTTTAAGAGACCCACATCATTACCTACGATCACAAGCACCAATATGCACAACTATGGATAAAAACTCTAACACAAGAGTCAAATGAAGAGATATGCCATACATGCATATTCAAAATTATGAAGTGTTTTTACACATGTTGTTTTAATATGTTTTAATATGTTCACTGTATTTTAAAGTGTTTATTGTATTTGTACATACAACTTAGATTTAAGCATTAGAATAAGTTGCATAGTCAAATTCCAAGTCTTAACGAAGACAGTTTTATACCCACGTACCAAATAACACATATTCAATTCTACATTTAGTATGCCCAATTTGGACACATTCAGATATGTTGTTTCCTCACGCCATCCCCCTTTAGACAGAGTAATGTCAATTATTGCCTAACATATATGTAATGGTACAAACCACGTTCAATCAATCAATCAATCAATCAATACTGATCTGCATTTAGGGCAGTCGCCCAGGTGGCAGATTCCCTATCTGTTGCTTTCCTAGCCTTTTCCTAAATTATTTCAAAGAAATTGGAAATTTATTGAACATCTCCCTTGGTAAGTTATTCCAATCCCTAACTCCCCTTCCTATAAATGAATATTTGCCCCAGTTTGTCCTCTTGAATTCCAACTTTATCTTCATATTGTGATCTTTACTACTTTTATAAACGCCATTCAAACTTATTCGTCTACTAATGTCATTCCACGCCATCTCTCCGCTGACAGCTCGGAACATACCACTTATCAGATCAAAAATTAGATGGATGGCTTTTCCGGCGTTAGCTCTATTAACCAGCGTTTCGTCTTAGGTCTGACACTAGACTCTTTAGAGTGGGATGTGTCAGACCCTACCCACTGACGCTGGGGTGTATGCAGGTGAACTTCTCTTTATTCAAATAGTTATTTCATTCCTGCCCGGTAAGGGGCAGGCGGGCCACCAGCTAAACATGTAGCTCTTTGGCCGGTGAGTGAGTACATAAAAGTAGAATTTTGAAACACATACATAGAAGTATGTCTCGTACATACTGAAAACAAAACATAATCAAATACAGATTGAAGCAGAGAAAAAAAAAAAAATAAAAAAAAAAAATAAATAAATAAAAAAAAAAATAAACAAGTATATAACAAGGAAATATTATGTGATTTCTTCCATGTCAGTCTATTTTTCATTGATTTCGATTGGCACACAAAGTATAAACGCACAACACATCGTACTGAGAGAGAAATGTCTTCAGTTCATCTTGACGTACGATACGAAAAACACTATGGTGGAAGCAGAAAGAAATGGACGTACACTAGTGGAACAATGAGGACGCGAAAAACACAGAATGATTGAAAATGAACACGGATAGAGATGACACTGGTAGTGTCGTAAAGCACTCAGACACAGATATTGGAGGCCGGTACCACTGCCGCGAGGAGCATCGTAATATCCAGTAAAAGAAAAATTAGAATAAAAAGGCAGTGGGACAGGGGGGGAAGTTACGTGATAGGGGTGGGGAAAAGGTAAGAGATAGCAGGAGAGCGGTCATTATTAAGGATAGCGGTGGCAAGAGGAGAAAGGTTGAGGGCTTCTTTAATCGCAGAGTGATTGATGGCTAGGGCAGATTGTAAGTATTTGAGACGAAGATCATGGACATGAGTAAGGATGGTAGGGAAAGAATAAAGAGGTTGGAAGTCAGCAGAAGGGGTGTCAAAGGGGAGATGGTATGCAATACGCATAGCATGTCTGTCAAGTTTAAGCAAGGTCACGTATTGTTGTCTGTCAGCTGTGAGCCAGGTCAAGGAACTGTATGTTACGACAGGGCGAATAAAAGATTTATAAACTGTGAGGATTTGGGAAGGACGGAGGCCCCACGTTTTACCAGTGAGAATACGAAGGGCTCGGAAGCGTTGAAGGGCACGTTTGTATACTTGTGTTAAATGATGTTTCCAATGAAGGTTGTTCTGGAATTGAATACCAAGGTAAATTAGGGTATTAGTTTCTGTTAGTGGAGTATTATACAACGTTAAAAGAACTCGGTGACGGGGTCTAGTGAGGCGGGATTTTTTCCGAAATACAATAAATTGGGTCTTGGTGGGATTAACAGCAATATGCCAGGCGTCGAACCAGGATTCTAGAACGGAGAGGTAGGTCTGTAAATAACGGGTAAGAGTAACAGTAGTAGGTGTAAGTGCAAGGATAGCCAGATCATCGGCATATTGATAGAGTCTTAAAGGGGGGTCGGGATGTGGGATATCATAAGTATATAAAATATATAAAAGTGGGGAAAGTGGGGAACCTTGGGCTACGCCCGCAGTCATACGAAAGGAATAGGAACGGGTACCACGGATGAGGATCTGTGCTGATCGATGTTGAAGATAGTTGAAAATAAATCGAATGATAGTGATAGGAATGGGAAGATGGCGTAACTTAAAAAGCAACCCAGCATGCCAGACTGAATCAAAAGCCTTATTCACATCGAGGCAAACTAAAGCGGCAGTTTTACGGGGGCGAAGATAGGCATTGAGAGAAGAGGATATGTGAAAGAGGTGATCGTGAGTGGAATGATGGGATCGAAAACCGGCTTGAGAGGATGGAATAAGACCTAGAGAGTCGAGATAGGAGGAAAGTCTCCTACTCAGAATCCCTTCTAGGATCTTGCTGAGGACAGGGAGTAAGGAGATTGGGCGATAAGACCGAATGTCAGATGGGAGTTCATGGGGTTTTAGGAATAGGAGAAGATTGGCGTTACCCCAATGATCGGGGTACGCGCCTGTATAAAGAATGTAGGTGTAAATAATGCTAAGAAGATAAAAAAGAATAGGAGGGGCTTCTTGAATATGACGATATGAGATGGTATCGGAGCCAGGGGAGGTGTTTTTCCGATGTTTCAGGAAAAGCCGGATATCAGTGGGTGTAATGGGAGCATTTAATGGATGAGTATAATCAACATGAGAAAAATGGAGGAATGAAGGTTGAAGTTCAGGGAGGTTAGGATCAGAGTAAGCAATGATGGTAGGTTCGTGAGGATGATGGAAATTAGGGGCGTGGGAGGGGGAAAACACAGTTTGATAATAGTCAGCGAAAAGATTAGCCTTGTCTTGGTCAGTTTGTGGATGAGTGGGGGGATGTGTAATAGGGTAGCGAGGAAGAGGGTTGGTAGTTTTGGTTAGTTTTCGAAAAGTCGTCCAAAAACGTCGAGGGTCGTGATAATCAGCTAGCTCAGTACACTTGTCCATCCACATTTTACGTTTAATAGCTTTAATATATGAGCGCGCGTGGCGTAAAGTTCGGCGGTGTTGTTGGAGCGTAGTAGGGTCCTTGGTTCGAGTATATGCAGTAAAGTAGTCATGAGCTAGCTGCAATAAGCGGAGAGCTGTGGGGGGTATAGGAGGTTTAGAGGGGTGGTAGGAGTGACGAGGAATATGAAGAGAATCTGCGGTAAGGATAGCTCGCTCTATTTTAGAAATTAGGGCGAATAGAGTGGGAATATTAGTAGGCGGTACAGCATCACTGAGTAAGTTAGTGAGAGTAGTGCGATAAGTATTCCAATTAGTGTGATTGAAACGACGAGTAGGGGGAGGGCGAGGAGGGGGTAAGGTCTGACGGGGAAGAACACCAGGAAAGGTGAGAAGGGCTGGGGCGTGATCGCTACCTATAGAAACGAGCTGCTGGATGGTGATAGATGTGGCAAGGGAGGGAGAAAGAAGGAGGACATCAGGGGTGGAATTATTGGCGGGGAGGGTGTGGAAAGGAAAATGGAAGCGCATGCCCCGGAGAGACGTACATAAATTAGTGAACTCGGAGATTTGAGTAGGGGTATATGAAGTAACATTAAGGTCTGCAACTATAATATATTCAGAAAATGTAGCGTCTATGTATTTAATAAAATCAGAGGGAATGAAAGGTTTAGACGGTATGTAGATAGTAGCTACCGTAATGGTTTTCTGAGGAGTAATTACTTCGAGTATTAGATATTCAGAGAAATTAGTAGGGAAGTGAAAGTAGTGCTGAATAACAGTAAAATCCCGTCTGACGCCGATAGCCACGCCACCACGGCCTTGAGTCGGACGATCAGCGCGATAGAAAGTAAACCGGGGAAATTGAGGCATTTGAGCCGGCGTCAGAAATGTCTCATTCAGAACAAAAATATCCGGGGCATACAATGAAAGGGAGGTGTCCAGCAGCGGCCGATTGGACTTAAGAGATCTTATGTTGGCATAGTAAAGCTTCAATACGCTAACGCATAAAGTGAACAGTACTTAGGGGAAAAAATGCAAAATGCATTTTATTCCCCGAGTACGCCACGTCGACATGAGTGTTCAAAACCAATCGAGCCGCTAGCTGGATCTGATTGAGGATGTGTGGGCGATGGAAGGGGAGGACGTTCTGTAACACCATCGTAATAAA
Source organism: Anabrus simplex (assembly GCF_040414725.1). NCBI lineage: Eukaryota > Metazoa > Arthropoda > Insecta > Orthoptera > Tettigoniidae > Anabrus > Anabrus simplex. Next base: position 78,215,204 of record NC_090267.1, on the reverse strand, counting down.
ACGAATGATGTTCTCAGAACTCGGAGGGAGGAGGAAGGAGGAAGAGGCAGGGGTAGGTAGGTCTTGAGATTGAACAGGGACAACGGTTTCAGGATGATCAGGTTCAGGAGCAGGTTTGGAACGACATTTATAACTGAAAGCAGGATGATTTTGATTACAATTAACACATTTTGGATTCGACTTATTGGGACAAGCATGAGTAGGATGCTCCTCACGTGAACAGATGGCACATACCTCCGGATGAACACATGGTGTCCCTGGGGCGTGGTCGAACCTCTGGCACGTCCCGCAGCGGATCTTCTGAGGTGGCGATGTTCTGGAGGGTTCCACCCGATGGCGCCGGGCGTAGATCATGGCGCCGTCACGGAGCAGGGCGTCGAGCGTCGAGACGTCGCGTGATAGAATGCGAACCAAGGAAGTGGGTCCTTGAGCGTTCCGAATACGGATGACTCGGTAGATGTGGTGACCCTCGAGTTGGAGTTGAGCAGCCACCTCATCGTCGGTGTAGTCTCGGTCGACTCCATAAGCAACCACAGATAGAATTGTTGCTGGTCGGGTGGGCGGTGCAGGACGTTGTGTTGGACGCTGTGTGGTGACATTAGTGGCCCGTGCATGTGTCCCCAGTTGATGAGCTCCGATGTTATTCATGAAGTGATGGTAAAATGGTTGGCAGGTTTTAAGATTATAACCATCTCTCGACCGTTGGATTTCAAGTTTATAATCCTGAAGATTGGGCGTAAATTTTGCAATTAGTTGATAGATGCACCTGACGTTGGCCTTGGTGATGTCCAGATTTGTAAGCTTTATCAGATAGAAAGGCGGTTGAACAGTTGGCTGGAGCGTTGGAGTAACTACTGCGCTGGCGAATATTAGGTGGTATTGCTGGGTTTTGCGCCGCCTGAGCATAACTACGTACATGTGCAGGCATGTACGTTGCAGGTTGGTCCAACAGGTTGGGCAGTTGGTGGGCGGTCGATGGTCCAGGGCCCAGCAAATGAATCCCAAGGTCCGTTCCAGAAGATTCCAGACGAGCATGAGATCCCGGTGAGGTTTCGACAGAGCCTGGAGAACGTTGTATCAGGGATTGTGTCGGACAAATTCTTTTCCTTTCTCCATCAGGACTTCCAGAACCAGATTCCGATAAACGACGAGGTTGTTTGGTTTGAGTAGTTTCCATGTCCTTTGGTGGCGACCTGGGTGAACGTGATCGCGTTGGTGATGGCGGCGGTGAAGGAGTCATCGCGTAACTTCCAGAAACTTCTTGATATGTAGACGTAAGACTGTCGACGTGTAGAGATTCCGGTCCGATCATATACTGTAGACTGAGGTGCAGGTGAACTTATCAGAAGCTTATTTATGAAGCACAGTCTGATAACTGCATACGGGAGATAAAACTCCACAATGGAATTAATGCCCGCCTAGCAATTCCAAATGGAAATTCTAAGTTCCCATGGAGGGAATTAGATTCTTTTCCACCAATAGAGCATATCAAAAATCAGATCAAAAATTAGATGGATGGCTTTTCCGGCGTTAGCTCTATTAACCAGCGTTTCGTCTTAGGTCTGACACTAGACTCTTCAGAGTGGGATGTGTGTGGAGTTTTATCTCCCGTATGCAGTTATCAGACTGTGCTTCATAAATAAGCTCCTGATAAGTTCACCTGCATACACCCCAGCGTCAGTGGGTAGGGTCTGACACATCCCACTCTGAAGAGTCTAGTGTCAGACCTAAGACGAAACGCTGGTTAATAGAGCTAACGCCGGAAAAGCCATCCATCTAATTTTTGATCTGATTTTTGATATGCTCTATTGGTGGAAAAGAATCTAATTCCCTCCATGGGAACTTAGAATTTCCATTTGGAATTGCTAGGCGGGCATTAATTCCATTGTGGAGTTTTATCTCCCGTATGCAGTTATCAGACTGTGCTTCATAAATAAGCTCCTGATAAGTTCACCTGCTGCAGGATCCCTCGTACTACGCATGTCCACGCAATTTTTCGGCTGGGTGGCGCTCTTTCTTGCTGCGGCTCAGTCGGCCCAAGAATAATCACATGGGCAGACGCCTCGTTGGCTGTCGCCCCCCCTCGCCATGCTGTCTAACTCCTGTTTAGTCAAGAACGTGGACCCTAAAAATTCTCCGGCTGACATTTGCAAATGGCTGCGTGCTGATGATGTCCCAGTTTCTGTAGTCCTCCGACTTCAAGATGCCTCCTCGGGCCAACCTTCGCCGGACGTCGTGGTGTTCTTCAGTTCTCCAACCTACACGGCGACCATCCACCGTCTGGGTTTTTTATACCTTTTTCTTACTCACTATCCCGCAATTCCAACCCCGGCCCATATTCTAGAGCAACTTACCTCCGACCCTGAATTCTTTCTACAATATCCTTCTCTGGCACCGCCTCCCACTACCTCCGTTAGTTCTCCTGTGTCCACCACTCCCCCTGTCACCACTGTCGCTATTTCTATCCCAGCCTCTGTTACTCCTTTCCCTTCTTCTGTCTCTTCCTGTGCCGTTACATACAGTCACCCCTCCCCTATCATGTCCACAGCCACAACCTCCTGCACTTCGACCGTAACCACTTCCCATTCGTCGTCTGCTACTCGCCTGGATGTTACTCTCGCAGCTCCGCCCGTCTCCCAAGGCAATGAAGACATCACTACATCGGTCTCTCCACCGTCCTTCTCACCGAGCTGTGTCATCCGTGGGATTGCACCCGACGTCTTGGACCAGGATATCCTCCACGAACTACAACAGGAAGGCGTCCCCGTCCGACGGGTCTTTCGCATTTTCAACAATGATGGCCCGACTTTTATGGTTCGCCTTCGCCTCGCTTCTCTTGCTGACGTAGACCATCTTATTACTACCGGCGTCCGTTTTCGCGGAAGAATCCATCGAGTGGAGCGTTCTCGCTCCCCACCGCGGCTCACCGGATCTACTCGTTTCACGTCTCCTCCTTCTCCTACGCCCTCGTCGCCACCCACCCCACCACCGCCAACCATTCCCCTTCTTAGTTCCCAACCACCGTTTTCCCTTTTACCGTACCCTACTTTTGACCTTCTTCGACTTCTTGCCACCTCCATCACGAATATTACTACCACCCTATATTATCTTCTCCTCCAACATTACCCGAACCCTTCCTCCCCCTTCATACCGAACACACCTTTTGCACATGCGTCAACTATGTAACATACTTAATGTATTCTCCTTTTCTGAAAGCGCGCCCGAGATCCCCTACGTCGCTGTCTCAATAAATCTCTGTCCCTTCTTATCTGGTATTTTTTGGGTTGGCTTGCTACGGATCCAAAGGCACTAACCGTGCTATCACATAACTTTATTGCTGTTACACTTAGGTTCCTTTTTTCTCCAGTCCTCTTATCCACCATGCCTTTTCTTTATCGCTTATCCTATATATAACTCTTCTTGCCGTTCCTTTTTCTACATATCTATATAATGTTGGTTTTTCTCTATTACAAGTCTCTGCTTACAATTATCCTTTGCGATATGCTATATTTTGTTTCCAATATGTATGTACACCACATACTTCTCTATGTTTTGTATTTCAATATATATTTTTCTTTCCTATTGGCCAAAGAGCTGCAATGTTCAGCTGGCGGCCCGCCTCCCCTCTGTGGGGAGGAATGAACCAACCTTGTGGAAAAAAAAAAAATAAAAAAAGTTCACCTGCATACTCCTGTCCACATATTTTTTCGGTTGGGTGGCGCTCTTCTCATCGCCAATTTCTGCTATCTCAACCGCCTTAACCAACAAGAATTGGGCAGACGCCTCGTTGGCTGTCGCCTCTCCACCATGACTTCCTCTTGTCTTGTGAAGAATGTGGACACTGCCTTTTCCCCTGCCGCAATTCGCAAGTGGCTTTGTGACGTCGGGACTGACGTTCGAGTGGTCCTTCGTCTTCAGGATGCCTTCTCTGGACAGCCGTCTCCTGACATCGTGGTCTTCTTCGGTGATCCCAACATGGAATCTTTGGCCCTTCTTCGTGGTGACTTAGTGATTTTTAATGTCGCGCATGCCGTTCTTCCTACCCCTGCCCATATTTTACAGCACCTGGCCTCTGATCCTGCCTTCCCTCTCTCTGTACCGTCTCCCCTCCCTACTTCTACAGCTGCTTCCCCCACTCTTACTATCACTACCACTACCGTCACCACTTCCGTTCATCTTTCCCCATCTTCTTCCACTCTCACTCTTACGTCTAGTCACTCCTCCCCGTTGCCATCTCCCACTGTATCCTCCGTCTCCACGGCTATTCTGAGTCCCCAGCGGCCCCCTGCCGTTTCTGTTGCTCCTGCCAGCGCCACTCCGCCAGCCTCTGTCCGCGAGTCTGGCGCTACTACGACGCATCCTCCGTCTTCATTCAGCTGTGTTCTCCGTGGCGTTGACCCAGCTATTACTGACCACGACCTCCTGCTCGACCTCCATCAGGCAGGATTCCCGGCGCGGCGAGTTTTCCGCATTTTCAACATCCATGGGCCGACGTACATGGTTCGCCTTTAGCTTCCTACCGCTGAAGACGTCCAACGATTGATCACCAGCGGCGTCCATCTTCATCGGCGGACTTATCGTGTGGAACCTTCTCGTTCCCCACCTCGTGCCACGAGCTCCCCTCCCCCTTCCCCCTCCGCCCGTTCACGACCACCACCGTCACCCGACCCCCCGTCGCCCGCTTTTTACCCTCCTGTTCCGCACCCACTTTCCAGCCCGCCGCCTCTTTCCTTTTTCGAACTTCTCCGTTTACTTGCCACCTCCATCACCAATATCACTACTACACTCTATTATCTTCTCCTCCAATCTTACCCCTCTTGTTCTCCTTTCACTACTGTTCCATCGTACCCACCCCCTGCCCCGCCTCACCCTCTGTAATACTCTTTTGTGGCTCTCTGTACTTTGTATAACTCACTGTAACACTTTCACTTTTCTGTAATGCGCGCCTGAGATTTTCTCTGTCAATAAATTTCTTGCCCCTCTTCTCTTTGGTGTTCGCGGGGGTTCGCTCGATCGGGTGCTTTGCGGCTCCTCCCTGGGTCCCGGCTTGTTGTCACGGTCTCCCTGCGCCACTTCACTTACATTCATCCCTTTTCGGTGTGTACGGTACATGCCTTCTACATGTCATTTTTACTATTTATTGCTTTACCCTCTGGCCGAAGAGCTGCTTTGTTCAGCTGATGGCCCGCCTCCCCTTTGGGAGGAATGAAATGACCTCATGGACGACGGACGACGACGTTCACCTGCATACACCCCAGCGTCAGTGGGTAGGGTCTGACACATCCCACTCTGAAGAGTCTAGTGTCAGACCTAAGACGAAACGCTGGTTAATAGAGCTAACGCCGGAAAAGCCATCCATCTAATTTTTGATCTGATTTTTGATATGCTCTATTGGTGGAAAAGAATCTAATTCCCTCCATGGGAACTTAGAATTTCCATTCACATACCACTTAGTCGAGCAGCTCTTCTTCTTTCTCTCAATTCTTCCCAAGCCAAACATTGCAACATTTTTTTAACGCTACTCTTTTGTCGGAAATCACCCAGAGCAAATCGAGCTGCTTTTCTTTGGATTTTTTCCAGTTCTTGAATCAGCTGATGATGACCAGATAGGTCGAAACCAGTACTGCAAGATAAAATTTTCTTGCAATAAACATTATTGATAAGGTGGAAATCATTTCTTATCTGTATATGTGTAATCTGTCAATACAGACATGAAACTCATAAATCACGATTTACCTTAAGGTCACGGTCACTTCTTCCCCACTCCTAGACCTTCCTATCCCATTGTCGGCATATGATCTGTCTGTGTCAGTGCAATATAAAGCAAATTGTAAACAAACAAACAAACAAACAGGCAGAGAGACAATTATTGTAAAGATTTTTCAGTTCTCTACAATCAAACAATTTACCACTCTGACTTTCCATTAAAGGAGGTCATTATGATGCCAATAATAATTATGTTATTGGCTTTATGTCCCACTAATTACTTTCATGGTTTTTGGAGATGTCGAGATGCTGGAATGTTGTCCTATGGGAGTTCTTTTACTTGCCAGCAAATCTACCAACATAAGGCTGACTTATTGAGCACCAAATATCACCGGACTGAGCTAGGATCAAACCTGCCAACTAGGGGCTCAAAAATTCAGTGCCCTTAACCGGCGATGAAAATATTTTGTCTACTTCCTCCTAAAAATCTTGCCAACACTTGTAGGATTAAATTTGCACATTCGCTTCATACAAGAGAGAATGTTTTCGGTCGTTGGACAGAATTATGCCAAAGTCCTGGTCATTTACACAAAAGATAGCAAAATATACACATTCCAATTGAACAGTAAATTGATTTTGTGTTACTTAACTGCAATTGAACACCGTCCTCTTTTATCAGACATTTCTCCTATATTTCTATATTTTGGGCTTTCTTTCTACTGGACAGAAGCATCACAAGTATACTGTAGTCTATGAGAATGTTTACATGTAAGAATTTTAAACCATATCAATATTCACACAGTTTTAAAAGTCCCCTATTTACATTAATGAGTACAGCAAAGCGAGCTTTCTGCCAAACAGCTCAGATGTCAACATGCTCCACCCGCTACAGTGATTCTCTCGCAGACAGTGGCGCTGCTGCTACCTCTAGCGTATTATTTACTGATTGTACTTTTCATGAATTTGGTGGGGGATGAAATTATAAACACATTTTTGGCAGTTGTTTTGCAGTGTTTATGTTTGTGTCAAATAATGACTACCTTACATTATAACAGTTTTGTTGTAACTTGCCTGTAAGTTGAGAATATATTCAGTAATATATATACCAATTTCTAGCCTTGTCCATAATATGCCTGAATTCAAATCTGTTAAGGGGATGTAATACATCATACAGGTACATCACAACCGATGTATTGTGGATGATATCTGTGATATGTGTGTGAATAAATTAATTCCATCCCCTGGTCTAAGGAGTTTGGACAGCCAAAGTAGGGGACTGCCTGTAGGGGTGAAGTACAGTGGGGACTTCGAGGGCCCTGGGACCGCTACGGTAGCTGTAAAGGCCCTTCAGGAACTCTGAAAAGTGGTGGCAAAAGGGGCTCTGGTTAAGACACAGCAGGTCGTTATGCTTCTTAGGATCCAGAACGGGTAAAAAACAAAAACAAAAAAATAGTAAATAAATAAATGCAATGTAAATATTAATGTTATACCAGTTGTATAGTATCATTTGAAGTAATTCCACATACTGTATATTAGTTGACTATATTTGTAAGTAGTACAGGAGATATTATAAGTAGAATTTTGTAAACAATATAAATTTATTAAGGATGAGCTGTGTGTTTAATAGAAAACATTGTTAGCGTAAATTGTATAATATTGTATTATAGGAAAAATTTTCTTCTCTTGTTATTTTAATATTTAGTGCTTGACAATAATGTATTTTAGTGTACCATTTGCCACCGAGGTAGACACCTCATTTGCAAATAAAGAGATTTTGATTTGATTTGATTTGATCTGCTAAGGTTATGTTGAATAGTATCCAGCTAAGGGGGTCCCCTTGTAGTACCCCGTTGCTTTGTAGAATGGCTTTTGAGGATGTTTTGCCATCTTGTATCATGACCCTGTAGTAAGCAAGTATGTTATTTATGGCTATGGTTAGTGCGTTGTCTGCTCCAATCACATTCGCTAGTTTTCTAAGGAGTATTTCTCTGTTTAAGAGGTCAAAAGCCTTCTTAAAGTCCACAAAGATTACATCAAATTTTCCCTTTGACCACTTTATTGAACCACGTACAGTATATTGTCCAATATATTCTTGACTGCATGTATTTGCGATGTACCGTACTTTTCACCTCCATTTTCCCCCTTGAACTGCTCGCACTGGACAAAGATATTGAGCATTCACAGACAAAACACTTCCATTCATTGGCACTAGCCCTGGACCTCAGGAAGAAATAAAAGTCGGCATGATGAAGCGGAATGCCACACCACAGAAGGCTTCGGCCACAGTGCAAGCGGCGAGCGGTGCATTGCGTTGTGTGGCAGCATGCACGTGGCCATAGTGCCGGCGGCGCGTCATTTTGGAGGGGAAGTTGGTTCAAGGACAACGCTAGCCGCTCACTCCTGTTTGAGATTTCAGCTGCGCCACTCGCAATGACTGTTAGTGAATTAACAAGAGAAGAGATTGCTAATTTCTGAAGTTCAAAGCCAAATTATCCTATGGAACAACAGAGAGAAGAACTTTGAAAACCTAATAGTGACAAGGGAAGCCTGGAAAGAGATTGGAACGATTTTAAATATATCAGATAAATTCAGTTTAAAATCAAAAACGGTTATGGACATAAATAATATTGTCGTTAATGCATTAATATTATTATCCTTTGTAATATATTGCTGAGATGAAAACTTGTGTTTGGCATTACATCTGACTTTTATGGGTCTCTGGAAGTTGGTGACTTGCTTCTGTAGTCGCGCCGTAAGTTTTAGTAAGAAGTCAAAAGTTTGAATGGAGATACAAGTATATTTGAAAAATCTTATCAGGAAATCAATTCAGTTCTCCATATAAATGATGAAATTCCCCACGCATATCACGTTATTTATTTACTGGATGATCACAAAATTCTCTCCTAGTCCTACGTCGAATTCTTCAGTTCAGACAAAAAAAATTCAAAAGCAGAGACAAACGAGAAAACTTTGAAACGGTCATTATCGAATCGCCACGTGCAGGGAAGACGCCGCGCCGCTCACTGACTCTCGCTCACTGACGCTCTCTCCTCCCCGCTCTTCAACTTTTCGATAGTGACAACGCTCCGCTCGCCCCTGCACTGTGGTTGAAGCCGAAGAGAGTCATGTCTACAGCGAAATAGTCGCCGTAATTACGCATGTATATTTCTCTAGTAATAACGGTATTTATCAATTAACCGCTAATTTTACTGTTGATTTGCGTGAAAGCAATTATTTAGGACAAAATATCATCATCATCATCATCTGTTTACCCTCCAGGTTCGGTTTTTCCCTCGGACTTAGCGAGGGATCCCACCTCTACCGCCTCAAGGGCAGTGTCCTGGAGCTTCATACTCTTGGTCGGGGGATACAACTGGGGAGTATGACCAGTACCTCGCCCAGGCGGCCTCACCTGCTATGCTGAACAGGGGCCTTGTGCAGGGATGGGAAGATTGGAAGGGATAGGCAAGGAAGAGGGAAGGAAGCGGCCGTGGCCTTAAGTTAGGAACCATCCCGGCATTCGCCTGGAGGAGAAGTGGGAAACCACGGAAAACCACTTCCAGGATGGCTGAGGTGGGAATCGAACCCACCTCTACTCAGTTGACCTCCCGAGGCTGAGTGGACCCCGTTCCAGCCCTCGTACCACTTTTCAAATTTTGTGGCAGAGCCGGGAATCGAACCCGGGCCTCCGGGGGTGGCAGCTAATCGCGCTAACCACTACACCACAGAGGCGGACTTAGGACAAAATATACAATGAAATTTCGTGGATACGATTTGTTCATGCAACCCCGCTGAGTTGTAAATGGTACTGCTCTAAAAATGTTTGAACTTTTATTCGATTAGATATATTTCGTAACTAAAATTGACCTTTTTAATTTGCTGATGGGGGTGGTTAATGCTTTAAGAGGAAGTTCAACTGTGCAACATCCACCTTCGTAATGTAACTGTTAGTGCTACCGTACTAGCTGCCATCATCGAAGGCCCGAGTTATTTCCCGGTACTGCCAGAGATTTAAATTGTAGCTCACCTCCATTGGGGGTGTATCTGAAAAAAGCTCTACCACCACGGGACGAAAATGCAAGTTTTGTCTGGCTCCATGGCTAAATGGTTAACATGCTGGCCTTTGATCCAACAAATCGACGGTTAGATTCCCGGTTGGATCGGGGATTATAACCTTCATTAGCTAATTCTCCTGGTTTGGGGGCTGGGTGTTTGTGCTGTATTTAGCATTAGAATTCATCTTAGGTAGGGACGCATTCTCACAGATGCACAGGTCGCCTATAGGACGTCATCACAAAAGTTCTGCATCGGGCCTCTCCGGAGGACATAAGCCATTATTATTATTATTATTATTATTATTATTATTATTATTATTATTATTATTATTATTATTATTATTGGACAGCCATCCTCTGTTAGCATATCAGAGGGAACGTGGAAGGTGACCGACTTTTGAAGAATGAATTCATCGGCAAAAGAAAGGCAAAAAGGCAAGGTGTACAAAGGGAGTAAAAATTAAAGACTCCCTCGGCCTTGCAAACCTAATAACGTCGGCTGGAAGAGAACAAATGTTGACCAAGAGTGGTCGGATTGAAAGGATGAACTCGAGGAACCTAAGCGGAAGCAATGCCAGACTCAGCTAGCGGACCCATTGTTTCCCACCCACGCTCCCAAATTGAGAGAATACCGTGAGAGTATTCTACCACCAACGCCATCCACAGGATTATTTAGCTTTTGTTTTTGGAGCCCCCCACCTCGAAAACTTTCCTTGGTACGGCCTTGGTCTCGATAACACAGCAGTAGAAATATTGCGCACAATCAGTCAAGAAATTTGGAAAACTAAAATATGGCCGTCTGATTGAACAAATTGAAAATTGAATTCTCACGACCGCATTGTAATCGAAACCGACTTGAAAATTCAATATTCATTGACTTGGCCCACAACGGGCGACTTGAACGCACTCTACGGTGTGATGGCTGTAGTGTATTCTGTAGCTTAGATCCTTTCCAACAGAACAAGGATGACCTAGGCCACCATAGGTCAATTGGTAGAGCAACCGATGCGAAATCGGGAGGTTGTGGGTTCCCCTGGTGTCCGGTTGACCATTTTTGTTTTGTACTTAACATATTTTCTAGGAGCTGCCTGGCCGAGGTGGTAAAGGCGTGCTCGGTTCGCCCGGAAGGACGTGGGTTCGAATCACCGTCAGGAAGTCGTAAAATTTAAGAAACGAGATTTCCACTTCTGGAGGTACACATGGCCCTGAGGTTCACTCAGCCTGGGGGCAAAACCGTCCGGGCGTTACGGATAGTGGAAGCCTTTACCTTACACCCCTCCAAGGGTCTGCATGGCCTGTACGGAGATGGCTTTAACTTTGGCTTAACATCTACTAAATATATTATTATTATTACGGTTTCGATTATAATGCGGCCGTGAAAATTCAATATTCTGGCATTTTTGTTCTGTATTTAACATCTCTTCAACATGTACTAAATGTACGTAACACGGCCTAATAGGTTGAAAGTCGATTTCGATAAGTTCAGTCTATATTCCAATCCACGAAAGAGGACCTCGGGACAATTGCCACAACTACAGAACACTTGCCTTAACGTCTCATGCTAGTGGTGTAATCAACCTTGTGAGAATCAAATTATATCTTCTGCCACAATAACTCCAGCGCAGGCTAGATTCATACCAGGAAGAGGAACTGGTGAATGTGAATATTTCCTTAATATCCGACAAATCATTGAAAAATACAGAGAATTAAATGTTCAGACATTCACCTGCTTATTCGATTTTAAGAAAGCATTGATTGTGCGCAGTGGTAAATGTGGATGGTACTGAATGAAATGGGAACGCCACTCTAATAAGATCTATTTAGACTTACGACAACAGCACTGGTAAAGTCAAAGTTGCTAAAAAAACTGAGCGATCCTTTCAAGACAGGGAAAGGCGTCCGTCAAGTCTGCGTTTTGAGCCCTATTCCATTTAACATGGGTGAGGAAAACTGGCATGGTGGTATCAAATGTTGGTGAAAAGTTATTAACAATTTGAGGTATTGAGGACTCCAGATTAACAGCTTCCTCAGCTCAGTCTCCTTCGCAGAGCTAAAAAGGCAAGCAATGAAACAGGCTTGCATATTGATAGAGAGAAGACTAAGGTGGTGATCGTTGACAGGTCAAACCGATTCGAAAATATGAAATATGCGAACAATTTACAGGTAGTGGACAAATTTGTTTATCTACGCTCACTTATTACAAACACAGGTGGCTGCACTGTCGAGATATAGAGATGAGTGACTATTGCCAAAACTGATATGGCGCAGCTTACAAAAATATGGAAGAGCTATGGTGTTACCATCGCCACCAAGACAATAATTTTATTGGCTTTACGTCCCATCAACTACGTTTGCGGTTTTCGGAGACGCCGAGGTGCTGGAATTTAGTCACACAGTACTTCTTTTACGTGCCAGTAAATCCACCGACACGAGGCTGACGTATTTGAGCACCTTCAAATACCACCAGGCTGACCTAGGATCGAACCTGCCAGGTGGGAGTCAGAAGGCCAGCGCCTCAACCGTCTGAGCCACTCAGCCCGCCTCGCCGCCAACCTGCGCCTGACCACCACACTGGTGTTCTCCGCCTTCCTATACGCATCTAAATGTTGGACGCTAGAAAAGATCGACATTCACTATATCAATGCCTTCGAAATGTTCTATTGAAGGCGGATGCTGAGAATTCCGTTGACTGTCAAGAAAACCAGTCAGTCGGTACTTGATAAGCTGCAGATGAAAATGTGCTTGAAGCAAAGAAGCAAAGAACTGCGAGATATTGCGGACACACTATTAAGTAGGATGGATTTGAAAAACTTATCCTGTAAGGGATGGTTGAAGACTCGAGAGACCGTGGAAGACCTCCTACAAGATATATCGACCAAACTAAGCACATAGCAAATGTTCTGTTACGACAGTGCATTTAGAATGGCGGAGAATAGAACGGTATGGCACAACATTACTAGCAAGATTAAAACATAGTCCAAATTTTACGATACTCGAAACGAATGATCAACAAAGAAGATTTTTCCAGGTGTTGAATTTTCACTTTGCTCGTCCTGTTGTATACTCTAATTTTAAACAAACGCTGCACCGACAGGGGAAGTATGAATTTCTTTCAGTACCGATTGTATCCATAGATACTTCATGTTTCTATTTCAAAACAGGCAGGAATGCTCACAGTTTGTTTACGTTAACAGACATGCGATATTAGATTAATATATGATTTCAAAATGAAATAAAGTATTTGTTTTCTAAATTATTTGAATGTCTGCAGTTGAATGATAAAAAAACCATCTTTACAAATAGAATAGAAATAATGTTACTAGGAGAATCTCACCATTTCAAAAAATCGTTCTTATGTGCATAACATTGCCATAGTTATGATTCCCATTTTTGCAAGCTAGTAGTATTATTTATTGACCGCAGGATTCATGGCATGTCTATAATTATGTGATTAACGTTTCATCACAATATCGTTTTGGTAACATTTTATTCACAACATGTAGTCGAAAAATATTTCAGCATAATTTTGCAGTCCAAGGAACTGATGGACTCTTTGTCGGAGGATAGAAGTAATAAGGTGAAAGTAATAATACGCATTCGACCTCTGACTAAAGAGGAAAGTAGTGCTGGATACAAAGTAATTACAAGTACCGACGTCGACTGCGGGGTGGTGAGGGTCTTCAACCCTGAAAACTTACAACAGGAGCCAAAACTGTTCAAATTTGATATGACATTTGATATGTTCAGCACTCAGATGGATATTTTTAAAAGTACTGCACTTCCTCTTGTACATAATGCTCTCAAAGGGTTTAATGGAACTATAATGGTATACGGTCAAACAGGAACCGGGAAAACTTGGACCATGGAAGGGGATCCTAATAACATGGAGCAAGAAGGACGCGGAATTATCCCTAATGTATTTATACATTTATTTGATACCATATCTGAGGCACAAAAGGATATAACCTACAGGATTAATATCAATTACATCGAGATTTACAATGAAGAATTACACGATCTTTTGACAGAGGATAAGAATAAGAGAAAATTGGTTTTGAAAGATAATTTTGAAGGAGGAACTTGTATCGAGGACCTTGACGGTTACTTTGTCTCTTCTCTTGAAGATATGAACCGCTTATTCGATATCGGGAAAAGAAATCGAGTTACGGGTGCGACCAGGATGAACTGGTGCAGTTCTCGTTCTCATGCTATATTCACAATATACATCACCAGTGAGCAGCTCATTTCTTGTGGGGAAATGCGAAGTGTTAGCAGCAAACTGAATCTTGTTGATTTGGCAGGTTACGAAAGGCAAGCCAAGTCCCAAAACGAGGGAGTTAGGTTTAAGGAGTCCACTAAAATTAACAAATCGCTGACGACGCTGGGTGTAGTGCTGTCGGCGCTCTCTGATGGGAAGAGGAAACATGTTCGCTACAGGGATTCCAAACTTACTCGCTTGTTGCAAGATTCACTGGGTGGAAACTCTGAAACAACTCTGATCGCTACTATCGGCCCTGCTGACTATAATTATAAGGAAACCTTGTACACTTTAAGATATGCCTCGAGAGCAAAGAATGTCACCTATAATCTCACCTTGAATGAACACATCAAAGAACCTCAACTTCAGTCATTCCAAGACGAAATTCGAGATCTTCGACAGCAATTGATACTTGTGTTAGATGGCAGAACCGAAGATAACGACTTGAAAAGATACAAAAGTACTGAGTCTCTAGGTAGTGATGATATTAAATTAAAATCTGATCAGAAGTGGGATAAGTGCAAGAAAGATGAAGATGAATATTCAGATGAGATGGAATCGGAAATAGTGAACAGATATAATGATGCACACAGATGCTTACTGGAGATGTCTCAACAAGCGCTTGCTGCACAGTCCAAGTGCGAACTGCGCATGAGTCACGAACTTGTCAAGCGAGAGATGGAACTGCTCGATTCAAGAAAACGTATACAAGAAATTAAAGAGAAACTCGTGAATGATATGGATGGAGTGATCGCTAATATTGATGCCATCATCGAGAAGAATAAGCGTCAACAGCAACAACAGATGGATAAAATAAACGCCATGGTTGATTCGAGAAAACTTGGCAGTCGTCAGTTAGGAGCCTCGGGAAGGAGAATGGCGATACAGGATGGAGATACTACGAAGACGAGGTCAGTGGCGACGTCAAGGGAACGTTTGTTTGAAGAATGTGCTAGTGAACTGAGACTTCAACTTGGGGACCTCAATACCGGTACGTCTGAAGAAGAAGTAAATAATCACAGTGGAGATGTTAAGCCGGAGAAAATGTTACAAAAGTCATCATCGCCTTTATTAAGCGTAAGTCGTTCTGAAGAGCAGAACAATAGAACTTATAGATGTGACCAAAATGCACCCTCATGTATACAGTCCACAGAAACTTTACAAAAGCCGACACTCATCTTAAGCAGTCGAAGTCAGTCTGAAGAATACAGCTACAGTGGTGGTATTCATGACCCATATACTCCAAGGCGTGTCAAGTCAGAAAGAACACTAGATAATGCAGCACATGGTTTGAACAGCTGTTGCTGGTCTGAAACGCACGATCATTGCAACGGCTGTTATGATCCAGGTTCACTGACGAGCATCAAGTCAGAAGGAACTCTACATAACCATGTACATTCTTTAAACACCCAGAGTTGGTCTGAAGGCCAAAACTATGCTGCTGGCTGTTATGATCCAGATTCGCTGACGTGTATCAAGTCTGAAGGAACACTACACAAACCCATACTTCTTTTAAACAGTCTTAGTCAGTCGGAAGAGCAGAAATTTCACGATAGCAATTATGATTCTCATACACGTGTTTGCATGAAGTCAGAAGAAACGTTACAGAAGTCTCACTTGGAAAATCAGGGCTGTAGTGCTTACAATTGTGATCAAAATGCTTTCTCAGCAACGGGGCAACACACTGTGTGTTTGAATGGATTTGAAGGCGAGGGCTGTAGCAGCCGAGAAAAGATAAAAGGAGAATCAACAAACTCAGGTCTGCACAGGAATGGGGCGGATAGACGCAATTCTAGCCGTGATAGGAAAAAGGAATCCAGGACATTTTTCGAAGAACATCGCCCAACTGAGGATGAATGCTCCATTACTCACGATTTAGCGTGCAGTTCGTTGGAGAAAAGAAGAGCATCAAGACACAGAAGAGAAGACGGCTACAATCACTATTATGTGCGGCCTAGTGCCGGAAAGGGCGGCCAAGGCTACTCGACCGAGTCTTACCACGAACAAGTGAAGGAGCTCTCTAGTGACATCGACGGCTGTCCTGTCGTCAGGTACCGCCACACCAAGGTGGTGACATGCGAATCCGACGGCGAGGTTGGGGACGATGAAGAGGAGGACGATTGGGACGGGGTTGTCACGAGTGATGAATGATCAGAATATGAAATTGACAGTAGTCGTAAATGGATAAACAAGTAAACAAATAAATAGATATTGTTTTCCTTGAAAGCAGTTTGACACCGTATAGATGTTAACACACCGGTGATGGGCCCCGAGAATCATGCTAGTTTTTCGGCCGGCAGTGGTTGACGGGCTGCCGGAATTTTCATTTTCTTTGCATTTCGTAGTTCTTTGACCTCTTTCCTCATCTGTTGGCTAGTTTATGATTTATACCGGTTGAGTCATGGAACAGAACGTTGAAGGCTGTCACTATGCATCCTCCTGTGGGTGGGGGCGGTATCCCCTGCCTGTCGTAAGAGGCGACTAAAATGGGCCCCAGGGGGTCTGTATTTTTGAGCGTGGGTTGGCGATCACGGGGCCCTTAGCTGAGTCCTGACATTACTTCCACTTACTTGTGCCGGGCTCCTCACTTTCATCTATCCTATCCGACCTCCCTTGGTCAACTCTTGTTCTTTTCCGACTCCGACGATATTACGTATGGATGCCTAGGCAGTCTTTCATTTTCATGCCCTTCGTGGCCCTTGTCTTCCTTTGGCCGATACCTTCATTTTTCGAAGTGTCGGACCCCTTCCATTTTTTTCTTCTGATTAGTGTTATATAGAGGATGGTTGCCTAGTTGTACTTCCTCTTCAAACAATAATCACCACCACCGTCTGTCACTATGCATCTAGTTCAGAGAATACCAGCATTGTTGCTGTTGTCAAGATGACGTTGTACCTCCATTTGCTAAAACGTGCCAATATTTTTTAATAATTATTTTCAGACCATTTTTGAGACGTATCCACCGTGCATTAGCGGCTCGTGGCTCAAATGGCAAGTGGAGCTAATGTGGGTATTATTATTATTATTATTATTATTATTATTATTATTATTATTATTATTATTATTATTATTATTATTATTATTATTATTATTATTATTATTATTAGTCTTCTAATGAAATATTCACCGGTTTGGATACACACGATCATCAGATCCAAACAAAGACACCATTCGGATACAGTGGGGTGTCACATGGAAGACCAAGGCGAGTCGGAGCGCCTGCAACCCATTAAACAACATGCAGACCCATCCGATCAAAAGGAAACTTAAATTTAATAAATCAGGACAGTTCTCATATTTCGCTACAGTGAACATAAATTCATTAATGAAAGTGGGCAAATTAAAACATCTCACAGACGTCTTAGATCAACATAAGATACCGATAACTGCTCTTCAAGAATTGCGTAATACGGATCAAGACCCCCTTGAGTCAGGGGGATATCGCCTATACAAGGGTCCCCCAGGTGAAAGAGTACTAAAGAGTGTTCCTCAGTTTGGAGTCGGCTTTTTGGTTCATACTAGTATCTTAGATTCAATTGAAGATTTTTCTTCCACCTCCCCCCGAACGGCATTGATGACAATCAAAGTAGAGAATAAAACGTACACATTGATAAACGTCCATGCTCCAACGAATGAAAAAAACAGGACCAACAGGGAAGACATAGACAAATTTTGGGAAGAACTAGACCAACTATTATCATCCATTTCCGATAACCATATTAAAATCATGCTTGGCGATTTCAATGCTAAAATAGGCCGTGAGAAAAAGTTTCGTAATGTTGTAGGTAAATGGCCAGCTCATCATCTAACTAACAGGAATGGTCAGAGATTGATCGATCTTTGTATTGATCATGGGCTACTTTTGGAAACCACACGATTCAAACGACGACCACATAAACTGATGA
The DNA here is from genome assembly GCF_040414725.1 of Anabrus simplex. Classification (NCBI taxonomy): domain Eukaryota; kingdom Metazoa; phylum Arthropoda; class Insecta; order Orthoptera; family Tettigoniidae; genus Anabrus; species Anabrus simplex. Next base: position 78,197,280 of record NC_090267.1, on the reverse strand, counting down.
CTTGGAAGTGCCCTAATGTTAAATTAGGGGAGTTCCAAATTGATCATGTAGCTATGGATAAGAACTATCATAAGGAAATTTACAATGTGAGGGTCCTCCGTGGAGTGGACATAGATTCATATCATTATTTGTCCAAAATTAAAATAAAATTAACTCCAGAAAAGAAACGCATTCTCTCCAAATGTAATAGGAAGAAAACATATGACCCTAGCTATCTCATTAATAATAAATTATATTATGAACAATCTAAAACCTATCTAAGTGATGATTTGGGAACGGTAATTAACAAGCTAAAAACCATTGCTGAGGAAAACGCTCCCGTTAAAAAGAGGCAAAAACATGCTTGGTGGAATGAGGAGTGCGATGCAGCGATTCAACACCGACACAAGGCATGGTTGATTATCAACAACGGAAAACAGAACAGTCACGCGAAGAACTTGTTACTGCTAGACGACATACGGCTAAAATCATCCGAAGGGTTAAGATAAATTATCACACGGAGATGTTACACTCTATTGACGAAGCATTTACTCAACACAAGACAAGAGATTACTATAAAACATTTCGGCAATACCAAACAAATTATACTCCCCCAACACTCCTAATGAGAGATACTAATGGAAAACAGGCACATACTAATCAAGATAATGCGGAAATTTTAGCTAGATACTTTGAGAACTTACTTAACAGTGAGGAACCTTCAGAATATCTGCAATATGACACACATCCAAAAAATAGGGTACCTTTAGAAAAGGTTACACTGCCCGTTTATAATGAAGTACGAGCAGCAATTGATTCCCTTAAAAATTATCAAGCACCGGGAGAGAACCAAATCGTCGCAGAGGTATGGAAGAATGCTAATGACCAAACCGTTCAGAATCTACATAAACATCTTATACATATTTGGAATACTGCTACAATGCCTGAAGAGTGGAATATGGCAATAATTCAACCATTGCATAAAAAGGGCGATAGATCTGATCCAAATAATTATCGGGGAGTATCATTATTGGATATTACATATAAGATTTTATCTAAGATCACCTATAACAGAATACAGGGACATTTTGACTGTGAACTAGGGGAATATCAAGGTGGATTTCGTCCAGGAAGAAGCTGCCCTGACCAAATCATCAGTTTAAAATGGATTATGAAACATCATAGATCTAGAAACAAAAATTTAGTTATTACGTTTGTTGATTTTCAAAAGGCGTATGATAGTATACATAGTGAATCACTGTTGAATGTCCTTCAGGAATTTGGTCTACATTCCAAACTTATTAGCCTGATTAGTATGACTCTTAAGAATACTCAATCTAAAGTTAGATTCAGAAATGAGTTATCTAAATCATTTGCAATTACAACAGGCCTCCGCCAGGGAGATGGACTTTCGCCATTATTGTTCAATTGTGTATTGGAAAAGGTCATGCGAGAGTGGACAAACGTATGTCCTCCAAAAGTCAAAATTGGAAAAAATATCAAACTAAATTGCTTGGCATTCGCGGATGATCTTGCGATACTGGCAAATGGTTTCGAAGAGGCTAAAGTTCAATTGGAAGAACTTGCAAATGTAGCGGAAAAAGTTGGATTGCAAATTTCGTATGATAAAACAAAAATAATGCCTACTTTCAGAACTCTAAATTCAGAGCTATTATTAAATAATAATAAACGAATTGAAATTGTAAGTACATTTAAATATTTGGGTGAAAATCTCACTTGGAATTGCAATGAAAAACCATCAATAGAGAGCAGAATATATAAACTGAAGCAGGCACAACGGATAACTTGGCCTACATACAAAAAGAAATGTCTTTCGATTAATGCTAAATTTAGGCATTATAACTCTGTTATTAAACCAGAAGCAACTTATGCTTGTGAAACATTATTTAAACTCAATACTAGATCAACAACAGAACGCTTACAACGAGTTGATCGAAGGATACTCAAGACGATCATAAACAAGAAACATCAGGTGGATGGACAGTGGAGATTGTTGCCGAATGAGGTTATCTATCGGGAAAGTGAGTCCATCACAGACACGATGAGAAAAAGAAGAATTACCTTTTTTTGTCATATATTTCGACTAAGTGATAACAGAGTGTCCGCCTCTGTGGTGTAGTGGTTAGCGTTATTAGCTGCCACCCCCGAGGCCCGGGTTCGATTCCCGGCTCTGAAACGAAATTAGAAAAGTGGTAGGAGGGCTGGAACGGGGTCCACTCAGCCTCGGGAGGTCAACTGAGTAGAGGTGAGTTCGATTCCCACCTCAGCCATCCTGGAAGTGGTTTTCCGTGGTTTCCCACTTCTAACTTAAGGCCACGGTTGCTTCCTTCCCACTTCCTTGCCTATCCCTTCCAATCTTCCCATCCCTCCACAAGGCCCCTGTTCAGCATAGCAGGTGAGGCCGCCTGGGCGAGGTACTGGTCATACTCCCCAGTTGTATCCCCCGACCAAGAGTCTGAAGCTCCAGGACACTGCCCTTGAGGCGGTAGAGGTGGGATCCCTCGCTACGTCGGAGGGAAAAACCGAACCTGGAGGGTAAACAGATGATGATGATGATGATGATGATGATGATGATGATGATAACAGAGTTTTAAAACAATTATTTAATTACTTTTGGAATAGTAAATCAAAAAGCAATTGGTTTAAAGAAGTTCAAAGTGATTTGGAGGAGTTGAATATTACCATGCAAACCATAGAAATCAGAGACGAGAAAAGTATTTTGAAGAATAAATGCATCGGGCTTCCTCTGACCACTGTACAGAGGAAACAATATGTTATAACGGATGCGGAGAGGGCAGCCAGGTCAACCAGACTCAAGACTTTTTGGGAGAAGAAAAGGAAGACAAATTTGTTGTAGTCTGATTTAAGTGCTCCAATGTGGGCGTAAACTCTGTAAATAAATAAATAATAATTATTATTAATATTTGTGTAGTTTTTGTTGCTTCTGCTGTGGTATATAGACGCATATTAAACATTTTTATTGGCAGTACCAGTACAGTTAAGCATGCTTGATTCTAATTAACCCCCTTCCAAATCCCATGGCACTACAGCCCTTGAAGGGCATTGGCCTATCAAGCGACCGCTGCTCAGCCCGAAGGCCTGCAGGTTGCGAGGTGTCGTGTGGTCAGCACGCGAATCCTCTCGGCCGTTATTGTTGGCTCTCTAGACCGGGGCCGCTATCTCACCGTCAGATAGCTCCTCAATTCTTGTCACGTAGGCTGAGTGGACCTCGAGCCAGCCCTCAGGTCGAGGCAAAAATTCCTGACCTGGCCGGGAATCGAACCCGGGGCCTCCGGGTATGAGGCAGGCACGCTACCCCTACACCACCGGGCCGGTGATTCTAATTCATGCCAATAGTAAAATACTTTGAAAGTTACCTCATTTATAAAGGAACTGCGCTCGTCGATTCTTCTGCGATACAAACGAATCAATCACTTTTCGGTTGAATTCCGGAATCTCTGCAATGACGTCATTAGAATACTAAGCACAGCTAATGCGTTTAAACGTTCTTGTCCCATTGAGTTCCTTAAATAAGTTTTGACTCGTTTTAGAGTTCTGAAGCAACGTTCTGATTGCGCGGTTGAAATTGGGGTTGTAAGTACTATTTCTGCTCGTTTGTGTACTTCTGATGACGCTGTTTCCAGACTTTTTCCTTCATTGGGGTCCAAGGAGAAAGTGCACTCGTTACACTCGTAAATGTATCATCCCTATAAAACAGAGTTAGTTCACGTTTTAACTTATCCTTCATAAGCATGGGATAATATTTCACTGCACTTGTTACAAGTTCCTTAGGAAAAGCAACTTTATGTTCTACGAAATATTAAAGAAAAATATTGTGTGTGCTGCGCTTCTTCGAAACGGCGTTTCATCCGATTCACAGTTATGTCACAGGCTTCTTAGCATCGGCACTTATGTTCACTTCTTTCCGCGAACGTTTTGTTGGGCGTTCAAAATTTCGTTCCAACTCAGGTAAATTCCTTCTGTTACCATGTTTTTGTGGATCACAGAGAGGTGAAAGAAGGTGCTGGCTTGAATGGGTCTTTCTACGACAGTCAAAGATAAATTTAAAACTTAAAAAATAAAGGTTATATTTATTTTCCGATAACTTATTAAACTTTAGCAAAACAATTCGCTTGGCGACAAAACAAGATTTCAGGTACAGAACTAGTTTGGTACAAGGTAGAACGAAAACAGAAAAACCTAGAAATGGCCAGTTACAATTTGAGCTTCAAGCTCCCAATTTACAAAGGTCCTAACATCACTACTGTTGCGTTTAGTTAGAAAGGCAAGGAGACGAATCTCCCAATTTCTTTTACAGGATATTTAAATCACAATTTTCAAGAGAAGTGTCGTATCAGATTCTATTGACATTCTGCGCGAAAGTTTTACCTTTCTCTACTCCCATCATGGGACATAGTGGAATACAGAACTCAACAACTATTCCACGCTGCACTATCATCAGACGACCGCCCCACGTTCGAGTCTCCTTCAACATCATAGGCTAACAACCGCCGTGGGACGACGCCGACTACGTGGGACGACTTCGACGACGTGGGACGACGCCGACGCTTCAGAACTACGCCTTCTCCACATCTTCGATGACATTCAAACCATTCGTTTGTAAAAGGTGATATAATTTCCATGCACTTTCTGAATAAACTGCAAGTTCACTTGAAATACGAACTCATTTCACTACCCTTCTCTCGTACTCTCTAAAGAATGAACCGTACACGCCTTGGCGTTATCCATGCTCTCCACAAAGCTGAAGTACGGGGGTTCCTGTTTCAATATATATAGATCAGTGCTCCTATCGATAAATACAAGCTTCAAAATTAGGTCCACTGTTGTTCATTCTGTTGGTTCTGTTTTGAAGAATTCTAAATCTCAGTTATATGCCGATGACAAAATTTTACAGGCAGATTACTTCAAACAAGGATAACGAAACATTACAAGAAGACCTCACAGCACTGGTTGAATGGGGAAAACACAATTCCTTTCAATTCAATGTTAATAAATGTGAATCAATGATCAATGATGTGAATGTGGTGAAGACCAAAACACAGCCCATTTCATGAACTGTAGTAAATGTCCTTTAAGTTGCACAATAGAGGACTTGATGGCTGCGACACCTAATGCCCGTGATTTGGCAAAATTCTGGGCAGACACTATTTGATATGTATGTCATTAAGTACCATTATGCTATGTAAAATGTATGCTTCTGATACGATTAAATAAATAAATAAATAAATAAATAAATAAATAAATAAATAAATAAATAAATAAATAAATAAATGAATGATCGTTACTAGAAAAAGCCAACCAAACTCCATTCTTATGAAATGAGCAGTATCAGTCTAAAGCGAGTTGAAGAAAAGAAGGATTTAGGAGTAATATTTGTTAGTAAACTTTAGTTCAATATACACATACAAAGTAAATAACGCCGTAAATAAGGCCTATATGAACCTAGGATTTCTAATGAGAAACACAAACAATTTCAAAAATATCAAAGCCATAATACAGGTATACAATTCACTAATTAGAACAATGATAGAATATGCATCTATAGTCTGGAATCCATCATGTATTTAACGTATCAAAGAAATAGAAAATGTTCAAGCTAAATTTCTAAGATATCTGTATTTCTGGATCTCCAAAACTAGTGCAAAATATGTGGCATATAGTGATTTAATAACAAATTTTGGGGTAGACAAGTTGCATACTTGGAGAACAAAACGATCGTAAAATACCTACATAGAATTCTCAAAGGTGAAGCAGATAACTGAGAGTTAATCCACCAAATAAACCTGTATGCACCGTTTGGGAGTAATAACTTAACCTCTTTTTAAATTAAAAGGTCAAGCACAAATCACCATATGAATTCACCATTAAACAGAATATGTCAGTCAATCAATAAAATGCCAAACGTGGACATATTTCACGAGGAGAGTATCTTGTTAAGGTCAGTCAGAGGGGAACTCACACAGAGAGAAGACATAAGAGTAGCATACTTGCGTACCATGAACAATTTAGTCCTTACATTAATTTAGGTTAACAATGTACATTTAAGGAGAAATTAAAATAATAAGTTGAAACACACACTTACCACTGTCCATAATTCATAATGTACCGGAAATACCGCTACGTGAAAACGAGTTCGAAGTATGAGTGTTAAAACTTCGCGCGAGGTGGAGGATAGGCTAGCCAGCCGAATTCGCTGACGTACATAGCCGTGACGTAGCCGCCTCGAGTAGGGTTCTCTAAAGACTAGGTATGCTCGCCCGCCATTTTGGTTCATTCCTGCACTACGTTGGTAAGGCAGTTGACCGCCCCAGCCTTATACATCCCTCTTTTTTTCTGTTCTCCATACTAGAAAATAATGCTAAACTAACATACTGTAAAAATACTCATTCTCAGTATTACTCAAACGGTTTCTCAACATAAATATTAGTATATTTCGTACACCCTTCTGTAATTTTTACTCGAGACGGTGATTGTAAAAGCAAGGTCGTTGATAATTTGCCTTTCAACTAACAAACAAACAAACAAACAAACAAACAAACAAACAAACAAACAAACAAACAAACAAACAAACAAACAAACAAACAAACAAACAAACAAACAAACAAACAAACAAACAAACAAACAAACATACAAGGCATGTACTCTCAGTTGAGAAATATTAGAAAAAATAGCTACTAATAAATCGGATTTTTAATTATTATATTATTGATAAGTAGAATAGGCTGTTCGTAAGCTATGCGCCGCGGTAGCGTCAAATGAAATTAGGGACACCGTGGTATTGATATAAGCTACTGCCATTCTTAAATCGAGGAATTTGACGTGGTAATCGGTCAGTGTCAAAGTTATATAAATTGTGATAGAAGATTTTGATATAATATGATCTCAGTCGGTATTTCATATTTGCGTGAAATTGATTTAGCACTATTTTCAATGTGGTCGAAATAATAAGAAAAATATTCTTCGAACAAAAATAACGCTGAAATGTGATGTACGAAGACGAACACACCCAAGTAACTGGGATTCTTTAAGTTTATTTCTTTCTTCTAAAATGAGTCCCTTTTCTTATTTACCAGTATTTAAAGATACATTTTGTGTGAAAAATAAACTTACTTTTTGGTGAGTGCTATGAATCTCATTAGTTTATGCAGTTGTAATGAACAGATGGATTTAGTTTATTCAACCGAACAATCCTGAAACAAATGTTATTTTATTATAAATTGCATTCGGGAAGAAAATAGGAATAGAGCAACTACTTCTATAGCTGAATCTTCTCTCGCAACCTGAAGTATTGCACTGATAATCAGTTACCCGTGACTTGTAAGGGGAGAGACCCACGAGCTGTGGAGAATATTAAAAAATTTTGATTTTGGCAAAGTCAACAGTACTTTTTTGTTTACAGAGATTCCTGTGTTTTGAGAAGAAGTAGTATGATTTCTCAACACGACTCACCTCATTAAACTTCAAAGGGTTGCAACATTGGTTAACTTGCTCTGGCAGTACATTTCATTTTTAAAAATATGATATTTAAGTAGTATTTTACAAATTTACTGTCTCCTTTTATTACAGTATTTACAAAACAGTAACATTCCATTCCTTGTTTACATTTTTCTCTTATTTTCCGATACAGTCCCATACATTTTACATCGTTTCCGTATATTCTTGTTAAAGTCCACAACAGCATAGGATCGAATTTAGAAAAAGTGTCTAAAAACTTTTTCTTTTATATTATAGCACGTTGGAGAACAGGTACTGGTACATTTATCATTCAAAATTTTCTCCATTACAAGATTTGCACCATTTTTCATTATATAATGCTTATAGTCCCTATAGATGACCTCACAGTTACAAATCAATTTCATAACTTCACAGTTTGGTTTCTTTAGACCACCCAAATTAAAAAAATACGAATGTTTCCGAGCTTGAGTCAGAAAGCTCATAGTTTAAAACCTGCTTGCATATAGGCCTACCACGGGTCTTGGTTTTCAATAATGCATTTTCTGTACTACCACCAATGTTGAACGAATTATGTCTGTCATATGAAGTTAGTTTTGACAAATATTGTAACTGTGGTGTTTGGATGTTGAACTCCTGTTGCTGGACTTTGGGGGCAGAATTGAATACTGAATAGAAGGATCAATGTGACTGAAGTAAGGGGTGTAGTAATGCCAGTGGAAGCTGGATACAGGTTTAAGTCAGCAGTTGAAGTAGAAGGTGTACCAGAGGCAGTGGAGGCAAAATGCAGATCAGCAGGGAATCTAAACAACCTGCATCGCGCAGTAGAGACATTACTACAATTAGGCGCAGAACAACCCAACATTATGTAATAAATACCCACACACATACAGTATAGCACTGTTCTGTCCATGCACGCGGTGATTAAAGTAATACGTTCAATGTGACGAAGCGAGCGCTGGTAGGAGAAACTAGAGTTTGATCACATGGCCCATTGTGCATGTATGAACCAAAATGGTGGCTAAGCATACCCATCTTATAGAGCCTTAGCCTCGAGCTAGCTTCACGCAGCAAGGTGTGACGATATATGGTAATGTTCCGACCCCTCTGTAAAAGTCTATTTGGAGTTGAGATATTGTTATTTTTGCACCGCCAACGTAGATGCAAATTACGGTACCAAATTCTCGAGCAAATCCACCATGTACTTTGGGAGTTATAGAGGTGGATAATATCCACGTTTCGAGATGCTTCGTCGGCTCCATGTATAAAAGTAGGGCGATTCAGGCTACAAAGCCAGTAATACTCCACCATCTCTACGATACGGGTGACGGGTGGAGCTCTGTAAAGTGGACAGACCGAACCTATGTCCGGACTGTTGTATACAAGGAACTTAAAAAAACCAAACCCCATGGCACTACAGCCCTTGAAGGACCTTGGCCTACCAAGCGACCGCTGCTCAGCCCGAAGGCCTGCAGATTACGAGGTGTCGTGTGGTCAGCACGATGATTATACAAGGAACTTGGTATACAGTAACACAACATAAAGTTTATGGCTTCAATAGTTTTATACAGTATATAAAGAAATATAATGAAATTTGTCTTGACGCTTGATTGATTGCACGCAGTTAATGCTGTTATTAAATCATAGACTGAAAGTCTGTGGCACAAATATATATTTACAAAGAGAGAGTCCTATATACACATTCACACCTATCTTGAGGAGATAGTCTATTCCACTGGGAAATGTCTTTGGATAGTCGAAAACTATCTGCTGTGGGATAACAAGTGTAACTTGTAGAAAGAGTCGCGTTAGTAGAATGCTAGTATTGGACTTAGACTTGCAAGGAACTTGCATCAATATCTTAATTCGCAGAATGCTAAGATAGTCGTCGGAGCACTGGTGAGGACTTGAGAGTGTAGCAGAATGCTTGACTCGGGGCTCGACGTGGCTACGGGAATCAGGGAAGATAAGGCAATGTCCGGAGGTGAGACCTCACGACCAGCAATCAGTCCACCTGTTCAAGACACCTTTCTAAGAGGAATGCCTCCGTGTTTGACCTGCGGTGTGGTCTGGTCGTTGGACACTGGGGTAGTCCTCTGTAAGGCGAGGAACGTCGCTACTTATATAGCGCTGGCTGACGTCACAGACGAGCATGCCAGGCGCAGTGCAGTCATCTCGTAGGCTCTGGAAACATCGGTGATGCAGCGGGTTGCGGAGCTTGTAGGCGCGGAGCTGAGCGCGGAGGACACACACAACACGGACGATAATCTCTAGTGTTCGGTTCCGGTGAAAGCGGAACTTAGTATTTTTCTTCAAGTGCCATATTAGGACTTGTGTTTCAGTAAAAAACTGAAGGAACATAGAATTTTTCATGTGAATGTTGTAATTTTCCAAGTGCCACGTTTGAACTTATGTTTCGTAGCAACTCTGGGAACTTAGAATGTTTCGCGACAAACTGTAGGAACTTAGAATATTACCGAGTGTACATTTGAACTTTTGTTTCGTAACAATTGTGGGAATAGAATATTTCCGAGTACCACATTTGAACTTGTGTTTGAACTTGTGTCTTCGTAACAGGCACTGGAAACATAGAGTACTAATGCCATATTTGAATTTGTGTTTATCTCTCGTGAAGTTCCAAGAGAACATAGAATTTTTAGTGCCATATTTGTACTTATAATTTCTACTTCATAATAATTTTCCACGGACAGTGCACAATGTTCAGCGCAATATTCACAGTCCGTGTAAGTTCAGGACATGTTAGCAAGTTCGCGATAAATTAAGCAAATTAAATGGCACTCGGAAATGTCCTATACCGTCCTATTGCTAACATGTCCTGAACTTACACGAACTGTGAATATTGCGCTCAACATTGTGTTCTGATTATAAATTTGCAAAGTCAGTAATTTAGGGACTGTGGTGATAAAGGTTAGCGATCTAATAGAACATTCCAGTCTGTCATGCCAATATTAGTGGACTTGCGTCGTGAACTAGACATTGTAATTTATACATTATCTTCCCAAGCATCAATTCGTCTGACATACAACGTGTGGTCAGATATTCAGTTTAATTATTTTACTTTCAAGTGATAATTTATGAACTTTTGTGATTCAACGAGGTGTTTGAGTCAAGATTGAAGTGTCAGTTTCGTTAATATTTTGACGTATCCCACTTACAATGAATGAATGCAGTATTTAAAGGTCAATGTTCATTTATTCGACAGTGCTACAAGTGCGTTGAATGCCATACGGTGGACTTGTGTGCGCGTCACGCTTCACCTATCAGTATTACCGTGTGAGGTCGAACCCCGCAACGTGTGCACCTAGAAATTCGAGAACTTCCAGATCCTCCAGAAATTCTAGAGATTCTAGAACGCCGAGAACTTCGCATCCAGACGGGCGTGGTTCCTGTCCAGACCACGTCCAGTAACCATCCCGGAGTCCGGAGATTCCAGCCTGCTACAACGCTTCAACTCAACTTGTATAAAAGGTGATATGAGTTTGTTTCCAACGAACAATAAAACCAAATTTTCAAAGGAAGATAAATTCAATGAACTAATACCCCTCTCTGCACCAACTCCAATGCTTACGTACCACCCCTTTAGAAATATTCTATGCTCTTCAAGCTAGTGTCATCGGCCCAATACAATAAGTAAGTATTGTACCCGTCTAAATGGTACCTCAGTTAATTTGGGAAAGCTGGGAATATTTATTACGGAGCATTGCTTACGAGTGCGCGTGTACCAGCTGTGACATAGTTGTGCGAGAGCGAGCCGGCCGAAACTAGGTCAACAGCTGATCGAGGGTGACCAGAGCGCAGTTACGTCATGACACCAGCAGACGACAAAGGGGAGGAGAAATGTTCTCATAAAATCCACTCGTAGCGGTCAAGGACGAGCTATGGCGCAGGTCGATTACCAGCCAATAGAAATTGAGGAAAGTGCTGGAAATATTAGGATTGTTCTGGAAAAGTCGAAGAAAGTTCTTGTGTATGAACGACAGAACAGTTCAGGAGAAATTTCACGAGACGACGGCCAGAACAGTTTTCCAAGAGCACGTCGGACAGTGGTTTTCTTACGAGAAGTCGAACCGTGTATTCTCTACGGGAAAGAAGAATATTTTCAGACGACGTGAATACTAGTGTAATCCTTGTAGGGCACGATCATTACATTACTTGAATGCCAGTGTAATTCATTGTTAGCTCAACGCAGTATCCATCGAGCTTATTACAGTCATGCATTCTCCCGGGTGGAAAATGTTAAACCACAGACAGTCAGCGTGCTCATTAAAGCCGATTCTTGCCATAGAAGCTTTAGGAATGTTCCATTGGACATCATAATATTCAGCCCTATTATTTGTCAGCCTAAGGCGCATCGTAACTTAATGAATGTGTTCAGAAGACGAAGCTTATAGTAATAATGGACCTGAAGTACATCGTTGCGCCAAGTTAAGTGTTGAAAATAACTTAGTGAGTTATAGCTAGTGTGGATCCCTGTGCTAATAGAATATTTTAGTTTCAGCTATCTCCGAGGAAACCAAGTTGTCGACATGCGGCGATCAAGAGGGAAATCGAGAGATTTTCTGGGACTTTGCTGGAATAAAAGGAAGACGCTGAATAGAGCTACAGTCATGTGGAACTAAATTCCAGAGTGCACGCCAACGCGATGACTTTGTACATCCGTAAACCACCATAGATGAGGCAAGAGATGTCGTCGCCTGGAGCAGCATCCCGACGCCAAGGATTCTCACCGGAAATATGAGTACCCTTGTAAAATTTCTTCTCTTTTAGTAGATGACTAGATTGTATTCTTGCGTAGAGTAAAGTAGTTTCCTTAGTAATTTGTATTTAATGGTGATGGGAGAGCGTTCCTTACTTCGTTGATTTGTGATTTCAATATTGTTCTATCTTTGCATTTCCTTGGAATAATGATAGTTTTATTTTGGACGTGATGATGAATAATCCCAGTTGTTCTTGAGTCGACAAGAGTGAGTGATTATGATCTTCGAAAGTGACTTTAAGGGAGTAAGGTCTACTAACAATCATGATAATAATAATAATAATAATAAGAATAAATTAAACTCATAAAAATAGTAAATGAAGATATGATTAGATGTAGGAGTACACTATAATTAAATCGTAGTTTTAAAACCCTGTTAGTCATGTGTAGTGATTGATGGTAGAAGGGAAAGTGAACGACGAATGTGAGAAATATTCTTCGAGAGAACGATCTAGGAGCCATTATAGGATAATAATAATAATAATGCTAATAATAGTAAAGGTCGGATAATGTAAAAGTTGTTGAGATTAAACTTGTATGGTCATTGTGATAATGGAGTTCGCCATTAATGGACGACATGGGACTACTAGGGTGCATGTCGGGCCTAAAAGGTATTATGAGTCACAGTGATTGTAATGAATGATTATGGCGATAATGATTTATGAGGATGTACGAATTTAGTGACTAATAATAGGTCTATTTCTGGCTCAACAACTGAAATGAATAATACATGACTTAATCGTTATTAGATGTTTTCGAGGCTCGTGAGCTCTTATCACTGATGATGGTGATAGTTATTCTTCGAGAGAGAAATTTGGCTTTCTGTATCATCATAACTACAGTCATGAGCGAGTTTTTATTCTGGTCAGATGATTGTAAGGATCTTCAATAAAACTCAAGGGAAAGACGAGATAAATGACTGGATAATAATAATAATAATAAATATTACAGATTCATTGTGTGATAAAAATTTACTTAACCAGTTGGTAGAATTGGGTTGTTTGATGTCATTTACTTATATCATTCCAAGGAAACTTATCTTGTATATTTTTTTTTGGTGACTGTGAAGCATTGTTGTTGTTGTTGTTGTTGATTCCGTGTAGGATCTCATGATGCTCTATCCATCCATGAAATGCTAGGTAATTTAGAAAAGTTAAATAGAGTAAGGAAAGAATACAGTCAAGCGTAGTCTACGAGAGAGAGGGAGTTATGCCAAAGAAATTGTAAAAATATTTCCCAACACTAAAATGAAATTGTAAAGGAATTTTATGATGACAAGATGAGTTAGAGGATTTTCACAGGTAGAGTGAATGAATTTTCAAGAGATTTCCTCGAACAAGTAAATGCTGAGCTAATAGTAATTTTTCTTTAAAATGTATGAAATTATTTTACCTGTAAATGACTAAACATGAGTTATAACGGGAAATGACAGCTTTGCTAATTTTGTGGTTCATTCGATGTTGCAGAGTAAAATACTGGGTGGAGTTTCATTGAAGAAGCAATGGAATCTAACTCCAGAAGCATGCGAGGACGTATAGTCGTGTTCATTTATTCACAAGCCATTAAAGATTGAGATATTTCTTTTGTTGCAAAGTCACATTGTATTTAAAAATTTTTTTTTTTTCTTTCATGCATTTGTCCAGACTGAGTTTCCGTTATGTTTTAATAAACGTTGTTGTTATTTGCCCTGATTTTCATTTATATTGTGTCACCTATCCAGTCACCAAGGGTCCTGAAAATATAAACTCTATGAAATTGTCCCTTAATAGCAAAATCGGCCCTGCGAACGGTCCACCCTTTTGGGACTCTCGTTTTGCCGACTGAGCGACCCCGGAGAAGGGGACAGTATTAGGTTTCATATTTTAATTTTTATTGTAAATTATGTATAAAATTAGAAATAAGAAATGGAAATGTTCTGTAAATGGGTAGAGATTCCTGTTGAACAATAAATAAAATAAATAAATACATAGCATTAAATTTCCGATAATTTATGTCTTATACATTTTTTCCGTACCGGCTGTGATAAAAGAGATATTGATGAATTTGGATTTTTGTTGCTAAGTCCATATCAGCGCCGAGTCACGAGAAAATGGGTAAAAAGATTTTAATGAAACGGTATGGAAAGTCGGGGAATAAGGAACTACAGTCTACGCTATAACTAACTTTATAAGATGCCCTAATATCACTCTCCTTTTGTCATATCCTTAATTACTTCAGAACAGTGGTACTCAGATATAAATTTGGTCTCATTAAATTAATTTCCTAAAGTACAAGTAATATAACATTTCTAAACTCTTATGTCCAAAAATCTGGTGGGGTCTAAGCCCCTTTAGTCCTTAATGACGCACCAACCCTGCCACCGAGTGACGGTGAACCGGATATTAGTGATGAAGTAAACGATCCTGGCCCTCCTTCCGTATCAGATCGTAGACGACAAGATCGTGTAACTCACACAGACCTGATGAAGATGTACATATAGGTTAGGTAGTGTCAATCAATCAATCAATCAATCAATCAATCAATCAATCAATCAATCAATCAATCAATCAATCAATCAATCAATCAATCAATCAATCAATCAATCAATCAATCGATCAATCGATCAATCAATCAGTACTGATCTGCATTTAGAGCAGTCGCCTAGGTGGCAGATTCCCTAGCATCTGTTGTTTTCCTAGCCTTTTCTTAAATTATTTCAAAGAAATAGGAAATTTATTGAACGTCTCCCTTGGTCATTTATTTCAATCCCCAACTCCCCTTCCTATAAATGAATATTTGCCCCAATTTGTCCTCTTGAATTCCAACTTTATCTTCATATTGTGATCTTTCCTACTTTTAAAGAACCACTCAAACTTGCTCGTCTACTGATGTCATTCCACGTTATCTCTCCACTGACAGCTCGGAACATACCACTCCTCGTCTCCTCACTGCCACATCTTCCCAGGCCAAACTTTGCAACATTTTCATAACCCTACTACTCTTTAGTCGAAATCATTCAGAACAAAACGAGCTACTTTTTTAAAGATTTTTTCCACTTCATGAATCAAGTAATCCTGATGAGGTTCCCATACACTGGAAGCTTTTGCTATTTGCTTTACATCGCACTGACACAGATATGTCTTATGGCGACGAAGGCCTAGGAATGGGAATGAAGCGGCCGTGGCCTTAATTAAGGTACATCTCCAGCGTTTGCCTGGTGTAAAAATGGAAAACCACAGAAAACCATCTTCAGGTCTGCCGACAGTGGGGTTCGAACCCACTATCTCCCGATTACTGGATACTGGCCGCACTTAAGCGACTGCAGCTATCGAGCTCAGTACACTGGAACCTTACTCTATTTGGGGGTCTTACCAGAGACTTGTATGCCCTCTCCTTTACATACTTACTACAACCCCTAAACACCCTCATAACCATGTGCAGACATCTGTACCCTTTATTTACAACCCCATTTATGTGATTACCCAATGAAGATCTCTCCTTATATTAACATGTAGGTACTTACAGTGATGCCTATTAGGAACTTTCACCTCATCAACGCAGTAATTAAAACTGAGAGGACTTTTCCTATTTGCGAAACTCACAACCTGACTTTTAACCCCGTTTGTAATCATACCATTTCCTGCTGTCCATCTCACAACATTATCGAGGTCATTTTGCAGTTGCTCAGAATCTTGTAACTTACTTATGGCCTTTATTTAAACTGCAGCGGTACGTATAAGTTAGGAAATTTGTTTAGAAGGGTTATAAATTCAGGGAAATGGGGTGGTCTACAGAGCGGTGACAATGGTACAGGGATCTGGAAGTCAAGTAGGGATGACTTGGATGATGTAAAAATGTTAGTGTTGAACTGTAAGAAGTATTGTAAACAAAAGAATATAATTAATTTCATAGATATATACTTACCAGATTTTGTAATAGGAGTTGAATCATGCTGAGAAATGATAGGGCCTACAATGGATGCAGAAATATTCTCATGGAACTGGAGTATGTGTCGTAGAGATACGATAGCAATAGTAGGAGGGGGAGTATTCATTTTTATAAGGAGATATATTATACTAATTTTTATGTTCTAAAATTTTGGACTTAAAAATCCCTACTACTTGAAAAAATTCTGCAATCAAAAATTCCATACACAGGTTTCTTAATATATCTGTGATACATATACCATACAAATTTTGTTACACATGGAAGAAAAATCATATTTAAATGTAAAATTACAATTGGCAACAAAGCATTATTATAGTGATAAATTGTTTGAATTCAGCGTAATTACTTCGTGACAAGAAAAGAGAAACTCAATCCTTTCAATTTCAATCATTAAAAAATTTCACCAAAATGATCAAAGTATAGATTTTTATCTCCGGAGTGTCGCCTTAAATGTATCTTTTGAGGATTTTTCATTGGGGGGGTACATTGAACATTAGTCATGAATGATGTGTACAATCTTATAGAAGTTAGAAAACCTCTTGTCTAGTCCAATAACCCTCATTTTTGTCAGCAGCCTCTCATGATCCACCCTATGTCCATTTGACCTCCTGATTGTATTGGTTCTAATCGAATGGTTTAGTACATTTCAAACTGCTGCAGCGAGCGATGGCTCATCTGAATGGAGCAATTCGGGCATCAGTTCGTGCGTAAAAAAAAGTCAAATTTTGACAAAGTGGACAGATTTTTCTGTTCTGAAGTCAAATTTTCCTCCTGCTCAGTTATTTTTACATTCCCTCTCTCTCTCCCAGCCTATTACCCGTCGCTGTTATGTTATACCAGTGGTGACCAACTCATTGACCGAGAACCATATTCGACTGACAAGCAATAAAATGTAGCCCGCGGTGGATCTGTACCTTATTGACTTTGTTGCAAACATAACTCATAATATTACTACACTTTCTTCCATATTTTATTAAGCACAACAAAACATTGACTATAAGTAACAGTGGGATGGGGTTAAAGCAATTATTGAGGAATGTGAAAACAGGTTTGTACCTTTAAAGGTGGTAAGGAATAGTAAAGGCCCACCTTATTATAATACAGAAATAAAGAGACTAAGGAGGAGGTGCAGATTGGAAAGAAATAAAGTTAGAAATGGCTGTGGGAGTAAGGAAAAATTGAAGGAACTTACTAGAAAATTGAATCTAGCAAAGAAGGCAGCTAAGGACAACATAATGGCAAGCATAATTGACAGTCATACAAATTTTAGTGAAAAATGGAATTTTAATTTTTAATTTTCATGTGAATGTTGTAATTTTCCAAGTGCCATGTTTGAACTTGTGTTTCGTAGCAACTCAACTGTTACAACTTTTACAAACAGGAGCTTTAAAACTGAATTTGAATATACTTTGGATGAGGTAGTTATCCCAAAAGATGGCAAGTGCAAATACTTAGGTGTGAGATTTGAAAGTAATTTGCACTGGAGGGGTCATGTTGATGACATTGTTGGGAAAGCATATAGATTGTTACATGTCATAATGAGGCTACTTAAAGGATGCAATAAAGAATTAAAAGTTACTGGAATATGCAAACAGTGTTTGGGATCCTCACCAAGAATACCTAATAAAAGAAATAGATAGTGTGCAGAGGAAAGCAGCAAGATTTGTAACAGGGGATTTCAGGAGAAAGAGTAGTGTATTAGAAATGTTAAAGGAACTTGGCTGGGAAACTTTAAGTAAGAGAAGGGAGAAAACTAGACTTATAGGATTATATACAGCCTATAAAAGAGAAGAAGCATGGGGAGATATCCGTGAGAGGCTTCAGTTGGAAAATAATTATATCGGCAGGACAGACCACAAATATAAAATTAGAAGGAATTTTAGCAGAAGCGATTGGGGTAAATTTTCATTCATTGGGAAGGGTGTGAAGGAGTGGAACAGTTTACCAGGGGTAGTGTTTGATCCTTTTCCAAAATCTGTACAGATATTCAAGAAGAGAATAAACAGCAACATAGAAAATAAATGAAGTGTTAGAGGGCATTCGACCAGTGCAGGTTATTGTAAATAAAAAAATGTGTGTGAATAAATTAATTCCATCCCCTGGTCTAAGGAGTTTGGACAGCCAAAGTAGGGGACTGCCTGTAGGGGTAAAGTACAGTGGGGACTTTGAGGACCCTGGGACCGCTGCGGTAGCTGTGAAGGCCCTTCAGGAACTCTGAAAAGTGGTGGCTAAAGGGGCTCTGGTTAAGACGCAGCAGGTCGTTATGCTACTTAGGTTCCAAAATGGGTAAAAAAAATAAAATAATAATAATAATAATAAATAAATAAATAAATGAAATGTAAAGTTTAATCTTATACCAGTTGTATAGTATCATTTGAAGTAATTCCACATACTGTATATCAGTTGACTATATTTGTAAGTAGTACAGGAGATATTATAAGTAGAATTTTGTAAATAATATACATTTATTAAGGATGAGTTGTGTGTTTAATAGAAAAAATTGTTAGCGTAAATTGTATAATATTGTATTATAGGAAAATTTTCTTCTCTTGTTAATTTAATGTTTAGTGCTTGACAATAATGTATTTTAGTGTACCATTTGCCACCGAGGTAGACACCTCATTTGTAAATAAAGAGATTTTGATTTGATTTCAGAAATATTTAAATTTGGTGGCCTTTGTTTTACCCACAGGCTATATACATAACCTAATTTTGCAAGTGTGGGAGACACTCGAGTACCTCGAGGTTGGAAAGATGCCACTATATGCAAATTATACAATGGAAAGGAAATTGTTCTAACTGTGTGTCAGATGGATGGATGGATGGATGGATGGATGGATGGATGGATGGATGGATGGATGGATGGATGGATGGATGGATGGACGGATGGAGGGACGGACGGACGGACGGACGGACGGACGGACGGACGGACGGATGTGAATTTAAAACAATCAGTGGAACAGACCCAAGTGGAACAGACACAAAGTGCCTGACATGCACAGAAGCTGACATAAGACAACAATATTATTGACCAAGGGACTGCTGCTATCGCACGGTACTGAATCGATGATGGTTTTAGTCAAAAGGGGTCCAAAATCCAAGTCATTGGCCCCTCATAATGGTACTTATTGCTAGGAAATTAGAACCATGGTATTTGTCATGCTGCGGCACTAATCAAAAGTGCACATACTCGCGGTATTCCACACATTATGGTACTATGCACAGGTAATGAAATTTGCACACGGAATACAGACCTATAGTGTTTTTCACATTGTGGCACCATTTACAGGCAACCCAAACCTATAGTGTTCATCACATAAGTGTACTAACCACAGGGACTCGTGCTATCCCATGGTGTTCCTCATATAGTGGGTACTAATCATAGGCAAGCCAGAACCATGGTGTCGCTCATCCCATGGTGTCGCTCATATAGTGCTACTAATCACAGGTACGGTAAACGCCAGCAACGTACTC
Source organism: Anabrus simplex (assembly GCF_040414725.1). Lineage (NCBI taxonomy): Eukaryota > Metazoa > Arthropoda > Insecta > Orthoptera > Tettigoniidae > Anabrus > Anabrus simplex. The sequence goes on along the minus strand of NC_090267.1, from coordinate 78,177,629 downwards.
TTTTGCTACTAATCACGAACCTATTTGGTACCTAACATAGTGGTACTACGTGCAAGTAAAAGAGACCCACGGTGTTTCCCACATGGTGGTACTTTTCACAAGGAGTTTCATGGTTCTAATACAATCGTCCCTTGATCGCCCCTTTGAGTCGCCTCTTATGACAGGCAGGGGATACCGTGGGTGTATTCTTCGTCTGCATCCCCTGTCCGCAGGGGGGGTTGTGTTTGGTCCACGAGAGGTATTTCATTTCCCTCAAGTCTGCCGGCAAGCTGGTTAGGACCCCCTATCCGCTACTGGGACGTGCCATGTGGGAGTATCACCCAGACTCCTGCAGCCAGACCCACCACGCAGCACTTCGAACCCACGGGCTCCGGCAGCCCAGCCCGTACAGTGCCTTTCTCTTTCTGACGCGGCAGCGTACTGGCCCACAGCACTGGGCTCATACGGCCCACCGCAGTTCACCGCACTGGGTGGACTCCGTGGAATAACCTTGAGTAGTTCTCCACAATAACATGTGCGCTGTGCACAACGAAATGTTCACGTCACACTACTATTCGGATCATTCACTCTACGAATTCCGTACGCTACTAACATATTGCAAAGTAGGCTAATCGCATTTTGAAATTAAACGGTAGATAATATTTCTCCTGCACTATAATAATAATAATAATAATAATAATAATAATGATGATGATGATGATGATGATGATGATGATGATGATGATGATAATAATAATAATAATAATAATAATAATAATAATAATAATAATAATAATAATAATAATAATAATAATAATTGAAAACAAACAGAAACTTTATTATAAACTAATATTTGTTTGCAATTGACATCAAGTTAACTGAAAATGAATCTAAATAACACGAAGCATATTCATAGGACTTCATTCGCGTTTACCTCAAAATAAAATATAAACAGAAATGACGTGCAATTTGCCAACAACAAAAACAATCCTGAACATAGCTTTAACTTAGTGCGAGTAGTTTATTGGTCATTGTTAATGTGGTGGAATGGAATTACTGTGAATGAAAAGAAGAGCATCAGCATTGTCATGCGTTGATAATGAAGCCCGCTGAACTGCAATTTATCTCTGAAGCTGAACATGATGCTTGCATACATATTACTTTCTTAGTGATCTGGTGAAATTTTGGAAAGTTTTGTCCATTTGTTCTCCAATAGGATGCTATATCTATCTTCTTGCATTCCACAATTTTGCTTTAAATATCTTTTCAGCTTATCTGTTGGAATAGGAGCATCATGAACGTCAGTCCACGAAGAAAATTTCATTACTTTGGCAGGTTGTGGGATAGTCGTGGAGTCTGATGAAATGGCGTATGGCTTTTAGTGCCAGGAGGACATGTTTGGCTCGCCAGATGCAGGTCTTTTGATTTGACTCCTGTAGGCGACCTGTGCGTCGTGATGAGGATGAAATGATGATGAAGACAACACATGCACCTAGCCCCTGTGCCAGCAAAATTAACCAGTTAAGGTTAAAATTCCCGACCCTGCCGGGAATCGAACCCGGGACCCCTGTGACCAAAGGCCAGCACGCTAACCATTTAGCCATGGAGCCGGACACGGAAACATTAGAATGCTCATCATTCAAGCACACCTTGTTCATCGTAAATTGTTTATCTAATCATAAAAAGGACAAAATCAGTCCGACTCCTTTAATCTAGACTAATGTAATAAAGAGAGAGCACGAATTTTGTTAGTTTGTGTATATCTGGAGGGTAATCTCAGAAACTACTGGACCAATTCTAAAAATCCTTTTACTAATGTAAATATACATTATCCATGAGGGACATGGGTTGTATTTTATTTTCAAAACAATTCGAGGTGGGGGCGACAGGGAAGGCATAATATAGGCTAATATAGGCAAAATATCGAATTTGTTGTGCAAGGACAAAACTAAGCTCATTTTAAGCCCCTTGACCCAAAGAACAAATCTCGGTAAGCCCTATGGGCCCGAAAACTATGTTTTACGGCCCTGAAACCGACCGTTATAGAGATATTGGCACCACACTTCCCTGCTCTCGGAATCGGATAAGGAAATGAACTGCCGTAACCATGGCAACGCCAGCTCCAGGGTTCAAGAGCAGCGCGATTATGTGTGTATGTTTGGGCATAGCTGCCAATCAAAATTTGTATACATAATCCCTGAGCATGTCTACAATATATCTCCAAACAGTAACATGTTACAGATGTGAAGTGGTATTTATAATCTCTTTTAAAAATAAAGAGACATGTCTCTCTTTTTTGTTTTTGGAAAATCCACGTAGGAGGGGGTGGAGGAAGGGCTGATAAAGGGGTTGAATTCTTTTTAAGCGGATACTTATATCTCAAAACCTGAAGATGTTACAGATGTGGAAATACGTATTTGTAATCTCCTTTTAAAAATAAAGAAACGTGTTTTTTTTTTACTTGAGAGAAGACGTTCTCACGTGTACAGTTCTATGTCGCATGGTCATCTCAGCCCCAAAAGGCAATACGACAAACTTTGTTTACAAAGAGTTTCTGGGGTAAATGAAACTCAATTTTTCAGTGAGATTTTATACTTGAGGGATTTTCAGATAATGTCTTAGTACAGTACCGAGGAACGATTACTTTTATCAAATTACGAAATCCACGCGAGAAGCCGCGAGTAACTGCTAGTGTGTACATAAAGTTCACCGCAGATCGTACAGCACACAAAATTAACGTCTTTCCAATCACCGTCAACTGCAGACTTGAATACCAACCAAATACGACTTTTAAGTTTAGGATCTGGTTCAGAAGTCTTGTATTGTACGGTTTTTAGTTCGTTTGTTGCTTCTTTTTTTAATTCACGATTTTTTGCCACGTTTTTTTTTCTTTTGGAATTACAGTCCACATTTGTTTCCGATAACATTCCAGAGAAGTTAAACTGAAAACCAAAGCAAATTTGATCGGCTCCACTCGACCGTATTGCAACGCACTCCGCTGACACGCAGTACACTGCACACATTGAAGCAGTCAACCCATAGAACTACCACAGCGCTGTCCTTGGCTCACCGCGTACGAATGACAGAGCGCTGGCCCAGATTGGCCCCTGCGATGACGTCACGGGCTTCGTTTGTTCGAGCCTTTCAAAGCCCATTGCAGTGTACTGCTGAAGCAGCTCATGGGCTGGGCCTCGCAGGACTCTGGTATCACCTCTCCCCCTGCTACGCCAGCATAGTAGGTCTGTAGCACAGTGGCGTGAGGAGAACCTATGAATGGGTGCGTCTTCAAGATCTTAGTGCAAAGCACCATCTCAGAAAGACTAGGCTGAAGTCGACGTATATTTATTCCCATAATGTCAGTGGACATTTGTACTGTGCAGTGTGAAAATTAATATTTAAGACCAAGATTGGATTAGCTAGTCACATGTAACTTAAACATCCCTTGTTTAATAATGTGGTTGTTTACAGTATATTTATATTTAACGTGCATGTTCGCAGACTGATGAGCCTTTAAGTTACATTTAACTAAGTCGACACTGGCTCCTCCTTAACAAATTAGCCGGTCACATTCGTGCATACTCAAGAAAATAATAATAATAATGCCAGGATGTTGCTGCCAATGGATATGTTAAGAAGGACATGATCATCATCATCAACATCATCATTGTAATCATATAAACTAATGGTTGTTTCTTTTTGTCTGGACTCTGAGAATTAAATACCAGGTTCTCCAATAGCAACTCATAGTTCCAGTCATGTACTGGATTTCTGAGGTACCGTGTAAGGTTCAGCAAATCTCTCTTCTTAACAGGCTGTGTCCAGGAGGTTTCTCCAGTATGGTTCTTGGTGAAAGGGCACATGACTTGCCATGTTTTTGTAGAAGCTACGAACTTTCACTGCTATATATTTATATCTTGGGATCTATCTCCTACTTGCAGAAACAAGAATGACCTCTAGGTTGCGCTCCTGCAGGTGCTACAATCTAAATAAAAAGTCAGTGTTTGGACTTGTCTGGTTTTTGGAATCAAACCTTCAATTCTACCTTCAATCAGTATATCGAATTACACAGCAACATCTACAGGCTAATTTTACCTCGGACGTTGAGGAATGTCAAGGACCTCATTGACCATCTGTAGCTCTCTTGGATGACAACTACGGCTGGTTGGCAATGCTCACCAAATCCAGGAATGAAATCCAGTAATGAAAACAGGAGATGTTTTACACTGTAGAATTACTTCTTTATTAACATTTACTTTACAAAATTATGTACAAGAACAATTTGTGGAAGTAGTTTAAGGAACACACACAACGAAGTAGCCTAAATGAGTCAGCAATAATACATTAAGCAATAACAGAATGCTCTAAGCTGCCAGTGGTGGTTACTGTAATTTTCAGCAAGTTGCTGCTAAGATAAATTATTACTCACGGTTCAATAATAGAGCAAATGACTTTCATATCTTTTAAGGAACAATTAATTTTTCTCCTTCCTCTCAGTTTTCTTTTCTCTTTAATTTGAGATATAGGTTGTTAAATCCAGATTATCCTAACATCCTCATAGAAGGATGAACAGCATAATTCCTAGAGTAAAATTCACGTGCCCAAACTGCGTTAAGTCTATTTGTTGCAGAATTGCAAAGCTCTTAAGTCCAGGTTTATCTAAAAGTTTCTAAAATTTTTCAAGTCCCAAACTTCCATCCTATTTTAACAAAATTACTGAAGTCCATGCGTGTAACTATGCAGTATATTTCCTAATATTTCGTACATCGAAGGTGTATACAAACTAAAGGGATTTTCAAAACTTATGTTGGCAATATGTTTTCACAGATTATAGGGTGAGGCAGGAAAACCTGTCAGCAGTATGAATGATCCAAGTGCTGGTAAGGCACAGAATTCTAAGCGGGTTTCAGTCGCAGAACACGTTGTACTGTGATCCAATCAGCTCCCGATCCCCTTGTGTAAGGGACTGTGAGCACAAGTTCTGAAGCAGAACTGTTAGCAGTTTTTCAGCTGAGATGCTCTTTTACGTACTAGTCAGTTCAATCTGCCTCAGCCGATGGTTATGATAATCATAGTGCTTAATTATCTGGGCAGCATGTTGAGAGGCATTACTAATACGATTGAAAAACACATCAACCAAAAATGACCAAGCCTCACAACTTGCTTACGACTGAATTTACATATTTCTATTGATTTTCCCAAGTTTTCAGTCAGAGAAAAAACACAAAAGGACCAATTTGTAGTTCAAAACCAGAATACCTTCCTACAATTTCCATAACTTACTTTTAGATATATTCTTGGAGCAGCCTGCATTAAAAGGAATCCTTCAGAAATTTCAGAGTAAGGCTGAATATTCGCTAAATAGGTCTTTGATTCTGCACCCTCTTGGCTAATTCATCACTCACATTAGTTAATCAATGGAAATGTGTTTAACATATGCAGGCTGAGCACACAATGGAAGAGACAAACTGTCTGAGACAAAACGTCCCCAGACAAAAATGCAGACTAGATATTTTGCTTCATAAAGTCACATGCATTCTCTGAAGTTGCAATTTATTCCAGTTTAATATGATGTCTGATGAAAAAGGAGATATTACTTTTATTATCTACTATGTTTGGATGAAAAGCCAATTAACAAATTTTGGACACATCCTATTAATCCATAATGGAACCTTGCCACATGTTTTGGGTGACCTAGTTTTTCCAAAGATGGCCAATGGCATCCCATTAAACTGATATTACAAGCCTTGCATGAACATAACCACAAGTTTATCAAATCCCATCTTAGTACCCTGTAGGTAGGTGTTCAACAATGAAATTGGAATTAAATAATTCTCCACTAGATTGATGACGAATGAACGCATGCACAAAATAGAATGTTTCCTCGAGATGAAATATAATAATTCCAGTCACCTTCGCTCTTTTCTTCCATACAACCTCTGACAGTCTTGAGATGAGTATCTCGCTGTGTGTGCTCCTCACTCGTAACAGAAGACAGTCTTCATTATGGTCATCTTAAATATCATTTTTTTTTCTTTTCTCACATCATCAATGGTGGTAACGTAAACTCATCCAAAGGAAATCAATAATTAGAATGTAACATAGAAATTTGCCTGCGTTCGCAAACAGTGTCATATAACTTAATGATGATGTAAAATCATCCAGATGCAAAAGCAAACCTGGAACATTTTCCTCCTCATTTTGAGTTTTAGGAAGGAGTGGTAGAAATTTTCTATAGGTATTTGCTCGACATAGGAGAGATCTTGAGTTCCGTTCATAACACTTCCATCGGCCTAACGAATCTGTTCTCCACCACTTTCTGTTTTAATGTTGCCGATAATATATCTGGTCGGGTCAGGTGGTGAGCAAATATGAACACTTATTTTTGTCATCCTGTATTATTGCTTCCAACTGTATATATACTGGCCAGTCATTTGGAATTGGCCCTACTTTTTCATTTCTTTCTCCACTGGAAACTTTGAATGGAAATATTACTTCTACTATCAGTTAGCTCTTTATCATAACCTCTGCTCTGTTTGCTTACACTCAACACTGTTGCTGCTCATATAACCACCAGGAACATTGATTGATGAATGGCATTCACATAAAGGATGCATATACGCGTAAATAAGTTCCTGACCTGTGAAATGTGCCGGTTTTCAGACAAGTTTAAATGTCTCCTCTTCAACAACGTGGTTAATTCTGTACGCAAGGCGAAGCATAGATAGCACCAGCTAGCGAACTCTTCGACAGTGAAAGAAGCATTCTCCAGTCACCGTATATGAAGTCTCTCACATGTATGTGGTGTTCTAGCTTCACTTAAAGTGTCCTCGGGGTTTAAGTTTGCTGCACTCTCACTGCGAAACATGTTCCTGTGCTAGCAAACCCTTGCCACTCACTCGGGTGATTTGCCAGAAGTAGTAGCCAATGAGCAGTAGAGCAAGACCAAGTATCAGCGAAAGAACGACGAGGCCTATTATGGCAGGGCAGCTGGCAGAGCACATCACAGTAGCTCCGGCCGCTGACTTCTGTTTCCCGCAGCCTCCAGAAGTTCTTCCTTGCACCACAGCCCTCTGCGAGTTTCGTAGCAAGCTCGGTACCACTGAGCCCCAGAAGTCGACATCGCGGGTGAGGAAGTCGGTGGTCTTGGAGCCAATCTTCTTGGTGGAGAACACTCGCATCTGTCTGCTGTTCTCCAAGAATTGTGGCCATTCTCCTCCTGGACTGCCACCATTTGGATCCCTTTGGAGAAATATAGAAATACCACATTAGAAGAATGAAGTAAAAAAAGCAAGAAATTAGAAATACCTCCAAAACAGAAAAAAGGGGATAACCCAGTGACTAATTGAGGGGTGCAGGAATACAGGACTAAGTCAGGAAGACATGAACAGAAAGATGACCATTGTCTATTACATACAAAAGAGACAGAAAATTTCCACCTAAGAAACTGTTGTTCAGTCCATCAGCAATGCCGCTGGTGGGAACCTCAACAGCTCTGCCATCAGCTGTCATAGATGGCCTAGGCATCACTGAAGAGGCGTACTAGGGAAATGAGGAGTGAGGTAGTTTCCCGTTGCTTTCCTCACCGAGCCAGAGTTGCTATTACATATCAGTCTGCCAAGCCCAATGAAATGCATACACTATCATATGCTTTTTCAATGTCCACAAATGCAATCACAAGATTTCTTCCATATTCCCAGTACTTTTCTGTCAGCATCTTTACCGCAAAGATAAGAGCCACAGTACTTTGACCTTTCCTGAACCCATGTTGTTCTTCCTCAAGTAAAGGTTCCACTATCTTCTTAAGTCTCATTTGTATAATCTTTTCCAACAGCTTCAGTGAGTGTGACAACAGCATGATGCCTCTGTAATTTCCACATTTCCGTCGGTTGCCCTTTTAGAACAGTGGGATGATGACTCCTTTACTCCAATCTTCTGGAATTCTGTTACTTTCCCAAATCACTGATAATACTCTTTATAGCCAATTCAAGCCTGGTATTCCAGCTGCCTTTATATTGTCTGGGCTGAGATCATCGAAGCCTGGGGACTTCTCATTTCGCATGCTCTTTAGTGCTGTTTCTACCTCAAGCCATGTTAATGGGTATTTGTTGTTTTTGGCTTCATCTATGCTACAATCATTGATGGTAGTGTTGCCCCCATCTCCATTTAACAGCATGTTGAAGTACGTCTTCATTTCATCCCTGATCTCTTCCTCTGTTGTATTAAGCCACCATCATCTGTTTCCAGTGCAAGGATGTTTATATATTCATTTCTTTTACTGTTTACTATTTTGTATAGTAGTTCCTTACTTCCTTGACAGCCTTCCTCTATCCTTGTAGTAAAGTCATCTCAGCACTTTTCCTTTTCTTCCTGGATCAGTCTTTTTACAGCCAGTTTCTTTTTCTGGTATTCCTGTGCTAGATGTTCAATTTCATTTCGTCTATCATCTGTTTTCTGTTTTTCGAGGTCTAATTTTCCAGTATATTTCTGTCTTTTACTGCTGTCTTCACTCGGTCATTCCACCAAGGTGTTTCCTTCTCTTTTGGTGTGGCACTTGTTTTTCCACAAATTTCCGTGGCTTCTTTTACAAGGGTTTCTTTGAATAAGGACCATTCTTCCTCTACTCCCCCTTTCTCAGTTTTGGGTAATTTGGCTGTTATCCTTGCTTCATAGTTTCCTTTCTTCTCCATGTCCTTCAACAGCCATGTCTTAATCTTTGGCATTTTCTTTTGTTTAATTTTGGGCACATGAACATCTTTTAGGTCAGCGATTAATAGCCGATGGTCGCTATCTAGGCACTCGCTGGGTATGACTTTAACATCTGTAACATACTGACCCGCTTTTCTATCAGTGATGATGAAGTCGATCATAGTCTTGAGCTTTCCATCCCAGCTGTATCTCGTTATTTTATGGCTGTCCCTCTTCTGATACCATGCGTTCTGGATGGTTAAGTTGTTTCGCACACAGAAATCAATCAGGTTCTCTCCTTTAGAGTTTCTGTTACCATAGCCATGGGGGCCAACGATGTTTTCATAGTCTAGTCTTTCTTTACCAACTTGGGCATTCAGATCACCCATAATGATTGTGTTCTCCTCTGTTATTTGTTCCTCAAGTTAGATAAGGAATTGCTCTTTCTCTTCTGTGTTACATTCTATCTGCAGTGCATAAACTTGCAGGAGAGTTTGATGTGCATTACCAACACTTAGTCTCATTTGGATGATCCTATCACTCACATATTTGACATCTGTCTGTGTATCTATATCTTTATGAAGGAGGAAGCCAACTCCATTTTTGGATTCATCATTGTTCCCACTCCAGTACAGCACATATCCATTTCTCAAAGGCTTCTTCCCATATCCTTTCCATTTTGTCTCACTCAACCCCAATACCTTGAGCTTATGCCTCTCCATAAGGTCCACAAGTTCTTCATATTTGTTGGTGAGAGTAAGGATATTGAGTGTACCAGTTTTCAGTCGCTCTTTCTTGGAAGGGTTTTGTGTCTTCTGGTATCTCCGATGAGCATCAGGCTTTTGGCCATCATAAATTTGGATGGTACGAGAAGAACTGTCATGTCCGTATTTAATTTATTTTTCCATCCGAGGCTTGTTTTAGGTTTGAAAGCAGTATACTCATACTCAACTGTTGACTTGCTAGGCCTAACATAGGTGAGGATTTTCTTTCGGGGTTCACTCCCTTAGCCTTTGAAGATACCTCTTCTCCACAAGGCAGTGGTGTCCTCTTCTAATTATCTCCAGGGAGGATGGGTTGCCTCATCCGCCACCTCTGCCATTCCGAAGGTCTCCTTCTCTGCCAAAGATTCCATTAAGGTCTTCGCCCGTAACCTTGGGCATGGGTTCCACGTTATATCCCGTGGTGCTGGGTCCCTGTCTGAACTTAGCCATCCTTTCACACCGGCCTACTGATGTGGAGGATGCCCACCCCCGCAGCGTGGATGCGCCAGGCAAGAATTACTCAAGTAGAGAACAGGGAAGGTGACCCTCTCTCCCTTGAGCCGGGTTAATGGTTGCGTATGATGCCACAACCAATGGCAACTTATTGGTTAAAAATGGTAATGTTTCGTATATTATTAACATCTTCAGCCACATAACACTGTTTAGATGAAAAGTTTATAAATTGACTAAGTATCAATGCTTTGAGAGAAAGTGTCCTTAAAAATAGCTATGAATTTTTCATCTAAACAGTGTTATGTGGCTGAAGATGTTAATAATATACGAAACATGTACCACCTTTAATCTATATATATAAAAGCAAGTCGGGCTGGAGCGATGTATATATAAATATTTAAAAATGAAAAAAGACGTGAATTAATGAGGCACTTCCATAAATCTCAGAAATTTGAAACTTGGTACGGAGGAAACTGACGACCCCAGGATCCCTAGAAAAATCGGAAATTCTCAAAATTCCCTGAAGGGGGCACGCTGGGGGGGCTCAAATTTTGGGCTCAACATAAGAACACAGTCGTATAGTATATCCAAAACGATAACCTATAGGTTTCGTGGGCTTAAAAATTTTCGAGAATTTCCTCATTTTTATCCCCTATCCCCCCAAATCAAAATGGCGGCACAACCTGCCAGACGAAGTAGACAATTGAAATTTGGTGAAATTATAGCTTTTGGTCCCTAACCGACGGGAAAATTCCAAGATGTTCAAATTTTTCACTTTTTACCCCCCAAAGAAATCGAAATATATAGGCAATTTTAATGACTGTGCAGACATTCCTTTTGAGCTATTTTTTGGCTAAACGGTAAGTCGTATTACAAAACGGATGGCACAATGTCTCTTCAATTCGGAGTGATCTACAACTTTGGTCCTGTGACATTTTGTCGTATCTCTCTCCCTTATACGTTAAATTTGGCCGTATTTCTGGATTGTTCGTAAATTTGGTGATTTTTACAAGTATATTTCATTGTTTGACACACTTATAAGAATGATAGGATCATCACGTTGTGTGCGCACATTTGCACGATTAAGGGACATATGTGTACCAAATTTCATGATTCTAGCTTATACATAAGTAGGCAAAAAGTAATGTAAAATGTTAAAAATGCACCCAAATTTCACCCTATTCAAAATTTGATCTCAATTTACCCCCTTAATATGGGAGATACGAGGAAATGGTTTAGAAACAAACATGTAGAGCGATAAATGAGGCGTCTGATGGCGCAAACCGTTTCTTAATATCATAAACCGTTTAGGAGATATGAATCTCGAAGTGGAAGTCTGCACTTTTCAACGTGCTCATGCTTATCCGTCATGTATATATATAAAAGCAAGTCGGGCTGGAGCGATGTATATATAAATATTTAAAAATGAAAAAAGACGTGAATTAATGAGGCACTTCCAGAAATCTCAGAAGTTTGAAACTTTGTACGGAGGATACTGATGACCCCAGGATCCCTAGAAAAATCGGAAATTCTCAAAATTCCCTGAAGGGGGCACGCTGTGGGGGCTCAAATTTTGGGCTCAGCATAAGAACACAGTCGTATAGTATATCTAAAACGATAACCTATAGGTTTCGTGGGCTTAAAAATTTTCGAGAATTTCCTCATTTTTATCCCCTATCCCCCCAAATCAAAATGGCGGCACAACCTGCCAGACGAAGTAGACAATTGAAATTTGGTGAAATTATAGCTTTTAGTCCCTAACCGACGGGAAAATTCCAAGATGTTCAAATTTTTCACTTTTTACCCCCCAAAGATATCGAAATATGGAGGCAATTTTAATGACTGTGCAGACATTCCTTTTGAGCTATTTTTTGGCTAAACGGTAAGTCGTATCACAAAACGGATGGCACAATGTCGCTTCAATTCGGAGTGATCTACAACTTTGGTCCTGTGACATTTTGTCGTATCTCTCTCCCTTATACGTTAAATTTGGCCGTATTTCTGGATTGTTCGTAAATTTGGTGATTTTTACAAGTATATTTCATTGTTTGACACACTTATAAGAATGATAGGATCATCACGTTGTGTGCGCACATTGGCACGATTAGGGGACATATGTGTACGAAATTTCCTGATTCTAGCTTATACATAAGTAGGCAAAAAGTAATGTAAAATGTTAAAAATGCACCCAAATTTCACCCTATTCAAAATTTGATCTCAATTTACCCCCTTAATATGGGAGATACGAGGAAATGGTTTAGAAACAAACATGTAGAGCGATAAATGAGGCGTCTGATGGCGCAAGCCGTTTCTTAGTATCATAAACCGTTTAGGAGATATGAATCTCGAAGTGGAAGTCTGCACTTTTCAACGTGCTCATGCTTATCCGTCATCTATATATATAAAAGCAAGTCGGGCTGGAGCGATGTATATATAAATATTTAAAAATGAAAAAAAGACGTGAATTAATGAGGCACTTCCAGAAATCTCAGAAATTTGAAACTTGGTACGGAGGAAACTGATGACCCCAGGATCCCTAGAAAAATCGGAAATTCTCAAAATTCCCTGAAGGGGGCACGCTGGGGGGCTCAAATTTTGGGCTCAGCATAAGAACACAGTCGTATAGTATATCTAAAACGATAACCTATAGGTTTCGTGGGCTTAAAAATTTTCGAGAATTTCTTCATTTTTATCCCCTATCCCCCCAAATCAAAATGGCGGCACAACCTGCCAGACGAAGTAGACAATTGAAATTTGGTGAAATTATAGCTTTTAGTCCCTAACCGACGGGAAAATTCCAAGATGTTCAAATTTTTCACTTTTTACCCCCCAAAGATATCGAAATATGGAGGCAATTTTAATGACTGTGCAGACATTCCTTTTGAGCTATTTTTTGGCTAAACGGTAAGTCGTATCACAAAACGGATGGCACAATGTCGCTTCAATTCGGAGTGATCTACAACTTTGGTCCTGTGACATTTTGTCGTATCTCTCTCCCTTATACGTTAAATTTGGCCGTATTTCTGGATTGTTCGTAAATTTGGTGATTTTTACAAGTATATTTCATTGTTTGACACACTTATAAGAATGATAGGATCATCACGTTGTGTGCGCACATTGGCACGATTAGGGGACATATGTGTACGAAATTTCCCGATTCTAGCTTATACATAAGTAGGCAAAAAGTAATGTAAAATGTTAAAAATGCACCCAAATTTCACCCTATTCAAAATTTGATCTCAATTTACCCCCTTAATATGGGAGATACGAGGAAATGGTTTAGAAACAAACATGTAGAGCGATAAATGAGGCGTCTGATGGCGCAAGCCGTTTCTTAGTATCATAAACCGTTTAGGAGATATGAATCTCGAAGTGGAAGTCTGCACTTTTCAACGTGCTCATGCTTATCCGTCATCTATATATATAAAAGCAAGTCGGGCTGGAGCGATGTATATATAAATATTTAAAAATGAAAAAAAGACGTGAATTAATGAGGCACTTCCAGAAATCTCAGAAATTTGAAACTTGGTACGGAGGAAACTGATGACCCCAGGATCCCTAGAAAAATCGGAAATTCTCAAAATTCCCTGAAGGGGGCACGCTGGGGGGCTCAAATTTTGGGTTCAGCATAAGAACACAGTCGTATAGTATATCCAAAACGATAACCTATAGGTTTCGTGGGCTTAAAAATTTTCGAGAATTTCCTCATTTTTATCCCCTATCCCCCCAAATCAAAATGGCGGCACAACCTGCCAGACGAAGTAGACAATTGAAATTTGGTGAATTTATAGCTTTTGGTCCCTAACCGATGGGAAAATTCCAAGATGTTCAAATTTTTCACTTTTTACCCCCCAAAGATATCGAAATATGGAGGCAATTTTAATGACTGTGCAGACATTCCTTTTGAGCTATTTTTTGGCTAAACGGTAAGTCGTATCACAAAACGGATGGCACAATGTCGCTTCAATTCTGAGTGATCTACAACTTTGGTCCTGTGACATTTTGTCGTATCTCTCTCCCTTATACGTTAAATTTGGCCGTATTTCTGGATTGTTCGTAAATTTGGTGATTTTTACAAGTATATTTCATTGTTTGACACACTTATAAGAATGATAGGATCATCACGTTGTGTGCGCACATTGGCACGATTAAGGGACATGTGTGTACCAAATTTCATGATTCTAGCTTATACATAAGTAGGCAAAACGTAATGTAAAATGTTAAAAATGCACTCAAATTTCACCCTATTCAAAATTTGATCTCAATTTACCCCCTTAATATGGGAGATACGATTAAATGGTTTAGAAACAAACATGTAGAGCGCTAAATGAGGCGTCTGATGGCGCAAACCGTTTCTTAATATCATAAACCGTTTAGGAGATATGAATCTCGAAGTGGAAGTCTGCACTTTTCAACGTGCTCATGCTTATCCGTCATCTATATAAATTAAATCGTAACGACCGTGTGTCTGTACATTGATTATTTTGGCGAAATTTCCGTACAGTTATCCGTTTCACCTGTAATTATGACCATCTGCATCATTTTTAGCTTTGGTGTCCGTTTGTCTGTTTGTTTGTCTGTTTGTCTGTTTGTCTGTCTTTCTATAACTTGAAAACTACTGGATATATTTCCACCAAACTTCATATTTAGAATCCACCTGTCTTTGGGTAGGTTTTAGCGCAAAAAATAAAAGCGTAACGACCGTGTGTCTGTACATTGATTTTGGCGAAATTTCCGTACAGTTATCCGTTTCAGGTGTAATAATGACCATCTGCATCATTTTTATCTTTGGTGTCTGTCTGTTTGTCTGTCCTTCTATAACTTGAAAACTACTGGATATGTTTCCACCAAACTTCATATTTAGAATCCACCTCTCCTTGGGTAGGTTTTAGCTCAAATATCTTTTCTAAATCCCTGAACTGTGTGGGGATTTTTACGAAACCGAAACCGTGATTTTGCACTCCCTCAAAGTATACACAACCGAACTTAATGGAAATCAACCTGCCTTAATGAAAATGAATTTCTAAACCTTTTTTTCTCATGTGCATCATTTCGATAACAGGATTTAATAAGGGATATATCATTAACGGACCGTTTTTCGGTACAAATCCCAGCGGGTGCGTGGAAAACGTACTTCTTACAACTTGAAAACTAACAAGATATTTGAACCAAATTTTATATATAGCATCCATCTGTCCAGGGGTAGGTTTCCTTGGTGTCTGTTAGTTAGTTAGTTAGTTTGTTTGTTTCTTTGTTTGTTGGTCTGTTTGTCTTTCTCTAACTTGAAAACTACTGGATATATTTCCACCAAACTTCATATTTAGAATCCACCTGTCCTTTGGGGAGGTTTTAGGGCAAATATTGTTTCTAAATCCCTGAACTAATTGGGGGTTTATACGAAACCGAAACCGTGATTTTGCACTCCCTCTAAATACACACAACCAAACTTTATGGAAATCTACCTGCCTTAATGGAAATTAATTTCTAAACCTTTTCTTCTCATGTGCATAATTTCAATCACTTACAGGAAAGATAGTATGATCAAACTCTACACGAACATTGGCCCACCCAGTACCCATATGTGAGCCAAATGCTATGCCACATAATTATCCGAAAAGTAATGGAAATGTAAGATATTCTTACACAAATTTCAACCTATTCAACGTTTTTGATTCAATCTGACCCATGAATAGATTAGATGCGAGAAAATATCATAGGACCAGCCATTTAGATCGCTAAATACTGCGCCTTACGGTACAATCCTTTGTCGATATGACGTACCGTTTAGCAGCAGTTAATCTGTAAATGAAGGTCTGCAATATTGTAAACATTCATATACTTTCGTATGTCCATCTGTATATATATTCATTGATGTCGATTTGTAGAGATCGAGAAAGGATGTGTCTGCTATTGTAATCAGTACTCCCTACACCGACTTTGAATGCTGGCAGTAGGAATGGGGTCCTTCTCCAACTCCTGTGTAACTGGCATTAGTAAGGAGGGCCTACCATTTTAATGAATAATTCACTTTTCGATTTGTCTTGCAGAAGGCAAGGGATCATGCAGTTTTGTTCGAAAGTCCCCTACTCTATTGTGTTTGGCTCTAGGCCAGGGTGCCCGCCATTATAAACAAATGTTCCAATCTAAAATTTGACTAGCATTAGGCATTGTGGCCTGCTATTTTCATGGAAACTCACTAATTCTGTGTGACTGGCAGTAAGCTGGCTAGCAGCAGTAAAAAGGGACTGTCATTATAATGATAACTGCACAGCTCAATTTTGACTGGTGGTAGGGAAGTTGCCTGGTATTATAATAAAAATTCCTCAACTGTAACCTGTCTGAAAGTAGGAAATGGGTCTGCCATTGTAACTAAAACTCCCCAAATCGATTGTGACCGCGCAGTAGGCATTGGGGCCTGCAATTATAATGTAAACTTGCCAACTCGATTGTGAATGGCAGTAGGCAAGTGAGCCTGGCGTTATCATCACAACTCCGCAACCCTCACTTTACATTGGAAACAACGTATGTGGACCTCCCCATGCTATTTCTCGGATAAGGCTAAGAGACATGCAATTTTAAAACAATCTCATTTGCTGCACGCACAGTATTTACGTCGATATCCGTATACAATGTAGAATACCGTAGCGAAGCACGGGTACATTTGCTAGTAACCAATAAGTGGCCTTAAGCAACTCATGTACCGACAAGGTGGAAAATAAAAATATTACTTAGTTGTGAATCAGCAATAATATGTCAGAAAAATATAAAATAATAAGTGAGGAAAGAAGTAGCAACAATGTATACAGAATAATGATGTCACACGGTCATGGCTAATAAAAGAAATGTTCTCTCTGTCCGCCCATTTCCTTCGCAATGCTGACGTTTGCTTGTCCACTTTGTAATCACCATATTATGTGAGGATTTTCTTCGATATTAAACACTTCCCCTTTCATTTGCGACGTCTTCACAGCGTTGCCTTGACTATTTAACAGACAGACCGATTTGAAACTACTGAATCTACTGAAAACAACAGTTTGAAAATAAGCTTTACATTGCTGTCAGCAATCCCCAAATACATAACAAACAAAAAATAAGCACTGAACGATATAGTTGATACATTTCTCGGAAAATGTGAACAAAAATGTGCCGTTTTATGTGACACGTCGTAATAAGCAATGTCATACTAAGCAATTATTTTTACATACAGTGTTTATATTGGATTTGACTGGATCGTTAGATTTTGCTGTATGTAACAATAAATGGTTTTGACTGTAATTAGAAAGCTTAAGATACTGTAGATTTTTTGCAATGTAGCACATATAACATGGTTTGGTACATTGCAGCAAGCTTCATAGTCTGAGCCATGTCATACGAACAAACATTTTAGGTGCTCAAGTTTTAACTTTATTCAAAGTCATCTTCAGCCTACAACAGCAATAACACACAGTAGGTACTAAGTTTTGTTACAGACTCTATGGATTAGTCTTACAAACTAAGGTGCATATAAATATCATCATCATCATTTCTTCGCTCCAGCAAGCCAGGTGCGGTTGTGTACAAGCCTCTTCCAGTTTGTACTATCCATCCACAGATGCTGCTCATATGTGCGACACCAGTTCACATCTCTAATTTCAAGGTCCTTCATTATCTGGTTTTCCCAAACATCTCGAGGTCTTCCTCTTGATCTCTTCCCAGGAACATTGTGGTCAAAGTATGTTCAAGGAGGAGTTCGAGGGTACTTTCTTTTCATGTGACCATACCATTGCAATCTCTTCACTTCTAGAGTCTCCAGCAAGCTTCTTTCCAATCCAAGCTGTTGTCAGATGTCCACATTCCTTATTTTATCCATTTTTGTTTTTTGTAGACAAGAATGGAGAAAGTTCATTCCTGTTGCCTAAAGACTACTCTTTGTTGGTCCAGTAAGTGTTGCTGCTTCCAGGCCATACATCAATATAGGTACTAGATATATTTTGTGTAAGCTGATCTTGGAAACTAACAGAAATGTTTCATCCCAAAGTATTTGACGTACAGCGTGATAGAATTTGGAAGCTTTCTGTATTCTGTTACTAATCTCTTGATGTATGATATTGTCTGATGACAGAACACTACCTAAATACTGGAAGTTGTCTACAATATCCATCTCCTCATCTCCAATTCTTAGATGAACAGTTGGAGAGTTTCTACTCATCACGAAGCCAACTGTCTTAGTTTTGCTGATTTTGAGACCTAAGGTTGTAAAAGTTTCATGCCAGAGATCTAGTCTAGTTTGTACTTCGCTTCTGTCTCACCCCATACCATTACATCATCTGCAAAAACCAGGGCAGTAGTTGTTGGAGCCTTTCTCTTAACCGCTTTTAAAACTTCATCCATTATGATTATGAAGAGAAGTGGTGAAAGACAACTTCCTTGCTGGATTCCACTTTTCAATTCAAACCAACCTGACCTTCCATCCTGGACATGGACACAACACTTGGTTTCATCATATAATCGTTGTACTCGTGCTACGATGTCATCGAGCACTTTCTTATGTCCCAAACATTCCCATATATGCCTGCGTGGTACATGTTCATATGCTTTCTCGATAAATATCAAACATAAAAACCACTGGACAAACAAAGGATACCATCAGTAAGGACTTTTCTTCTTTTTACAATTTACATCGCACCGACACAGATAGGTCTTACGGTGACGATGGGATAGGAAAGGAGTGGGAAGTAGCCATCCCTTAATTAAGGTACAGCCCCAGCATTTGCCTGGTGTGAAAATGGGAAACCACAGAAAACCATCTTCAGGGTTGCCAACAGTGGGGTTCAAACCCAGTATTTCCCAGATGCAATCTCACAGCTGCGAGTCCCTAACCACACAGCCAACTCACCCATTGTAAGGAAAATAAAAGTGGCGTATATAAATTACAGTTGACTGCAGCTTCGTTCACGTCAGTCAGAGAGGATGAAAGAATATATTAGATCATGGAAGTTACATAAGCCCATAGAGTTGCAGTTCTCCGAACACCTCAAAACAATCAATTATTCCTTCAGTCCGGATCAGCATCTCAAAACTCGTCACATTGAAACCAAGGGCTCCATAGTAAACTTTTAGGAATTATAGAAATACAAAAGTGTGTAAAAAATAACCAAGAGACATGTGAATACTCTGTGATTAATTATTTGTACAGTTCCACCCCTTCACTTATTTCTGCTACCCAATTCTCATTTATCTGTAACTAATGTTGACATCTAATGTTCACACTACCGAAGATTTGTCCAGCAGTTTTAAAATATATTTTTCATTTTATGTTTGATATTTATGTTTGTGAGACTAATCTACAGTAACAAAACTTAGTATGGTATGTTATTTCTTTTGAATTTATAGGCTGAAAAAGTTGAAGCTCAAGTACGTGAAATAGAGTATTTCATTGTAAATGCAAACCCATCATGACAAACAAACAAACAAACAAACAAACAAACAAACAAACAAACAAACAAACAAACAAACAAACAAACAAACAAACAAACAAACAAACAAACAAACAAACACACAAACAAACAAACAAACAAACAAACAAACAAACAAACAAACAAACAAACAAACAAACAAACAAACAAATAAATAAATAAATAAATAAATAAATAAATAAATAAATAAATAAATAAATAAATAAATTGGGGCTGATAATAAAGTTGTTTTTCTCTTGAAAATCCTCTTAGGAGTGGACGTCGTAAACTACATCCAAGGTATCTTCTGGCTCCCAAATGAGATGTCTAAGAGGGGTAACCCTTGGAAATATCAGTCAGAGATCATGTATCCCCTCAGTTTGATATTTTTTACACTTACTTGTGCCAGTCTCCTCATTATTTATCCCCCCTATGGGAGGGGATGTGGAGGGGGCTGGAATATATCCAAGGTAGAAGATGTCCACTGCCTGCTGTAAGGAGGACCAGGTGTTTTCAACTTGGTAGCGTGGGTTGGTGACTACAGTTCCACTAGCTGAGTCTGGCATAGCTTCCACTTACTTGTGTCCAGCTCCTTTCATGTATTATATCTGAACTCCCTTGGACATCTCTTGTTCTTTTCTGATTCTGATGGTATTAGGTTTGCGAGGCCTAAGAACTTTTCATTTTCACTCCCTTCATGGCTCTTCCTTTTCTTTTGTCGATAATTTCATTCTTCGAAATGTTGGACCTCTACCTTTTTTTCCTGCTGATTAGTGTTAAGAGAGGATGGTTCCCCTGATGTACTTTCTTTTAAAATAACCACCACCACCACTACTTTCCCCTTATCAATACAATCATCACCACGCTAAAGGCGAAAGCACACTGCTGTCACTTCACGTGAACCCGCACCGAGCTGAGTGGGCGTGGAGGGTAGGTTGATGATGTCACCGCATGTGGTATGAAGACAGGAAACACACTGTCCTCACGTTCACAGATCACAGTATACTTCGTCCGATGGCAAGCTACGATAGTACATGCAGTTCTTCAGATTCTGATATCTTTTAATTACCTGTGATGTTTCTGTTGCCATGAGTACTATCTGTCGCAAACGACTGTGGGTACATGAAAGTAATATGCGGTGAATACCACAACTCAGTAAGGGAGCTAAATGAGCATCCAGAAAAATTTCAGATGTACTTCAGGCTGAACAAAGATATAATTCAACTAATATTGAATTTTCACAACCGCATTGTAATCGAAACAGACTTTCAACGTATTAGGTCATTTTACGTACATGTAGTACGTGTTGAAGAGATGTTAAATACAGAACAAAAATGGCCGGGAGGTTGTGGGTTCGGATCCCACTGGTGTCCGGCTGGCCATTTTTGTTCTGTACTTAACATCTCTTCAACACGTACTACATGTACATAACATGACCTAATACGTTGAAAGTCTGTTTCGATTACAATGCGGTCGTGAAAATTCAATATTCATTGACATGCCCCACAACGGGCGACTTAAACACACTCTACAGTGTGCTAGCAGCAGTGCCAGACCTGTAGCTCAGATCCTTTCAAACAGAACAAAGATGGCCTAGGCCACCATAGCTCAATTGGTAGAACAACCGATGTGAAATCGGGAGGTTGTGGGTTCGGATCCCACTGGTGTCCGGCTGGCCATTTTTGTTCTGTACTTAACATCTCTTCAACACGTACTACATGTACGTAACACGACCTAATACGTTGAAAGTCTGTTTCGAATATAATTCAACTACTTTCATAATCTCTTCGAAGATGAAATTGTTGGCTGAAGTACGTTCTGCATTTGCAACTGATTCGGGGAATCCTACACAGGCCTTTCAGATATCAGAAAATTTCAAAAAATTACTTCATCTCGCTTGAAGATTCTGTGTCATGGTAATTACCAACAGTTCATCATGGAAGAATAAATTGAACAAAGAAAAGAACTGTGCGGTAGTGAATGGATCATACAAAAAATATTTATTCACCGATCTCTAATTCAACAGGATAATTTGTATTTGTAATTTGTGTAGTATTTAATTTATTATGTCCGACTCCATGGCTAAATGGTTATCGTGCTGGCCTTTGGTCACAGGGGTCCCGGGTTTGATTCCCGGCAGAATCGGGAATTTTAACCATCGTTGGTTAATTTAGCTGGCACGGGGGCTGGGTGTATGTGTCGTCTTCATCATAATTTCATGCTCATCATGGCGCACCAGTCGCCTACGGCTGTCAAATCAAAAACCTGCACCTGGCGAGCCGAACTTGTCCTCGGACATTCCCGGCACTAAAAGCCATACTCCATTTCATTTATTAAAATAATCATAAGTACAACTGTGGACTGTTTGCAACAACTGAATGCCAATTAAAATTAGTACGTGTGATCTTTTAATTCCTTTCCTGTTTTGTACCATGCCTCGTTACTGATTTCTATAGTTAATCGAACCTATGTCATACTGATTCTCATGCGCACGCACCAATTCAATTAACATTTCTTCCATATCGCTAAAAGAAACTACTTCTATTCACACTTCACGTCGCCAGAGATGTGCAAGAACAGAAAAATGTGCTCCGCGTGAAGAGCGCTGTCACCAGATTCTACGTCACAATGACGTCAACAGCCGTGACATGAGCGCAGTGTAATCATTCTACATTTCATACAGTGTGGTAAAGGCTTAGCACATCTTTCTTGACAGGTTCGATTGCGTCGCGATACGCACGAACTCACGTGAAGTGACAGTAATGTGTTTCCGCCTTAATCATATAACACTTCAACCTGTCAAGGAATGAAGGTATTCTGTAAAGAAAAGAAAGGCACCATATTTAAAGACTCTCTTGTATCAAAAACATAATGCGGAAGAGAACAAGATCTGGTGAAGGGAGGTCTGACAGGAGAATTAGAAGGGAGTAGTGTGGTATAAACTACTGTAACTCGAGTGGGAGCTCAGTCCTCCTGTGCTTGCCATATCTAACACTTATTTAAGAACTGAATGTGTACTCACCCTGTCTTAGCAAAGTTGCTCCAGGCATGGACAATTCGCTGTGCGAGCTCCATCTCTGGAGGTTCCGTGCTGTTGGCCTCCAGCAGAGCAAACACGAAGAGTACTTCGTCACCATGTGCCGCGCCCAAGAAACCTGGATGGTGCGAGATGGAGGGCCGGTGATCGAACTCGTACCTCCAGACAGCAGTCCCTCTTTTCACGAGAGCTCTAGCCAGTTGCTCGTTCTTCACCCTCACGTAGAGCAGGCCGCACATCTTGAGGAACTGGTCCCGCAGAGTGGTGCCAGCCTCTGGCCAGAACCGGTACTCGTGCACAGTGGCATCCACCACCGACGGGTCTTGAACCTTCACACATGAGACATGTCTTTTAAAATAGTTGCTGTTTCAGGAACAGCACTTCTCCAGTCATTCACATTTTATAGAATTTTTTTTTAGAAATTGAGTAAGACATTTGTTGCAGGCCCATTAAATTTGTATTGTATTTACTACTAAATATAAAAATCATGACACCTTGTTCAATAAACTAAGCCCAACACTAACTTTTACACTATTTGTTATATGTGATGGACATGTGCTGTTTCTGAAACAACAGTGACAATTAAAAAAACAAGAAGTATAAAATCAGTTTGAATAATCTTAAATTACACTAATATAGAAATCCTAATTTTTGTTAGTAAAATGAATGCTTAAAAATGATTTAATATAGGGACTATATAACAACATACCCCTCCCCTCCCATGGCACTACAGCCCTGAAAGGCCCTGGCCTACCCAGCGGCCGCCGCTCAGCCGGAAGGCCTGCAGATTACGAGGTGCCGGTGGTCAGCATGACGAATCCTCTCGGCCGTTATTTTTGGCTTTCTAGATGGGGGCCGCTATCTCCCCATCGGAGAGCTCCTCAATTCTAATCGCATAGGCTGAGTGGACCTTGAACCAGCCCTCAGATTCAGGTAACCAACTGATGAGCCCAAGTTAGCACACTGGGGTAAAATGCTGAAAACCAGGAATGAGTTAGCTGGAAAATTTATAATGTCCAATAACGGACCAACTACTTTGGTATTATAAATTTACTCATTCAGGACAAGTTTTCAGGTTCCCTATGGGAATCAACATCTATATCATCTGATGGCCAGGCAGGCATCTATTTTTGGTAATGAGACAAAGTCTCTGATAGTGCATTGGCACTGCTGGTGGCTCCCAGTAGCCTACGCAATGGCGTCCACGGTATGCAGTAGCCATGTGTCTTGGTGGATGTGCTATTTACGAACTGATGAGCCCAACTTAGCACACTGGGGTGAAACGCTGAAAAACAGGAATGAGTTAGCTGGAAAATTTATAATGTCCAATAACGGACCATTTATATTGGTATTACATACCACTTAGTCGGGCAGCTTGTCTTCTTTCTCCCAAGTCTTCCCAGCCCAAAGTTTGCAACATTTTTGTAACGCTACTCTTTTGATGAAAATCACAGAGAACAAATTGAGCTGCTTTTCTTTGGATTTTTTCCAGTTCTTGAATCAAGTAATCCTGGTGAGAGTCCCATACACTGGAACCATACTCTAGTTGGGGTCTTACCAGAGACTTGTTACCAACAATCTACTGTCCCCACCCACAGAAGGATACTCTACAATAGTAGTTTCCGTCTTCTTGGCTGAATGGTCAGCACCAAAGCCTTCAGATCAGAGAGCCCTGGGTTTGATTCCTGGTGGGTCAAATATTCTAACCTCAGACTGAGAGTTTCTGCTCGTTTTAATACACTTCTCTTCATCTACTTACATCCTTCCCAGAGTAATGCTAATTTTTATCATTCTGTTCCTTTCCATTCATGAAGAATCTGTTACCTGCTACAGTCAATCCAAACAGCAAGGAGATTGGCTACCATAACACTAAACAGAATGGTGCAGTGCAACTGTTATATAACCCTCTGTGCGATATGCCCATGAAGTACAAGAAGGGTACCTTGAGGTAGTCGATAACGTGTTCACGGACCAGCTGCCCGAACTCCTTCTTGCTGATGTTGTTGGCCATGATCTGCGAGGCGTACATGGTTTCCAGGAAGAAATGGTGCAGCACACAGAGCGATCCCTCTCCCGACGTCTCCCCGACTACCACGGGGACGTTGCGGTTGAAGACTCCCTTCTTGACAGCCTTCAGAGGGTCAGACGGCACCAGAGTCCCATCCACCACGGGTCTCCAGAGTCCAGGAACCGACCACGACAACTTGTCCAGGCGGTCGGTCGGCACAGAGCGAAGACAGTCCATCACCTGCAACCACAAACATGTCTGTACAGTAGAAAGAAAATTATTTCTTCTTTACCCTTTAAACTGTTGCTTTTTTTTTTACAATTTGTTTTACGTCGCACCAACACAGATAGGTCTTATGGCAACGATGGGTTAGTAAAGGTCTGGGAGTGCGAAGGAAGTGGCCGTAGTCTTAATTAAGGTACAGCCCCAGCATTTGCCTGGCATGAAAATGGGAAACCACGGAAAACCATCTTTAGAGCTGCCGACAGTGGAGTTTGAACCCACCATCTCCCGAATGCAAGCTCACAGCTGCGCACCCCTAACCGCACGGCAAACTTGCCAGGTAACCTTGCTTCAGACTTTACTTTAATCTCAGACCGGGCATACAAAAATCAGAAATATGCCCAATTCAATTTTTATATGTTTGTTTGTTTGTTTGTTTGTCTGTCGCAACATTGCAGGAACATGACAGAAGATAATTTCTTGAAACTTGATATTTAAGTTCAAAGATAGCCAGGCTGTGCACTATTCTATGCATTATTTAGACATACCATCAGGTCCCTGATTACCAACGGTCTGATATTTAAACATTATGCAACCTATGAGGAGGTGCATGGTCTCTCCACTGACGAGAATAACAGGTGAACAGATATTATCGTCACTGAGCCTCACGCATCAGTATATCTAGAGGCATTATTTTTTCGCATTAACAATAAGCGCGTCAAAAACTATTTTGAAGCAATCTTGAGGTATTACGAACCCTGTAATTCTGGTTAAGAAAGTAGTGATTTTGTTTTTGCGAATTACAGCAAACTGAAGCGACAAGGCTAGTTTAAAGCAAAATTTACTTACTCTGAGATAAGTGCAAAAGTCATGGAAAATAACGATCTTGAAATTGTATTTCAATATCACGTGTGTGAAGGGAAACAGAGGACAGAATAAGGATTTCTCAATTTGACTGTAAAATATATTCATGTTTATCTCTATATCAAAGGCTAACTCCGACTGGCTGTAATCAACGCCCAGCCAAAACTACTCGACATAAAGAAATTAAATTTTAGGGATGCATTTATATAACAGTATAGGTGCTCACTAAGGGAGGATTTTTAGATATTCTGTCACTAAGGGGGTGAAAAGGGGGTGAACTGTTGAAATGAGTACATCTATATCTCAAAAACTTAACAGTTTACAGACGTAAAAATTGGTACCGGTATTTGGGATCTACTTTAAAAATAAAGAAACACGTATTTTTTTGTTTTCGAAAAATTCCCTTAAGGGGGGTGAAAAATGGTGAAAAAGCGGTTGAATACCTTTTATGAGGATACTTATATCTCAAAAACTGAAGATGTTACAGACATAAAAATTGGTATTTGGAATCTACTCTAAAAATAAAGAAACACGTATTTTTTTGTTTTCGAAAAATTCCCTTAAGGGGGGTGAAAAATGGTGAAAAAGCGGTTGAATACCTTTTATGAGGATACTTATATCTCAAAAACTGAAGATGTTACAGACATAAAAATTGGTATTTGGAATCTACTCTAAAAATGAAGAAACACGTACGTTTTTGTTTCCGGAACCACTTAAGGGGCAGCGTTTAAAAAGGAATTATGTTGATTTATTCTTATTAGGATACTGACATCTCAAAACTGAGATGTTACAGACGTGAAAATTGGTATTTGGGATCTTTATTAGAATAAAGAAACACGTATTTTTTATTTTCGGAAAATCCACTTAAGGGTGGCTTGAAAGGAAGTGATGTAGAGGTTGAAGTATTTTTATTATGATACCTACTTAACTATATCAATAAAATCGTAACGACCGTGTGTGTGTGTGTGTGTGTGTGTGTGTGTGTGTGTGTGTGTGTGTGTACATTGACTATTTTGGCGAAATTGTCGTACATTTATCCGTTTCAGGTGTAATAATCACCATCTGCATAAATTATATTTTAGCTTTCATTTCCTGAAAGTCCTCATTTTTACCCCTCTCCCCAAAGTCGAGATGGCGGCACAATCTGCCAGACGAGCTAGAAAATTGAATTTTGGCAAAATTATAGGTTTTAGCCTGTGACAGACGAAAAAATTCCAAGATTATTTAAATTTTCCCCTTTTACCCCCAGAAAATATCGAAATATGTAGGCAATTTTAATGACAATGCAGACCTTCGTTTCGATGTATTTCGTGGCTAAATGGTAAACCGTATCACAAAACGGATGGCACAATCTCGGTTCAATTTGGAGTGATCTACAACTTTGGCCCAATGTCTTTTTATTGTATCTCTCTCCGTTATGCGTTGGATTTGTCTGTGTTTCTCGATTGTAAATAAATTTTGCCGTTTTTACACGTATAATTCATAGGTTGACACACATATAAGAAAGAAGGGATCATCAAATTCGGCACAAACATTGGCCCTCCCAGTAGCCATGTGAGGGCCAAATTCTATGTTTCTAGCTGTCAGATAAGTATCCGGAAAGTAATTTAGTGTTTGAAAACCTTACCCAAATTTCTCCCTATTCAACTTTCTAAGTCTAACCCATAAACAGAGGAGACGAGAATATGTCATAGGATCAACCATTCGGCCGTTAAAGGGGCGTCTTATGGCGCAATCCGTTTGTCCATATAACGTACCGTTTAGCAGCAGTTAATCTGTAAATGAAGGTCTGCAATATGTAAACATGCGTATACTTCCATCTATATATAGATCTATATATTATTAATTGGAGTCAATTTGTAACGATTAAGAAGAGTTGTGTCTGGCATTATAATTAATACTTTACAAATCGATAGTGACTGTCAGCAGGAGGGCGTCTGCTATAGTAATCAATACTCCCCACTTCAACTTTGACTGGCAGTAGGGACAGGGTCTTTCTCCAACTTCTGTGTAACTGGCATTAGTAAGAAGGGCCGACCATTGTAATGAATAATTCCCTTCCCGATTTGACTGGCAGAAGGCAAGAGAGCACGCAATGTTCTTGAAAACTCCCCTACCCGATTGTGTCTGGAAGTAGGGAAGGGGGCCTGCCGTTGTAGAGAAAACTCCCCAAATCGATTGTGACCGCACAGTAGACAAGGAAACTTCCCAACTCGATTGTGAATATCAGTAGGCAAGTGAGCCTTTCGTTTTCATCACAACTCCACAACTCGCACTATACATTGGAAACAACGTATGGCGATCTCCCAATGCTGTTTCTTGGATAACGCTAAGACACATGTAATTTTTTAAAATCTTATTCACTGCGTGAATAGTAATTTTCTTCGATATCCGTATACAATGTAGAATACCGCAGCGAAGCACGGGTACATTTACTAGTATTCTGTAAAATCCCTTAGTGCTGTGGCCATATAGGGTGAAAGGGTAATTTGTTATATAATCTAGACAATATGGCCTTAATTATGATTACATACGGAATAATGAACGATTATCAGTATTGTTTCTCTTTATTCTTCTATCTTACTCATAAATAATTTCATAAATCTCACAAATTACACCTTTTATGAATCATTTTAGGGAATTGTTAAAACGATAGGGTCGGCCCTATTTTGTAAAATAACGCGAAAATTGTTTCCTTTTGCAAAATCGACCATACATTAATGCGAAAAAATCACGCCTCTAGTTATATCACTAACCCAACCATCTGATTCAAGACAAATGAAGACTAACCCGAAGAAGTTGGCTTTAAAACATTAAAAGGCAATCTGTGAAAGCACAGTTCCTTACTGCAAAAACAAATTAAATATTGAATCTATAATAATCACTGGCCTCACGAACGATGCTCGAGGGACCATTCCACGGCTGCTAGGGGACTACTTGAATAGACGTGGACTAGGCACTGGCTCAATTGTGAGAGCTGCATTAAAGAGGTTGGTGACAGACATGTCCAGAAAGCACTCCTATGGGTGTGCGAGAAGCTACTCTGTTTTCATTTAACTTTCATGAAATAATACATATATTGCTCATGATACTCTTTCCCCCTGTGATAACCTGTAAATGTTGTAGGAAGACATCTATTATTTTAAAGGAGTGTTAATATTAGCCGTATCGGAAAATATACGTTGTGCAGAATATAATTTCCGTTTTATTATGTTCTTTTTAGACACTGTCCGGAATGTCTCTCTTATTGATACACAGGCACTAGTGAAATAGACCAACATCAGCTGGTCATCTATTATGCAAGTATTGCACAACACACTTCATTCGTACCATTTGTAATTATATCAGGAGCTCCACGATGTGACTTCAGCACTTCAGGAACACTTGACAGTGGATATTACACAAAGTCGGCAATGATATAACTTTTATTTTTATCGATAGTCTTATTTTCGGATGAATCATGATTTCACAACAATGATGCTATGTAACATCCCATACAAATGGAACTTTTACAGAAAGATTTTTTTTTACAAAGAGAACTCCTCCCACCTGTCCACTGATTCCCTAGGATGTACTACGAATTCACCTGATATACCCAAAGCAGTACTATCCTTCCCTTTGAGAAAATTGCTCTTTACGTGTCGCGTGTATGCCTGCGAGGTCTTATGGCGACGATGGGATAGGAAAGGGCTAGGAGTGGGAAGGAAGCGTCCATGACCTTAAGGTGTGAAAATTGGAAACCACAGAAAACCATCTTCAGGACTGCCAACAGTGAGGTTCGAACCCACTATCTCTCGAATGCAAGCTGACAGCTGCGTGACCCAAACAACGCAGCCACTGGCTCAGTGTGTTTCTAATATGTCCTGAAGTACGTCGCAAAGACTCACCTGGGGGTGCGGTCCTGAGCAGCCGGCGAGGGCAGCCAGAGTGTTGGTTCTGTTGGCAGGGTTGTTGTCGATGACGTAGTTGCCGGTGGCAAGGCCGCTCTGGAGGATGACTCGACTGAAGAGTGGCTCAGGCTGTGCAGAACTTCCCCTCTGTACTACTTCTGGAGATGTGAGCAGCAAGGACACGATCATGGACCCACTGAACCGCCCGAACAGGGTGACCCGAGCTGGGTCTCCACCGAACGCCTCGGCGTTGGTCCTCACCCATCTGAGGGCCTCTAACACGTCCCACACCCCCTGGTTACCCGGTGCCGTCTTGTTGCCAGTGCTGAGGAACCCGAAAACTCCTGAAATCAGTTAAATTTTAGCTATGAGAGTCTGTTGGGATAGACTAGTTTAGAGCAAATGCTGTTGAGAGAAAGTGAAACATAAGCAAAACCATTACAGTAGTAGACTAACAAATTGTCAGCTAAGAGGAATGATTTGTTCTCTAGGGGAATGTAAAAAGAAAAATAATAATAACGGGGTGAGGGACACAAGTACTGATGTAAATTACGTGACGGGTATTGTTGAAATGAAGTACCTTCTGTATCTGTTTCCAGTCATTAGACAGGGTCAGGGAAGGAATGAATGAAGTCTCCATCTAGCAGCGAGGATAGGGATTGTGCCAGCTGCAGAAACCTGTCGCATTCCTCTTGGACAATGATTAATGACTGACAGATGCTTGTTTAAAGGGGCCTAACATTGAAGGTCATCGGCCCCACAACTGACAGATGAAATGACACTGGAGGGTGTTTCTGGAATGAAAGATGACAGGGAAAACGGGTGTACCCGAAGAAAAAACTGTCCCGCCTCTGCTTTGTCCAGCAAAAATCTCACATGGAGTGACCGGGATTTAAACCACGGAACCTAGTGGTGAGAGGTCGGCGTGCTCACGGCTGAGCCACGGAGGCTACTGTATTTACTCAATATGGGTTTGAAATGTTATTCTTGATATTGTAGTTCTTAATTCTAAACAAATTTCCACATCTTCAATACAGAGTCGATGTGCAAGCGACCAGTGATATGGGAAGTAATACACATACTGTAACGTGTTTGCGGGGTAGAGAAATAAACACGACGACTGGTTTCGTTTACTCTAGGATTTATTAACTCGGTAATTCTTACACAACTACCCATGCACACAGGACCACAACTTAGGCTAACACAGTAGGTACACACAGGTACACTCGTTCGCGCACTCTCCGCTCTCACGACCAGTCGCACTAATTGTTCATACTGTTGCTTATAGACTAACACAAATCATACTCATTCTTCCACAACTAGTCAGTTCACAGTTATTCTCGCTGTCGCTATCACAGCCACTCACTCTGCAGCCTGCTCACAATCCCGTATGATGTACACTGTCCGTTCACTCCCTACAGTCTTCGTTCAGTACCTTTGTCGTTCCCACATCGAATTCTCCCACGCTGCATCAGACACAACGCTCACTTCACAGCAGCTGGACCAAGTGAGACAACTCCTCGATGACAAACAGACAAATCAAACACTTAGTTCCACAGACAGAACACTCACAGACTGCATCCTCAGCTCAGGCTGAACCTCAGCTCAAAATGTCACTGTCCACAGCGGCACCCCTCGACAGCACTCACTCTCAGACTGAACTGACTGCACTCTTGACTCATCTGGCCCGCCTTAAATAGGGAGAGTAGTAGTTCTAGAATAGTCCTGAAGCTGGATACGCCTAGAAACCTCTCGGAGCCAGTCGTCTCAAGGTTTCTGGCAATTGCCAGAGGCTCCCTAAAAGACACAAGAGAGGCCAGCACATCCCACTACAAGCCCCTACTTCCTGGAGTGGATACACAGGCAGCGGCCATTAGACCAGCTGTGACGTTGCTCGCCTGTGGGCAGGGCCAGACCAGCTTGTTCTTCTCGACTTGGAATCGTAATGGCAGACACCGTCAAGATAAGGAAAAAGATCGTCAATTTCACGGGTGAAATTTTTTTTTTTCTTTTTGCTAGTTGGTTTACGTCGCACCGACACAGATAGGTCTTATGGCGACGAAGGGTGAAATTTAAATCGATATTTGTATCGTGCAGTCACGGGAAAGCCTCATCTCCAGGGTGATCAGCATCCACATCCATGAGATTTCCACCACTGTGGGGCAGTAAATGTGCTCGGCTGGAGCTCCAGTAGCATGGAACTCGTCTCACGACGCGCGGTCGCCTTGACTTTGAAGACTCGCCCGATAAGCCTTTTTAGTACCTCAAGATGGTGGCGCTACTGCATCACCTGAAGACGTTATACGGAGGTCGGAGACTTGTAGCTACGTACGCTGTTTTTTCCTCTTTATAACGAGATACATTATTGTCAAACGTGTTGTCTAGAAATTACTTGGATTTTTAAAGCGTCCATATTTTTGTAACGCTTCCCGTACATCAAAAAAAATATTAAAAATAGTTATGTGGAGAATAAGAGGGGCATGTAATAAGAACATGTTGTTGTGTGAGTATTCCAGCTCTTCTATCTGAACGGCGCAGGCCGCTGCGGACACTGTAGTCAGTTCGAAACTTTACCAGACGTGCTGGGGAGTTGTCCTCAGCTAGGTTACTTCGAATTAAAGGGAATTATACAGTAGAAAATACAAAAATATCAAGTTTTTCAGGGAAAAGTCTATGCCTTTTTGTATGTACACACACAATTTTAAGGAAAAAATTAGCATAGTTTCGCATATATGTATGTTTTAGTAACACTTGCACATTACAAATGGACGTGGCTATGGATACCAATGACACAAAATGCCTTATTTTCTGACGACATGTCAAGTCGACGGAGAAGACGACTTTGATGGGAAAAACATGCGTGAATATTCAAAACGACAGGTTAACCTATGCCAGTACCGATCTCGATAGCTGCAGTCGCTTAAGTGCGGCCAGTATCCAGTATTCGGGAGATAGTAGGTTCGAACCCCACTGTCGGCAGCCCTGAAAATGGTTTTCCGTGGTTTCCCATTTTCACACCAGGCAAATGCTGGGGCTGTACCTTAATTAAGGCCACGGCCGCTTCCTTCCCACTCCTAACCCTTCCCTGTCCCATCGTCGCCATAAGACCTATCTGTGTCGGTGCGACGTAAAGCAACTAGCAAAACCTATGCCAGTGGGGCCTTACAGGTTGTGTGTTAAAAAAGTACAACTTCTTTTCTTTCGATGTTAGGCCCCTTTAAACAACAAGCATCATCATCATCATCATCACCATCATCATCATCAAAAGTAACTTTTCTTACGAAAAACATGATATCTTGAAAACTGTTTGTTTGATTTCAATGAAACTTTGTAATTGTTTATCAATAACCAGAGTTGGGAAGTAATTAAAAGTAGTCGAATTACTTGTTACGATTACAGTACATTCTTATTACTAATGTTTACTTGTAATTGTTACCTTTTACAAAATGTAATTTTTACTCGTAATTTACTCTTTGAAATAAAATTGTAATCGTTACATTTCAGTGATCGTTACATTCTAGTAAAAATGAAATGGCGTATGGCTTTTAGTGCCGGGAGTGTCCGAGAACATGTTCGGCTCGCCAGGTGCAGGTCTTTCGATTTGACACCCGTAGGTGACCTGCGCGTCGTGATGAGGATGAAATGATGATGAAGACGACACATACACCCAGCCCCAGTGCCAGTGAAATTAACCAATGATGGTTAAAATTCTCGACCCTGCCGGGAATCGAACCCGAGACCCCTGTGACCAAAGGCCAGCGCGCTAACCATTTAGCTGTGGAGCCGGACGTTACATTCTAGTAATCGATATACATCGTATCGAGAATCTGGTAGCTTTTGAGCCCCAGTACTTACAAGGCGTCGCTCCAAGGGTATAATGCCTAGAACACGACGGGCACTGTCCATTTACTCGCAGTTTATTTTTAATTACTGGTTGAATTTTAGATGAGCATGTACGGAACAAGAATAAACATGTGATGGCGAAGGGGCTAAGGAATTTCCAATCCCCTATTTGAATAAATATTTTCAATTATTTGGCCCTGAAAATAAATACGATAAGAATGTGACGTAACCTTTGCTTGGGAACAATCATTTTGAAAGTTTGTTTAATGTCACTTAGTGATGACAGCCACTTAATGTGTCTACGCTAATAAAGTAAGAAAGTAATATGGAATAATGTCTTTTTCCTTGTAAACTTTGGTGAGTATCATTCCAGTCCCATGTGAAAAAGGTTCAGTGATTTCCTAACGACTCGCGTTCAGTGAAATACTTTTAATTTTAGCCTACTGATTACTTGTTGAAAAAAGTATTTTTAATTGTGATTGAGTAAAATATTCCTCAGGTAAATGTAATTCAGCCCAATTAGCTTTATTTCGAACTTTTCCCATCGCTATCAGTAATATACCAGGTGGCTCTCGAACGCCGTACTTCCTACTTATAAATGCCCCGCATGCACAAATTATGAATGGGATGTCTACCAAGTTATTTTCACAGGGAAACTACTGCCAGCGGGCAGGTTACGTCAGAATATGAAATGAAATGTCGTATGGCTTTTAGTGCCGGGATATCCCAGGACGGGTTCGGCTCGCCAAGTGCAGGTCTTTCTATTTGACACCCGTAGGTGACCTGCGCGCCGTGATGAGGATGAAATGATGATGAAGACAGCACACACACCCAGCCCCCGTGTCATTGGAATTAACCAATTTAGGTTAAAATCCCCGACCCGGCCGGGAATCGCACCCGGGACCCTCTGAACCAAAGGCCAGTACGCTGACCGTTCAGCCAACGAGTCGGACAGTCAGAATATGAAGAGATAAGATACGGAGTGTCACTCGCAGCATGTTACTCAGCGCTGCCGGTCTAATGCACCCCTTGTATTAGTAAACCTCGTTTTCGACCGCATAGTTCTAGGCTGGTGTATGGTACAGCCGCACTATATTTGCTGCCTGCATATCAGCAATGGCTAGTGTGATCAGCAGCGGTGAATACACAGACATTATTTTAATCTGGACAATCTGGTCGGAATGCAACAGAAGCTTCAAACAGACGTATGCCTTCTACACACGTACTTCACCGAACAGTATTGTTTTTGTTTCATACTAGCAACTCTTCCATCGAGTGGAATGTTTACACGTGTATAAATTAATAAGTTATTAGATTTACTTTTCTGCATCTTTGGCGTGTCTACAAACAGTAGGGCTGTCGACAGTGAGATCGAAACCACTATCTCCCGAGTGCAAGCTCACACCTACGCGCCCGTAACCCCACGGCCAGCTCGCCCGGTACAATTACATAGATGTACGGCATGATTATACAATTAAAATCATTTAGTACTAGAATACACACTAAGAAACTAACAGACACTAAAGAGACTGCCAGACTGACGAATGCGCGCGGCAAGAGGGTGAATTATAACTCAGTGGCCACAACCTCGACAAAAAAATGTGTACCCCTACCACCCTTCCTCACAGCACATGCAAAGTCTCCACTACTTGCCGTAGCGCTATACAATAACGGGAAGATTTAGCATATAAGACAACAAGGCTTGTACAAATAGCTTTTTTAAAATAATTCCTAGTTCCTACTGGCTTGAGTTGAGTAAAATGTAATATTTACTTTATAAAGTGGGGGTGGGAGCGACTGTCCCTCCTCACCCCACCCCCTAACCGCCGCTACTGTTTGTAGACACTCCAAAGATGCAGTTAATGAAATCTAAGAGCTTATTAATGTATACACGTGTAGACATTCAACTCGATAAAAGAGTTGATTGTATGGAACAAAAACTAATACTGTTCGGCGAAATATGTGTGTAGAAGGCATACGTCTGTTTGGAGCTTCTGTTGCATTCCGACCAGTTTGTCCAGCTTAAAATAATGTCTGTGTGTTCACCGCTGCTGAACACACTAGCCATTGACGATATGCAGACAGCAAATATAGTGCGGCTGTACCATACACCAGCCTAGAACTATGCGGTCGAAAACGATGTTTACTAATACAAGGAGTGCATTAGACCAGCAGCGCTGAGTAACATGTTGCGAGCGACACTCCGTATCTTATCTCTTCATATTCTGACGTAAACTGCCCGCTGGCAGTAGTTCCCCTGTGAAAATCAGTTGGTAGACATCCCATTCATCATTTGTGCATGCGGGGCATTTATAAGTAGAAAGTACGGCGTTCGAGAGCCACCTGGTATATGGAGGATGACCTACAATGATTGAATTGAGGCAAATTTTAGACTTTTAAAAACGTACATTTGCTTAATTTTGGACACCAAATTTGTAACACGTCAAACTATGTTTAATTTCTGAACAGAGTTCATGATAGGTCATCGTCTATAGAGAGAGAGAAAATCCACAAGGGAAAGCTGTCCTCGAACAAGGGGTACCGTACGGTAACAGCATCAAATTGATAAGAATGCAATACATTAGTACTGATACAAAATAAGGACATCAGCAATTGGGCTCATATTTAAAGGGTTATCAAGGTTTTTTATCATAACGTGTAATTACTTAATAGATATTGATGGACTGATAATTTTCTACTCAGTTTTGAAGTACTGCATATCAAATAATAGGTCAGGTTGCTATCTAGTATCATGCAAATTTTCGAAGCAACACATGAAATAGTATAGATGTACAATATTTTTTACAGTGGTGACAAAATGTAGCGTTTCTACTGTATGATCCCCCTTAAGCACCACACTTCGTCTCAATCATCATGAAATAAGATTAACAAGTACACTGCGTTGTTGATGGAGGCAGCAATCATTGCAATCAACAGAGCGAAGGATGAAGCTGAGATTATACGGTTTGAATCGTTGCCTTCGTTATGTTTCCTCGACACAAACAAGTGACAGCTCCAGCTGGAAAACCTCCGAAACGACAACGACGGCCTCAAACTAGTGATATCGGTACCGAGTCATCCAAAAGAAAATGTGTCTCTCGGGAGACTGTATACAATGTTGTTCCTATCTTTGAAAACAAGGCAAATTGTAGAGGTATAGGAGCACAATTTTCACAGATGTTAAGGTCAGTAGTTAGGAAGTCTCCTCGAAAGAGACCGCTAAGCGACACACCATTAATAAAGAGTTACGAAGAAAACATAATCTTCAAAATGAATTGTACAAATATAAAACAAACTAATCTGGCATAAACGAGGAGTTGTCCGTACTTCATAATAAGCACAACCAGGTAGTATTAACGCCATCTTTTGTCGGCCCCGGTCTAGAAAGCCAAGAATAACGGCCGAGAGGATTCGTCTTGCTGACCACACAACAGCTCGTAATCTGCAGGCCTTCGAGCTGAGCAGCGGTCGCTTGGTAGGCTAAGGCCCTTCAAGGGCTGTAGTGCCATGGGGTTTGGTTTGGTTCAGTGTAATCATTTTTCTCATTAACTGTTCGTGTATTTTCTTAAGAAAAATGATTGTGTGCTACTCTGTGTCAGCCGACAAAACCAAATATCTTGAGTCAGATACATAATTAAAATATCTTATTTGATTTCTTTATTTTTCACCAACAGAGCCAATACTACTCCTATTACAGATAATAGCTCTTGTTCTCTTCCGGCCCCGACGATATTGGGCCGTATGAATAAACATGAATATTGACGAGGACGTTCGGGTCACCGCTTTTATTGATACTTCGTTTATTAATAGGAGATATTAGGCATGACGAAATGTTCAGTAATAAAACGAACCTCTCTACCATTCTCCAGAAAAAAAACAATTACCGAGCAAGTGGCTGTGCGGGTTGGGTCAAGTAGTTAACAGCTTGCATTCAGGAGATAGTAGATTCGAACTCCACTGTCGGCAGCCCTGACGATGGTTTTCCATGTTCACACCAGGAACCTTAATTAAGGCCGCGGTCACTTTTCCCATACATTGTCGCCCTAAGACTTATCTGTGTCGGTGTGACGTAAAAAAAAGGCAACTGAACCGAGCGAGTTGGCTACTCGGTTTTGGATCACACAGCTGAGAGCTTCCGCTGGGACGATTCGGTGCGACGTAAAGTAAATTGTATTGTATTGCTGCTATGGGATCGCGTCCCAGTCATGAAGGCATTTTTACTTACAATTTCTTCATTAATAACCCAATAAGCATTATTTAAGAAATAAAATGTTAAGTAAAAATATTTTTAAAACAACGGAGATCGTGTTTGGAACTAGCCACTTCAGGATGCGCAGGTTGAAGTGCTGTTACGCTGAAATGAGCAGTACGAATGGATTAGGTGCCAAACCAAACCGCATGCCGGTACAGCCCTGATGGATCTTGGCCTACCAAGCGACCCTTGCTCAGCCCAAAGGCCTGCAAATTACGAGGTGATGTATGCTCAGGGACTGGGAGGCTGTTGTCCAAATCGGAGAGCAGTATTCCAAGAGAGGTTGAATGATTGTGTGAAAAAAGAGGTGAAGAGCACTAGGATCAGAGATTACTGTGAAACGGGAAAAAAAATGCCTAGTCATTTCACAGCCTTACTTGTATATGTTTGTATGTGGTTCTTGAATTGTAGTTTGGTATCGAGTATTACGCCTAAGTCACGTCGTTGTGTAACTACGGCAATGGGTTTGTCGAGTAGGCACTATGATGTCAGTAGAGGAGATTTACGTAGGGTTCTGGATTGAGGGGTAAGTTTCCAAGTAGGGTATCAGTTCGAGAAGACGCTGAGGACTGTAGAAGAACTGCATCTGCTGGACTCCTGATCACCTTAAATATCTTGCAGACGTCAGCAAAGAGCGGGAACGTGACTCGTTGCCATGAAGATGATGTGCCTGATATTACTACTCTCTGGAAGCCAGCAAGAAGAGTCAGAACACTGTCAAGTACTGTATATTGAATTGTTCGGAGAGTTTATGGAGCGCCAGAGTATGGTGTACAGAATCGAACGTTTTCGAAATGTCTACGTTGCGGATATCTAGCTGTGGTTTAGCTGCAATGGCATGTGATGCAAAACTATGCAGAGTGGCCATGTTTGCTAGATAAGAGCCACCTGGCAGAAAATCATGCTGGTTGGCTGAGATACAGAACGAGGTGAAAGTCAGGAGACGCTGGTGTGTATTGTTTCAAAGATAAAGGATAGTGTGGGGAGAATATAAATTGGTCGGTAAAACGGAACATTGAATTCGTTGCCTGATTTGAGTAGTGGTATACTATTTGCCTACCAGGCCTTAGGAAAATAGCCCGTGGCGAAAAATGTGTTAAATAATGTTTAGAGAGAGGCGCACAGGCTGCTGAGCATGTTCGGCCGGAATATATATATTGCTTCTCATGCCTTATACTCACCCCAAAAATATATATTAAATAAAAAATGTGTGGGGGGCTGTGTCGAATTCACAGCCGTAGGTCTTTCGCGCGTCGCGTGAGTGCTGGATGTGTTACGTGCCAGCCTTCTAGTAGCCCACTTCCTGGAAGGAACTAGTGAGTCAACTGGGAACTCCCACCCTGAAGACATAGTGACAGCCTCTCTCACCTATTCTCTTCTTCCAAGTAGGGCATCAGTTCGAGAGGACGCTGAGTCCCGTGCACCTTCTAGAACACGAAACGGGAATGTTCCGTCTCTAGCCGAGCCCCGAATATTTTAGTACTCGACCATCGAGTTATAAATACAAGGCCGACGCGAACGAGGAGTGACTGACTGTAGTGTTGGGGGGTCGATGGTGTGGTGGGTGTTCCACCAATCAGTGTTGGAGTTCGGTAGTTGGACTGGGGCGGCAGCAGTTTTGGTAGTCGTCAGTGTCCCACCGGTGTCGGAGTATATCACCGGAGTACGATGTGTGCACTGCCTTGGAGTACACTGTGTGTATTTGTTTGGAGTATTGCATGTGTACCGACGTGGAATGAGTGATTGCAGCTTGATGGCAGTAGTGCTGGCTGTAGTGTATGTCCCGCCTGAGTCAGAGTATCGTCGTATACCGAACGGAGTACTATCTGTGTACTGCCTTGGAGTACTGTGTGTCTACTACCGTGGAATTTAGACCGTCGTGGAGTTAGCGTGTGGAACAGAGTAGGAGCAGTGTTAATTGTCGTTGCTCTTTTTTTGTTGTTCAGAATTGTTTTACGCCGCACCGACACAGATAGGTCGTAAGGTGACGATAAGATAGGTAAGGACTAGGAGTGGGAAGGAAGCTGCCGTGACCTTAATTATGGTACAGCCCCAGTATTTATTTGGTATGAAAGTGAGAAACTACGGAAAACCATCTTCAGGGCTGCCGACAGTAGGGTTCGACCCCACTATCTTCTGAATGCAAGCTCACAGCTGCGTGCCTCTAACCGCACGGCCAACTTGCTCGGTAATTGTCGTTGTTGTAAGAAATATTAAAGTGCTGGTTAGTGCTGTTGAGTTGCTGCTATTGCGTGACCGCTGTTTTTGAATTGACTGTGTTGACTGTGTGAGTGGCGGACTTTCTGTGGAGTCGAACGAAGGAACAGTTATCATATGTTGTGGAGGTCGGCAGAGCGTGCGAGGTGAAAGTGAAAGGTAGCCTGCAATAAGGATTATCGCCCGTTCAGGTAAAGACCGCACAGATGGAGTCCTGCTGTGAAAAACGTGTAAATAAAGAGCGAACAGCAAAAATTAATTTAGAGCCATAAAACAGACAGGTTTTGTTCCTAACATGTGTATGTTAGAAAGAAGTCAGTGCACAGAGTTAAGGTTGAGAGATTTGCTTATTTATGATCGGATTCTCCCTCTGCAAATGTTGTGAAATCACACTATTTCCAATCTCTATCGACACCATTCCACCGTCTGGGTGTTTTCTGGCTTATCTATCTTTATAAGCTAGTGCCGTAATATTGAAAGATGAGTTTTGACAGTTCTTGGAGGAAGGTCCGTTTACTGCCTGCCTGGATGGGGAGAAGGGAGTAGGGGGTATGGTTGCCATGGAAACGTGGATGGACTCACTGCGGTTGCCATGGGGATAAGCCCGTTGGCCGCCTTGTGTTGCTTGAAGTTGCTAAACCTCTCAGTTCTGAGTTACATACAACAGAACACAGCGGTCTGAACGAACGAACAAGAGATCCGGAAGCTAGGGGAAGGATAAAAAAATGCAAGAATATGGCAACACAGTGCAATGGCACTACAGTTGCTCCTCCCTCCAGCCCTATCTGTTAAAACTCTTATTTTAATATTACGGGTATAGTAAGTTGTGGGCAGAGCCTCCGTGGCTCAGACGGCAGCGCGTCGGCCTCTCACCGCTGGATACCTTGATTCAAATCCCGGTCACTCCATGTGAGATTTGTGCTGGACAAAGCGGAGGCGGGATAGGTGTTTCACCGGGTACTCCGGTTTTCCCTGTCATCTTTCACTCCAGCAACACACTCCATTATCATTTCATAGCATTTATCAGTCAATAAATCACCTTGGGAGTGGCGACCCTATTTTAATAATAGCCTATAGACCTATATGGTTCATTCATTACATCCTTGACCCGGTCAAAGACTGAAAAACAGGTTGTAGGTTTTCATTTTCCATTAAGTTGTGGACGTACACTCGCCCACCTCAGACTCTCTTACGCCCAGCTTCGGACATATTGGGCTTGTTCCATTCTCTGTGACTCATTGTTTCTACTTTATTTGGTAGGCTTGAACCTTCTTTAAATTAAGATAATGAGACTTGGAAATTTTCAAAACGTTCACAAACTTTCACAATTTTTCACACCCCTAATCAAGTTTTCTCAGAAATATCATATATATAGATGGATCTCGCGCCACATCGTAGTACGTGCTACCACGTCGCGGTCCAGAACTACACTAATTTAAACGCACGTTTCGAGCTCCGATTTTGCAGCAATATGGCGGATGCGCGCGATGCTCGCTGTTACGGTATCTGACCTTGCAAGCTATTTGGACAGACAAGAGTAATCTTTCGATCAGTGCAAATTTACATTTTGGAATCGGGAAGATTTTTGTGATTTCTTTTGTATGGAGTGTGCTATTGTATGGATGTGAATCTTGGACAACCAGAGATCAGGATTGGGAACGACTGGAAGCATGTGAGATGTGGGTCTGGAGACGAATGCTACGGATTAGATGGATTGGAAAGAGAGCAAACAAAAACGTTCTGCAAGAAATTCAAGAGAAGAGAGAACTGATGCTAATGATACAGAGAATAAGAGCTAAATTTGCTGGCCACATCTTGTGACATAACACCTTTCTTACCAATCTGCTGGAAGGGAAAATCATGGGGAAGAAAGGCCGAGGGACGACCGAGGAACAAGTTTCTTCAAGACTTGGCACAGAATTTTCATTATAGTTCCCACTATGAAATGAGACGTGGAGCTGAGGAGAGAAAACAATGGTTGCATAGACTAGGTATTGCTTTTAGACACTGATTACTTTAATTTTTTTTAAAGCAATTTCCGTACAGGCCACGAAGGTCCTTGGAGGGGTGAAAGGCCAAGGCTTCTACGATTCGTAACCTCGGCAATTGATGGGGTAGAGTGATTAGCTCTACGCCCGACCGCCTTTGCCCCCAGGAATTAACCTGATACTCACTTTTTGTGTAGGCTGAGTGAACCTCTGGACGATGTGCAACTCCGGAAGTGGAAATTTCGTTTCTTAAAGTTTTCGACTTCCTGACGGGGAATCGACCTACGTCCTTCCGGGTTAACCGAGCACGCCTTTACCGCCTTGGCCAGGCAGCCCCTCATTGAATACTTTGGACCTTCATATTTTCTAGTCAATTATAATTCTTCCTGCTTTTATAGTTTTGAAGTTATTGAGGGCAGTCTGTTATACATGTTCGTGGGACACGCAGACTTTTAACGTATTCTACATCAAAAAAATTAAGAAAGAAGCGTTTTCAGATAGAAACAAACTCTCCTGAAGAAGACCACCAATTTAGGCTAATATCCGCTTGGCCATTTAAAAGGAGATTTATGGCATTTAGTAACGGAAAATCGACGGAATAGTGAGAGTGAGAGTCCAATCCGCGTACATTTCACAGCCTGTAATAGAGAACATTGCACTGTTACATAAACCGCTCCCGCCTCGCCGTTAGGCACGCCACTCGCTTCGTTCCATGTCTAATGTTAATTTGTTCGGCTATGTGTTTCTAAATGCCATGGAGAACCTCCAGCTGATCGAGTCTGTGAACTACTGCCCTGCCATCACGTGAACGTTCTGTTTGAACCTCCTGTCGCAGAAAGTTCACGCATAATGATTGACGCAGTGCCATATTTACACACGGACCAACATCCAGGCCATGCCCTCGGGCGGCAAACTTTGGGGGACCGCAATGTTTTTCATATTATGTTTTTAATACGGCATAATTAAGCAATTTAGTATTCGCGCTCATGACATACGCTTTTATTAGTTTTTGAAAGATTGATAAATTAATTAAAACGTTTCAGGCTTGGTACAACCTTGTTGTTATGGCGCAGATCATATTACTTCAAAGGCAAGTAAAACCAGTTTTTTTTTGCTAGTGGCTTTACGTCGCGCCGACACAGATAGGTCTTATGGCGACGATGGGATAGGAAAGGCGTAGGAGTTGGAAGGAAGCGGCCGTGGCCTTAATTAAGGTACAGCCCCAGCATTTGCCTGGTGTGAAAATGGGAAACCACAAACAGCAGTTTTACTCATTCTGATTGGTCATAATGGTTTGGAAAATATGTGGACGCAAGTTTCCGTCTGTAGGCTACCAATGCACCCTTGTATCCAACAATTCAGTCAAACGTTCATGTATTTATTTTTTTATCATTGCGACGAATCGAAACATACCTCCGTATTTCTCTTTCCAAGGAAAGCTTACAGGACTTTTCTCTTCTGTTCTTTGAGAATCAAATCTTAAATCCATAGACTATGATGATGTGATCGATGGCTTTGCCCAACAGAAGGTGCGAAGAAAACCTTTTCAGCGGTGACCTCATGTTGATAAGTGAAGTTTTATATATTTCTGTGCGTTTTTTCAATGTTTTTAGATTGCATACTGACTATTTATTCATTGGCTGACTTTCGATTATTTATTTTCATTTTCGTTGGGAGGTGGCATGACGTTTCGTTAATAGCCCAGGGTGGCAAAAGTGTAAAATATGGTCCTGGATTGACGGAAATATAAATTTTTTTAAATGTCGTCAGTATTGTGGAAGTCGTAATAAATTGCCCTACAACTAAGAAGGTGAGTCTATGCACGATTATAAAGAAGCACCATCTGTTAGTCATTTTGTGTACTTTACGTTTAACAATTATTACCTCTCTACCTCCAGTATTTCCTGAAATATTGCCTCGTCAAATGTTAAATGGAGTTTTGGGTCACCCTGTACTTGCAAAGTTTTGGTATGTCGCCACGGCGAAGGATGGAGAGAATAAGATAGAGATAAGACAAGGAATGAGGAAGTTAACGAAGAGGAAAATTGAAGGCAATAGGTACGGTCACAGGAGGTTTCCCGTTGTTTTTCAAGCCACTGTTCTACCACTACCATAAATAATTATCTGAAATAATAATACGGTCAGTTTAATCTTACAGCATACAAAAAGAATATTTCTTACGTTTTTAATTTTATAACTTTCCCTAATAAGCGGCATCTATGTAAACAAATTACACGTATTTTAAACCAGAAACCCCTGTGAGTGGGGGCGGTAGAATAACACCCACGGTATCCCCTGCCTGTCGTAAGAGGCGACTAAAAGGGGCTCCAGGGGCTCTCAACTTGAGAGCGTGGGTTGGCGACCATGGGGCCCTGAGCTGAATACTGGCATTGCTTCCACTTACTTGTGCCAGGCTCCGAAATTTCATCTACCTTCCTTGGTCAACTCCTGTTCTTTTCCGACCCCGACGGTATTAGAGCACTGGAGTCTTTTATTTTAACGCCCTTCGCGGCCCTTATCTTTATTTGGCCGATACCCTCATTTTTTCTCTATGATTAGTGTTATTGAGAGGATGGTTGCCTAGTTGTACTTCCTCTTAAAACAATAATCACCGAGCGAGTTGGCCGTGCGGTTAGGACCGCGCAGCTGTAAGTTTGCATCCGGGAGATAGTGGGTTCGAACCCCACTGTCGGTAGCTCTGAAGATGGTTTTCCGTGGTTTCCCATTTTCACACCATGCAAATGCTGTGCCTTCATTAAAGCCAAGGTCGCTC
Organism: Anabrus simplex; assembly: GCF_040414725.1. Classification (NCBI taxonomy): domain Eukaryota; kingdom Metazoa; phylum Arthropoda; class Insecta; order Orthoptera; family Tettigoniidae; genus Anabrus; species Anabrus simplex. The sequence goes on along the minus strand of NC_090267.1, from coordinate 78,133,220 downwards.
CTTCCCATTCCTAGGCCTTTCGTATCCCATCGTCACCATATCCGTGTCGGTGCGACGTAAAGTAAATTGTAAAAATAAATTTAAAAACTCACCACCACCTTTTAAAGCAGATAATATACAACGAAAAACTTCGCAAAAGTGAAATTATATTCGATATACATAAATTGCACTTTTTATATGTGGTTTTTCACAATGAATGTTCCACTAAGGACTGCAAGAGCTACTATGACGCCATGAAAGGAACTGTACCACTATTTTCAGTCAACAGAGGGACACATTTTTTATTGACTATATTTTTTATGAATGCGTTTCTCAATGAGAAATGAGCTCTTATGTTTAGAGCTGAATGTATTCTTAGAACATGTTTAATGTTCAGATCTAATAAATAATAATAATATTTGTTTTTACGTCCCACTAACTGTGGAGACACCGAGGTGCCGTAATTTAGTCCCGCAGGAGTTATTTTACGTACCGACACGAGGCTGACGTATTTGAGCATCTTCAAATCCCACCGGACTGAGCCAGGATCGAACCTGCCAAGTCAGGGTCAGAAGGCCAGCGCCTCAATCGTCTGAGCCAATCAGCCCCGCAAGGTTCAGAACTTAGTCGTTTTAGGTTGAATTTTTTAAATTGATTCAAGGCTTTATGACAAATTAAACATTTTGCCGATCAATCACCACTGATCTGCATTTAGGGCAGTCACCCAGGTAGCAGATTCCCTATTTGTTGTTTTCCTAGCCTTTTCTTACGTGATTGCAAAGAAGTTGGAAATTTATTGAGCATCTCCCGTGGTAAATCATTCCAATCCCTAACTCTCCTTCCCAGAAACGAATATTTGCCCTAATTTGTCCTCTTGAATTCCAACTTTATCTTCATATTGTGATCTTTCCTACTTTAAAAAAAACGACTCAAACTTATTCGTCTACTAATGTCATTCTATGCTATCTCTCCGCTGACAGCTCGAAACATACCACTTAGTCTGGGTGTGATTGTGGAGCTACCTCACAGACCATCCACCACGTAATTGCCGAGTGTCCACAGAGAGCATTTCAAGGTTCTTTGGAGGACATTCATAATGTAACTGAGGAGCCCTTAAAATGGATCAATGGACTTGATTTGGAACTATAGGCTTCTGCTTGTATATATTGTGTATATATTGTATACTTATTTATATAATCTATCTGTGTACATCATACGATAAATAAATAAATAAATAATAATAGTGGCGTATCCTGGAATCTCCACTGAGGCATGCAACTAGTAACCATGCAGTTAACACAATGTATTAAGTAAATTTCAATTCTACTCACCCTAATTTCATGTAGGTGAACTCGAGCCAAACAGTTTTACTGTAAGTTTCTGGATTGAACGTGCGTACACAATTCTTGTTTTCTCTTTTTAAATTTACGAGGGTCCACCTCTGTGGTGTAGTGGTTAGTGTGATTAGCTGCCACCCCCGGAGGCCCGGGTTCGATTCCCGGCTCTGCCACGAAATTTGAAAAGTTGTACGAGGGCTGGGACGGGGTCCACTCAGCCTCGGGAGGTCAACTGAGTAGAGGTGGGTTAGATTCCCACCTCAGCCATCCTCGAAGTGGTTTTCCGTGGTTTCACACTTCTCCTCCAGGCAAATGCCGGGATGGTACCTAACTTCAGGCCACGGCCGCTTCCTTCCCTCTTCCTTGTTTATCCCTTCCATCTTCCCATCCCCCGCAAGGCCCCTGTTCAGCATAGGAGGTGAGGCAGCCTGGGCGAGGTACTGGTCATCCTTCCCAGTTGTATCTCCAGACCCAGAGTCTGAAGCTCCAGTACACTGCCCTTGAGGCGGTAGAGGAGGGATCCCTCGCTGAGTCCGAGGGAAAAGCCAACCCTGGAGGGTAAGCAGATTAAGAAGAAGAAATTTACGAGGGAAGGTAGAGGTCTCCCGGCTTTAACTATTTGAATCTTTTCATCAAACGAACGGCCAGTAAATGGCTTTTCAAACTGATTTACAAGTATATGCGTTTTAGACTCATCCATCGTCAATACCACTAGTGCGCAAAATATAATAAAACACCGAAAACACAATGAATTAACTCACTAGTTAGCCACAACTCAAGCACTGGAGGTAAGTCACCCCAGTGGCATTGGTCAGTTTCGTCACGTTGGGTTCTCGCTGGGGGGGTAATCTGTGGGTCCCGTTCGCTGTAAAGATGCCGACTTTCTCCAAGTTGCTAACAGATGGCAGAGGGTAGCACTGGTATGGGGTGACAAATTCTGACCAAGTTTCAATTGCAGCGACATCGTTCGGAGAGTTTCAGAACTACGTCTGCCACCGAATGCAATTTTAAGATTGAATGCCTTACATCCTTGACTCCTCCATTCGCTGTCTCTTCCTAGAGAGGAGTAGACGGCGAGACTACACCAGCACCACACGTAGTCAAGCAACGGAACCAGTACAGTTGCGCGGACCTTTTGAACTTCTGAGAGATTAAATCTTTAATATTTGACTTGAAATAACCTAAAATCGTACATCAGACAGTTCTTTGTGTTATCATAACGCATGCAATGAATGCCTTGCATTCAGGGAGAATACGACCCTGCACTTAGTCGAGCTGCTCGTCTCCTTTCTTCCAAGTTTTCCCAGCCCAAAGTTTGCAACATTTTCGTAACGCCACTCTTTTGTCGGAAATCTCCCAGAACAAATAGAGATGCTTTCTTCTTTAGATTTTTTCCAGTTCTTGAATTAAGTAATTCTGGTGAGGGTATCATACACTGGAACCATACTCTAGTTGGGGTCTTACCAGAGACTAAGTAAGTCTCCCTCTCCTTTACATCCTTACCATAACCCCTAAATACCCTCATAACCATGTGCAGAGATCTCTACCCCTAATTTAAAATCCCATTTATGTGATTACCCCAATGAAGATCTTTCCTTATATTAAAACCTGGGTACTTACAGTGATCCCCAACCCTTGAACTTACCTAAATAAGGATAATACACTGACTTAGCAAATGTCATGGGATAGTCACCTAATTGCGTGTGGGGCCTCCTCTGGCCCTGCGAACTGCAGTGAGACGCCGTGGAAGTGAGCCGACAAGTCCCTGGTGGTCCTCTGGACGCAGCTGACACCAAATCGTTTGCAGAGCGGCCGCCAATGCTGGTCTGTTCGCGGGTGCAGGATCCATGGCACGGAGCCTGCGTTCCAGGTCATCCCAGATATGCTCGATAGGGTTCATATCGGGGCTCCTGGGTGGCCATGGCAGTGGTTGGACCTCCGCTGCAAGTTCCTGGAACCATTCCCGGGCGACGTGGGAGCGATGTGGCGGCGCGTTATCATCTTGAAACACCGCAGAACCGTCTGGGCGCTGGAAGGCCAAAAATGGGTGGAGATAGTCTCCGAGCAGCTCAACATACCGCGTATCATTCAAAGTCTCTTCCAGAACAACTAGGGGGCTCATTCCATATCAGGAAAATGCACTCCAGACCATAACAAAGACACCAGCGCCCTGGACCACACCTTCGAGGCAGGCGGGATCCATCGCTTCATGGGGGCTGCGCCATACACGGTGCCTCCCATCGGCATGGTGTAGTTGAAATCGTGATTCGTCCGACCATATCACGTTACGCCATTGTTCCAGTGTCCATCCCTGGTGACTGGCGACAAATGCGCGTCGTTGTGCTCGATGACGTTGGGTTAACAGTGGCACCCGTGTGCGGCGCCGGCTCCCATACCCCATAGAACCCATGTTCCTACGGATTGTCCACTGGGAGACGTGTCTAGCATGGCCTGTGTTGAACTGAGCCGTGATTTGTTGCACGGTTGCCCGTCTGTCACTATTGACAATCCGTCTCAGATGTCGCCGGTCACGGTCATCGAGGGTGGCTGGACGGCCAGCCGTTCATCTGTTGTGGACGGTGACACACGCATTCAACCATTCACGATACACCCTGGACACGGTTGATCGTGTGAAGCCGAATTCCCGCACCACTTCCGAAATCGCACTTCCCATTTGTCGGGCACCGACCACTATACCCCGTTCGAACGGTGTCAGCTCAGGATGACGTTCCATGTTACACCTGTCACATGCGCAGCCACTGCTCACAAGGTCTCCTATACAACTGCCGCTGGCACAGGGGCGTGTGGTGCACAGACAACACACCCATCAGTGCTCCCCTATCCCATGACATTTGCTCAGTCAGTGTACTTTCCATTCATTTCAATGTGACAAACAAGACGAGAGCCCCCGCTTCGAACCTTCCGCAGTAAGCTTCATTATGTTAACTGAGAATAACTACTATGTAAGCTGCAGTCACACAGTGGGATGTGACGGCACACCACTCTTCCAATGCAATGTGCTCGCTACCAGTTTCCCAGCGTCTGCACGCCGCTGCCCTGTACTGGTATACTGAAATTGCATTCAGTATGAAATGGCGTATGGCTTTTAGTGCCGGGAGTGTCCGAGGATATGTTAGGCTCGCCAAGTGCAGGTCTTTTGATTTGGCTCCCGGAGGCGACCTGCGCGTTGTGATGAAGATGAAATGAATGTGAAGACGACACATACACCCAGCCCCCGTGCCAGCGAAATTAACCAATGATGGTCAAAATTCCCGACCCTGCCGGGAATCAAACCCGGAACCCCTGTGACCAAAGGCCAGCACGCTAACCATTTAGCCATGGAACCGGCCAGTTTAACAGTGGTACTTCCCTTCTAGCTCATTAGGCCAGGGAATGCCCTAGGATTCACCAAAACACCGGGAGAGAGCTGCTGTAACTAAGATACTGGGATGAATACGGGAGACAATTTGACCTTGAGCTGAAAGTAGGCACGCATGCCGAAGGGCGTACCTTGTCATATATTTTATACTGACACATGAAGGAAAATCGATGTGAGCTATAAGCAGGGATTATTTATGTTTCTCCCTTAATTGCATATCAAAAATGAAGGTGCGTTATATGCGATAGCGAGATATACGCGAGTAAATACGGAAATCATGAGATATTACTTCAGTCAGCTGACGACTTACCCACTCGATAGTTGACGGTAACCACGATGACGTCACCGAGAGCTGCCAGGTTGCTGCCGTCGAACTGCGATGCGTCGGCGAAGCTGAACCCCTCCCCAGGTAGCCAAACCATGACGGCTCGTCTCTGCGTCGCTGATAACGCTGGAACGTATATGTTGAGGAACAGACAGTCTTCAGACACCTGGCGATCGGCCTCGTACCGTGTCAACTGGTGAAGGGAGAAGAGGGCAGTTAACTAAATTATAATATAACAGTATAAATTACACAAAGTGACATTTTTTAATTAAACCGTTTGCATGAAAACATCATGCTAAGATGTTAACTTCTACATAATTACTACATCTACCCTAAACTGTCTGTCATACTCAGTCCTTGATTTGTCCACACTATTATTACCACCTACACTTCCTTCAAAAGGCAAATATACAAAGTCTTGGTGTCTCAGGGTGAATCTGTCTCTTCTTTTGGTCAAATTTCGCCAACTCGTTCTCATCTCACCAATTCGAGTCGGTATTTATCGCCTCACCTTCAGCATCCTTCTGTAACACCACATTTCAAAAACTTTCATCCTCTTTCTCTCTGAGCTACTTATTTTCCATATTTCACTTTCAAGCAATGCCACACTCCACACGAAAGTCTTCAAAAACATATTTCTAATGTGTATATCAAGGTTTGAAGTGAGCAAATTTCTTTTCCATTTACATTGTGTTTACAATTTATACTGTATTTATAACTATTACTACCGAGCTCGATAGCTTCAGTCGCTTAAGTGCGGCCAGTATCCAGTATTCGGGAGATAGTAGGTTCGAACCCCACTGTCGGCGGCCCTGAAAATGGTTTTCCGTGGTTTCCCATTTTCACACCAGGCAAATGCTGGGGCTGTACCATAATTAAGGCCACGGCCGCTTCCTTCCCATTCCCAGCCTTTCCCTGTCCCATCGTCGCCATAAGACCTATCTGTGTCGGCGTGACGTAAAGCAACTAGCAAAAAAATATGTAATATGCGGCGAGGACTTTTCGCGTATGACAAGACTCAAGTATCTTGGCTCCACGATACCTGATGATGGTCAATGCAAGGATAATCGCAGCCTACACGAAATGGTGAACAATGGCCGGCGTCACTTGCGACCGGAGGATGGAAGATAATGTGTCAAATCAAAAATGACCGTACTCTCATCCGATCTGTGCACTGTATGGCCGCGAATGTTCAACGACTACGAGTGAGACAGAGCGTCGGATGGGCGTCATGGAGACGAAGATGCTGAGATGGGACAGCTGGCCTCAATAAACTGGATCGCATTTCCAATAAAACTACACTGACTGACAGAGCAAATGCAACACCAAGAAGGAGTGGTCAGAACTTTATGCCAATTGCAGGGTAGACTGACGTCACTGAGGTATGCTCATGATGTGAAATGCGCCGCTGTGCTGCGCACGTAGCGAACGATAAATTGGACACGGCGTTGGCGAATGGCCCACTTCGTACCGTGATTTCTCAGCCGACAGTCATTGTAGAACGTGTTGTCGTGTGCCACAGGACACGTGTATAGCTAAGAATGCCAGGCCGCCGTCAACGGAGGCATTTCCAGCAGACAGACGACTTTACGAGGGGTATGGTGATCGGGCTGAGAAGGGCAGGTTGGTCGCTTCGTCAAATCGCAGCCGATACCCATAGGGATGTGTCCACGGTGCAGCGCCTGTGGCGAAGATGGTTGGCGCAGGGACATGTGGCACGTGCGAGGGGTCCAGGCGCAGCCCGAGTGACGTCAGCACGCGAGGATCGGCGCATCCGCCGCATCCGCCGCCAAGCGGTGGCAGCCCCGCACGCCACGTCAACCGCCATTCTTCAGCATGTGCAAGACACCCTGGCTGTTCCAATATCGACCAGAACAATTTCCCGTCGATTGGTTGAAGGAGGCCTGCACTCCCGGCGTCCGCTCAGAAGACTACCATTGACTCCACAGCATAGACGTGGACTCCTGGCATGGTGCCGGGCTAGAGCGACTTGGATGAGGGAATGGCGGAACGTCGTGTTCTCCGATGAGTCACGCTTCTGTTCTGTCAGTGATAGTCACCGCAGACGAGTGTGGCGTCGGCGTGGAGAAAGGTCAAATCCGGCAGTAACTGTGGAGCGCCCTACCGCTAGACAACGCGGCATCAGGGTTTGGGGCGCTATTGCGTATGATTCCACGTCACCTCTAGTGCGTATTCAAGGCACGTTAAATGCCCACCGCTACGTGCAGCATGTGCTTCGGCCGGTGGCACTCCCGTACCTTCAGAGGCTGCCCAATGCTCTGTTTCAGCAGGATAATGCCCGCCCACACACTGCTCGCATCTCCCAACAGGCTCTACGAGGTGTACAGATGCTTCCGTGGCCAGCGTACTCTCCGGATCTCTCACCAATCGAACACGTGTGGGATCTCATTGGACGCCGTTTGACACTCTGCCCCAGCCTCGTACGGACGACCAACTGTGACAAATGGTTGACAGAGAATGGAGAACCATCCCTCAGGACACCATCCGCACTCTTATTGACTCTGTACCTCGACGTGTTTCTGCGTGCATCGCCGCTCGCGGTGGTCCTACATCCTACTGAGTCGATGCCGTGCGCATTATGTAACCTGCATATCGGTTTGAAATGAACATCAATTATTCGTCCGTGCCGTCTCTGTTTTTTCCCCAACTTTCATCCCTTTCGAACCACTCCTTCTTGGTGTTGCATTTGCTCTTTCAGTCAGTGTCTTAAGTTCATGACAAAACCATCGTAGACGGCTTTCCTGCATTTTATCTTGTATCAGTGCAACGCCAAATTTGTCCTTAATAGTTTTATTGGAAATGCGATCCAGTTTATTGAGGCCAGCTGTCCCATCGGATCGCATTTCCAATAAAACTATTAAGGACAAATTTGGCGTTGCACTGATTCAAGATAAAATGCAGGAAAGCCGTCTACGATGGTTTTGTCATGAACTTAAGACAGGGGCGATCGCAAAGATGGGTTACATGGTAGGAGACAGTCTCTTTGGACGACTAAAACAGAGATAGGCCGATACTCTTCATAAAGACCTGAAGATCGTCAATCTCCCCTCTGACGTGGCCCACGACAGAACTAAATGGAGACAACGAATCCATGAAACGGACCCGCCCTTCGTAGCCCTTGTGTGTGTGTGTTTTTTTTTTGCGATACCTACGAATTCCTTCCATTTTCCCCCTCTGCTTAGTGTTATATAGAGGAATAATGCTTAGTTTTACTTCCGCTTAAAAACAATAATCACGACCACCACCAAGCGGACCCTGCCAGTTAGGAGGGGCAAACACTGAAGAAAAAAGAAGTACAATAATAATTTACCTTACCAGTAGTTAAAATGCACGAAACAGATACATGAAACATAATAGGTTTCTTTATCAGACTCCGAAATTATACTATATTTAATTCAGAGAATAAACACTTCCCGATAAGGAGGTTGCCCATGGGGACAAAGTATACTGAATACATTTATGACTGTATAAATGATTTCTCAGTATGGATAACGAACCTTTCAAGGCTTTGACGACCACATTTTTCTTCAACGACTCTGATAGTTTGAATCTTGAGCGGAATTCTTCGAAGATTTAGGAACTGTTACTCTTGCACCGATCATGGTTTATAGGAGACGTGGCAAACTGAGCCATAGGTGGCACTGTTCTACAATGGCTGATTGGATAGGCAACTATCTCGTAAGCCACAGAAAAAAATGAAAAATGAGAATCCACAGCCTGTTTCCAGTTTCCACCGGGCCAGGAATTGAATAAACGAAACCCCCATCTGGCGGCGAAGATAGGAATTGTGCCGGCTGCCGAAGCTTGTCGCTCTCCTCTGGGCAATAATTAATGACTGACAGATGAAATGAAATGATACTGGAGAGTGTTAGAATGAAAGATGACAGGGAAAACCAGAGTAGCCGGAGAAAACCTGTCCCGCCTCCGCTTTGTCCAGCACAAATTTCACATGGAGTGACCGGGATTCGAACCACGGAACCCAGCGGTGAGAGGCCGGCGGACTGCCGCCTGAGCCACGGAGGCTTCCCGGAAGCCGCAGCAAGCAGTGCAGTGTGGGACAAGAGGGTCGTATGTTGGGATGGCTGCTTTTAAATCAATATTACACGAAATATTCAGAGAATTGTGGAGTGAAAACAGTCGAAACAAATTGGCAAAATCACAAAACATGCCCAAAAAAAAAAGTAAGTTTCGAGCCTGTTTCATTTTTAAAATTCATCTTTACGAGGTCTCTCTATGAATCTTTATTTACGTACGTTTTCTAATAGACCTACCTGTCCCAGTAAAAAGGTTTTTTTTTTGTTTATTTGTGATTATTGAAGGCCATTTATTTACTGTTCGTTCGTTCGTAATCGGTTTTCCCTCCAGGGTCGGTTTTTCCCTCGGACCCAGCGAGGGATCCCACCTCTACCGCCTCAAGGGCAGTGTCCTAGAGCTTCAGACTCTGGGTCTGGGGATACAACTGGGGAGGATGACCAGTACCTCGCCCTGCTATGCTGAACAGGGGCCTTGAGGGGGGATGGGAAGTTTGGAAAGGATAGACAAGGAATAGGGAAGGAAGTGGACGTGGCCTTAAGTTCGGTACCATCCCGGCATTTGCCTGGAGGAAAAGTGGGAAACCACGGAAAACCACTTCCAGGATGGCTGAGGAGGGAATCGAACCCCCCTCTACTCAGTTGACCTCCCGAGGCTGACTGGACTCCGTTCCAGCCCTCGTACCACTTTTCAAATTTCGTGGCAGAGCCGGGAATCGAACCCGGGCCTCTGGGGGGTGGCAGCTAATCACACTAACCACTACACCACAGAGGCGGGCTTATTTACTGTTAATAAGGAAAAGTACCCGTTCTTCATACGGATTTATGGGCAAGGATTAAAATGCTTAAAACTAGCAAGTTGGCCGTGCGGTTAGGGTCGCGTAACTGCGAGCTTGCATTCGGGAGATAGTGGGTTCGAGCGCCACTGTCGGCAGCCCTAAAGATGGTTTTTCGTGGTTTCCCATTTTCACACTAGGCAAATGCTGGGGCTGTGCCTTAATTTAGGCCGCGGCCGCTTCCTTACCACTCCCAACCCTTTCCTATACCATCGTCGCCACAAGACCTATCTGTGCCGGTGCGAGGCAAAGCCAATTAATTGATCGTTTAGTTCATAAGCCGGGTAAGTCTGATAAGAATAGTGCTGAATTATGTAGAATTCCCTCTGTACCTGAGCAAGTCGTACAGGTGGTGAACATTTTTTTTTTTTTTTTGCTAGAGGCTTTACGTCGCTCCGACACAGAAAGGTCTTATGGCGACGATGCGATAGGAAAGGCCTAGGAGTTGGAAGGAAGCGGCCGTGGCCTTAATTAAGGTACAGCCCCAGCATTTGCCTGGTGTGAAAATGGGAAACCACGGAAAACCATCTTCAGGGCTGCCGATAGTGGGATTCGAACCTACTATCTCCCGGATGCAAGCTCACAGCCGCGCGCCTCAACCCGCACGGCCAACTCGCCCGGTGGTGGTGAACTTCAGGGGGGGATAGAAGTACCAGAGGCCAGGTGAGATGGAAAGGCATGAGGAACGGGCAGACCGTGAGGACTCGAAAGCAGAAAGCTTAGGTGACGAGGAACCATGGACTCTATAATTCCATGGACGCTAAAACAGAGGAGACAGAGTGTGAGGAAGATGAGTGTCCACCTCAAAATGACGTACAATAGTTAATAGAGAAATGAGAAGTTATTCGCGAAAGTCACAATTCCTGGTAGGTGATCAAGGCATCATTAGAGCACTAGCGCGAATACCACCATCATTATAGCACGCGGTAGACGTACTGGTGGCGATGGTGGTGATAATTATTGTTTTAAGAATTACAACTGGGGAACTACCCTCTATTTATTATTATTATTATTATTATTATTATTATTATTATTATTATTATTATTATTATTATCCGCTTCTGTGGTGTAGTGTTAGCGTGATTAGCTGCCACCCCCGGAGGCCCGGGTTTGATTCTCGGCTCTGCCACGAAATTTGAAAAGTGGTACGAGGGCTGGAATGGGGTCCACTCACCCTCTGGAAGTCAACTGAGTAGAGGTGGGTTCGATTTCCACCTCAGCCACACTCGAACTGGTTTCTCGTGGTTTCCTACTTCTCCTCGAGGCAAATACCAGGATGGTACCAAACTTAAGGCCACGGCCGCTTCGTTCCCACTTCCTTGTCTATCCCTTCCAATCTTCCCATCCCCCTCACAAAGTCCCTGTTCAGCATAGCAGGTGAGGCCGCCTGGGCGAAGTACTGGTCCTCCTTCCCAGTTTTATCCCCGACCCAAAATCTCACGCTCCAGAACACTGCCCTTGAGGCGGTAGAGCTGGGATCCCTCGCTGAGTACGAGGGAAAAATCAACCCTGGAGGGTAAATGGATTAAAAAGTAAGAAAGAAAATTTATTATTATTATTATTATTATTATTATTATTATTATTATTATTATTATTATTATTATTATTATTATTATTATTATTATTATATTTGTTTACGGCCATTTGAGACCACGTTAAGCAACCATCACACATTACTAGAAGCCTTCTTTGCAGCGCAAAATCTTTGCATTGTTTCTCTGGCAGCCTTTGTCCATCCCCTATTAATTTTTTGTTCGTCATGGAAGCATCTACAGCTGTCGATCTCTGATCCATACTTTGTTCGGTTTAAGATGTATTCCCGATTTAATCCAGACTGCTCAAGATCATTTCTCACCTCCCTGAACCATTTGTCGGATACTTTACGTCTAGTGTCAAGTGTTTTAAAAATCTGTTTTGTCAGCCTCTTCTCGTCCCTTCTAAACAGATGTGCATAAAATTTGAGTCTTTTGTTCATTAACACTAATCATAGGGGATAATAATAATAAATTTTAAATGTTATTTGTTTGGGGCGTCGGCCCCCACTGCGTGTTATTGGAATGGCGGTAGTGTGGGATGCTGTGTGTGAGGAAAGGAACGTGAAGGACGTCACAAATACCCAGTCCCCAGATCAGGGATATTAATCAGTACAATTAATAAACCCTGACCCAGCCGGGAATCGAACCCGGGGCCGTCGTGCGACAGGCGGACGCGTTGCCCCCTACACCGTGGGACCGGACAATCAGAGTGGGGAAATGGAAGGGATCCGGTACTTCAAAAAATGAAAATATCGTCCAAAGAAAGTCAAGGGCCACGAAGGGCGCAAACCTAATACCGTTGGGGTCTGAAAAGGACAAGAGTTTACCAAGGGAGGTTGGATAGGATATATTAAAGTGAGGAGACTGGCACAAGTAATTGGAAGCAATGCCAGGACTGAGCTAAGAGCCCCGTGGTCGCCAACCCGTGCTCCCAAGTTAAGAGCTCCTAGGCCCTCTTTTAGTCGCCTCTTACAGCAGGCTGGGGACGGCAGACTTAATGAACGTGAACTTTGCTAGCGTTTCGCGTTATTTATTACTGGCTAATTCCGGTCGCGATGAAGACATTCCTAAGGCTCTCTCTCTGTGAATCAGAATGGAACTCCGTACACGACGAACGGACTGGACTAGAGATTCTCCATAAGAGAGGAACCTATATATGCCTAGAGATCTGCATTCGATGCTCTCGCCTCCTTATACAGTCCTAGTGTTCTGGAACACTTACGTGATTGTGCTTCTCTGGCACATTCTGGCACGTCACACTGACGTAGAAGCTTTCTATTATTTGGTGTGACTCGCGTTCTTTATCAAATGTTCGCGCTGCGTGCGTTTCACCATCGTATAACACTGATCTGTTTTCCACTACCTACTGTATGTTCTCAGGGAGTGGTGCCTGGTGCAATTTTTCCCCTGCTCGCCATTATGCTTCTTTACACTACGTTATGCATTCTTATTTACTTACACTTTAATCTAACCGGGCGAGTTAGCCGTGCGGTTAGCGGTGCGCGGCTGTGAGCTTGCATCCGGGAGATAGTGGATTCGAATCCCACTGTCAGCAGCCCTGAAGATGGTTTTCCGTGGTTTCCCATTTTCAGACCAGGCAAATGCTGGGGCTGTACCTTAATATTAAGGTACTTCCTTCCAACTCTCAGGCCTTTCCTATTCCATCGTCACCATAAGACCTATCTGTGTCGGTGCGACGTAAAGCCACTAGCAAAAAAAAAAAAAAAAAAAATCTACAACTTAATACTCGCTTGTTCTTATTTCTCATCATTATTATTTGCGTACCGAAAATGTTCATTTTCAGGCACAAACGTCGACATGATCACTGAACGATACAACACAGACGCTAGTGTTTGGCGGACTCAACTTGTGTGTGTTGGTAGGTGAATGTCAGACGAACGGAAGGAAACAAAAGATGTACTGTTTTTTTCTTTCTTCTCTAAATGAGATAAGTGTGGTGATGACGTCAATATCGTCCTTTGTGACCTGGGAGTCAACTTACCTTTTCTTCTACTTTCAGCCTCTACATAACGTAAACAAAGCTGTTTCTAAAAAGTGCACGTTTTTAACGGCTACCGAGAGTCTTCCGAATAAATGAAATTTAAAGCTAGGTGAATAATTGTGCATTTGTTGGGCTGAATGAACACTTTCTTGAGCCTCATTAGGAAAACGTGTCACATTTCTTACTGGTCAGTGCTAATAATAATCTTAATAATAAAATAACCTATTTTGAATTTTGAAGTAAAAATAACGTTATTGGTTTTGCGTCCTACTAACTACTTTTCATTTTTCGGAGACGATGAGGCGCCGGAATATTGTCCTGCAAGAGTTCTTGTAAGTGCCAGCAAATCTACCGACACGAGGCTGACTTACTTGAACACCTTCAAATACCACCAGACTGAGCCAGGATCGAACCTGCCATGGTGGGCTCAGGAGATCAACGCTCTACGGCCTGAGCCACTCAGCCCAGCATATTTGAAGTAATTTCATTGGTAGATGTGAAGGTGATATTGAAAACAAAAATAACACAACAATAATCTCTTTCCCACCCACACTTTCCCTGTAGCACAGTTAACATTATTAAGCGTCTTGTTTGCATTAAGACACATTTGTACATTACAGTTGGTACTCAAGAATCACCTGTAGGCTGCATGAGGAGGTTCACTCATTGTTGCAACATCCCATATATGAAAGCTGTTCGATATTTATTTTTTAATTCTGTTAATTTATGTATAATATTTTGCAGCGCTCGAAACAGAAATGTACGTAGAAGTGCCACTGTACTTTTGATGTGGTTATACCGGCTTTAGTATACAAAACCTTTCCACTCATTGTCAACAATATTTTGGCCAGAAACTCGTGACTATGCACCTGGGATTTACCAAATCGCGTTAATATTAATTTCTTTCTTTCTTTCTTTCTTTCTTAATCTGCTTACACTCCAGGGTCGGTTCTTCCCTCGGACTGAGCGAGGGATCCCACCTCTATAGCCTCAAGGGCAGTGTCCTGGAGCTTCGTGGGATACAACTGGGGAGGATGACCAGTACCTTGCCCAGGCGGCCTCACCTGCTATGCTGAACAGGGGCCTTGCGGGAGACGGGAAGATGGGAAGGGATAGACAAGGAAGAGGGAAGGAAGCGGCCGTGGCCTTAAGTTAGGTACCATCCCGGCATTTGCCTGGAGGAGAAGTGGGAAATCACGCAAAACCACTTCCAGGATGGCTGAGGTGGGAATCGAACCCACCTCTACTCAGTTGACCTCCCGAGGCTGAGTGGACCCCGTTCCAGTCCTCGTACCACTTTTCAAATTTCGTGGCAGAGCCGGGAATCGAACCCGGGCCTCCGGGGGTGGCAGCTAATTACACTAACCACTACACCACAGAGGCGGACTAATATTAATTTCGCTTAAAAAACAACAACACATAGCTTCGATAAATTTCCAACTTCTTTTAAAGCTTTAAGAAAATACTAGGTTAATATTTTGTTATTTCGTGTGACTATTTCTAGCAGCCCTTGTAAGGCAGACCCTCCGATGAGAGTAGGCGGCATCTGCCATGTGTAGATTAACTGCGTGTTATTGCGGTGGAGGATAGTGTTAATGTGTGGTGTTTGAGTTGCAGGGATGTTGGGGACAGCACAAACGCCCAGCCCCTGGCCCAGTGGAATTAACTAATGAAGGTTAAAATCTTTGACCCGGCCGGGAATCGAACCTGAGACCCTCTAAACCGAAGGCCAGTACGCTGACCATTCAGCCAACGAGTCGGACAAAAGACAGGTAAACAAAAGATAGGAAACCTGCCTCCTGAGCGAGACAGCCCTAAATTCAGGTCAGGGCTGATGACCTAGATATTAGGCCCCTTTACACGGCAATAATAATCATCAAATACACATCAGCCGTGATTGATTGATTGATTGATTGATTGATTGATTGATTGATTGATTGATTGATTGATTGATTGATTGATTGATTGATTGATTGATTGATTGATTGATTGATTGATTGATTGATGCCGAAATCAAATGAAATGTATTAGCAACGTTTAACCGGAGTTGGAAAAGGATAATCGATAAGAACGATATTAAGTTGTTCTGTTTTATATCCATCTCCTTAGCTGAATGCTCAACGTATAGTCTTCGGTTCACAGGGCCCCGGTGTCGATTCCCGGCAGGGTCGGGGATTTTAATCATGTATGGTTGATTGTTGCGACTCGGGGACTGGATGTTTGTGTTCGTCTCGATACTCTCCTCTTCACACAAACACATCACACTACTAACCGCCACAGAAACGCGCTATAGGGTAGGCATCAGGAAGGGCGTCCGGCACAGATTATTATTATTATTATTATTATTATTATTATTATTATTATTATTATTATTATTATTATTATTATTATTATTATGATAAGGGATGTCTCATTTCTCTTGCCACTGGAGCCCCCCAGAAGGAATTTAGTCGGCCCTGCAAACACGAATAATATGAACGGAAACCTACCTTTGTACAGCTCATGAAGATAGCCCTTGAAGGAGGTGGCTTCCACTTTGTTGGACTTAGTAGTTAGTTTTTGCCGGGCCGCTTTACCCCCCAGAATTATGGTGATACTCATTTCTAGTATAGGATGAGTGAAACTCAGGGCATGTGCCTCTCCCTCGGAGACTGATGTGAGCCCTAACCTTATAAATACGGTACTAATGGACCGAGAATGTTATTGACACGACGTGTTAAGAGATTGAGGTGGATGTTGACATTATATAGTAATGGACTGTTGATATTATACATAACGGACCAAGGTGGTTGTTGACATCATATAGTATTGAACCGAAGCGGTTGTTGATATCTACTGTACTTATGGCAATTTGGGGACCGATTTAGGAAATTCCGCTCTCGCTAGCTCACGACGGGTTGTGAACTCTTGTTATAAAGCAAAGTGGATGGTAATCTAGTCTTCTTTTTCGTGGTCTTTTTCATAAGTTATTGAGGCCGGGACTTAATTTAGATATGGCCCTGTTTTACGACCGGTTGCCCTTCCTGACGGCAACCCTACGTAGAGGGATGTATTCACTGTTGTGAGCTTCTGTTGTGGTTGTGCATTAAGATGGGAGTCGAACCCAGGGTCCTCTGAACCGAAGGAACGCTGTCGATTCAGCTAAGGAGCCGGAATGTACTGTAATTCATTCGACTACTTATTCAGTATTGATTTACGAAACATCAGCTCGAGATCTTCGCGAAAATTTCGACTGCCTTTTTTTTCTTTTATTCAAAAGACTGGATGATGGTGCAAATCAATTTATCACATAAACTGGTTCTACATATGGGCGCCAAGTTGCGGTGGAGTAAGTCAAAAGCGCCCGAGGTTCTCAGTTCACTGCGCCAGAAAAGCGAATACATTAAAGGACCCCTGCAATACCAAAGCAAGTCTTGGCCATGAGAACACCAAGGTGAATACACCTGTCCTATTGCTGCGCAAACGGTAACAACTTGCACGTGGTACAATTAGCCGAGTAGAGCCAGTTTTCCATACCTGCGGAGAATATCTAGCATTTCTCACTAGATGATGTTAGTATCTTTGACAACTATAGCGCCGTATTTATCCCGAACACAGCATGTGAAATAACTTAATGAAATTAATATTTAATAGTATAATAAAATTATGATTATTCAAGGTTTATTATACGTAAACGTACTAAGATAACAATTTCGATCCTTGCTATATGCAAAGAAATCTCTGTTTATACCGTGGCTGAGTTGGTGAATTTCTGTTGTTTGCTATACGTCCCACTACTTTTCAGGGCGGATGCAGAGTGGATCTCGTCCCACAAATGGCGACGGCTGGTCCGTGGTCCGACAGCTCTGCACTCCGACCGACCAACCGAGCAGAGGTGAGTTGGCCACGACTCTACTGAGACTCTACATCTCTGTATTCGGGAGACGGAGAGGAGTTGGTTCCCACCGTCGGCTGTCCTGAGAACGGTTTTCCATTCTCCTGCACTAAGGTGAATGCCGGGACAGTTCCTAGTATAAGCCACGGCCGCCAACCCTCTCACCTTCTCCGAACATCTCCCTGGCGTGAGAGACGGCGGCACCGTCTAGGAGGCCCGCCCCCCTTTAAGGGACGGAATTAAAACGTTTCAGTAGAAGTAGTCCAGGAGGTCTCGGCCCTCTCCGAAATGTTCTCTGCTTTTTTAGAATATGCAATTTATTTACGGATACGTCACATCAAGAGCTGAAGTCATTAGAATTTTTATTGAACCCTGCGATGTCGGGGACACGAGCTGGTTAATTTACCATAGGCGTCGGTAGTAATGAAGTTAAAAAAATTATTTTAACAGTTGTACAATTTAGTCTTCTAAATCCCTTACGACGATGAAATAATAATAATAATAATAATAATAATAATAATAATAATAATAATAATAATAATAATAATAATAATAATAATAATAATAATAATGACAGTTTGGACATAATATCAATGAAGATCTATATAAGGACGAAAAAAGAAAGGATGTTAAGACACGATTAGAAAGAGGAGAATAATACTTATTATTATTATTATTGAAATAGAAAACCTACAACCTGTTTTCCAGACATTGACCGGGTCAGGGATGTAATGAATGAATCATATATAGGCTATTAGTACGGTGGGGTCGCCACTCCCAAAGTGATTTAGTAATGACTGATAGATGTTATGAAATGAGAATGGAGAGTGTTGCTGGAATGAAAGATGACAGGGAAAACCGGAGTACCCGGAGAAAAACCTGTCCCGCCTTCGATTTGTCCAACACAAATCTCACATGGAGTGACCGGGATTTGAACCACGGTATCCAGCGGTGAGAGGCCGACGCGCTGCCGTCTGAGCCACGGAGGCTCCCATTATTATTATTATTATTATTATTATTATTATTATTATTATTATTATTATTATTATTATTATTATTATTATAGATTCACCCACACTACTCCAAACAGAGTTCACAAAAATCAAGAATAATAAATGTAAATACCAAGATGAAATAATTCAGATTGATGGACTCAATAAGGAAGCAAACAACTTGCATATCATCATCATCATCATCATCATCATCTGTTTACCCTCCAGGTTCGGTTTTTCCCTCGGACTCAGCGAGGGATCCCACCTCTACCGCCTCAAGGGCAGTGTCCTGGAGCTTTAGACTCTCGGTCGGGGGATACAACTGGGGAGAATGACCAGTACCGCGCCCAGACGGCCTCACCTGCTATGATGAACAGGGGCCTTGTGGAGGAATGGGAAGATTGGAAGGGATAGGCAAGGAAGAGGGAAGGAAGCGGCCGTGGCCTTACGTTAGGTACCATCCCGGCATTCGCCTGGAGGAGAAGTGGGAAACCACGGACAACCACTTCCAGGATGACTGAGGTGGGAATCGAACCCGGGCCTCCGGGGGTGGCAGCTAATCACGCTAACCACTACACCACGGAGGCGGACAACTTTCATATCAACTGACTAAAAATACCTACAAATAGAAGAATCTCTCAAAGGAAACTAAAATAAAAAACTACAACACAGTAATCAAACTGGAGCGTCTGCATGCCACAGAATGCATGTTCTCTATGAAAAACCGATGAAATAGAAGAGACAGAGAAAAGGCAAAGGAAAATATTGAGGAAAATCCGGGGACCATTGAAAATGGAGGAAGAACGCTTTGGACATAGTATCAATAAAGATCTATATAAGGACGAAAAAAGAAAGGATGTCCAGACACGATTAGAAAGAGGAGAATAATATTTATTTATTTATTTATTTATTTATTTATTTATTTATTTATTTATTTGGATAAAGAGGATGGATAGCAACAGATTGACTAAACGAGTGTTCAACCATATTTATAAGAGCAACAATGATAAACAGTGGATCCAAGGGATTTAAAAAAAGATATAATGCAAGGACAACAAATTTCAGAAGACTGATACAAAATGTCAAGGATTTCGAGGAAAAGAGGAAAGGTAATAACATCTAGACACAAGAGAGGAGGAAATAGCGAACTGAAAGGATGACGAGTCAAGTAGGGTCACGATGAATGCACAGGGTTACTTTTCGTGGTTCCTAGATGGCCAAAATTGATGATGATGATGACGATGATGATGATGATGATGATAGTAATAATAATAAAACGAAAATTCATGTCCACCTCTGCAGCGTAAGTGTTAGCACTATTAGTTGCCGTCATCGGAGGACCAGGTTCGATTACCGGTACTGCCAGAGATTTGAGGATGGCGGGAAGGTAGGAAATGAAATTCATCAGAACCATGAACCAAAAGACCAGGAAAGACAATATCAGAAATGAAGCACAAATACCTGTAACCGAGCTTTTAGGAAGACGCGAGCTACAACGGTTTGGACCTGTAACGAGTATGGGCAGAACGAGAACAGCAAGGAATTACTTTGACAAAGAAGTAAAAGAGGAGAGGCCAAGGAATAGATTGATGTACACTATGAAATCAGAGGTCATCAAGAGGAATTTCAAGTGGGAGGACATAGAAGAATAGAAACTACATTTTGACAGGAAGAAGTGGCGAGCGCTTATACACCACCCCCGGGAAACTGAAGCTGGAAAATGATGATGAGGATATACAGTAAATGGTGGGTGCAACTCACCTCCGCTGGGGGTGTACCTTGAAAGAGCTGCACTACCTCGGGTCGAGTATGTGAGTTTACTTAACTAGATTTTATTTTCCCATTTACTTCACGTCGCATCGACACAGATAGGTCTTGTGGCGACGATGGGATAGGAATGGGCTAGAAGTGGAAAGGAAGTGACCGTGGCCATAATTAAGGTACAGCTCCAGCATTTGCTGGGTATGGCAATGGGAAACCACGGAACAGGGTTGCCGACAGTGAGGTTCGAACCCACTATCTCCTGAATACAGCTGTTAGCTACTGTACGTGATACAAACCGCACAGCCACCTCCTCGGTTACTAGTAGGTATTGAATTAATGCCTTTCTGTTAACATTTTGCAATCCATACTGTGACCGTTCACGACGTCACCTATGGTATGTCATAATATCCAGGAGATGAGATATGCCGTTTTCCGCGTCATTCTACGATAAAAACTGCCCAAGTTAGAATTTTTTCACCCGCTCCAGGACTCGATTTGCAGTATCCAGAGTCGCGCGACCTAGCTCTAGTTGCTGGTAATTAGCAGCAAGGCAGTGCAAGAGCGCTTGTACGTGAAGTTTTCTCACTCCAACCGCGAGCGAGATGAAAAGAAACGCGTTATCACGTGACAGAGAATCTAGGTCACTAGCTGAGCCCAGAGAGTATATCCAACGTGAAAACTAACATTATACCCTGTTTTCCTCGCTCATTCATCACTGCCAACTTATCGAATTCAGCTGTTTTTTTTCTGTTAATTTTTATAAATCGCAAGATACTCAATGGATAATTAAGTGCAAACATTCATTTTAATCAGGGAATTTTACGCATAATTACGAGACCGAGAAGTGCTCTACTTGACTGACAGAGCGGTAACTACGCTGTAAACAAGGGCGCGTCTTAATGGTTAACAGATATTGAGACCCAACCGTGCCAGCGAACACAAGGAATCCCTAGCGCTCGTCATCATTCACCGACAGAGACAAAAGGACGCTTTTGAGATTGCTTGAGAATCTACGAAGCTATTTCAAAAACATTCACTCAGTGAAAATGGGAATACAGGAGCTACATTTTGATACCCTGTTCGTTACTCTACGTTGCATATTACCGGACCGAACTCTGAGAAGGAATTGCATTTTTCCCCCACTCTCAGCATCCGAGTCTCTCGCTAAGCTCGCCTATATATTCAAGAGCTGAGAAGCAGACACTACCCAGTTCATTTTCAGTGCAATGCCAGTTTGGTAGTAGTTCGTCGTGATTTGTGTGTGAGTCCTTTATGAAGAAATCATTTTTTGTGAACAGTGTAACGCAGTAATTTATTGAAGCCTGTGAATATCTGCGGAAATAACCACAATCTAAGTAAGCTTTTTGCGAGCACAGCGTGCCGGTTATTAATATAGTAGGAACAGTACGAAATCGTAATGACCGCTGTCCGTGTGTCGAAGAGGTCGTGCGTCGAGTCTCATATATGCCTAAACTAATACGGCTCAATTAACCTCAATAGCCAGGTATCTCAGTGCGTGGAGTGTGTGTGTGCTCGATATAAATGAGAGATACAAAGAAAGTGAGTGAACGGCTCAGTGTCGGCATAATTAAGGGCAGTGTCACGTATATAAATCAATAATGCAGTTGAGAGCCTGACTTACGCATGACTAGGTGAAATAGAATATGCATGAAGTGCGGTCGTGTGAGACGAGAAATTTTAACCCAGTAGTGGCCTAACCAGTGACATTCTTTATTCAGGGCCTAGAATAGCTGTATGCTGTTTATAAAAGAATACGTATATGAGAAGGGAACAGTGTCGGGCGACAGAGACATTACCGGCATTGGGTTGGAATGCTCGTGCTATTGAGCAGATCCAACCATATATTCAAATTGTGATGTGTAATAAACTAACGCATTCACATGAGGTAACTTCCCCTCATTTACATGTCTATGAGAACGTCGACATCCAGCTGAATGCCAGAGTTTTGCTTGTGTACCAGAGAGAACGAGACATCTAGCTGTTTGCCGGAATTTCGCCTGGTAGCAGAGAACGTCTGGAACGTCGCTGTCATGTTCGTGACCAGCCAGGAAGTCGTCACTGGTCTTCGCATCGCTGATGACGTGATGGAAGCCGAGTAAACCATGGTTGCCTCCCTGTAAAGCTGTGTTCGCTGTATCCAGAAAGGCTAAGTACACTTCCAAAATATTAAGTAGCTTTGAAAGTCGTTTTTCTATTGTAAATTTAAAAGTAAAGTTGCATGCAGATATAATGCAGATCGCCAATATCCTATTTCAGAGGGATAATAATAATCTCATTTCTTTTTGGTTTTTATTAAATACAGTCGTCATGGTTTGGGAATAACCATATTTTACTTCCATTTTTTTTGTATATAAGGGTTAGTAATGCATGACGTAATTATAAGGACCTTAGATTAACTAAGTGTGAAGCGCTGTCAAGTAGAGAGGGCTTAAATATTCTGTAAAAATGACTCCAGTTATCATCTTTCCATAGCATATACGAGTCATCAAGATTTTTCAGTAATTCACTTTTTTTGGTGCGCTTCACCTGGTAGAGATCCCTCCTAATTAGTAACTAAGGCACCTGGAACAAGGCATCGAGACAGTGGGTATATTACATCGTTAATTATTTAGTTCGCGAGTGCGTGAGGTAATTTTGAACCCTTGTGGCAGGAGATCATTAAATCTGCATCGTAGTCAATGTACCGAGAGGAGAAACGAGATGGTTGAATAGGCTGTAGCCATAATATATAGTGTGAAATGAAAATGTGAAGTTCCCTTGGAATCTGTTATTAAGATACGCGATATGGATATCGCGATATGAATGTGCCGATTACGGCTGAATATAAAGCCGGGATTTGTTGTGATGCCACTGCGGCCAGTATTGAAAGAAGTGAATAGATTATTTGCCGTGAAATAACTGTCTGGGAAGTGCTGGCAGGCCGCCCCTTGGAAGTGTGTCACGGGGAGGGAACAGCTGAGATTTATGGCTCCCTTTAAAGGGAGTAAATGTGTCTCCTTCAGTGAAAGGAAACAACTAAAGTGGCGAGTTTCTTTCCTTTGGATACAATGATTACGTGCATCTATTTAAATATTGCCAACGTCGCACAGATTCCAATATGCATTAAAAGAAGGGTCCCACCAATTTCTTTTCTTAATTATTTACAGCGTGCAGGGAATTCCAGGTTAGATATACCCCGTCTCAGAAGATACTGGGTTCGTCCAGGAGACAGTGAAAGTTTATGTTCACTGTTACCAACAGCGGGTGGCTTGTACCATCTATGATTCGAGTGAGGGCGTGAAATGTATATATTCTTGTCCATTTATTGCAGGTAGTGCTATGATACTTTGTTTATGATGTCTGGTATTGAAGTCGCAAAGTGCTTGTCCATAGGTAGCAACGTTGTGTAAATACTGTCCTGTTATGTGTATTGATAAAAATCCTAATGAAATGAGCGTGTTTATTACACTGCCTATTTGGCAACGTTTAACTTAAGGAAGTGTTGTAACGCGACTTTCAAAGGATTGGGAGTGTAAATTGCCTATTTCAGTTCATCCTATTCTAGCAGACATATATAATAATTTGATACAATTTGAATATATCAATTCTCGGCAGGTAAACAGATTTACAGCGGGGTATGTCCATACTGATTAAATATGTGTGTGATTAATGTAAGTGTACAGTGAAATAATTCGAGAGGAAGCGCCCCTCTAAATCTGAGATAGTGTAAATAATCCAAGAGGGAACGCCTTCTTACGTTTGAATATTTGAACGTATAATGAAGTGTAGAAAAAGACTACCGAACATTTAAACGTCAAGATCACCCAAATTACTGTATGTAAGGTGTTTGTATGGCATATCCATGTAAATAATATGTGTTTCACTAGTAGAAGTAAAATTTGTTATACAAGATACTGTCTCTCTTCTCATTAGTACCGTAATGCAATAGTATTCCTCTCATAATTAACTTTTCCCCCCTACTATAGAGACTATTACCAAAGAACTTACCGCCCCATCGGACGGTCTACAGACCCGAAAATGCGATACCGACTCAGCTAGCGAATTATTCTAGTAGGGGAGGGTGAGGCTTCGACAACCGGGCTGAGTTCGAGGCTCACCGATGGTGCTCCATTCTAACGTCATATTTATGAACAATGGTAACTGGTTCATGTACTGATGTCTTGGAAAGGTACAATACTTCAACACATAAATGTTTCCCTTTTTGTTCTACTTTCCTTTTCAATAGTGAAAATCCACGGCCTGTTTCCAGTTATTCGACCGAGTCAGGAATGGAATGAATGAAGCCCCATCTAGCGGCGAGGATAGGAATTGTGCCGGCTGCTGAAGCCTGTCGCACTCCTCTGGGGCAATGATTAATGAATGACAGATGAAATGAAATGATACTGGAGAGTGTTGCTGGAATGAAATATGATAGGGAAAACCGGAGTACCCGGATAAAAACCTGTCCCACCTCTGCTTTGTCCAACACAAATCTCACATGGAATGACCGGGAACTGAACCACGGAACCCAGCGGTGAGAGGCCGGCGCGCTGCCGCCTGAACCACGGAGGCTCAATCCTTCTCAATAGTATAGATATTGAAACACAGAGCTGTATATAGAGCGTGCAGACCCATAGATGTGGTGTGCTTCTCCACCCCCCCCCCCTCCTTCCAATCTGCAGAGTCTTCTGAACGTGCCGGGCTGAGTAGCCTTCTGACCCCAACTTGGCAGGTTCGATACTGGCTCAGTCCGGTGGTATTTGAAGGTGCTCAAATACGTTAATCTCGTATCGGTAGATTTACTGGCACGTAAAAAGTCCTACTGGACTAAATTCCGGCACCTCGGCTTCTCTGAAAACCGTATAAGTAGTTAGTGGGACATACAGCAAATAACGTTATTATTATTATTATTATTATTATTATTATTATTATTATTATTATTATTATTATTATTATTATTATGAACGAAATAACAACACATTCCTTTTTAATTCAAAAATGCCTTAACGTTAATCATCATCAGTTTGTAACAAACAAAACCTAATGTTACCAAACTAAAGGTTATTTTTTGAAATGTGAATGCTAAAATTTTCACCAGAATTCTCTGAATAGTAAGTTCATGAGTACTTAACTGTGAATCAGTCCGCCTCTGTGGTATAGTGATTAGTGATTATAGTGATTGGTGTGATTAGCTGCCACCCCCGGAGGCCTGGGTTCGATTCCCAGCTCTTTCACGAAATTTGAAAAGTGGCACGAGGGCTGTAACGGGGTCTGCTCAGCTTCAGGAGGTCAATCGAGTAGAGGGTGTTCGATTCCCACCTCAGCCATCCCTGAAGTGGTTTTCCGTGGTTTCGCACTTCTCCTCCAGGCAAATGCTGGGGTGATATCTAACTTAAGGCCACGGCCGCTTCCTTCCCTCTTCCCTGTATTATCCTTCCAATATTCCTATCCCCACTATAATGGCCCCTGTTCAACTTAGCAGGCGCCTGGGCGAGGTACTGGTCCTTCTTCCCAGCTGTATCTCCCGAACCAATGTGTCACGCTCCAGGACACTGCCCTTGAGGCAGTAGAGATGAGATCCCTCACTGAGACCGAAGGGAAAACTGACCCTGGAAGGTAAACAAATTAAGAAATAAATGTGAATCAGTTTATCAATCAGTTCAGGTTTGTATGTTATTTGGTTAGGCTGTGTACTTATCTAGATATAATAATGATATAGAAGAAATAATAATTCGTTGTTGGTACAATGAGGAAACTAAGACGTATTGCATGTGTTGCTGACTGAAACTTTGCTATATACTGTACATAGCGTGATATACATTCAAAATCTTTTACTGGCGTGACCCCGATAGCCCGTCACAATGTGACCATGTTACGGGTTTATCGCCTTTAAAATCTCTACGAACTAAAAATACCGTCTAGTGACAAATAAAAGTCCGCGAGGAATTACAGTTGTTAAAAATAACATCCTTTCAGACCTGTATAGCTCGAGGGAGGCAGGTTGAAAAGATCGGGATCGAGCTCGATAGCTGTGGCCAGTATCCAGTATTCGGGAGATAGTGGGTTCGAACCCCACTGTCGGTAACCCTGAAGATGGTTTTCCGTGGTTTCCCATTTTCACACCACGCAAATGCTGGTGCTGTACCTTAATTAAGGGCACGGCCGCTTCCTTCCCACACGTAGCCCTTTCCTGTCCCATCGTCGCCATAAGACCTATCTGTGTCGGTACGACGCAAAGCAATTTGTAAAAAAAATGTTAAATTCCAAACACTAGCTAGAGTACATGTGGAAACTTAGACCTCACTTCTTGTTAGTTGATATTATTGGTGTTTCCTCCCACCAACTACATTTTTGGAGATGCCGAGGTACCGGAATTTTGTCCTGCTGGAGTGTTTTTCGTGTCGACGTATTTGAGTACATTCAAATACCACTGGACTTAGCCAATATTGAACCTGTCAAGTTGGGTTCAGACGGCCAGCGCTCTATCACCTGAGCTGCTCAGCCCAGCTTTCACATGAGTGGTCTTCAGTCACTTAGTATCGAAATTTCTGTATCAAGCAAAACTTCCGAGTGGGGGGTAATGGCCTTACCCAACCCTCCGACCCCTCCTTCCAAACGTCCATGATTATGCCTAATTCCGCATTTCATCAATAGGCTATGTTCGAAGTATATTTGATCATACTGACTCTAATACTTCTGCTCTCCAACAAAGCAGCCCTCAACAGACGACGACGACTACACTACTACCAGTATTACCACACAAGTTTTCATTCCGTCTCTGAAGGGAACGGCGGGCCTCCTACACTGTAACGTCGTCTCTCAGACCAGGGAGAAGGGGATGGCAGCCGTGGCCTATACTAGGAACTGTCCCGGGATTCGCCTTAGTGCAGGAGAATGGAAAACCACAGAAAACCATTCTCATGATAGCCCATGGTAGGGACCAGCCCGAATGCAGAGGTGTAGAGCCACGGTACAGCCGTGGCCACCGCTCCTCTGCGCGGTTGACCGATCGGAGTGCAGAGATGTCGGATCACGGACCTCTGGCCGTAGTTGTAATGCTGGTTGAGGTACGGAATGCACGATTTCTTGCACACGACCTTCTTTTTTGGCGATACTTTTATTCACTTTTCTCTTTAATAATTGGGCCGATGACCTTCGATGTTAGGCCCCTTTAAACAGCAAGCATCATCATCTTAAATAATTTTCATCTGGAGTTCGCGCGTACACTTCAACAATAATACAAGGTAGCAACTGGCGAACAAATGTCTAAGTGAGCACATCACTTCGGAGGGCGAGGCAGTTTTTATCCTCTCCCAAGCTCATGATGTTACCTCCCACAATGTTGCAAAAAAATTACACTACAAGCTTCAGAAAAGACTGCTAAATTCAGCGGTAGGCTATAACTATTTTCCATATAAACCAATCAAATTAATTATTAAGAATAACAACTTTAAGAAATTTAATCCGTAAAATCATGTATTGACATTATCAGTAAGCGGCCACGTTTTTGTTTCTTCAGCCAATAAATCGTAGCCTGTGAGAAAAATGTAGAAAATCGTGTAACTTACATTTTTTAAAAATCTAAAACATGTTTCCGTAGTTCTTTTGGTTTTCTTGGAAAATGGCCGGAAAGCGGCCATATAAATGTCGCTAGCTGAGGTCGTTCGGGTCGCGCGCGGTAAGCATTAATCTGCATAAGTTTTTTAAACATATGTGTATTTGTTTACGGTTTACAATATATCTTTAAAGACTCGAATACTATAAATTGGACTGCGTAATATAGAAAAGAGAACTACTTTAAAGAATACGTGGACGTGGAGGCTGGAGCGGATCGGCTTCGATGGCAGCACTTGACGATCAGCGTTGTCAATCCGTGCTCAGGGGTAAAACTCTCGACCATCCGTCGCTTCGCTGTTCCCATATTGACAACAGCACAGTTTTCTTCACCCGCCTAATTCAATGGGCGCAGGTTTAGAAACACACTGTTTCTGTCTATAACAGATCCTCTCAATGTGAAGAAAACGAAATCTGGTGGATATGTTAAACGTAATATTTACAATTTGATTTCTCAGTGATTAACCATAATGTGTTACACCGTACGTTGTGGAGTACTATCAGCAGAGAGTATGACATACTCTAAGCTCATCAGACACATATCTCTGAAGGATGAACTAGTCGACTCCTTTCGGAAGAAACTTTTATTAGGAGCACCTAAATCGTGAAAGCCACACACCACTGCTGTCGCATTAGATCAATCAATCAATCAATCAATCAATCAATCAATCAATCAATCAATCAATCAATCAATCAATCAATCAATCAATCAATCAATCAATCAATCAATCA
Source organism: Anabrus simplex (assembly GCF_040414725.1). NCBI lineage: Eukaryota > Metazoa > Arthropoda > Insecta > Orthoptera > Tettigoniidae > Anabrus > Anabrus simplex. The sequence goes on along the minus strand of NC_090267.1, from coordinate 78,104,799 downwards.
ATCAATCAATCAATCAATCAATCAATCAATCAATCAATCAATCAATCAATCAATCAATCAATCAATCAATCAATCAATCAATCAATCAATCAATCAATCAATCAATCATTACTGAGCTGCATTTAGGGCAGTCGCCCAGGTGGCAGATTCCCTATCTGCTGTTCTCCTAGCCTTTTCTTAAATGATTGCAAAGAAATTGGAAATTTATTGAACATCACCCTTGGTAAGTTATTCCAATCCCTAACTCCCCTTCCTATAAACGAATATTTGCCACAATTTTTCCTCTTGAATCCCAACTTTATCTTCATATTGTGATCTTTCCAACCTTTAAAGACACCACTCAAACTTATTCGTCTACTAATTTCATTCCACGCCATTACTCCACGAACAGCTCGGAACATACTACTTAGTCCAGCAGCTCGTCTCCTTTCTCCCAAGTCTTCCCAGCACAAACTCTGCAACATTTTTGTAACGTTGCTCTTTTATCGGAAGTCACCGAGAACAAATCGAGCTGCTTTTCTTTGGATTTTATCCAGTTCTTGAATCAAGTAATCCTGGTGAGGGTCCCATACACTGGAACCATACTCTAGGTGGGAACTAACCAGAGACCTATATGTCCTTTCCTTTACATCCTTACTACAATCCCTCATAACCTTTATTTACAATGCTATTTATGTGATTACCCCAATGAAGATCTTTCCTTATATTAAAACCTTGATAATTACAATGATCCCCATAAGGAACTTTCACCCCATCAACGTGGTAATCAAAACTGAGAGGACCTTCTCCTATTTGTGAAACTCATAACCTAACTTATCCCAACTAAACTTATCTAGTTTTGAACCACAGATTCTGGTTTGTCCCGTCTCCGGTTACAACTTTAAATCAGACGTGAAATTCCCGGTAATATCCAGACTTTTTGAAATGTGAGATCTAGTTGATAAATGTTTAAAAAAATGTTTATCACCAGAATGTTTGGTAACATCAAACGCACCGAGCGAGTTAGCCGTGCGGTTAGGATCGTGCAGCTGTGAGCTTGCATTCGGGAGATAGTGAGTTCGAGTTGATAGTCCTGAAGGTGGTTTTTGTGGTTTCCCATTTTTCACACCAGGCAAATGCTGGGGCTGTACCTCAAGTGAGACTGCGGCCACTACCTTCCCAATCCTAGCAATTTTCTATCCTTTCTTCGTCGGAAACCTTCGATGTGTTCCTGCAACGTTAAACAAGTAGGGAAAAAAAAAGACATCAAACGAAAGTGATCTCATGCTCTGGTTCTCCGGAGCAACTTGAGGACGGTTCAGGAAACAATACACCTTACACTGGCAGCAGACACCATGATTAGCGGATTTATTTCTAGGAAACACCCCCGCCCTGGCTGCAACACCGCTTCTTAGATTAATTATATCCTGTACAAGAAATCTATCCGTCGTCACTGATCTGTCACCCAGGTTCCCTATCAGTTGTTTACCTAGTCTTTTCTTAAATGATTTCAAAGAAGTTGGAAATGTATCAAACATAAATTATCAAACCCCTAATTCGTCTTCCTATAAAGAAATGAAAATTAAAATCCACAGCCTGTTTCCAGTCATTCGACCCGGTCAGGAATGGAATGAATGAAGCCCCATCTGGCGGCAAGGATAGGAATTGTGCCAGCTGCCGAGGCCTGTCCCACTCTTCTGGGGCAATGATTAATGAATGACAGATGAAATGAAATTATATTGGAGAGTGTTGCTGGAATGGATTATGACGGGGAAAACCGGAGTACCCGGAGAAAAACCTGTCCCGCCTCCGCTTTGTCCAGCACAAATCTTGCATGGAGTGAGCGTGATTTGAACCACGGAATACAGCGGCGAGAGGCCGGCGCGCTGCCGCCTGAGCCACGGAGGCTCTTCCTATAAATACATATTCGCCCCAATTTGTTTGCTTGAATTCCATTTCATGTTTATATTATGATACTTGCTACCTTTAAATGATCTACTGAAGCGTAGCGTCATTCCACGCCATCTCTCCACTGACAGCTCAGAACATCCTGCTTACACGAGCAGCTCGTCTCCTTCTCACAAGTCTTCCCAGCCCGAAGTTTGCAGCAGTTTTGTAACATCACTTTCTTGTCGAAATTCACCCAATTCACCCAGAACGAATCGTGCTACTTTCCTTATGCCTGTTGCTCACGGTAAAATTTTCCTTCAAATTGACTGTACAATAATTTAATTTTATAAAATTTCTGCTGCTCACGGTCAAATTCAAGTTTTATAAAATCTTTCATAAAACTTTTCATAAAATAGGACATGTTATATTCTGTAAAATTAATTTTGCGAAACGAACCAATTAGCGAAGCTGACATGACGATGATGCTTGCGCTACGACGTGAGAAGATTGTGAAGCTCGTTTGTAAACATAAACACACACTTCTAAAATGGTAGGATCTGGGTGGACTACAGAAGCTGCTAGTGTTTGTATGAGGTTAAAACGTCAATGTATCACAACAGAAATGCAAGAAGGGAGGAAGTAAATCGCCAAATTTCTGTCAGAAGTTCAACCGAACACAAGTAAGGCTGGTGTAAAGGCGTACAGGGCTGAAGTGGTAACAGAAATAGGTTTCAGACCCACTCGTGATATGGCAAATTAAAGATGATCGAGTGGGTAACGGGTTACTTAGTAGAGCTTTTCACCGATTATGACAGGAATATAATTGTATTCAATTTGTTGTATTTAAATGTCTCAATATACCACTCTATATATTAAGAAAATGCAGAATCAGAAGGGCAACAGAGCTGTACACCACAGCTATAGCAAAACATTAGAATTATTTTTCTGTGTTGATCAGTTATTTAAAACAGCTTTGTCAGTTGCAGGTGGTTTCTATATATAAATAAAGTTGTAGGGGTTCGCTGTGTGTAATTTCGTTTATTTTGCCAGTTTTTTTAAATATGTGTCCGTTTTAGGTCGGTTCGAGACCGTATCAGAGATCTGTGTCTGTTTTGTCCGTCTGTGCGTCTGTTCCAGCATCACGGCGAAACGACCAAGCTTCACTTTTAGAGTATACTCATCTAGGAGTAAGTATAGATATGCATATGATTTCAAAATCACACAATAAACTGGGGTTTATAGGAAGACTAGAACAGGGTTTTTTCAATTTTCTCTTATACTATTGATTTTCTGTAAACTTCGTAGACTATAGGCTATGTGAAACGTCCCCTCATTTAAAACGACTTTTGTCAAATATATAACTTCCCTTACTCCTCAAATGACGGAGAAAATTACTACTTTCTGCCGGTTTCGTGCTCCGCAGTGAGTGGCCGACAGGTTACCGTGGCAACGTCTCTGGCTGCTTGCCAGCAGGGGAGTAATGTGATGCCGATTTCGTCGTCATTCCTGTAAACTCGTGGTTGTTCGTTGGGTAGAAGGCAAGAGAGACGCCAAGCTGCCATTCTGCGGTGTATTTCTCTCTTTATAATGAAAACTCCCCATCTCCATTACGAATGGCATTAGGCAAGTGAGGCTGCCCAACTTCGCACCGCATATCGTTAGCAACGTGCCGTGGTTTTATCTCGGATAACGCTAAGAGACATTAAATTTAATATAATCTTTCTCACTGCGTGTACAGTAATTTACGTAGAAATCCATATAAAATGTAGAATACCGTAGCGAAAGCACAGGTGCATTTGCTAGTCAATTAAAAATTTGTTTTTAATAATAATTAATAATAATGTTATTTGTTTTACGTCCCACTAACTACTCTTTTACGGTTTTCGGAGACGCCGAGGTGCGGGAATTTAGTCCCGCAGGAGTTCTTTTACGTGCCAGTAAAGCTACCGACACGAGGCTGACGTATTTGAGCACCTTCAAATACCACCGGTCTGAGCCAGATCGAACCTGCCAAGTTGGGGTCAGAAGGCCAGCGCCTCAACCGTCTGAGCCACTCAGCCCGGCAAATTTGTTTTTTCTATGTTATGCTTTAGACTATATCAATTTAAAATGAACGTACAATTCTGTTACACTGTATTCATTTTTATTTTACTGTTAACTCTATCCAGGTGCGATTTTTACTTTCATGTTAATACACCTTTTGATGAATGAAACATTTCTGTCTTTCTTCATAACACTAAAAAAGCTCATTCAAAAATGTATAAACGCTAAAACGTGTTAAATTTTAGACTTCAAAATGCAATAATACACTGACTGACAGAGCAAATGCAACACCAAGAAGGAGTGGTTCGAAAGGGATGAAAGTTGGGGAAAAAACAGAGATGGCACGGACGAATAATTGATGTTTATTTCAAACCGATATGCAGGTTACACAATGCGCACGGCATCGACTCAGTAGGATGTAGGACCACCGCGAGCGGCGATGCACGCAGAAACACGTCGAGGTACAGAGTCAATAAGAGTGCGGATGGTGTCCTGAGGGATGGTTCTCCATTCTCTGTCAACCATTTGCCACAGTTGGTCGTCCGTACGAGGCTGGGGCAGAGTTTGCAAACGGCGTCCAATGAGATCCCACACGTGTTCGATTGGTGAGAGATCCGGAGAGTACGCTGGCCACGGAAGCATCTGTACACCTCGTAGAGCCTGTTGGGAGATGCGAGCAGTGTGTGGGCGGGCATTATCCTGCTGAAACAGAGCATTGGGCAGCCCCTGAAAGTACGGGAGTGCCACCGGCCGCAGCACATGCTGCACATAGCGGTGGGCATTTAACGTGCCTTGAATACGCACTAGAGGTGACGTGGAATCATACGCAATAATGCCCCAAACCATGATGCCGCGTTGTCTAGCGGTAGGGCGCTCCACAGTTACTGCCGGATTTGACCTTTCTCCACGCCGACGCCACACTCGTCTGCGGTGACTATCACTGACAGAACAGAAGCGTGACTCATCGGAGAACACGACGTTCCGCCATTCCCTCATCCAAGTCGCTCTAGCCCGGCACCATGCCAGGCGTGCACGTCTATGCTGTGGAGTCAATGGTAGTCTTCTGAGCGGCCGCCGGGAGTGCAGGCCTCCTTCAAACAATCGACGGGAAATTGTTCTGGTCGATATTGGAACAGCCAGGGTGTCTTGCACATGCTGAAGAATGGCGGTTGACGTGGCGTGCGGGGCTGCCACCGCTTGGCGGCGGATGCGCCGATCCTCGCATGCTGACGTCACTCGGGCTGCGCCTGGACCCCTCGCACGTGCCACATGTTCCTGCGCCAACCATCTTCGCCACAGGCGCTGCACCGTGGACACATCCCTATGGGTATCGGCTGCGATTTGACGAAGCGACCAACCTGCCCTTCTCAGCCCGATCACCATACCCCTCGTAAAGTCGTCTGTCTGCTGGAAATGCCTCCGTTGACGGCGGCCTGGCATTCGTAGCTATACACGTGTCCTGTGGCACACGACAACACGTTCTACAATGACTGTCGGCTGAGAAATCACGGTACGAAGTGGGCCATTCGCCAATGCCGTGTCCCATTTATCGTTCGCTACGTGCGCAGCACAGCGGCGCATTTCACATCATGTGCATACCTCAGTGACGTCAGTCTACCCTGCAATTGGCATAAAGTTCTGACCACTCCTTCTTGGTGTTGCATTTGCTCTGTCAGTCAGTGTATTACCAACCCTACATATAATCTTTTCTGTAGATCTTTAATGGTTGTAGGGCTACCAGAAAAAGAATTGAACAAAAGTGACGTTGTTAATTACTTTCATGTTCTTGTGATGGTGACTATTGTTTTAAGAGGAAGTACAACTAGGCAACCATCCTCAACATAACACTAATCAGAGAGAAAAAATGGAAGGGAACCGACACGTCGAAAAATTAAGGTATCGGCCAAAGAAAGACAAAGGCCACGAAGGGTGTGAAAAACGAAAGACTCCATAGACCTTGGGAACGTAATATCGTCGAGGTCGAAAGTGACCGAGAGTTGATCAATGGAGGTCGGATAGGATAGATGGAAGTGAGGAGCCTGGCACAAAAAGTGAAAAACAATGCCAGGAAATAAAAGGGCCTCGTGGTCGCCAACCAACGCTCGTAATTTAAGAACCCCTAGGGATTTCATGTTCTTGTGTAACAATAAGATTATCAGGTTCTTACCGAAAGGAATGGATTAATTTACGGCTACTGATTGGTCATTGAAATTAAACGTAATAAGCGAGAACTCAAGCCTGTACATCATATGTTAAACGTAATAAGCGAGAACTCAAGCCTGTACATCATATGTTAAACGTAATAAGCGAGAACTCAAGCCTGTACATAATATGTTAAACGTAATAAGCGAGAACTCAAGCCTGTACATAATATGTTAAACGTAATAAGCGAGAACTCAAGCCTGTACATAATATGTTAAACGTAATAAGCGAGAACTCAAGCCTGTACATCATATGTTAAAATTACATGAAATTGAACAGGTTATGACTGCTTTTGATATAAGGTGAGAGGGAAACATGTTATGTAGCTATTTAACCTCCTGAGACCCAGAACATTTCTCTTTTGGTCAAATGTCCTAAAAGTGTATACTTCTTTAACGGTGTCTTGGTTGGAGACAGTGAAGTGAGAAGCACATCACACCAAGGTAAATGAATTCCTAAAAAAATGGAGCACCAACAAAAGGTCAATTTTTATTTATTTTATTTTTAAAATATTTCTTTTACATGATATTCCATTTTTAAACAGTGTTCTTTTAAACGGACGCCAGGCCTCAGGAGGTTTTTTGTTTTTGCTAGTTGTTTTACGTCGCACCGACACAGATAGGTCTTACGGCGACGATGGGACAGGAAAGGGCTAGGAGTGGGAAGGAAGCGGCCGTGGCCTTAATTAAGGTACAGCCCCAGCATTTGCCTGGTGTGAAAATGGGAAACCACGGAAAACCATTTTCAGGGCTGTCGACAGTGGGGTTCGAACCTACTATCTCCCGAATACTGGATACTGGCCGCACTTAAGCGACTGCAGCTATCGAGCTCCGTCAGGAGGTTTTAAGGGAGTATTTAGATTTTATGGGACATGCATATGGATTGGCCTGGATACGGCTTGTAAACTGTGTCATGACTTGTTTCTAAGGAAACGTACACACTTATTATTGCCACAAGAAAACGTATTAATGTATGAGGAAATGGCAGCTTGTAATACATACGATACATAATAATCTCTGTTCATTGAGCGTGATGCACCATCTACAGGACTGAGGTAGTAACACTACACAATATTTGATATCTTTATAGGAATATGTGTCTAGAATAGAACGCGAGGGCAGGAGTTTCACAGCCCAATTCAACAATCCTCCGTTGGGAAACAATATAATATACGAAAGAAACTCTTGTTACTTTTTTTCTTACGACCATATTCCTTGAGGTAACGTAATTTTAAGATCTGGTAGTAGGAGATAATGAGATTGGGAGAAGCCTTCATTCTGCTGTATAGTCACAACATTCGATGCACAGTCAACGCCAGGACACGACAGAAATATACTATTGTTGAACAGGTCGTTTACTGTGCAGTCCGCATTCAGTTAATATAAGAAGGGTAAGAAAGGTTTTCGCTATTCCCCGTTCACCTAGCACGCGTCCGTAAGGATTCCGGGGGCAATCAAGCGTGCTGATTCTCTGGATGTTTGCCACGGGTGATGGCGGGGAGGGGCCATCACTACGGGGAAGCCTGCTGCGATCGCAGCTGGTACTCCCCCACTGTACTTGTTAATATCGTCAGGGTGACAGCCGAACTGGACACGAGGTCACTGATCCTCAGAACAGGGTTTTTCTCTGTTTGGGGATTCAGTCCCGAGTGTCGGGAACGACTGAAACTTCGAGGATATTATCAAATCTGTGGGATGAGGTGCGCGTCCGAAAGGATTCCGGGGGCGACAAAGCGCATCGACTGACTGGATGGTCGCCACGGGTGATGGCGGGGAGGGGCCATCACTTCTACGAAAGCTTCCTGCGTTAGGTCAAGGAAGCAAGACACCCTCATCGTATTTGGTGGAGTGACAGCCGAACTCAAGACGAGGTCAAGGACTGTTGATCTGTTTTGAGGATCAGTCTGCGACCGAGTCACGGGGACGACTCAAGCCTTGGAGGCATCGGCAAATAAGTATTGGAGACGGTGCGCATCCGAAAGGAGACAAAGCGCACCTTCCTCCCCCTCCACTCTATGAATGGTAGCCACCATTGCAACTTGCTGCATTAGGCCTTGGTTGATTGGTTATGTCCTCATAACCAACTTCCTTTGGCTGCGAGACCGCTGGTGTCTTCCAGCTTCCTCCTAACTTTCAAATTGGCGTTCGATAACATTCTGGGGGCAAATATATATATATATAAAATAAGAGTTTTGTCTGTACATTGCTCAGAATTTGAAAATAATGGTATTTCTGTATCGGTCATGTCCATAGTAACAAGAAAATGCACTTTTTACTTTTCCGTAATTTCTGTCTGCCTGTCTGTCTGTCTGTCTGTCTGTCTGTCTGTCTGTCTGTCTGTCTGTCTGTCTGTCTGTCTGTCTGTCTGTCTGTCTGTCTGTCTGTCTGTCTGTACACGCATCACGAGAAAACGGTTGAAGAGAATTTAATGAAAATCGGTATGTGAAGTCGGGGGATGAGCCTCTACAATCTAGGCTATAAATCATTTTACTCACGCTGAGTGGAATGGTAGTTTAGGGGAAGGCCTAAAATTGAATTCACAACTATTTATGTTATTAGTGGTCTAATGAAAATCGGTATGTGAAGTCGGAGGATGAGCCGCTACAATCTAGGCTATAAATCATTTTACCCACGCTGAGTGAAATGGTAGTTTAGGGGAAGGCCTAAAAACTATTTATGTTATTAGTGGTCGTATTTTAAAGAAAATGGGTATGCAAAGTTGGAGAATAAATTGCTACAATCTAGGCTGTCAATAATTGTATTCACGCTGAGAAAAATGGTAGTTTAGGGGAAGGCCAAAAATTTAATTCTCAAATATTGTTGTTATTAGTAGTCCTATCTTGATAAAAATCGGTATGCAAAGTCAGGAAATAAGTCGCTATAGTCTAGGCTGTAAATTATTTTATTCACGCTGAGTGAAATGGTAGCTTAGGGGAAGGCCTAAAATGTAATTATCAAATATTTCTTATTAGAAGTGTAGTCGATGAATGCTAGATAACTAAGGTTATATATTATTAAATTTCCTATTATTCATGTCTTATACATTGTTACCGTACTGGCTATGATCACCAAGATATTCATGAATTTGAATTTTTGTTACTAAGTCCATATCAGCGCAGAGTAACGAGAAAATGGGTAAACAGTATTTAATGAAAATCGGTACCGTATGTAAAGTCGGAGAATAAGAAACTACAGTTTACGGTATAAAATATTTTATAAATCACAGAGTCGAAAGAAAACTAAATGTGTAGGCCTACAATATAGAAAGCTCATAACACTGATCAACAATGACATTACATTGACCATTGTTTGTCGTGATGTGCTTTGTGTCTTCTGTTGCCCCTCATCTCCGGTAGATAGGATTACTGTTGCGTACAGAGTACTTTTTATTTGATTTCCGTCGCACTGACATAGATAGGTTTTATGGCGACGATGGGATAGGAAAGGGCTAGGAGTGACTTAGGCCTTAATTAAGGTACAGGCCCAACATTTGACTGGTGTGAAAGTGGGAAACCACGGAATATCATCTTCAGCACTGCCGACAATGGGGTTCGAATCCACTATCTCTCGGATGCAAGCTCACCGCTAACCACACGGTCAACTCGCCCAGTCGGACAGAGTGTAACAGCCTGCCTGAATATTGATGGGAAGTAGCTGGTGAGTTAGATAACTTTCTTCTTTAGTATGCCATTCCCCTGGTTTATAAATTTTCTGATACTACTGGTACGTAACACACTGGATCATCATAGACTTTCCATTTGATCGAGTATTTTATATGATAGCATTGCTTTTAATCGCTACATTCATACTTACGTTGTTTTTTTCTTTTGTTTTTTTTGCTATTTGCTTTACGTCGCACTGACACAGATAGGTCTTATGGCGACGATGGGATAGGAAAGGCCTAGGAGGTGGAAGGAAGCGGCCGTGGCCTTAATTATGGTACAGCCCCGGCATTTGCCTGGTGTGAAAATGGGAAACCACGGAAAACTATCTTCAAGGCTGCCGACAGTGGGACTCGAACCCACGATCTTCCGATTACTGGGTACTGGCCGCACTTAAGCGACTGCAGCTATCGAGCTTGGTACTTACGTTTTTGTAATGACCTATGTTGATTTCAGTTAGGAAAACCACAAAGTCAGTCTTTCTGAGAATCCCGTAGCGAAGCACGGGTACATCAGCTAGTATATATATATATCTGAATCTCTAGACCATCTCTATACTGTAGGTAAGGACGTGGATCACCTTCACAATGAAGACAGATTCAGAGTACCTTTGTTTGATAGCTTCCAGGTAGATCTGCTGAAAGATGTTGTGTAAAATGTTTGTTCAATGCTTTTCTCTCTCTAGTTGTTGTTGTTGCTGCTTTTCGTGGATTTATCACATACTACATATACGACAGATGGGCCTAAGAGAAGTTCTACCGACCATCTGACAAGAGAGAAGAAACGTGCAGTGAATCAACAAAATGTCGCATGTTCAGTTGCTGTGAAGAGCTTCAATTGTAAATTTTGGCATCAATGGATGGTCATAAAATCTATGTATGGATAATTTTGTCTATCCCTATGATATTCAGTAAATAAAATTCAGCATCACAGTTCTTAACTGCAGTATTCTTTAATATTCAAATATAGAAGGCTAAATATATTTACACTATGGGTTATAAAATACACACAACCATAGCGTTAGCAGGAGATTTATGATAATATCCACCTCCCATAAGCTCGGAAACCATAGATCCGCGAGAGGGTATTGATTATTTTAATCTTAATTCGATACATGCAGTTTACAAAATTGATTATAGCATAACTGAAAAACGTGCAGTAAAATAACAAATAAAGTATAAGGAGTCAGGAAAATATCATGAATCAAAATTTAACATTTGTAAGTGATTAGAAATTGGACAGAGAAAGAATGGCCTGAAGAGTGCGTTAGAAACATTATTATAAGAAATGAAACTTCTCGGACATGCTATCGAGGTTCATCAGATACGCCGGAAACATGACCCCCCCCCCCAAGAGGTCACCACAGTAGTCATTCTCAGTCCCTCCATATCATTACCGACGCCTGAAATTAATATTAATATTGACTATCGAAAGAAAAACATGCAGACGAATAGAACAACCATAAATTAACTATATGCTATAACTATAATCTACGTACCTACCTGCTCTAGACTTCAACGGAGTTATATTTTCTACCATGCATCATGTTGTATGTCCGGCGCTCCCTTCTCGCTCCGCCAGCCAGCTACACGCGCGCCAGTGTGTCATTCTTCTAGCTTCGACGCGCAGCCCTCAGTGCGCGTGCCTGAACCATCGTGTGTGTAATATAAAGAGGAACTCACAGCCTGTCCTGATGCCCACTTGCCCCGGTGTCCAGCTCCAGAATACACCCTACGTCGAGCACGGAGGCTACTCCTCTTGAAAATGTGCTTCGGCCAGGTGGACTGAATTTCTGGCAGTACGAGGTCTCACCTCTGGTCACCGTTCCTCTTCCGCTGCCCATATCCAGTCATACTATTACATACCGTCATATTTCCTTAATTAATGCAAGCTCCCTTAGTTTCGCTAAGTAAGAATTCTTCCAACATTGAACTTGCTTTTATGAACTCAGCAAGGAAGGACTTTCCAAAACATTTATGTCAGTACTTCTGATAGTTTTCGACTATCGACTTTTCATATCAAGGACTATCTTTTCGAGATAGAAGTGGATGTAAATACTGTAAACTTGTATATAGTGTACAGAAGATAGACTCTTTCTCAAGATTCCTAATTCATTTTGCTTCAAGTTAAATTTCAGTTTTATTTGTGTAAATAGTGTATTTTGCATTTGAAGCGAATAATAAAGTTGTGTTTTGTAAATCTCAACCTTGGTTACAACACAACTCTATGGCGACGAGGTAAAAAAAAAAGTACGCAACAAACACTCCACTTCATCGGCCCCAGTCAACCAACTCTGTGGCGACAGGATAATAACTTGCAATTCATCCACTCCTTCACAACGAGGTACAGCAAACTCAGTGCCCTCATACACTTAGACATTGGCGACGAAGTCAATCAGTGCTCAGTGTGTCGCCCACTCAACAGACATTCCACAGCTCTCTGTCGTGCGCTCCACCTGTGTGGCACGCTCCAGCGTGTTTGCTTGCTCTCTCTCTCACTCCCAGCATATACCGGTCAAGGTCGCGCCTACAACCAGTTCTGACACACAGCTATCCTTGCTCTTTATTGCACGCATCTCGCAATGGCTACAGCTGAGCAACTCGCTACGGTATTCCAAGCCTTACAGCAGCAACAACAACAGTTTATGCAACAACAACAGGCAGCATTAATTCAGGCTATTCAAGCTATTTCTGTCTCTACACAGCCATCAGCTATTCCTCCGTTCTCTGCTTTTGATCCGGCTAAGGAAGAATAGTCAGTTTATTTAGCCCGCTTACAACAGCATTTCATCTGCCATTCTGTCACAGATGATCAACGCCGCCGCGCACTATTTCTTAGTTCGGTTGGCAATGCTACGTGTGAATTACTACGTAAATTAGGTCCAGAAGAAAACCTTTCTGAGGTACCATTCGCACAGCTCCTGGCCCATCTCACTGAACATTATGCCAAAGCTCCTCACATAGTGGCTGCTCGCTATAAATTTTTTCAGAGCAGAAAGCGACCCCATCAGACACATACTGAATGGATAACTGAATTGCGTGGTCTAGCTAAACCCTGCCAGTTCATATGCTCCAAGGACGGTTGTGGTTCACCCTACACTGATTCTCTCATTCGGGACATGGTAATTTTACATACTCCTGAGGACAAGATACGTTTTGACGCTGTCAAGCAGAGTAACCCTTCTTTAGAAGACGTCCAGCGTATTGCTACGGTTTATGAGCTTACTACCAAGACTGCCGCAGCCATAGCTTCTCCACACGAAGTTGCTCAAGTCTCGACTCAGGCCCGCAAATCCTCTGCTACAGTGAACCGTCCAGATAAGGCGCTCTCTACCAAGCATTCCCGCCAGGTTCCCTCTCGTAATGCTACGAGGAAGCCCAATTCTAAAAGCACCTCGAAACTCCTGCCTTCCTGCCGAGGCTGTTTCAAGCATCATGAACGTCGTGACTGTCGTTTTTTCAAAGCCACTTGTGAACGATGTAATAAACTTGGACACATTAAGACTGTATGTCGGAGTTCGCTCCGCCCTGCTAAGACTCCTGCAGCACGCCCGAAGCATATACAGCCCCGCCAAGACATGGAAGTTGATCAGATCAATCTTATTCTTCCCACAAGGAATTCTCACAAGATCATCGTTCCTCTCTCATTCTCTACTTGTTCCGTCCTCTTAGAAAATTTATACAGAGCGCGCTCTTGTCCGCGTCTCTATTGAGTGTCCAGAATGCATCTGGTTTCCGGCAAGAAAAAGAGACAGGCTCGAACTAGACAACATGTCGGCGAGACATGCATTCACGGCCACATGGCCTCCAACTTAATCAATAGCCATCCAGGCATTTCAGTTTATTGTTTAACGTGTAAATAGTTTCTATGTATTTTGTTAATCATGTACAATTGTAATAAAAGTTTCATTACGTGTAATATTGGTGAATGACTTGGCCCTATGGTCTTATCACGTGCTTAACCAAACTACAGTCCACTACCAGAATAATCATCGCTGTTTAGTAATACAACATGTGTGCTACAGCATTCAATTCGTCATCAAACATTTTGGTCCATTTCCGGGCCCGATATTACACGGCAAAAGTGAAACGCGTGTGAAATATCCGCAGGATTGGAAACATACAATGCAACGTGGGACTCTTCAGTTTACAAGGTCAGATTCCCTTTAATTACCTTTTCCTTGCATTATTTACATTTGTGTGAGCCAGTGCTTTACGATGGACGAGAACGAAATCGCAAAGCTGATCAAGCAACGGGGTTATCTGAAAGGTAGAATCACAAAAATCAAAACTTTCGTCGAAAAGTACGACACTACTCAAAACCTAGCAGACATTAAGGTTAGATATGATGCACTTATTGATTTAGAAAGCAAATACGATTTAGTTCAATCGCAGCTTGAGGTGGAGGATAGTAAACGAGATCATGGGGTAGATAGAGATGAAGTAGATGACATTGTGTACAGTTTGAAGGCAAAAATGCAGGTATTATTGTCGCCAGACCAACACGAAAATGCCGGTAGTATCAGAAGTAACACTTCCAATTCGTCGCATGAAAATATCAACATCAAATTACCCGCGATTAAACTACCCATGTTTAGTGGTAACTATGAAGATTGGATGTCGTTTGAAGATAATTTCAAACTATTGGTGCATGAAAATTCCAGTCTAGCAACCATTCAGAAATTTCACTATTTACTAGGAGCAGTTCAAGGTTCAGCTAAAGCATTAATTCAGAACCTTCCAACTACTGAAACAAACTATACGGTAGCTTGGAACCTATTATGTGATCGGTTTCAAAACAAGAGACTGATAGCAGCAAAGCATGTTAGAGAAATCTTAAACATTGCAACAGTGGAGAATGAAACCGCTGAAGACCTCAGGCAGTTCATCGGCACATTCTCAAGCAACTTACAAGCACTTAAAGCATTGAAATTAGATACTCCTCTCGAAGAAGTAATATTATCACAACATATTGTTGATCATCTTGATTATGAAACCAGGAGGGGCTGGGAACTAGAAGCAAACGCCGACAAAAATTCCTCCCTCAAACAATTAACATCTTACATTGAACATCGCTGCCAAGTCCTTGAAAGCATGCAAACATCTGTCAGTCAAGGCAAGGTGCGCGGTAGTAAAGAAAGCTCACACAAGAAAAAACCGTCGTCCTATACACATGTTGCATGCATTAACAATCAGTGCTCTTATTGTAAACAAGGTCATACACCAGGACTTTTTGCATGTGAAGCATTTCTCAAGTTAACAGTGTCAAATCGCATTCAATATGCTCGTGACAACAAACTCTGTTTAAATTGTCTTAGAGCATCACATAAAACGTCAGAGTGTACATCCAGTCACTGTCGCAAATGCAACAAGGCCCACAACACATTACTCCATCTTGAAAATCCCAAGTCTAGTACAACTAACGAAACTACTTCGAACAACAAGGTGGTATTTGCCAGCGTTCACACAACCACCAAGAATGAACATCCATGTACTCGAAACAAACCATATGTGTTGTTATCCACAGTTATTGTCAAAATCAAGGATCACAGTGGTAAATTTCGCAAGGTTCGAGGACTCTTGGACAGCGGCAGTCAGACTCATCTCATTACTACAGACACTGTCAGCAGACTAAATTTAAAATGTAAAGAAGACACCACTTCTATTGTAGGCATTAACAATTCTTCATCAACTCTGAAACACAGTGTGGATATTCACCTCCAGTCCACAACATCAGATTTTAACACTAACATAAATTGTTTAGTGGTTCCTGCCATCACAGGAGAAATGCCTTCCATGGAGTTAGACTACAAATCGTGGAACCTACCTAATGACATCACACTAGCAGATCCTAAATTCTACAGTCCAGGCAAGGTAGATTTAATCATTGGTGCAGAGATGTTCTTTAACATTTTAAAGACAGATGGGAAAAAACGTGCAGGTGATTACCCGGTATTGCAGGACACTCATCTGGGTTGGATAATTTCTGGTAAATGCCCTCAGTCAAACAGCCATCCTGCATGCAACACAGTCACTTCTCTCTTTGTCAAAAAGGAAGATCAACTCGACACGCAACTTCGTAAATTTTGGGAAATAGAAGAATTGCACACTAAACCCAAAACTCAGGATGAACAACAGTGTTTACAGCTTTTCAAGGAAAACACCACACGCACTCCTGAAGGAAGATTCGTTGTCAGGTTACCTCGTAAGGAAACTCGATCACCCTTGGGCAATTCTCGTGATATGGCAACACAGCGATTTCAACAACTGGAAGCAAAATTCAAGAAAAATCCAGTATTGCATGAACAGTATGCAAACTTCATGTCCGAGTATGAACAGTTATCTCACATGAGGGAGGTAGGCCTACATGCAACAAATGATTCTGAACATTATTACTTGCCACACCACGCAGTATTTAAACAAAGCACAACTACATCAGTCAGAGTAGTTTTTGACGCATCAGCCAAAACTACTACTGGAGTGTCGCTTAATGATACATTGTTAGTAGGGCCTACTATACAACAAGACCTTTATTCCATTGTGTTGAGATTCAGGACACACAACATTGCATTTACGGGAGACATCACGAAAATGTACAGACAAGTTCGGGTTCATGAAAATGACACGCAGTTGCAAAGAATTATTTGGAGGGAATCGCCACAAACAGCTATCAAGACTTACGAACTATTGACTGTCACGTATGGTACAGCTTCAGCTCCATATTTGGCAACACAGTGCCTCAAACAATTGGCAGAAGATGAAGCAACTTCATTTCCACTGGCATCAACGGTTTTACAAAGGGATTTTTATGTTGACGATGCCCTGTGTGGTGCGTCCAACATCGCTGAAGCATTAAAATTGCAAAGTGAACTCATAGCCTTACTCAATAAAGGTGATTTTCCCATCAGGAAATGGTGCTCAAATCATCAAGCTATACTTGCCGCTGTTCCACCTGAAGACAGAGAAATTAATTTACCTTTCCAGTTTGATAATGATGACACCATACAAGCTTTAGGATTATCATGGCATCCTACGTCAGACAAATTCCTAGTGGCAAACAGAATCAAACACATTCCATGGAACAGTAACATTACTAAACGCACCACTACGTCAGTTGTAGCATCTATATTTGACCCATTAGGATTGATCAGCCCATTAGTGATACTATACAAGATATTTTTGCAGGACTTATGGTTACATCATCTTCACTGGGACGACCCACTGCCAGATCCATTAGCATCAGACTGGGCAAAATTACAAATGCAGCTAGCACACATTGACAATATACAAGTAGAACGCCACGTATTAATTGAGGGTGACTTGGCAAATATTCAAGTTCATGGATTTTCAGACGCTTCCGAGCGAGCTTATGGCGCATGCATCTACCTTCGGTCAGTGAATCAGGAGGGTGAAGTATCAGTCAAACTGCTATGCTCTAAATCGCGCGTAGCTCCGGTTAAACGAGTCACTCTTCCTCGTCTAGAACTTCTCGGTGCAGCATTATTAGCTCAGTTGGCACACAAAACCATGCCAGTCTTAAACTTGGCCATTAATGAAACACATTTATGGACAGACTCCACTATCGTACTGTCATGGTTAGCATCACCAGCATCACGTTGGAAGACCTTTGTAGCAAATAGGGTAGCTCACATTCAACAGTCAACGAACACTAGTGACTGGCATCATGTACCATCACAAGATAATCCAGCGGACTTGATTTCTCGAGGCGTCAGACCAGCAGATCTGCAAAACTCAACCATTTGGTGGTCAGGACCCGCCTGGTTGTCCACTTCTGAGTTAAATTGGCCGCAGAACAACAATGTTGAGGATTCGCTCGCCATAGCAGAGCAGCGACAATCATCCACACTATTAGTAGTGACACAAGCTGAAACTATTATTGAGAAATTCTCATCATTAATAAGACTGCAACGAGTAATAGCTTATTGTTACAGATTTTTGCATAACACTAAGCATGCCAGGGACAAGAAAATTGGGCCTTTAAATGTTGAAGAATTGGAACATTCATTAGAAGTCTGCATTCGTATTGCACAAAATGCAGCCTTCTCAGAAGAGATTGGAGACCTGAAAAACGGAGGCGTAGTCTCTAAGAAGAGCCAGATAAGGAACCTATGTCCCTTCTTACACAACAATATTCTAAGGGTCGGAGGCAGGTTGAAGAATGCATCGATTCCGTTTTCATCCAAACATCCAATACTGTTACCATCAAAACATCACCTGACGACTCTAATTGTCAAACATGAACACTTACAACAAGCTCATGCAGGACCAGAATTGTTGTTAGCAACCCTTCGTCAACGTTATTGGATTCTGAATGGCAGAAATGTAGCCAGACAGCAAGTGCACAAATGCGTAACATGTTACAAATTGAAAGGCGTAACTAGTCATCAACTCATGGCTGACTATCCTGAGCATAGAGTTCAACCAGCACGTCCATTCAGTGTTTGTGGCATTGATTATGGAGGTCCTATTCTACTTCGCCCAATTAACAAGAGGAGCAATGTCCGTATCAAGGCATACATCGCACTATTTGTTTGCTTCACGACAAAGGCTGTACATTTGGAAGTAGTCAGCAGTCTTACTACAGATGCCTTCTTAGCCGCACTTCGCCGTTTCATAGCCAGAAGAGGAAAGCCCGCAGATATCTACAGTGACAATGCTACTACGTTTATTGGAGCCGATAGAGAATTAAAAGATCTTCACCAATTCATAGCATCACCGCAGCATCAAGAGGAAGTTGTAAGCAATCTGGCAAACAAGGGTATCAACTGGCATTACATTCCACCTCGTTCACCCCATTTTGGAGGATTATGGGAAGCTGGCATCAAGTCAGTTAAATATCATTTGCATCGAGTTGTTGGAAACTCATCATTAACATTTGAAGAGCTTAGTACTGTGCTCACACAAATTGAAGCCTGTTTAAATTCACGTCCACTTACAGTCCTATCCTCAGATCCGACTGACCCTCAACCCTTGACTCCAGGTCATTTTCTTACTGGAAGCAGTTTGAATTCCATTCCTGAATCCAATCTGACACTTGTACCCAGCAATAAACTTTCAGCATGGAAACGGTTGCAGCAAATGGTGCAACACTTTTGGACCAGATGGCATAAGGAATACTTAACCCAACTACAAAACAGGCCAAAGTGGGCCTCCCAGCAACCTTGTATACAACTTGGAGCAGTGGTGGTTATCAAGGAGGACAATTTACCCCCGCTTCAGTGGAGACTAGGTGTGGTTGAGGAACTTCACCCAGGTCTCGATGGACTTGTGCGAGCAGTCACCATAAAAACTGCTCATGGAATTTTCAAGAGACCAATAGTGAAGTTGTGTCCCCTTCCCATCGAGTAGTGTTTTCTTTTAAATGACAATATGATTCCTTACAGTGTCAGTTAGTTGATTGGTGTATAAAGTTGTATTTGTAGTTATATTGTACAGTCATTTAACAAAATGAACAATTCAAAAACTCTCATTGTGCAGCTGTGAACAAAACAAACAATGCATCAGCCTGCGCACCAGTGTACAGTTCTGTTTCATTTTATCTATGTTAATTAGTGATTGACGTTCATTTAAGTGCAACATTTATTATTATGTATTTGTATTCTGATGACATTTTGTTTTATGTTAGTGTTATTTTCATTGAAACTGTATTTTGTCTTGATTGAATGCAATCAACAGAGGGGAGAATGTTCCGTCCTCTTAGAAAATTTATACAGAGCGCGCTCTTGTCCGCGTCTCTATTGAGTGTCCAGAATGCATCTGGTTTCCGGCAAGAAAAAAAGACAGGCTCGAACTAGACAACATGTCGGCGAGACATGCATTCACGGCCACATGGCCTCCAACTTAATCAATAGCCATCCAGGCATTTCAGTTTATTGTTTAACGTGTAAATAGTTTCTATGTATTTTGTTAATCATGTACAATTGTAATAAAAGTTTCATTACGTGTAATATTGGTGAATGACTTGGCCCTATGGTCTTATCACGTGCTTAACCAAACTACAGTCCACTACCAGAATAATCATCGCTGTTTAGTAATACAACATGTGTGCTACAGCATTCAATTCGTCATCAAACACTACTCGATCTGTCGATTTTCAATTAGACACTGGATCACCTGTCTCTATTATTAACCTGGCTACCTACCATGACTTAGGTTCCCCTTCATGCTCTCCAGCTGACATCCAGCTTGTGACGTTTAACAGAAAGAAAATTGACATTAAAGGTCAAATCCAGCTTCAGGCTAGTTATAAAGGAATTCAGAAGGCCATTCCTCTTCTCGTAGTTAACAACTACACTGCATCCAACATTATGGGCATGGATCTATTTAACTTATTTGGTTTCCAGATACATGACAACATTAACGTTGTATCTACATTGCATCCTACTTCTGACGTTACCGATCTCCTAAAGCAGTTTCCTGAAGTCTTCGACTCTCAGCTCGGAACAGCAAAAGACTATACAGCTCACATACAGCTGAAATCCGGAGCTAAGCCTCGCTTCCTCAAAGCACGTCCAGTACCCCTAGCACTTCAAGACCCGGTCACGAAAGAATTAGAAAGATGGATACAAACTGGAATTGTGGTACCAGTTACTTCTAGTCAATGGGCTACTCCACTAGTGGTAATCAAGAAACCTGATGGTAATGTTCGACTTTGTGGCGATTTTCGATCTACAGTCAACGCACAACTCGACACAGATATCTTTCCTATTCCACGTCCAGAAGACTTATTCCGTCGTCTCGCTGGTGGACAATTCTTCTCTCGAGTTTATCTTAAAGAAGCATATCTCCAGCTACTTTTAGACGAAGACTCTAAGAAATTTCTAACACTCAACACTCCTCTCGGACTGCTCCAGCTCCAGCGGCTCCCCTTCGGTGTTTCATCCTCAGCGGCTATTTTCAGCGCTATTTAGCTCAACTCACGGCCTCCATTCCCGGTTGTGCTAACTACCTGGATGATATTATTGTTACTGGAAAAGATCATCAGGAACATCTAAACAATCTACGCCTCCTTCTCCAGAAATTGAAAGACAATGGCCTACGAGCGAATCTCGCTAAATGTACATTCTTTCAGCCTCAAGTTCACTACCTAGGACATATACTTGATAAGACTGGAATTCGCCCTAGTGCACAGAATGTCTCAGCTATCGTCAACATGCCAGCACCTCAGAACCTCAAGCAGCTCCAGTCCTTCATAGGCAAAGCGAACTACTATAATAAGTTCATTCCCCGCTTCGCTACAGTGGCAGCTCCATTAAACGCTCTACGTAAAAAAGGTGTTAAATTTCAATGGACTCCGCAATGCCAACAGGCATGGAAAACCATCAACAACGCCTTAATTCAAGCTATACAACTCACTCATTTTCAGCCCGACAAGCTCATCACGCTAGCTACTGACGCTTCAGACTACGGTGTCGGTGCCGTTCTCTCCCAGAAGGATCGTCATGGACAGGAACGCCCCATCGCTTTCGCTTCGAAAACACTTAATGACCATCAACGTCGATACTCACAGATAGAGAAAGAAGCTTTAGCCATCATCTTTGGTATTCGCCGTTTCAATGAATATCTCTATGGCAACCATTTCCTGAGCATTACTGATCATAAGCCTCTCGTACACTTATTCCATCCTGGTAATAAGATCCCTGAGAATTCCCTCAGAAAGCTTCAAAGATGGTCCATGTTCCTTTCTGATTATTCCTATCAGATTGTCTATCGAGCCACATCCCAGCATTGTAATGCTGATGCCCTCTCACGCTTACCAGTTGGTCCTGATACTGCCTTCGATTCTCAAGAATCTGAATGTCTTCAGTTGGACATAGAACTTGAAGATACTGTCTCCAGTTTTCCTATTGATGCTACCTGCATAGCTAAAGCTACGGATACGGACAGTACACTTGCTACTGTGCGTACTTACATCCGCAACGGTTGGCCTCTTCAGAGCAATCTTCCCGCCCACCTTGCACCTTATCATCGTATGCAGCATCGTCTCACGACTCGTGCTGGAGTCGTACTCCTAGAAGCAGGCACCATCTTCCGAGTGGTTATCCCACTTAGCCTACAGAAACAAGTTCTCGACTTATTACACCAAAGCCATTGGGGTATATCCCGAACGAAGCGACTAGCACGTCAACACTGCTACTGGCCCGGTATTGATGCCACCATCGAAAAGCTCATCCGTCATTGTGAACAATGTCAACTGAATCAGAACGCCCCGTCTTCTGATCTAGCTTCATGGCCTCCTGCTACTACTCCATGGGAACGAGTTCATATCGATTTCGCAGGTCCTTTCCTCAATTCCATGTGGTTAATAGTCATCGATTCACTATCGCACTTTCCATATGTAGTGGATATGCATTCGACTACTACGACCGAAGCTACCATTCGTGCTCTACAGAAAATATTTACTACAGAAGGCTTACCTCAAGTACTCATTTCGGACAACGGACCTCAATTTACAGCTACTGCTTTTAAGAAATTTTGTACATATAATGGCATTCGTCATATCCTAGCACCGCCTTTTCACCCTCAATCTAATGGTGAAGCTGAACGCTTTGTACAAACATTTAAGAGAAGTATGAAAAAAGCTGTCTCTTCAGGCTTAACTAAAGACCAAGCATTGCTCCAACTCTTAAGCAACTACAGAACTCTGCCCGGCGCTGATAATATCACTCCTGCACAGAAGCTCCATGGACGACCTCACAGAACTTTACTTTCTCTGTTGCAGCCTCTTCCGGCCCAGTCTCAGACCTCACCAACGAAGTTCTCAGTCAACGACAAGGTCTACACCCGGACATTCAGGTCAAACCCACTCTGGATACCTGGAGTCATCTGCAGATCTTTGGGTCATCGTCTCTACGAAATACAGACTACGGAGAAATGTATCTGCCGCCATCAAGACCAGATACGTCTGCGCTACCGCCCTTGTCTAGCTATTGATTCTATTGCTCAGCCAGATAAATCTATTGCTGAACGAGCTTTAGACCATTTAATAACCATGGGTTCCTTTCAGGACGAGACAGCGCCACTCCGCCCGGTCCCAGCTCCGGACAATCCAACAGAGACATCAGCAGCTCCGGCCCAGCATCGCAGCCGCCGCCAGCGCCGCCGCCGTTTCACGCCGTACCGGCGTATTTAGGAGGGGAGGGTGTTGTATGTCCGGCGCTCCCTTCTCGCTCCGCCAGCCAGCTACACGCGCGCCAGTGTGTCATTCTTCTAGCTTCGACGCGCAGCCCTCAGTGCGCGTGCCTGAACCATCGTGTGTGTAATATAAAGAGGAACTCACAGCCTGTCCTGATGCCCACTTGCCCCGGTGTCCAGCTCCAGAATACACCCTACGTCGAGCACGGAGGCTACTCCTCTTGAAAATGTGCTTCGGCCAGGTGGACTGAATTTCTGGCAGTACGAGGTCTCACCTCTGGTCACCGTTCCTCTTCCGCTGCCCATATCCAGTCATACTATTACATACCGTCATATTTCCTTAATTAATGCAAGCTCCCTTAGTTTCGCTAAGTAAGAATTCTTCCAACATTGAACTTGCTTTTATGAACTCAGCAAGGAAGGACTTTCCAAAACATTTATGTCAGTACTTCTGATAGTTTTCGACTATCGACTTTTCATATCAAGGACTATCTTTTCGAGATAGAAGTGGATGTAAATACTGTAAACTTGTATATAGTGTACAGAAGATAGACTCTTTCTCAAGATTCCTAATTCATTTTGCTTCAAGTTAAATTTCAGTTTTATTTGTGTAAATAGTGTATTTTGCATTTGAAGCGAATAATAAAGTTGTTTTTTGTAAATCTCAACCTTGGTTACAACACATCACTTCTTTTCCTTCCAACAATTTACTACTCCACATTCCCCTAATAATGATGAATAATTTTGCACTTCTTCCCGGATGCATCCACTCACTGTGCAATAACTTTATAATCCCATACAGCAGATTTAATTTTTCTCATACACTCCTCATCATACATTTCTCTCTAACTTCCCTTGTCTCTAAACAATTTTTTATAAGGTGTACCCATCCCATTTCTTCAGAACGTAGTAAACATTTCATTTTCATCTCTATTTTGCCTGTAAGCTTTACTTTGTGTACCCCCATTATGCCCCTCATTTCATTTTTTGTTATATTATCTATATTTATCCTCATTCTCCTAATTACATTACAAACTTCCTCTAGTGACCTCTTATTTTTACACCGAGAAGCAATTTGTTGCTTTTCAATATCATTAACTCTTAGAACTATTCCTTTTTACGTATTATTAGCTGCTCTATGCAATCCCTTTCCCAGTAGTATACTATTCCTATCGTTTCCAAATGTTACGTACCACATCCACACAGTATCCTTGGTTCTGATATTTCATTTGGTGTTGGTAGGCTATCTGTAACACTTCGCCATCTGATCTCAACTTCAGTCTCAGCCAATATTTGATTATCTTTTCAACAATATATGCCTGCAGACTTACATCATTCTCACGCCACAGTTAGTTGTAAAACTCGGTAGTCCCATAATTATTTTAGTAAATCTACTTGTAATTGCATCAAGTGTATAAACTTCCCCTTCAACTCAACAGATCTCTGCTTCGTACAACACCCTAGATTTAACTAAAGCATTGAAAAAATATTTATGCAATCTGTAGTCAGTGTTGGGCATCTTCTTATCCGGAATGTTAATAGCTGTCAGTGAATTCATACCCTCTAATTTAGCTCATTTTATTTGATGTGACCATTTTCCATTTCCACTAAGACCCAAATACTCTACTTTCTTGACACCTTCTAATCTCGTCTCACCCATCCACCACTTTTCATTCTTTGACAATTTATATCCTTTTTTGGTTTTCTGTACATTAATTTTAAATTGAACTCTTTACAGTAATTTACCACATCATTCATACTTCCCTGCATGCTAGCGGGAGTCAATGTGACCAGAAGGATGTCATCCGCAAAAATGAGACCTGGAATATCCTGATTTTCATGACGTGGCTAAACCCCTGACTCGAATTTTGAGGGGGTCCTATGTCTGTAGTTTCCTTTTTTTCGGTCAATTTTTCAGATATGTATCCGTTTTAGGTCAACTCATAGCCATATCAGTGTTTTTTACCTTTCGTGTCTGTCTGTTCGACCATCACGGAAAAACGGATGGATAGATCTCGACCATACTTCATATTTAGAGTATACTAAACCACGAGCTGGTTTTGATATGCATATGATTTAAAAATCACGGAACAGACCTGGGGGTTTGTGGGGAGATCAACGAGTTATTTGATATTTTCTCATACAATATTAATTTTCTGTAAAATCTGTAGACTACATGTGCCACGTTCCTTAAAATATTTTTGTTATCTCCATAATTTCGGAGAAAATGACGGAGAAAATTACAATTTTCTGCGGGTTTCGTGCTCTGTCGCACCAGTCGATTACCATGGCAACGTCTCTGGTTGCTTGCCAACAGGTAAGTAACGTAATGCCCTTTTCGTCGTCATTCCTGTAAACTCGTAGTTGTTCGTTGGGTCGAAGGTAGGAGAGACGTCAAGCTGCCATTCTGCGGGATATTTGCGGAATACCGTTGGAGGTTACAATCGTCTTCGAATAGCACTAAAGGTGGCTGTGAATATATCAACAGTAGCACAGAGTGTAGCCCATTGACATAAACAGTGGCCATATGCGAGCCAAAATTTATGATTTTAGCTGCAACGTAAGTATGCGAAAAATAAATAAATAAGTGAAAACTGTACCCAAACGTCACCCCATTCGTAGTTTCTAACTCAGTACAACGTATAAATGGAGGAGAGACGAGAAAATATCATAGGACCAACCATGTAGATCACTAAAATAGGAATCTGATCATCAAAACTCACCAATGCGCAGCTTACATAGGAAAGAAAGTATGGGGACCTCCACGTGATCTTTCTCGGATAACGCTAAGAGATACACAATTAAATAAAATCTTGCTCTGTGCGTGTACAATAATTTACGTAGATATCCGTACGCAATGTAGAATACTGTAGCGAAGCACGGGTACATTTCCTAGTTAAGACATAGTTCCACAAGAACTGTCAGTTAGTTATTATATATTTTACCAATTTTTCTAGATTATCTGGTTAATAATAATAATAATAATAATAATAATAATAATAATAATAATAATAATAATAATAATAATAATAATAATAATAATATAACGATAACAATAATAGCAAAATATTAATGAAGGTGCTTTTAAAATTCACATAAAAGTTCAATACCAACTTAACTGACCTGTAATATCTATGGCACACAAAATAATATAACATAGGAGAGCATAAAAGCTGCCCAGCATTTGTCATGATTGTACATTATATGAAAAAATATGTACAAAAGACAATGAAATTCAAACACTCACAGTCAAAAGAGCTTACAGAGAGTCTTGTATCTTTCATTTTCTTGAGGCTGACGCTGTCTGATTCTTGTGTCATCAGTCATCCATGTTTCACTGTCCGGCTCCATGGCTAAATGGTTAGCGTGCTGGCCTTTGGTCACAGGGGTCCCAGGTTCGATTCCTGGCAGCGTCGGGAATTTTAACCATAATTGGTTAATTCCACTGACACGGGGAGTGGGTGTTTGTGTCGTCTTCGTCATCATTTCATCTTCATCACGATGCGCAGGTCGCCTACGAGAGTCATATCAAACGACCTGCATCTGGCAAGCCGAACATGTCCTCGGACACTGCCGGCACTAAAAGCCATACACCATTTCTTTTTTCATGTTTCATTCTTGTACATAACGTGTTGAATCCCACAGAACTCGTGGCTCGAATAAGTTGATGAACATCGAACTAGTCATATTTTCAATCACATGATGGTTCTTCGATGGTGTCATGACGACATTCAAAGTGCTAAATGCCCTATCACAGCCAGCGCTAGTTACTGGCGCTAGTCTCAATTTATTCATATTGTCTTTCAAACATTTACCATTATTGTTTATGAAATCATTGAAGTCTTCACGAGCCGTGTCGAATGGCTTGCAGAACTTTTCACATAGTTGTACAAATTTGTTCTCTCCTTCAAGCTATGGAATATTTACATCTACTGGGCGTGTGGAAGGTTCCATTACGTGATGTTCAATCAGTGCTTTGAACTCTGATGTATTGGGAGCACCACTTTGCGAATTACAGTAGTGCTAAATTAAACACAAACTAGTGAGAACAAATAAAAGGGCAGTGACCCTTTATTTGAACGCTCTTTAAAACTGTGATTCTGATCATCTGACGCCATTAGGAGATGTTCATAGAGAGCTTTGTAAGTATTTACGGTTGCCTGAGAAGCTCTATGAGATAAAGATACCCAGCGCATAAACATAATTCTCCATACTTTTGCTATTTGCAGTCCTGTTTGCCTGCAGTTGATACTGATTTTTTTAGGTATCTATGGCACAATAAATAGCATTTATCGATGAAAATCTAAAATTCATTTACTCCAGACTGAGTTATTTTAGCGCACCAGATTTTGACCAATCACAGAATCCGCACCATCTTTGCATACACCAATCACATTGTTTGCTGAAAATTCATGTGAGAGGCCACTAGAATACAATTACTTTAAAAAAGGTATTCACTATACTCTCAGAAGAACCAGACTCCGGTTACTGTATAGCAGTTTAAAGAAAAATATTCTTGTTTCGTCACCAGTGAAATATGCACGGATTATACTATTAAAAATATTTTTGATAATATTGTTGTCGGGGTTGATTGGTTGGTGATTATTGTTTAAGAGGAAATACAACTAGGCAACCATCCTCTATATAACAATAATCAGAGAGAAAGAATATGGAAAGGGAACCGACACTTCGAAAAATGAAGGTATCGTCCAAAGGAAGATAAGGGCCACGAAGGGCGTGAAAATGAAAGACTTCCTAGGCCTCGAGTGCTCTAACACCGTCGGGGTCGGAAAAGAACAAGAATTGACCAAGTGAGGTCGGAGAGGATAGATGAAAGTGAGAAGCTTGTCACAAGTGAGTGGAAGCAGTGCTAGGACTCAGCTAAGGCCCCGTAGTCGCCAACCCACGCTCCCAAGTCGAGAGCCCCTGGTGTCCCTTTTAGTCGCCTCTTACGAGAGGCAGGGGGTACCATGGGTGTTATTCTACCGCCCCCACCCATAGGGAGTTATTGTTGTCGATTCATCTATAATAACCGGCAATTTGAAATCAGCTGCAACTCTTTCCTCGCATAATAACAATACAATTAATGTCCGGCTCCATGGCTAAATGGTTAGCGTGCTGGCCTTTGGTCACAGTGGCCCTGGATTCGATTCTCAGCAGGGTCGGGAATTTTAACCATCATTGGTTAATTTCGCTGGCACGGGCTGGCTGTGTGTGTCGTGTCTTCATCATCATTTCATCCTCATCACGACGCGCAGGTCGCCTACGGGAGTCAAATCAAAAGACCTGCACCTGGTCAACCGAAAATGTCTTCGGACACTCCCGGCACTAAAAGGCATACGCTATTTCATTTTTCAATTAAATTAATTATGCCGGAGGCTGATGTAGGACTCTGGTGGCCTATACCCTTTTCAAGTTCACTCGCTACCTGTAGATCTATTAAATCAGGGTATTTGTTATTTCATATGAAATGCAACATTTAGTTGCACTGTATGCTGTACGAAAAACCGTATTGGTATCTGCAATTTCAGATTTCCGCTGAACAAGCAGCTTTTGTGGCAGGTAAAGGTACACGAGAGTCAATAACAAACATGAGGCAGATAAATGAAAAATGCCGCGAGTTCTGTGTCCCTGCCTATATTTGTTTCCTTGATTACAAAAAGGCCTTCGACTGTGTCAAGTGGGACAAGTTGTGGGAAGTGCTCAATGAATGTGGAGTCCCAAAACACTTAACGTCATTATTGAAAGATGTTTATAACAGTCATATTACATAATGGTAAATGCTCAGAACTTTTCAATGTAACAAATGGAGTCAGGCAAGATTTCATATTGTCACCCCAACTCTACAACATACACGCAGAGTATGTAATGCGAAGGGCACTGGATGATTGGGATAGTGGAATTTCAATCGGTGGTAGGAAAATCAACAATTTACGCTTCGCTAATTACACTACATCATTGCAGGAAATGGACAAGAACTTGATGAATTGCTCTCTAGAGTGAAAATCATTAGTTCGGGTTTTGGACTAGACATTAACATGGAAAAGACCAAACTAATGGTTATCAACCGACAAAGTCAAATCCCAATCCAAATGACAGGATGCCTGAAAGTTGGTGAGTTGGTGAATGGTTGTGTATATCTGGGCTCGACGATCAGTTACACGGGAAACTGTAATAAAGGAATACAACTATGGATTATCCGAGGTCGTGCCGCAATGGTTAAACTTACAAAGATCTGGCAGAACCGGGCATTAAACAAAAGAGTGAAAATACGATTGGTGGAATCGCTGGTGTTCTCTGTTTTCCTGTACGGTTGTGAGACCTGGACTGTGAAGGCTAGTGACAAGAACCGAATAGATGCCTTTAAGATGTGGTGTTGGCGGAAAATGCTCTGTATACCATGGACAGAAAGAAGAACAAATGCCTCCATTGTAGAAGAACTGAGTCACAAAACGTTTATCTTCCCGCGTTAGTGAAAGTTACCTCCAGTTCCTGGGACACATTTTGAGGAAAAGAGACAATTTAGAAAAGACCATTCTGCAAGGTAAAATTGAAGACACCAGACCAAGAGGCAGAACAACAAGTAGATGAGATGGTTAGACCAGGCAAAGAAGATCATCATCTACTTCTTCCCCTTTCTTGCTTCCAATGTTTTCCCATTCTTTTGAAATATAGAGCTCTGATTCTCTTACAACACCCAAACCAAGTTCTATTCCCTTTGGACAATCATACAACAAATTTTCTGATCTTCAATAACTAGCCATGGGTATGTATTCAAGAAACTTGCTGATTGTTGAGCAGTGCAGTATTTTGGATATGAATGCAAACTTTCGCTTGCAGATGCTGCACAGGTAGAACTACTACTGACATCCGAACTTAAGGGTACGTTTATGCTGCAGCTTCGCTGCTGGCTCATGGATGCTCGCCCTAGCACTTCGCTGCTGGCTATAGCCTGGCTGCTCGCCATGGAGCTTTTACCCTGCAGTAGCCCCGCGCGCACGCTGCTGGCAGCTCTCAGCTGTAGTCGAAAATTCAAAACAGAGGAACTGATAGTTAAGGCGGTTTGTATTTTGCATAATTTGATTATAGATATAGAGAGCATGAACACTTAGACTACCGAGCTCGATAGCTGCAGTCGCTTAAGTGCGGCCAGTATCCAGTAATCGGGAGATAGTGGGTTCGAGCCCCACTGTCGGTAGCCCTGAAGATGGTTTTTCGTGGTTTCCCATTTTCACACCAGGCAAATGCCGGGGCTGTACCTTAATTAAGGCCACGGCCGCTTCCTTCCAATTCCTAGGCCTTTCCTATCCCACCGTCGCCGTAAGCCATATCTGTGTCGGTGCGACGTAAAGTAAAAAAAAAAACCTCTTAGACTACGAAGACGTTCTTCCAAGAGCTACCCCGTCGAGGAGAAGTGCGGAATAATTCAGAGATTTTCTTAACGAGTGAGTCGCAGTTCTGTTGGCGAGTGTATCTTACAATAATTTGGTGTACTGAATGTGAAATAAAAAGTATAAAATGCTTCGCCTGGATTTTTCAGTGCATTTCTACTGCGGGAGTTGATTGAAGAATGAAGCTACAAATGCTTCATTTCGTAATTTAATAGTGTACTTTTAAATAATGTAAAATAGGGGGTTATGGAGTATGTCATTTTGACTTTAGTTAGGTCCCCTTAACAAAATGTGTTTACAGTTTGAAAAAATAACTGTCGAACTTTCCATGAAAAACGAGGTACTTCATATAAATCACCTGCTTGTAAAAATAGAGGTCACCAAAATGGCAAGATTAAAAGAACAAAGTTGATGTAATCGTTCCGCATTCTTTTGCCATGTCATTCGATAGTTTGATGATGATGATGATGATGATGCTTGTTGTTTAAAGTGGGCTAACATGTAGGTCATCGGCCCCTGATGGTACGAGATGAGACGAAATGGATTAAAAGTTATAATTAACCCACTGACTAGGATTAGGAAAATGCTATTTGCTTTACGTCGCACCGACACAGATATGTCTTACGGCGACGATGGGAGAGGAAAGGCCTAGGAATTGGAAGGAAGCGGCCGTGGCCTTAATTAAGGTACAGCCCCGGCATTTGCCTTGGTGTGAAAATGGGAAACCACGAAAAACCATCTTCAGGGTTGCCGACGGTGGGGCTCGAACCCACTATCTCCCGATTACTGGTTACTGGCCGCACTTAAGCGACTGCAGCTATCGAACTCGGTAGATTAGAAAAATGATAATGACGAGGAAAATTTAAAATAAACAGTGGATCTAATTCGCAATGCACTGATAAAGTAAAATAATATATTTAATTCCAATTAAAAATACACCAAGGTAAACACATAGTTTTTTTTTGTTTTTTTGCTATTTGTTTTACGTTGCGCCGACACAGATAGGTCTTATGGCGACGATGGGATAGAAGAGGCCTCTGAATAGGAAGGAAGCAGTCGTGGTCTTAAGGTACAACCCCAGCATTTTTCTGGTGTGGGGTTCGAACCCACTGTCTCCAGGAAGCAAGCTCACAGCTGCACGCCCCTAATCGCACGGCCAACTCGCCCGGTAGGGTAAAATAGTATTTAACAATAAACCAATTAAAACACAAATAGTTACTTTACTTTTAAACGCGACAAAACAAGCCACTCTGTCTCATAAAACGTAGGAAAAGGTCTACTGGCCGCTCGTCATCTCGTCACTCCTTTTATCTCATATAGCAAGATACCCGTGCTTCGCTACGGTATTATACTGAAATTTATAATTGAATGCTTATTGTTTTAGATATATAATCCGCCGAAATTCGCGATCTGACTCGTTTTCTGCGAGAATCCGCCAAAATTCGCGATCTGACTCGTTTTGTAATAGATTACGGCAAGTTTCCTCCCATTTTTCAATCTTTCTTTTCAGCAATCGATTTCGTACTTGCCGGGCTAGGTCCAGGTATTCCACCCAGTTAGTTGGGTCCAAAAATCTTTGCCATCTTTTACTATAAGCATTTTTAATATGGATCAAATCCTTCAGGGGATCTGTCGTGGTGTCGTCTTGGGTGCCTTGGCGGTAGCCTACTGAACCCGCGGCCGGATTGCATTCTTAGTCATTAGCCGTCCAGGACCCGTTTCCAGCGTGGTCCGCACATGTGACGACGGTCCAGAGCATTATTATTATTATTATTATTATTATTATTATTATTATTATTATTATTATTATTATTATTATTATTATTATTATTATTATTGTACCGGGAGGTACACCTCCACTCCGCTAATTTAAAATGTGCGCCAGTTGAAACTCCTCTGCTGGAGGAAGTCTGAACTTTATCTACGCTATTAATTCTTTACCTTCTCAGAAGATGTCACCACGTGGAAAATTTTGAGTTTTTGAACTGTGTCATTTGTGATGTGTTTTTGTTTCGCTTGAAGTAAGAAGTGTGAACTTTCTCTTCTAGAGGACACTCCTGAAGATCAACAACAGTGCAACCTAGTGCGAAGTCAAAGAACTATTTTGTTGGAGAAATTTTTATTTCAAATGTTTGTCTTTGCTAAAATTTTTTTCAGTTATTGTTTAAGTTGGCTGTATACCCCTCTCTTTCCCCTTGTTTTGCATTTAACCAATCCTGAATTTCTTTGAGTTATTTCCGACCAATCCGATGTATCTTCCCCCATCTTGGATATGTTTCTGTACCCGAGCCAATAAAAAGTTTGTGGGAGGGTGTTTTCATTCCCCTAACGCCTAGAACCTTCCGCGAGAGGATATAAACTGCTGATTTTAGGGTCTCCGGGCCACTTCTGTTCCATCTTTCAGTGTATAAAGTACATAGCAGGAGGCGGGAAGCGCCTCTTTCCTCGGCAGCGGTCATCAATAAGGTAATGGCCGATTAATAAATTCTTTCTTTGCTAGCTCAGCAGTTTAACTCTCGGGGCGGGTGCGGAGCGTTCCTCCATGTAACCTTTTCCTAAAATGTAACGATCTTTTCTTCTATTCTCTTGTAAGCTGCATATTGGGATAGAGAGTGCTAACC
Organism: Anabrus simplex; assembly: GCF_040414725.1. Taxonomy (NCBI): domain Eukaryota; kingdom Metazoa; phylum Arthropoda; class Insecta; order Orthoptera; family Tettigoniidae; genus Anabrus; species Anabrus simplex. Next base: position 78,071,858 of record NC_090267.1, on the reverse strand, counting down.
CTCTCGAGCTCCCACTCACATTGTCTTGAGGTGAACTTATTTTCTCAACCTATTCTTCGTTAATGTAAAACAAATTGCTCTTTTCTAAAGTCACCTCGGTAGTATGGGATTAGCCCTTGCATTAGTGGCCTAGAGCCAGATTAGGTTTTTAAAAACAAGTGTATTAGGAGTGCAGATTGCCTCCTCTCAAATTGTTATTTTAGAGGTCATGTAATTGCCCCTTTTCATTTAATAGACCTCAGTAGGTTGGGTATTGTACCCCTGTGTCTATGTCCAGTGAGGACAACTTGAAGGTGGAGTTTGGTGTGGCCTGGGAGAGGCTTAAATTTTGAGAGCGAGTGGCTCTTTTGAAAATTAAGTGTTGTATGCCTCGTGGAGGCTTTTCTGTGTAATTTGGAGCAAGGGCTCCTAGGTATGAATGGGGTTTTCTGCCCCTCTGTTAAAACTCGTGTTTGGGGTAAAACTGAGCTGATTGCCCAAGCTGTGTAAAATCAGGGCGCGAAGCCCAATTCCTGTAAATATTGTAACTACCCTTTTTGACTTGCTACTTTGTACCTGCCATGCTTGTTATTTCTTGTTTTTGAAAAGAAAATATAACCTTGTTAAATTTTAAAATTAATTTTGCTTTCGTAGCTGGAGACCTATTCACACCCGCACCTTCTTTCACCTCTACCTACCACGGAAAAACTCCGTAACAATTATTATTATTATTATTATTATTATTATTATTATTATTATTATTATTATTATTATTATTATTATTATTATTATTATTATATGTTCTGGACCCCACATCAATATGCAAGACCGCTACTTGGCGGTAAATTACATCTGCTGCCATTGTCATTGTTGACAATGTGACCAGCACCATTGTCGCGCGTAAGCAAGTGTGCGGGATTTCTGGCGATACGAATGACATACCTCCGTGTATTATTGACCTTATTATAGAGGTGAACAATTTGACGGTCAATATCATTCCTATCGTTTATTTCAAAGGTGTTTACATTTTTATTTATATGCCAGGAGAATCTACTGTAATCTAAGAACGTTCTCCGAAGGAAAAGATGGCTGTTGATAAAGAACCCAGGAAAGATTAAAAAAGATCGGTTTTTGATCAGAATAAGTGCATCGAAAGTCTACAGCCTGTTTGCTATCATTAGACAGGAACAGGGATGGAATGAATAAAGCCCCATCTAGCGGCGACAATATGAATTGTGCCGGCTGCCGAAGCTCCCCTCTGGGGCAATTATCGATGAGTGACAAATGAAATGAAACATTGGACAGTGTTGCTGGAATGAATGATGACAGTGAAAGCCGGAGTATCTGGAGAAAAACCTATCCCGCCTCCATTTTTAGTCCAGCACGAATGTCACATGGAGTGATAGGGATTTGAAACACGGAACCCACCTGTGAGAGGCCGGCGCGCTGCCGCCTGAGCAACGGAGGCTCCTTATAAGTACATTATGAACAGTAAAATCAATTGGTCTCACCGCCTTTTACACCCCACCGCCGTTAAGTTTATTTACCCCGCCCCCCAAAAGTTAAAAGAAGGTGTGTTTCTTTATGTTTAAAGGAGATTCCAAATACCAATGTTCACGTTTATTACCTTCAGTTTTGAGATATAAGTATCCCCTTAAAAATAATTCACTTTTTTTTAACTTCCTTTCAACCCCCCCCCCTCACAAAGTTATATTAAGGCAAAAAATACTTGTTCCTTTAATAGTAAAGGATCTTATAAATACCAATTATCACCACTATAACCTCTTTAGTTTTTGATTTATGTGTCCTCATGAAAGGAATTCAGTTCCTTTTCATTCCCGCCCCCCCCCCAGATTGTTCCCCCCCCCCCAAACGCGCTTTTCTTTCTTTTTAAAGGAGATCAAATTCACGTCTGTAACAACTTTAGTTTTTATTAGATGTATGTATTCTCATACAATTAAGTCAATTAATTTTTTCAATCCTTTAACCCCCCAAACCCCCTTCATTGGATTTTCCGAGAATACGTGTTTGTTTACTTTTAAAGCAGATTCCAAAAATCAAATTTCACGTGTGTATCATCTTCATTTTTGAGATATCAGTAGCCTAATTAAAAGAATTCAACACAATTTTCAGTCACTTTCACCCCCCCCCACTACCCAAGTGGTATTTCCGAAAACTAAAAATACACATTTCTTTATTTTTATTAGAATTAATAAATTACCATTTTTCACTTCTGTAACATGTTAAGTTTTTTGAGATATACTGTAGAAATTCTCATTTAAAAACTTCACCCCTTTTTAGTTCCCCTTAAGTGGAGTTTCCAAAGACAAATCACCTATGTTTCTTTACACTTACAGGAGATTCCAAATACCCACTTTTTACGTCTGTGACATTTTACGCTTCTCAGATATTCTGTAGATTTAGTCTTTCAAAAAATTCACCCCAATTTGTCACCCCTGTTTAACCGCCATTAATCTAATTTTCCAAAAGCAAAAATATACGCGTTTCTTTATTTTTAAAGGAGATCCCATTCACAAATTTTCAGTTCTGTAATATCTTCAGTTTCTGAGATATATGTATCCTCATTAAAGGCATTCAACCCATTATTCACCCTTTTACACCCCTCCTATTGGGATTTAGAGAAAACAAAGAAATACGTGTTCCTTTATTTTTAAGGGAGATTCTAAACACCAATTTTTACATCTGTAAACGTTTAAAGTTTTAAGATGTAGACACACTCATTTTAAAAATTCACCCCCCCCCCCTATTTGGATTTTCCAAAAACGAAAAAATACCTGTTTCTTTATTTTTAAAGTAGATTCCAAATACCAATTTTCAGGTCTGTAATATCTTCAGGTTCTGAAATATAAGTAGCGTCATTAAAGGCATTCAACCTCTTTTTCACCCTTTTCCACCCTTCCTATTAGGATTTTCCGAAAACAAAAAAAATACGTGTTTTTTATTTTTAAAGGAGATTCTAAATACCAATTTTTACATCTCTAAAATTTAAAACATTTGAGATATAGATGCACTCATTTTAAAAATTCACCCCCCTTTTCACCCTCGCATTAATTGGATTTTCCAAAAACAAAAAAGTATGTGTTACTTTATTTTTGAAAGCGATCAAAAGTACCAATTTTGAGGTCTGTAATATCTTCAGTTTCTGAGATATAAGTATTCTCTTTAAAGGCATTCAACCCATTTTTCACCCCTTTTCACCCCTCCTATTGGGATTTTCCGAAAACAAAAAAATACGTGTTCCTTTATTTTTATGAAGATTCTAAATACCAATTTTTACATCTCTAAACTTTAAAACTTTTGAGATATAGATGCACTCATTTTAAAAATTCACCCCCCTTTCACCCTCGCATTAATTGGATTTTCCAAATAGAAAAAATATATGTGTTTCTTTATTTTTGACAGCGATCGAAAGTACCAATTTTGAGGTCTGTAATATCTTCAGTTTCTGAGATATAAGTATTCTCTTTAAAGGCATTCAACCCCTTTTTCACCCTTTGTCACCCCTCCTATTGGGATTGTCTGAAAACAAAAAAATACGTGTTTCCTTATTTTTAAAGAAGATTCTAAATACCAATTTTCACATCTGTAAACTTTTAAAGTTTTGAGATATAGACACACTCATTTTAAAATTTCACCCCCCTTTTCACCCCCTTAGCGACGGAATATCCAAAAATCCTCTCTTAGCGAGCACCTACATTATAATATGAATGTATCCCCAAAATTTCATTTCATTATGTCCGATAGTTTTGGCTCGGCGATGATGAATCAGTCAGTCAGTCAGTCAGGACAAGCTATTTTATATATATAGATGAAACTCGTGTGATGATCCGCATGCCGCTGGCTCCAAATCGCATTGCGTTCGAAGACAGGTTCAGATAGCAAGTGAGCAAGTGATCACTGAACGTGTGTATAGAGTACGAAGAGAGGAAGAGTGGGAGAGCGGGTGACCTTGAAAGAACCAATCACAGTCCAAGTTACAGGATTGCCAGCGATGGGCCAGGCTCGAAAATCAAACGTGTTTGAGACCATGGATGTGGCAAGGATAGCAGCCAGCAGCGCAGCTATGAGCCGGGCTCCAGGGTAAATGCACTGATTGAGATTCAGTGGTTTGTTTCATCATCGCCTAACATCGAGCAGCGAGGCTTAGCGATGTGCCAGCAGCCAGGCTGCAGTATAAACGTACCCTAAATCACATACAATAAGCACGTGGCCATCATCTCTAACTTTTTTTTTTTTTTTTTTTTTTGTGATTGGATTCTCCAGATTCCTTACAGTTCGTCCGTTCGTTAAAATAACAGAACGAGGTATTCTTCATATTCGTGAAATAGACACCTGTTATTTATTAAAGTTAACCCTCACCAGGATTACTTGATTCAAGAACTGGAAAAAAATCCAAAGAAAAGCAGCTCTCGATTTGTTCTGGATGATTTCCGACAAAAGAGTAGCGTTACAAAAATGTTGCAAAGTTTGGGCTGGGAAGATGTGGGAGAAAGGAGACGAGCTGCTCGATTAAGTGGTATGTTCCGAGCTGTCAGAGGAGAGATGGCGTGGGAGGACATCAGTAGACGAATAAGTTTGAGTGGTGTCTTTAAAAGTAGGAAAGATCACAATATGAAGATAAAGTTGGAATTCAAGAGGACAAATTGGGGCAAATATCCGTTTATAGGAAGGGGAGTTTAGGGATTGGAATAACTTAGCAAGGGAATGTTCAATAATTTTCCAATTTCTTTGCGATCATTTAAGACAAGGCTAGGAAAGCAACAGATAGGGAATCTGCCACCTGGGCGACTGCCCTAAATGCAGATCAGCAGTGACTGATTGATTGATTGATTGACTGATTGATCGATCGATTGATTGATTGATTGATTGGTCGATTGATTGATTGATTGATTGATTGATCGATCGATCGATCGATCGATTGATTGATTGATTGATTGATTGATTGATTGATTGATTGATTGATTGATTGATTGATTGATTGATTGATTGATTGATTGATTGATTGATTGATTGATTGATTGATTGATTGATTGATATATTTTATAAACTTGATCAAGACTTTCAGAAGCAAAAATTGACACAAGCGGGATCAAGGAATACATAAAAAAGAAAGAAAGAAACGATACTATCGAAAACGGCTCGTATTTTTTCTGTTAAAGATTAAAAGTTCTGCCACGTTTAGAAATTTGAAGTAGGCAATATTCAACATCACACATTCCAGAGATTTGATTAAGCAGTGTAAGTAGAAATACAGTTGGCAGTAGTGATCTGATACAGAAGTCCTTTACTATTGGCATTTGAAATACTGAGGTAGATTTAAAACATTAAAATCTTATAAAATAAAGACACGTCTGTCAATTTAAAGAGGAATAGGTTTCAGACTGAGTTCTGCCTTTCCAGATGGGTTTCAGACCCCGTTCCGGTCCGTTCCGACAGCACTGCATCCCTGAAGGTGAAGATAAATGAGCTACGAACTCAATTCTTGGCAGCACATACACATCTTAATTCAGAATTTAGTTCATAGATGACCATCCTGATGCTTTCACGGATTTTATGCAATAATTTTACCGTGAACAACACAACTTGTTTTCGTCATATTTTAATAAAATTAGTTGTACAAGATATTTTACGGAACATTGTACCGTGAGCAACTGGCGTTAGGATCTTTTCCAGTTCTCGTATCAGTATTTGTGGCGCGGGTCCCATATATTGGAACTAGATACTCTACCTGAGGTCTTGCAAGTACTTGCGTTTATCACCCTTTCCCTTGTACACTGGGGAGCAACTCTCCATTCATTTGATATAGCTCCTTCATGCAAACAGTAATTCAGTCAGTGTGGCAGTGCTGTTCAACTGTTGAAGTTTGTTGCTTATGGAACAACAGGTTATTGTTTTTGTTTTGTTTTTTGTTTTTTAGAATTTGCTCTACGTCGCACCGACACAGATAAGTCTTATGGCGACGATGTGACAGAAAAGAGCTAGGAATGGGAAGGAAGTGACCGTGGCCTTAAATAAGGTACAGCCCCAGCATTTGCCTGGTGTGGAAAATGGGAAACCACAGAAAACCATCTTCGTACCTGCCGACAGTGGGTTTCGAACCCACGCAACCTAACAGCTACGTGACCCAAACCACACAGCCACTAGCTCGTGAAACAACAGTAGAGAAAAGCAGGTGACTACATTAGGTAATTATTTTATAACGAAAAATTGACTTCACATTCGAAAACAGGAAAACATTATTGAACATTCAATGACAACTGGTTCTTATTGCCTACTGAAAGTTAACGATGAAAATGCAAGTTGCACGTGAATCAGGTAATATTCACATGCTAATTATTTGTACAGGTAAGCAATCCGTCAGTCCTTCAATCGCGCAAATTTCTCAATCTCTTTACGATTGAAGTCAAAGAAGGCAGTTTGGATTTAGGAAAGGTTATTCCACTGAAGGTCAACTTGTAGGATTCCAGCAAAATATAGAAGATATCTCGGATTCAGGAAGTCAATTGGACTGTATCACGATTGACCTATCTAAGGCATTTGATAGGGTAGATCATGGGAGACTACTGGCAAAAATGAGTGCAATTGGACTTGACAAAAGAGTAACTGAATGGGTGGCTCTGTTTCTAGAAAACAGAAGAGAATTAGAGTAGTCCCTGTAATAATTAAGAGGGGAATTCCTCAAGGCAGTATTATTGGATCTTTATGTTTTCTTATATACAGTATATCAATGATATGTGTGAAGAAGTGGAATCAGAGATGAGGCTTTTTGCAGATGATGTTATTCTGTATAGAGTAATAAATAAGTTACAAGATTAACGTAAATAAATAAATGAATACTGGATAAAAGCCGCTATATTTATTTAATGAAGCCGAGCTTTCATCCAAATTGCACTGGCCTTCATCGGTGCATGTTAAGTTCTGCTTCCGACAGTGAGCAAAGAAATTCAAGGAGACGTGGAAGTCATGACCGTACTATCCACGGCCTATCCCACTAATTGGACTCAAGGATCGTCATGCTGTGATTCACCGCCCTCTGTCAATGGTTTCGTGAGTGCAACTGCAAATGACCTCGATAATGTTGTGAGATGGACAGTAGGCAATGGTATGATGATAAACGGGGTTAAAAATTAAGTTGTGAGTTTCACAAATAGGAAAAGTCCTCTCAGTTTTAATTACTGCATTGATGGGATGAAAGTTCCTTTTGGGGATCATTGTAAGTATCTAGGTGTTAATATAAGAAAAGATCTTCATTGGGGTAGTCACATACATATGATTGTAAATAAAGGGTTACAGGTCTCTGCACATAGTTATGGGGGTATTTAGGGGTTGTAGTAGGGATGTAAAGGAGAGGGCATATAAGTCTCTGGTAACACCCCAACTACCGTATGGTTCCAGTGTGTGGGGCCCTCACCAGAATTACATGATTCAAGAACTGGAAACAAATCCAAAGAAAAGCAGCTCGACTTGTTCTCGGTGATTTCCGACATAAGAGCAACGTTACAAAAATGTTGCAAAGTTTGTGCTGGAAAGACTTGGGAGAAAGGAGACGAGCTGCTGGACTAAGCAGTATGTTCCGAGCTGTCCGTGGAGTGATGGCGTGGAATGAAATTAGTAGACGGACAGACGGACGGCCGCTTTCCGGTCATTTTTCAAGAAAGCCAGAAAACGCATGGAAACATGTTTCAGATTTTTTTTTAAATGTAAGTTACACGATTTTCTACATTTTTCTCACAACAACGATTCACTGGCTGAAGAAACAAAAACTTGGCAGCTTACCGGGTCTCAAAGCTCATCTGAATTTATCCGCGTAGCGATCTGATCAGCTGGCTCCAGCGTTTGCCTGGTGTGAAAATGGGAACCAACGGAAAACAATCTTCAGGGCTGCCAACAACAGGGTTCGAACCTGCTATTCCCCGATTGCAAGCTGACAGCTACATTACCCATTAACATTTATTTCAAATTTAAATCTTTGTTAAATTTTGTAGGAAGCAACCCTATTTCGCTCAGCAGTTGATATGGTGTCAACCCTAAGAATGTAAATAAATTAAAATCAGTACCATTATCTAATAAGTGAGTAAGCTATGTGCCGGCAGGGTTTTGACCCTTTCACTTCCTATTGTCATATATCATCTCATTAACTCCTCTGATGAAGTCAACGTCAGGAATCCATCCGGTCGTAAAAACTCGCTACGAATATCCATCTCAACTGATACAGACCCCGTAGAGAAATGGGGCATGGGCTGGACATACACCACTGTGCAATACACATCCAAGGAGGGTCGATGAATTTGGAGAAAATGTTCTTTCTTAGCAATCGATGACACCATTCCCCGCCGCCACCGCACCCTCCTTCCCGTAGGGGTCACATCTACAGTTCGCGAAACAGTGGTTTGAAAGAATCACAATGTCCCATTCGGAGAATCTTTAATAATAATAATAATAATAATAATAATAATAATAATAATAATAATAATAATAATAATTGTACCGGCTGGTACACCTCTATGCCGCACATTTGAATTTCTGCCTTAAAGTACTCCTCTACAGGAGAAACTCTGAACTTTAACAACTGTATCAACTCATAAGTTTTCTCAGAAGATATCACTACCGTAAATTTTGTGATTACGAAGTTGTCAGTACTGTGTGGAGTTCAACTTGTTTTGTTTTCTATTGATCAAGAAATGTGGACATTCTCTGATAGATGTCTTTACAAAAAACTATGACCATGCACCCTGGTGCGAAGTGGAAGAACTTTATTTGAAGAAATTTTGTATTCATAAGTTTGTTCTTTACTAAATTTCGTTCTTTCATTTGTGGGTTGGCAATATAAATCTTTTCTTTCCGTCAGTTTTGAAGTTAGCCAATCAATTATTTCTGTAATAAATTTTTGAACAATCGTGTCTTTCTTCTTCAATTTTGATGTGTAACTTTTAGCCAGCCAATAAAAGACTGTGGGTGTGTCTTAATTATTCATGAAAGGTCTAGAATCTTCCCCGAGAGTATAAAAATTGCTGATTTCCCTGTCTCTCCGCCACTCGAACAACATCTAGCCTTGTGTATGGAAGTGTAGCAGGAGGCGGGAAGCGCCTCGTTCATCCGGCAGCAGCTCTTCAACAAGGTAATGGCCACTTAACCATCTTTATTTCTTGCTAGCTCAGCAGTTTAACCCGCGGGGAAGGTCCGAAACCTTTATTATGTAACCTACCTATCTTCAAACATGTAAATTGCCGTCACTTTTGTAAAACTTCATATATCTTTAACTGTAAATCGGGGATAGAGAGTGCTTTATCCTCTCGAGCTCCCCTTCATTTTGCCTTGAGGTGACTACGTTTTGGTAACCTTTTCTTCCTTAATGTATTAAATTTTCTTATTCGAGTCACCTCCATAGTTTGGGAATAGCCTCTGGTTCATCGGCCTAGTACCTCTTAGGTTTTAAAAGACTTCATGTAGGAGTGCAAGTACTCGCCTCCATTCTACTTGGTGTTGCGGGCCATTAACTTAACCTATTATTTTTCTACTAAGGCCCATTACGTTGGGTATAAGGTACCCCTGTTTCTTTGTAAGTGTGCCTTGAGGGCAGTTAATAGTAAAGTCCATTGTGGCCTTTGATAGGCTTGAAATATTGAGTGCGGGTCAGCTCTTTCTTGTATTTGGATATGTGCCTCTAAGAGGCCTGACGTGCTAGGTGGGAGCAAGTGCTCCACGTAATGAGGGGATTTCTGCCCTTTGGTAATATGTGGTTGTGAGCTGAGTGCTCAGAAATGGTAAAAATTAGGGCTTGTGGCCCAGATTGTTAAAATATCTCTAAATCTTGGCTTTCCTGGTATTGTACCTGATTTGACTTGCTAAAATCTGAACTTTTAGGTGAAGATTGTTTTGCTATTTTTGAAAATATAACCTTTAATGCAATTTTAATCAATATCTCAGCTTTGTAGTTAGACCCATTACAGCCCGCACCTTCTTTCACCTCTGCATTCCACGGGTAACCCCTAATAATAATAATAATAATAATAATAATAATAATAATAATAATAATAATAATAATAATAATAATAATAATAATAATAATAATAATAGTCCGCCTCTGTGGTGTAGTTATTAATTTGATTAGCTGGCACCCCCAGATGCCCGGGTTCCATTCCCGGATATGACAAAAAATGGAACGTTGTACTACGGTAGGACTGGAACGGAGTCCCCTCAACCTCGGGAGGTCAACTGAGTGGAGGGAGTTCGAATCCAAGCTCAGGCATCCTCGAAGTGGTTTTCCGTGGTTTCTCACTTCTTCTACAGGCAAGTGCTGGGATGGTATGTAACTTAAAACCACGGCCGCATCTTTCTCTCTTCCTTGCTTAGCCCTTCCCATCTTCCCATCCCCACACAAGGCTCCTGTTCAGCAAAGCAGGTGAGGAAGCTTAGGGGAGGTACTGATCCTCCACCCCAGTTGTATCCCCGACCAAATGTCTCACGCTCCAGGACACTGCCCTTGAGGTGATTAGAGGTGGGATCCCTCACTGAGTCCGGGGGAAAAACCAACCCTGGAGTGTAAATAAATAAATTAATTAATTCATGATATTGGTTTTAAGTTCCAATAAGTACAATTTTACGGTTTTCTGAGCCAACGAGTTGCCAGAATTTTGTTCCGCAGGAGTTCTTTCGCGTGCCGGTAATTCTAGCGACACGAGGCTGATGGATCTGAGCACCTTCAAATACCACCGAACTGAGCCGGGATGGAACTCGGAGCCTTCAGCTAAGAAGGCCAGCGGTCTACTTCCTGACCTACTCAAACCGATAAACCGGTGCTTTATTATTATTATTATTATTATTACAACCTCCGTGGCTCAGATGGCAGCGCGCCGGCCTCTCACCGCTCGGTTCCGTGGTTCAAATCTCGGTCACTCTATATGAGATTTGTGCTAGACAAAGCGGAGACGGGACAGGTTTTCCTCCGGGTACTCCGGTTTTCCCTGCCGTATTTCATTCCAGCAACACTCTCCATTCTAATTTCATCCGTCATTCATTAATCATTGCCCCAGAGGAGTGCGACAGGCTTCGGCAGCCAGCAAACACCTATCCTCGCCACTAGATGGGGACTTCATTCATTCCATTCCTGACCCGGTCAATGACTGAAACAGGCTGTGGGTTTTCATCATCATCGTCATCATTATCCGGATCCCAAGATAGCGGGTTCAAACCCGGCAGAGGTAGTCGGATTTTTGAAGGGCGGAAAAAAGTCCATTCGACACTCCATGTCGTACGATGTTGGCATGTAAAAGATCTCTGGTGACACATTACCCGACAAAATTCATTAAAAATCTCAGCCACAGACGCCCAAGAGAGATCCAGTTTACTCTGTCTGCCATATAGTGGGCTAGAGTAAAACGGAACGTCGAAATTGACGAGCAGACAGCCATATGGCGTCAAATTGAAATGTCTGCACACGGTAGCTGAGGCCACACGATTATTATTATTATTATTATTATTATTATTATTATTATTATTATTATTATTATTATTGTTATTATTATTATTATTATTATGTCTCCGTACCATAACGGTTAGTGTTATTAGCTGCCGTCCTTGGAGGCCCGGGTTCGATTCCCGGCACTGCCAGAAATTTAAGAATGGCAAGAGGGCTGGTATGTGGTTCAAATGGTACGTGCAGCTCACCTCAATTGGGGGGAGGGGTGCCTAAAAAGAGCTGCACCACATCGGGATGAGGACACGAATTTATTATTATTATTATTATTATTATTATTATTATTATTATTATTATTATTATTATTATTATTATTATTATTATTATTATTATTATTTATGGATACTCGAATTTAAACGTCGATTAAGAACTGGGTGGACCAGTCTCAAACATAATCACACTAAATTTTAGCTGCGCTAGTCAGCCTAGTGGCCATGATCGTTAAAGGGTCAAGTCGCTGTATGGTCTGACACCGTGGTTAGTCGGTTGGAGCCCCATTGGTGAAAAAAGAAAAACACCGTCAGAATGTTTGCCGACAGTGTAAGAGAGCTGATGGTACAGTATACCATTTCTGATCACTATATTGTGTGCCAAAAGTCTGGTTTCTATTCCAAATCTCTCCGTTTTGTTCATATGGAGAGATGTCTAAATGGTCAGCGTGCTGGCCTTTGGTCACAGGGGTCCCGGGTTCGATTCCCGGCAGGGTAGGGAATTTTAACCATAATTGATTAATTTCGCTGGGAACGGGGACTGAGTGTGTGTGTTGTCTTCATCATCATTTCATCCTCAGCACGACGCGCAGGTCCCCTACGGATGTCAAATCAAAAGGCCTGCATCTGGCGACCCGACCTTGTCCTCGGACATTCCCGGAACTAAAAGCCATACGCCATTTCATATGGAGAGACAGCATAATTATGACGCTGCTGACAATGATTCACCCTTCGGATATAACGGAACACCGAGCGCATATTGAGACACAGTTGGCCGCAGAGCAGAGCAAGACGCCGGAGGGCAGACGAAACTGCGAAGTGCACGATTGTGACCGCACATTACAACGCAGTGTCTGGTCGGATTTCACAGAGAGAGAGCGGTGGCTAGCTACATTAATCTAAGTTTAGAATCACATTCTAATCAAGAAATGAATACAATAATAATAATAATAATAATAATAATAATAATAATAATAATAATAATAATAATGTTATTTTGCTTTACATCCCACTAACTACTTTTATGGTTTCTCGCAGACGCCGAGGTGCCGGAATTTTGTCCTGCAGGAGTTCCTTTACGTGCCAGTAAATCTACCAACACGAGGTTGACGTATTTGAGCACCTTCAAATACCATTGGACTAAGCCAGGATCGAACCTGCCAAGTTCGGGTCAGAAGGCCAGCACCTCAACCGTCAGAGCCGCTGAGCCCGGGGAAATGAATACATCCAGACCCGCAGGTCACCTATGAGTGTCAAATAGAGGACCTTTTCTAATACCTGAAGCCATTTCTGTTTAGTTTCCACTTAGTTACTTTATAACTGTTCTTCAGAACTACCGCACTATTAGTTTAGTATCTCATGCCTGCAAAATTTTAACACGTATTATTTACAGAAGAATGGAAAGACAAGTTGAAGCGGAGTTGGGAGAAGATCAATTTGGCTTCAGAAGAAATGTAGGAACACGTGAAGCAATCCTGACTTTACGTCTGACCTTAGAGGATCGAATTAAGAAGGACAAGCCCACGTACATGGCGTTCGTAGATCTAGAAAAGACATTCGATAAATGTTGATTGGACCAAGTTATTTAAGATCCTGAAGGTGATTGGGATCAGATACCGAGAACGAGGAATTATCTACAATCTGCATAAAAATCATTCTGCAGTCATAAAGAATCGAGGGCTTTGAAAAAGAAGCAGCAATCCAGAAAGGAGTGAGGCAAGGCTATATTTTGTCCCCCCCCCCTCCTTTTCAATATTTATATATAATAGGCAATAAAGGAAATCAAAGAGGAATTTGGAAAGGGAATCACAATCCAAGGAGAGGAAATCAGAACCCTGAGATTTGCTGGTGGTATTGTTATTTTATCTGAGACTGCAGAAGATCTCGAGAAGTTGCTGAATGCTATGGACGAAGTCTTGGGTAAGGAGTACAAGATGAAAATATATAAGTCCAAAGCAAAAGTAACGGAGTGTAGTCGAACGAAGGCAGGTGATGCAGGTACCCTAATTTTAGATTAGAAATGAAGTCTTAAAGGAAGTAGATGAATATTGTTACTTGGTTAGTAAAATAATTAACGATGGCAGAAGTAAGGAGGACATAAAATGCAGACTAGCACAAGCAAGGAAGAACTTTCTTAAGAAAATAAATTTGCTCACTTCAAACATTGATATAGGAATTAGAAATATGTTTTTGAAGACTTTCATCTGGAGCGTGACCGTGTATGGAAGTGAAACATGGATGAAAACTAGCTCAGAAAGAGAATGTAATCTTTCGAAATGTGGTGTTACAGAAGAATGCTGAAGGTGAGATGGATAGATCGAATCACGAATGAAGAGAAACTGAATCGAATTGGTGAAAGGAGATCGATTTGGCTAAATTTGACGAGAAGAAGATACAGAATGATAGGACACATCTTAAGACACCCAGGACTTGTGCAGTTGGTTTTTGAAGGAAGTGTAGGTGGTAAGAACGGTAGGGGTAGATCAAGGTATGAATATGAAGTTTAGCACAGGATAGGGTGGCATGGAAAGCTGCATCAAACAAGTCTATGGACTAATGATTCAAACAACAACAACAAGTTCTTCAGTCTTGCAGAAACTAACTTTAAGTAAATACGAGTAAATTTATAAACTACATGAAGAAGAAAACATACGGTTACAGTATTACACCTGAAAAAGAAACAACTTCATTAAAATAGAATGGCGTAAATATTTATTTCTAAATAATAGGGCTGTTTTTTCAACCTCCGATGGGATATAAATAAAAGGACATATTGACATAACAATGTTATTTTATCACTAAATGTTTCGTGCGGTTTCATACTTATTTTTTCCACATAATCACCAAAACGGTTTAGAGATTTGTCGTATCGTGACATCAGATTTCCAATACCCTCTGCAAAGAAGCCTGCCGTCAGTGAGGTAATGTGCGTCTGGTCAGCTTCTTCCTCCATAAAGTCGACCAACAAGACACCTTTATGGTCCCAAAAGCGGTATCCATTGTTTTCCTGTTGCTCAGTGTCAGTTCAGGCTTGTTTGGAGAAGGATACATCCACTGCTTATACTGTTGTTTGGTTTCTGGAGTGTCATACAGGACTCAAGATTCATCACCTGTAACGGTAGACTCTTCCCCATCACTATGGTAACGTTTGAGAAACATTGCGGCTGACGTCATTCGCTGAGTTTTGTGATCGTCAGTCACAATCGTTTACTGTATCCTGAGTGTTGAGTCACAATTATGCACAGAAAAGACCTTGAAATGTCTGGGATTGCTGTAGAAAGTTCACTGATTATAAACCTCAATTTGCGTACAAACGAAGAACTTCAGGAGGCTGTCCAGACTCACATTACCTCACTGGCGGCAGACTTATACTGTATGCAGAGGGCATCGGCAAGCCAAAAATACCTAAACCGTTTTGGCGATTATGTGGAAAAATGCAAGTATGTAACTACTAAACGTTTAGTAATAAAATCATTTTGTTACGTCAATGTGTCTTTTTAACAGCCCATCGGAGTTGAAAGAAAAGCAACCTTCGTATCTGAGAGTGATTTGATAAAATCTGATGTTCTTTCGTTCTATTTTAAGTTGTTTCTCTCTCGGGTGTAATACTGTTACCATGTTTTCTCTTTCGAATAGTTTACAAATTTATTTACTCAAAGTTAGTTTCGGTAGACTGAAGATCCTAACAGTTATGAAAAAAAATAAGAAATAAAGAACCTACACCAGGCGAGCCGAACATGTCCTCGGACACTCCCGGCCTTAAAAGCCATACGATAAATAAATAAATTACTGTACCCTTTCTGCGTTTAAGGGCGGTATACAACAGTATTCGTCAAATGTTTGGGTTTCGAAACGAGAAATGTACCTGTTTTTCTGCCTTTTACAGACAAACCGCGATTTCAAAACTTCGTAAAATAAAAGTCCGCCATCCGAACACAATGACATAGCCCTGACTGTTCTTAGCAAGTTTTCAAAATTATAGATTTTCATCGCCACTTCTTAAAATGTTGTAATAAGTTGAATGTGGAATTAATTTCTCAATAACGTGATACCAAATAGAAATGTGCTTAACATCGTTATGAACGCTATAATTACCGTTTGCACGAACAATGTTTATATATTTAAAACAGCTAAAGCACTGAACATGCAAAGAAATAACGTACAACATCCTTGAATGTAGAAAGAAAGCAACCATAATTTTGGGTGATTGCACTGAAGATTGGTGCCCCATGGCTCAGGCGGCAGCTCACTGGCTTCTCACCGCTGGGCTCCGTAGTTCAATTCCCGGTCACTCCATATGAGATTTGTGCTGGACAAAGCGGAGGCGGGACAGGATTTCTCCGGATACACCGATTTTCCTTCTCATTTTTCATTCCAGCAACACTCTCCATTATCATTTCATTTCATCTGCTAGTAATCAATCGTTGCCCCAAAGGTGTCCGACAGGCTTCGGCAGCCGGCACAATTCCTATTTCGCCGCTAGAGGGTGGTTCATTCATCAATCAATCAATCAATCAATCAATCAATCAATCAATCAATCAATCAATCAATCAATCAATCAATCAATCAATCAATCAATCAATCAATCAATCAATCGATCAAACAAACAAACAAACAAACAAACAAACAAACAAACAATACTAATCTGCATTTAGGGCAGTCGCCTAGGTGACAGATACCCTATCTGTTGTTTTCCTAGCCTTTTCTTAAATGTTTTCAAAGAAATTGGAAATTTATTGAACGTCTCCCTTGGTAAGTTATTCTAATCCCTAACTCCCCTTCCTATAAATTAATATATTCCCCAATTTGTCCTCTTGAATTCCAACTTTATCTTCATATTGTGATCTTTCCTACTTTTATAAACGCCACTCAAACTTATTCGTCTACTAATGTCACTCCACACCATCTCTCCGCTGACAGCTCGGAACATACCACTTAGTCGAGCAGCTCGTCTCCTTTCTCCCAATTCTTCCCAGCCCAAACTTTGCAACATTTTTATAACGCTATTCTTTTGACGGAAATCACCAACAACAAATCGAGCTGGTTTTCTTTGGATTTTTTCCAGTTCTTGAATCAAGTAATCCTGGTGAGGCCGATACACTGGAACCATACTCTAGTTGGGGTCTTACCAGAGACTTATATGCCCTCTGCTTTACATCCTTACTACAACCCCTAAACACCCTCATAACCATGTGCAGAGATCTGTACCCTTTATTTACAGTCCCATTTATGTGATTACCCCAATGAAGATGTTTCCTTATATTAACACCTAGATACTTACAATGATCCCCAAAACGAACTTTCACCCCATCAACGCAGTAATTAAAACTGAGAGGACTGTTATATTTGTGAAACACACAACCTGATTTAACCCCGGTTATCGTCACACCATTGCGTACTGTCCATCTCACAACATTATCCAGTCATGTTGCAGTTGCTCACAATCTTGTAACTTATTTATTACTCTATAGAGAATAACATCGTCTGCAAAAAGCCTTACCTCTAATTCCACTTCTTTACTCATATCATTTATATTTGTAAGAAAACAAAGTCCATTCCATTCCTGAAACGAGAGAATGACTGGAAAAAGGCTGAGGATTTTTTCATCCTGATGTTGGTCCAACCGTGCGTTATTCATCGACGTTGAAATATGAGTGTGATGATGATAGGCAATCACTCGCTGACTAGTATGATTGTCTTCCACAGATGATACTAGTGAGTCTATCAGTTCTTACGTGACTCTGGAGAACAATCCTCGTGCCACAAATTCTTCCACTGTGGTGGCAAATACGTATTGCCAGCGTTGAGATCCAGTTGCTGAGGGTTATTTATCTTGAGGAACGCGATACACCAGACATTATTCTTAATTTATTATTTTTTGTCGTGTCCCTACATTTGTACAAAATTATGTTTACTCTAGGTATTAAAACTGAACTATTTCCTCTCGTCAAGGTCGGTGGATGCAAACACAGATGCAGAGTGGGTCTCGGGCCACAAGTGGCCCCGGTTGGTCCGTGGTCCGACAGTTCTGTATTCCGACTGGCCAACTGGGCAGAGGAGGGGTGGCCGCGGCTTCACGGTGGCTCTACGCTTCTGTATTTGGGAGACGGAGGGGGGCTGGTTCCCACCGTCGGCTTTCCTGATAATGGTTTTCTGTGGTTTTCCATTCTCGTGCACTAAGGCGAATACCGGGACAGTTCTTAGTTCAGGCAGCGGCCGCTACCAAGGCCAACTAGATATACAGGCCATAAGGCTCCCCCTCCACTTCGGGCGCTACGTCACACGAGCCGCCAGCCGCTTCACTTCTCGCCAGTGACTTGTAGGCTGATCTGAACCTCGTAGCAGTGAGGCTATCGATGGTGTTGAATGATTTAAACGCGTGTGAACATTGTGAATTAAGGCCACGTCGTATTGTACACCTGGTTGTAGAATCAACTACAGTTCAAAACAGCCTAATATTTCAGTGTTTAAATTTCCTACTGGCTTGTTTCGGAAACAAAAGTGGATCATAGCCATCCATCGAACAGAATTCATCCCTTCAGCAAGCTCAGTTGTGTGCATAAAACACTTCGACGAAGTTTCGTAATTAGGGACGATTCTGTTAAAAGATCTAATGAGTCTCTTTTAACTGTAAAACCTAACCATTTAAAACTCTCAAACGATGCTATATTCCCAAGTTTGAAAATGTGCCTGCCTATCTGTCTAAAAATCTTCCAACACCGAGCAAAAATCCTATTCAAAGACAAGAAGAAATTGAAAAACGGGAAGAGGAAGAAAAGAAAGAAAGCTGAGGAAAAATATGACAGGATCAAGGACTTCGATGACGTTCAGGGTAATTTCAGTATTAAACGCAAATTAGATTTGGACAAAGTTTCCGTCAACTTTGATGATAATGATGATGCTTGTTGTTTTAAGGGGCCTAACATCGAAGGTCATCGGCCCCTCCGTCAACTTTAACAGCCGAAGTCTGTATTTTCAAAATGTATATGACTGAGGAAAATATTCCGAAAATTGGTACTTCCTTAACATTAAACGAGGCTCTTGATTTTAAATCCATTAAACATGATATTTTCATGAGTGATAACCCTGATATACGTGCATTAGGTGACGGGGGCAAGATATTAAAATGGTCAAATTAGAAAAGTATTTGTAACTTCCTGTTTAGACCTGCTTGTAACTCAAAAGTTACTGTCCACGACAAAGTAGAATCTGTACACAAAATAATCGATGAAATTGAAAGTGAAGTTGATGAGTGTATCATTACTGATAAATTATAATTTTGTAAGGAACAGTTAAATATAGCCTTTGCAAAGAAAGTATTTTACTCCTGTATTCTAATAACATGGTTCACTTCAATATTTTTCGCATTTCCTGGGGCGTAAAAGAAGATAAGACAGTCAACGTTTCTTACAATGCCTCACCCGGTTATTCACAGTCTTTTACTGCAAAACTAGGCACGGGAAATTCGGGTATTGATGATTCACATTGGAATTACTTGAAAAAGAAACTAAAATTGTTAAAGGAGCATGAAATATTTTGTAACTTGTTGGATGGAGTCTACATAAAACGTGAGCTGAACTATAAAGGACGAAAGGTTTTATTTTTGTTTTTGCTAGTGGCTTTACGTCGCACCGACACAGATGTCTTATGGCGACGATGGGATAGGAGAGGCCTAACAGCTGGAAGGAAGCGGCCGTGGCCTTAATTAAGGTACAGCCTCAGCATTTGCCTGGTGTGAAAATGGGAAACTACGGAAAACCATCTTCAGGGCTGCCGACAGTGGAATTCGAACCCACTATCTCCCGATGCACGTTCACAGCCGCACGCCCCTAACCGCACGGCCAGATCGCCCGCTAGGAGGAAAGGTAGAGATAGTTGCTTTTAGTAGTAAAAGCGGAGAAAATAACACTACATTAGCTACAACTGCACAAACTTTTATGTTGTCATCCAGTTTAAAAAAAGTAAAGACGTTGTTGATTTGTTTCCATGTAAGAACCTAACGTGACATTTCTTAGAAGAACTAACTTTGCAAGTCTTTAAAGTATTAGCAGATAGGCCTATAGCTTATAAGGTAGCATGCATAATTTCTAATAATAACAGTGTTAGTAGGAAAATGTTTGAAAAGCTGCGCAAAAGCAATTTACAAACCACTTTTCAAAATCCATTTGACGAAACACACACACAAAAAGTTGTTTGATACTGGTCATTTATTTAAAATCTTAATAAATAACTGGCTTAATCAAGCTGACAACTTATCCTGACTTTGACAACTCTGAGTCAGACAAAAACATGTCTATCTGAGTCTATCTAGTGCGGCCTTGGCTTGCTGCTGCCCTGGACCAAAAGGTGTTGTACCAGACACTTTTAGAGCTACAAAATGTAAACCTGTACACTAATGTTTTTACATGAGGATTCTCAGAGAAAAATTCTGATTTCGCTTGTCAACAATGTTCTGGAAAACGAAAACATGTTTAAACATGCAGTGATTAAATAAATAATTTTAAACATTTCGTTGACAAATGTATATAAATCTTTTGTAATATATTATTGAATAACAATAGAAAAGTTACCGTAGACAAACTCATGGCTGAGAAGAAGAAATCCTCAGGAAAATAAAAATGTATAAACTGAAACCTTAGGAATTGTTAGGTAAGTTTTAAATTGTAGCTTAATTTCTAAGAAAGGTTTCAGACTATTGTTGTGAATTGCCATCATGCATTTTCCTAGTAAGATTAAAACTTTTTGTATACGTATTACGCGTTCTGATCTTTTACAAGATACCGTGTTGAGTTACAAGTGACAGATGTCAGCATAATTTTACGCAAAGAAATGTACATATACTGCCCTGCCAGTTTTCTCCCCGCATAAAACTCGTGTAGTATACAAGCCTAAGTAAAGCCACAATTGAAGGAATGTTCAATTTTATCATTAAGGTTGAATACATGAACAATATCATGGTGAAAGTGAGAGCGGGCCCTACACTGCCATGCTGAACGCCAGCCACTGGCGTGACGTCACGGTCCGAGCCTTGTGGCCTGTCTATCTAGTGCGGCCTTGCCGCTACCCCTCTCACCTTCACCTACATCTCCTTCTCCGATACAAATCTCCTGGCCTGAGAGACGGCGTCATCGTCCCCTTCAAGGGAGGAATGTAAATAATTTAGTAGTAGCTTCCGTCAAATGTTGTTACACTTAAATTTTACTATAGTAATAATTTATAATTTCGTGTGGCTATTCCTAGCTTGGTGCAACCCCTGTAAGGCAGACCCTGCAATGAGAGTGGGTGGCATCTGTCATGTATAGGAAGCGCGTATTTTTGTAGTGGAGGATAATGTGGTGTGTGAGATGCAGGAATGTTGGGGACAGCATAAATGCCCAGTCCTCGAGCCAGGGGAAATAACCATTTAAAACCTTCTGAACAGAAGGTGACTATGCTGACCATTCAGCCACGGAGCCGGACAATTTTACTATTCTTTGATTATACAAACATTTAGTCCGTCTTTATGGTGTAGTGGTTAGTGTGATTAGCTGCCACCCCCGGAAGCCCTGGTTCGACTTCCGGCTCTACTACGAAGTTTGAAAAGTGGTGCGAGGACTGGACGGGGTCCACTCAGCCTCAGAAGGTAATCTGAGTAGAGAGGGATTCAATTCCCACCTTATCGGTAGTTTTCCGTGGTTTCTCATTTGTTCTCCAGGCAGATGTCGGATTGGTACCTAACTTAAGGCCAAGGCCGCTTCCTTCCATTTTACTTGCCTATCCATTCCAATCTTCCCACCCCCCTCACAAGACCCCTGTTCAGCATAGCAGGTTAGGCCGCCTGGGCGAGATATTGGCCCTCCTCCCTAGTTGTATCACCGACCAAATGTCTCACGCTCCAGGATACTGCATTTGAAGCGATAGAGGTAGGATCCCTCGCCGCCGAATCCGGGAGAAAAATCAACCCTGGAAGTTAAACGGATGAAAAATGAAAATCCACAGCCTGTTTCCAGTCATGTGACCGGGACAGGAATGGGAGAAACGAAGCCCCCATCTAGCGACGAGGATATGAATTGTGCCAGCTGCCGAAATCTGTAAACGGATAAGAAAGGATAATGAAATGAAACATAAACATTTTTCAACACCCCAGATGTTTTGGTAATGTCCTCCTGGCCATATATATTCTAGTTGTGGACAGACATGTGAGTGTCACAGGTTCTACTGTCTGCGTCTGACGGGAAGTCGCGGCAGCTTGTATGTACGGTACGAGTAATACTACTACGCTCTTCGCTACAGACAATGCGAGCTCTCTGAAACATTGCATATTCCTTATCAAACTGTTCATTACGTAATACATACAGTAACTGTGTAACTAAGGCACAACTGCTCTACCACTTTGAAACAACACGGCAGAACCTCAGTACGCAAGAGTCACAGCGGTAGGAACAGATGTTTATTGTCAGGCCTTGAGACTTGAGATAGGCGCATGCGCGGCAGCCATGTTTACCCTTCGCATTCACGCGATTTCTCGTCTTTGTCTTTGTCTTGCGCCTTCAGCGAAGATTTATTGTTGGGCCCACGAGAGTTGAAGTCTGACGTTTCGCGCCACCGGCGAGAAAAAGTAAGTTGACTAACGCTGCTCGAAAATAGTCTGTTGCTATGGCAACGATAACAGAGATGCCACATTTAAGAACCCTATCGCCACGTGGGTTGGCTTGCTCTCAGTGGCTTTAGTGATATTATTCGGAGAAGTACTGTGTTAGCTGCTTTATGTAACAATTTAATTGTTTATTTCTTGAATATTATTTTCGTTGTTAGTTTATTTCTTTGTAAGTTAATCAGTGGCTAGTAGTACAGTTCTATTCTCTATTTGACATGTGCATTTGTTGAGGTTATTGTCAGCTTAGTGAATATGAAATCTCATATTTATCGCCAATGACGTGTTCTGTCTTAAATGCCGGAATTACTAGCACGAGCTTAGGAACGGGTTAAAGTTTATTGAATTATATTAGGCCAACATAGTTGATTAAATATTCAGCCTGTATGAAAGAATGATGCCGCTGATTGAGGTAACTATGACAACGCAGCTTACTCCGTAGTTACTGCTTTCACCGCTCAAATGTCAGACCTCAACTCTCATGGGCCCAACTGTAATAACAAAGTGAATTAAGAAGTCCATGTCCCTATTTTAGTCCTTTTAAGTTTTGGTGCCACTCAGCAGATTAAACAAAACTCTTTGTCCTTATATGAATGAGGAAAATTTAAGAACTAGTTTCTCAAATGACTGAACTAAGCAGATAGCTGCTACATTTGAAACATCGGATTTTTCTTTATTAAATCACAGAAATATTCATTGATAAATATGCAATATTAAAATAAAATTATATTTTTACGTAATTAAAAGATCGTTGACAAATATGAATGCAGTTTAAGAATATAAATTCCGTCACACACAAAATTATTATTACCCGGATATTAATTTAAATACATTTTCTTGCAGACAACATTGTTGCATAGGTCAAGACAAGGACAGGTGACTCGATTGGCGCACATGGATTGTGGACTGTACCGAATAAGGGTTTGTAGGGTGAGGGGGTGGGGGGAAGTGCCCTCTATAAAAACAAAGGGAGGAGACTGCACGTGCGATAGCGCCAAAAATGGCAAGTTTTACGGCCGGATATCCTTCCTGACGCCGATCTTGGCTGAGGAGCTAATGAAGATGAAATGAGAGATGGTGAATGGAATTCGACATGGAGGTGGAAAGAAGCGGCTGTGTCCTATGTAAGAACAGCCTGCAAGTGAAAATGGGAAACCACAGAAAGCCATTCTCAGGACAACCAAATACGTCCAATATAAAAGATGCAAAACATGTTCAACTCCTTTGCATTTTTATTTACCGTAAATGCTACATGTAATATATGCCAAGATATTATACAGAGTTAATGTTTTCACACGACCTAGCCCAGCTACGCTTAGTTATTTCTTTCTTTTTCCCTCGGACTCAGCGAGGGATCCCACCTCTACCGCCTCAAGGGCAGTGTCTCTGCCTTCGTGATGTCCAGGCCGTATTGTAACTAGCGCGGGAAAGCAATCAGCTGATCGTTAGGGGGGAAGTTTAGCACATGAGTTAGTAGAGTTAAACATAGTTTTTCGCAGTTTTATTGAAACTTTTAACGATGGCTGCATGTTCACTCAGATATATGTGAGAATGAGTCGTCATCGACTGCATTATTGAGTGGAAAGTCGTTAATTAGTGAAGAAAACTTAGTGTGAGCGTGTATTTATGTGAAGCTATAGGTTAAGAAGATCGTTCTTCGGTGTTTTAATTTTGTAGTTTATTTGTGTAAAGTTATATTTATAGTGTAAAATTAATTGAGTTTCTGCATTCTGTGTTTTATTATTAACCACGAATTGTATATACTTGAATTAAGATGATCAGTAAGGGAAATCACCATGCCTTAGATTTGCTGTGTGCCTAGCTGCAAAGCCAATTATAAACAAGGAGAGTACACTCCGGTATTTGTGTTTCCTTTTGATGAAGAACTAGTTTAGTTATGGAAGAAGGCTATTCCCAGGGAGAATTTAATAGTTAATCAAAACACAGTTGTGTGTATCAAGCACTTTCCTGAAAATCACATCCTGAGAGAAATAAGAGTGTCACGTCCAGATGGTGAGGTAAATGTTTTTGTTATGTCATAAACATGGGTCCCATTAGGTAGGTCCTGTATTTTTATGTAATCAGACCTATGGCTTATCTGAATTCGGTGTATTTGAAAATGCAAGTCTTATTTATGAGTACCACCGAGCTCGATAGCTGCAGTCGCTTAAGTGCGGCCAGTATCCAGTATTCGGGAGACAGTGGGTTCGAACCCCACTGTCGGTAGCCCTGAAGATGGTTTTCCGTGGTTTCCCATTTTCACGCCAGGCAAATGCTGGGGCTGTACCTTAATTAAGGCCACGGCCACTTCCTTCCCATTCCTAGAC
This sequence comes from Anabrus simplex, assembly GCF_040414725.1. Lineage (NCBI taxonomy): Eukaryota > Metazoa > Arthropoda > Insecta > Orthoptera > Tettigoniidae > Anabrus > Anabrus simplex. Next base: position 78,047,213 of record NC_090267.1, on the reverse strand, counting down.
CTTTCCTGTCCTATCGTCGCCGTAAGACCTATCTGTGTCGGCGCGACGAGAAGCAAATAGCAACAAATAAAAGAGTATCAAACAGCAGTGTGATTTATGTAAATTTTATCTTCTGACAGATTCAGATCTTATATATGAATTATCTCCAGAAGTAAGATATCTGAATTTCCTAAATCGAGGGGGCTTAAAGTATCCATCAGACATGTTAATAGAACTTGGAATTGAGGTGTACAAAGTATTTTGTGTGTTAGTGTCAGATACATATAAGATGGTATTTCTAAATTCAGACAATCCTAAGTGTGTCACAAAATCCTTGGCTTTGGAGTCAATGCAGTTGGCAGATTCCCTAGTCATTTGTGACTGCGGGAAGAAATTGGAAGACCTGGCCGGACAGTGTATATATATTTGGGTGAATATGTTTTTAAATAATTTTTCCAAAATTCACAACGACTTGTGTATTCAACAAAGTGCTTCAAAGAGAGCAGACCTACTCCATACTGGTGTAACTTCCTGTAAGAGGTCCAGGAAAGCTGCAGTGTTCATGAAGTGGAAACAGTGAGGTACAGAAATAATTTATATTTGTAATAAATAGTATGGTAATTGGCTGCATGTTTTCTGTCAGTGTGTATGATGTGAATGTTCCAGTTGACCAGAAAGTGGATAAAATCGCAAGAATATGTCTCAAAATGTTAGGCTGTACTCACGCAAACGAACGTATATACGCGAGAAATAGAACGTTACGGAGAAGAATATGCATTGTATGTCAGAATTAACAAATATTTGACGATAGGTTTTGGTTTTATAAGGTGTTAACAGTTCTTTAAGTAATTTAAACGAGTGTGTTATTCAAGCGGAGCGTATGCGTATCGCCTTCAAGTTCCCCCCAAAGCGTGACGTCATCAGAGGTACAGTACGGCGTGGACATTACGAAGGCAGTGGCAGTGTCCTGGAGCGTGAGACTTCGAGTCGGAGGATACAACTGGGAAGAGGACCAGTACCTTGTCCACTATGCTCTACAGGGGTCTTCTGGGGGGATGGGGAGATTGGAAGGGATGGACAAGGAAGAGTGAAGGAAGCTAGGCCTAGGAATTGGAATCAAGCGGCCGTGGCCTTAATTAAGGTACAACCCCAGCATTTGCCTGGTGTGAAAATGGGAAACCACGGAAAATCATCTTCAGGGTTGCTGACAGCGGGATTCGAACCCACTATCTCCCGGATGCAAGCTCACTACCGCCTGCCCCTGACCGCAAGACCATCTCGCTCGATAGTGAAGGAAGCGACCGTGGTCTTAAGTTAGGTACCATCCCGGTATTTGCCCGGAGAACAAGTAGGAAATCACATGGAAAACCACTTTGTGGGTGGCTGAGGTGGGAATCGAACTCCCCTCTACTCAGCTGACGTCCCGAGGCTGAGTGGACCCCGTTCCAGCCCTCGTACGACTATTGAAATTTCGTAGCTTAGCCGGGAATCGAACCCGGGCTTCCGGCTGTGGCAACCAATCACACTAAACACTACACCACTGTCCGACTCGTTGGCTGAACGGTCACCGCTTTGGCCTTCGGTTCAGAAGGTCCCGGGTTCGATTCCCGGCCGGGTCGGGGATTTTAACCTTAATTGGTTCATTCCAACGGCACGGGGGCTGGGTTTATGTGTTGTCTTCATCATCATTTCATCCTCATCACGACGCGCAGGTCGCCTACGGGAGTCAAATAGAAAGACCTGCACCTAGCGAGCCGAAGCCGTCCTGGGATATCCCGGCACTAAAAGCCATACATTTCATTTTTTATTACACCACAGATGCGGACCACGCTTAATCCTTACGGGGAAAAGATCATTTATTGCAGTCTGTCGCGCACACGAACCCGAACAATGAATATTATCATTTTCTACAATATTTAACTGTGAATATACTCTCACTGACATCTTGTCAGAACTGACAAATTGTCGTTGAGTTATCACTTGCATCTTGTCGTGTGGGAAGCGGTTCAACTCATTCGCCTTCTTCAGTCCTGTCGTCCCACCCTGGTAGCCATAGTCGCTAAGGCGTCTGGTCTTTAAGGTTATCCGGTTTGAGTCCCGTTGGTGATAAACTGTTGGCTGAAAGAGTAAGAGAGGTGGTGGTGTGCAGTTTCTAATCACTAGATTCCGCGCCAAAAACCTCATCAGTGTTCATACGGGCATATGAGGCTGCTGATGACGATACACCAGTCAGATAGGGCGTTAGGACGGGCGCCCACGAGACGCAGTTAGCCGCAGAGCAGGGCAAGGCGGCATAGGGCAGACGAAACTGCGAAATACATGCGAGCGCACATTGCAACGCAGTCTTAGTTTTCAGAAAGAGAGATCACATTCAGAATCAGATTCTGATCAAGAAATGAATACTATTATGTTAATTTATGTCTTCCAAAACGTTAAAACTCAAGGAGAAGAGAAGAACTCGCGGTGAAATTGCCTTGACGTCGGAATTTTCTGACAAACAGTTCAGTAACTACCTTTGTTTGAACATACGCCAGGTCAACGAAGTTCTGAATACTATTCGCCTTGAAGGTTGTAATGCAGAAATACTGATTTAACCTGAAGAAAAATTCGTTACATTCCTTAGGTAAATGTCATGGCCATTGAACAAAGTTTCAAGAGGTAAGTACTGAATTGCTAGAACGGCTAGACTTCCCAGAAAACTGGCACTGTCCCACTTTGAAATCTACTTCGGGAAACCGAATTATTGCTTGATGTGCTGGCATATTCTTCACGTTATTTTATTTCCCTGTCTTATTTACTGTGGGACTCCCTGGCCGAGGCGGTAAAGGCGTGCTCGGTTCGCCCGGAAGGACGTGGATTCGAATCCCCATCAAGAAGTCGCAAAATTTAAGAAACGAGATTTCCAATTCCGGAGGTGCACATTGCCCTGAGGTTCACTCAGCCTACACCAAAAATGAGTACCAGGTTAATTCCTGGGGGCAAAGGCGGCCGAGGTTACGGATAGTGGAGGCCTTTACCTTCCACCCCTCCCAGGGCCTTCATGGCCTGTACGGAGATGACTTTGCTTTCGTTTTGTTGCTGTTGTTGTCTTTACTTACTGTTTAAATTATATCATGATTATACGTGTAGGTAGGTAGACCACGCATCTCGTGGGATATGAGGGTCGAGACCCAATCCCGTGAGCAAATTTTAGCCCTTCGGCCTTGTGAGCCTTGAGTGCAACTTTCGATAGGGTTTCTAACTAGACTGCATAGGTGTTATAAGTGGTGGTACTTTTGAAACGGAATCGCACTGGTCAGGATGTGACCTGCACCCCGAAGGGTGGTTTAATTTAAGAGAGACTTACGTCTCCTGTGAAGAAGACCGTCAGTGTCATAGTTTCCCAGATTGGATATAAGTGGGTTGGGATTGGAGTTCAGGCTGTAGTAGAATCTTTGTGCGGAGATCAGAATTCTGGTGTATATTTCGTCGATTTGCAGATCATTGTGGATATCGCGATTCCGTTCGTACCATTGCGGACCACTGTTCATGCGAAGTGCACGATTTTGAAAGCGCTGAACTTTGTTAAGGTGCGTTTTGGCTGCGATCCCCCAGACAGAACTGGCATACTCAAGGATTGGCCGTATGGAGGTTTTGTACAGCAGGAGCCTGTTTTCTAAGTTGAGCCCATTATCAGCTTTCATTAAAGGTATAATTTCGTAGAGGCGTTTATATGCCTGGGCCAAAATTCTTTCAATATGTTGCCTAAACTTTAATCTTCTGTCCAGGGAAACACCCAGGTATTTGGTGACATTTGACCACCGGATCACCTCACCGAAAAAAGACCAGTGGTAGCGGGTCAGAATGAGTTCGTTTGGAGAAGAGAGTAGCGCTACTCTTGTTGACGTTGATTTTAATTCTCCACTGTCGGAGTCAGGGTTCGATGGTGGAGAGGGCTTCTTGAAGGTAATTTTGTACTCTGGGTGTATGCCAGGAAACAAAAGAAATAGCGGTGTCGTCCGCATAAAAATAGACATTCGCGCGCGGTGGACGGGGTATGTCAGACATGTATAGGTTGAAAAGTACCGGTGAGAGGACTCCACCCTGAGGGACCCCGGCACTAATGGGGCGGGGTTCCGACAGGGAGTTGCAAACTTGAACTTGAAATTGAAATTTTCTTTCTGAGAGATAGCTGTGAAGAAGGTGAATCAGGTATTTGGGCTTATTCACTTGCGGTATTTGATGTGATATTTGTTAAAGTAATTCGTGAATAAATTGTTGTAATAGTTCTTAAAGTCATTATTACTGACATCCCGGGCAAGTTCGCGGTTACATGAACGAATCGCATGCATCGAATTTCAAGATTATTTCTCTCTTAAATGAAAAATAATAGTCCACAGCCTGTTTCAAGTCATTCGACCGGGTCAGGAATGGAATGAATAAAGCTCCATCTAGCGGCGAGGATAGGAATTGTACCAGGTGCCGAAAACTGTCTCACTCCTCTAGGGCAATGATTAATGAATGACAGATGAAATGAAATTATATCGGAGAGAGCTGCTGGAATGAAATATGACAGGGAAAACCGGAGTACCCGGAGAAAAACCTGTCCCGCCTCCGCTTTCCCCAGCACAAATCCCACGTGGAGTGACCGGGATTTGAACCACGGAACCCAGCGGTGAGAAGCCGGCGCGCTGCCGCCTGAGCCACGGAGGCTCTGTTCTCTCTTAAATGGAAGATAATAATTGTTTTAGGGTAAATCAAGAGTCAAATTAGGTGAGGCTTAATAAACATGATCATTTAAACAGAAATATATACACACGTATACTGCCGTGTTCGCTAGGAGTATCTATTGGAATTTACAACGTCACTGCACTTTAGCATGTCTTTTGTCTCTGAAATCTTTCCGCAATTGAAGTTTTTAGCTTTACTTTATTATTAACTGAAGTTTTCCGATCCTTGCCGATCGGCTGACTTTCGCCCATGATTCAAAAATTAATATTTTGCATTCGGGAGATAGTGGGTTCGAACCCCACTGTCGGCGATTCTGAGGGTGATTTTCCGTGGTTTCCTCATTTTTACATCCGGCAAATGCTGGGGCTGTACCTTAATAAAGGCGACGGGCAATTCCTTTCCACACCTAGCCCTTTCCTGTCCCATCGCCGCCATATAAGACATGTCTGTGTCGGTGCGACGTAAAGCAGATTGTAAGAAAGTAATATTTTTTCTTTCTTTCTTTCTTTCTTTCTTTCTTTCTTTCTTCCTTAGTCCGTTTACCGTCTAGGGTTGGTTTTTCCCTCGTACTCAGCGAGGGATCTCGCCTCTACTGCCTCAAGGGCACTGTCCTGAGGCATGAGATATTTGGTCGGGGATACAACTGGGGAGGTGTACTAGTACCTCACCCAGGCGGCCTCACCTGCTATGCTGAACAGGCGCATGTGGGGGATGGGAAGATCGGAAGTCACAGACAGGGAAGAGGGAAGAAAGCGGGTGTGGGCTTAAGTTAGATACCATCCCGACTTTTGCCTGGAGAGGAAGTGGGAAACCACGGAAAACCACTTCGAGGATGGCTGAGGTGGGATTCGAATCCCCTTCTATTCAGCTGACCACCCGAGGCTGAGTAGACTCCGTTCTGGTCCTCATACCACTTTTCAAATTTCGTGGCAGAGCCGGGAATTGAACCCGGGCATCTGGGGAGGTGGCACCTAATCACACTAACCACTACTCTACAGAGGTGGACAAATAATACTACACTACACTCAATAGCAGCTAAAACAGGCCTCCTGATCAACACCGGTAAGACCGAGTTCATTACCAATATAAAAGACGCCCCTAGAACAATGAGTGCTAGTGACACCAAGCACATCACTATACAGTACCTTAAGAGAGTGGATTTCAGAAGACCTTAGTGAAGTGGTTGCTCTCGAGCACAGGAGAATCAAAATAATAATAATAATAATAATAATAATAATAATAATAATAATAATAATAATAATTGTACCGGTTGGTACACCTCTACACCGCACATCTGAATTTTCCGCCTTAAAGTACTTCTCTACGGGAGAAAGCCTGAACTTTAACAACTGAACAAACTCTACTGGTTATCAGAAAATGTCACCGTGTGTTTTTGATTTGCTTTTGTTTTTCATTGATCGAGAAGTGTGGATATTCTCTAACAGATGTCTCCACCAAAAACTATGATAACGCACTCTGGTGTAAAGGAATGAACTTTCTTGGAGAAATTTTGTATTCATAAGTTTTGTCTTTACTAAAGTTTGTTCTGTCATTTGTGGGTTGGCAATATTAATCCTTTCTTTCCGCCTGTTTTGAATGTAGCCAATCAGGAATTTCTGTAATTAATTTTCGGCCAATCGGGGCTTTCTTCTTCAATGTTGTATGTAACTGTGTACTGTAGCCAATAAAAGTTTGAGGGCGGGTTGTTATCATTCATGAAAGGTCTCGAACTTTCCACGAGGGTATAAAACTGCTGATTTTCTTGTCTCCGGGCCATTCGTATAACATCTTTCTCAGTGTGTGAATATGTAGCAGGGGGCGGGAAGCGCCTCATTCTTCAGGCAGCAGCTCTCCAACAAGGTTATGGCCTTTTAACATCTTTATTTCTTGCTAGCTCAGCAGTTTAACTCGCGGGGAAGGTTCGAAACCTTTAATATGTAACCTATATCTTTAAAAATGTAAGCCTTTTCAATCCTTGTAAAAACTTCACATAACTTGAACTGCAATTCGGGGATGGAGAGTGCTTTACCCTCTCGAGCTCCCCTTCTTTTGAAATTGAGGTGACTACGTTTTCGTGACCGTTTCTTCTCTTCCTTTATGTGTTAAAGTTTTCTCATACGAGCCACCTCCCTAGCTTGGGATTAGCCCCTGTGTAATCGGCCTAGCGCCACTTAGGTTTTAAAGGTGTCTTTAGGAGTGCATGTAAACGCCTCCAGTCCTTACTGTATTTTGGGCCAGTAAATTAACCTCTTGTTTTCCTTCATGCGAAGGCCCTGGAGGTTGGGTACATGATACCCCTGTTTCTTTGTAAGTGTGCCTTGAGGGCAGTTAGAAGTAGAGTTTGTTGTGGCCTTTGATAGGCTTGTAAGATTGAGAGCGGGTCAGCTCTTTCTGGTATTTTGCAAGGTGCCTCGCGGAGGCGTGACATTTTGATTGATGGGAGCTAGGACTCCATGTAATTAGGGGCGTTCTGCCCTTTGGTATTTTGTGGTGGTGAGCTGAGAGCTCAAGGATTGACGAATTTGGGCTCGTAGCCCAGAATTTGTAAAGACCCCTTAACTTGTGCTTTCTTTGTAAAGCTGCATTGTACCTGATTTTCGTTGTTATTTCCCCTAGTGGAAACTGGTTAAATTTTTCTCTAATCTTGGACTTCTTGATCGTGTACCTGATTTAACTTGTTGTTATTTGTTTTACGCTCAAAATTCTATGTCACCATTGTTAAGTTTTGAAAATATAACCTTTATTGAAATTTTAATTCATCTTTCGAACTTGTAGTTAGACCCATTCCAGCCCGCACCTTCTTTCACCTCTGCTGTTCCACAGATACCTCGGAACAATAATAATAATAATAATAATAATAATAATAATAATAATAATAATAATAATAATAATAATAATGCTATTTGTGGTGAAATACATCGAACACTGCAGAAGACTGTGCGCCTCAAAACACCTATCGATGAACGTCTAACTAAGAAGGCTCCACTAAGAGCCCTCGAAGTACAAGAAAGGAAGTTCCTGAGAAAGTTAGTGGGTCCAATGATCCTATCAGATGAAAGGCGATGGTACAGATCAAACCATGAACTCTGCCAAGACCAAGAAACCCTCACAGATGCCATCAGAAGAAAACGGCTTGCTTTCTACTGACACCTGTATAGAATGGATTCCCACAGGCTGTCTTATAAGATCTTCAGTAACCAGCAAGCCACTGGATCGCTGTGGATCCAGCAGGTAGAGAAGGATCTGGCAGAACTTAATATTACATAATAATGCCTTCATTAACAGGAACAACTACCGTTCGGCTCTCACAACCAGACCATTCCTAACATCCCTTACAGAATCTAAGCACAATGAGACCAGGAAATGGTCCGAGCAACGCAAAATAGAGTTCAGCCAGAGAATGAAGGAATACTGGGCCAACAGAAAAGGTCAAGGTACCAAAAAGAAAGTAGCAACCAGACCTATCATTAAGAACACCACAAGCAGCAAACATCGAAAATAACAACACAGCAAAAGCACAAGCACCGTGGTCCTTATGTGGCGCAAACGAACTTCTTCTTATTCGTCTTCTTATAATAATAATAATAATAATAATAATAATAATAATAATAATAATAATAATAATGGTGAAAAACATAATTCAGTCCTGGTCTTGCAATTTTCGTAAAATTCCCTCATTGTCCTCGTTAAAGGAGCTTATTGCATCCTCGACATTTTTCTCCTCCATTTTTGCCCGGCTCTATGGCTAAATTGTTAACATGCTGGCCTTTGGTCCATAGGACCCGGGTTCGATTCCCGACCGGCTCGGAAATTTTTACCTCCACTGGTTAATTCCGATGGCTCGGGGGCTTTGTGTGAGTGCCGTCTTCATCATCCTCATAGATGCGTAGGTCGCCTACACGGCTTCAACTAGAAAGTCCTGCACCAGGTCTCTTTGGAGGCCACACGCCATTAATTAATTACCTCCATTTTTCGGTTTGAACTGTCCGCGCGAGATGTGATGAACAAAGGTATTCAGAATTCACAGGCCTGGATCTCAAGAGATGTAGCGCTATGCCACAGAAGAAAGTCGTGTCTGCAGCGAAATAGTCGTCGTATGTACATAGGAATATTTCTCTTATAAGAATCATATTTATTAAGCCTCTCCTAATTTGAATCTTGATTTACCTTAAGACAATTATCTTAGCCATGAAATTCGATGGATACGATTCGTCCACGTAACCAATTTCGCTCCAAATATCTAGTTTTTATTTAATCTTCACGTCACATCGTATAAGACATGGTGAGACTCTTCGATAATTTCTCAATAAACTACGCGACACCCACTCAGGAAACTGTGTTACGCGGAAGTAGATACAGAACTGCCCTACTACCCTGCCTCTAATCTTGCGATGATACAATGAAATGTGTGAATTACAATAATCTGCTCGGCTCTGCGTTAGCTGTTTCTGCGACTCAAGGTGCGCCCTATCGGGCTGAATGGCTCAGACGGTAGAGCGCTGGCCTTCTCAACCCAACTTGGAAGGTTCGATCCTGGCTCAGTCCGGTGGTATTTGAAGGCGATCAAATACGTCAACCTCGTGTCGGTAGATTTACTGGCACGTAAAAGAAATCCTGTGGGACTAAATTCCGGCACCTCGGTGTCTCCGAAAACTGTAAAATGTAGTTAGTGGGACGTAAAGCAAATAACATTATTATTAATGTGCACCCGGCCATGCCTTGCTCAGACCCCTCCGTGTTATTCGACAAACAACCAGACGAAAAGCTTGCCCGCGGGTGTCAAAACAGAAAGAATTGCAGCAGGCCTCTCCGGAGGCTACACGACATCAAATAAACACTTTCGTCGTCAGCTGTGGCACTGGCATGATTTTCTACGATTGCATGTAATTCAAGAATTTCTGAAGTGAGTTTAACAGTCATTTTTAATCAGACCAGACCAAGTTGCTTTACTTCGCACCGACGCAGATAGGTCTTATGGCGACGATGGGACAGGAAAGGGCTAGGAGTGGAAAGGAAGCGTCCGTGGCCGTAATTAATTTGCCTGGTGTGAAAATCGGAATCCACGGAAAACCCTCTTCAGGGCTGCCGACAGTGGGGTTCGAACCCACTATCTCCCGAATACTGGATACTGGCCGCACTTGAGCGACTGCAGCTATCGAGCTCGGTCATTTTTAATCACAGAACTCGTCGGCAAACGAACGGCAACATGAAACAAACAAAATCGTCCAGAACTAACGAATGAGAAAGTGAAAGAGGAAGAGGTAACAACACAGTGTTCTCTGTACTATTCTGTGTAAGGGCGCGGGTAACGGGACCAGTACTCTACACAACTAACATGAAGAGTGGAATACTTTGCACATTAATGACCCTAGCTAGAACAAGTAACGGGAATTTAAATTTTATTTCGAGCATTCCTGAAATATAACGCAGTTAACGGTTTATTTCGTTCTCCTGAACCTGTATCCTTCTTTTCCTTACATGACCTAAATCACAAGACCTAAATAAATCCAACCCTTTACATTTCGTTTTCCCGACTGTCTCTTGTGTAAAGTACTTTATTTATTCGCATTCAAACCCTCCTTAATTCTTCTGACAGGATCTTGGAAGTTTTTCTTCGTATGCCTACTTTAATCGAATCTTCCTTAACTCTTTTCCTTCATCTTCCCTTGTTTTTCTGTTCTCATTGCTGCCCCCTCTATTGTACGTAATATATTCTTACTGCACTGTACCATAACATATGTGTCATATCAGTAAGTATCTCATTGTGCCTAGCTAAAAAGTTTTTTCGTTTTACTTTCAATATTTAAATTTCCTCGTTCAAATTTGACATTATTTTTATTATTTATTGTTGTTTCTCAACATTTATATCGTTAGTTTTTAATTTTCTTCCACCTATTTTGTTATTAGTTGACCTTGTTTTTCTCTGAGTTGCTCTTTCATGTAGCCTATTATTTTTAAAGTCTGCATTGAGCTACTCCATTGTAAATGCCCATTTCACTGCGGAACTGTGTCGTTTCCCAAATGAAAATCCACAGCCCGTTTCCAGTCATTCGACCGGGTCAGGAATGGTATCTAGCGGCGAGGATAGGAATTGTGTCGGCTGCCGAAGCCTGTCGCACTCCTATGGGGCAATGATTAATGAATGACAGACGCAATGAAATGATATTGGAGAGTGTTGCTGGAATGATAGATGACAGGGAAACCCGGAGTACTCGGAGAAAAATCTGTCCCGCCTCCGCTTTGTCCAGCACAAATCTCACATGGAGTGACCGGGATTTGAACCACACAACCCAGCGGTGAGAGGCCGGCGCGCTGCCGCCAGAGCCAATGAGGTTTCTAAATAAATAAATAAATAAATAAATAAATAAATAAATAAATAAATAAATAAATAAATAAATAAATAAGAGAACATTTCACGAATAAAGCATCATAGGCGAGAATAAACGGGGCAGTTTTTAAAGGCTTTATATAAGAGATGTGCTCCGAAGTAGATTTATAACAGCCCCACTAGGCACGTGCCTAGAGGCAGAAAATTTTGGTCAATACGCTGCTACTGTCCGCCTCTGTGGTGTAGTGGTTAGTGTGATTAGCTGCCACCCCCGGAGGCCCTGTTTCGATTCCCGGCTCTGCCACGAAATTTGAAAAGTGGTACGAGGGCTGGAACGGGGTCCACTCAGCCTCGGGAGGTCAACTGAGTAGAGGGGGGTTCAATTCCCTCCTCAGCCATCCTCGAAGTGGTTTCTCGTGGTTTCCCACTTCTCCTCTAGGCAAATGCCGGGATGGTACCTAACTTAAGGCCACGGCCGCTTCTTTCCCTCTTCCTTGTCTATCCCTTCCAATCTTCCCATCCCCCGACAATAACCCTGTTAGGTGAGGCCGCCTGGGCGAGGTACTGGTCATTCTCCCCAGGTGTATCCCCCGACCCATGTCTCACATTCCAGGACACTGCTCGTGAAGTGGTAGAGGTGGGATCTCTCGCAGAGTCCGAGGGGGAAGCCAACCCTGGAGGGTAAACAGATTAAGAAGAAGGCTGCTACTGTTGTTAATACCTACAATAATATATTGAATGCTTTGAATAATTACATTGAGAAGTTATTACCTTAATATTTCGATATTTAGTCTTAGAAGAGCATAACACATTTGTGTGGTATTACTAATAGCTAAGAATCTTGTATTTAATACTTGTCATTCTTAACGCCTTTCAATATTCCGACTCATTGGCTGAATGTTCAGCGTTGGGACCTGGGTTGGATTCCCGGCCGGGTCGGGGATTTTAATCTCATGCGATTAATGATATAAGTCTACAGACTGCAATGCATACGGAGCTATGCAGACGGGCCCTTGTTTTTTTAACAAAACTTCTTTTGCTCGAGATATCGACACTGGCTTACGGTATGCCACTGCCCATGCCTCGTTAACCATATCTATCAACCACCACAGAAACATGCAATAGTGTTAGCGTCAGGAAGGGTATCCGGTCGTAAAACAGGGTCAAATCCACATCCAAAAATCCCCACCAGGTGAGCGAAAAACGGTAGAAAAAGTAGAAGTTTCTTAACTCCTTTCAACAGGACCAGGACCATCCCTTGGAATACCTAAGAGCAGGAGCTGTTCCAGAAATGAACACCTTAAAAGATAGAAAACAACAACAGCCTCAATCATAGGAAACTATTTGTTGAGGAACCGTGAAAGAAAACGACTGAAACACTACTTAATTGTAGTAGAACTCAGTTAAGATTCTTAGTAGCACTCCTCAAAGCGCAAGCAGTTGTGAAGAAGCACTTACTGCAAATCAACTTGGAATTTTAAGGAACCTAGAATGCAGTTTATGCAGGAAGGAGTTAGAAACAACCCACCATATAATCTGTAAATGCGAGGCTGTAGCCGGAAAAAGGTACAACGTAATTGGGGAAAACAATAATCAAACCGAAGAAATGAAATACAGACTCATAACTGGGAATGTAGACTCTTACGAACACAGGAATTATGGACTGGTGCTAATTCGAAACAAGGTAGTACAATAAATCTACAGACTGCTGTGCTTCCGGAGCTATGCAGACGGGCCCTTTTTTTTTTTTTTTTTTTTAAACAAGACTTCTTTTCCTCGAGATATCAACACTGGCTTACGGTATGCCACTGTCTCCTGCCTCGTTAACCATATCTCCAAGAAGGAGCAGCATGTCTGACATCTACCAGGAAACAAAACACGACAATCGTGAAGATTTGATCGAAGAGTTCACTATCGTCAAAATGAGACGAAAACCTGTATTCTCATCTTTAAAACATTTCAGGTTTGAATGGCCTACTCCGGTTTTTGTGCAATTATAATTTTTCTTATACGGACTTGACTGGGGCGCATGCTACAATTGTGTCTAGGATTGCGGAAATGTTAAATCTGTCACTGGATGTGCAGGACCTGAGGAAAACCCCATATGATACGGACGTGCATTACAGAGGTTTCTTTTTCTTATAACCTGTTTACCCTCCAGGGTCGGTTTTTCCCTCGGACTCAGCGAGGGATCCCACCTCTACCGCCTCAAGAGCAGTGTCCTGGAGCGTGAGACTTTGGGTGGGGGATACAACTGGAGTGGAGGATCGGTAGGCTATCTCGCCTGCTATGCTGACAGGGGCCTTGTAGGGGGATGAGAAGATTGGAAGGGATAGACAAGGGAGAGGGAAGGAAGCGGCCGTGGCCTTAAGTTAGGTACCTTCCCAGAATTTGCCCGGAGTAGAAGTAAGGAAACCACGAAAAACCACTGAGAGGATGGCTGAGGTGGAAATCGATCCCCCTCTACTCAGCTGACCTACCGCGGCTGAGTGGATCCCGTTCCAGCCCTCATACCACTTTTCAAATTTCGTGGCAGAGCCGAGAATCGAACCCGGGCCTCCGGGGTGGCAGCTAATCCCACTAACCATTACACCACAGAGGCGGCTGTTACAGGGGTTTCACTCTACTTGAACAGACCATCAACTATGCTCCTTTTTTCGTGTTCATTGCATTTCGGCTTCTTTCTGGTTTTTCCCCCCAGATATGGATTTATGGATGAATGTATTTATCCTAGTTTAGCGGTTAGATGCCCTTCCTATCGTCAACTTTAAGTGGAGGGATGTATTCAGTAATGCGCGTTTCTGTGGTGGTTTATCGAGTGATGCATTGTATTCATTTCAAAATGTCTATTATGGCGAACACAGTAACACAGCTCCCGCGATAGAGGAATTAACCAAACGCCAGTAAACTCCCCGGCCCGGCCGGGAAACAAATTCGGGGCCCTCTGAATTGAACGCCAGTACGCTAAACATTCAACCAAAGCGCCAAACTTGCTATTTTCATTTCTACAAACAGACGATAGTATATTTTTTTATAGTATGCAACTCAACAGCCGGGCCTGCGGTATAGGGGCAGCGTGCCTGCCTCTTACCCGGAGGCCTCGGGTTCGCTTCCCAGCCAGGTCAGGGAAATTTACCTGGATCTGAGGGCTCGTTCCAGGTCCACTCAGCCTACGTGATTACAATTGAGGAGCTATCTGACGGTGAGATGGCGGTCCCGGTCTAGAAAGCTAAGAATAACGGTGCTGACCACATGAAACCTCATAATCTGCAGACCTTCGGGCTGAGCAGCGGTCGCTTGGTTGGCCCTGGCTCTTCGGATCTGTTGCGCCATGGGGTTTGGTTTGGATTTTTATGTAACTCAACGGTTATTAGTCACAGTGTTATATTATTTTTTAATTTTGTGTGAAATTTACTGTGAGGTGGGTACGTTATCTATCTATCAAATGCTTTCATTCCCCACCCTGAAGGGGTGGGGCGGGCCACCTAGAGGGTGTCGCCCTCTCTCTGGCCAAGAGATGCGGGCAGGTTGGGGAGATGTGACGGAAGAAGGAGGTGGGTAAAGGATGTGAATGTGTAGGAGATGGCGAGGTGCCTAATTAAATCAAGGGGTTTACAATAGGAAGTACAGTAGTGTTACAGATTTACAAATTCGTTTGCGGCATGTTACAAAGGTTATGCACTGCATTATAAACATGTAGGGAAGCATGGTGGGGTAAAGAAATAATGCAAAGGCTGTGGGACTAGTGAGGGGTGTGTGAGAGGGGTGAAAGAATGGGCTAGGTTGTGGAAGATACAAGAGAAATGATGCAGTGAAGTGAGTAAGATATGGAGGGGGTTTGATAGGGCTGGTGGTGGGGGGGAGAGATCGGGTGGAGGCGGGTAAAAACGGATATGTGGACTCGGTGGAAGGAAAGGTGGCGCTGGCCGGGGACGGCGACGAGGTGTGGGAGGTCGGGTGAAGGGGGATACGTTATCAGTTGTGGAGAGTAAGAGAAGTAGAGGGTGGCCAAGAACTAAAGGAGGCCACAGTTTCTAATGATTTAAAGGTAAAGTAAACTCGTGTCGCACACCCTCCGTGCTGGTGAGCCGCATGTAGTGCCATGTTTACCACATACCAGCCCTCCTGCCATTTTTCAATTTCTCGTAGTACCGGGAATCAAACCCAGGCCCCCGAGGACGCCAGCTAATATTGCTAACCGTTACACTACGGAGACGGACGATTTACAGATAAACTAAACGACGTCCGACTCATTGGCTGAATGGTCAGCGTTGAGGCCTTCGGTTCAGAGGGCTGAGGGTTCGATTCTCGGCTGGAACGGGAATTTTAAATTCTTCTGGCTCGGGGACTGGGTGTTTTTGTTTGTCCCAACACTTTCCTCTTCATATTCACACAACACACTACACTACCAACCACCACAGAAACACGTAATAGTGATTATATTTCTCCATATGGGGTTGTGTCAGGAAGGGCATCCGGTCGTAAAACAAGGCTATATATATATATATATACATACATACATACATACATACATACATACATACATACATACATACATACATACATACATACATACAGCACCGGTCAAAAGTTTAGGACCACATTAAAAAATCATGAAGTTCCATCTACAACCTAAAATTTTGCTACTAGACCTCTGTATTTTTTTTCCTGAGCTCTCGCATCTAATATGATATACGTCGCCTGATTTCAGTGATTTACGCCAAGTAGTTATACATTTTTAACTGTTGGAAGGTCACGTCAGAAAGTCAACATTTTTGGAAATATTATGTACTATATACTCTAATCGGCTTCAAGTATCACCAACAAGATTATTTTATAGATTTAGCAATAGTTGGGGGTCATTTTGGTATAAATAGAAAAATTCCGAAAAAATGCGGCACCGACTTTTGTGCTTTTATTTTTTGTTTCAAATCAGCTCTAAAATGGTCAGTTTTTCCTTGTTCTTGTCATAGGTCTCAGTGTGAGCTATCGTAATCAGAAATATTTTCTTGGTTGCCATCCACAAAGTGCAAATGGTACTATCTGGGCAGATAAGTTTCATGCCGATAGCTCGTCCTGAGACCTTGGGCCATACATGACAAAGGCAAAGAAAAATCAACCATTTTGGCCCTGTTCGAAAAAAATAAAACACGCAAAAAAAAAAGGTGCCGCATATTTTCGGAAGTTTTATATTTATACCAAAATAGCCCCCACCTATCTCTAAGTCTACAAAAAAAGAAATCTTGGCGGTGATACTTGCAACCAATTAGAGTGTACAGTACATTATATAATCAAAATTTTTGATCTTTTGTTGTGACCGTCCAAGAGTTAAAAATTCATAACTTCCACATTCAATCAATCACTACTGATCTGCATTTAGGGCAGTCGCCCAGGTGGCAGATTCCCTATCTGTTGTCTTTCTAGCCTTTTCTTAAATGATTGCAAAGAAATTGGAAATTGAACATCACCCTTAGTAAGTTATTCCAATCCCTAATTCCCCTTCCTATAAACGAATATTTGCGCCAATTTGTCCTCTTGAATTCCAACTTTATCTTCATATTGTGATCTTTCCTACATTTAATGACACCACTCAAACTTATTCGTCTACTAATGACATTCCACGCCATCTCTCCACTGACAGCCCGGAACATACCACTTATTAAATGTTAAACAATCAATCATTGAATTTCAATACGGTCAATATGAAATTAATCACTTGCAACATACCACTTGGTCGAGCAGCTCGTCTCCCCTCTCCTAAGTCTTCCCACCCCCAACTTTGCAACATTTTTGTAATGCTACACTTTTATCGGAAATCACCCAGAGCAAATCAAGCTGCTTTTCTTTGGATTTTTTCCAGTTCTTGAATTAAATAATAGTGATGAGGTTCCCATACACTGCAACCATACTCTAGTTGGGGGTTTTACCAGAGACTTGATGATGATGATGATGATGATGCTTGTTGTTTAAAGGGGCCTAACATCAAGGTCATCGGCCCCTAATGGTACAAAATCAAATAACAAAAAGTTCAAATTCATCCACTGACCAAAATAAAATAAAAAATGCCATGAAGAATGAATGGATAGACATGAACCCAACAAAACACACCAAAAAAAAACCAGTGGATCAGACTTTAAAAAAAAGATCGTAAATAATAGTATTACTGACCACAGAATGGTACATGTCGCGAGTAGAGTAGAACCATGTTATTTGTCACGTTAGGGTACTAATCAAAAGTAGCGAAGACTCACGGTGTTCCACACAAGATGGTACTACTCACAAGTATTGCACTTCGTACAGGTAACGCAGACCTATGGTGTTTCTCACACAATGGCGCCACTCATAGCCAACGCAAACCGACGAGTTTCCTCACCTAGGTGTACTAATCACGGGCGTCGGTATTCCCGTGGTGTTCCTCACATAGTGGGTACTAATCACAGGCAACGCAGACCCACGGTGTCGCTCATATAGTGGTACAACTCACAGGCTACGCCCAGATCCACAGTGTTGCTCACATGGGTACAACGCACGGGTACTGGAAACCCCCAGGCCAGCCTCTTTACTGCTACTAATCACAAACCTCTTTCGTACCGAATTTAGTGGTACTACTCGCAAGTACAGGCAACCCATGGTGTTCCCCGCATGATGGTACAAATCAAAAGTAGTTTCATGGTTCTAATTCAATCATCCCTTGGTCGCCCCTTTTAGTCACTTCTCATGACAGGCAGGGGATACCGTGGGTGTATTATTCGTCTGCGTCCCCCACCGACAGGAGGCAAAGAGAGAGAAGAAAGAAGAAGGGATCCGTCACTTTGAAAAATGAAGTAACGGATGAAGAAAGGCAAGGGCCATGAAGGGCATAAAAATGAAAGACTCCCTAGGCCTCGAATGCTCTAATACCGTCGGGGACGAAAAAGAACAAGAGTTGACCAAGGGAGATCGGACAGGATAGACGAAAGTGAGGAGCCTGGCACAAGTAAGTGGAAGCAATGCCAAGACTCAGCTAAGGGCCCTGTGGTCGACAATCCACACTCCCAAGTTGAGAACCCCTAGGGTCCCTGTTAGTCGCCTCTTACAACAGGCAGGAGATGCCGCGGGTGTATTCTACATGTGCATCCCCCACCCGCACGGGGTACCAGAGACTTATATGCCCTCTCCTTTACATCCTTACTACTACCCCTAAATACTCTCATAACCATGTGCAGAGATCTGTCCCCTTTATTAACAATCATATTTATGTGGCCACCCCAAAGAAGATCTTTCCTTATATTAACACCTAGGCCTACTTACAATAATCCCCAAAAGGACCTCTCACCCCATCAATGCAGTAATTAAAACTGAGAGGACTTTTCCTGTTTGTGAAACTCACAACCTGGCTTTTAACCCCGTTCATCATCATACCATTGCCTACTGTCAATCTCACAACATTACCGAGGTCATTTTGCAGTTGCTCAATCTTGTAACTTATTTATTAGGCTACTCTGTACAGAATAACATCATCTGCAAAAAGCCTTATCTGATTCCAATTCTTTACACTTATCGATGATATATATCTATGTAAAGAAGTGGAATCAGAAATAACAAATAAGTGGTGGCTCATAATATTAATCAAGCTGAACCTTCGATGTTCACGACCATGAGCGTACTCACTGACAGAATGGCAAAATTAAGAAGAAAATAAGCCAAAGTACGCAGGAAATCAGAAGGCATACTCTAATGAGTGTTGTTAATCATTAGGTATACGGCGTATAGGTCTACCCACGACTGTAGCCCTGATTACAGTGCAGTAGTACCATACGGGATGCCAACAGAAAACCACGTTCACACGTTCATCGGACTTCAAATCAAATACTGGTAGGGAGATCTGATTCATCTGGAATAATGAACAGCCTACCACATCAATTTATTTCCCCATGTCCATAGCTCAATAAGAGGGACCATATAGAGATCTTGTACTTTAAGAGTAAACAATTCACCTTTCTTGCAAGGACAACAACATTTTAATTTTTTTTTTTTTTTTTAAGATTCTAGGTCTGATTGAAAACCAACAGTCAAAATATGTTTTGGTTAAGGACGACATTCAAAATCATGACATACCCATACAGATAACGGTGTGAAACAAATTAAGTAACTTCAACATTCAATTATAATTTATGAATCCTCATAATTACAATAACAAAACTCCTAACCTCAAATTCTTATCACCAGATCTTACCTTCAAAATATTACCCCTCTTAGTTTTCTTCAAGAAAGTCTTGGTGGTCAACATGTTTCAGTTCAGAGAAAAAACATTTCAGTCAAACCGACTCAGAAAACATAAAATAAATTACACTTTACCAATAAAATACACACTTCAATCACCCATGTCCTTTTATTTGGAATTACAAATCGCCTCCATTTTTGGACTAACTCAATGAAATCAGGTGACATTTATCCTGTTAGATGTGGGAGCTCAGAAAAAAAATTACAGATATCTCGTGGCACAATTTTAGGTTCTAGATGACATTTCGTGATTTCTTTACGTGGTCCTAAACTTCTGACCGGTACTATATATATGTGTGTGTGTGACACAGTTCACACCCGCGACCCCACACGTGTGGGAAAAGCGGTAGAAAAAGAAGAAGAAGAAGAGGTATAGAACTAAAACGAGGCCACAAAGCTAGTTACAAACAGAGGATTGTGGAGGCGTGTAGTAAATTTACAGAGGCTTGTAAACTGAACAGTGAAAGGAATAACAGTCTATAATGAATGTATGAGACTATCTTATATTCCTTTCTGAGTTATATTCGTTCCATGCGGATATATATATTTGTACCAATCATGTCCTGATCCTGTAAGTTCCGAATATGAGAAGGTGGAACACGTAATGTAAAACAGTTCTTACCTGAGGGTACATGAGGTCTGTGAGGTGCGCCACTTGGTAACATGAGGGGCCGAAGTGATCGGCGTCGATAACCCTCCCCTTGTCGGACACCTCGTACTTGCTAGGGCGCGCGAACCGGACAGGCTGCGCTGCATATCTGACCCCCAAGAACTGAGCCACTTGTCCGAAGTTCGTGTCCACTAGCCTGCCTTTGAGGGAGCCAGATGTTGTGAGGGGCTCCAAGTCGTCCCACTGCTGACCGAAGGTACCGGGCCGCACACAACACGCCAGCACCAAGATAACACGCGCGACCATTGTTAAGTCATATTGCATGACACTACGCTCTTGACAGCTCAGCGAAGACTAGCACGCCAACAGCACTGCTGCTATGATATATCGACCATCCACCAGGTGTCAGCCTACAACAATATCGGCGACCTTGACACAGCAGAGAAAGTGTGTCGCAATTCCAACACGTAGCTGGTGGCGGGTCTCACACGAAATTCTTCTGGAAGCAAGGATTCGGAGAACATCAACCTCCCACCCGCACCTCAAAGTAAATTCATGTGGGTGATGATGAACCTTAAATTAGTTTCAGTATTAGCGGTGTGGAAGCCTCCGTGCCTCAAGTGGCAGCGCCCCGGTCTCTCACCACTGCGTTCCGTGGTTCAAACCGCGGTCGCCCCATGTGAGATTTGTACTGGACAAGGCGGAGACGGGACAGGTTTCTCTCCCGGTACTCCGAATTGTTCCTGTCATCTTTCATTCCAGCAACATTCTCTAATATTTCATTTCATCTGTCAGTCATTAACCATTGCCCCGGAGGAGTGCGACAGGCTTCGGCAGCCGGCACAAATCCTATCCTCGCCGCTAGGTGGAGGCTTCATTCATTCCATTCCTGACGCAGTCTCATGACTGGAAACAGGCTGTGGATTACGATTTATTTATTATCGGTGTGGTCACGCGTGTTAACGCACTACGGCTATGGAGCCAAGCTACGCATTCGGGAGGGGAGAGGGTTCGAACCCCGCCGTCGGATATCCTGGGAATGCTGTGGTTTCCCATTTTCACATCCAGACAAATGTCGGTAGAGTTCCCATTCATAGAGCACCTTCTTATCCAATTTATTCACCATCATTCGTTTCATATCCATCAGCTCCTTAATTGAAGTAATAATAATAATCGTATGGCCTCAAATAGCGCGCTCAAGCATTTTAATTTGACGTCATCTGGCTGTCCGCTCGTCAGTTTCGACGTTCCGTTTTACTCTAGGTCTGCTAGATGGCAGAGTAAACCGAGTCTCTCTTGGGCGTCTACGGCAGAGGAAAATAGATGCTCTTCGACCTGAAATTCGTTTTAGTCAAGCATAAACTCTACAAATCAAATCGAATCAAATCGAATCAAATCAGTCATGAGTGATCTGCATTTAGGGCTGTCGCCCAGGTGGCAGATTCCCTATCAGTTGTTTACGACCGAGCTCGATAGCTGAAGTCGCTTAAGTGCGGCCAGTATCCAGTATTCGGGAGATAGTGTATTCGAACCGCACTGTCGTCAGCCCTGAAAATGGTTTTTCGTGGTTTCCCATTTTCACACCAGGCAAATACTGGGGCTGTACCTTAATTAAGGCCACGGCCGATTTCTTCCCACTCATAGCTCTTTCCTATCCCATCGTCGCCATAAGACCTATCTGTGTCGGTGCGACGTAAAGCAATTTGTAAAAAAAATTGTTTACGTATATTTTTCTTAAATGTTTTTAAAGAACTTGAAAATTGATCGAACATTTCCGTTGATGATTTATCCCAGTCCCTTATTTCTCTTCCTATAAATCAATATTTGCCCCAATTTATCATCTTGAATTCCAACTTTACCTTCATATTATGATCTTTCCTACTTGTAAAAGCTCCGCTCAAACTTATTCGTCTAATTATGTCACACCACGCCATCTCAGCGCTGACAGCCCGAAACATACTATATAGTCGAGCATCTTGTCTCCTTACTCCCAAGTCTTCCCAGCCCAAAGTTTGCAACATTTTAGTAACCCTACTCCCTTGTCGGAAATCACCCAGAACAAATCGTTTTGCTTTCCTTTGGATCTTTTCCGATTCTCGTATCAAGTAGTCCTGGTGTTGGTCCCATGTACTGGAACCATACTCTCATTACGGTCCTACCAGAGACTTATACGCCCTCTCCTTTAAATCCTTTTTCTTTTGCTAGTTGTTTTACGTCGCATCGACACAGATAGGTCTTACGGCGACGATGAGACAAGGAAAGGGCTAGGAGTGGGAAGGAAGTGGCCGTGGCCTTAATTAAGGAACAGCCCCAGCATTTGCCTGGTGTGAAAATGGGAAACCACGGAAAATAATTTTCAGGGCTGCCGACAGTGGGGTTCGAAACTACTATCTCCCGAATACTGGATACTGGCCGAACTTAAGCGACTGCAGCTATCGAGCTCGGTCTTTAAATCCTTACTACGTCCCCTAAATAATCTCATAATCATGTGAAGAGATCTGTAACCTTTCCTAAAAACCTCGTTAAAGTGATTACTCCAATGAAGATCATCACTTGAAGTGTTTTCCATGAAGTACTACCACCTCATCAATACCGTAATTAAAATTAAGAGGACATTTTCTGTTGCTGAAACTTACAACTTGACTTTTCATCCCATTTACCATCATACCATTGTCCGCTGTCCATCTCACAAGATTGTCTAGGCTCTCTGCAGTCGCTCACAGTCCTGCAACTCATTTACTACTTATACAGTATAACATCATCCACAAACAGCCTTATCTGTAATTTCAGTTCTTTAATCATATCATTTATGTATATAAGAAAATATAAAGGACCAAAAATGCCGCCCTGCGGGACCCCCATCTTAATCAATACAGGATAAGATAACACTTCATCTACTCTAATTATGTGAGTTCTCATTTCTCGAAATTCAACCACTCTTTTGTCTAGTCCAATAACCTGCATTTCTGTCAGTAAATGAAATGGCGTATAGCTCTTAGTGCCGGGAGTGTCCGAAGACATGTTCGGCTCGCCAGGTGCAGGTTTTTTATTTGACACCCTAGGCGACCTGCCCGTCGTGATGAGGATGACATGATGATGAAAACGACACATACACTCAGCCCTCGGGCCAACGAAATCAACCAATGATGGTTAAAATTTCTGACCTTGCCGGAAATCGAACCCTGGACCCCTATGATCAAAGTCATAAGGCTAACCATTTAGCCATGGACACAGACTTCCCGTCATTAATCTCCCACGCTTCACCCTAAACCCACAGCCTTTTATATATCCCCAGAAATCTTATCAGTTCCAGCTACTCTGACGATGGAAAAATACTACTTATACATATCACTAGGACAAATGAAACACCAAGGAGTGCTCTCAGAGTAAAATCATCTGTCCTTTTACAGCGTTTTAAATTTCGAATACCTTGATGTAAAAATAACCGAGTGTGACTGGCAAGAAAAGAAATCAAAATAAGAATAAAGAATGCTAACAGATGTTCTTTTTCCGTTAAAATACTATTAACTTAAAAATTATAGTTCAGAAATACAAAATTCAAGATATAGAGAACAATATTATCCTACCAATGCTACTGTATGGGTCTGAAAATCGGGTCTTAACGAAGAAAATCTACCGATCATTCATCACGTTTGAAAATAAAATTCTCGGGAAAATCTAAGTACCTCTAAAGTAAAACTACGCAGCAAGCAGGATATACGAACGACCTACAGTAACTCTGATATTACAGACATCCGAACGGTTTAGACATATTCAGTAAACGAATGGCCTACTGCACTACGCTTTTGTTGAAGAGAGACCTTGTAGTAGTACGTATTTCACACCCCCGCACTGTATTCAGAAGTAGGAGATATTATTGTCATAATTCGTATTATTATAGTTCTTGTTATTATTATTATTATTATTATTATTATTATTATTATTATTATTATTATTATTATTATTGTTACCGTGTTTTTGTGGTAGGTAGAGGTGAAAGAAGGTGCGGGTGTGAACGGGTCTCAAACTACGAAATTAAAGTTAATGTAAAATTTAACAAGGTTATATTTTCTTAGCAAAAAACAAGAAATAACAATAATGGCAGGTACAGAGTAGCAAAACCACTAATCGAGAATGTACAATTACAGGATTTGGGCTCCGAGAGCCAGACACACAATTCTGAGCAATTAGCCCAGCATTACGATATACCGAATTCAACAAAGGGGCAGAAGACCCCAATCAAGCCCAGGAGCACTCGCTCCAAATTACACAGTAAAGCCTCCTCGAGGCATACAACACTCAATTTTTGAAAAAGAGCCACTCGCTCTCAACTTTAAGCCAATCAAAGGCCACACCAAACTCCACCTTCAAGTTGTCCTCTAAGGACATATACACAGGGGTAACATACCCAACCTACTGAGGTCTATTAAGTGAGAAAAAGGTTAATTACTTGACCTCTAAAATAACAATTTGAGAGGAGGCGATCTGCACTCCTAATACATTTGTTTAAAACCTAATCTGGCTCTAGGCCGCTAATGCAAGGGCTAATCCCATACTACAGAGGTGACTTTAGAAAAGAATAATTTACATTACAGTTACGGAAGAATCGGTTGAGAAAAATAAGTTCACCTCAGAACAAGATGAGTGGGAGATCGAGAGGGTTAAGCACTCTCTATCCCAATATGTAGTTTTGAAAGAGAATAGAGGCTAAGAGTCTTTACATTTTAGGGAAAGTTACATGGTAGAGACGCTTCGGACCCGCCCCGAGAGTTAAATTGCTGAGCTAGCAAGAAAAGAAGTCATTAAAAGGCCATTACCTTGGTGTTGAACTGCTCCCCGAAGAAAGAGGCGCTTCCCGCCCCCTGCTATGTACTTTACACACTGAAAGATGGTACTGAAGTGGCCTCGAGACTCGAAAATCAGCAGTTTATATACTCTCGCGGAAAGTTCGAGGCGTTTTTGGAATGAGAACACCCTCCCACAAGGATTTTATTGGTTCACCAAGAAACCCCCTACACAATACGAGGAAGAAACATATAATTGGTTGAAAATTAATTCGAGAAATTCGGGATTGGCTAAATTCAAAACAAAGGGGAAAGAAAGGGTTAATATTGCCAACTTAAACAATGACTGAAAGAAATTTAGCAAAGAACAAACTTTTGAAATTAAATTTTCTCAACAAAAACAGTTCTTTCACTTCGCACTAGGGTGCACCGTTGTAGTTCTCCAGTAGTGTCCTCTAGAAGAGAATGTTCACACTTCTTACTACAAGCAAAACAAAAATACATCGAAAACAACACAGTTCAGAAACTTCAAAATTTCCAAGTAGTGGCATCTTCAGGGTAACTTGAAAATTAACACATAAGACCAAGTTCAGACTTCTCCCAGTAGGGGAGTTTCAACTGGCGCAAGGTTTAAATAAGCGGCGTGGAGGTGTACCGCCCGGTACAGACCTCCCCCCCCCCCAAAAGTTCCTCCAAGGGGTAACACAGAATAACATAAACTTTTGTTTGAAAACAAGGTCCAACTTATGATGTTGCTATGGAGATTAATTGCAGAAGCATTTATCAAAATTGAGAAAATTTGATTTGATCCAGTTCCAAAAATTCTCGTAGTAACTGCTGAAGTAATGTCTTTATGTTTGTAGAAGTTGAATTCAGAAGAAAAACTTTTAATACTTGAGAGTGAAGAAAAATTTTCAAAGTCCACCAAATATTGCTGTTGAATTCCCAAGTGTAGTAATTGCTGATAGTAAATGTCCATGTAGTTGATTACATATTTCGATGTTGATTAAGTTGGATGGCCAGACCGGCCGTTGCAGCTTGCGTCCAAAGGCGGCCACTCGGACCCCTCAAGTACCCTGAGATACCGCTCGCCCGCACTATGAGGGGAGCAGTGGTGTAGAAGCACGCCGCGCCCGCGGTGAACATATACGGGCTGCGGGCAAGTAGCAGGTCGTGCGCCGCACATCAGCCTTGGCCGGGAGGAGGGCTCCGGCTCGCCGTACGCTGGTCGACCTCGCTGGAGGAGAGGGGGCCCTTCCTCTATTCCAGAAGCGGTACAGCGCCGCGCGGCTGCGGGGGCACTGAAACATTAAAGCTAGGCGGCAGAGTTTTGTTAGACCATCATCTTTTTTTTTTTTTTTGAGGGCACAGGCTTTGTGGAGAGGTTGAGGGGCCAGCGGCGTGCAGATATCCATGGCATTTTATATAAGCAAGCCACTGTGTGTAGTGGAGCAGGAGACGGGAGCGTGGTAATGGCCGTGGCAAGGACAGGATGGCAGTTTAACTGTGCGGGGAGGGTTTACAATAAATGCTTAAATATTTAAAAAAATATTACAGAAAGGGCAGAAGGCCTAAAAGTGAAACCTCTCAGAGAAAATAAAATATAACCTTCCTATTTCTTTCAAAATAATATGAAGCAAGTTAACACAGAAATTACACCGGTTTCACCTGTGACAGGTGAACCCTAAATATCCTCTCGGTGGCTGGATTACTTAATAACAACGTAACCGGCGTAAGGAAATCGAGAATGATACACGGCCCATGAAATCTGGGGGCAAGCTTGCCCGCAGGAACAAAGTTCTTGACCATCACCTGGTCACCTACCTTCAAATTGGTGGGTCTCCGTCCACGATCATATCTTTCAATAACCTTTTCATGAGACACTTTAAGATTGGCTTTAGCCTTCTTCCAAAGATCTTTAATATTGTCCGGGTCTATTATCTCGGGTAGAATGTCACTCAGAGACCAGAGGTTAGAGAGCGGCGTGTTGGGAACAAACTTGAACATCAAAGACGCTGGAGTAAATTTATGTGATTCATGAACCGCCGAATTCAAAGCAAAAGCTAACCAATGCAGGGACGTGTCCCATCTAGAATGATCTTCATGATGATAGGCAATAAGCGCGGACCTGAGATTACGATTAACCCGTTCAGCCAGAGATGGTTGAGGGTAATAAGCAGAAGTCGTCACATGAGATATGGATAGGTCAAAGCAGAATTTACGAAATAAATTAGATGTGAAAGCCTTAGCATTATCAGATACAATATATTGACACGGACCAAAAGAAGCAAAGATAGAATTTAGACAAGTAATGGTGGACTGAGCGGTAGCCTGCTTAGTCGGAAATAACCAGGAAAATCTTGTAAAACCATCTACGCATACAAAGATGAACTTGTTGGCATTTCCCTTTGACTGGGGGAAGGGTCCTACATAATCAATATACAGGCGTTCCAGTGGGCGCGACGCTTGATGAGAAGACAAAAGGCCTACCTTGGTGGACATGGTTGGTTTACTAAGCAAACAGGATTTACAAGCCTTTACTAGTTCACGGATTTCACCGTCCATACCTTTCCAGATGAACATTTCACGAATCTTCTCACGAGTTTTAAAGATGCCTAGATGCCCTCCCAATGGGGTCCCATGATAGTACTTGAAGATCATAGGTACAAGAACAGCTGGAACGACAACCTTCATCATCTTATCATGCCTCGATGGGCAACATAAAACACCATTCCTCAGAACATAAGGGACAACATGTTCCCCAGAAGAAAGGGTTTCCATAATCGGAGCCAGCGTCGGATCTTCACGTTGGTATTTCTCGATATCCCTAAAGAGCATGCGAGCATCTGTTAAGATGGCATGAACATCAGATAGTATGGACTCGGGAGGTGATGAACTGTCGACCGGTTCATGGGTCTCGACGTCGTTGGAAAACATACGGCTGAGTCCATCGGCAACAACATTTTCGGTACCTCTGATATGCCTGACATCGAATTAGAAGGCAGAGATTCGGATGGCCCAACGGGCTATACGACCAGTACGACGCGGCCTACCTAAGACCCAGCTTAAGGCTTGATTATCTGTCTCCAGGTCGAATTTGACATGTTCCAGATAGAGACGGAACTTTTCTAAGGCAAATAAGACTGCCAAACCTTCGAGCTCATATATGGAGTACTTTGCTTCTTGAGGCAATAGAGTCCTAGATGCATAGGCGATGGGTCGCCTCCCTAGTTCAGTCTCTTGAAGAAGGACTGCAGCTACTGCTGACGACGACGCGTCAGTTTGGACGATGAATTTCTTTGAGAAATCAGGCATAGCAAGGACAGGGGCATTACAGAGAGCTAATTTAAGATCTTCAAAAGCGGCTTGTTGAGAAGGTCCCCACTCGAATTTGATGCCTTTCCTACGAAGAAGGTTTAAGGGCGCCGCTCTATTAGCGAAGTTAGGAATAAACTTCCTGAAGAAATTCACCATACCAATGAACCTGGCGATACCTTTAATGTCCTTGGGAGGTTTAAAATCACGGATGGCCTGTGTTCTAGAATGATCGACGGCAACACCATCAGGTGACACAATATGCCCTAGGAATGACATAGAGGGCTTAGCAAAGGCCACCTTGGACAACTTGACAGTTAACCCAGCCTTACGAAGGCGATTGAGAACTTCTCGCAGATGATCTAGATGTTCTTCAAAGGTCTCCGAAAATACGACGACATCATCCAAGTAGTGATACAAGTACTCAAATTTGATGTCAGAGAAGACCCTATCTAGCAGCCTAGTGAGTACCGCCGCTCCCGTGGGGAGCCCGAAAGGCACGCGGTTGTATTCATACAAATTCCAATCCGTGGCAAACGCTGTAAGATGTTTAGACTCTTCGGCCAGGGGTATTTGATTGTAGGCCTGATTCAAATCCAAGATGGTGAAGAACTTGGCCTTACGGAACCATGAAAAACAAGAATGAAGGTCGGGAAGGGGCACAGATTGTAACACCACCTTCCGATTGAGAGCCCTATAATCAATGACAGGCCTGAAGCCACCTTGGGGTTTCGGGACTAGAAAAATAGGCGAAGAATATGCCGACTTAGAGGGCCTAATAATACCATCCTTCAACATCTGATCGATGATTTCTTTCAGAGCCTTCATTTTAGGTGGAGATAACCTATATGGCGGAAAACGGACAGGAATCGAATCCGTGACCTCAATTTTGTATTCGATAAGGTCAGTAACGCCAAGAGTATCAGAGAACACCTCTGGAAACGACTGACACAACTTACGAATACTATAAGCCTGCTCCTCAGGTAGATGTCTAAGGTCTAACAACATCTCATCCTGGGTAGGCGAAATAGATGAACATGACGCAGAATTACATTTTAATAAGGGAATTTTACAATTGGAAGCAAATTTGAATGTGCACGACTTACTCTGAAGATCGAGCACAAGACCCGTGTGAGAAATAAAGTCGGCTCCCAATATGATGGGGCACGACAAGTGCTTAGCCACAAACAATTTGATTTTCCATGTAAATTTAAAAATACGAATTTTGACCTTTACAGAACCGAGAATTTCTAATGGAGATGAATTCCGAAACATATTGAACAGGAGATGAACCATAGTAAGGTAGTTTACAAACCGATTTCAATTTTGAATACCATTGATCCGAAATAATAGAACAAACACTGCCTGAATCTAATAGGGCTGTTATAGGCTCATTATTTAACTCAATTTTGAGAAAAGAAACAGGTGCGGGGAATCCGCCGCAATCCTAAGACACTCTTTGGGGCATTCAAAAGATGGATTTGCAGATTGAACGTTCCCTGAATTTTCGACCTGTTTACCAGTGGCTGAGCCTCGGAAAGATGGATTAGTCGACTCAGCCGAAGCCGCTAGTCACTGATTATTAGTGACATTGGTGGAAGTTGCACCAGAGGTTGAGCATGAGGGGGTGCTATTTGAATTTGGGCAATTTTTGGCGATATGTGAGAAAGCCCCACATTTAAAACAGCCTTTTGATGAACCAGCTCCATTATTTGCCCTACTAGATTTGATCAATGGACACTTGTTCCGAAGATGGTTAGGCGACCCGCAAGCATAACATTTACGGGGTGTGACTGGTCGGCGAGGTGGAGGCCGAGTATTACTAAACGAAGGAGGGGGTTCTTTCGCGACACGCAAGGTATCGGCGTATCTAACTCCTTCCGCTGAGACGGCCAATGCTTCAAGTTCAGAGAAGGTTTGCGGGCACGCCGCGAAACACAAATATGACCTATAGGATGGTGAAATTCCTTCTACAATAGCCTGTACAATCTGATCTTCAGGAAATTGTAGAGCAAAAACCCTAGTATAAAACTTAATGTCTTGTATGAAATCAGCCAGATTTTCATCCAATCTCTGTACTCGATAATAGTACTTCTGAATCAGAGATGACCTTGCCCTAGCCGGGATGAAGTTAGCTAGCAAGTGGGCGTGGAAGTCTTCAGTAGATGATTGCTCGGCAATGGCCCTTACTATTTTGTCTGAGAGAATACCTATTGCATAGGGATAGATGATTTGCAAAATCTGACATGGAGAAAGAGAAAAAACAAGGGCATGATCCTGAAATTCAACTAAAAACCTTAAGAAAGAAATAACTTCATTGGTAGTGTTAACCGAAATCTTCGAGATACCTCTGAGCAACATTGCCAATGGATGAGGCAAGCTGCTGAACCCAGGTGACATAGTAGGTAAAGGTTTCAGTGGCAAAGAAGTTAATTCAGAGCGTACATTATTCAACGATGCACGGCGTTCAGACTCGTTGTCCAATGGGGCAGAGATCGTTTGAGGTCCAACGGTTATCCTATTGACTTCTCCCTTAGGAGGCTCTTCCTCGCTACCTACATTCACCGTGGTGGGTTGATCGATTTTGGGAGGAACTTCCCCGGTTAACAATTGGGTAACCTTACTGGATAATTCAGAAATACTTTCAAGCACCATACTAGCTTCCTTCCTCTGAACGTCATTCAACTTTAGAGACAACAGATCGTTAACTCTATTTGAAAAATGAAATAGCCTGGCTTGCACACGCTTAATTTGATTAGGAGAAGGATTATTTTCGTCAAAAAACTAACTACAGATGCTAGCCCAGTAATATTCTCGATGATCGTGGAAAGAGAGTCGTCAATTTCTTTGTCTCCCAAAGTGGGGATGGAAATGGGCAAATCAAGGGACTCTCTAAGCTTGTTTGTGTCTACTGCAACCGTGCCTCCAGATTGCACATTTCTAATAGTTAATTCATAGATCAACTCCTCCTTGCGCAAATAGTTAAGATGGAGAACATCGCGAGGGCCGGGCATGATGACAGAACAATTTTGAAACAGAAAAAGCAAAAAATTCCAGCAACAGAGAAAATTGTTAGAGTTCGAATCAAAACAATGTTTAGCCGTCAAAAGGGGCTAAATCGAGACCCATTCAACCACGCTCTGCTACCACTTGTTACCGTGTTTTTGTGGTAGGTAGAGCTGAAAGAAGGTGCGGGTGTGAACGGGTCTCAAACTACGAAATTAAAGTTAATGTAAAATTTAACAAGGTTATATTTTCTTAGCAAAAAACAAGAAATAACAATAATGGCAGGTACAGAGTAGCAAAACCACTAATCGAGAATGTACAATTACAAGATTTGGGCTCCGAGAGCCAGACACACAATTCTGAGCAATTAGCCCAGCATTACGATATACCGAATTCAACAAAGGGGCAGAAGACCCCAATCAAGCCCAGGAGCACTCGCTCCAAATTACACCGTAAAGCCTCCTCGAGGCATACAACACTCAATTTTTGAAAAAGAGCCACTCGCTCTCAACTTTAAGCCAATCAAAGGCCACACCAAACTCCACCTTCAAGTTGTCCTCTAAGGACATATACACAGGGGTAACATACCCAACCTACTGAGGTTTATTAAGTGAGAAAAAGGTTAATTACTTGACCTCTAAAATAACAATTTGAGAGGAGGCGATCTGCACTCCTAATACATTTGTTTAAAACCTAATCTGGCTCTAGGCCGCTAATGCAAGGGCTAATCCCATACTACAGAGGTGACTTTAGAAAAGAATAATTTACATTACAGTTACGGAAGAATCGGTTGAGAAAAATAAGTTCACCTCAGAACAAGATGAGTGGGAGATCGAGAGGGTTAAGCACTCTCTATCCCAATATGTAGTTTTGAAAGAGAATAGAGGCTAAGAGTCTTTACATTTTAGGGAAAGTTACATGGTAGAGACGCTTCGGACCCGCCCCGAGAGTTAAACTGCTGAGCTAGCAAGAAAAGAAGTCATTAAAAGGCCATTACCTTGGTGTTGAACTGCTCCCCGAAGAAAGAGGCGCTTCCCGCCCCCTGCTATGTACTTTACACACTGAAAGATGGTACTGAAGTGGCCTCGAGACTCGAAAATCAGCAGTTTATATACTCTCGCGGAAAGTTCGAGGCGTTTTTGGAATGAGAACACCCTCCCACAAGGATTTTATTGGTTCACCAAGAAACCCCCTACACAATACGAGGAAGAAACATATAATTGGTTGAAAATTAATTCGAGAAATTCGGGATTGGCTAAATTCAAAACAAAGGGGAAAGAAAGGGTTAATATTGCCAACTTAAACAATGACTGAAAGAAATTTAGCAAAGAACAAACTTTTGAAATTAAATTTTCTCAACAAAAACAGTTCTTTCACTTCGCACTAGGGTGCACCGTTGTAGTTCTTCAGTAGTGTCCTCTAGAAGAGAATGTTCACACGTCTTACTACAAGCAAAACAAAAATACATCGAAAACAACACAGTTCAGAAACTTCAAAATTTCCAAGTAGTGGCATCTTCAGGGTAACTTGAAAATTAACACATAAGACCAAGTTCAGACTTCTCCCAGTAGGGGAGTTTCAACTGGCGCAAGGTTTAAATAAGCGGCGTGGAGGTGTACCGCCCGGTACAATTATTATTATTATTATTATTATTATTATTATTATTATTATTATTATTATTATTATTATTTCATTTGTATATTAATTTTTATTCTAAATTTTTTAAGCTGGAAGGTCTCCATATATGATGTGAGAATTTTTTGTAGAAAGGTATGGGAAAACAGTGCTATTTACAACTCAGAATCTTTGCGTGAGTCATGGAACTGCCCAGAGTCCGATGACGCGGCCTGGTTGTTATTGCCATGCGATCCGGAAGTGGTTCAGGGCGTGGTCCTGGTACGGCAAGAGGATCTTCTACCCGTAATTGGATGGCCAGGATCAATCTAGACGTATCATGTGAGAGTAGAGGGAAGCTGAGGTCTATTTACGCATGTGAGAAAACCGCGGAGAGGACTTGACTGAAAACTTTGTTAGTAAGAGGAGAGGTAACTTTTGTGGAACGTGGTCTTAATATGTTTGTGGAACGTGGTTGACCTACAAACTGTGGAGTGCTTGGGCACTTAGTATTGTATTACTTGTGGCGTCTTGGTGTCTTATATGTTGGTGAAAGCTATGGGGTAGTGTGTCTCAGACTTTCCATAATTTATGTTCTGGAACAGCAAGCGTGTGTTCCTCGAATGAATGTACCTTTAAACAAAGTGTTAGGGTCAGTGAACACAGTACTTTAAAGGTACAGTATCGATGTGATATATCAAGTGCCAGTAATGAGAATGTGCAAGTTGTGTTGATACACAGAGAAAGTGAAGGGTATTCATCCACATATAATAGGCCTATATATGCTTTACGATGAACGTTCGTCGGGCTGACTGCAGATGGTAGCTTGGTCCTCGCTTTTGGTTTCCCACAGTTTTTGTTGTTGTTGTAATTATGAAGTCTTCCAGCAGTATTTTGTGAGTGTATTTTATATATATTTTGGTGTGTTGAAGAGGTGCTCATGCACAGGTGTTATTTAGAATATAGTTATTTTAAAAATCAGTGGAGTTATTGATAAAACTGGGTGCAGTTCTTACCTATTTAGTCTTTTTCAGAAGATTAGGTAAGGCCGGAAGCAGATGTACCAGTACGGAGCTTTATGTACACGCCCTTGGAGAGAGACTTATCATGCTCTATCATAATTCTACGGATCCTTTCTGGTGAACTCTGGCGCTCATACTACGGACAATTTCGATTAATTATTTTTATTAATTTTATTTAAAGTATGTTATTCATTTATTTCAGTTGTTTATTCACATATTTTAATTATATTTCATTTGACGCCCAAGCGTGAGGCGATTAAGTATTTTATTGATATTTGATTATTTTAATCATATTGCAATGATTATAAATTATTATTATTATTAGTATTGTTATTTACATATATTTCAACCTTTAGGCAGACCGAGACTGCGCAAGAGAGGTCAAATCAAAGCCATACAGGTTCTTCAGGATATCAGTGGAGAAGAGAAACAAGTTTAGGACAGGAGAAAATGGAAAAATTGTTGGTGAGGCTCTAATCGACCCTTTTACACCCTCTTCGTATTAGGTTCCCGGCCTGCCTTAGTTGCTCCAATTGAAAATATTAACAAACAAACCCCTGATGGGTCTTGGCCTACGAAGCGACCGCTGCTCATCCCGAAGGCCTGCAGATTATGAGGTGACGCATGGTCAGTGCGACGATTCCTCTCGGCCGTTATTCCTGGTTTTCTAGACCGGGGCCGCTATCTCACTGTCAGACAGCTCCTGAGTGAATGAATGGATCTCGAACTAGCTGTCAGGTTCAGGTAAATGCCCTTGACCTGGCCAGGAATCGATCCCTGGGCCTCCGGGTAAGAGGCAGGCACGCTACCCCTACATCGCGAGGCCGGAATACCGACAATAATGCAGAAAGAAAAATTATTACAACTTATTCCCCGCACAGATATTTAGACAGTGGAATAGAAGGTTTAAAAATTATGTGGAATAAAAGTTGCTGTTAATTATTTATAAAAGGGTGAAATGGCGCTTGATTAGTTTAATTCCAGCGGACTGCCAAACCTTCTACCAGCAACAGTTTCAGTGGCATGCTCTAAGGAGACTACTCGAGTTAGCTGAGAGCCGGTTCCATGAACATGACAGCTGATACTCCCCGCTGTAGTACCGGTTCCATGTTTACATGTCTCTCCTATCTGTGAGAGGAATGTAGAACCACTTGTGCTCAGGTAATATGTCAGCCTCGTGTCGATAGATTTACAGGCACGTTAAAGAACTCCAGCGAGACTAAACTCCGACACTTTGACGTCTCTGAAAACCGTAAAAGTACTTAGTGGAACATAAAACCAATAACATATTAACATTATTATTTAGAATCACTTGTAGCTGAATGGCAGGGAGTGCAAAATGGACGTAGGTTTTCGTGGCTCATTGTATTAACGTAAAATAATAAATGAATACTTGATTAAAGCCACTATATATATATACATTTAATGAAGCCGACCTTTCAGCCCAATTGCATTGGCCTTCATCAGGGCATGTGAAGTTCTGCCTCCGACAATGAGCAAAGAAATTCGAAGGAACGTGGAAGTCATGACCGTACTATCCACGGCCTACCGCACCACTTGGTCTCAAGGATCGTCGCGCTGTGATTCACCGCCCTCTGTCGACAGTTTCTTGCGTGCGTCCTGCTGTGCCATGGTGGTGTTATGCATGTATTTCTGCAGTACAGGTCTCCATGTATTTGATAACTCGAAGTCGTCTTCCCTGTTGATGTTGTTTGGGCGTAGCTGGCGAAGGTCATCGCGCCTGTAAAAGACTTCTATGCTCGACTGGTAAGGGAAGCCATAAAGATAGAGCTACACCCAAATAACATCAACAGGGAAGACGACTTCGAGTTATCAAATACATGGAGACCTGTACTGCAGAAATACATACAGTGAGTCAAAATGAAACTCATACACTAGAGGGAACCTTGTTTATTTGGATTCAACAAAATTATACCTATTCCTTTATTTTAGTCTTGCTTCTGGTTTAACAAGTACACATTTCTCTACTAAGGTACAAAGTAAATCAATTCCTATTTCCTATACTTCCAAAGAAAATTAATATATTATTCTTAAATATGCATGAAACAGGTCAAATTAAAACTCATACTCCTTCAAGTAGTTCCTGAACGATCTCTAATAACACGATGTTCTTAACAGTCAATACTTTGTAGGATACCCTTTAGAACT
The DNA here is from genome assembly GCF_040414725.1 of Anabrus simplex. NCBI lineage: Eukaryota > Metazoa > Arthropoda > Insecta > Orthoptera > Tettigoniidae > Anabrus > Anabrus simplex. The sequence continues at coordinate 78,011,414 of NC_090267.1, read as the reverse complement.
TTTCATGGCTCTTAAACTGTTAGGTACCGAGCTCGATAGCTGCAGTCGCTTAAGTGCGGCCAGTATCCAGTATTCGGGAGATAGTAGGTTCGAACCCCACTATCGGCAGCCCTGAAGATGGTTTTCCGTGGTTTCCCATTTTCACACCAGGCAAATGCTGGGCTGTACCTTAATTAAGGCCACGGCCGCTTCCTTCCAACTCCTAGCCCTTTCCTGTCCCATCGTCGCCATAAGACCTATCTGTGTCGGTGCGACGTAAAGCAACTAGCAAAAAAAAAAAAAAAAAACCTGTTAGGTGTAGATTGTACCAACTTTTCGCAATAAGATGGATCTAATTTCGTCCATACTTCACATGAAGCCATTTTCAGATTATCTTTGTTCGAAATCTGGTGTTTTCTTATCGCTACTTCCAAGTAATGCCATCGATTTTCTATAATATTTAAGTATGGTACTTTATGTACTTTATGAGCTTTTTGCTTTGGGTCATTATCTTGGTAATGATTAGACCGATCAAGTATTCCAAGCTTTTGAGCACTAGGTCGTATATGTTCCTTCAGTATATTTAGATACACGTGTTGATCCATGGTCCAGTAGTATAATGGGAGAGTTCTGCCACCTCCTCCTCCTCGCGCGGCGCGGGAAATTTGAATTCTGGCGGGAAATTTGAATTTTGGCGGGAGATTTGAATTTTGGCGCGAGATTTGAATTTGTAAACAAAGCCACGTGCTTTTAGACAGCTGTCATCGACAACAACGCATCGCTAACCTCACTGCTGCCATCTTGACGGGCCTAAACCTCAGTGGTACCAACTTAACCTAACTAGCATGAGGTAAACAAAGCCACGTGTTTTTTGACAGCCACGTGCTTTTTGACAGACAACAACGCATCGCTAACCTCAGTACTGCCATCTTGACGGGCCTAAACCTCAGTAGTGTAACTTAACCTAACTAGCGCGAGATAAACAAATCCACGTGCTTTTTGACAGCCACGTGCTTTTTGACAGATTTGTAAACAAAGCCACGTGCTTTTTCACAGACAACAACGCATCGCTAACCTCAGTACTGCCATCTTGACGGGCCTAAACCTCAGTAGTGCCAACTTAACCTAACTAGTGCGAGGTAAACAAAACCACGTGTTTTTTGACAGCCACGTGCTTTTTTTGACAGCTGTCATCCGCCATCTTTAAACCGCAAAGCACTGTGCTGCCCTCTTTAGATGCAAAATTCGTCACCTGTCATCCGCAGTGCTGCCATCTTGACGGGTCTAAACCTTAGTGCTACCAACTTAACCTAACTAGCGCGAGGTAAACAAAGCCACGTGTTTTTTGACAGCTGTCATCCGCCATCTTTAATCTATAGAGCACAGTGCTGCCCTCTTTAGCTACTTACCTTTGAAATGTGGTGGCGGACAATTTGAAAAATGCTTTTTTGACAGCAGCCATCTTTGTGCACCATGCTGCCCTCTTTAGCTAGATACCTGTGGTGGCAGGCAATTTCACATGACAGCAGCCATCTTTAATCAAGAGAGCACTGTGCTGCCATCTTTAGCTAGATACCTTTGGAATGTGGTGGCGGCAAATTGAAAAATTTCACGTGCTCTTGTTTGGAAACAAACTCACGTGCTTTTTTGACAGCTACCATCCGCCATCTTTAATCAACAGAGCATAGAGCTGCCCTCTTTAGTTTGAAATGTGGTGGCGGCAAATTCCACGTGCTCTTGTTTGGAAACAAAGCCATGTGCTTTTTTGACAGCTGTCATCCGCCATCTTTAATCAACAGAGCACCGTGCTGCTATCATGCGGGCAATTTCGTCAGCTGTCATCCGCCATCTTTAATCCACAGAACACCGTGCTGCCCTCTTTATGGCTACTACCTTAAGCACGTAGTAGCGGGCAATTTGAAAAGTTCTGTTAGCTATCATCCGCCATCTTTAATCAAGAGAGCACCGTGCTGCCATCTTTAGCTAGATACCTTTGAAATGTGGTGGCGGCAAATTGAAAAATTCCGCGTGCTCTTGTTTGCAAACAAACTCACGTGCTTTTTTGACAGCTACCAACCGCCATCTTTAATCAACAGAGCATAGTGCTGCCCTCTAGTTTGAAATGTGGTGGCGGCAAATTCCACGTGCTCTTGTTTGGAAACAAAGCCATGTGCTTTTTTGACAGCTGTCATCCGCCATCTTTAATCCAGAGAGCACCGTGCTGCCCTCTTTATCGTAGTAGATGTAAATTCGTCACCTGTCATCCGCAGTGCTGCCATCTTTAGCTAGATACCTTTGAAATGTGGTGGTGGATAATTTAAAAAGAGAAATTCTACAGCAGCCCTCTCTCGACGCTAATTGCATAAGATGGCGGCTATACATGACTCCTTAAGGGCGCTTACGCAAGATGGCTGCTATACACAGGTTCTTATGAGACGCCCTTGGGATGCTTGCGCAAGATGGCAGTTATACATGGCTCCTTATGAGATGCCCTAGAGATGCTTGCTCAAGATAGCGACTGCTCTTATGGGACGGCTTAAGTGTCCTTGCACAAGATGGCTTGAGACCCCTAAGGATGCTTGCGCAAGATGGCGGACACAAGATGGCGGCTATACACAACTCCTTATGAAACGCTTTAAGGGTGCTTGCGCAAGATGGTTGCTACTCTCATGAAGAAAGCTAGCTTAGAGGCTAACGTGTCGTGCTAGTTCGATTCATTAAATTTAGGGCTTAAATGCAAAATGTTAAATATATCGAAAACGGTGCACCGTAGAGCACACTTTGAAACATGGCAATTCATACTGCTGCTCTGCCCCCAAGACTTTTGAGCATAGCTAATCCTAATGCTGCTCTTAACGACGTCGAGCTAAGGATTGATTACGTGACCGTGACGTCACGACCACGTGCTCTTGTTTGGTAAAAATAGCCACGTGCTTTTTTGACAGCTGTCTTCTTGACGAACCCTAACCTCACTTTGAAGGACAATAGAGCGTCGCTAACCTCACTGCTGCCATCTTTACGGCGGTAAACCTCAATTCTGCCACCTTATGCATGTTATAGCGCGGAATTTAAAATCCAACAACGGAACATTGTTAACCTCACTCTTGTCATCTTTACGGCAGTAAACCTCAAGGCTGCCACCTTATGCATGTTGTAGCGCGGAATTTATAATCCAACAACAGAACATTGCTAAACTCTCTGCTATCATCTTGAAAAGTTCAGTGTTCCAAACACTAGTTCGAAAAACGTAACTCATCGCACCTCGGGGATTTTATTAGGTAAGACGTAACCCCTAGGTTCCATTCCTTGTTCTGAACATGAAACCATTTACAAATAAATATTAATTTTCTACACTTAACAAAGTACAAGCGTTCTTGCTGATAGCGATCGATGAGGTTGTTGCTCCTTCAGCCCTTTAGCCCTTTAGCCCTTTAGCCCATTAGCCCTTTAGCCCTTTTTCCCATTAGCCCTTTAGCCCATTAGCCCCTTAGCCCTACAAGGAATGTGCGGTAAGGAGGAGGAAGAGTCCTTTCATCCTTGAAACAATATGTTTCCGAACCGATATTTCATGTTACATATTTATGTAATAACTTGTTCAACAGCTAGGGACTTAAATGTACGCAGAGTATTTCTTATAGCACTAGCGTTCTGTTTAATTTTACTTCCCGCATAAGCTACATGCTTGTAACCCATGCCAACAGATTGACTGATATTTCATGTTACATGTTTATGCGATAACTTGTTCGACTGATTTTCACACAAGACGAATGATGGAAGGTAAATAATTTGAAGTTATACTTTGGCTATATCGTTTACCGAGCGAGTTAGCTGCGCAGTATGGGTACAGTGTGTTTTTTTTATTTTTACACTAGGCAAATCATTGAAGTTGTAGTTTTGCAATATTGCTTACTGAGCGAGTTAGCTATGCGATATGTGCACAGTGTGTTTCCATAGTTTTTGATTTTACACTAAGCAAATCATCAAAATTGTACTTTTGCTCTGAACACATCAAACAATGTTCTAATCATATGTTGAGGTTAACAACATCGATTACAGTGTTCGATTCTAGTCTTGTTATGTTTCATTCTGATCTTCTTAGAACAAGGGTACCCCCTAACATGTTCTAAACACATGTTGTATTGAGTACAGTGTTCGATTCTAGTCTTGATCACTTATTTTGTGTTCTGAACACATCGATCAATGTTCTGATCACATGTTGTATCGAGTACAGTGTTCGATTCTAGTCATGATCACTTATTTTGTGTTCTGAACACATCAATCAATGTTCTGATCACATGTTGAAGTTAGCAACATCGATTACAGTGTTCTATTCTAGTCTTGTTATGTTTCAATCTTATCTTCTTAGAACAAGGATATCCCCTGACATATTCTAAACACATGATGTATTGAGTACAGTGTTCGATTCTAGTCTTGATCACTTATTTTGTTTTCTGAACGCATCAATCAATGTTCTGATCACATGTCGTATCGAGTACAGCGTTTGATTCTACTCTTCTTATGTTTCGAAAGTCTAAACATGCATAATAATGTTATCGCTGCACACGCTTGCCTTCGCGATGCAGGTTTAAACTTGTTCGATATAAAGCTATGCCTTGACATAAGAGGCGGAGGAGGAGGTAGAGAAGGAGGAGGAGGAGGAGGAGGAGGAGGAGGAGGAGGAGAATGATAAGGCCTTAACAGCCTATGTATAGTCGCCATTGTTTAAAGATGATAGCTGTCAAAAGAATTTTTCAAATTATCCACCACCACATTTCAGCTAAAGAGGGTAGCAGGGTGCTCTGTTGATTAAACACATAGAATTTCAAATTGCTCTCCACCACATGCATAACAGCAGCTGTTATCTTGCGCAGTAGCCTCTAAGCTAGCTTTCTTCATAAGAGTAGCTGCCATCTTGTGCGAGCACCCCTAGGCTGTCTCATAAGGAGCTATGTATAGTCACCATTTTGTGTCCGCCATCTTGCGTAAGCATCCCTAGGACGTCTCAAGCCATCTTGTGTCTCATAAGAGCAGCCACCATCTTGTAGAAATAGATAGCTGCCAATGCCAAAGGGCTTAAGTAAGAATCGAACCGTTGATCTCATCATTAGACTATGTTTTTTCTTGTTCCTGATACTACGAACCTACGTATTAGGCGGAAAAATTGTGTCCGTTTTGCTCTACGATGCACCGTTTTCAAGATATTTAACATTTTGCATTTAAGCCTCCAAATTTAATGAATCGAACCAGCACGGTACGTTATACTCTCTACCATAGTTAGACCTGATCATGTTACGAAGACTCGCTTCAATACAAGCTAAAACAGAGCAAATGTCAAAGGGCCTAAGTAGGAACCGAACCGTTGATCCCATCATTAGACTATGGTTTTCTTGTTCCTCATACTGCGAACCTACGTATTAGGCAGAAAAATTTTGTCCGTTTTGCTCTACGGTGCACCATTTTCGATATATTTAACATTTTGCATTTAAGCCCTAAATTTAATGAATCGAACTAGCACGACACGTTAGCCTCTAAGCTAGCTTTCTTCATAAGAGTAGCAACCATCTTGCGCAAGCACCCTTAAAGCGTCTCATAAGGAGTTGTGTATAGCCGCCATCTTGTGTCCGCCATCTTGCGCAAGCATCCTTAGGGCGTCTCAAGCCATCTTGTGCAAGGACACTTAAGCCGTCCCATAAGAGCAGTCGCTATCTTGAGCAAGCATCCCTAGGGCATCTCATAAGGAGCCATGTATAACTGCCATCTTGCGCAAGCATCCCAAGGGCGTCTCATAAGAACCTGTGTATAGCAGCCATCTTGCGTAAGCACCCTTAAGGAGTCATGTATAGCCGCCATCTTATGCAATTAGCGTCGAGAGAGGGCTGCTGTAGAATGTCTCTTTTTAAATTATCCACCACCACATTTCAAAGGTATCTAGCTAAAGATGGCAGCACTGCGGATGGCAGGTGACGAATTTACATCTACTACAATAAAGAGGGCAGCACGGTGCTCTCTGGATTAAAGATGGCGGATGACAGCTGTCAAAAAGCACATGGCTTTGTTTCCAAACAAGAGCACGTGGAATTTGCCGCCACCACATTTCAAACTAAAGAGGGCAGCACTATGCTCTGTTGATTAAAGATGGCGGATGGTAGCTGTCAAAAAAGCACGTGAGTTTGTTTCCAAACAAGAGCACGTGACGTTTTTCAATTTGCCGCCACCACATTTCAAAGGTATCTAGCTAAAGATGGCAGCACGGTGCTCTCTTGATTAAAGATTGCGGATGATAGCTAACAGAACTTTTCAAATTGCCCGCTACTACGTGCTTAAGGTAGTAGCCATAAAGAGGGCAGCACGGTGTTCTGTAGATTAAAGATGGCGGATGACAGCTGACGAAATTGCCCGCATGATAGCAGCACGGTGCTCTGTTGATTAAAGATGGCGGATGACAGCTGTCAAAAAAGCACATGGCTTTGTTTCCAAACAAGAGCACGTGGAATTTGCCGCCACCACATTTCAAACTAAAGAGGGCAGCACTATGCTCTGTCGATTAAAGATGGTGGATGGTAGCTGTCAAAAAGCACGTGAGTTTGTTTCCAAACAAGAGCACGTGAAATTTTTCAATTTGCCGCCACCACATTTCAAAGGTATCTAGCTAAAGATGGCAGCACAGTGCTCTCTTGATTAAAGATGGCTGCTGTCATGTGGAATTGCCTACCACCACAGGTATCTAGCTAAAGAGGGCAGCATGGTGCACAAAGATGGCTGCTGTCAAAAAAGCATTTTTCAAATTATCCGCCACCACATTTCAAAGGTAAGTAGCTAAAGAGGGCAGCACTGTGGTCTATAGATTAAAGATGGCGGATGATAGCTGCACGTGGCTTTGTTTACCTCGCGCTAGTTAGGTTAAGTTGGTAGCACTAAGGTTTAGACCCGTCAAGATGGCAGCACTGCGGATGACAGGTGACGAATTTTGCATCTAAAGAGGGCAGCACAGTGCTTTGTGGTTTAAAGATGACGGATGACAGCTGTCAAAAAAAACACGTGGTTTTGTTTACCTCGCACTAGTTAGGTTAAGTTGGCACTACTGAGGTTTAGGCCCGTCAAGATGGCAGTACTGAGGTTAGCGATGCGTTGTTGTCTGTCAAAAAGCATGTGGCTTTGTTTACAAATCTGTCAAGAAGCACGTGGCTGTCAAAAAGCACGTGGATTTGTTTATCTCGCGCTAGTTAGGTTAAGTTGGCACTACTGAGGTTTAGGCCCGTCAAGATGGCAGTACTGAGGTTAGCGATGCGTTGTTGTCTGTCAAAAAGCACGTGGCTGTCAAAAAACACGTGGCTTTGTTTACCTCATGCTAGTTAGGTTAAGTTGGTACTACTGAGGTTTAGGCCCGTCAAGATGGCAGCAGTGAGGTTAGCGATGCGTTGTTGTCGATGACAGCTGTCAAAAAGCACGTGGCTTTGTTTACAAATTCAAATCTCGCGCCAAAATTCAAATTTCCCGCCAAAAATTCAAATTTCCCGCCAGAATTCAAATTTCCCGCGCCGCAGAACCATCCAATTATACTACTTTTCACGCTCAATGATAGCACCGAAAGTTGTCTGTACTTCACAGCTCTCCACAACAAACTGAATGTGGTGTCGAAAAACAAACATACAACATTTATACTGCCCTTTTATCTGCCCATATAGGACTGTATGAGTTTCATTTTGACGTGCCCCAGCAACATGTAGACAAAGAACCTGTTATATCTAGCGAAGTTAAGGGATGCGCTAACTAGCGTGCGGTGACTTAATAATCCAAGACATATCTTTATTGTTCCACACATAAAATGCGAACATAAATTTTTGTCCACATTTCCATTCATAAACGCATACTATTTAGAGTGGTGTATGAGTTTCACTTTGACTCACTGTACATAATATCACCATGGAACAGCGAGACGCACTCACGAAACCATCGACAGAGGGCGGTAGATCACAGCACGACGATCCTTGAGTCCAATTAGTGGGGTAGGCCGTGGATAGTACGGTCATGACTCCCACGTTCCTTCGAAATTCTTTGCTCACTGTCGGAGGCAGAACTTCATATGCCCTGATGAAGGCCGATGCAATTTGGCTGAAAGCTCGGCTTCATTAAATAAATATATATAGTGGCTTTAATCCAATATTCATGTATTTCTTTACGTTAATCTAAAAAACACGATTATACTCGGGCAAGCTAGGACCTGTCCGCCTCTGTGGGGTAGTGGTTAGTATGATTAGCTGCCACCAGCGGAGACCCGGGTTCTATTCCCGGCTCTGCCATGAAATTTGAAAAGTGCTAAGAAGACTGAAACGAGGTCCACTGAGCATCGGGAGGTCAACTGAGTAGAGGGGGGTTCGATTCCCACATCTGCCATCCTCAAAGTGTTTTCCCACTTCTCCAGGCAAATTGCGGGATAGTATCTAAATTAAGGCCTCGGCCGCACTTCCTTCCCTCTTCCTTGTCCATCCCTTCCGATCTTCGCATTTCCCCACAAGGCACGTGTTCAGCATAGACTGGGCGAAGCACCAGTACTGGTCCTGCTTCCCAGTTGTATCCCCGATTTAAAGTCTCGCACTCCAGGACATTGCTCTTGAGACGGTATAAGTGGGAACCGGCGCTGAGTCCGAGGGAAAAACCAACCCTGGAGGGTGAACGAATTAAGAAAGGAAGAAAGAAAGAAAGAAAGAAAGAAAGAAAGAAAGGAAGGAAGGAAGGAAGGAAGGAAGGAAGGAAGAAAGACGTCTACTACCAATTCTACTACTATTACTTCTACTAAAACCAAACCAAATCCCATGGCACTACAGCCCTTGAAGGGCCTTGGCCTACCAAGCGACCGCTGCTCATCCCGAAGGCTTGCAGATTACGAGGTGTCGTGTGGTCAGCACGACGTATCCTCTCGGCCTACTCCTACCACTACTGCTAAAATGTTTTCATTCCTCCCGGGCCTCTTAGACGCTGACGCCGTCCCTCAGGCCGGGAGATTTGTTACGGTGATGGAAATGTTCGGAGAAGGTGAGAGGGTTGATGGCCGTGTCCTATACTAAGAACTGTCCCGGCATTCGCCTTAGTGCAGGAGAATGGAAAACCATTCTCAGGACAGCCGACGGTTGGGGCCAGCCGTGAGGTTCAGCCCTGTCCCGTCTCCCGAATGCAGAGGCGTAGAGCCACGGTAGAGCAGTGGCTACCTCTCCTCTGCTCGGTTGCCCAGTCAGAGTGCAGAGCTGTTGGACCACGGACCAGCCGTGGTCACTTATTGACAGAGACCCACTCCGCATCTACCGACCTCGCCCACTAACTGACATCAAGGTAACAACGCACGTGTCGCAAATGATCAAGAAGGAGCCAAAATCCACAACTAGTGCGATATCTGCTTATGTTGAAGAACAGTGACATCCCGATAGATAAGGCATTTCATCAATCGTGGAATTTTTTTTTTTTTTTTTTTTTTTTTTTTTTTGCTAGTTGCTTTACGTCGCACCGACACAGATAAGTGTTATGGCGACGATGGGACAGGAAAGGGCTAGGACTGGGAAGGAAGCGGCCGTGGCCTTAATTAAGTACATCCCCAGCATTTGCCTGGTGTGAAAATGCGAAATCACGGAAAACCATTTTCAGGGGTGCCGACAGTGGGGTTCGAACCCACTATCTCTCGAATACTGGATACTGGCCGCACCTAAGCGACTGCAGCTATCGAGCTCGGTAATCGTGGATGGTACAGAGCTAGGGTACCCAGAAAGAAGAGGAATCGGCAAACGCTTATGTAGGAAAGGGCATCGATTTCTGGAACAGCTTTGTTTTCCAGGACGAAAGTAAATTCAGCCTGTTTCATAACGATGGCCGTGTTTTGGTTTGCAGGAAGCACAATTTTGGTCTTGACATCCAGAATCTCCAAGCTAAAGTGAATCATGGTTCAGGTGGTGTTATGGTCTAGGAGTATGTGGCCGCGCCTGGTGTTGTGGAGTTAGTTTTCATTGAGGGAATTATGTACAGTTTTTCTCATTGGCATACTCTGAAAGAAAGTTTGAGGAAGAGTGGGGATAAACTGGGTTTGGGAAACGATTACTACTTCCAGCACTACAACGATCCCAACTATACAGCAGAGATTATCCGACTATGGGTAGTTTGCATACCGAGCGAGTTGGCCTCGTGGTTAGGGACGGGCAGCTGTGTGCTTGCATTCGGGAGATGGTGGGTTCGAATTCCACCGTCGCAGCCCTGTAGATGGTTTTCGTGGTTTCCTATTTTCACACCAGGCAAATGCTGGGGCTGTACCTTAAGGCCGCCACCTTCCCAGTCCTAGTCCTTTCTCATCCCTCCGTCCTTCTTCAGCATTTCATTTCACACACACACGAAGATGTGCATTAGTTATTGATCCGCCTTAGTAAAATATACCGTGAAGAAAGCCAAGAATAACGGCCGAGAGGATTCGCCGTGCTGACCACAAGACACCTCCTAATCTGCAGGCCTTCGGGCTGAGCAAGGGTCGCTTCGTAGGCCACGGCCCTTCTGGGCTGTTGCACCATGTGGTTTGGTACGAAACGAGATAACTGAGTAAAACTTTAAAACCTCAACAATATCTTAAACTGGTACTGAAAAGGGTTTCATTCAGAATAAATATATCTTGCATAGTTTCTAGTGTACTTATTGATGTATGTATTTATTTATTGCCGGCCCCGTGGTGTAGGGGTATCGTGCCTGCCCCTCGCCCGGAAGCCCCGGGTTCGATTCCCGGCCAGGTCAGGGATTTTTCTCTCGACCTGAGGGCTGGTTCGAGGTCCACTCAGCCTACGTGATTAGAATTGAGGAGCTATCTGACGGTGAGATGGCGGCCCCGATCTCGAAAGCCCAGAATAACGGCCGAGAGGATGCGTCGTACTGACCACACGACCCCTCGTAATCTGCAGGCCTTCGGGCTGAGCAGCGGTCGCTGGGCAGGCCAAGGCCGTTTCAAGGGTTGGTTTTTCCCCCGGACTCGGCGTGGGATCCCACCTCCACCACCTGAAGGGCAGTGCCCTGGCACGTGAGACATTTGGTCAGGGGTATAACTGGGAAGGAAGGCCAGTACCTTGCCCACGCGGCCTCACCTGCTATGCTAAGTAGAGGCCTTGTGGGGAATGGGAAGACTGAAAGGGATAGGCAAGAAGAAGGGAAGGAAGCGGCCGTGGCCTTCAGTTAGCCACCATTCCGCCATGTGCCTGGAGGATAAGTGAGAAATCACGGGAAACCACTTCGAGGATGGCTAAGGTGGGAATCGAGCCCTCCTCTATTCAGTTGACCTTCCAAGGCTGAGTGGATCCCGTTCCAGCTTCGTACCATTTTTAAAATTTCGCGGCAGAGCTGGGAATCGAACCCGGGCCTCCGCGGGTAGCAGCTAATCACATTAACTACTACACAACAGAAGCGGACTCCAGCATATATTACTCATGCAAAAAACCCTGAAACTGCATTTGCCTACACTTGTCGACTGCAGATTCCATACAGACGTCTCTCGACTACGACTCGTCAGGTACAAATAAATTAATCCTTATCAATTTCAGTTTCATTTATTGAAAGCCATAGAATGGAACATCGATATCTCGAATCGCCTCGGGAGCAAAATTTTATTTCGAGTTATCAAAATTTCGCGATATAGAGAATACTGTTTTTGAGCATGCATAACACATAATTGAATCATGTGTATCTACGGGCTTATACTAAATACATTATTTTTTACAGAATTAAAAAATTTAAGCCCTTATTATGGTAACTTTTAAGGCAGGATACAGCAGTGAAACAAGAAACATACATTCGTTAACACCTTTGGAAAAAATCCGTTAGCATCTTCTGTTTGTTACCGTTAACCTTTCCTCCCGTCACGTTGAAACTTCTCGTCAATACCACGCACCCGAGATTCGTAAATGGAGCTTGTCATCCGCGACTTCGAGGGTTGCTTATGTACGTGACCGGTAATTGTTTCATACCCAGAAACAGCGAGGCTTCGCCGATTTTCCGATCACTAGAAGTTTTACTTTTTCGGTTCCCGTCATATTAGCTCCCAGCATCACTGTAACCCTTTCCTTACTTGTTAACTGTTCCTCACACACCACAAATGCCGTACCGCACAGTTAATGTCACACAAAATTAGAGTTACAGAGTATTTTTTGCTTCAAGGGAGGAAATGTTCCTTCAAGATATCGGAAACTCGTGTAACCGTTTCCGAGTAATAGAGAAATAAATACCGAGCTCGATAGCTGCAATCGCTTAAGTGCGGTCAGCATCCAGTATTCGGGAGATAGTGGGTTCGAACCCCACTGTCGGCAGCCCTGAAAATGGTTTTCCGTGGTTGCCCATTTTCACACCAGGCAAATGTTGGGGCTGTACCTTAATTAAGGCCACGGCCGCTTCCTTCCCACTCGCAGCCCTTCCCTGTCCCATCGTCGCCATAAGACCTATCTGTGTCGGTGCGACGTAAACCAAAATAGCAAAAAAAGAAAAAAAGAAAAAAGAGAAATAAATAAACGTGAAGAATAGGACAAACGGCCGGGAAATTTAAGTTACTTGAGATACTGAAAATTCGAGTAATGGAGGTTCGAGATATCGATGTTCGACTGTATTTATCATCAGCTGATTACTGAAAATTCGAGTAATGGAGGTTCGACATATCGATGTTCGACTGTATTTATCATCAGCTGATTACTGAAAATTCGAGTAATGGAGGTTCGAGATATCGATGTTCGACTGTATTTATCATCTGCTGATTACTGAAAATTCGAGTAATGGAGGTTCGAGTTATCGATGTTCGACTGTATTTATCATCAGCTGATTACTGAAAATTCGAGTAATGGAGGTTCGACATATCGATGTTCGACTGCATTTATCATCAGCTGATTACTGAAAATTCGAGTAATGGAGGTTCGACATATCGATGTTCGACTGTATTTATCATCAGCTGATTACTGAAAATTCGAGTAATGGAGGTTCGACATATCGATGTTCGACTGTATTATCAGCTGGTTACTGAAAATTCGAGTAATGGAGGTTCGAGATATCGATGTTCGACTGTATTTGTCGTCAGCTGATTACTGAAAATTCGAGTAATGGAGGTTCGATATATCGATGTTCGACTTCATTTATCATCAGCTGATTACTGAAAATTCGAGTAATGGAGGTTCGACATATCGATGTTCGGCTGTATTTATCATCAGCTGATTACTGAAAATTCGAGTAATGGAGGTTCGACATATCGATGTTCGACTGTATTTATCATCAGCTGGTTACTGAAAATTCGAGTAATGGAGGTTCGAGATATCGATGTTCGACTGTATTTATCATCAGCTGATTACTGAAAATTCGAGTAATGGAGGTTCGAGATATCGATGTTCGACTGTATTTATCATCAGCTGATTTCCCCAAAGGGAAATTTAACACCATTCTGCTTTATTCCACACTGAATACACCGATTCCTTCAGTTTCGACAGTTGAATAAATGCATGTTGTTAAATTTATGGGTCAGTGGATGATTATATGAATTAAAGAATCACTGAGTCACTGTGATAGGATTGAGTTCCCACAAGATGCACGTAAGAACTCAACAAGCGGGCAGCAACGGCGTTCTTCAATCGAAGTGAGCTGAGATCTCCTGTCAGTTGTAGTTCGTGTACTTACGGACGAACACATTGCTTTCGGCTTAACCTTACAATATATAGTGATTCATATATGAATCGGACGATTTTCTAGCTTGCTGCTTTAACCTGTTACTGTAATTTTTTTTTTTTGCTAGGGGCTTTACGTCGCACCGACACAGACAGGTCTTATAACGACGATTACTGTAATTTTACGGTACCCATGGTACAGCTTCAGCTGTACAGCCAATCCAACACGTACCAGTGATGTCTTTTTTTTTTTTTTTTTTTTTTTACGTAACAGACGACAAAATAGTCCTACAACCAAAAGTACTCCACTTAAGAATTGTTGGTAAGTCTAAGACATTGAACGCAATATGAGACTTAAAGATTGAAATTTTCGTCACCAAACGGAAACGAAAGTTAGTTCATGCAGTAAAGGGTTAACGGCGTCTACTTTTGGCTGGTCTTGCAGCTCTACATTTGGGAGGCGGACGGGCTGATACCCACCGTCGACTATCCTGAGAAGGGTTTTCCGTGGTTTTCCATTCTCATGCACTAAGGCAAAGAGCGGGACAGATCCTTTTATAGGCTACAGTCGCCATCCCCTCACCTTCTCCGCACTGCAAATCACTGCTTCAAATCTCCTTGGCCTGAGAGTGGCGGGGGGGGGGGGAACCTTCAAGGAGGCCTGTCGTACCCCTTTAGGGTAGGGAATTAAAACACTTTAGTAGTAGTATAGTTAAGGTGTAAATTGCAAAACCTGTACGCATAAATAAATGAATGATTCATATTCATGGAGTTACAGGAGGACCCCCATAGTTTTGTAAATCCTCTTGATTACAAGAGGAAACCTTAAGAGATTTTCAATTTTTTAAATGTCGGGAAGTAGGTCAAATTTAATAAATGTTTCCAGCATATGTAAATAAATCACCAAATTTCTAAGACAGTTATTATTGTATTTTATATAGTATTATCCTTGCAAGAGTAAAGAAATGAAGATACTGGCTTCAGTAGTTTGTTAATCTAGAGCCCGCATTTTTATGCAGTATTAGGTTAGAATGCAAACTAATTTGGTTATTGATTCGATCCTGGCTCAGTCCGGTGGTATTTGAAGGTGTTCAAATACGTCAGCCGCGTGTCAGTAGATTTACTGACACGTAAAAGAACTGCTGCGGGGCAAAATTCCGGCACCTCGGCGTCTCCAAAAACCGTAAAAGTAGTTAGTGGGACATAAAGCCAATGGCATTCTTCTTCGTCTTCGTTTGCTAGCGCTTTCTCCCACACCTGTGGAGTCACGGGTGCGAACTGTGTCGCACATGTGGATTTGGCCCTGTTTTACGGCCGGATGCCCCTCCTGACGCCAACCCTATATAAAAGAATGCAATTACTATTGCGTGTTTCTGTAGTGGTTGGTAGTGTGGTGTGTTGTCTCAATATGATGAGGAGACTGTTGGGACGGACACATACACCCAGTCCAGCAGCCAGAAGAATGAATAAGAAGCAATTAAAATCCACGACCCAGCCGGGAATCGAACCCGGAGTCCTCTGAACCGAAGGCCAGTACACTGACCATTCAGCCAACGAGTCGGACTATAAAGCCAATAGCATTATTATTATAAAATTTGGTTATTAGGAAGTGTTGTCTAGGCCGCTCTTCCGTAATGTAGTGAGAGTAACATACCTAATATATATTTGCAAGAGTTCTGACGGGCCTAACCCCGAACGTTTATGCAACACTCATAGCATAATCGTAGTGCGAGGTAGACTATACTTGCTACTCGCTTATGTAAGTATGCATTCTGACCTGTTACTACATAAACACGCGGGCTCTACATCATAGCATTTCTGTGAAACGTTGACTTGGAAAAATATGCTACATTCAACATTTAATATGATGAAGGCTGTTGAACAGAGGAAGCTGATATTGTACAGGAATGAATACCTCCAAACACTTAAAATTATTACCACCACCATCAGAAATGATATGGTCTGTTAGGGACCAACATTAGGAGACGCCGACTATGATGGGAATGAGGTTGCGGGAGTCACAGTAGTTCAACTGTATACTAGGAATATCGATTATCTGGTTTACATAGAGCTCTGCAAGACCCACGTCACGTGCTTACATTCCATGAAGAATGATTAAGGTTCCCCTGACGTGAGCTGAAGTACAGGGTGCCCCGTACGAATGTACATTATTAAAAAGGCGTTATTGTCCAGAAACTATTAATATTGTTATCTAAACAATTAAGTTGTCGAGAGGACCGGGCTGAGTGGCTCAGACGATTTAGGGCGCTGGCCTTCTGACACCAACTTGGCAGGTTCCATCCTGCTAAAATACATCAGCCTCGTGTCGGTAGATTTACTGGCACGTAAATTACCACCTGCGGGACAACATTCCGGTACCTCGGCAAGTAGTTAGTGTGACGTAAAACATTATTATTATTATTATTATTATTATTATTATTATTATTATTAATACGGGGATACCCGTGGAGCAGAAAGAGGGGAAAGAAGGTGCTGGGGTGAATGGGTCTATCTACAATATCAAAATTAATTTAAAACTTGAACTGAAGGTTGTATTTCTTCAAAAACAACAAACTTAACAAATTTTCACTTGGTGAAAATAACAGTGACATTTCAGGTACAACGCCAATCAAGGTTGGAACACCCCAGAATAGGGAATTTAACAATTTTGGGCTTCAAGCCCTCGATTTACAAGTTCTGAGCTACAAGCTCAAGTTTACAAAATTTACAATTCAAAAGGAGGAATAATCTAGTCAAGAGCAGAAATCCCCCAATTCAAGAACACTTGCTCCAAAAATTATAATCTCTAGCCTTCCAAAGGCACTCCTCACAATTACAGAACTACGAAAAGAGCTTACATGCCCTCCAACATTGTGATGTTTGAGACATCACTGCATGTTTTTAATTATTGAACTATGTAATTAATTGATAAGATGTGTATATTTAATCACTGATAGGTCATGTGTAAATTAATATATATATAGGGTGTTTATCATCCATTTCAATCATCATTTCATTTCTTTGTATCGCGGCTATAACGTATTCTGAACGAACAAATTATTGGGTAAAGTATTTCAACATCATGCATATTTATAACTTGCAGTAAATTTTCCAATAGCTGTTGTGAGGTGACCAGAGTCAGCAGGCTAATTTCAGCCCAGTTCCAGGAAAAGTACGTCATCGAGGTTACGAGAGATATTACCCTCTCCACCTCATGAAGAGACAGTTGATACATTATTAACACCCACTTTTCAAACTCCGTTTCGGGACGCTTTATTTCAGCGGGAAAGTTCAGCCTATGTGAATGAACATAATGAAGCAACGTGATGGATTCACAGCAATACATCGGAGAAGGGATGAGACCTCGAATCTTACTGGACCATGTGATATGGCTGATGGAAGGAGACTTTTGAACCGATATATACCACCGACAAGAGCTGGAGAGGACATTAGCATTCTTATTCACATTCAGATTCACATTCACATTCTTATTGGACATTCTGATTCTCGCCCTTGGAAGAGAATCTTACTACGATTCTACGTCTGCACGTCGGAGAAGATTTTAACTTAATTCACTTCGCATCTGAGTATATTCTACTCAAAAGTTACTCTCATTGGGACTTGTTATCTCAATGACGAGAGGTAGTCAATGGGAGACCGGTTTTGACTAGTTAGGGGAGGAGAGCTTTTATTATGAATTTAGCTACGCTACTGTTCCGTAATACGGAAGAATACGAGTGTATTCTCTCCATGAACATAACCCATGGTGGTTTTACATTTAAAATTAGGACTCATTACGACTTTATGTAAGGAGTACAGTAGGATGTGTTAAAGACAGGAAGTAGGACTGGAATCCAACAACAGATGAAGCAGCCGGCACGAGAGATCCACCCATCTTCAGCTTCAAGACAACAGTCTACAATTGGTGAGCTAAAGGCATAAGTTACTGCAAGTCTTCGCGCAACAGTTCATTTTTTAAAATTAATCTCATTCAATTTTTCTTTTGCTTCCGTAAGTTCAGATTTCGTTAAAACGCAGTTACGTCACGTTTTTCATCTTAATAAATAGCTGTTTTAATTTGTATTTTATGAAATGATTATTAATGATCCTTAAATTCCAAGTTAGTGTACTTAATGATTTGTGTTCCG
This sequence comes from Anabrus simplex, assembly GCF_040414725.1. Taxonomy (NCBI): domain Eukaryota; kingdom Metazoa; phylum Arthropoda; class Insecta; order Orthoptera; family Tettigoniidae; genus Anabrus; species Anabrus simplex. The sequence goes on along the minus strand of NC_090267.1, from coordinate 77,993,635 downwards.
TTCACCTCACCCCTGGAAGTTTTTGAGTCTCATTACGTATTATTATTATTAATTATCTACTTTTGTTTTCAAGCCATAAGCTTGAAGACTGGCGCCCTTGGGATACTGTTTATGGAGAAACAATGACATATCATTTATTTATTTTAATATTAAAGTGACCCGCCACGTGATAATTTTGTCATACACCTGTGGGCCAAGTGGGTACGTCACAACATTAACAAAGTTCATGTAGTCTATTCAAGGCCACATTACATCAAAAATCGTACAATCTCAGTCCTCTCTGCGCGCAATTTAAAGTTGACAAAAGTTAGTTTACAAGGGTATCTAGTACCTAACCTGCTGGGCCTTCGTGAAAAAATAATAACAGGTTAAATTAATGTCCCGAACACAAAATGAATGGAGGCGTATACTTGCACTCCTAAATGAAGAATAAAATCCTAATGGGGCTCTCGACCCAGAGATACAGGGGCTAATCCCAAGCTACAGAGGCGATTCGAATGAAAGTTAATTTAAGGCATTACAAAAATAAGAAAAAACAGTTACAAAGTCGTAGTCACCTCGAACCAAGTTGAAGGGGAACTCGAGAGGGTAACGCACTCTCTATCCCCGAGTAACAGTTAAAGATTTTATGAAATTTTTACATTAGCCGAACGAACATTTACATTTTAGAAAAGGTTAGTTACTTAGTTAGAAATTCGAACCTTCCCCTCGGATAAGTTGCGGAGACAGCTACAGAAAACTAAGTCTGGTGGTTATTACCTGGCTGATGTTCTGCCTGCAGAAGAATGAGGTTCCCCACCTCCTGCATTAACACACACACTCAGAAAGACGACGATCAATGAGACAAGGAAACTTGAAAAGCCGCAACTTATATACCCTAAGGGAAGGTTCGAGAGAATTCTGGACTAATCCGGACACATCCTCTCAATTTTATTGGTTAATTCAAAAATGAACAAGAGATGCGGGATTGGTTGAAAATTAATTTTAAAAATTCGTGATTGGCCAGATTCAAAACTGGCGGAATGAAAAAGAAGTGTAACCAACCCAAAAATAAATGAACATAGATTCAGTTATGAAAACCTAGAAGCAAAAAACTTCTTTAAATTACAAGTTCTTCCACCTTGCGCCAGGGTGCACGACCTCCGTTTTTGTAATGACATCTATGGAAAAAAGTTCAAACTTCTTGAAGTAAACAAACACAAAGCAAATAAACTCAGTCAGTTTACGCAACTTCACAATAACACAGTTACTTAATACTTCGGTAGTGACATCATCTGATTAAAGTTCCAACTTTATGTAGTAGCAGTTTCACATTTGTTGGATAGATAGAGTTCATTAAGGCGCTCGTTTTGAATTGCGGAGTAGAGGTGTACCTCCCGGTACAATTATTATTATTATTATTATTATTATTATTATTATTATTATTATTATTATTATTATTATTATTATTATTATTATTATTATTATTATTATTATTATTGTACCGGGCGGTACACCCCTACGCCGCAGTTTTAAATCTTGCGTCAATAAATCCTCCTCTACAGGAGAAACTCTGAACTTTAAGAACTGGATCAACTCATAAGTTTCTCAGAAGATGTCACTACCGTAAATTTTGTGATTACGAAGTTGTCAATACTGTGTGGATTTCAACTTGTTTTGTTTTCCGTTGATCAAGAAGCTTGGACATTGTCTCATAGATGTCTACTAAAAAACTATGATCATGCACCCTGGTGCGAAGTGAGGGAACTTTCTTGAAGATATTTTGTACTCATAAGTTTCTTATTACTAAATTTCGTTCTTTCATTTGTGGGTTGGCAATATTAATCTTTTCTTTCCGCCAGTTTTGAAAATAGCCAATCAATTAATTCTGTAATTAATTTTCGACCAATCGTGTCTTTCTTCTTCGATTTTGTGTGTAGTTGTGTACTGTAACCAATAAACGCCTGTGGGTGTGTATTAATTATTCATGAAAGGTCTCGAATCTTCCCCGAGGGTATAAAAACTGCTGATTTTCTTGTCTCTGGGCCACTTCATCACTTCTAACCTAGTGTATGGACGTGTAGCAGGAGGCGGGAAGCGTCTCTTTCATCAGGCAGCAGCTCTTCAATAAGGTAATGGCCGTTTAACAGCTTTATTTCTTGCTATCTCAGCAGTTTAACCATCGGGAAAGGTCCGAATCCCTTTACAATGTAAACTATCTTTCCGTTTGATGTAAAAACTTCATGAAATCTGTAACTGCAATTCGGGGATAGAGAGTGCTTTACCCTCTCGAGCTCCCCTTCAGTTTGGTTTGAGGTGACTACGTTTGGTAACTGGTTTTCTTCCCTTCTGTAATACCTTAAAAATTTTCTTATACGAGTCACCTCCATAGTTTGGGAATAGCCCCTGTCTCATCGGCCTAGTGCCTCTTAGGTGCAAGTACACGCCTCCATTCTACTTGGTGTTGCGGGCCATATACTTAACCTGTTTTTTTTTTTTGTTTTTTTTTTGCTAAGGCCCAGTAGGTAGGGTACAAGATACCCACGTTTCCTTGTAAGTTGTGCCTTGGGGGCAATTAATGGTAAAGTCTGTTATGGCCTTTAATAGGCTCAGAAAAGTGAGAGCGGGTCAGCTCTTTAATGTATTGTAAATGTGCCTCTAGGAGGCTTGACATCGCTAGGTGGGAGCAAGTGCTCCATGTTATTAGGGGTTTTCTGCCCTTTGGTAAATATGTGGTTGTGAGCTGAGAGCTCAGAAATTGTAAAAAGTGGTTCTTGAAGCCCAGATTGTTAAATTGTCTCTAAATCTTGGCTTTTCCTGGTCTTGTACCTGATTGTCGGTTATTTGTTGACTTGTTGTTATTTGTTAAACTTCGAAATTCTATGTGAAAATTGTTAAGTTTTGCTATTTTGGAAAATATAACCTTTAATGCAATTTTAATTCATATCTCGGCCTTGTAGTTAGACCCATTCACTCCGGCACCTTCTTTCACCTCTGCTAATCCACCAAAATACGGTAACAATTATTATTATTATTATTATTATTATTATTATTATTATTATTATTATTATTATTATTATTATTATTATGGAGTTACACATATTCCCTGGATCACCGTCACTGCACAGTCTTATAAAGGAGGTTTGGGTGTCTCAATGACGCAGTGTCTTGGAGAGGTGTGGCAATTCAACCGAGCAGCTCGCTGCCACACCGGAGCGAAACGCTGGTGATTTCACCAGGCCTAAAGAGCTTGCATAGTTTAATGCCTGTGAAGCCATCAGTCTGGAGGTTGGCTAGATCCTCAAGTAATACTAACAAATGTTATGTGACTATATAAAAACCTCAAAGACCGATGGTGACGCCATAATGAGGCATACCAGGCAAGATGCTGAGTGAGGTAGTTTGTCATTGTTTTCCTCGCCCAGCCAGAAAGTTCTATTGCAGCATGACTGACCACATGAGTAACAACTTTCGTAACATACAGACGTACGAGCAGGGCTTCAAATGCCATTATTCAGCACCACCCGCTCTACAGCAGCTCCCATACTGTCACAGACACAAATGAAACTGAGACCGACTGAGACACTATGAAAGCTACATCTTGTTCTGGCCTGTGCCGAAGGACAGGGGCAAAAATACTGCATCCAATAAGAAATAGCAGTAGGCTCAATCTAATTACTGATTATCAAGTTCCAAATCAAACTTGCGTAGCCGGACGTACTTTTACAATCCCTTATCCAACATATTAACTCACAAAAATTCGTCATTAGTAAGGATGTGTGGAGTCCGACTCGTTGGCTGAATGGTCAGCGTACTGGCCTTCGGTTCAGGGGGTCCCGGGTTCGATTCCCGGCCGGGTCGGGGATTTTAATCGCTTCTGATTAATTCTTCTGGCTCGGGGACTGGGTGTATATGTCCGTCCCAACACTCTCCTCATCATATTCAGACAACATATTACACTACCAACCACCACAGAAACACGCAATAGTGCTTACATCCCTCCATAGAGGGTTGGCGTCAGGAAGGGCATCCGGCCGTAAAACAGGGCCAAATCCACTTGTGGTACACAGTTCGCACCCGCGACCCCACAAGTGTGGGAAAAGCGACAGGAAAAGAAGAAGAAGTAAGGATGTGTGGAACGTTTAATGACTTATTCAAAAACCACGACATACAGTATGTCACTTTCTTATGAATACAGTTTCATATTGTGAAAAGAGCAGAATATTTTGGACATTCAAATGGATGTTACAGTAATTGTCTTTTAAGAAATGTATTTCTGGTAGATCTTTCCAATACCATACAAAAATAATATTTATAACAACATCTAGTAAAAAATACTGGAGAATATAACAAAACATGACCTTTTCCTACGTCACATTGTTATTAATACAGATGCCAGTTCTTCAGCTAAACATATGAATGAAGTGAACCATAGAACCAATCCTAGTAGTGTGTGGAGTAACCCTTGGCTTTAATGAAAGCTTGATACTTACACTGCATGGAATTTACTAGCCTCGCACAAGTTTCATGGCTGATAATCTACCATTCTTGGGTCACCACTCGTTTTAACTCATCTTTGGATGAAACCTTTCTGCTGTGAACCCTAGACTTCAAAAATACCCATAAATATTCAATAGGTTTTAAGTCAGCAGACTGGGGATGTTTTTAATTGTTTTGGAATGTTCCAAATTAACCACTCCTTGTTCAGAGCAGTGGTATGTTTGGGGTCGTTTTCTTGTTGGAACATGTAGGTCGGTAGCATTCCCAATTTTTCAGCATTTTGTTTAACATTATTCTTCAAAATATTATTGTACACTACTTCTTCCAACGTTCCTTCAATAAACTGAACATTCTCTACACATTGCGCCAACATACACCCCCACATCATAATCGATCCACCTCCGTGTTTCACTGTGGGAACTGTATTGGTCACATCGTTGTCCGTATTGGTCCTTCTCCACACCCTGCGGGCACCATCGGAACCAAACATATCGATTTTAGTTTCATCGAACCATTTGACATTATTCCAAATCTCGTGGCCCTTGTTTACGTGTTCTTTCGCAAAGAGCAGTCCTGCAACACGATTATTCTTATTAACATAGGGCCTCTTCCTTGGTACAAGGCCATGGTAACCGTATCGATGTAAAACTCGCAGTACCGCCTGAGTACATATTTTCTTCCCAGTATCAGCTTCCAGCTGTGTCCGCAGCTTTGGAGTAGTTATGAGAGGGTTGGATTTCACTCGCCTCACAATAAGCCTTTCCACTTGTACGCGTAGTTTCTTTTGTTTGGTTTTTCTTGGCACATTCTTCACTGACCCTTCGTACTTAAACTTATTCACGACATATTGAACAGTGGCATGACTTTTCTTCACCATGACTTCTATATTTCGTATGGAGTACCCTCTATGTGCTAGATGATAATTGTCTGTTTCAGCTCATAGCCAAGCTCTTTACCCTTGCCCATTTCTACCAGCACTCCCACAGGTCTAAGACGAACACAACCAGCAACACCTATCCTAGCGCCACACCTACTTCAGTACGCATGCCCCGTTCAATCCTGCAGGATGACGCCATCTATACTAGTGTATGAATAACACAGTGACTTGAAGTTTTGGAGTGTATGCAGTTTTATTTGTGTAAACACAAATTATTTGTGTTCCGGGGTATCTGTGGATCGCAGAGGTGAAAGAAGGTGCCGGGGTGAATGTCTCTAACTACAATGTCAAGAATGAATTTTAAAAAACTGAAGGTTATATTTTCAAAAATTTCAAACTTAACAATTTTTACAGGTACAAGTAGCAATCATTAAGCAAGTCTAGGAAGGACAAGATTAGTGGTTTTAACAGATCATAGGCTTCAAGCCCTCGCTTTACTTTTCCTGAGGTCCTAGCTCAAATTTACAAAAGAGCACAAATTTATGCAAGGGCAGAAATCCCCTAATACATGGAGCACTTGCTCCCTAAATTACAATATCAGGCCTCCCAGAGGCACTTTTACAAGACTTGAAAAAGAGCTAACGTGCTCTCAGTTTTCCAAGCCTACTCAAGGCAACATAGCACGAAACTCTAATAATATCTGGCCTTACAAGGTACTATTTACAAATAGAAATCTTATTACACAGAAGTATCTAGTACCCAACCTACAGGGCCTCAGTGAAAAAGAACAGGTTAAATAAACGACCCGAGTACAGTTTGAATGGAGTCGAAGACTGAGCTCCAAAACAAAATTTAAAACCTATAAGGCGCTTGACCGACGAAACAGGGGATATTCCCAAACTACTGAGGTTGCACGGACGGAAATAACTCTAATACATTGCAGAAACGAAAGGTTACAAAAACGTGGCACCTCAAACCAAGATGAAGGGGAGCTTGAGAGGGTACATCACTCTCTATCCCCGATTTACAGTTAAAGATTTTATGAAGTATTACATTAGCCGGCAGAAGTAACATTTTTACAAAAGTAGATTACATAGTAATGATTCGGACCTTTCCCGCGGGTTCAAAACTGCGGAGATAGCAAGAAAGAATGATGTTATGGTGCCATTACCTTGTCGAAGTTCTAGCAGCTGACGAAGAGGCCGCCCGCCTCCTGCTTGACACACACACTCAGTAAGATGACGATCAATTGGCCAAGAGACGTGAAAATCCGCAGTTTGTAAACCCTCGGGGAAAGTTCGAGACCATTCAAGATTAAACTAGCCACACCCTCTCATGTTTATTGGTCAGTTTAAAAGTTACACTCAAAATTGAAGAAGAAGAAGAAGAAGAAGAAGAAGAAGAAGAAGAAGACGGTGATTGGTAGAAAATTAATTACAGAAATTAGGGATTGGCTAGATTCAAAACTGGAGGAAATGAAAAGGAAATGTTGCCAACCCAAAAATAAATGAACATCAATCAATTAAAATACTTATGAATTCAAAACTTCTTTGAATTATAAGTTCTTATACCTCCCACCAGGGTGCATGATCATAGTTTTTTGGTAGCGTCTTATATGGGAGAATGTCCAAACTTCTTGATGAATGGCAAACAAAAGAAGTAGAAATTCACACAGTTCAGGAAACTTCACAATAACAAAATTACATCAGATTTTAGTGGTGACATCTTCTGAGTAAAGTTCTAAGTAGGTATAGTTTCAGTCTCACTGTTTCACCAATAGAGGAGTTCATTTAGGAGCTAGATTTAAATGTGCGGCGTGGGGGTGTACCTCCCGGTACAGTTTGCACTAACAAAAAATGTGTGCATTGAGTGTTTACGTCTTGTTATTATATTCACGACGCACAACTATAAATTAATAATTTCCACAAATATACAGACACATGGAACGCTTTATAACGAAGTGGGTTGTGTATGAATAGGAAAGTGACATACTGTTTGTTGTTGTTGCTATTGGCTTTATGTCGCAACGACACAGATATGTCTTATGGCGACGATGGGACAGGAAAGGGTTAGGACTGGGAAGGAAGCGGCCGTGGCCTTAATTAAGGTACAGCCCCAGCATTTACCTGGTGTGAAAATGGGAAACCACGGAAAACCATCTTCAGGGCTGCCGACAGTGGGATTCGAACCTACTATCTCCCGAATACTGGATACTGGCCGCACTTAAGCGACTGCAGCTATCGAGCTCGGTAAAGTGACATACTGTAGATCTCTCAATATCCCTAACAGGCTTCAAAAATGTCTATTGATTTTCTTTAGTGAATATACTTACACTAACTTCACAAATAGCATCTCATAAAAATAAAATAGAATTTATCACACTATCTCTTTGTCAACAATCGAAATGGAATTCAGCTGTCTATAAACTTCGGGATATTACTTTTACACTGTTAATCATGCACCTGACCTGTTCGCATAAGACTGTGCCTGCACATAAATATTCAGTTCTTCCTACTAACGTAATCAGGAGCCAGTAATTGCAAAATTATCTAATCCTGATCTGTATATAACAACATTTAAACCTATTGTTGTTTTTGTAATTTTTTCCTAACTTTGTTTATTATAATTTTACAAAATCTCTTGTTAATTTTTCGTTATCATTTTCTGTTTTGCATTATATATATCATAATACTATATTTTGTAATGTCTGTTGTAATTGGAGTGTAACTCTGTTACAGACATGTGTCATGAATAAATAAAAAATGAAATTTAAGAACCTTAAGTAATTTTCTCTTCTCCATGGCATGGTCCGCCAATATGCCATCCAGGTCGATACACACCTGAAGACGAAATTCAGTTCATCGTCTTCACAGGCAGTTTGACACATCTGTACTTGTAACCTCTGAACATATTCTGTGATAGTTGAACGTAAGTCGTCGACATTGTAGAAGTGATGTTCAAATATCTTGTCTTTAAGACAGTCTCATAGGAAAAAGTCTGGAGTGGTCAAATCGGAGACTGAGTTGCAGGGGCGACTCGTGGTCTACTCAGATGGATGTGCAACATTTCTCTCTTTCACACTCACATTTTCTCTCTCATAAATACACAAATACGCATATAAAGTAACTTGCCCTTCATTCAACCGTTGACACTCCCCATCTCTCCGTTTAACGGTTTAGACGACAAAGCGGATCTTTTGCTGGCAAATTTATCTATTACCGTAAACAAAAGGGACGAGCACGGTCGTTTCTTTCCCACTCCGATACCATCGTTGTCATAAGACCTCTCTGTGTCCGTGCAACGTAAAGCATATTGTAAAATAATAATAATCCCGGGCGAGTTGGCCGTGCGGTTAGGGGCGCACAGCTGTGTGCTTGCGTCCGGGAGATAGTTCGTTCGAGTCCCACTGTCGGCAGCCCTGAAGGCAGTTTTCCGTGGTTTCCCATTTTCGCACCAGCGGCCGTGGCCTGAAGTTAGGTACCATCCCGGCATTTACCTGGAGGCGAAGTGGGAAACCACATAAAACCACTTCGAGGATGGCTGAGGTAGGAATCGAACCGCCTCTACTCATTGACCTCCCGAGGCTGAGGGGACCCCGTTTCAGCCCTCGAACCACTCTTCACATTTCGTGGCAAAGTCTGGAATCGAACCCGGGCCTCTGGGGTTGGCAGCTAATCGCACAGAGGCGGATATTTATTTATTTATTTATTTATTTATTTATTTATTTATTTATTTATTTATTTAGGCACTGTTGTATGCCATCAGACCTGCTTTGGACGAGGACAGACTGGTTGGGGGTTTGAATCCGCTTGACTGAGCAACAGCCTATTGCACCCATAAGCGAATGTGCATAATGAATGTATAAATTAAATGTTTAATAATTCGCATATGGGAATACTGCAGTAGGCTGGGAAAAGCTTGCAGTCTCACAAAGCAACAGTCAGGCGCCGTTCAGACTGAAAATATATCCACATAATACGTCTTGAGGCACGAACAGGAAGTAGCTAGCCTGAGTGGTACGTCCAATTATGTTTTATGATGCCGACGAGAAGTGGAAACTTTCTATCCAGTTCCCACGTGAATCCGCACATCGGAATTTGCCCTGCCCAGAAGAGCGAGTGAGAAACGAATAATGCCCGTCATCCCTTGGCAGAAAATGGAAGAATCCAAGCCACTAAGAGCGCGAACGTCTCAGCCAATCACAAAATTGCAAAATTTAATGTCTTGTCATAGCTGGAATCTACAACTAGTATTTCGCGATTTGGTGCCCGAAGTAGCTGTGAAATATTGTGTCCTGACTTCCAAACAATATCTGAGGATTTTTCAGCGCAAAAGTGTGGTTGATCAGTGGTTAAATAAGAAATTTTCAATTTTACATGGAAGAGTGGTATCGCCCAGGAAATTAACAGTCATGGCGGGAAGGCGCCATACTCTTGTAGAAAATAGAGCCAGTGACGCGCGCCGTCGTATAAATTAAGCTGTGATCGTTTCTCATAACGCAATGTAACACGTAAATTGGACCAAAATTAGGAATTTTTAGAACACATTTCTTAGAATTCTAACCTAGGGACATATGATAAATCGGTCCCAAGGGCAGGATCATTACGCCACATCCCTTCCACAGAACTATTTTCGAAGTGGGGGGAGGACTGTTTACAAACACGACGACACCAGTGGGGTGAACTTCAGTCTCGTAGGAAACCTCAGTCTTGTACGAACTTTCAGTCTTGTGCTGAATCGCAGTCCTGTGAGAATTCGCAGTCTTGTAAGAATCTTCAGTGTCTTATACAGTAGTTGGCATCCGAGTGAGTAATGTATTTATTTGTGTGAGTAATATCTTAGCCGAAATGAACACTTTGACAAACTTTTATTCAACTTTAGTTTATGCAGAGATAATCAGGCAATTAAATTAACAAATGACAATGGTAGTTATATTCTCAACACTTGCCTTGAATGAACTTATAACGTGCTAGGACCGGAATGAACAATGAATTTCTTCGTAACACGTAGCTGCATAACATTTCCCTAGTTCACGTGTAGCTTGTATATTTCGTGGAAAAGTCATATTTTGGAGGACGATTATTATAAAATTCTCCACATCATCGGGAACATTACATTTAAATTTTTCAACACTCCCATAGAACTATTATTGCAAGTGAGATATTTGGGAGCAGAATTAGTCAAGCCAGTTACAGGGAGAAAAACTTTGTTTTCACAAGTGGAATGCTGCGGTACTAAGACCTTGAGTCCAGTGTTATGGTCAGAGAAGGTGAATAACCAATAATCCTTTACACAAACAAACTGAGAGGGGTGAAGGAGACGACAGCAGGAGGCTATGCAGGTAGCGGAGTCCAGACTTTCAACTTCACGTCAGGTGCTCAATGCAGTGTCATTGAATATTCTTCGTAGGAGTGTTAAAAATGCGAGTGCTAATATAAATATGGACGTGTGCAACGCTATGGTAAAATGCATCAAGTTTGCGTGTGTGACCTCTTGGATAACCCCATCAGTTTGAAGATGAAGTACTAAATTCATCATGACGGAGTCCGGAGGATGATCTGATCTGCCTCCAGCACAAATAAGGTAAATGAGCAGAATGTAAATATGTAAATAGGTAGGACTATGGACAATCGATGATCAAAAATGTAGTTTAGAATTTTAGATAGGATTGTAAATAATTCACGGATCGGATGCTATTAATTGTAATTGGATATCATTTTCATTTTTGAGTTAAACTTGAGACTACGACAATTATATTTGGCGATTCCGAATATAAATGCCATAGTGTCACAATAATAATAATTATAAAAATCATGATCGTAATAATAATAATAATAATAATAATAATAATAATAATAATAATAATAATAATAATAATAATTAGCGAGTGTTATTTGCGCAGTTTCCTTAAGTTAATGTTTTTCATAGTATTTCTGGATCATTTTGAAGTAAGTCATTTTGACATATGAGAATCCTATTTTAGTAAGAAATTTACATACGGTGTAGTGCAGATTTTTAAAGTGATGATAATAATAATAATAATTGTGGTAATGAGTGTTATTTTGTTGACGTTTTGATTTTGTAGATGCCGCCAAACTAAATTAAATGTTTACTTTTGCTATTAGCGCATTCAGTTTATTATTTCATGTTATGTAATCATTATTCAGATGAACGTTTCCGGTAGCTCTCATACTTTGTATTTCGCGACGATCTGGTTGATACGCGAGAGTTAATTTCTTTATGTAAACGTGGTTACACATTTCGATAGCCGTGTTTTTGAGAGGCAATCTCGTTATTTCAGTTAAGTAATTAGTGACAGGAAGCCATTGATAAGTTAGCTCTGATATTTCATAATATGTGAAACGATAGATGAACAAATAACGAGCAAAGTAATAGTAATATCCCTGAAGATCTGCGTTGAAAAATGGAAAATGTGATATTTGGACCATGTCATGAATAATGTCGTAAATATGGATGTGTGAACGACACAGTTATTTCGCCCGCCGGATACGAACGAGGCCGTACTATGAGTTACTACGTCGAGAACATTGATGAATAAATAGAATTGAGAGACGAATAATTTAACCGAGAGTGTTAAATATGCGACGACATGTGTTATGGTTGTAGGCGGAAAGCCTGTATTGTTTCAAATAGTTTCCAGGGAAAATAAATGCTCGGAAAATATGCAATTTAGAGTCCGAGGTAAATTGTGAACAGAGCGATCGATCAATGTGTGTTTCGACAGTCAAGTATAATCATTGGTGACATGTAATACCAATTATTATTGTCCGTAAAGATTGAATAGTGTCATGTCCAGACATTTTAGTCTGAGGTTAGAAGATTGCCATCAAATTCACATAATTTTTCTACGTGAATCAGGGTAATATCTTATACTGCGATATTGCGCACTTTTTATTTCAAATTTTATTAGGCAGCAATTTTTGGGATCTAGATTTTTATTATGATATCCTTTCTTTGTATATATTTTGTCACCGTATTATTTTAGAATCTGATACGTGAATTGTGTTTGATTTATGTAAATAAAATAGGTGTAGTCAGGTTATTTTAATTTCAGTAATTCTTGGGAGCATTGTTTCTCCATTGACATATTCATTTATGTAAATAAGATTTCATGTGTTAGAGTAAGAGATCATCGATTAGGTCATAGTCAAAACCATAGTAGTGGTATGCTCATACCAGAAGACAGTCAGTAATCCCCAAGCCTTAGAAATCCACTACATTTCAGTTAGGCAAATGAAGCGATCTTTAATAAGCAGTTGTATCACAAATGCCGCAAATGGGTCACATAAATACGATGGGATCTGCCTCCATCTAGAGTTGGTACCACAAAAATATGCATTCGCAATGAAAATGCAGGTAGCGGCAAACTAGGTAAAGTTAACGATGTAAAGGGATCGCTTTCATTTGAGATGTAAACTGGAGGCACTTAGCCTAATTAATTTAAGTATTTTAAGCGTCCAGACTATCACAGTTAAATAAGTAAGATTTAACTAACTAAATGAGTGGTGGTAGCACTCAGGTTTTTGGTTCAATAAATTTTCTTGTTTTCAGCCACGAGTAGTTTAAATATGTGGTAAAGGTTATATAACGGATAAAGTACCATGTTAATGGTTGTTTTGGTTTTTCTCTCTTTTTCTTTTATTGTTACACATGGTTAGTGTATTCTACTATTATTTTAGAGTTGGGTGTTTCCCAACTAAAGTTGAATATGGGTTAAATATTCGATAGACACCTCAAAGTCAATGTCAATTGAATGAATTAACAAAATTAATTAATTAATTACTCAAATTTATTTTGAGATGACATTTTCCAAGGTATTGTAAATCATTTATTCAAATGAGGCTGTATTTCTGACCAGTGTTTGAATGTGGTCACGTCATCGTCATGGAGACAGTGGTTCGATGTAACCCAGAATATTTAAATCTAAGCAACCTTCAGTCGAAATTTATCAAGACAGATAATTAACTTATTGTAATGCAGATCTTTTAATTATTTTAAATTTTAATTTCATTTCACATTATTTTATTTTACACCATTTTACTTTTATTTTACACTTTGCAAATTTTGTTAAATAAACCATTTTATTTATTTAAATTTTAATTCAGTCTTTGGGTACCGTCATTTAATAGTTTATTTTACCCCATCTTTCATTTCCTCACCCCCGATCGACGTGTGGCCCATCAACCCGAGGGATCCAAGGACGCACCACCCCTGAGGAGAAGAGTCTACATGAGGCGGTAGGTATTTTTAAATGTCATTATTTGCAGGAGCAGCCGGCGCACATATCAAGAAGGAAGACCACCGCATTGGGTGCCTTTAAAAGGGCACACTATTAATGTTCGAACAGATGGCCTTCTGCAGTAATGCACGTTTCAGCACGCCGTTGAACTGATATTCGGGCTCTTTGTAGCATTGTAGGTGTTACGGATTCACAGGCTTCCGTGATAAGGTTTCGAAGGCTTTCAGGATTTTCCGGCTGCTGAGCGTACATTATACGCTTCAAATATCCCCATAGGAAGAAGTCCAGTGGCGTCAAATCAGGCGATCTAGCAGGCCAGATGACAGGTCCTCCTCCTCCTATATATCGACCGGGGGTGTGTAACGTTCAGGTAGTTGCGAACATCTGCTGATATGTGAGGGGGAACTTCGTCGTGTTGATAACCACATGGTTACACGCTCACCCAGGGGTACATCCTCTAGCAGCAATGGTAGTTGGTCTTGAATAAACTGTTGGTTCCGGGTTCCTGTCAAATGATCCTCAAAGCAAATGATCCAATTAGGTGATTACCCAGTATACCACACCATCGTGCCTGAAATGGTGCTTGCCTTACCCAGTGGGGATTTTCAACACTTCAGTAGTACATGTTATGACGATTCACAGAGCCATTATTATGAAATTGTGACTCGTCCGAAAATAAAATGTGAAATACAAACGTGGAATCATTTGCCACTTGCGCCAGTATCCACGCAAAGAAATCACCCCGAGTTTCGAAATCTCATCAGTGGAGCTATAGATGTAGCTGCAGGTGATATGGACGAAACAAACTGGAATGCAAGATCCGTACAACAGACGACTGGCTTGATGTTGGCCTGTTGTGCTACTGTCCGAGTACTCGTTTGAGGATTTCCCCAGAAAATGTCCAAAATCATCTCAGCAGTTTCACCGGACCTAACTGGTGTCTCTCTAATAGGACTGTTCGAAAAAGTGACGAAGTTATACGCAAACGTCGCTCCACCCTCCTAAACGTATTTGCGACTGGTTGTCGTCTGTGCGGAAATCTTTCGTGATACAGACAATGTACTTCCTGTGCGCTCTGTCTTGCTTCACCGTAGATGAGGAGCATGTCAACATACTCATCTGTGGAATACATAGCGAAGAAATGACCAGCACTGCTTGGCTACACCAAGTGCCGGCCAGTACATATTAAACATTCATACTATTGGTATTGTATTTAAAAGCTTAAAATGTGAATAAGAATATTTAATGCTCGTGGGATTCGAATCAACTTACCAACGGCACATATATTAGCACGTCTGTACTTAGCCCATTACACCACGGTGACTGTTGCCTCGAGCTTACCAGAAAGCGAACTTAGTGTAAAACTACTTCCCACTTCACAAACTCTCACACGTTTTGTATCAATATGTCATCGCTTTTAGCGTTAATTTCATATCCAATCAAAAGCTTATAATTGGCACGTACTTTTTACATAACCGCATGACAGTTTGATGCATTGTATAAATACCTGTCGCATACATGCTTTTGTAAAAGTCTTTGCTGTGATGTCGCAGTAAGTGCTTTCAAGGCAACTGAAGCGTGGTGTACGGCAGGGGTGAATCGACCATCAGACCACTGACGTTCGTTGGGATGCCTAACAACTGAAAGTTCAGGCGCAGTGGACTCACCCGGTATACGAATTACGCAATTCTACAGAGGCTCAGTTTCTCACTCAATCAATCAGTTCGCAATTATACCCACTTTGCAATTGTATTGATCATTCTCTTTCACTTAGCACTGGCCATGATGATTAACTTTCTACGACTGCTTGCAGTCAGTATTTCTAGTCCGGAATGGACCGACTTTTAGATCAAGACTTGTTAAGTCTCGTTACAATTACACTTAGACTTTGATATATTTTAATGTGATATCCATGCTTGGAATAATTCCTATCTAGGATTCTCTCCATAAAACCAAAATCATGGTGGTTTATATGATATCAGGGCTGAAATTCTAGCTATGAATATTGGCATAACAGGGAGTGTTAAGGTTAGCCAAGACATCTTTCAATTAGTGATTGATGCTCTTATGAGTCAGGAGTGGTACAATGTTGGCGAGATGACCTACTCTATTACAGGAGACCATGAGAAAACCAGGAGTACGAAACGAGCACAAATGAGAGAATCTACAATCGGTGAGCCTTTGAATAAACTTATGCAAGTCACCGTGTGATTTAATTCCTTAGTAATGTTCAACTTTCAGCCTTTAATTAACGTACAATTTCAGTTCTTGGTACAACTTTGTCATTACATTTTTAAATTCAATAAACCGTTATTTTTGCTTTTTATTTAATCAGACCACGTTAATTCACCTTGTTTCCTGGGAAATCCTTGGGCCTTTCTATTTATAAATTTTGTCTCAGAGCCTTTTTTCCTGAACTGGCTCCCATTCTCCCTAGAAAGCGAGTTCATGCAAAATCAGACTGGAAAACCAAGGATATTGCACTACATAAAACTTGTATTTTTTTCTTCTTTACTCGTCAAAATTAGCGTCCAAGTGAGTGCGAGTTCTGGGCACGTCACAACGGGAATAGACTAAAAACCGGAAATATCTTCAAATATCTTCAATCAAATGTTGGGTAGGATTTTATTATTTCTAAAATGCATATTCCGCCCAATGTGACGTATTTTAATGTTTTAGATCATACATAGACAAACTCTGAACCACTTGATTAGGAAGCCCAAAAGCCAGTAAACGACGTTCAGAATGAGCCGGTAGATGGAGACACAAACTGACAATATAGTGGCTGTTGATTCTTACACAAATACTAATTACATTTTATTAGGCCTGCATGAAGCAAATAATAATTTATAAGATTTTACTATTAATTAAATTTATTTTACATTTACAATTCTTCTTCCTGGCCTTTATCTCAATTTATAAGGGTGGACACTTAATAGGGACTTGGCCCAGTTTTTTCAGTTGGATGCCCTTCCTGATTCCATCCAATGTGGAGGGAAATTTTCCCTATTGCGTGTTTCTGTGGCGGTCGGTAGTGCGATGTGTGTAATGAAGGGAAGTGTATTTGAAACTATCTAGTCGCAGAAAGAGGAAAAAGAGGAGGATACCGAGAGTTAATCGCTCGAACATCCTTGGGACATTTACAATTAGTCTAAAGTCTGATGCTTGCGTTAGCCCCGCATGGCGGAATCGTATAAAGCGAATTAACACTTGCTAATTACTCGCAAACTGGCAGGGACAGTTCCTACATAACTTAGCGGAAAGCTCTTTTAAATTCCTATCCGAACAGATGCACAGCTGCGTAATAACAATTTAAAATCTTTAAAAAATCTCCCTCAACCAGGAGAGGAGGACATTTCAGAGATACCCTACCTTACGGAGATTTACGGAGATTAGCCAACCAGCCAGCAGGTGTGCACCAAGTTCGCAAGTCGTCATACACGTAGAAAGATACTCTCTGAGAAAATGATTTGTTCTTTTATAGTTAGCTGGCCGGCCCTGATTGGACACAGTCAGTGCCACCTTAACAATCCACAGGTGAGTAACAACACCGAAAATGAAATTTATTACAGCGAAATCAAATTCTGAGATGTAGGGCTTAGATGGCGTGCAGTACAGGTGCAAGAGGAGTAGACTGGTTACAGGGGAGGCCGTAGGTCATATCACAGACCTTCCCCTCCAAAACTGGACATTTTGAGGCAAAATCCGTAACCACGACACTAGGAGGGATACAGTGGCCAACTATAGGCCTGGCCGCCCTTGCCGCGAGGAATTAACTTGGTACTCGTTTTTGTGTAGATTGGGTGAGCCTTAGGGCCGTGTGCCGCTCCAGAAGTGGATATTTCATTTCTTAACTTTTTCGACTTCTTAGGAACGGGGGAGGGGGGGATCGAATTTGCGTCCTTCCAGTTAAACTAAGCACGCCTTTTCCGCGTCAGATAGGCGAACACTTTAACAAACTAAAACCTGATGTTAAATACGTCCCGGTACTTGAAACGGAACGCAGAACTGGTCATCTCTCAACAGAAAAGTCTTATTACATATTTATTCAGGTTTTTCCAGATTAGACAACAAATGAGATTACAGGACTCTACTGAAGTTAAGTAACTGTAACGAAATCCTTGAAGGTGGGCATCATGACGACGTGATTGTGGAGCGGTCATATTGATGGCAGCTCTTTGTAAAGTAAGGATCAATTTCCACCCCTCCTACACCTTTTCTTTTACACAGACCAAGTTCCGAACACAGTTCCATGAAATCCACATATAGACCATAGGATATTATTTTATTTCATCATACTATGACGTGATGCCTTCTTTCCATACTCAAAAGAGTACGGAAAATGTCACCTCACCGTACTGTAATTACTTCCCATAGTATTTATTAGAAATCGTATCTGAATGGTTGAACTTAGGTCCGCAGCAATCTGAAAGAGGATAATCAGAGAGATTATGAATCACCGAACACCAAACTGAAATATTCCCCCACCTGATTCCAGCACTGTGACTCTGTGCCCATCTATACCAAAAATATCGCCTCTGGATTTCCAGTTTGTGATCTGCCACCATCACTTTGTTGTATGATGTAATTACGTTCATCCATTTCTGGCAGATAAATCTATGTGTATGTTGGGTATTCAGCCCGAAGGCTGGTTAGATCCTCACCACGTCCACCATTAGCTGTCACAGATGGCCTACGTGTCACTGAAAGGAAATGAGGACTGGCGTAGTTTCCCGTTGCTTTCCTCACTGAGCCAAAAGTTGCTATTACATATCAGTCTGCCAAGTCCACTGAAATGCGTGCACCAACCTACCCTATGAGCGACATTTTCACACCATTCATAGCAGGGACTGGCTGCAGAAGGAATGACATTACTAATATCGCTCATACCTCAGTCACTTTCATGCTGTCAAAGCCAAGGATAAGACAGAGACACATCTATGAAAGTAACAAAATTTGTATATTCCGTACCAGAAGACATACTACACTGTAAACACTACGTCCCGCCAGCAAAGGCCAATAATGAAATGAAATTTACTCGAGTACAATGCGGTCGTGAAAATGAAGTAAATGAAATTTATTGTATGAATTACACTTGGAAAGGAGCTATCGCCTCCTACTGAAACAAAAATATATTTAACAACACATTAATGTACAGCCATATGTTTGGGTACCTCAGTTATACTCGGTAATGGGCGGTGATCGGAAAGTGTTAGGTTAAGTGGCGACTGAGCACAGCTGCGGTCCACGTAGTGGAACTACTACTACTAAACGTTTTCATTCCTCCCCTGAAGGGGGAGGCGGGCCTCTTAGACTGTGACGCCGTCTCTCAGGCCGGGAGATTTGTTACGGTGAAGATGTGCGGAGAAGGTGAGGGGGTGGGTGGCCGTGGTCTATACTACGAACTGTCCCGGCATTCGCCTTAGTGCAGGAGAATGGAAAACCACGGAAAACCATTCTCAGGACAGCCGACGGAGGTGGGGGGCGGGCGTGAAGTCCGGCACTGTGCCCCAGACCCGTCTCCCGAATGCAGAGGCGTAGAGCCACGGTAGAGCCAACTTTCCTCTGCTCGGTTGGCCGGTCAGAGTACAGAGCATATGGAACAACAACCCACTCTGCATCCACCGACCCGTAGTGGAAGCGGCTGGGTCGTTGTTTAATTCGAGGACGAACGTATCGCGCACGGAGGAGAGAAATTCTTGACAGGTAGTAAATGGAACTCGTTCTCACGAAGCTTCCGTTCTTAGAGCAACGTATACATGACGTTAATTCCGGATGGACGTTCAGCCCAAATACATATCCAAGTTAAAATCCAAAAATAACCATTAAATTTATTCAAGTTCGCCTCCGTGTTGTAGTGCTTAGTGTTATTAGCTGCCATCCCCGTAAATCCGAGTTCTATTCCCGGCTCTGCTACGAAATTTGAAAAATGGTACGAGAACTGGAAGGAGGTCCATTCAGCCTCGCAATGTCAAATGAGCAGAAGGGTTTCGATTCCCGCCTCAGCCATCCTCGAAGTGGTTTTCCGTGGTTTCCCACTTCTTTCCCAGGCAAGTGCCGAGAATGTAACTAACTTAAGGGCACGGCCGCTTCCTTCCCTCGTCCTTTTCTTTCCCTTCCAATATTTTCATCCCCCACAAGGTCCCTGTTCACCATAGCACGTGAGGCAGCCTGGGCGAGGTACTGGTCGTCCTTCTCCCCAGTTGTATCCCTGACCAAGTGTCTCTTGCTCAAGGACACTGGCTGAGTCCGAGGGGGGGGAACCAACCTTGGACAGTAAACGGATTTATTATTATTATTATTATTATTATTATTATTATTATTATTATTATTATTATTATTATTATTCATTTTAGTCTAGGTTTAATCTGCTCGAGTATGAACAAGTTATTACAAGTGAAACTGGCCGGCACTGTTAACATCATCAACAACACAGCACCCGTCCTAGAACATCAGGCGGCAGGGCACTCTTATTATGGCGTCACATGTCGGTGAGTTGAAGCTGCCTGCTTTTTTTGTTGATTTTTTATGGTGGGGGCCTGTAGGTGAAGATTCTTAGGACGAAAACTGTGCCCTCTTACTCATCTCTTCCCTAGGATACCCAGTGCGTCGGAAAATCTCAATATACTGCACTAGCGGAGGGAAGAGCCATCTGGCTGATAGGCGGTATTTCTACGTGAACAAGACTGTTGATCAGGATGTTCCAAGCCCCTTGCATGAATCAACAACACCACTTTATGGATGAGGACGTGTTTCTTGTTTGAAATCTTCTTGTTCTGTCCTGGCACTTCTGTAAGTTAGGTTACAAACTCACTGTTGCTAAGGTTATCTGTGAAGGTGAATCTCTCTCTGTGCCAAACTACTGACCAACACGCACTTGGACATTGTGCGGAACGTTGACCTGCGACACTTTGACAGATCAAGGCCACCAGCCAACAGCGGACTGTAAAGAATCAACCACCCTCTGAGCTGATGAGTTCATAAACAAGTTAGCGGATACCTTGAGGTAGTAATAACTCGTGGTGCAAGGTGCAGTATGGTCTCCAAGAGCCATGTTTGTCCATAACAATAAATGTTAGTTATTTTTTAATGTTCACTAAAACGATCACAAACTTCAGATCGGCCGCGCAGCTGTGAGCTTGCATCCGGGAGATAGTGGGTTCGAACCCTACTGTCGGCAGCCCTGAAGATGGTTTTCCGTGTTTTCCCATTTTCACATCGGACAAACGCTGGGGATGTACAGGTACCTCAATTAACGCCACGGCCACCTCCTTCCAATTCCCAGGCCTTTCCTCGCCCACCGTCGCCATAAGACCTGTCTGTGTAGGTGCGACTTGAAGCAAAAAAGAAAAGAAATTCAGATCTCGTTATGCCACCCTCTTAACAGTAGCTAACAACTTATTGACTCCAACTGAATCACCCTATCTTTTGTCTGCCTCCGTAGCGTAATGGTTAGCACTCGGGTTCGATTCCTGATACTGCAAGAAATTTAAGAAGAGCTGAGATGTGATGAAAATGCTACATGCAGCTCACTTCCATTCAGGGTGTGGCTGAAAAAAAGCGGCACCACCTCAGGGCGACGACACGAAAATGAAAATCCATAGCCTGTTTCCAGTCGTTCGACCGGGTCATGAATAAAATGAATGAAGCCCCAACTAGCGGCGATGATGGGATTTTTTTTGTTATTTGCTTTACGTCGCACCGACATAGATAGGTCTTATGGCGACGATGAGGCAGGAAGGGGCTAGGAGTGGGAAGGAAGCGGCCGTGGCCATAATTAACGTACAGCCCCAGCATTTGCCTGGTGTGAAAATGGGAAACCACGGAAAACCTCCTTCGGGGCTGCCGACAGTGGGGTTCGAACCCATGATCTCGCGAATACTGGATACTGGCCGCACTTAAGCGACTGCAGCTATCGAGCTCGGTATGATGGGAATTGTGCCGGCTTTCGAAGCCTGTCGCACTCCTCGGGAACAATGATTGATGACTGACAGATTATAGGAAATGTTACTGGAGAGTATTACTGAAATGAAAGATGACAGGGAAAACCCGAGTACCCGAAGAAAAATCTGTCCCGCCTCCGCTTTGGCCAGTACAAATCTCACATGGAGTGACCGGGATCTGAAGTACGGAACGGAGCGGTGAGTGGTCGGCGCAATGCCGCTTGAGCCACGAAGGCTGCTAATGCGAGAAACCTACTCTGTGGAAATAATTCATGAAGCTGGCTTGGCAGTGATTATCTGGATGTTCTGAAGGTGCAGATCCGACAGCTAGTTGTCCACTTGCACTTACCGCTTCTCGTGACCGCTACTTCAACACAAAACACTGTCACGTTACGAAGCACTGGCGTAAAATGTCCGATTGAACACACTTGTTTTTAGTAGACGGAGCGTGATGCAATGTGATCTCTCTCTCTCTCTCTCTCTCTCTCTCTCTCTCTTTCTCGAGCTTCTGGTGTAATTTGGAACAATGTCCCAAAATCTTCTTCTTCTTCTTCTTCTTCTTAATCTGTTTACCCTCCAGGGTCGGTTTTTCCCTCGGACTCAGCGAGGGATCCCACCTCTACCGCCTCAAGGGCAGTGTCCTGGAGCTTCAGACTCTGGGTCGGGGATACAACTGGGGAGGATGATCAGTATCTCGCCCAGGCGGCCTCACCTGCTATGCTGAACAGGGGCCTTGTGGAGGGATTGGAAGATTGGATGGGATAGACAAGGAAGAGGGAAGGAAGCGGCCGTGGCCTTAAGTTAGGTACCATCCCGCCATTTGCCTGGAGGAGAAGTGGGAAACCACGGAAAACCACTTCCAGGATGGCTGAGGTGGGAATCGAACCCACCTCTACTCAGTTGACCTCCCGAGGCTGAGTGTACCCCGTTCCAGCCCTCGTACCACTTTTCAAATTTCGTGGCAGAGCCGGGAATCGAACCCAGGCCTCCGGGGGTGGCAGCTAATCACGCTAACCACTACACCACAGAGGCGGACGTTGCAAAATCTACATATATAAAATAAGACTTTTTTCCGTACATTGCTCAGAATTTGAAAAAAAATGGCATTTCTGTATCGGTCATGTCCACAGTAACAAGGAAATGCATTTTTTACTTTTCCGTAATGTCTGTCTGTCTGTCTGTCTGTCTGTCTGTCTGTCTGTCTGTCTGTCTGTCTGTCTGTCTGTACACGCATCACGAGAAAACGGCTGAAGAGAATTTAATGAAAAATCGGTATGTAAAGTCGGGTGATGAACCACTGCAATCTAGGCTATAAATTATTAGATTCACGCAGAATGAAATGGTAGTTTAGGGGAAGGCCTGAAATGTAATTCTGAAATAAGTTATTTATGTTATTTGTGGTCGTATCGATAAATACTACATAACTAACATAACTTTAGTTATGTCGTATTTTAGTAGTAGTTATGTAAGAAGTTATTACATTTCCGATCACTTATGTCTTATACATTGTTACCGTACCGCATATAATCACAGAGATATTCATGAATTTGGATTACCGCATATTGGGACCTTTCCCACCGTCCCCCATGACTCATGGGACCATGTGACAACAAACTAACCCTTTCGGGTCACGAACACATGGGACCATGCTCCACGGAAGTCGATAGTCAAGGGACCTATTCGGCCTGTGCCGATTTCCCCTCATTGGGACTGTATCGTTAATCCACTCACATGAGAAGTTATCGGCCATACAGCACAGCCAGGTCAAAGCTACTCTCCCGTTCCTGAGCTCTGAACACGGACTCCTCAGGGTCGAAGACCGTTCGCGACATGTAGAGGCTATTAAACTTAAACTAACTTAAAGGCCTACAATGAACGGAAGAGGTTCTTGGATGCTTGTTTTTCGGAAAAAGATAGACACAAATAAGTTTTTCCCATTTACTAAGGCGCTCGTTGAAATCTATACAAACACTATGACATTCTTGGTAAAGTAATATAAGTTGACCAAAATGAAGACAATTACTTAGCAACGGTAAAATCCGTGCCACCATCCATCAGCTAACTTCATCCACATTCCATTAGAATATCTATGTGGATGACCACAGCTTCTAATAATATTTCAGATGAAGGAAAAACTTCCATCCGAACCAACAACCTGATGGATACCTAATTTTACATAAAACAAAAAAAATACACATCCCCAAAGGATGATCGTACTCGTAGACATACTACGTTTCTACCTCTGGCTTTTTTGTTTGTCTATCACCCGTTGAACATTAAACTGTTGAGTGTTACACAAAACAAATTATAACACATATTACCTATTTACAGTTACAATTACGAACCATTTTCCTCCAAATACCAGTATCCCCTGGGACCGAATCCCACATCATTAAGTTAAAATTTACTTACAGTAACTCAACTACCCCAGAGTGGTCATTTAGCTTACATCTACCGCCACCAAATATCTATACGTGAATAAAAGTATACTGGATAAATAATCAAAACTTTACTTAAATCATAGGAAAGAAATAAGGTTACGCGTCTCCACTGATTGGAAGACAAATGAAATAAAAATCAAACGAACACAGGCTCGACAACGAAACTCGTCACTTACAACAACTATCAGTGAAATTTCACATAGTCTAAATTCGCGCAGAACAGTACTTATCACAAAACAAGATTACACCCTGAAAAAGAAACACATATTTATACAACAACACAAAATATAAATGGCTGTAATTCATCTCGTAGCACCCGCTACTTGTGCGAGTAGTCGTCCTGTCTATGTGCAGTCAAGGTTCGAACTGGAGACAATGTTCGTCTCCATCAAAGATCCTGCAATCAAACCCTAATTTACCCTAATCATGTGAACACTGTCATACAACGGGAACATCTATATTGCTACGTGGTTCGTGGCTTACGGCATATGTGGCAATTACAGAACTCTACTGTCATTATTTCTCCAAGGGCAAGGCAGCCTGTTAGCACGACCAGCTACTTCGCCCGTGCCCGGGACCTACCCTCGCAAGGCGCTCCCTTCCTCCTGGCTCGTAAATTCCAACGGTCATTCTTTCCACTGTCTGGAAGCTAAAAACACCAACCAGCCGGCCTACGCTAAGACATTGTGTCTATAAAATTTAATTCGTTAGAAACTGGCGCAATCTATTCATTGCTCAAGCCAGCCCACATACTTTCAATACACGAGAATCATTTCTCAAATTCAATCGTTAACGCACATCAAATTCCCTCATATCTCTATAGGTCTGGAGTTCGACTCGTATCTACTCTCCTTCCTAATATTCACCATGCCTCAGCCACTGACCACAGCAATATTCCCAGTTCTCTGCCTTCTGAGGCGAGATTGTGTACCTGTCATATTCTACCCTATTGCTCGAGATATATCAGTATAAAATCACCGATCAAATTACTTTAAGGAAATAATAATAATAATAATAATAATAATAATAATAATAATAATAATAATCCTCTAACCTGTTGCTTGAAATGTATCGGTATAAAAACATCGATCAAATTATATGAAGAAAATAATAATAATAATAATAATAATAATAATAATAATAATAATAATAATAATAATAATAATAATAATAATAATAATAATAATAATAATAATAATAATAATATTCAGACATGATCAAACTCAACTAGCAAATCTCTACTTTATTAGCCTAACTAATGTGTGGAGGGGGGGCCAGTTTCGAACCTTCGCACATCTTCAGTTACAGCCAAACTTGTACACTAGCATGCAAAACAAACTACTGTCTCTACTTTTATGAATTTAGTGCTGTCACTATTCCACATTAACTTCTGTATAGGCACATGTTAATGATCCTGTCACCTACTAATCCCTGCTCGTCTTCTACAGTCACGCAGATGAAATTTATGGAATTAACCTGTTCAATTTTCTACTTATTTTCCCCCTCAAATCTTTCTCAGCACTCATAACAAAATATATAATATAACAAACTCTATACATCCTTCCTGGTTCACTTCCTTCCCATATCTGCTTACATAAATCAAATTAAACAAGGGTCATCCGACCACTCCAGGTAATTAACCTATCAATTACATCATCATTAACCCTATCTTTACATTAACTCTATTTACAAGGGGAAATACTAACATTGGAAGAAAATAGCTCGTTACTCAACAGTTTTGGTGTTTTTCCAGCCCCATCCGGAGATTTCGGGGGGCCTGCCATCGGTGCTCACTCCATGTCGCTGGCTCGTGCAGTCCCTCGGTTCTAGGAGTTTGATGACACTTCTGGCGTAATCCATCTCCTGGTAAACAGATCACTGAAATTATATTTACACAATCTTGCACACTTGTTGATCACACCATCAAACTTCCCCTCTATCGTTCTATGACCGATGCAAGTTACGTGATGCTAATTTTTATGGATATCTCAGCTAGTCTATTTCATTTTAAATTAGGCGCTTTGAACATTCATGATCTCCTCCTTCCCAAGTCTATCGCCTCCTACTTCCGTGATATGAATCAACCGTCCTTCTCCTAATTTTTCTGTCTAGATCGTTCAGATCCTGCACTTATCACTCCCCGTTACTTAGTGTGATAATTTGGTCCTGAAATCCTATTCTCAATTTTACTTGGATTTATTTATAGTACTTCTTCACAGGACGACTGCTTTTCTTTTGAAAACAGAGTTTCCCAAATCCCTAAGTTATATTCCTCGAAAAATGAGCTCCCTTACTGCTACAGACCTCAACCTCGCGATGAGCGTTCTCCGTCCGGAGTTTGATCCCCACGGCGTACTCAACTTTTCACAGTCTCTACGTACGACACAATGACAAGTATTCAGAGTTTACTTCGCGATCGGATGTCGCACAAATATCTTTATCACATAGTTACATTTTCTACCATCACTGCACACTGGAAAACATTTTTAGAACTTCACTCGCGTTTCTTTGTGTCAGTTATTCAGACAAAGAAGAGGTAGATATCGCTCGTGGACCGACCGTAGTTCCACCTCTGAAGCTCGTTCTCGACTGATGACTCCCCCAAGAAACTGCAACAACTTATAGCCAAACCGGGAATAGGGGTGGCTAGCGGGTCCTTTCCCCCACTCTTATTCTGACCTCTCCTGGATAAACCAGCCTGTCGAAATCAGCAGTACGCTAGATTGTGTGACTATGTTATGCACAAGTGCGCTATGCCATGCGGAGTTGATTATGTTCGGCGGATCTGCCGTAATTAATTAATAAGATCGAAGGGGAAATGGTGAATCCCCAAAGACATCTGGTTTCACCCATCGCGTCCGTACGCTAAGCCCGTTATATAATCTGTTCTCAAGTGCTTTTACCTTGGAGAATCTCTTCTACTATAACTCCTGATTTTAGATTGTTGCCAATATTTTTTCTACCGCTCTGACGGATGCATTTTTGTTAACCAAGCCTTATTTACGCCGAAAATACATTAAAATGGGCCCGATCGCTTTGGCATCGCTGTGCGCTGGCATTTGTTTTCCAATATGGAGTCGCTAAAATGGTGTTCTTCTGCTTCTTCTTCTATGACGTGTGCTTAGTTCGGGGATTCTTTAAGCCACCCAGTGGGTGTGTAAGCCGCCGCGCTGGCGGGCGTCCTATTGCACAATCTGATGCTTCTCCCAACATCCACACAAAGAAAGCTTGCTGCCTGCTTCCTTACCAAGCATATCATTTGAAATAAATATTAATTGTGCCGATACGGTCACAATATAATCACAGAGATATTCATGAATTTGGATTTTTGTTACTAAGTTCATATCAGCGCCGAGTCACGAGAAAATGGGTAAACAGAATTTAGTGAAAATAGGTATGTAAAGTCTGAGAATAAGGAACTACAGTCTATGATATAAATAATTTTGTAAGACGCCCTAATATCACAGAGTCGAAAGAAACTTAATGTGAAGGCTTGCAATATAGAAAGCTCATAAACTGTATTAACAATAACATTACATTGACCATTGTTTGTTGTGATGTGCTTTTTGTCTTCTGTTTCCACTCATCCCCGATATGTGGGATTAGTGCAGCGTACCGAGGTTTTTTTAATTTGCTTGACGTCGCACCGACACAGGTAGGTCTTATGGCGACGATGGGATAGGAAAGGAATAGTTGTGCGAAGGAAGCAGCCTAGGCTTTAATTAAGGTGCAGTCTGGTGTGACTGGTGTGAAAATGGGAAACCACGGAATACCATATTCAGGGATGCCGGCAGTGGGGTTCGAATCCACTATCTTCCGGATGCAAGCTCACAGCTTACCTCCTCTAACCACACGGGCAACTCGCCCGGTCGTAACGAGTGTAACAGCCTGCCTGTATATTGGCGGGAAGTAGCTGGGGAGTTAGATAACTTTCTTCTTGAGCATGCCATTCCTCTGGTTCATACATTTTCTGATATTACTGGAACGTAACACACTGGTTCATCATAGCATTCGAGCTGTTCAATCCCTACGCTGAGGCACTGATTGGAATGAGCAGTGTGCACACTTACATAAATAATGACAGAGGAGTGTTCACTGCAGTCTGCGACCTGGTTATTCCAGCTCTCGAACTTTGGACTGTTAGATCGGCACTGTAGTACTGTTGGTTGAAAGTGAGAAAGTGTGCAGTTTTTCATTTGATCGAGTATTTTATATGATAACATTGCTTTCAATCGCTACATTCCTACTGACGTTTTTCTAATGACCTATGTTGAATTCAGTTAGGAAAACCACCAAGTCACTCTTTCTGAGAATCCCGTAGCGAAGCACGGGTACATCAGCTGGTAAATTATAAAAATAGCTTCAGAACAGACTGCTGATTTCAGCAGTAAGCTATGTATTTTTACAAACTGCTTCAAATTGTTTAAAACATAATAACAAATAAATTGATATCCGGAAATCGTGTACTGAAATTTTCAGAAAGCGAGGATTTCTGTATTTTCTTTTTCTCCTTTTTGTCAAGAAAATTTTGTCCTTGGAAAAATGTAGGAAATCGTGTGAATTATTTGCTGAAACTTTTTATTGGGTTTTTAATCTACAGTACACAGATACTGAACACCTGATCGTCTCTAACTGAGGTCGTTCGCACATTCGTAAAAGAAACAAACGAATAATAAACGCCATAAGCCGTTTCTACACCACGTAAAAGTTATAGAAACCAGGCGATTTGGCCGTGCGATTAAGGGCGCGCAGATGTGAGCTCGCATCCGGGAGATAGTGGGTTCGAACCCCACTGTCGGCAGCCGTGATGTTGGTTTTCCGTAAATTCCCATTTTCACAGGCCACGGCCGCTTTCTTCCCATTTCTCGGCCTTTCCTGTCCCATCGTCGCCATAAGACCTATCTGTGTCGGTGCGACGTAAAACAAAAATGTTATAAACTGAACGTTTCACCACATACTTTTCAAAACCACCTTTCTCCGTGATTGGTTTGTTTACAAATTTAATTTGGTTTCTCACGTGACCGTGGTTCTTCGTCATCATACGTGCTTAATTTCTCTAGTTATTTTCCCATTTTTGTGACCGCACATACAGACATCCGGCCGCTGCAGCTATTCGTTCTCCTGCCTTTGTAAAATATTCTATATTTGGTTCCTTGGGCATTTGGCTTTGCTGGCAAGACCTAGTATTTACAGGGCACTATGTTTTTTTCTATGAGATAGAAATAATTTCTTACTTTCAGTGACCTGTTTCAGTCTTATACTTGGCTTTGACAATATGAAAGTGACTGAGGTATGAGCGACGTTAGTAATGCCATTCCTAATGTAGCCAGTCCCTGTTATGAATGGTGTGAAAATATCGGTCATAGGGTCGGATGGTGCATGCATTTCAGTGGATTTGGCAGACTGATATGTGATAGCAACTTCTGGCTTGGGGGGGAAAACAATGGAAAACTATATCAATCCTTATTTCCCTAGAAGGCCTTTTCAGCGACGCGTAAGCCATCTATGACAACTGATGGTGGAACTGTTGAGGATTAAACCAGCCTTCGGGCTGAATACCCAACACATCCTTTAAAATAAACGTATACCGTTACTCAGTGGCGTGCGGTAAACACATTCGTTACCACAGCTGCAAAAATGTTTTTTTAATCTAAGCAAACGTAGCCTCCACTACACTCTGTAAAGTCAACATTACTATTTTTATAAGGCTGAATATTTCGGGGAAAGGTCTACCTGAGAAAGGTCTTGAAGAATATTTTCAACCACACACTCGCACGTATTTCCAAATTGATACTCACGGCAGTGACGACACCATCATAACTTAATCAATAGCAGATTTTAAACAATGTACTTACAAAGTCTCATCCGGTGACTTTTCGTGATATTACGGTCGTGGTTTTCACAAAAATACACTGGGACTATTTGATTTTAACATAAAAAGCCTAACCTAAACAGAATCAGCAAAATTTAAGTGGTATTTTCCCGTCGCCGATGTTTCATAGTATGCACATCAACGACAAACGAGGGAATATATTCGTTATGACGTATAACACACGTTATATTAATGAAGAATGCCACAGAACTCGCGAAACCTTCACCTATAATCCAAGAGGAACACTACAAAAGTTCACTATATACCACCATCGCAGACAACCAAATACATAATTATTTTACTTCGTGCTTAATTCTGTGTTCATACTGGGCAACCTAAATATTTTTCTGTGGCTATCGGAAAACATAGTCTACACGTGCCATCAATGAATTGCTCGAAAAAACTTTATACATTCCGAAATACAAAAATAAAATATGTTATTCTGCATTACAATTGATTTCATAAAATGGCTCTATTTTTATTAGCAAGAAGATGTGTAAGTGGCTATACTGTTAGCATGTTGATATTTTTCTTGTAGCCTCTAGCGTGTGGCACTGAACACTTCGAGTGTCAAGTATTAAAACTAGCATGCCTTACCTAAGCTAGCTGGCCTCTCGCCGTAAATTGCTGTCGGGAAAGGGCCCACAGCCCCGCCCCTCTCCCAGGACAAGGAACTTCAAGCGCATGCGTCATCCAAGCAACCTTAAATTTCGCTGGGGTAGCTCTCTTTCGCACCGGCAAGGAAACCCAGCTCGCTGGAGAAACTGAACTGCGTTAGTGCGAGCGGATTGTCGAGAGACAGCTGTACTTGGCTTGGCTTAGATATTCGCAGTTATTTAAACATTATAAAAACGTTCTAAGGAATAATTAGAAAATGTTAATACAAAGTTATGGGGTTCAGTGCACGCCACCGCGGCGATACTCAGTGCTTCAACTAACACTCGACCTTTGAACAAAACTAAATTTGTTCACGCGAGAACTCAAAGAAGAAAACCTCCTGTACTGGTCGTAGAAGTATTCAGAATAGAGCTGTGCAAAACGAAGTGTAGAATCGCTCAAAGTCGTTTATAAGAGATGGGGTCTCGCTCATTATTTCGAAATCTAGACCGGAGGACCCCATTTCTTCCCAAATAGGTAACCCAGTTCCCTGCCCCATACACGGATAACCCGAATTCCCTCCCACGAGGAATCTTAACCTTGAAAGTTCCCTCCCAAATCGAGATGTAATGCCTGATAAATATTGTCCAGTTCCCTTCGCAAAATGGAATAACATTTTACGCCCCACTTACGGAATATGGACTGACATGGATACAAATTATATATTTGTACCTGTTATGGTTAAACATTGTATTCCTCTTCCATGAAATGCAAGACGTTTCCAAACAGACATGATAGACATGAAAATCTCGAGTTCTCTGCGAAACGTAAAGAATTTCACCTTATTTCCTTGACATGCCACAAGCCCATCATGTCTATAAGTACGGGCCGTGAAAGCATCAATGGTAACGATTCCATAATATTCATTTTCAGATAAATGCACTTGATATATTGCAAAACGCGACAACCTCGACATACTTCTAGACAGGTAGTTGATCTGTATCGAAGCCATTGATGAGGGACTGAGTTTACTGATTTTCATAATAGTTTTAGCTGACCTTAGTTTTGCAGTTTGATTTATAGCAGAATTTATTTGTTTGTATCAACCTGTAATTTCTTTAAGACTTCTATAAAAGTACAATATCTCAATAAAAACTTGAATTAAACTTCGAATGGAAACTTTCGCATATGTTAGTGGTTTGTTTCATAGAAGCACACTTTTAGCCCATATAAATGGCACAAATATTACATCTCCGGCTATATACAGTAACTGTCATACAAATAATCACAAAATTCTATGCATTTGTCGTTAGATGATATATTGGAAAATAAGACATCTGCAACACAATCTTCTACTCAAACTGGAGCTATCAAACGTGGCCCAGAAACTTCCCAGTATCAGAAGAAGGATTTCGAAATTCAGTTCTCAGACCTATAATTTGTATTCTTCTTCACCGCGCCTGCCCAAATGAAAGCGTTAACTAATGGCATTAGCATTTAGCTTTGTTCGTAGTACAGCCAGTAATTGCTGCAAACTATTCTCGCGTCACCGAGAGAACCGAACCTGATGTAAACAAAGAAAAATGTGTATCCGTATGTATCAATCCGCGGTCTAAACGCTGATTGGAGAATCACTGGGCTACTCCCGGACACATGGCAGGAACCACGTGGGCAGTCTTGAAACTGTCGTTACTTCGCTTGATTGCGGCGATTACATCAGGATTAGCTCTACATAGACTGTTGTCAGATACCACTGACGTCAACATGTAGTTGACAGGCAATTGTGATGCGGATTACGGCACAAATTACACTCACTGTCCGCGAAAAATAAACAACAATGAATTATAAATGGCATCTCGATATTTAACACATCAGAAAAGAAGGTAGATTTGAATTTATGGCCGAAACGTAAATACGTAATAAATCAATCATAACAGCGCATATAAGTAAAACGTCACACATTTAATATTCTAATGAAATAAAATTCTAGCGAGGAACTTATAGCATAGAAAAGGCAATATGAAAACAATAAAATGTACAGTACTTTACCTAATCAGAATATCATGAAGGACGAACGTCTTCCAAGTCGCCGCTTCTTCGATTTCCCAGGTGTTCTTACCAATCCTTAGAGCAGTCGTTCGCTGCGTGCGGTATTAATGCTCCACTCCGAAACACAAGTGAACTCGGATGTCAGCTTCGCAAATCCTTTAAAGCTAAAGTCGGGTATTTTTACAAAATTTATGAAACACATTGAATGCAATTGCCTCCTCGCCAGATGCATGCGCACATTCAGCCAATCAATAAATCTATCATATACATTTAGGGCTGTCGCCAGGTGGTAGATTCTCCATCAATTGTTTGCCTGCTTTTTATTAAAAGTTTTTAAAGACATTTATCAAATATTTTCCTTTATAACTTACTTGAATCCTTTACTACTCGACTTTAACTGAATATTTGTCCCAATTTTCCTCTTGAATTCCTACTTTATCTTCATATTATGATCTTTCCTACTTTTAAAAGCTCCGCTCAAACTTATTCGTCTACTAATGTCATTCCACGCCATCTCTTCGCTGACAGCTCGTCTCTGTGCTCAAATCGTCTCATTCCAAAATTTGCAACATTTTCGTAACGCTACTCCTTTATCGCAAATCGCCCAAAACAAATCGTGCTGCCTTGCTTGGGATCTTTTCCAGTTCTCATATCAAGTAGTCCTGATGTGGGACCCATACACTGGAGCCTTACTCTACTTGGGGTCTTACCAGAGACTTATACGCCCTCTCTTTTACATCCTTACTACAAACCCTAAATACACTCACAACCATGTGAAGAGATCTGCAACCTTACTTTACAACCTCGTTAATATGATTACTCCAATGAAGATAATTCCTTGTATTAACACCTAGGTATTTACAGTGTTCCCCATCATCAGAATAATTAAAATGGAGAAGACCTTCCCTCTTGGTGAAACGTACAACATGACTCTTCATCATACTGATATCCGGCGTCCATCTCGCAATATTGTTCAGGTCTTTCTGTAATCGTTCACAATCCTGCAATTCTATACTTTATAACATTATCTAGTTCTTCACTCGTATCATTTGGTACAAGGGCTGGAACGGCGTCCACTCTACATCGGAAGGTCAATTCATTAAAGGGGGTTCGATTCCCATCTCAGTGCTTTTCCGTGGTTTCCCAAGCATTCTCCAGGCAAATACCGGGATGGTACTTAACTTAAGGCCACTACCGCTTTCTACCCTCTTTCCTGTCTATCCCTTCCAAGCTTCCCATCCCCGATGAAGATTATGTTCCTAAATCATCATTTGACACATCATCTGATACACACCAAGGTAAGTCAAGCGGAATTATTACTAGTTTTATTATTCTTCAGAATGAAAATAGAGCCTTGTTCATTTTATAGTAATCAAGTTGAAGAGAGAGGAGTTCTTATCAACGAAGACTTTGGAGGAAGCAATCACTGACGGGAAAAAACTGGTGATGGCCAAGCATTCAATTGGCTGCAAATAAGGTGATTGAGATTGTTGAAATATCCCCCTTTAAAAATATTATTCAAGAAAACTCTGAATGAAGATATGCCTTTCTTGGAGGTAAGTCTTGCGCAAATCAAGGATGCAGGACGATCACTATTATCATTGTCACCTGCAATTGAAAATCGCCTATTATGGCTTTCAGCGAAGGATCCCAGCAGCTAAGAAGGACATAATGAACGTATTGTCCTATATACCTCCAATTCATCATCACTTTTTCATGAATTTCCCAATTGAGATTACTAGAATGTCAACAGATCGAGATGAATTGTGCTGATATGGTTATGTGGAAAAATTTCAAAAATCTTTTTTTGTATTCCACGAACCTACCACATATGCTTTGCAGGGGAAGAGGTGATACTCCCACGTGGGGCGTCTCAGGTGGCGGATAGGGGGTGTTAGGGACCTATGCCTACCCGGTATAGGTATAACCAGTTGATCACATAATAAACACTCACAGCTGCTATAACATAAACACTATATTACGAAAATACAATTTCACACATTACAGTCCGTCCGCCATACTTGTTTCTTTTTTTTCCAAAGATCACCATAACAGCAGCCAAACACTCATAGTGTAAACATGACATACTCCCACCTTTTGATACCAATCAAAACACAATGTTTACAGACAGAGGCGAGAAGGTATTTTAACTCTTCTTCCACTCCTGGTGAAGTTGCGGCTGCCGAGACTTAATGTCTCAGGAACCGTATCACTGGGTAAGGCCATCTCCTCACTCCCACCTTCAACATCCAATGGATAAAGGTGCCTCGTAGGACGGATGAGTTCTCCTGAGGATGTCTTCACCAGAACTACCCTGATCACTTTGTCTTTACCTGGAAATATAGCTGTCACTCTCCCCAGGGGCCAGTCGATTCTTCTCTTGTCATTACTACCAATGATGACCACATCTCCTACCTTCCAATGCCGATCACGCTCCTTGCCCGATGGTCAGCACAGAAGGCTACCCAGATATTCCAGTCGGAATCTTCTCCTCAGTTCATTCCTCAGCTGTTGAAGGTACTGAAATCTTCTTGAAAGACGGACCTGATCTAGTTTGTCTAAATCTGGAGTACCAACCATGGGAATGTCCTGAAGAAACATTGACGGAGTTAGAGGTACCAATTCATCACGACTTTCTGAAATGTAGGTGAGGGGTCTGGAGTTAATTACGGATTCACAATCAGCAATAACAGTCAACAGTTCCTCATATGTCAAGATAGCCTTGCCTAAAACAGGCCTTAATAGTTTCTTGACCATTTGCACAATGCGCTCCCAGAATCCACCCCACCAAGGAGCTGAAGGAGGACTAAACTTCCACTCGATTCTAGTAACCGATGTTTCCACACCTAATTTTTTCCAATCAATGTTGCCGAACAATTTGTTAGCCCTAGCAGAGTTTGTCCCATTGTCACTATAAATCACACGAGGCCTGCCTCGTCGGGCTATGAAGCGCCTAAGGGCTAGTAAAAACCCTGCAGTCGACAAAGTCATTACTAGTTCAAAATGGACTGCTCTAACAACTGCACATGCAGATATCACAATCCAAGCCTTGTCTTTGGATTTTAGAAATAGTGGTCCAGCAAGATCGACTCCTACCACTTCAAATACACCTGCATCTCTCACACGATTTCTGGAAGGGCTGGCGTTTCAGGAACTGATTTTTTTCATTTCGAATCTTCTACATTGTATACATTTCCTGATGACTTTGCGAATTGTTCTTCTTCCCTTTGGTATCCAGTAGTGTTCCCGCAGTATGGCGAGTAGCATCTGAACACCAGCATGAGAAGCTCTCAAATGGTGTTCTCTGATTATCACCTCAGTCAGAGGGTGATTTGATGGCAAAAAAACATGTGTACGGAAATCGTATTCATCCTTCCTGTTGGCGATTTTTGTCTTAACCCTGACGAGGCCCAGCTGGTCTTTGAAAAGGCACAATATTTGTTGGTTGTCCCTTTCAGTAAAGTTCTCTTCTTGAACAATTTTCAACAGTCGTCTCTCCGCCATTGAAATTTCCAAACAATCCAATACAGAAGCAACATTCTGCTCTACGTCCTTTCTCGCATTGTTGATGAACCGCAGCATCCAGGCCACCATTCTGACGATTCTTGAATACTGAGAAAAGAATCTTAAATACCACTGCTTTCCTTGGGAGACAAGCATAGTAGTCGTAACAACGCCTTTTTTTCTTTCGGCATTGACCTCCTCTTCATTAATTTCTACAACGCGCGATGGCCAACTGTTCTCTTCCAACTTTAACCTGTAGTAAAACCTTAGGTACAACGGAAACCGGACACGTAAAACCAATTGGGTCAAAAATACTTTGAGTCATTGACAAAACTGTCCTCCTTGTGAGAACATCAGAGTCTATCAACTTCACCATTTTACATGACAAAACATCAGCTACGGGGTCCCACAACAAACCCAAAACAGTTGTCACTTTAGGTACTCCATCCTCCAGAGTCAACCTGGTGTACTCCCACCCTCTTAGGTCAAATTTTCCTTGCAACAGTAGCTCCCTCGACTCATCCACAAATTGTTTAAGGTCTTCTTCTGTGTTCACGGAAGTGACGCAGTTGTCCACATACAAAGATGTTCTCAGTTTATCTGCGGTTTCACGGAAGCACGAATTGTTCTTTAAATGAAGATCCAATACCGCTCCAAGTAGAAACGGACTGCAGTTAACTCCAAAAACAACCCGTTTTTGGCGGTATATTTTAAGAGTTCCCTCAGCAAAATTCTCCCACCACAGGAATTTCAAAAAGTTTCGATCCCTTTCAGCGACTGCGATTTGAAGAAAGGCCTTCTTTATGTCTGAGATCACGCCAATCCTGTTTAAACGGAACCGGTTCAAAATAGATGGAATTACTTCTAATAGATTAGGTCCCTTCTCCAGACAGTCGTTGAGTGAAAGTCCTCCTTTCGATTTACATGAAGCATCAAACACCGGCCTCACTGCTGTAGTCGATCCTTCCTTAAAAACTCCTCGGTGCGGTAAAACGTACCCAGCATCCTGAGAGCTTTCTTGGCCAACTTCTTCAATTATCCCTTCATCTTGCCAGTCATGGAGCACCTGCTGGTACTTCTCAAAATTTTCTTCCTTGATTAAGCGGTGTGTTGCAGAAACCAGTCTTTTTAATGCAACATCCTTGTTGTCTGACAATAGCTGCTGATCTTCTTTCCATGGAAGCGCGACTTCATATCGCCCTTCCTCATCTATCTTAACATTTTCTTAGAAATGTTTCAATGTTGCCATTTCAATCTCCTTCTTCGACAACGTCTCGGTCGGATCACAAATTCCTATGCTTTCCAAGTTCCATAGTTCACCCAAAGAAGCCGTTCTCACAAACAGAGAGTTCACCATAGACACTGTGTTACAGTTCTCAGTTGTCTTCCAGAGCTGTCCCATCACTGTCCAACCAAATGTGGTCCTAACAGCAACCAAACCAGACCTCAACTTGATTGTTTCCCCGGTCAATAAACTTCCCACAATGTCTGCACCAATGAGTAACTCAATCTCCGATGGCTCTGGACCATAATCAGAGAGCGAAATTTTCTTTTCTCTGATCTCATCCATCCAAGGACCCCCTTTTAAACGTGGGATTGTACCACAAATTACCTTTTGTCCCACCACCTTAATGTTTTGAGAAATCGAATGACGTAGGTTGACAATCGCTATCTCATACAGGTTATGATCGTTTGCACCGATTGAAGCACCCCCAAAAAGCTTGTGTTCAATTTTTTCAGTCTTTGATGGAATATACCCCATTTCCACGGCAGTTTTCTCCAATAGATAGGATCTCTGCGAGCCTGTATCCAGCAATGCCCGTACAGTTCTTTCTTTCCCTTGATGATTTAACCTAACTACAAGAGTTTGTAACAGTACTTCCGAAACATCACTGGTTTGGGTGCTAAGGTTACAGATGGCCACCTGACAACTTTGAACCCCATTCTTGGTTCTTCTCATCACCCTTATAACCCCCTTTATTTACATCTAATTTGGGACACATAATAGCCTCATGTTTATCACTGCACACGAGACATTTTAGTTTCGTAATGCAATTAGCAGCCCTATGACCCACCTTCAGACATGAAAAACAAGCTTTATTCTCTGACAACTTTTTATGTTTATCCCTTAAGTTCAATTCTTGAGCCAGATGACACCCTTTGCTGTCATGCGATTTATTACAGAAGACACCCTCCAGACTGTTTCCTTTTCCAGCGAAAAGTACACTAGCAGTAGCTAAACCTTGCTCCTCCCACTCCCGTTCTTTAATCTTAGCACTCCTCGATTTATTAGATAGTCCAAAACCAGCTTGAGCGAATGTAATTCTCTCTTCACTCTCTACTTCACCCTTCAGAAAACCAAGTAACGCGGTCAGTTTGTCAGCATGTCCATTATCCTGATCCATTTTAGACGTTCATGAACTCCTCATCCAGACACGTAATACTTCCTCAGGCAAGCAAGATTCTACTAACGGAAAGAGCATCGAGCCGTACTTATCTCGAGTAACGCCTATTGATTCTAAAGCTCTCAGCTGTGCTTCTAACTTGTCGTATAAGCTAGCAAGCATAGGCTTCTCCCTTGTCTGAGAAACAGTTTTTACTACAAGACTTATGAGCTCCCTGACATAGAATTCTGTCAATAAATCTTCTCTTCCAAACCTACCCTTAAGGGATTCTACAGCCTTAGAGTAATTTTCAGCAGTGGGGGGGGGGGGGGGGGGAAACTGGTAACTAAATCTCTAGCTCGGCTATCAACCTTCGTGGACTGGATTAGGTATTGAAATTTATCTTCATCCTCAATTTCAGAGTCCTCATGGATGCGCCGAAATTGTCCCCAAAATTCCAACCAATTCCTAACCTCCCCATCGAATTTCACGAGTTCTATCTTTGGTAATTTCAATTGCCTTTTGTTTTTACTCTCAGCTGATACAGTTGATCTACCTGACACTACTTCCAACACATTGGCATTATTAGCTTGTAACCACAGGGCATATTTTTGTCTTGCATCATCTAATATGTCTCTAAAACTGTCTATAGATTCGTACTCACGCTCATACTCGTCGTCTCCTTCTCTTTCCAGCAACAAATCTAACACTTTTTCGTCCAACGGTGCCAGTTCCTTTCATAACCTTTCCAATTTATTTATCAAGGATTGCAACGTGTCTTCATGAATGCCGTCTTGTATTTCTTGACTTAAATTTTGCAAGAGCAAATTGTACGTTTTCGTAAAAGTCGCTCTAACCGGCCTCCGAGCTTTCGTTAACTTCTCCATTTCAACACAATCTACAAGTTGTGTAAATTAATACGTATCCTGGCAGGGTCGCCACAATTTGTTAGGGACCTATGCCTACCCGGTATAGGTATAACCAGTTGATCACATAATAAACACTCACAACTGCTATAAAATAAACACTATATTACGAAACTACCATTTCACACATTACAGTCCGTCCGCCATACTTTTTTTTTTTTTTTTAAAGATCACCATAACAACAGCCAAACACTCATAGTGTAAACATGACAGGGGGTCCTAACCGGCTTGCCAGCGTACTTTAGCGAAATAAAATAGCTCTCGCGGACCAAACACACAAACCCTGTGGGTGGGGGTCGCAGACGAAGAATACACCCGCGGTATCCCTTGCCTTCCGTAGGAGGCGACTACAAGGGGCGACCAAGGGATGATCAACTTATGAGAATGAGACTACTTGTAATTAGTACCATCATTCGGGGAACACCACGGGTCGCCTTTACTTGCCATTAGAACCACTATGTTAGGTACACAATAGGTTTGTGTTTAGTAGCAACAGTGTGTGAATCAGGGTGGGATTTAAAGTACCCGTGATTAGTACCACACCACAGACCTGGGCGTTGCCTAGGATTAGTATCACTATGTCTGGCTCCATGGCTAAATGGTTAGCGTGCTGGCCTTTAGTCACAGGGGTCGATTCCCGGCAGGGTCGGGAATTTGAACCTTAATTGGTTAATTTCGCTGGCACGGGGGCTGGGTGTATGTGTCGTCTTCATCATCATTTCATCCTCATCACGACGCGCAGGTCGCCTACGGGAATCAAATCAAAAGACCTGCATCTGGCGAGCCGAGCTTGTCCTCGGACACTCCCGGCACTAAAAGCCATACGCCATTTTAGTACCCACTATGTGAGGAACACCACGGGATAGTACGAGTTTCTGTGATTAGTGCACCTATGTGAGAAACACCATAGGTCTGTGTTACATGCGCGTATTTCATTACCTGTGAGTAGTACCATAATGTGTGGAATACCGCGAGTCTACGCTACTTTTTATTAGCACCGCAACATGGCATACACCATGGTTCTATTTTACTAGCGATAAGTACCATTATGAGGGCCGAGGACCTGGATTTTGGACTCTTTTACAATAGACAACATGCATCATTGTTTCAGGATTGTGCTTTAGAAGCAGTTCGTTGGTCAGTAATACCATTGCTTTACGATAGTTTGGGGGAATGTAGGGCATCGCGGGTCGGATCCACTGATTGTTTTAAATTCATATTTACCCATTCATTCTTCGTCATCACGTTTTGAATTCTGGTCAGTGGATAATTTTGGACTTTTAAATTGTCATTACATTTCGTCTCATTTCGTATCATTAGGGGCCGATGACTTAGATGTTAGGCCTTTTGAAACAACGGCCATCATCATCATCATCATCATCATCATCATCTTTTTGTATTAAATTATATTACAAGCACAAATAATTGTCTGACTGTGATGTCTATTACAAAGTAAATTGGACATTACAATACACTGCTTAAATTGAAATTTCCGTAAATAAATTAAAATCCACATCCAGAGTGGAATATTGTTCACCAGGGATAATAACTTGTCATTTAACATGTATGCCAAAATTTAAGTTAGAAAATACCCTGGTTATGCATTTTCTAAAATTCAATTTAAATTTTCATAAATTAATTATGAGGACTCAATTTCTGTAAACTATTCCAAACGTACTTGGTTCACTTTGGTTGTGAACCCTTCATATCTCTCCCAGCCGCCACTACCGTGAACTGCTGCTTTCCAGAGGTGAAGTAGCCACAGGGTACCTAAAAGCTTAAATAATGCCGTTTACACTCGTTTTCTCAGAATAAACATGCGGAGGAAAAATTATATCGTGATTTTGGAATATACGCTAAGTATGAGCGTAAGTGTTAAAACCCTGGCATAATGATGACGGATACAACTAGTAGCAACTTGTGGTGATCATACACAGAATACTAACGTGCTTAGCGATAACTGGCTATGGAATGAAAAATTTCCATCACGCAAAGTGTGTTTGTTGGTTGTAGTGGAAGAAATTAAGCGTATCTCGATTGTTTCAGGAAATGATGTTTGTTTGTGGGAGCTCAGGCGATAACGGCTCCTTGATAGGACACGTTTCTCGAGGCTGGTACTCCAGGGTACTACTTCTGGCTCCAATGAGGCAATCAGAGCACACACAAAGAATTGCATATCGAGGAACAATAGTAGCCTCCATAATCAAATCTGTTTACAACATTCTTACGATACTTGTTATGAGAAAAACTGGAGAACAAGTGTGAACTCAACGAACTTTAACATTGTCTTACGTAAAACAAGAACACGTACAAAATCAGTCGTTGCATAAACAAGGGATGTAATGATCACATCTAAAGAACGTAACATTAGAACAACACGTGTGATTCGGAAGATAATGATAATCGTATGGCCTCAGCTACCGTGTGCAGACATTTCAATTTGACGCCATCTGGCTGTCAATTTCGACGTTTCGTTTTACTCTACGCCCACTAGATGGCAGACCGAGTAAACCGAAACTCTACTGGGCATGTATGGCTGATATTTAATTAATTTTGTCAGATAAACACCAAATGTGCCACCAGAGATCTTTTACATGCCGACATCGTGTGTCAAATGGACTCTTTTTCCCCCCTTTCAAAAATCCGACTACCTCTGCCGGGTTTGAACCCACTATCTTGGGATCCGCAGGCCGACACTCTACCACTGATCCACAGAGTCACCTATTCGGAAGATGAAAAATCCGTTGATGAGACAGAATGCACAAGTCAGACTATAATAAATAAATTAGTGCATTAATCAACCAATCAATCATCCCTGATCTGCATTTGCAGAACTGCCACCCAGGTGGGAAGTTCACAATCAACTGTGTACCTAGTATTTTCTTAAATGATTGCAAAGAAGTTCGGAATTTATTGAACATTTCCTTTCCCATCGCCGCTGTAAGACCTATCTGTATCGGTGTGACGTAAAGCCAATTGTTGAAAATTGGTAGCAAAATACCAAAGTTTAAATCTAATTATTCCTGTTGCTTTCCTTTCATAAATTATTCTAATCCCTAATTCCTTTTGCTATAAATGATTATTTGCTCCAATTTGCCGTCTTGAGTTCCAACTTTACCGTCATATTATAATCCTTCCTGCCTTTAAAATCACTAGTCAAGCTTATTTGTCTACTAGTGTAGACACTACACACCGCCAGTTTTGAATCCAACCAATCGCTAATTCTTGTAATTAATTTCCGACCAATCCTGGATTTCTTCTTCAACTTTCAGTGTAAATTTTGTATGGTCCAATAAAATTGAGAGGGTGTGGCTTGATTATTCATGAAAGGTCTCGAAACTTCACCGAGGG
The DNA here is from genome assembly GCF_040414725.1 of Anabrus simplex. Lineage (NCBI taxonomy): Eukaryota > Metazoa > Arthropoda > Insecta > Orthoptera > Tettigoniidae > Anabrus > Anabrus simplex. The sequence goes on along the minus strand of NC_090267.1, from coordinate 77,950,952 downwards.
TTTATAAACTGCGGATTTTCACGTCTCTTGGCCAACTGATCTACATCTAACTAAGTGTGTGTATGTGAAGCAGGAGGAGGGAGGTGCCTCTTTCATCAGGCAGCAGTTCTTCAGCAAGGTAATGGCCGTTTAACATCTTTATTTCTTGCTAGCTCCGCAGTTTAACACGAGGGAGAGGTCCGAAACTTTAATATGTAACCTACTTCTCTAAAATGTAAGTTCCGCCGGCTAATGTGAAAATTTCATAAAGTCTGTAACCGTAATTCGGGGATAGAGAGTGATTTACCCTCTCGAGCTCCCCTTCATATTGGTTTGAGGTGACTACGTTTTGGTAACTGTTTTTTTTTCATTTCCGGAATGTCCTAAATTATTCTTATACGAGTCACCTCCATAGCTTGGGAATAGCCCCTGTTTCATCGGCCTAGTGCCTTTTAGGTTTTAAGAATGATTATTTAGGAGTGCAAGTACACGCCTCCATTCAATTTTGTGTTTCGGGCCATTTACTTAACCTATTCTTTTACTGGGTCGGGTACAAGATACCCCCGTTTCATTTTTGTAAGTTGCACCTTGAGGGCAAGTAATTGTAAAGTCTGATATTGCCTTGAATAGGCTTGAAAAACTGAGAGCGTGTCAGCTCTTTTCAAGTGTGGTAACTGTACCTCTGTGAGGCTTGATATTTGAAGTTTGGAGCAAGTGCTCCAGGGACTAGGGGTTTTCTGCCCTTGTGAAAAATAGTAATCTTTTGTAAGGTCGAGCTGAGAACTCAGGAAATGTAAAGCGAGGGGCTGAAAGCCCGGATTACTAAACTGTCACTAAATTTTGGATGTACTTGCCTTGTATAAACCTTGTCATGGTACCTGGTATGTTATTGTTATCTCACCTAGTGAAAAGTTGTTAAAGTTTTGTTGTTGTTGATTGTTGAAAGAATAACCTTTGTTAAAGTTTTAAATTAACTTTGATTTTGTAGTTAGACCCATTCATCCCAGCACCTTCTTTCACCTCTGCTGGTCCACCAACCCCGGTAACAATTGGTAGCAGAGCGTGGTTGAATGGGTCTCGATTAACCCCCTTTTGACGGCTAAACATTAGATTCGATTTGTACTCTAACAATTTTTTCAGTCGCTGGAATTTTCTTTTCCTATGTTTCTAAATTTGTAAAGTTTCTGTGATCATGTCCGGCCCTCGCGAAGTCCTCCATCCCGGCTACTTGCGCAAGGAGGAATTGCTTTATGAATTAGCCATTAGAAGTGTTCAATCTGGAGGCACGGCTGCGGCAGATAACTCTAAGCTCAAAGAATCATTTGAGTTACCTATTAGTCTCCTAACCTTGGGAGAGAAGGACATTGATGAGGCTCGGTCCACTATCACGGACAACACTACCGAGCTAGCTTCTGTAGTAAGTTTTTTGAAGTAAGTGATCCATCTCCAAATCAACTCAAAAGAGTACAGGCTAGATTGTTCCATTTGTACCATAGAGTTAGCGATCTATTGTCTCTAAAACTAAAGGAAAATCATGCCAACGAGGCGAGTAATTTAGTTGATCATCTATCAAAAATGTCCAGTAAGGTTAGTCAATTGTTAACTGGGGCAGCTGCTCCCAAAACCGACCAGCCCACTGTGGTAAACATAGCTAATGAGGAGGATTCTTCCAAGGGTGAAGAAGGTAGAAAATCTGCGGCAACTCTACAAACTTCTGCCCCATCTGGGAATGAGTCTGATCGTCGTAACTCCATTCCATCTTTCTTCTCAAATAATGCTGTGTCTGAAGATTCTTCGCCCCCTAGGCCGTTACCTACTATGTCACCTGGGTTCAGTAGTTTGCCTCATCCTTTGGCGATGTTGCTTAGGGGTATTTCTAAGTTTTCCATTAATTCCACTAATGATGTCATTGCATTCTTAAGGTTTTTAGTTGAATTCCAAGATCACGCTCTAGTATTTTCTCTTTTCCCGTGTCAAATTCTTCAAATTATTTACCCTTACTCCATAGGCGTCCTCTCGGATAAAATAGTCAGAGCAATTGCTGAACAATCATCTATTGAAGACTTCCACGCCCATCTGCTAGCTAATTTCATTCCCGCTCGAGCAATGTCTTCATTAATACAAAAGTATTATTACAGAGTACAGCGACTGGATGAAAATCTTGCCGACTTCATCCAAGACATTAAATTCTACACAAGGGTATTTGCTCTTCATTTCCCAGAAAATCAAATTGTGCAGGCTATTGTGGAAGGCATTTCCCCACCCTATAGGTCATACTTGTGTTTTGGGTCGCGTCCGCAAACTTTTGCTGAGTTAAAAGCCATGGCTGTCTCAGCTGAAGGAGTTAGGTATGCCGACACATTACGTGTCGCTAAGGAGCCCCCTCCGTCCTCGAGTAATTATCGGCCTCAACATCGCCGAACCATCACCACCCGTAAGTGCTATGCGCGTGGGTCTACGAACATCTCCGCAACAAGTGCCCTTTGATCAAATCCAATGGGCCAAAGAATGTATCAGGGTCATCACAAGGGTGTTTCAAGTGCGGCTTTTAATTACACTGCCAAGAATTGCCCTAATGCCAATAGCACCCCCTCCTGTTCAACTTCTGGTGCAACTTCCACCAACGCAATTAGTCAAAAGTGACTAGTGGCATCGGCAGAGTCGGCTCTTCAGGCTCAGCCCCTGTTAAACCCAGCGAAAGCTCAGGGAAGAGTCAGAGTTCTTCTAATTTATCATTCGAAGGTCCCAAAGAATATCTTAGGATTGCGGCGGTGACCCCCGTACTGGTACCTTTTCTCAAAATTGAGTTGAATAATGAACCGCTAACTGCTCTATTAGACTCTGGAAGCCTTTGTTCTATTATTTCGGCTAAATGGTACTCTAAATTAAAGTCTGTTTGTAAATATCCTGATTATTGTTCGTCTTCGGTTCAATGTGTTCCGGCTAACTCCTCTCCCTTAGAAATTTCAGGTTTCATCCTTGCCAAGATTCGCATTTCTAAATTCACTTGGAAAGTAAAACTGTTTGTGGGTAAGCACTTGTCTTGCCCCATTATATTAGGAGCGGATTTCATGTCTCATGCCGGTCTAGTGTTCGACATTCAGAGCAAGTCGTGCACTTTCAAATTTACTAATAATTGTAAAATTCCTTTGCTAAAATGTAATTCTGTGTCATGTTCATCTGTTTCGCCTACCCAGGATGAGATGTTGTTAGACCTTAGACATCTACTTGAGGGGCAGGCTGAGAGTATTCGTAAGTTGTGTCAGTCGTTTCCAGATGTTTTCTCCGATACTCTTGGTGTTACTGACCTTATCGAATACAAGATTGAGGTTACGGATTCGATTCCGGTTAGATTTCCACCTTACAGGTTATCTCCACCTAAAATGAAAGCTCTCAAGGAGATCATCGATCAAATGCTGTAAGATGGTACAATTCGACCCTCTAAGTCGGCGTATTCATCGCCTATTTTCCTGGTTCCGAAACCCCAAGGTGGCTTCAGGCCTGTGATTGACTAAAGGGCTTTAAATCGGAAGGTAGCCTTACAATCTGTGCCTCTTCCCGACCTTCACTCTTGTTTTTCATGGTTTCGGAAAGCTAAGTTCTTTACTATCTTAGACCTTAATCAGGCGTACAATCAGATCCCTCTAGCTGAGGAATCCAAACATCTCACTGCTTTTGCCACGGATTGGAACTTGTATGAGTACAACCGCGTGCCTTTCGGGCTCCCTATGGGGGCAGCCGTGCTTACGAGACTGCTAGATAGGGTCTTCTCCGACATCAAATTCGAATACCTATACCATTATCTTGATGATGTCATATTTTCTGAGACCTTTGAAGAACACCTTGATCATCTGAAAGAGCTCCTTAATCTCCTTCGTAAGGCAGGGTTAACTGTGAAGTTATCTAAGGTGGCCTTTGCTAACCCTTCCATGTCATTTCTAGGGCATATTGTGTCACCTGATGGTGTTTCTGTTGATCATATTGTTGATCATTTCTGTTGATCATTGATTTCAAACCTCCTAAGGACATCAAAGGCATTGCCAGGTTCATTGACATGGTGAATTTCTTCAGGAAATTTATTCCTAACTTCGCTAACAGAGCGCACCCTTGAACTTACTCCGTAGGAAAGGCGTCTAATTTGAGTGGGGACCTTCTCAACAAGCCGCTTTCGAATACCTGAAATTAGCTCTTTGTAACGCCCCTGTCCTTGCTATGCCTGATTTCTCGAAGAAATTCATCGTTCAAACCGACGCATTGTCGTCGGCGGTGGCTGCTGTGCTTCTTCAAGAGACTGAAATCGGAAGGCGACCCATCGCCTATGCATCTAGGACACTATCGGCTCAAGAAGCCAAGAATTCCATCTATGAACTTGAGGGTTTGGCAGTCTTAATTGCACTAGAGAAGTTCCGCCTCTATCTGGAACATGTCAAGTTCGACTTGGAAACAGATACCCAAGCCTTAAGTTGGGTCTTAGCGAGACCGCGTCGTACTGGTCGTATAGCCCGATGGGCCATCAGGATTTCTGCTTTCCAGTTTGATGTCAGGCACATTAGAGGATCGGAAATTGTTGGGAGACCTCCGAAATGGAAGATTGCTCTTCAATTCCCACGTCAATACCTTCAGGTGTAAATGCCATTCTAACTGATGCCCCCATGTTGTTTAGGGATATTGAAATATAAACCTGAAGATCCGGTGCTGGCCCCTACGATGGAAACCCTTTCTTCTGGGGAAGATGTCGTCACTTATGTGTTGAGGAGTGGAGTTTTATGTTGCCCGTCGAGGCATGATCAAAATATGAAAATTGTGGTTCCAGCAGTTCTTGTACCTATGATGTTCAAGTGAAATGAAATGTCGTATAGCTTTTAGTGCCGGGATATCCCAGGACGGGTTCGGCTCGCCAGGTGCAGGTCTTTCTATTTGACACCCGTAGGCGACCTGCGCGTCGTGATGAGGATGAAATGATGATGAAGACAACACATACACCCAGCCCCCGTGCCATTGGAATTAACCAATTAAGGTTAAAATCCCCGACCCGGCCGGGAATCGAACCCGGGACCCTCTGAACCGAAGGCCAGTACGCTGACCGTTCAGCCAACGAGTCGGACGATCTTCAAGTACGACCATGAGACCCCATTAGGGAGGCATTTGGGCATCTTCAAAACCCGAGAAAAGATCCGATAAATGTCCATTTGGAAAGGTATGGACGGTGAAATTCGTGAATTGGTAAAAGCTTGTAAATCTTGTTGGCTTAGTAAGCCCACCTTGTCCACTAAGCTAGGGCTACTATCTTCTCATCAAGCGTCGCGCCCCATGGAACGCCTCTATATCGACTACGTAGGACCCTTCCCCCAATTAAAGGAGAATGCCAACAAATTCATTCTTGTGTGTGTAGATGGTTTCACTACGTTTTCCTGGTTATTTCCGAATAAGCTGGCTACCGCTCAGTCCACCATCGCTTGTTTAAATACTATCTTTGCTTCTTTTGGTGCGTATCAATATCTAGTTTCTAATAATGCTAAATCTCTTCCGTAAATTCTGTTTTGATCTGTCCATCTCTCACGTAACTACTTCGGCGTATTATCCTCAACCATCTCTGGCTGGGCAGGTCAATCGTAATCTGAGGTCGGCGCTCATTGCATTTCATCATGATGAACATTCCAGGTGGGATACATCCCTGCATTAGTTGGCCTTCACTTTGAATTCGGCGGTTCATAAATCTCATACGTTCACTCCTGCTTCCTTGGTGTTTAAATTTGTGCCTAACACGCCGCTCTCTAACCTTTGGTCACTTAATGATTTTCTACCAGAGACAACAGATCCCGATAACATTAGAGATCTATGGAAGAAGGCTAAGACCAATCTTAAAGCTTCTCATGAAAAGGTTAGGGAAAGATATGATCGTGGACGGAGGCCCACCAATCAAAAAGTAGGGCATCAAGTCGTGGTTAAAAATTTTGTTCCCGCGGGCAAGCTTGCCCCCAGATTTCATGGGCCGTGCATCATTTTAGATTCCCTGACTCCTGTTACATTATTAGTGAGCAATCCAGCAACCGAGAGGATCTTTAGGGTCCACATCTCCCAAGAGAAACCTTCCACGCCGCCCGGGCCTCAGCATCACCAATAAAGATCGTACACTCTATTCTCAAGCCTCCAACAACACTTTTCTTTCGCCAAGATCTTACTGCTTCAGTGCCCCGCTGCCGTTCGTCGCCCTACCGCCACTGAGGTAGGGTACGGGCCCACTCCATCTCCCGGCAAAGGCTGAAGTGCGGCGCACCAATCGCCAACTCATCTGGGGACTATGCATATACTTCTGATCATCTGCGACGTCCTTCACCACGACTACCCCTCTCATAATAGCGGGAGATGTGTATCTGAGGGTACTCGAGGGGTCCGGGCGACCTCAACTGGATGTTGGCAACGGCGGCAGGAATTGCCGTCAAAAATATTCATATGTATTTCACATTCTGCAGATCCAAAGACACTCTAAAGCTGAAGTTTAACTAGTTGCTACCCGACTACTTCAAAAAACTTAGAATTTCTTCTCTCTTCAATTTTTTTTAAATTCTTCTGTGTCACCCCTTAAAGGACATTTGGGGGGTCTGTACCGGGAGGTACACCTCTACAGGAGAAACACTGAACTTGGAACTAGACCTTCCTAAACTTTTACTCAGAAGATGTCACTACCTTAATTTTGTGATTGTGAAGTTTCCACAGGACTGTGTGAATTTCAACTTGTTTTGTTTTCCATAGATCAAGAAGTGTGGACATTCTCTCATAGATGCCACTGCTAAAAAAACTATCATCATGCACCCTGGTGCGAAGTGAAGGAACTTTTTTGAAGAAATGTTGTATTCATAAGTTTTTTCTTTACTAAATTTCGTTCATTCATTTGTGGATTGGCAATATTTATCTTTTCTTTCCGCCAGAGTTGAATCCAACTAATCGCTAATTCTTGTAATTAATTTCCGACCAATCCTGGATTTCGTCTTCAACTTTCAGTGTAAATTTTTTATGGTCCAATAAAATTGAGAGGGTGTGGCTTGGTTATTCATGAAAGGTCTCGAACCTTCTCCGAGGGTTTATAAACTGCGGATTTTCACGTCTCTTGGCCATCTGATCAACATCTAACTAAGTGTGTGTATGTGAAGCAGGAGGAGGGAGGTGCCTCTTTCATCAGGCAGCAGTTCTTCAGCAAGGTAATGGCCGTTTAACATCTTTATTTCTTGCTAGCTCCGCAGTTTAACACGAGGGAGAGGTCCGAAACTTTAATATGTAACCTATTTCTCTAAAATGTAAGTTCTGTCTGCTAATGTGAAAATTTCATAAAGTCTGTAACCGTAATTCGGGGATAGAGAGTGATTTACCCTCTCGAGCTCCCCTTCATATTGGTTTGAGGTGACTACGTTTCGGTAACTGGTTTTCTTCATTTCCGGAATGTCTTAAATTATTCTTATACGAGTCACCTCAATAGCTTGGGAATCGCCCCTGTTTCATCGGCCTAGTGCCTTTGAGGTTTTAAGAATGCATATTTAGGAGTGCAAGTACACGCCTCCATTCAATTTGGTATTTAGGGCCATTTACTTAACCTGCTCTTTTTCTGCTATGGCCTAGTAGGTTGGCTACAAGATACCCCCGTTTCATTTTGTAATCGTCCAGGCTTCTCCAGCCCTACTAATTTAATATAACATCATTTTACGTGATATCATTTGATATCAAGTTTATCCGCCATCGGCAATTATTTGTAATAACATATTTATTCAACGTTCTCAAGCTTACCAAAAGTAAACATCGTGCAACGATGAGCGATAGAAACTCGCGTAATTGTTTAAGAATATTGGTATAATATTGGTAAAATTTTGTTGAACGTTCCTCTCAGATAAGTTCAAATTTCAGTTTTGAATAAATCGCATTATTGTATTCCTTATACTCCGCACGGCCCTACTTCTAAATTGACGTTTTGGCCTTTTTTGGCTCTGTCTAGTGGTTATGCGCTGAAGCATGCACATCCAACCAATCCCAATCTGCCATTCAAAACGATTTATATCGACAGAGCACGATCTCGAAACCCAGGTGACAACTCTAATATTTACATTCGCCACGTGGTTAACCTATCTCGCTCAGCGTGTATGGTATTTGGTACGCTTCGCGATCTTTCGCATTTTCCTTCAGTAATTAGTGTGTTTTTTATATTGTTGGAGGGTTCTAGTGACTGAGACCAGTGCAGTGTTCCCTTTGTAGGCCATAACGTCATTCCTGTGCCAGCCATTAGCAGTGAGTGATGTTTTATTTCCTCATTCTCTTTTATTCTTAATAATATATACTCTTATTAGTGTCAGATGTTGTTAGTAAGTGTAGTTTTTGTGAATTTGCTTTCAATCCATATTCATTAGTTTTTCTGAGTACGGTATTACATTTTACAAGGGCTGTTTACCGCGGTCGTATTACATCAGCTGTTCTCGCGGGCTTAGAGCGCTGGCAACAGAGGAAAGGCGATGATCATTTGTTTTGCGAAACGTCAATTTAGAAGTAAGGCCGTGCGGAGTATACTTAACACTTGATTTCGTTTCCTGCATATTCCATACATCGGAGTACCTTTCTATTTGTATATGCGGTATATTTGTTATGGCAAAACAGCCCTATCAATATGATGTCAAACCCACAAAAGCCGTATCTAGTCAGCTCGGTCCGGACATCGTCTGACCGGGCGAGTTGGCCGTGCGCGTAGAGGCGCGCGGCTGTGAGCTTGCATCCGGGAGATCGAGGGGTTCGAATCCCACTATCGGCAGCCCTGAAGATGGTTTTCCGTGGTTTCCCATTTTCACACCAGGCAAATGCTGGGGCTGTACCTTAATTGAGGTCGCGGCCGCTTCCTTCCAACTCCTAGGCCTTTCCTATCCCATCGTCGCCATAAGACCTATCTGTGTCGGTGCGACGTAAAGCCCCTAGCAAAAAAAGAAAAAAGAACATCGTCTGTCTCAGGTCTCCTCGCTGCCACACTGTAGTGGTGGTAGGGGAATGAAGGAGCGCTAGTCTGACTGCCCTGTGCTCCCCGAGTGCGGGCGATGCTCTAATGCTGAGTTGTGGCAGTGCCTGGAACCGCTTACTCGCGAGGAAGCAGTGCTCTCAAACAATTTGCTAGCAGCAAGTCTTCTCCGCTTTCTCGGCGAACTAGACCATGACCTTGCACCAGTTTGAGCCGCGCTGACACACATTCGGTACGGCGTGGCCAGCACAGGTTTGTACACCACGTGCACGAGGATCGCCCTGCTTCATGGGGCCACGACAACTCTGCTAAACGAATGAATGAATCAGTCAATCGATCAATCAATCGATCAATCAATCAATCAATCAATCAATCAATCAATCGATAAATCAGTCAAATCAAGGATGACCATTATCTGGAGAGAGTATTCACGTAGTGAAATCGTAACGAATACATACGGTTACTTTATTTAATAATACAAACAATAGTTTCTTCAGCTTATCCTAGTTATGGAGGCAGATAATTTTTTCTGTATTTTAAAAATACTGCATGTGAAAAGAAAATAAGAAAAAATAAAACACGCATTAACGAAATTAATGAAGGATAAGAGAAATGTTTGTCCTAAAATATGTAACATTGTACTATTATTATTATTATTATTATTATTATTATTATTATTATTATTATTATTATCTTCTTCTTAGTCCGTTTACCCTCCAGGGTTGGTTTTTCCTTCGCACTCAGCGAGGGATCCCACCTCCACCGCCTCAAGGGCAGTGTCCTAGAGCGTGAGACTTTGGGTCGGGGAAACACTGGGGAGGAGGACCAGTACCTCGCCCAGGCGGCCTCACCTGCTATGATAGGGGCCTTGTGAGGGGATGGGAAGACTGGAAGGGATAGACAAGGAAGAGGGAAGGAAGCGGCCATGGCCTTAAGTTGGATAACATACCGGCATTTCCCTGGAGGAAAAGTGGAAAACCACTTCTAGGATGGCTGAGGAGGGAATCGAACCCCTCTCTACTCAGTTGACCTTCCGAGGCTGAGTGGGCCCCGTTCCAGCCCTCGTACCACTTTTCAAATTTCGTGGCAGAGCCGGGAATAGAACCCGGGCCTCCGGGGGAGGCAGCTAATCACACTAACCACTACACCACAGAGGCGGACATTATTATTATTATTATTATTATTATTATTATTATTATGATTATTATTATTATTATTATTGTTGTTTCGGGGTCACTGTGGAACGCAGGGGTGATGGAAGAAGGTGCGGGCTTGAATGGGTCTAACTACAGTCTCAAAATTAATTTAAAACTTTAACAAAAGTTATATTTCTTCTTTAGAATTTCAAAAATCAACAAATAACAACATAACAGGTACAATTAACGACTTTGAAACAAGTCAATGAAAATACAATATTAGTGAATTCAACAGGTCCTGGGCTTCAAGCCCTTCGATTTACAATTCTTCAGCGCCCAGCTCAAATTTACAAAGGAGCACAAATTTTTCAAGGGCAGAAATCCCCTAATTCAAGAGCACTTGCTCTCCAAAATACAATATCTAGCCTTCCAGAGGCACTCGTTACAGTTACAAAATTTGAAAAAGAGCTAACAGGCTCTCAGTTTCTTACAACCTACTCAAGGCAACATTACATCAATCTCTGGTCTCTCAAACCACCATTTACAAATTGAACTTAGAGGGGTATTTAATACCCAACCTACCGGGCCTTCATGGAAAAGAACAGGTTAAATAACTGGCCCAAACACAAGGTGAATGGAAGCACACGGCGTTCCAATATAATGAACACTTAAAAACCTAAAGGGCTCTAGACCGATGAAACAGGGGCTATTCCCAAACTACTGAGATGGCTCGTATAGGAATTGCTTTAACACTTTACAGAAGAAAAGTTACAAAACGTAGTCACCTCAAAACAAGATGAAGGGGAGCTCGAGAGGGTACATCACTCTCTATCCTCGGTTTACAGTTAAAGATTTTATGAAGGTTTTTACATTAGCCGGAAGAAAGTTACATTTTAGAATAGCTTGTTACGTAACTAAAGAGTCGAACCTTTCCCTCGGGTTAAACTGCGTAGGTAGCAAGAAAGAAGGAAGTTATGTGGTCATCACCTTGTAGATGTTCTGTTGACCTATGAAAGAGGCCGCCCGCCTCCTGCTTTGACACACACACTCAGTAAGATGACGATCAATTGGCCAGGAAACGAGAAAATCCGCAGTTTATAAACCCTCAGGGAAGGTTCGAGATCATTCAAGATTAAACTAGCCACACCCTCTCAATTTTATTGGATGAATTTCGATGTTACACTTAGAATCGAACAAGAAGCCTGTGATAGGTGGAAAACTAGTTACAGAAATTAGGGATTGGCTAGGTTCAAAACTGGCGGAAAGAAAAGGGAAATACAGTATTGCCAACCTAAATATAAATGAACATCAATCAGTTACAAAAACCTAGAAATACAAACTTTAAGTTATAACTTCTTATAACTTGCATCAGGGTGCATTATCATAGCTTTTAGTGGTGTCCTCTATGGAAAAAATGTCCAAACTTCTTGATGAATGTTAAACAAAACAAGTAGAAATTCACTCAGGTTAGGAAACTGCACAATAACAAAATTACTCAATATTTTAGTGGTGACATCTTCTGAATAAAGTTCCAAGTTGGTGTAGTTTCAGTTTCACTGTTTTACAAATAGGGGAGTTCATTTACGCGCTAGTTTTGAATGCGCGGCGTTGAGGTGTACCTTCCGGGACAGACCCCCCCCCCTCCCAAATGTCCTTCCTTGGATTGACAGAAGAATTTTGAGAAAACATTTTCAGTTGAAGAGGGAAAATATCTAAGTTTTTTTTAACTTTATAGGTAGAAACTAGTTTAACTTCAGCTTTAGAGTGTCCTTGTTGTTGTAGAGTATTAACAACACGTTGATAGTTTTGACGGCAAGACCTGCCGCCGCTGCCGATACCCAGGTGAAGGTCGCCCGGACCCCCCTTGTACTCTCAGACACGCCTCTCCCGGTACTATGAGAGGGGTAGTCGTAGCGATGGTCGCCGCAGATTAGAAGAATATGTACAGTCCCCAGATGAGTTGGCGGTAGGGACACCGCACTTCAGCCTTTGCCGGTAGATGGACTCCGGCGCGCCGTTCACAAGGAGCCTTCACGGGAGTGGAGTGGGCCCGTACCCCACTTCTGTTGCAGTACGGCAGCGAACGGCTGAGGGGGCACTGAAACACTAAGATCTCGGCGACAGAGAAGTGTTGTTGCAGACTTGAGAGTACGATCTTTATTGATGTTGCAGAGGGGCGGGCGGCGAGGAAGGTTCTTGTATGCCAATAGTGCGGAGAGGCAGGAGACGGGGGCTTGGTAAAGGCCACTAAGGAATAGACAGCAGGAAAACCAGAGGGGAAGATTATATATATAACTAAATAAAATAATTTGTGGCAGAAGGCCTCCAAAAAAATATAACCTTCAAACTCCTGCTAATATTGAATTACAAAAAAGGTACCTAAATCATACAGGTTTCACTTGCGAGCGGTGGACTCTAAAGATCCTCTCTGTGACTGGATTGCTCACTAATAGTGTAAGTGGCGTCAAAAAATCCAATATAATGTACGGCCCATGAAATCTGGGGGCAAGCTTGTCCACGAGAACAAAGTTTCTAACCATGACTTGATTTCCGATTTTTAAATTGGTGGGCCTACGTCCACGATCATATCTTTCCCTAACCTTTTCATGGGACACTGTAAGATTGGCCTTAGCCTTCTTCTATAGATCTCTAATATTATCGGGATCTATTGTCTCTGGTAATACATCATTAAGTGACCAAAGGTTAGATGGCGGCGTGTTAGGAACAAATTTAAACATCAAAGAAGCTGGAGATAACTTGTGACACTCAAGAACCGCTGAATTTAAAGCAAAGGCCCACCAATGCAGGGACGTATCCCACCTGGAATGATCTTCATAATGAAACGCAATTAGAGCGGATCTAAGATTACGATTGACCCGCTCAGCCAGAGATGGTTGAGGATAATACGCCGAAGTAGTTACATGTGATATAGACAGATCAAAACAGAATTTACGGAAGAGGTTGGAGGTAAAGGATTTAGCATTATCAGAAACCATATATTGACAAGGACCAAAAGAAGCAATTATGGTGTTTAAACAAGAAATGGTGGACTGAGCGGTAGCCAGCTTAGTCGGAAATAACCAGGAAAACGTAGTGAAACCATCTACATGCACTAGAATGAATTTGTTGGCGTTACCCTTTGATTGGGGGAAGGGTCCAACGTAGTCTATATAGAGGCGTTCCATGGGGCGCGACGCTTGGTGAGATGATAATAGACCTAGCTTAGTGGACAAGGTGGGTTTACTAAGCAAGCAAGATTTACATGCTTTTACCAATTCTCGAATTTCGCCGTCCATACCTTTCCAAATGAACATCTCTCGGATCTTTCCCCGAGTTTTGAAGATGCCTAAATGCCCTCCCCTAATGGGGTCTCATGATAAAACACTGACTGACAGAGCAAATGCAACACCAAGAAGGAGTGGTCAGAACTTTATGCCAATTGCAGGGTAGACTGACGTCACTGAGGTATGCTCATGATGTGAAATGCGCCGCTGTGCTGCGCACGTAGCGAACGACAAATGGGACACGGCATTGGCGAGTGGCCCAATTCGTACCGTGATTTCTCAGCCGGCAGTCATTGTAGAACGTGTTGTCGTGTGCCACAGGACACGTGTATAGCTAAGAATGCCAGGCCGCCGTCAACGGAGGCATTTCCAGCAGACAGACGACTTTACGAGGGGTATGGTGATCGGGCTGAGAAGGGCAGGTTGGTCGCTTCGTCAAATCGCAGCCGATACCCATAGGGATGTGTCCACGGTGCAACGCCTGTGGCGAAGATGGTTGGCGCAGGGACATGTGGCACGTGCGAGGGGTCCAGGCGCAGCCCGAGTGACGTCAGCACGCGAGGATCGGCGCATCCGCCGCCAAGCGGTGGCAGCCCCGCACGCCACGTCAACCGCCATTCTTCAGCATGTGCAAGGTGTACTGTTCCAATATCGACCAGAACAATTTCCCGTCGATTGGTTGAAGGAGGCCTGCACTCCCGGCGTCCGCTCAGAAGACTACCATTGACTCCACAGCATAGACGTGCACGCCTGGCATGGTGCCGGGCTAGAGCGACTTGGATGAGGGAATGGCGGAACGTCGTGTTCTCCGACGAGTCACGCTTCTGTTCTGTCAGTGATAGTCACCGCAGACGAGTGTGGCGTCGGCGTGGAGAAAGGTCAAATCCGGCAGTAACTGTGGAGCGCCCTACCGCTAGACAACGCGGCATCATGGTTTGGGGCGCTATTGCGTATGATTCCACGTCATCTCTAGTGCGTATTCAAGGCACGCTAAATGCCCACCGCTACGTGCAGCATGTGCTGCGGCCGGTGGCACTCCCGTACCTTCAGGGGCTGCCCAATGCTCTGTTTCAGCAGGATACTGCCCGCCCACACACTGCTCGCATCTCCCAACAGGCTCTACGAGGTGTACAGATGCTTCCGTGGCCAGCGTACTCTCCGGATCTCTCACCAATCGAACACGTGTGGGATCTCATTGGACGCCGTTTGCAAACTCTGCCCCAGCCTCGTACGGACGACCAACTGTGGCAAATGGTTGACAGAGAATGGAGAACCATCCCTCAGGACACCATCCGCACTCTTATTGACTCTGTACCTCGACGTGTTTCTGTGTGCATCGCCGCTCGCGGTGGTCGTACATCCTACTGAGTCGATGCCGTGCGCATTGTGTAACCTGCATATCGGTTTGAAATAAACATCAATTATTCGTCCGTGCCGTCTCTGTTTTTCCCCCAACTTTCATCCCTTTCGAACCACTCCTTCTTGGTATTGCATTTGCTCTGTCAATCAGTGTACTTGAAGATCATAGGCACAAGAACAGCTGGGACCACTACTTTCATCTTTTGATCATGCCTTGAGGGGCAACATAAAACCCCGTTCCTCAACACATAAGGGACATGTTCCCCAGAAGAAAGGGTTTCAATAATAGGGGCCACACAGGATCTTCACGTTGATATTTTTCAAAGTCCCTAAACAACGTAGGGGTATCAGTTAGAATGGCATTAATACCCGAAGGTATGGGCGTGGGCAGAGAAGAACTATCATCCTGTTCGGCGGTCTCCACATCATGAGAAAACATGCCGCTTAGTCCATCCGCAACAACATTTTCGGTTCCTCTGACATGCCTCACATCAAATTGGAAAGCAGAAATCCTGATGGCCCAACGGGCTATACGACCAGTACGACGCGGCCTAGCTAAGACCCAACTTAAGGCTTGATTATCTGTTTCCAGGTGTTCCAGATAGATGCCGAACTTCTCTAATGCAAATAAAACAGCCAATCCTTCAAGTTCATAGATGGATTATTTGGCCTCTTGACCCGATAATGTCCTAGACACATAGGCGATGGGTCGCCTTCCGAGTTCAGTTTCTTAAAGAAGCACAGCAGCCACCGCCGATGACGAGGCGTCGGTTTTAAACGATGAATTTCTTCGAAAAATCAGGCATAGCAAGGACAGGGGCGTTGCAAAGAGCTAATTTCAGGTCTTCAAAAGCGCCTTCTTGAGACGGGTTCAACTCAAATTTGCCGCCTTTCCTACGGAGTTAGTTCAAGGGCGCCGCTCTGTTGATGAAGTTAGGAATAAATTTCCTGAAGAAATTCACCATACCGATGAACCTGGCAATACCTGTGATATCCTTAGGTGGTTTGAAATCACGGATGGCCTGTGTTCTAAGGTGATCAATAGAGACACCATCGGGCGACACAATATGCCCTAGGAATGACATGGAAGGTTGAGCAAAGGCTACCTTGGATAACTTGACAGTCAACCCAGCTTTACGAAGGCGAGTAAGTACTTCACTTAGATGATCTAGGTGTTCTTCAAAGGTCTCAGAAAATACAACGGCATCACCAAGATAATGGTACAAGTACTTGATGTCGGAGAAGACCCTATCTAGCAGTCTAGTGAGCACGGCTGCCCCCTTGGGGAGCCCGAAAGGCACGCGGTTGTACTCATACAAGTTCCAATCCGTGGCAAGGGCTGTTAGATGTTTCGATTCTTCATTAGAGGGATCTGGTTGTACGCCTGGTTAAGGTCTAAGATGTTGAAGAAGTTAGCTTTCCGAAACCATGAAAAACAAGAGTGAAGGTCGGGAAAAGGCACAGATTGTAACATCGCCTTCCGATTTAAAGCCTTATAATCAATCACAGGCCTGAAGCCACCTTGGGGTTTCGGCACTAGAAAAATCGGCGATGAATACGCCGACTTAGAGGGGCGAATAATACCATCCTTTAACATCTGGTCGATGATCTCTTTAAGCGCCTTCATTTTGGGTGGAGATAGCCTATAAGGCGGAAAACACTAGTGCGTGATGCTGAAATTCAACTAAAAACCTCAGAAAAGATATTACATCATTAGTAGAATTTACAGAAAATTTTGAAATTCCCCTAAGCAACATAGCGAGCGGATGGGGAAGACTACTAGAACAGGGTGCCATAATTGGTGACGGTCTAGATGGTTGAGAAGCTTCAGACACGGCATTTTTCAAACAAAATGGTGGAATTTGTTTGGGATGACCAGACTCTGTTTCCAATGGGGCAGATGTTTGTTGCGTTGCTACAGATTTTCTACTTTCAACAGCCTTGGAAGAATCCTCCTCACTCACAATGTTTATCACACGGACTTGGTCGGTTTTGGGAGCAGCTGCCCCAGTCAATAATTGATTAAATCACTTAGACATTTTTGAAAGATGATCAACAAAGTTACTAGCTTCCTTACCATGGTCTTCTTTTAACTTGAGAGACAATAGGTCCCTAACCCTATTATAAAAATGGAACAATCTAGCTTGTACTATTTTAAGTTGGTTAGCAGAAGAATCACTCACTTCAAAAAAACTCACTACCGATGCTAGTTCAGTGCTGTTATCAGTGATAGTGGAGAGAGCCTCATCAATTTCCTTCTCTCCCAAAGTTGGGATACTAATAGGTAATTCTATGGAGTCCTTAAGTTTGGTTGTATCTGCCGCAACCGTGCCTCCAGATTGAAAATTCCTAATAAGTAATTCATAAATCAATTCCTCCTTGCGCAAGTAGCCGGGATGGAGGACTTCGCGAGGGCCATACATTATGAAAGATGAATTAGAAATTTAGAAAAAAATTCCAGCGACGGAGAAAATTCTTAGAGTTCGGTGCGTATTCTGTGCTTAGCCGTCAAAAGGGCTTAAATTGAGACCCATTCAACCACGCTCTGCTACCACTTGTTCCGGGGTCTCTGTGGAAGGCAGGGGTGATGAAAGAAGGTGCAGGCATGAATGGGTCTAACTACAGTCTCAAAATTAATTTAAAACTTTAACAAAGGTTATATTTCTTCTTTAGAATTTCAAAAATCAACAAATAACAACATAACAGGTACAATTACCGATTTTGAAACAAGTCAAGGAAAATACAATATTAGTGAATTCAAAGGCCCTGGGTTTCAAGCCCCTCGCTTTACAATTCTTCAGCGCCCAGCTCAAATTTACAAAAGAGCACAAATTATTCAAGGGCAGAAATCCCCTAATTCAAGAGCACTTGCTCTCCAAAATACAATATCTAGCCTTCCAGAGGCACTCGTTACAGTTACAAAATTTGAAAAAGAGCTAACAGGCTCTCAGTTTCTTACAACCTACTCAAGGCAACATTACATCAATCTCTGGTCTCTCAAACCACCATTTACAAATTGAACTTAGAGGGGTATTTAATACCCAACCTACCGGGCCTTCATGGAAAAGAACAGGTTAAATAACTGGCCCAAACACAAGGTGAATGGAAGCACACGGCGTTCCAATATAATGAACACTTAAAAACCGAAATGGCTCTAGGCCGATGAAACAGGGGCTATTCCCAAACTACTGAGGTGACTCGTATAGGAATTGCTTTAACATCCTACAGAAGAAAAGTTACAAAACGTAGTCACCTCAAAACAAGATGAAGGGGAGCTCGAGAGGGTACATCACTCTCTATCCCCGGTTTACAGTTAAAGATTTTATGAAGGTTTTTACATCAGCAGGAAGAAAGTTACATTTTAGAATAGCTTGTTACATAACTAAAGAGTCGGACCTTTCCCTCGGGTTAAACTGTGGAGGTAGCAAGAAAGAAAGAAGTTATGTGGCCATTACCTTGTAGATGTTCTGTTAACCGATGAAAGAGGCTGTCCGCCTCCTGCTTTGACACATACACTCAGTAAGATGACGATCAATTGGCCAAAAAACTGCACAATATCAAAACTACTCAATATTTTAGTGGTGACATCTTCTGATTAAAGTTCTAAGTTGGTGTAGTTTCAGTTTCACTGTTTTACCAATAGAGGAGTTCATTTAGGCCCTAGTTTTGAATGCGCGGCGTTCAGGTGTACCTCCCGAGACAATTATTATTATTACCGGTATTATTATTATTATTATTATTATTATTATTATTATTATTATTATTATTATTAATATTTACAATTTGCTATAGGTCGCGCCGACACAGATAGGTCTTATGACGACGACGGGATAGGAAAGACCTTGGAGTGGGAAGGAAGCGGCCGTGGCCTTTATGAAGGTAGAGCCCCAACATGTGCCTGGCGTAAAAATGGGAAACATCTTCAGGGCTGCCGACAGTGGGGCTCGAACCCACTATCCTCCGGATGCAAGCTCACAGCTGCGTGCTCCTAACCGCACGGCCAACTCGCCCGGCATATTACATCTAGGACAAAATGAAAAAGGAGGGGTGATAACATGGAGAATGGTACGAACAAGTTTAAATGTAATATTAAGTAGTAATAGATAAACTGTATATTGTCATGTCGTTATCTGTTTAATTATTAAATACCATGTGCCCACCTCTGTGGTGTAGTGGTTTGTGTGATTAGCTGCCGCCCCTAGAGGCCCGGGTTCGATTCCGAGCTCTGCCACGAAATTTGAAAAGTGGTACGAGGGTTGGAACAGGGTCGACTCAGCCTCGGGAGGTCATCTGAGTAGAGGCGGATTCGATTCCAACCTCAGTCATCCTCGAAGTGGTTTTCCATGGTTTTCCACTTCTCCTCCAGGCAAATGACGGTGTGATACCTAACTTAAGGCCACTACCACTTCATTGTCTGTCCCTTCCAATCTTCCCATTCCCCACAAGGTCCCTGTTCAGCATAGCAGGTTAGGCCGCCTGGGATATGTATTGGTCCTCCTTCCCAGTTGTATCCCCTACCATAAGGGCCGATTGCAGAAACGGTGTTTAGACAATGTATACAGTTAAACAATGTCTAAGTATGACTGCCGCAGTGCAGAGACGTTATTTATGACTTTGACACTGTCTAAAACCTATGTTCAACCGGCCATGTTTAAGCACTGCCGAGAACAATGTTTAACCTCAGATGTGAGGAGTGAATCACAATCAGAGGTTTTGTACCATGCAACATGTAATTTGTATTATCATGTTGAGACAATTTCGGGAAGAAAGGTTAGTCCGACGGCCTATCTGCGGGTCGTCCGCTGCGAAATCGCAGCAATTCATTTGAAATGTGCGGGGAGGTACAGCAGAAAATAAGATTTCGCTTTTCAAGAGACTTGTTTCTTAAGACTGGCAGAGGGACAGTTCGGTAACTATGAACTTGACTACAATTCTTTTTTTTTTTTTTGCTATTGGCTTTACGTCGCACCGACACAGATATGTCTTATGGCGACGATGGGACAGGAAAGGGCTAGGCCTGGGAAGGAAGCGGCCGTGGCCTTAATTTAAGGTACAGCCCCAGCATTTGCCTGGTGTGAAAATGGGAAACCACGGAAAACCATCTTCAGGGCTGCCGACAGTGGGGTTCGAACCTACTATCTCCCGAATACTGGATGCTGGCCGCACTTAAGCGACTGCAGCTATCGAGCTCGGTGACTACAATTCTTGGCAACCGATATATTTTATTACACATGGGATACTTCCCATGGAATTATGGATCACTTAGACTATATACATGTCAGAATTACTTGTTCCAATCATCAGAGGGCTGTCACATACATCAATAATAATAATAATGTTATTTGCTTTACGTCCCACTAACTATCACATACATCAACCGGGAGAGAAAAACTTATATTTAGTGCCAAGCAAGCACACATAATAGTGACAACTAAAAAGAAGGTTGTATGTGTATTTTTTGTAATCGTCGCGCTAATTCAAATAAGTTTTCGGCAACTACCGTATGAGATAGGAAGAGGCAGGTGGTGGTGATGGTGGTGATTATTGTTTAAAGAGGAGGATTGGGAAGAAGAGCAGTGGCCATAATAAACAGCCCTAGTATTTGCCTGGTGTAAAAATAGGGAAAGTACAGAAAACAATCTTCAGAGCTGCCGATGATGCGTTTCGAACCTGTGATCTCCAAGCTACGTCTATATGGCCCGTACAACTCATTTGGTTACACAGTACTATTGTTTCATGTTCCCTTCGCCGAAGTTATTTACGAGTAGATTACACTCATCGTAACAACACTATAATCAAAGCTACAATTCCTCGTACGGTGGTTTGTCGCTTTAGTGTAGATAATATTATTTAATTTAATTTCCACCGAAAGCGATATTCTTATCTGTGTGCAAGTCATGTTTGAGTAATGTTTAGGAAGTCAACAGCTGACTAGTGTTCGGCCCGCGCACCGACGAATTTCATTGGTTGCGACAAACAAACAGTTGCATGAAAGATAATTTCTATCTCCACTTTCGAGCCAATATTAAAACTTTAAAGGAAATCTAGTTAAACACCGGCTGAACATTGTTTGTGCAATGGAAAACCGTGCGCAAGTTAGACGTTGTTTAGGTACACGCTGTCTAAGTCTTAAAACTAGTCATCGTTTCTGCAATCGGCCCTAAATCTCGCACTCCAAGACACTACCGTTGCGGTGGAGATGGGATCCGTCGCTGAGTCCGAGGGAAAACCAACCCTGGAGGGTAAACAGATTAAGAAAGAAATGAAATGGCGTGTGGCTTTTTTAGTGCCGGGATGTGTCCGAGGACTTCGGCTCGCCAGGTGCAGGTCTTTTGATTTGACGCTCGTAGGCGACCTGCGCGCCGTGATGCGGATGAAATGATGATGAAGACGACGCATACAACCAGTCCCAGTGCCAGGGGAATTAATCAATTATGGTTAAAATTCCTGACCCTGCCTGGAATCGAACCCGGGACCCCTGTGACCAAAGGCCAGTACGCTAAGCATTTAGCCATGGAGCCGGACAGTGGTATGATGGTAAATGGGATGAAAGGTCAGGCTGTATGTTTGACCCAGAGTAAAATGCCTTTCAGTTTTAATTTCTGTTTTGATGGAATGGAAGCACCTCACGAGGTTCACTGTAAATACAGTACTCACTAAATCGAGGCGGCAGTGAATGAGTACAAACGTGTTATTGTCGTGTGCCAGTTTTTATCCAAATAAACATACTTCGAGTCCTTTCTCAATATAAATACTGGACTAAATGTGAGTATTACGACTCAGTGTAAACTTCGAGGACTGGACTCGACATAATTTTATTTAATTAGAATGAAATTGATTATTTTCTGTTCTACGTGTAGAAAACCGTTAGGATATCAATAAACAACAGTTGAACATCGTAATTCAGGGAGGCTTCAAAGCCTTCCACCCTTAAAGAAATGGCTACATAACCTTACCGACAGTTCTACCCATAATGTACCTAAGCAGTCTCAGATAAGTTATGCTTCTGTAATGCAGGTAACACCAAAAAAAAACAGGCTATTATTATTGATGTTCACGACGGAATCCCAATAAGTGACTACCATACGTCCTTGCTGTAGGAAAAATAACAGATCCAGCTAACATACGTTATATATCTCGTATTTCAAACTCAAGAATTTGCATATTCCTATCGAACACAAAAATTGCTCAGGAATTGTCACTCAGTCACCCTGTAATTAGAATCAATAATATCGACCTCACTCTCAGACCGTTAATTGTCGCAAACAGAAGAGAAACAAAGTCATTGAAGAACACTTAGAACAACTGGGTATCAAACCAATATCATCTATATCCAGCCTAAGGCTGGAATTAATATTCCAGGATTCACACACAGCAGGCCCCGTGGTGTAGGGGTAGCGTGCCTGCCTCTTACCCGGAGGCCCCGGGTTCGATTCCCGACCAGGACAGGGATTTTTACCTGGACCTGAGGGCTGGTACGAGGTCCACTCAGCCTACGTGATTAGAATTGAGGAGCTATCTGACTGTGAGATAGTGGCCCCGGGCTAGAAAGCCAAGAATTACGGCCGAGGGGATTTGTCGTACTGACCACACGACACCTCGTAATCTGCAGGCCTTCGGGCTGAGCAGCGGTCGCTTGGTAGGCCAAGGCCCTTGAAGGGCTGTAGTGCCATGGGGTTTGGTTTGGTTTGGTTTCACACACACTCTTAGCTTCCGCCGACAACTATATGTTAAACCTGACGATTTCAATAAACTAACGAATGCACAACAAATATATCTTGAAGGAACCAATTATTGGATCTACACTTCGTCAGACGTTCCCACCTGTTTTATTTGCAAAGAAGAAGGCCACCTGACCCGAGTATGTCCCTCACTGTCTGAGACTCTAGAAGAAAACAACCAGCCACCTAATCAACATTCAATTTCCTACAAGGAGGACACCTCCAACGCAACAAACGCAACTATGAATCCTCAGCCAACTATCGACCCTCAGCAAATTATTGAACATTCTAATGACACATCATCTTCCTCTAGAAACCTCCCTCAACATGACGTCTCCTTGAACTTGAACATTTCAGTCCCAATATATGAAGGAAATAAAGAATCACTCATAACTAAACCTCAAGGAATAAAACGACCCTTCCTTTCAAGTGACTCTTCAAATAACACTTCCAAGGCTGACAATAATCCCTTCTTAGATAATTCTTCTATCTCTGGAGATGATAAAACAGATGATGAATTTCCTGTTCTAGGATCACATAAAACCCAAGACATTAAACAGCCTAAGAAGAAACTAATGGTATTAAATCCCCCTCAGTCTTGAAGAACAACTACTTCCTGTTAAGGAAGTAATAGAAGCTAATCCCTCAAATTTTATTCTTAATTTCATACAACTCAAAAGTTTATTTGAAAATACTAAAGGAACATCAGCAAAAGTATCTTACCTATTGCATTATCTTATACTTCCCATGCTGAAGATCTCATCGAGACCCTGCATATACTATACCTCTACTATCAGGACAAAAAAAAAAAAGACTACCAGACTTGTAAAGAAACTAATTACTGCTATAAACGGAGAAAGCAATAGGCCTGCCCCAGATCAAACAAATCCAATAACTGATAAGGATCAAATCTAGTAAATACATCTCTTAAAAGCCATCATGAATTCTTGGATACTGCAGTGGAATATGAACGGATTTTACCCTCAATACGAATATCTACAACAACTTATTAATGAACACCAACCCGAAATAATTTGCTTACAAGAAACTAATTTTCGAGATAACTACGTAGCTAATATGAGACATTTCACAGCATATCACAAAAACCGCAACAATCCCATTCATGCAAGTGGAGGGGTTGCTACTTACATACGTGACAATGTTCCTCAAAAAGAAATACCACTGAAAACCAATTTGGAAGCAGTAGCAGTTACAGTCTTTCTAACATTTTCCCTATGCAACTGTAATATTTATTTGCCCAGCAGACAGAACATGGATTTAAATGAATTAGTAGATCTGATGAATCAACTTCTTAAACCATTCCTCCTCTTAGGAGATTTTAACTCCCATAACATCCTATGGAACTGTCTCTACACTAACACAAGCGGAAGAATAATTGAATTGTTGCTAGATTCTGAAAATTTGATCCTAATAGACTCGAATGGTCCTACTCATTATGATATCCAGCACGGAACTTTTAGTACTATAGATCTGTATCTGAGCACTCCAGATGCAGCAACGATGTATACATCATCAGCTAGCAAAACCCTTTTCGGAAGTGATCATTTTCCTATCATAATAAATGGAAACAACAAGTCCCACACAAGCGTACGCCCAAATAAATGGAATACTAAACATGCCAATTGGCAAGAATACAAAGAAAATATTAAGACAAAGTTATACAGATTACCACCACCTACCCATTTCAAAAATTACAACATCGATTATATCGTAAGAGAATTCACCAATATCATACTTAAAGCCGCAGAAAATTCTGTTCCAAGGACCAACAACACAACTTACAGAAAATCAGTTCCTTGGTGGAATGATTCCTGTAAAGGTGCAATTAAAAAAGAAAAACCAAGCATTCTACAAGTATAAACGCCATCCCACTTTACAAAACAAATTACTGTTTCAAGAAAGTCATGAAGCAACCAGAAAAGTCATAAAAGAGAGTAAACGAGCATCTTGGCTGAAGTATGTGTCATCTCTTTCTCATCAGACCCCACAAAACACAATTTGGAAACGCCTACGAAAAATAAGAGAACTTAAAAAACCCTCACGTATCATAGCCCTCAATAAAACGACTGGATCAGTTACAAATACACATCACGATATTGCAAATGCATTAGCACAGAACTTTGTAAAAACGTCAAGTGATTCCAACTATGAACAAGAATTTTTATCCTCTCGTAAAGATTTTCCTGATTTACAGTCACACATCCATCTAAGTGCTGACCAATGCTACAACGATAATATAAGTATTACTGAAGTATTACTTGAACTCAATAGCTGCCGAAGTACAAGCCCAGGTCCTGACGATATATGACTCCTTGAAAGAACTTCCTTCCGAAGGCCTAGAATTCCTCACTGAAATATTTAATTTCATTTGGTCACAGAAAGTCTTTCCTGTAGCTTGGAGGAAAACTATAGATATAGTAATTATAATACCTAAGCCTGACTGCGATCACATGTTACCAGATAACTATCGACCAATAGCTCTAACCTGCACTATGCGCAAACTAATGAAAAAATAATAAATAAAAGACTAAAATGGGTTCTAGAACAACAGAATTTCTTCACTGCAGAACAGTGTGGCTTCCGACAGTTTCACTCAACAGCTGACACCTTAGTAGTATTAGAGTCAGAAATCCTGGATGCCTTTCATTACGGACAACATCTCCTTGCAGTCTGCCTAGATATTCATAAAGTGTATGATATGGTGTGGAAAACTCGCGTTATTAAAACTCTACTGCAACATAATATTAAGGGAAATATGATCAGTTTTATCTATAACTTCCTGCAAGAGCGACGCATTCAAGTTCGAGCTAATGGTGTCCTATCCCAAGAAGTCAGTTTAAAAAATGGTGTCCCACAAGGCTCAGTTCTGAGTGTAACACTATTCTTAGTAGCTATAAATGGCATCACGTCATGCTTTAACCCTCCTGTAAAGGCCTGCCTCTTTGCTGACCTCTTTGTAGAGGTCGCAACCTGTCAACCACGCAAAAAATTATACAAATTCTCTTGAAGATATTGCCAAATGGGAAAAACACACAGGCTTTACATTTTCTTCAACCAAAACTAAATGCATCTTATTTTCCAAACAAAAGAGTGATAGTAACTGCCCAGAATTGAACCTCACGGGAAATAAAATTGAGATAGTAAATGAAATAAAAATACTAGGAATGACCTTTGACAGAAAATTAACATGGAACTCTCATCTAAAAACTGTAAAAAATGGATTGCCTACATCGAATTAAAGTGCTCAAATCATTGGCAGCTAACAACTGGAGAGCAGATCTTCATGTTTTAATTATAACATATGTATTGCAGCTAACTGCCATATACAAAGAATAAACAAAATCATTCAATGCAGAACTTAATTAGAGGAATTTTCCTTCCTTCACACCTTAGTACGTGATAGCGATCACACTGCTTCACGCACAAAGCACACATGCATCCCTCATTTGGCGAGTGATACTTCGTCGTGGAGCATAGTTGAAAGTGAAAACCATGCACAACAAGCCTTGTTGATACGTGCCGTAACTCGTAGTTGGCTTCCTTCCATTTGTCATTCATCATCGCTTCCGTACTGTAGAAGTCTAACCAGATTTCCGATTTCTTTCTCTGATGTTCGCGAAATAAACTTTGGTACGCTGGAGTTGATGGGAGAGAGAATTTGTCCCGTATTTCCTCCAAAAACATAATTTCCCTAGTTAGCTCATATACCAGTCTCGAAGAGGTGAATTTCGATAAACATAGGGCTCTCTTTAAAAATGTTGCTTGTATCTTCTCCACATCCTTTAAGTTTCTTACCGACAGATGCTGCCAGATACTAGAGATGTGCTATTTTCACTCTGAATAACTTCAACGCTGTCTGAAGGGATATTTTATACAAATATTTGATGTCATTAATAGCTACCACTGCTGCTGTTTATCTTTGTTTGATATGCGCTGTGAAATTGGTTCCTTGTATATGCAGTGTTATTCTGAGGTATTTAAATTTATTCACACTGGTTAATGGTTCTCCAACCAAATATATCACATCACTTGCTGCATGTCTGCCTCCTTTCCTAAAGGTCATAGTCATGGTTTTACTTCTGTTAACATGAAGGTCATTTGTTTTAGCCCACTCTACGAGTCGATCAAATGCCAACTGCAGATCAGGTATTGATCTGGACACTAAAACCATGTCATCAACGTTCGTGCCTTCTGTCTTCGTTGCCTGAATGACATCATGTGTTGCGAGGTTAAAAAGGAGAGGGCTTAAAGGATCACCCTGTAGTACACCTGTAGTCTGGTCTATTGGATCGGATATTGTGATCGAATCGTCTATTTGCACCTCATTCTTTGCCACGATGTTTTTTACTAATTGCAATAATGGATTATTTTTCCTATGAGATCCTCAATCTTTGATATGACTTGTGTTCGACTAATTGTATCAAAGGCTTTCGAATAATCCACGAATATAACTTGTAGCTTTCCCTTCTTTAATCTAAAGGCTTCATGAATATCATTTTGAAGGCATTCTATAGCCTGTATTGTGGACCGGTTTTTCCTAAATCCAAATTGCTCTTCTGGGAGATACTGATCTATTGCGTTAACAGGCTTTGCATTAACAGTTCAGTCAATATCTTCAGTAATGTGCATTCTAGTGCTACTCCTCGATATGAATTAGGGTCGCTTAAGTCTCCCTTCCCTTTATAAAGGGTCTTTATCGTTGAAGTCCGCCATTGATCTGGTATTCTTCCCTGTTTAACACATTCGTTGAATAGGCTAGTAAGGGGGTCAAAGAGAACAGGAGCCAAACTCTTCAAATGTTCATTATAGATCATGTCTGGCCCGTGATCTTTGTTGTTTTTCAAGTTTAAGAGTAACTCCTGTATCTCCTGTGCGCTGAACATATCCATTGGTCCGTCAATTTCGGTGCTATTGTTGATTATGCGTGGTCTCGTGTCCTTTAATGTTAAAACCTGTGTGTAATGAGCCGTCCACGTGCTCATGGGAATATTCCGAGGGAATGTTGGTCGTTTCGGCTTGATAACTATGTAAGGGTTGTTTTCTGCCCGTTCTATCTGTCTTAGTGCTGTCTCTTCATAGTTTTCGCTTTAGTTTCCCTTATTAGCTTTTTTGTATTCCCTTCTTTTCCAGGCATACATTATTAGTGCTTCTTCTTCTAGCGTGTCTGCAACAGTATGGAGGAGTTTGATTGTTTCATATCTAGACTGGTAACAGGACCCGTTGAGCCATGGTTTTCTGTTTTCTCGGTTTGACTATATTTTATAGCGGAATTTAGGATAATGTTTTGTAGTTTCGATACTGCACTATCAATATCACCATCTTGGACATGTAGGGACACCATATCTATTAGTGCATTAGACTCTGATATTACCCGCATGTTAATTTTCCTTTACACTTCCGTAGGTTTAGTGACGGCTCTGGTTCTCTCTCGCAGCATCAGTGTTGTTGCCACTGGTAAGTGCTTCCTGGTTGCTGTGCGTAGAACTGTCTGGGAAATCATTTCGACGTCCTTTGTATTGGAAAATAACAAATCTATAATGCTACTTCCATTATGGCATAACTTATATATGTCTTTTCACTTGGTTCGTTAATAAGGCTTAACCCTTCTGTCTTGAGGTATTCCAGAAGTACCTATGTTTTAGAGTTGCGAATATCTATCCTGGAATTCAGGTCTCCCGTGAGTATTACTAGATCCTGTGGTTGTATTCTATGAATCCCAGCACTAATAATATCCACAATGTATTCTGCCTTGTATCATGGTGGGAAGTATACGCATATCACTGTGCATAGTTTTGTTTTGACTGTTATGATCTCCGGTACTTTGTACAGCAATTTAAAGGGGGCCATTTTTGGTTTGAGAAGGCATGAGATTACTCCCACTGGTCTACCCGTTTGTCCTTGAGTGGCAAAAACATGCATCTTATAAAAAGTAGGAATATTCCACTCTCTAGATAGAAAAGTTTCGGTTAAAATAATCAAATCAAAGTCATCACTTTCAATGTGTTACTTGTTTCCTTCCTATAGCCGTATGCTTTCTCTTTGGTGTCCTCGAAAAAGAAATCACCTTACTAAGACACCTTTCGGCCAGAAGTGTGGTTGCTCTACTAACTCTCTCAGTTCGAACGGTATTCCTACTCTGAATGACTTATTGTTACCGACTGCTTTTAGCTGAGCACATTCATTCTTCCCGGCAATACCATTATCTTTTAAGTACGCTACAAGATCTGCATCTTTGACCGTTTCGTGTATTCGGCCGACATATAACCAAGCTTATTTATCTCCTGCTCTTAGTTGATTGTTTTTCAGGTGTCCTATTTCCAATGATAAATTGTGATTTCTTGTATTTCTTTTTATCTACTATTCTCCACTGAAGGTGCTCTTCATCACTGTCTGAACCTTGTCGTCCAACAGTATCATATCGGGTAATATTTCCTGATCCTTCCGTTTTGGATCTGTTCTGTCTCTATGATCGGGTATGTTCTCCCGTATGGACGATTCCTTTCCCTCATTGGGGTATACCTTTGCTTCGGGTTGTGTTGCTGGTTGGATTCCCTGCCAGTTCATGTTTTCCTTGACTAGCCACCTCTCTGAAGCTCTTCGTGGAATTGGTTGGGCCGGTCGGGCCTGTTGGTTCCTCGCTATGTTGTTCGGGATTTCTTCCCCTATGTTTCGTTTTGTTGGTATCCGGAGTTGTTATGTCACCTATACCTACTGTATGGGATCTGGTATGTTGTCCGGCGACGGTTGGTCTAATATCTGCTAATTCTTTCTTTGTTTCTTCCACCGTTTCCTTGATCATCTTCGGGATGCGATCAGTCAGATACTTTATGAGAAAATTCAACTTCTGATCTATTTCGTTTATATTCCGGTCTCTATTGTCATTCCATTTTAGCGCGTGGGGTTTGCAGCTACTGCATAACCAAGTCAGCTTTCAGTTCTTTCTTTTCTTCATATCATATTCACCCCTGATCATGCCGGTACATTCCTGGCGCTGCCATCTGTTGCAACTCTCACATTCAATGGCGTGGTCTTCATCTCCCACTGGTTTCCTACAGATGTCACACTGCATCTCAGTCGTTACCTGCTCCGCTCCTGACTCTGTATTCTCCTTGCTGTTTGTCATTGTCAAATCGTCAAAATGGCGACTTATTGCTATCCGCAAAGAAAAGTTCAATGTCACTCTCAATCCACAATCCAATGTCCACTCCCCTAGATAATATATGTGCAAGTAATTACCAGTTAGTTGGATATTCCTTGGTCTCGGGTACTTTCAGTTGGAAAAGATCTCGTATCCTCGACGCTACGCTTTATGGCTGATAGATGTCGTTAATTGTCACGGGTAATTATGAACTCTAAGAGTTTTATATCTTACGATTACTCCTTGGCAAATACTTCTTGGCCAAATATTAAAATGGCGGGTCCAACACAAATTCCGAAGATATCCAAATGTTTCAATTCACCATACGAATAGCAAACCAGACCTGGATAACACTATCTCTCATGAAGGTATACATTGCACTGCATCAAATAATTATTCGCCTATATTGAATTTTCAAAACACCATTTATCACACGTAAATGACAGCCCTGCGCTATTTCTGTGCGATCTTCATGTTTTAATGTGCACTTGCAAATCTATAATTCGCACCAAACTGGATTATGGTTCTATTATATATAATTCAGCTGCAGCACCCTCACTGAAAATACTTTACCCAATTCAAAACACGTCTCTCAGGATTGCCTTGGGAGCATTCAAAACTAGCCCTATCTCAAGTTTATTAATAGAAGCTTATGAACCCCCGCTTCGGACTCGCAGAAAACAACTATCAACTACGCAGTAAAGATAGCGTGGTGGTGGTGGTGATTATTGTTTTAAGAGGAAGTACAACTAGGCAACCATCCTCTATATAACACTAATCAGAGAGAAAAATGGAAGGGGTCCAACACTTCGAAAAATGAAGGTATCGGCCAAAGGAAGACAAGGGCCGCGAAGGGCATGAAAATGAAAAACTCCCTAGTCCTCGCAAACCTAATAGCGTCGGGGTCGGAAAAGAACAAGAGTTGACCAAGGGAGGTCGGATAGGATAGATGAAAGTGAGGAGCCTGGCACAAGAAAGTGGAAGCAATGCCATGACTCAGCTGAGGGCCCCGTGGTCGCCACCCCACGCTCCAAAATTCAGAACCCCTGGGGCAGTAAAGATAGCAGCCTCTCCTCACTCCAGAGCACATGCTTATGTTTTCCCACGCTATCAGCCTCAACGCTATTCCTCGCAACTAAAGAGACATATACCCTTCCACATTAGGTTTGCGCAATACTTACAGGAAATTAATTTGTAGTTATTGATGATGATTATGTACTTGAATAATAGAACAGGGATGGTGTATTAATGTGTTTAATTAACACTCCAACTATCGTGGGGACGAAAGTAAAAACATGAATAATAATAATAATAATAATAATAATAATAATAATAATAATAATAATAATAATAATAATAATAATAATCAGAGAGAATAAAGATAATATTAGAAGCACAAAACATCAATATATAAAAGTCTTCGAAACATAAACAAAGTTCAAGGAGTTTATAAAACATATATGAGTTTATACACATATATTAATACTAGAGGCCGCCACACACTCCCTCCGCAGTGACAGCGTCCATGTATTTTCGAGGGAAGGTGACCCTTCGACCTGATCTACTGATCCGTGGTGCGGGTGTATTGGATTGAGTGCTGCCTGTCTTCATCTGAAGGTTGACAGTCTTTGGAATGGAACTCGACGGAATGTCCACAGTGGTTTCTCCTGATGTGTCTTCCTTGTTGTCCGATGATTGGTCTGTCAGAAGGAAGGCAGGTTTCAATCTGTTAATGCTAATAGTTTGTTTCCCTGTTGGCATCTCAACCTCGAAGTGTTTGTCACTGCGAGACAGGACTGGATACGGCCCGTCATACGGTGATTGAAGAGGTGTTCTGACTGCATCATGTCGAACGAAAACGAACTTGCTCGTCATCAGCCGTGGGTGAACAAAGATCTTTCTGTGGTCGTGATGTTCTGTTGGGACTGGTCTTAGGTTCCTCAACTGTTCCTTCAATTTGAAAACGAAGGTTGGGATGTCAGTTGCTAGTTTCTGTTCGTTGAGAAATACTCCTGGTAGCCTAATTGTTGAGCCGTAAGTCATTTCCACTGGCGAGGTATTGACTTGCGGAATTATGTAGGAACGAAGTCCTAACAAGACCATGGGAAGCTTCGAAACCCAATCATCAGACATCTGTGCCTTCAAAGCAGATTTTAATTGACGGTGCCAGCGTTCAATTTTTCCATTTGCTGCCGGATGAAATGCTGTCGTTTTAATGTGGACGATGCCCAGTGTGCGTGTGAGGCATTTGAAAAGTTGACATTCAAACTGCCTTTCGCGATCAGTAGTTATGATATGAGGCACGCCAAAACGAGATATCCATGTTGAGATTATGGCAAATGAAACTGCTTCCGCTGTGATATCAGCTAATGGAACTGCTTCTGGCCATCGGGAGAAACGATCAATAATTGTTAGTAAATAGCGATATCCTTGTGATGGAGGTAGTGGTCCAACTACGTCCACGTTAATGTGACTGAATCTTGCTGTCGTTGGAGGTGCACTGTTGGTGTGTCTCCAGACTTTACTTCGTTGGCAAGAAATACATGCTGATGTCCAGGTCTTTAAGTCCTTTCTTAGTGATGGCCAAATAAAGTGCTTTTTTACTAAATTAATGGTTGCTTGAATCCCAGGGTGAGGTAGATTTTGTAGCGAGTTGAAAATTGACTGTCGTAGTTGTTGAGGTACATATGGGCGAATCATATCTTCAGTCATGTCGCAAACGAGTTCTTTACCATTGGGCAACATTATTGTTCGAAGTGCAAGTGACGTATTCTTAATGTGTGGAAGTTCTTCGTCACATTGTTGGCTTTCCGCTATTTCTTCCATGGTAACAGTTGGAGGTATAGTGATTGAAGCAATTCGTGAACAAACATCAGCTGCGATGTTCTCCTTTCCAGTAGTGTAACGTATGTCTGGTGAACTGTCCGATGAAACAAATGTGTCGTATCTGACGTGGACAAGCTTTGTCTGAACGTTGCTTGAACATGAAGGTGAGTGGCTTGTGGTCGGTGTAAATCGGAAAATCACGTCCATCAAGCATGTACTGAAAGTGCTTCACAGCTGAGTAGGCAGCGAGGAGTTCTCTGTCGTAGGTTGAGTAATTCCTCTCTGCATTTGTCAGTTTCTTGGAGAAGAATGCTAATGGTTGCAGATGATTGTCTTTGATTTGTTGCAGTGATGCACCAGTAGCATAATCTGAGGCATCTACCATTAAAATTAGAGGTAAATTTGAAGATGGATGAGCTAGAAGTGCTGAATCGGCCAAGCTATTTTTTAGATCATTAAAGGCTTGTCGAAGATTTTCTGTCCAATTAATTTTTCTGTTGTCATTTTTCTTAGTCCCGTGGAGAAGGTTCAGAAGCTCTGCTTGTTTACTGGCTGAATTTGGCAGTGCTCTTCGGTAAAAGTTAATGAGGCCAAGAAACCGGCGCAGTTCTTTTATTGTGTTAGGTAGGGGATAGTCAACAATGTTTGTACTCGCTCTGGTAGTGATCTGATTCCTTCTGCAAATATCACATATCCCAGGAAATGTACTTCTGCTGAACTGAAAATGCATTTGTTCAGATTGATTCTGATGTTGAACTTACTGAGGCGTTCGAAAAGCATTTGAAGATGCTTCTTGTGCTCTTCTTCATCTTGTAATGCCACTAGGATGTCATCTATATAACAGTACACGAAATCGAGGTCTCTGAGTATACTGTCGATATATCTTTGAAAAGTTTGAGCCGCATTACGGAGTCCAAATGGGGTACGCAAAAATTCAAACAAACCAAATGGAGTTATCACTGCTTAGGTACATCGTCCGGATGTACAGGGATGTGGTGATAAGCTATGATCAGATCTATTTTTGAAAATATTCGTTTTCCATGTAGTTGGCTGTTAAAATCTTGAAGGTTAGGAATAGGGTATCTGTCAGGCTTGGTTATGTTGTTGAGAGCACGGTAGTCTCCGCAAGGTCTCCAGGATCCGTCTCTCTTGGGAATTAAGTGGAGGGAACTTGCCCAGGCGCTCTTTGATGGCTGGCAGATTTTCATATCGATCATTTGTTGGAACTATGCTTTAGCTGCTTTGAGTCTATCTGGTGGTAGTCGTCGTGCCTTTGCTGCTACAGGATGTCCTTCTGTGACAATGGTATGAAAAACAGAGGTATCTGGGATGTCGAAATGGACGTTTTCATGGAGCAAGTTGGGAAATTTCTTTAGAATGTCAGCATGTTTTTGATCTGGTGGCATTACATAAACTGTTTCTATGCCCGAGACTTTAATCAATGTGCCAGGTGTCTCTGCTGAAGTTAATGGGTCAATGAGTCGCCTGTTCTTTAGATCTACTATAAGGTTGTAATGGCGAATGAAGTCGGCTCCGATAATCGGTGATTGCACATCTGCAACTACGAAATTCCATGTGAAATTGCGCCGTAAGCCCAAACTGAGTACTAGTAGACGCTCTCCATAAATATTAATACCAGTGCCGTTTGCTGCATAAAGTTTACGATCTTTTTTTTTTTTTTTTTTTTTTTTTTTGAGCGATCACTATCCGAAGGCGGAATCACAGAAATATCAGCTCCGGTATCGACCAGGAAACGACTTCCGCTACTTCTGTCTGTGAGAAATAGGCGGCGTGAAAAATGACTCCGATCACCTGCCGCCGCTGGTGTGGAGCGTTTTAGTTTGACTGCATGTTGGAATTCTGAGCGGAAGGTGGTTGATATGAGCATGGACTCTGACATTTCTTTGCCCTGCTGCGATATTTAAAGTGATACAACATAGTGCTCCATTAGGATTAAAAGAGTGGGCTGATCGGGACCTGTCTCGTGACCTTCTTAGTGAGGAACGAGATGATCGTGAGCTACTTCTTGAAGAACGTGACATTTTTAATTCATTGATTTTCAGTGTTAATTCAGCGATCTCGATTTCTAGTCTTGAGATACGATCGTTTCTGACATCATTTATTTTATCGACTGCAATGGTGGATGGTGCCTGCGCGGTTTGAGCACAAACATTTAATCCCGGTTGTGAAATTTCAACAATTTTGTCAGCCATAGTGGCTATGGTGTCGAGATTATCTTTACTCGTAGCTAATATAGAACGTGCGGTAACAGGAAGCCTCTGCATAAATATGGTTTTCAAGAAATCGTCCTTGACTTGCGTACCGGCTAAAGTTCGCATCTCACGCAAGAGCTGAGGTGGCTTCTTATCACCTAATTCTAATTCTGTTAATAATTTCGTCACTTTCCTATTCTCTGACTCTTCAAATTCCTGAATTAGTCTTGCTTTAAGCTCTGTGAAAGGAGTGGTAGATAATGGTCGAGATAAAATGTCGGAAATTAATTCTACAATATCCACTTCTAATGACGCAATAACATGATTAAATTTCGTGGTTTCGTTAGTGATACCCAACGTAGTAAACTGTGTTTAAACTTGAAGAAACCATACCTTTATGTTTTTCTTCCAGATGGGCGAAATCTTCACTGACATGTGAGCAATACCCGCTTCGTTCCATTCTGTTGTTGGCGGTGGATTTGTTTCGTCGTTGGCATCGGTCATTTTCACACTTGACTAACCACAAAATGTGTTCCGCGCCGTATTTTAATATCACGTCGGGAGTCACCGATGTAGTTATTGATGATGATTATGTACTTGAATAATAGAACAGGGAAGGTGTATTAATGTGTTTAATTAACACTCCAACTATCGTGGGGACGAAAGTAAAAACATGAATAATAATAATAATCAGAGAGAATAAAGATAATATTAGAAGCACAGAACATCAATATATAAAAGTCTTCGAAACAAACAAAGTTCAAGGAGTTTATAAAACATATATGAGTTTATATACATATATTAATACTAGAGGCCGCCACAAATTCTTCAGTTCCCCCGATTGCTTCAAGAACTAAAAAAGACATCATATTCCCTCCATGGAAAGCTGAACCACCACCAATAATATTAGATTTAAGTGAATTCAATAAAGAAACAACAGACAGTGCAGTATTTAAACAAATGCTATCTGAAAAGTGTGAAAGTCTATCCAGACACACTCCTATACACATTGATGGCTCAAAAACCGAATATGGTAGCGGCTGTGCTGTTGTCCACCCCGATCACACATTGAAGTATGCACTACCAGCTACATGCTCCATATTCACATGTGAACTGTATGCTCTCCTAAAAGCTATGGAATCCATAGTGTTCCCCCAAAAAAGTACCTTTTTTTAATTCTTAGTGATTCTTTATCAACAGTAAAACTCATTCAAAATGCACCATGCTCAAATACATTAGCCGAAGACAAACTGCAGACCTACAATACTGTGAAAAATAAAGGACAACAAGTTACTATAATATGGATCCCCTCGCATAAGGGAAAAAAAGGCAATGAACAAGCTGACATATCAGCTAAAGAAGCAACTCGTCTTCCTGTACATGATCCAAACTTTCTAATTCTGCACTCCGATGTTGCTCCTTTTCTTACTACAAAGATCCGAAAACAGTGGTTAACTGAGTGGACACGGGAACAACCCACAAGACTCCATGATATCAGGCGTGGATCTACAGATAAATTTTATGTTTTATTCCTTCAGCGTCGAGAACAAGTGCTCATTACTAGAATACGTATAGGCCATAGCAAACTGACTCATGCTCATATCTTCTTTAAGAAACCTCCACCGGGGCCGATGACCTTCGATGTTAGGCCCCTTAAAACAACAAGCATCATCATCATCAAACCTCCACCAATATGTGACACCTGTCAAAAAAGAAAAACTGTTGACCACATTTTACTAGAATGCCATCTATACGATCAACAAAGACAATTGTGTAATTTAAACCAGAATAATAGTGTATGTGACATTTTGAACAAAGATACTCAGTGTAAAAACATCATTAAGTTTTTTAGATAAACAAATCTATTCAATGACATGTAATCACTATCTAATCATTATGTACTGTTGTTATTTTTGCAATTGTAACTCTATGTAATCAATGTAATAATCCTTTATGTATAATTATGAATGTCGCGATATGACTTTCTAAGTTAAAGCGACAATAAATAAACTTTTTTTAAAAGTAATTACTGTAGGTGTTTATACAAAGAAGGATCTTCCTTCAGGTAATCATATTAACGATGGTATATAGGGGTTATAGTTAGGATGTAAGGATGAGGGCGTATAAGTCTCTGGTAAGACCCCAATTAGTTTATGATTCCAGTGTATGGGACCCTCACCAGGACCACTTCATACGAGAACTGAGAAAGATCCAAAGGAAAGCAGTACGATTTGTTCTAGGTGATTTTCCACGAAAGAGCAGTGTCACAAAAATGTTGCTAACTTTGAACTGGGAAGACTTGGGAGTAAGGAGACGAGCTGCTCGACTAAGCGGTCTGTTCTGAGCTGTCAGCAGAGAGCTAGCGTGGAATGACATTAGTAGACGAAATGGTTTGGTGATGCTTTTAAAAGTTTGGAAAGATTATGATATGAAGATAAAGTTGGAATTCAAGTGGACAAATTAGGGCAAACATTCATGTATAGGAAGAGGAGTTAGGGATTGGAATAATTTATCAAGGGAAATTTCAAGGAAAATGTTCAGAGTCATGTAACGAA
This sequence comes from Anabrus simplex, assembly GCF_040414725.1. Lineage (NCBI taxonomy): Eukaryota > Metazoa > Arthropoda > Insecta > Orthoptera > Tettigoniidae > Anabrus > Anabrus simplex. The sequence goes on along the minus strand of NC_090267.1, from coordinate 77,913,734 downwards.
AAACCTAGGTCTCGCTAAATAATTGATAAATAATTTGACACCTCTGCGACAGTCCTAAATGCAAATTTTACTTCCGTGAATTGGATTCACGTCGCACCGACACAGATAGGTATTATGGCGACGACGGGATAAGAAAAGGCTAGGAGTGGGAAGGAAGCAAATGTGGCCTTAATTAAAGTACAGCCCTAGCATTTGCCTCGTGTGAAGAATGGGAAACCACGGAAAACCATCGTCAGAGCTGCCGACAGTGGGGTTCGAATCCACGATCTCCCGAATGCAAGCTCACAGCTGTGCACCCCTAACCGTACGGCCAACTTCCTCGGTAAATGCAGATCAATGATTGATTGATTCGAATCGAGCACTTGTCATGCTATGCCATGTCCATGATATTCCGTAATACAATATTTCTTGCATGGCACATCCAGTTTGCTAATAGCCAGGCTGACTAGCTAAGACAGTAGTGCCAGCCTTCTGAGCCGAGGTTGACGGGTCCGGTCTTGGTATTTGAAAGTGCCTCATGTCGGCAGATTTACCAACACGAAAAGGAACTGTGGTAGAAAATTTCGGCAACTCGGCGTCTCTGAAAACTGCTAACATAGTAGTTAGTGGGAGGTAAAACAGAGTGACGTAGGTAAGGGAGGTAGGGGATGTGGTAGCATGGGGCACTTGTACACCTTATTATAAATAGTTACTAAAACATAATAAAATAAATTTCCCTTATTATTACACAACGCAGACACTTCATTTTTGCGAACATGGCAACTGCGTAGCTAGAAGCACTGTGTCTCCACGAGCAAGTGCCAGGCACGTGCTGGCTGCCACAAGAAGTCACGTTTTCTCTCCCTCTTTGGACTCTGTTATGTTGATGCCTTCATTGTTTGAAGGGTTGTTTCTTCTGAGAAGGGTGAAGATAAGACTGTTATCTAGTTGTACTTCCTATGAAAACAATATTAACCGCCACCACCTGTTTACCCAAAGACTGGTGATTGTGAAAGAACGTTGGCCCAATGTGTCCTCTACCGGGCGAGTTGGCCGTGCAGTTAGGAGCGCGCGTCTGTGTGCTTGCATCCGGGAGATAACTGGTTCGAATCTCACTGTCGGCAGCCCTGAAGATGGTTCTCCGCGGTTTCCCATTTTCACACCAGGCAAATGCTAGGGCTGTACCTTAACTAAGGCCACGGCCGCTTCCTTCCAACTCCTGGGCTTTTCCTATCCCATCGTCGCCATAAGACCTATATTTGTCGGTGCGACGTAAAGTCACTTGTAAAATAAATATGCCCCAGGGGCTCTGAACTTTGGAGCGTGGGTTGGCGACCACGGGGCCCTCAGCTGAGTCCAGGCATTGCTTCCACTTACTTGTGCCAGGCTCCTCACTTTCATCTATCCTATCCGACCTCCCTTGGTCAACTCTTGTTCTTTTCCGACCCCGACGCTATTAGGTTTCCGAGGACTAGGGAGTCCTTCATTTTCACGCCCTTCGTGGCCCTTGTCTTCCTTTGGCCGATACCTTCATTTTTCGAAGTGTCGGATCCCTTCCATTTTTTCCCTCTGATTAGTGTTATATAGAGGATGGTTGCCTAGTTGTACTTCCTCTTAAAACAATAGCCCCAGGGGCTCTGAACTTTGGAGCGTGGGTTGGCGACCACGGGGTCCTTAGCTGAGTCCTGGCATTGCTTCCACTTACTTGTGCTAGGCTCCTCACTTTCATCTATCCTATCCGACCTCCCTTGGTCAACTCTTGTTTCTTTCCGAGCCCGACGCTATTGACGTCAGAAAAGTTGGATGGCGCAGCCACGCGGTAGAATGTTGAAGCTGCAACATAGTGACTGGTGAGATTTATTTACATGGCGAAGCATTGACGTCGTGATGGAAACAGAAAGAAAATTGTCAAATTTGAGGAGCTACTGCTCTGTATACGGTTGCAAATCGTATAAAACGGATGCGAAATCTGTTCACTACTTTCCTGTACAAAAAGTTCAGAGAGAAAGATGGGTTTCCGCACTGTCAATTGGAAAACGCGTTACGCGATATATGACAGTGTGCAGTCTGCATTCTTGTAAAGACGACTTCTTTCCACAGCGTAGGTATCGGTACTGTTTATTGTACTCATTGATACTTATTGTCTCTAATTTGTATTCACAAAGATTTAGCTACATCAAAAATACTGATAAACTTGTAGCCTAATACTTCTGTGCCGCACATAGAATGTAATCCACTCTTTGTAAACTTCTTCATATGTGTAACAGCAGACAGTAAATTAACTATCTACATGTGAGTAATATCTTTAACTGGTAGTAATTAAGCGCTGCATTTAAATTGCCTATAAAATACTTCTAACAATGAAAGAAAATATGTAGTATTTTTCTATCATAAATGAACTTTTTTTGCTATTTGTTTTACATCACACCGACACAGATAAGTCTTATGGCGACGATGGGAAAGGAAAGGTGTAGGAATGGGAAGGAAGCGGCCGTGGCCTTAATTAAGTACAGCCCCAGCATTTGCCTGGTGTGAAAATGGTAAACCACGGAAAACCACCTTCAGGACTGCCGACAGTGGGGTTCGAACCCACTATCTCCCGGATGCGAGCTCACAGCTTCACGATCCTAACCGCACGGCCAACTCGCCCGGTCATCTTAAATTAGAAGCCATAACCTAATTATTTGGTAGAATTGGACAAACCAAGTATTCTTCAACCCCAAACAACTGTGACTGTAGAGGTTATAGTACTCTTAAACTATAATTTTCCAACTTTGGTCTGCATATTCTGTAGATAGTTATAATTTTTATACTTATTATTGTCGGTTCTAAGTTCTAAATTTTGTGCTGATGGTAAAAATGGAAGAACATTAAGTTTATGTGGGCTGTTCCAACACAAGCCTGTATAAAGCCTAGGATTTATTTGCTTTACAACATTTACTTAGTAGAATTATTATTTTCTTTCTTCCCCAAGATTACAGTTTACAAAACAGGTAACTCCCGCGTCACCTGGCTAAGGCTTGGCATGGACCAAATCAACAAGAAATTACTCCATAACCTCTAATAGTGGAAAATTACAGTAGCTTAACTGTTAAGGTGAATCAGCGTGTCAACGGTAACATTTCTCTGACAAACCCGCTTTACATATACAGTTGCACTTCACATTTTCACCCCCTTGTTCAAGACAACATTAACTTTGTGCGGTTTTGAATCGATGTGGGGTGATTGTAAACACAACGCTACAACACCAGTTTCATCTTCGGTTTCAAATTTTACCTACACATATAGAGTAATTACGCTTGAATATTTCTTTCCCTTCCACCAATGGACGCGTGAAATCTCCGACAACTCTCAACAGTTGCGCATGACACCAAAGACATTTTGAATACTTGATAAATCCTACAGACGCACACCCGATCACTGTCATGTTTACTTCCCGTCACTATCTCGCCGCCATATTGGAAACAGCTGACCGTAAGCTCCTCCCCCGTTTCGGACGTCAATTAGGTTTGCGAGGGCTAGGGAGTCTTTCATTTTCATGCCCTTCGTGGCCCTTGTCTTTCTTTGACCGATATCTTCATTTTTCGAAGTGTCGGATCCCTTCCACTTTTTCCTCTGATTAGTGTTATATAGAGGATGGTTGCCTAGTTGTACTTCCTCTTAAAACAATAATCACCACCATCACCACCTTGTAAAATAAATAGTCATACTGTTGTATTATAATGTGGGATTTTCTGTAGGCGGGGCAGCTCCAAATTGATCTGGGGAAGATCGAACTGAACACTATCGCCGTTGCCATGGAGAGCACGAAACGCTTGCCCATGTCCTGGGTGCCTGTCCTCAAGGGGAGGTGTTGAGAAATTCCCGCCATCATTCGATACGGCACACGTTCGCGAACTCTCTGAGAGTTCGTGCTTTCAAAGTGCACGAAGAGGTTTCTGGCCTGGCTACCGATGGGAGTAACAGGCTTCTGGCCAGAAAAGAAGAAAATCTTATTTCAATGTGCTTGTATTCACTGTCCGCCTCTGTGGTGTAGTGGTTAGTGTGATTAGCTGCCACCCCTGGAGGCCCGCGCTCCATTCCCGGCTTTGCCACGAAATTCGAAAAGTGGTACGAGGACTGGAACGAGGTCCACTCAGCCTCGGGAGGTCAACTGAGTAGAGGGGGCTCCATTCCCGCCTCAGCCATCCTCGAAGTGGTTTTCCGTGATTTCCCACTTCTCCAGACAAATGCCGGGATGGTACCTAACTCAAGTCCACGGCCACTTCCTTCTCTCTTCCTTTCCTATCCCTTATAATCTTCCCATTCCCCCATAAGGCACCTGTTCAGCATAGCGGGTGAGGTACTGGTCCTCCAACCCCGTTGTATCTATGACCAAATTTCTCACTTTCCAGGACACTGTCCTTGAGGTAGTAGAGGTGGGATCCCTCGCTGAGTCTGAGGGAAAAACCAACCCTGGAGGGTAAACGGATTAAATAATAATAATAATAATAATAATAATAATAAAATCACTAAAGAGTTTACTAAAAACAGCTTTGGCAAATCCGTCCGTCCGTTCTACTGGACCGATTTGATTCATTTTTGTTTTATCCTCTCCGGAAGGACCTGCCGGTAAATCATAAGACATTGATAAGTCTCTAAGTCCAACCAACTTTGAGTAATCATAAAATTAAATCATTAAATGATCACTCGAATAACTGCAGGCAAAGGCTTACCTTAACCCGCAATACATTCTGTACTTAGCAGGTTGCTAAGCGATTAGCACTTTCATTAATATTCTGATGTTTGTGATTTTCATCCTTAGTAATGTAATTGCATGCAGCCATGTTTGATTACTACCTGTCAAGCCAGAGAGTATACATTTCCTCTGATCACGGAATAATACTAGTCTCTACTAGATACTCTTTGATCCTTTAACCTTTCCCAGCTTCCAAATATACTCAACAGATGGCAGAGCGTTACTAATTACTTACATGCTGCTAAAAAAAAAGTCTATGTACAAACAGACCCCATCATGACAAACGCCTTAGACATTACCTGGGAACACCTATCGGAGAATAACCTAGCTGCACTAGAAAGAGTGAAGACCATGTATCTTAAAAAGTTCTCTGTCTGGCAAAAAGAAAAAAAGAAAAGAAAAATCGCTCCTTCGAGAGTAACCTATCAGCTCACAGATAACCGTTCTAACATAGAACTGCGATTAAAAATACCATTGCCTTCTACGACACAATACCAAGCTTTCCATCAAGAACTACAGGATTTAAAAAAGGGAATATATGAAAAAAAAAAGAAGAATTACCAAACAGACGTCAGAATGGATGAATTCTGACTACGAACTGCGGCCTACTATAACGCGCTTCTCATTAAACCTTTGAAAAGGGCAGGCATAACAATATTACTACGACAGGCATATCAAGACTTCTGCTGCGGAGAAGCACGAGTCTTCTAGGACATGTAAAAATTATTTATCGTGGTTTATTACAGAATAATTATACCATTGAAATCAGCTGGTTTCCCTGAAGCTTCAAGTACAATTTGTTTTGCAACAATATTTGGATACATTAGCAGCTCGAGAGAAAACACAATGCCTCCATGAGGAGGAGAATGGGCCATTGTAGAGCTTGCTGTACGTGAAGGTCACGGTCCCCAGCATTAAGGGAACGAGTGAAGCAGTAATACTTGGCGGTCAACGAACACAGGAGATGTACGCTGACGAGGTGAGTGGACTTCCTGCGTCCTGAGGCCGGACGCGGTGTCGGATTGTGCCAACATCAGCGCCTCTCGTGGGAACAGCGGCAAGTCCGGCCGGCGAACTCTGGGGCCTCGTCAGCATCGGTCACCATTCAAATCATCAGCATCATCTTCATGAATGGTCTTCTGGGCTTTATCCACATATCACTACGGGTGTGACGTGATTAGAACTTTCAACATTCAGTTATATTCTCATTCTGAGGAGTAAGGCCGAGGCAGGGGAATGAAACATTCGCAGTTAAAATGCCCAATACATCCGGGAATTGAACCCGGGGCCCTCCTAACCGATATCCAGTGCTCAAGGAACAGGACTATTGCTTTATTATTATTATTATTATTATTATTATTATTATTATTATTATTATTATTATTAAGGGGTTACTTGGCCGAAGCTGTAAATACGTGCACAAGTCACCCGGAAGGACATAGGTTCGATTCGCCGTCAGGAATTCGAAAAATGTAAGAAGCGAGAATTTCCACTTCCGGAGGTGCACTTGGTCCTGAGGTTCACTCTGTCTACAGTAAAAATGAGTAGCAGATTAATTTTCGTGAGCCAAAAAAGACGGCCGGGCGTAGAGCTTAACACTCTACCCCACCACGTGTCGAGGATACGGATAGTGGCCCTCCCAGGACCTTCATGCCCTGTACGGTGATCACTTTGTTTTATTATTATTATTATTATTATTATTATTATTATTATTATTATTATTATTATTATTATTCATTTTTCTTTCTTTCTTTCTTTCTTTCTTTCTTTCTTTCTTTATCCGTTTACCCTCCAGAGTTGATGTTTTCCTTCGACTAAGCGAGGGATCCCACCTCTACCACTTCAAGGACAGTGTCCTGTAGCGTGAGACATTTGGTCGTGGATACAACTGGGAAGGAAGACCAGTATCTCTTCCAGGCGACCTCACCTCTTATGCCGAACAGGGGCCTTGTAGAAAATAGGAAGATTGGAAGGGGCAGGCAAGGAAGAGGGAAGGAAGCGGCCGTGGCCTAAAGTTAGGTACCATCCCAGCATTTGCCTGGAGAAGAAGTGGGGAAACCACGGAAAACCACTTCGAGGATAGCTGAGTCGGGAATGGAGCCTCCTCTATTTAGATGACCTCCCGATGCTGAGTGGACCCCGTTCCAGTCCTCGTATCACTTTTCTAATTTCGTGGCAGAGCCTGGAATCGAACCCCGGCTTCCGGGGTGGCAGCTAATCACACTAACCACTACACGACAGAGGCGGACTATGCAGTATATACCTCAGCAATTCATCTGAAAATACAAATAAAAATAATGCAAAGACAGGTTAAGAGACACTTCAGAGAAATTCTTCACAGGGATTTATTTATTTATTTATTTATTTATTTATTTATTTATTTATTTATTTATTTATTTATTTATGCCATGTGGCCTTTGTAGAGTTGAGGCCCTATAGGTGGTCAGCACGTCTGTGAGGTTGGTACCCTACCTAAGAGGAATTCTAATGTTGAAGACGACACAAACACTCACCTCTGAGCCAGCGGAATCAACCAATGAATCGAACCAGGGATCCCTTGAACCGAAACTCAGCATACTAACCATTTAGTCATGGAGACGGATGATGTATTGGAACTGAACGAGGCCACGGAGCTAATTGAAAATAGGGGATTGTAGAGGCGTGAATTGAATTCACAGAGACTCACAGACTGAACGCCGAAAGCTTATATTTTATAACGATTTATGTATGTATTGAACCCTTAGGTCATGGGTTCAGTTTGTTTGTTTGTTTGTTTGTTTGTTTGTTTGTTTGTTTGTTGATATTAGTTTTGCGTCCCACGAATTACTTTAACGGTTTTCGGAGGCGCCGAGGGGCCTGATATTTCCCCACAGGAGTTACTTTGCGTGCCTGTAAATACACTGACTGACAGTGACAATGCAACAACAAGGAGGAGTGGTTCGAAAGGGATGAAAGTTGGGGAAAAAACAGAGTCGGCACGGAGGAATAATTTATGTTTATTTCAAACCGATATGCAGGTTACACAATGCGCACGGCATTGACTCAGTAGGATGTAGGACCACCGCGAGCTGCGATGCACGCAGAAACACGTCGAGGTACAGAGTCAATAAGAGTGCGGATGGTGTCCTGAGGGATGGTTATCCATTCTCTGTCAACCATTTGCCACAGTTGGTCGTCCGTACGAGGCTGGGGCAGAGTTTGCAAACGGCGTCCAATGAGATCCCACACGAGTTCGATTGGTGAGAGATCCGGAGAGTACGCTGGCCACGGAAGCATCTGTACACCTCGTAGAGCCTGTTGGGAGATGCGAGCAGTGTGTGGGCGGGCAATATCCTGCTAAAACAGAGCATTGGGCAGCCCCTGAAGGTACGGGAGTGCCACCGGCCGCAGCACATGCTGCACGTAGCGGTGGGCATTTAACGTGCCTTGAATACGCACTAGAGGTGACGTGGAATCATACGCAATAGCGCCCCAAACCATGATGCCGCGTTGTCTAGCGGTAGGGCGCTCCACAGTTACTGCCGGATTTGACCTTTCTCCACGCCGACGCCACACTCGTCTGCGGTGACTATCACTGACAGAACAGAAGCGTGACTCATCGGAGAACACGACGTTCCGCCATTCCCTCATCCAAGTCGCTCTAGCCCGGCACCATGCCAGGCGTGCACGTCTATGCTGTGGAGTCAATGGTAGTCTTCTGAGCGGACGCCGGGAGTGCAGGCCTCCTTCAACCAATCGACGGGAAATTGTTCCGGTCGATATTGGAACAGCCAGGGTGTCTTGCACATGCTGAAGAATGGCGGTTGACGTGGCGTGCGGGGCTGCCACCGCTTGGCGGCGGATGTGCCGATCCTCGCGTGCTGACGTCACTCGGGCTGCGCCTGGACCCCTCGCACGTGCCACATGTCCCAGCGCCAACCATCTTCGCCACAGGCGCTGCACCGTGGACACATCCCTATGGGTATCGGCTGCGATTTGACGAAGCGACCAACCTGCCCTTCTCAGCCCGATCACCATACCCCTCGTAAAGTCGTCTGTCTGCTGGAAATGCCTCCGTTGACGGCGGCCTGGCATTCTTAGCTATACACGTGTCCTGTGGCACACGACAACACGTTCTACAATGACTGTCGGCTGAGAAATCACGGTACGAAGTGGGCCATTCGCCAACGCCGTGTCCCATTTATCGTTCGCTACGTGCGCAGCACAGCGGCTCATTTCACATCATGAGCATACCTCAGTGACGTCAGTCTACCCTGCAATTGGCATAAAGTTCTGACCACTCCTTCTTGGTGTTGCATTTGCTCTGTCAGTCAGTGTATATCAACACGAGGCTGGCATATTCGAGCACATTCAAATACCACCGGACTGAGCCAGGATCGAACCTTCCAACTTGGGTTCAGAAAGCCACGTCCGAGCCACTCAGCCCGGCTAGGTACGTACGTACGAGTAATAATACTTCGGGAGATAAATGCACTTTACTTTGAAAAATACCAACTTCACAGGGAAGTGAAACACATTTTATGACAGTATTCATTAATCAGTACTTAATGTAAAGCTATTCAAATGGGCTGGGTGATTCATAAGTTCGCCATCACAGGACAACTCTTCTACCAGTTCGAACACCAGGAAATTGGAGGAGGGAAGAATTGTTGGAAAAACTGTGGTTATTCGTTCTACTTTAATAAGCTGAAATGAGATTGGCTATGTTCCGGTCACTGATATCCATCGCGGAACAAGGTAAAGGGTACCGTGTAAGAGTACCAACTAACAAAACAGACATGCGTACAATGACAGACTGAAACCTGTATCGCGGCCCCTGGCATGCCTCAAAATTTGCTCCGCACGCAAACGAACGGAGGTGTTCAAATAATATTCTACACTGCGGACGGCACATCGGGTTTTTGCCGTGGCAAAGTGTACGCCGAGTAATGCAGCTTTATGGGTCATTTGCTCGTCCTTTTTGTGGGGTGTGGATTCTGGGGTCGTAGCCACATTACCCTTTAAAGGCCTGCCTTCACATGTAGGACTGTGCTGTGTTCATGTGGTCTTTGTTCAATGCCTCTGTGTTCACAACTTGGAGACATGAATCCGATTGAAGAGGATGTAATTATTGCCTGTGCAAGAAAGGATACTAGGTTGTAAAATTGGTTACAACGAGAAAAGAAGGGTTGTGGCTACGAAATGACCAAGAAAAATTCGTTAAAACGTTTCCTAATGATGCAAGGGTATGGTAAGACCCCAATTAGATTATTGTTCCAGGGTATAGGGCGCACACCTGGACTACCTGATTCGAGACCTGGAAAACATGGCAAGGAAAGCTGCACGATTCTTTTAGGGTGATTTCTGACAACTAGTTTAGAATGTATGTTGAGGTGATCCTCTCACCATATTCACTTCCCATGTTTCCATCTTCCTCGACACGAGTGGTCAAAACTAAACCACCGGGCGAGTTGGCTGTGCGGTTAGGAGCGCGCAGCTGTGAGCTCGCATCTGGGAGATAGTAGGTTCGAACCCCACTGTCGGCAGCCCTGAAGATGGTTTCCGTGGTGTCCCATTTCCACACCAGGCAAATTCTGGGTCTGTAACTTAATTAAGGCCATGGCCGTTTCCTTCCCATTCCTAGGCCTTTCCTGTCCCATCGTCGCCATAAGACCTGTGTCGGTGCGACGTAAAACAACCAGCAAAAAAAAACCCAAACTCAACCGGATCAGAGCACATCACGCCAGGTGCCCATATATTACAAAAAGTGAGGATATCGTGGAAGTGCTGCGTGTGAGTGAGGTGCCGAGGAGCACTTTTGAGGACTGTCCACTATCACATTTCAAAGATGGTTTACAGACTCTGCATGAAGTGCCACCAAGTTGTTGACATTCCAGTTTCAATTATTTCTGTATATATTATTATACTTATCCACGCTTGTGAATATCATACGATGATAATAACAATAATGTTTTTTGGTATCAGTCCATGGACTGGTTTGATACAGCTCTCTATGCCAACCTATCCTGTGCTAACATTTTCGTTTCAACGTAACTACTACATTCTACATCTGCTCTAACCTGCTTGTCATATTCAAACCTTGGAATCTCCCAACCGTTCTTACCGCCTACACATCCTTTAAAAACCAGCAAGATGTGCCCTATTATTCTGTCTCTTCTTCTAGAGAAATTTAGTCAAATCTATCTCCTGTCAGCAATTCGATTTGGTATCTCTTCATTCGTGATTCGATCTATCCACCTTACCTTCAGCATTCTTATGTACGACCACATTTCAAAAGCTTATAATCTCTTACTTTCTGCGATAGTTATTGTTGTAAACAAGATAAGGTTTACAAGAACACAACTTATTTATTTGCTTCACACAGAATTCTACAGTATGTACAGGAATAAAACATAAAATTGTCTTGAAGCAAAGTAGATGATTAATCTTGAGAGAGTTTCTGTTTCTATACACTATGTACACTCTGAATGTATTTACACTCACTGCTATCTTGAAAAGATAGTTCTTGGGAAAGATATAGTTCGTGATAGTTGAAAACTATCATTTGCACTAGCATAGATTAGCTAAGAGAGTTCCTTCTAACTTGAAGTGTCTGAGTTCATAAGCTTGTACTAAATGAAAGCTATGTTCACAATTAGAGAATCTAATGTGTGTGTCGGAGCTTGGGTGAGCTTGGGGATGTGTGGCATACAACATCGGGGCTCGACATGAATGAAGGAACGGGAAAGTGGAGTAGTGACCTGAGGTGAAACCTCATACTACCAGAATTCCGTCCACCTGGTCGAGACACATTTTTAAGAGGAGTAGCCTCCGTGTTCGACGTTCAGTGTATTCTGGAGCAGGACACTGGGGAGAATCCTCATGAGTGACAGACAGTAGCGCTGTGAAGAGGAGGCGGACCTCCTGTTGATTGAATCGGATAATACGATTACAGCGCTCCTCCGGAGACCTCCGGTAGTCCTCCGATTGAATTCACTGGCGGAAAATTCAAATGCTTAGATGTGGGCAATGTTGCAACGGTGATCTTAGGAGGAATTACAATTTAGATTTTAGTACTAATTCCACAGATGCATGTGTTCCCCTACGTTTGTCATTCAAATGATGTAGTCGTTTCAAGATCGCCGCATTATTTGTTACGTTATGAATAACAGATTTTGATCTGCTGACGTTCAGTTTGCAATAGGTGCAGGTGGATAGAATACTGTAGATTGAATATTGGCATATATTTTACTGTTGCAAATGCGTTAACAATATTATTAATACTGGTAGTAAAATAGTTTAAGTGGTAATTATATTCCATTGCATGTAAACATGTATTATATACGATGTTCTTACATTAATTATACTCGTAGCTCATTTATTACGGAACAGTACATCCGGCTCCATGGCTAAATGGTTAGCGTGCTGGCCTTTGGTCACTGGGGTCCCGGGTTCGATTCCCGGCAGGTTCGGGAATTTTGACCTTAATTGGCTAATTTCGCTGGCGCTGGAACTGGGTGTATGTGTCGTCTTCATCATCATTTCATCCACATCACAACGCGCAGATCGCCTAAAGACGTCAAATCAAAGGACCTGCATCTAGTGAGCCGAACTTGTCCTCAGACACTCTCGGCACTAAAAGTCATACGCCATTTCAGTTTTTACTGAAGAGTACGAACTGATTGAAACTGGTTATATGCTGTACCGGGCTGAGTAGTTCAGACGGTAAAGCGCTGGCCTTCTGAGCTCAAGCTTGCGGTTTCAATTCCGACTTTGCTCGGCGGTACCTGAAGGTGGTCAGGTGTACCGGCAGTAGCGGCGATTGGGAATTAGAAGTAGGGGGGAAAAATGTAAAGACAACAAAGTACCCCAGTTTGTGGGATATAGCGGGGGGGGGGGTATATACGTTATACATTAAAACTGAAAAAAAGCTACTAAATGGAATTTCGACAGAGAGGTAAAGATTCTCAGCCTACCAACTTACCTGTGTTGATAATATTTATTTGAGATTTTGATTCAATACTATACAATAAAACTTTCACGAGAGGAACAAATTTACACATGTATTACAATTAAATAGACGTACGGCGTGATTATATAATTAAAATCATTTAGTATTTGACTACAAACTAAAAAAAAAAAACTAACTGACACTAAATAGACTGCCAGACTAACGAATTCACGCGTACCCTTCCTCACAGCACATACAAAGTCTCCACTACAGTACTCGCTGTGGCGCTATACAAATCGGTTAACCGCATGAACGACTTTGTTGCGTATTTCCGCTAATAATTTCGTTATTAATTACAGCAAATAATTAGCTGATAAGACAACAGGGCTTGTACAAATTGCTTGTTTTAATAATTCCTATAATACCTTGTTTCATCCAGCTAAAATGGAATACAAATGCAAAGTTTTCTCCACAAAGTAGGGGGGGCGACTGTCCCCTCTCGCCCCCCCCTAATTGCCGCTACTGTACCGGCACATGAAAGAACTCCTGTGGGACAAAATGTCGGCACCTTAACGTCACAGAAAACCACAGAAGTGGTTATGGGAGTACAATAATAATAATAATAATAATAATAATAATAATAATAATAATAATAATAATAATCCTTATCCTTCCATCAATTTACCCTCCCGGGTTGGGTGTTCCCTCGGACCTATACCGCCTCAAGGACAGTGTCCTGGAGCGTGAGACTTTGGGTTTTGTTTTATGTCGCACGGACACAGATAAGTCTTATGGCGACGATGGGATAGGGAAGGTTTGGGAGTGGGAACGAAGCGGCCGTGGCCTTCAGTTAGGTACCATCCCGGCATTTTCCTGGAGGGGAAGTGGGAAACCACGGAAAACCATCTTCAAGGCTGCCGACAGTGGGATTCGATCCCACTATCTTCCGGATGAAAATGGGTTCGAACCCCACTGTCGGCAGCTCTGAAGATGGTTTTACGTCGTTTTCCATTTTCACGCCTAGAAATTACTCTCCTTAGCCGTTCCTATCACATCGTCGTCATAAGACGGCATGACGTAAAGCAAATTTTTACAAAAGTAATCGACAAATGAAACACGAACGATAAATGAGAATGTATATATTTCCTATATTCTCCTTCGTCATACTTATAAAGCAGTATTTACTATGTCGCCAGCACATCCGTTGCGCACCACGGATGGAACGGCAAGCGAGGCACACATTCAGTACTGTTGCTCCGTCCTCCGCTCGCCCTCCGCTCGCGTGCCGAAGCACCGATTGGTATCCCAGCAACAGTTTACTACCGGAGAATACCGGAGGGAGCGCTCACTCGCACTACCGATTGCAATCATAGGAGCAACTGCTCCGTTCCCAGCTCTATTCGCAACAGTAGCTCCGAGTGTAAGGACTTAGTGGGCTGTAATTTCAAACTTACGTCCATGAATGTAGGCGCCCTATAAAAATCGTTACCTACATAAACAAAAATTGATCTATATCACCGATATTTCATACAATACCCCTTAACAAAGAACGTATAGTCATTCAGAATAATTAATGCATCCTCTCATTTGTTATCAAGAAAATGCAATTATATCGACATATAATACATACCCCATATACCTGTAGGTATAAACCCTGTAGATACAACAAACAATATATCTTAATAGGTTCAGTTGTTCCTCAGAAAAGTACAGGCCCTACCTGTGCAGAACTTACACAGTGGTTCGTTCATTATTATTATCATTATTATGGAAATATTCCCATTATATTGGCGCTAGAATACAGTAATTTCAAGTTAAATTTGAATTCGTTTTTAATTTCTGGACATATGTAAAACACGTGAAAGACGTGGCAGAAGTAAGGGATGATTATTTACGAGCGGAGGGAGGAGTTCAAGTGGTTCAAATCTGTAAATGCTCCTGTGTAAAACATGGCACAAACGACTCCTAACCATTGGTCTTGCGGTGTAGATGGCAACGCGTCCGCCTGTCACCCGGCTGCCCCGGGTTCGATTCCCGGCCAGGTCAGTTTTTTAATTGTAAATTATTAATATCCCTGGCCTGGGGACTGGGTGTTTGTGTCATCCTTAACGTTCCTTTCCTCGCATTCAACACTTTACCCTACCGCCATTTACATAATACACGCAGGTTTCCTCATATATGGTGCAAATAGGGGCAAAGGATCTTCATAGGTCGACGCCCCGAACAAATAGCATTAAATAAAAGTTAAAGAAGGAGTGTAGTTTCGCGCAAAAACAGCGACGTCATGAATTCCTGTGAAAATGCTCGTTCATTCCTCCCGTATGAAGTTCACACTACGCGCTTGTCATTCAATGTTTTTTTTTTCTTTGCTACTTGTTTTACGTCGCACCGACACAGATAGGTCTTATGCGACGATGGGATAGGAAAGGTCTAGGAAGTGGAAGGAAGCGGCCGTGGCTTTAATTAAGGTACAGTCGCGGCATTTGCCTGGAGTGAAAATGGGAAACCACGGAGAACCATCGTCAGGGCTGCCGACAGTGGGGCTCGAACCCATCATCTCCCGAATACCATCTTCAGGGTTGCCGGCAGTGGGGTTCGAATCCACTATCTCCCGGATGCAATCTCACAGCTGCGCGCCCCTAACCACACGGCCAACTCGCTTGGTCGTACCGACTGTAACAGCCTGCCTGTATATTGGTGGGAAGTAGCTGGGGTGTAAGATAACTTTCTTCTTTAGCATGCCGTTCCTCTGGTTCATACATTTTCTGATATATCTGGTACGTAACACACTGGTTCATCATTGTATTCGAGCTATAAAATCCCTACTCTGAGCCACTGATTGGAATGAGTAGTGTGCATATTTAAAGAAATAATGACAGAGGAGTGGTCACGGCAATCTGCGACCTGGTTATTCCAGTTCTGGAACTTTGGACTCTTAGATCGGCACCGTAGTACTGTTCGTTGAAAGTGAGAAAGTGTGCGATTTTTCATTTGATCGAGTATTTTATATGATAAATTGCTTTCAATCGCTACATTCCTATTGACGTTTTTGTAATGACCTATGTTGAATTCAGTTAGGAAAACCACCAAGTCAGTCTTTCTGAGAATCCCGTAGCGAAGCACGGGTACATCAGCTAGTAATAATAATAATAATAATAATAATAATAATAATAATAATAATAATAATAATAATAAAATAATACTAATAATAATAATAATAATGGCTTTACGTCCCACTAACTACTTATAAGGTTTTCGGAGACGCCGTGATGCCAGAATTTGGTTACGCGGGAGTTCTTTTACGTGTAATTAAATCTACCAACACGAGGCAGACGAATTTGAGCATCTTCAAATATCACCGGACTGAGCCAGAATCGAACCTGCGAAGTTGGGGTCAGAAAGCCAATGCCTCAAACGTCCGAGCCACTCAGCCCGGCATGCAATGATAATAGTATTAATTATTTCATAACGAAGTAATTTACAGTCACGGACAAGGCCTAAATTATAACATGTTTATATTTAAGAAAATACATAATTATGTTTGTACGTAAGAATGCTATGTGTAATATCGATAAATAGTTAAGGTATTAACTGAGGGGCCTAGTTTCGCACAATAGTAGCGGCAAGTTTTAAATTCCTGAGAAAATGCTCTTCCATTTCTCCCGTACCAAGTTCACACTACGCGCTTGTCATTCAATCGGAGGTTCTGTTACATAATTATTATGTCTGTACGTAAGAATGCTAGGCCTATTCGTAATATCGCCAAATAACTGAAGTATTAACGGAGGGGCGTAGTTTTTTACATTAATAGCGACAAGTTATAAATTCCTGTACAAATGCTCGTTCATTGCTCCCGTGCCAAGTTCAAACTACGCGCTTGCAATTCAATCGGAGGTTCTCCGGAGGCAAACGATTGAAAGCGCCCGGAGCCTCCACTCCGTAAACAACCGCTCCGTTAACAGCGCTAACAGACAGGGAGCTCCTTATATACTGCACACGACGTAACAGACACGCGCACTGAAGACTGCGCGTCGAGTCTCGAATGATCCACTCTTGCGTGCGTGCGGCTGGCTGGCTGGCGCTGAGCGAAGAGAGCGGAGGACATACAACAGTTATCGTCCATGTTTCACTTCTATGCAATACCACGAAAGTCTTCAAAAACATCTTTCTAATTCCCATATCAATGTTCGAAGTGAGCAAATTTCTTTTCTCAAGAACGGCCCTTTTTCTTTGTGGTAGTCGTCATTTTATGTCCTTACTTCTGCCATAGTTATTCTGCTACCCAAGTAACAATATTCATCTACTTCCTTTAAGACTCCATTTCCTAATCTAATACTTCCTGAATCATCTGACTTCGTTTGTCTGCACTCCATTACTTTTGTTTTTGACTTATTTATTTTTATCTTGTACTCCTTCTCCAATACTCTGTCCATACCATTCGGCAATTTCTCCAGATCTTCTGCACACTCAAATGAAATAAAAATAACATCGTCAAAACTGGATTTTAATTTCCTCTCCTTGGATTGTTATTCCCTGTCTAAATTCCTCTTTGATTTCCTTTACCGCCTCCAGCCTTGCCTCACTCCTTTCTGGATTGCTTCTTCTTTTTTGAAAGCCCTAGATTCTTATTAATGTAAACAAATATTGCACAATAATAATAATAATAATAATAATAATAATAATAATAATAATAATATTAATAATCACTTCCTCAGGACCTCTTTACCATTTCCTCAATGGACGAGTTACCAAACGAAGTGTACCATGCTGACCTAAGTGTAATCTCTTCACATTGCTACCTAGACGCCGTTTGTCTGGCTATTGCTGCGCATAAAGCGCAACTGCCTGTTGCTCATTCCGATGTCACTCTACAAATACAAGCAACATATCTACATATTCGTCATTCGAATAATGTGGCCTTTGACTAGGGCACAGAGGCACATAGCCTCGCGTCACGTTTCAGCAAAATGGGTTCCCGTTTGGTCTATCGCCCCTACGCACTCGGCAACTGCTCCGACATTACGTTGTTGCGTGTAGCCGTTTCGAATATGACGAACGTTCTACAGCGGACCAGCTACCAGCTAGACATCGCGAAGTACGAATCTGTGCCACCGATACAGTGAGGCGGCCATGAATGGATGTAAAGAAGTTATGGAAGAGATAAAATGATTAGGTTCACTCATGATATTGCAATCACTGAAGAAAGTGAAGAATTACTACAGAAATCCTTCGAGAATATGGGCTTAATCTTGATTATTAATGTTACGGTGTATTGGTGGATCAGCAGAGGTGAAAGAAGGTGCTGGGATTAACAGGTCTCAACTTACGAAATTAAAGTTAACTTAAAATTTAACAAAGGTTATATTTTCGTTTCAAGGTCAAGAAATAACAAGTATAACAGGAACTCATTTGCATATCATCAAGTTAAGAAAGTACAATTACAGTTTATTAATGGATTTTGGGCTTCGATCCCCAGATTCACAATTCTTGAGCAATTAGCCCAACTTTACCCCAAACACAAGGTTTGACAAAGGGGCAGAAAACCCCAATCATGCCCAGGAGCACTTGCTCCCTATTACTCAGTAAAGCCTGCTCGAGGCACACAGAAACCAACTTTAAGAAAGAGCAACCCGCTCTCAAAGTTCAAGCCTATCAAAGGCCACACCAAACTCCACCTTCAAGCTGACCTCCAAGCACATGAAAACAGGGGTAAAAATACCCAACCTACTGAGGCCTATTCCATAAAGAAACAGGACAATTACATGGCCTCCAAAATACCAACTTGAGAGGAGGCGAAACTGCACTCCTAATACATTTCTTTAAAACCTATTTGGCACTAGGCCGTTTATGCAAGTGCTAATCCCATACTACGGAGGTGACACGATTGAAAAATTTTATGACATTACGAGTAGAAGGGAAATTGTTATAAAAACGTAGTCACCTCAAAACAAAATGAATAGGAGCTCGAGAGGGTTAGGCACTCTCTATCCCAATTTGTAGATAAAGAGACAGAATTTATACCAAGTGCCTTTTACATTTTAAATATAGGTTACATGAGGAAAATTTCGAACCCGCCCTGAGGGTTAAACTGCTGAGCTAGCAAGCAAAGAAGTTATAAAAAGGCCATTACCTGATGGATGAACTGCCGCCTGAAGAAAGGGGCGCTTCCCGCCCCCTGCTATATAATCACACTAGGAAAGATGTTACTGAAGTGGCCAGGAGACCAAAAAATCAGCAGTTTATATACCCTCACGGAAAATTCGAGACGTTTCATGAATGATTACAACCCACCCACAAAATTTTATTGGATAACAGCAAAAACTAATACACCAGACGAAGAAGAAACACCTTATTGATGGAAAATTAATTACAGAAATTCCTGATTGGCTACATTCAAAACAGGCGGAAAGAAAGGATTATATTGCCAACTCTCAAACCACAGAACAAAATTTAGCAAAAACAAAACTTATGAATGTTAAATTTCTTCCGGACAGTTCATTCCTTTACACCAGAGAGCGTTATCAGTTTTGGTAGAGACATCTGTTAGAGAATGTTCAAAGTTCTTGCTATGGAGCAGACAAACACGAATCGAAATTGACATAGTTCAGAACACTTCAAAATTTACAGTAGAGACATCTTCTGAGAAACTTTAGAATTAACATGGTTGTTAAAGTTCAGGATTCCTCCAGTAGAGGAGTTTCAACTGGCGCAATGTTTGAATTAGCGGAGCGGAGGTGTACCGCCCGGTACAATTAAATTCAACATGAAGATAATTTCTAAAAAAATTAGTAATGGTGTTCAATCACAAGCTAAATAGAAGTGAAAACTTTTTCACATCAAGAACATCAAATTAATGCATTTGGGGTTCAACTAATATAAAGAATAGAACTGCACAAGCCAAGGTGGAGTCCAACAAGAAAAAATCTAACCACTGGAAACCTACTGAAAAACGTGGAAATAAAATGTATATAATTGTATATCTGAATTTTGCCCTTTATGGCTCGAAAATATGGACGTTGGCACAAATGAAGAGAGAAGGAGGCATAGGAACCGCGGTGTATCAAACGAATGGAAGGAATCCCTTAGCCGGCAAGAATGCGCTTTCCAGGCCTGGAAAAAAAGAAGTTTGGAAGAAGTTATTGAAACGAAGGACGCTAGTACAAGCACAATGCCTTCATGGTGAATGTTTTAGACCAGAGGTGCTCACGCTGGGCATTCCGTCCCGCGGGCGCCCAGCACTGTAAGCAGGCGATGAGCGTACGCTAATGATCCACAGTGACGTGGGTACGTTACAGGCCGTGAAGTTTGGGCGAAGTTCTCCCAGTCAACCTCGATCACTGCGGCGATACCCGAGTTTGAAATGGAGGTGGAAAACAATGAAAGAAAGAGGGCAGAAATCCGCGTCATTGTCAATTTACGTTGTCAGAAATAAGTTGTTTACGTTCATTGCAGTTCATGTATTTTGACCGGATACAATAAAGAATTAGGCCTACAATCTCAAATATTTTTATTATGGACGTAATGAATTGCAATTTTCACTATTACATTTCAAGAGGTGCTTTAGAAATATATATATAAAATAACATGTCCTAACTGACTGATTCATCATCGCCGAGCCGAAACTACTCGACATAAAGAAGTGAAACTTTGGGAATACATTTATATTACAGTGTAGATGCTCATTAAGGGAGTATTTTAGGGTATTCCTTCGCTAAAGGGGTGAAATTTTTACATGAGTATATCTATATTACAACAAATTAACAGTTTACAGACGTGAAAATTGGTATTTGAAATCTCTTTAAAAATAAAGAAACACGTATTTTTTGTTTTCGGAAAATCCCATTAATGGGGGTGAAAGAGGTGAAAAAGGGTTTGAGTACCTTTTATGAGGATACTTATATCTCAGACTGAACATGTTACAGACATGAAAATTGGCATTTGGATTCTCCTTTAAAAATGAAGAAACACGTCTTTTGTTTTGTTTTGTGACAAAGTGGGTGAAATGTTAAAAAAATTATATTTACAGTAGGCCTATATCTCAGAAATGTAACATGTTGCAGGCATGAAAACTGGTCCCCCTGTGGGTGGGAGCGGTAGAATAACACCCACGGTATCCCCTGCCTGTCGTAAGAGGCGACTAAAATGGGCCTCAGGGGCTCAGAACTTTGGAGCGTGGGTTGGCGATCACGGGGCCCTCAGCTGAGTCCTGGTATTGCTTCCATTTACTTGTGCCAGGCTCCTCGCTTTCATCTATTCTATCCGACCTCTCTTGGTCAAATCTTGTTCTTTTCCGACCCCGACGCTATTAGGTTTGCGAGGGCTAGGGAGTCTTTCATTTTCACGCCCTTCGTGGCCCTTGTCTTCCTTTGGCTGATACCTTCATTTTTCGAAGTGTCGGACCCCTTCCATTTTTTCACTCTGATTAGTGTTATATAGAGGATGGTTGCCTAGTTGTACTTCCTCTTAAAACAATAATCACCACCACCACCACCATGAAAACTGGTAATAGGAATCTCCTGCAAAAGTAAAGAAACGCAGATAATTTGTTTTCAAAATTCCACTTAAGGGGAGCTGAAAAAGGAGTTGATGTTTTTTAAATGAGCATATTTACAGTATATCCCAAAACCTTTACATTTACAGAAGTGAAAATTGGTATTTTAAGCTCTTTTAAAAATAAAGAAACATTGTATTTTTTTGTTCGTGGAAAACACTTAAGGGGGGATAAAAAGAACTGAAAGGGGGATTGAATTCTTTTTATTAGGATACTTATATCTCAAACACTTAAGATGTTACAGACGTGAAAATTGGTATTTGGAGTCTCCTTTAAAAATAAAGGAAACGTATGTTTGTGTGTGAAGGAATTGAAAAGTTAGTTGAATTATTTGTATTAGGATACTTATATCTCAAAAACGAAAGATATTACAGGGGTGAAAATTGGTCTTTGAAATCTCCATTAAAAATAAAGATACACGCATTTTGGGAGGGAAAATCAATTTGGGGGGGCGGGGTTGAAAAAAGGAGTTGAATTCATTTTATTAAGATACATACATCTCAAAATCTGAATATGTTACAGTCGTGACAATTTGTATTTGGAATCTCCTTTATAAATAAACACATATTTTTCTGTTTTCGGAAAACTGAGTTGGAGGGGGTGAAAGGAAGTGAAAAAATGGTATTCTTTTTATGGTGTTACTTATATCTCAAAACTGAAGATTACAGTCGTGAAAATTGGTATTTCGAATCCTTTAAAGATAAGGATACACGCATTTTTCGGGGGTGACTGAACTTACAGGCAGAGGGTGAAGAAGAAGTTGAAATTTTTTTATGAGGATATCTCAAAAAATTGAAGATGTTACATTAAAATTTATATTTGGAATCTCCTTTCGAAGTAAAGAAACACGTACTCTTTTGTTTTCGGAAAGTCCACTTAAGGGGGTTGAATGAATTGAAAAATTAGTTGAATTATTTGTATGACGGTACTTATATCTCAAAAACTAAAGATGTTACAGACGTGAAAATTGGTATTTGGAATCTTCTTTAAATAATAAAGAAACACGATTCTATTTTTTCGAAAAATCCACTAAAGTGAGTTAAGGAATTGAAAAAATTAGTTGAATTATTTGTATGAGGATACTTACGTCTAAAAAGAATAAAGATGTTACAGACGTGAAAATTGGTATTTGGTATCTCCTTTAAAAATAAGGAAAGATGTATTTTTTGTTTACGAAAAGTCGACTTAAGGGGGAGGGGTGGGTGAAAATAAGTAAGGAAGCAGTTGAATTCTGTTTATGAGGATACTTACATCTCAAAAACTAAATAAGTTACAGTCGTGAGAGTTGGTGTTTTGAATCTTCTTTAAAAATAAAGAAACACGTATACTTTTCGGAAAATCCACTTAAGTAGGGGAGGAGAATGGAATGAAGTGGAGATGAGGATACTTACATCTCAAAAACTGAAGATGTTACAGACGTGAAAACTGGTATTTGGTATCTCCTTTAAAAATAAAGAAACATGTATTCTTTCGTTTTCGGAAAAGACACTTAACGGGGGGGGGGGGGGGTGAAAAAAGAGTTGAATTATTTTTTAAGAGGGTACTTATATCTCATAAACTGAATATGGTACAGAAGTGGAAATAGGTATTTGGAATCTCCTTTAAAAATAAAGAAACATGTTTTTTTCTCGACTCGAGAGAAGACTGTTTCTCACATGTACAGTTCTATGCCCCAAAAGGCAATACTACAAACGTGGATTACATAGATTTTTCGGGGTAAATGAAACTCAATTTTTCGGTGAGTTTTATACTTTAGTAGGGATTTTCTGATAATGTCTTAGTACAGTACCGAGGAACGATTACTTTTATCAAATTACGAAATCCACGCGAGTGAAGCCGCGGGTAACTGCTAGTTTCTAATACTGTATAATACAGAGTTACGATGGATAAGCTGTGGCTTGTGGTTGTTTGGGTTTAAATTATCTGATAAACTCACCAACAATCCAATCATGCTTACCGGGAATAACATCAGTTAGGTTATTTGAAGGGATAGCCTGCTGTATTATCTGTCTGGTAGATATATTTACATTGTTCTTGTACTTTAATCTTGGATAGTAAATATCGACGTCCTCACTCGTGATGAAACTTCCTCTCCCCATTTGAAGGCTAGCTATAATCATCGGACGTATCCGACTCAATGGCTAAATGGTTAGCGTACTGGCCTTTGGCCACAGGGTCCTGGATTCGATTCCCGGCAGGGTCGGGCATTTTAACAATCATTGATTAATTTCACTGGCACGGAGGCTGGGTGTATGTGTTGTCTTCATCATCATTTCATCCTCATCACGAAGCGCAGGTCGCCTATGGGAGTTAAATCAAAAGACCTTCACCTAGCGAGCCGAACATGTCCTCGGACACTCCCGGCACTAAAAGCCATACGCTATTTCATTTCATCATCGGATGCCTGTTAAATTTTAAGTACAATTTTCAGATATTCAGTGAACAGTGAAAGTCATACAAAACAACAACACTGTACAAAATCAAGCAGTAAACTTGTTGAATTATGTAATTACATTATTTTTTGCTTAATGAAGAACAGGAACTGTACCTTTGTAGATTGTAACAAACAAATTGTAACGTGTCAGTTTTCTTTGAATGAATAAATATAAGAAAATAAAACTGGCCGTTTATATCGAGCGCAGTACAAATCAATCCGGAATATCTTGAAAAGGTTAGGTTTTTCTTTGGTTGCGATTATAGCGCTTTATTTTAAATATTGTATCCCAATCAGCATTTCTCTGAGTAGTGGAGGAGAGCTCCGTAATGGCAAGTGAACGTCAACGTGTCTCTGCAAAGTGTGTCTGCTCTCTCGCTTCACTGTGACGTATGCTTGTTACGTAAGCTGCTCGCATTTACGCACTGGGCTAGCCTCAATGAGTGGCCAGCTGAGCACCTCTATTTTAGAGGGAGAAGTGGTGTGGAAAATATGCAGAGGCAGCCGCCTGTGGCCACGGTCGTTAAGGCATAAATTATATATGGTCTGGGGCTGTGGTTCACCGGTTCGAGCCCCATTAGTGAAAAAATTCACCACCAGAATATTAGCTAGCAGAGTAGGAGAGGTGCTGGTAAGCAATTCTTAAATCACTAGATGGTGTACCAAAAGCCAGGATTCAACTCCAAACCTCTATGCAGTGTTCATATGGAGTGAGGGATATGAATGACGCTGTTGATGGTCTGTCGAAAGGAGACGTTAAGCCTTGAGCGGACCTCTTGGTATTATTCGACAGGAGTAGGCCATGTGCCGACGCCGGGTTTTCCTTCTCCCTGCCTCATTATCATAATCATCATCATCATATGCAGTTTCCAGCTGTTGGCCAGGTCGGCTCGGAACATTAGCCTTTCCATCTTCTCTTGTCATCCCATCACTTCCCAGTCCTCTCCTCTTCTCTGCACACACTCTTCCACTCCTTTTATCCACTCGTCTCTTGGTCTTCCTCTTGGTCTTTTTCCTGTTATCTCCATTTCGTGCATCCTCTTGGTATCCTTTCCTCTGTCATTATCTTCGTGTGTCCATACCATCTAAGTCCAGATGCCTATATCATGTTCTGTAGTCGCTCATCTTGTACTATACCTCTAACACTCTCATTTCTCATGTCATCCATCACTCCTGTCCTGCTTCTCAGAAATGTAATTTCACTTGCCTGTATCCTAGGCACGTTGCCCAAGTTTCTGTTGCATACGATAGAATAGGTATCTAGTACATCCTATTTATCAGTCCTTTGCTTCTCTGGGGGACATCCTTGCTCCAAACCAAGCTTCTGACACTTTTCAGGAACACCTCTGCTTGTCTTCCACGCTCAATTATTTCCTTATAATTCATTTTACTTTCCTCTATGATACTTCCCAGGTACAGTACTTGAAACTCTCTACCTTCCTAAGCTGTTCCCCTCCAAGCATTATCCCTCTCGTAGGTCTCTTCTTCTTCCTAGTTGTGATCACTATCTCACTCTTTTTGGCACTAAATTTCATTCCATATTGTTCCACCTCGTCTTCCCATACATTTAACTCTTCCTTTTCTCTCCCACTTTCAGTTTTCCTTCCCCAAATTTCCTTTCCACTTTTGTCATTAATTCATCCATTACTACAATGAAGAGCAAAGGTGACAGAGCACTTCCTTGTCTTAATCCACTTTTTTGCTCAAACCAATCTGTTCTCTCTCCTCCTACTTTCACACAACTGACATTCCCATGGTACATCTCCCTCACTCTTTCTATCGTCTGCTTCTCGACACCTTTTTTCTGTAAGGCTTCTAATATCTTGTTTCTGTACACACTATCATATCCTTTCTCAAAGTCCAAGTAGGCCATGTGTTGAACTTTACCGCAGTCGTCTATGTGCAAATATAAGGTCTACTGAGGACTAAAAGCCATACGTTAAATAAATAACACGTCAAACTATCGTGGCCTGATAGTTGAAAGGAGGTATTGGAAAAAACTTTTTTTTACAATTGGTTTTACGTCGCACTGACAGAGATACAGTCATGGCCAAATTATTATGGATTACAAGTAAATTTTGTTAATTTCGGTTTCAAAGTTATTCTAATAAAAATCCAGAAGGATTTATTCAAATTTATTGTTAGAAAATGAATGCTTACAATTTGTTTTGCTATGGGCTTTACGTCGCACCGACACAGATAGGTCTTATGGCGACGATGGGATAGGAAAGGCCTAGGAGTTGGAAGGAAGCGGCCGTGGCCTTAATTAACGTACAGCCCCAGCATTTGCCTGGTGTGAAAATGGGAAACCACGGAAAACCATTTTCAGGGCTGCCGATAGTGGGATTCGAACCTACTATCTACCGGATGCAAGCTCACAGCCGCGCGCCTTTACGCGCACGGCCAACTCGCCCGGTAAGCTTACAAATTAGGGGTGTAATAAATGTGTCATGAATATTATCTAATACTTAGTTTGGCCACCTCTGGCTTTCAACAAAGCCTCAACTCTTCTTGGCATGCTTTCAATGAAGTGAAAACAGTGGTCCTGCAACTCCTTATCTTGCTTCCAAATCTCTGTTAGCCTCTCTTTGAGAACTGAAGTGTTTGCAACATCTTTCTCATGTATTTTGTTCTTCAAAATGCCCAAAATGCCCTCAATGGGGTTCATATCGAAACTGTTTCCAGGCCATGGAAGGACGTTCAAACTTTCATGTTCAAAAAATGCCTTAACCACTTTAGCTGTATGGCAAGGGGTATTGTCCTGCTGGAAAAATATATCGCCATTAGGAAACCACTCTGCAATCTGTAGTTTAAGGCATCTTTGAAGGACGTCAATGTATTTCTTCCCATTCATCATGCCGTCTACAATTTCAAGGCGACCCGTTCCAGCAGCCAAAATACAGCTCCATACCATCATTGATTTTGGATGTTTGACAGTTGAGACGATGCATTCCTTCTTGAATTCTTCTCCAGGTCTGAAAACATCACCTGTAGAAATAAACAAAATTTTTGAAAATTTTCGTAAAACTAAAATAACAAGAAATAATGAATAAATTAGCCTGAGAACAATATAGTAAGACAAATGTATCATTTAATATGATAATTTATTATAATCACCTTCTTCCAGTCTTCTGCAGTCCAATCTTTGAATAAGTTCGCCCATTCCAGTCTCTTTTGTAACATATTTGGAGTCAACATGGGTTCTTACGTGGACGTCTTGCTTTCAGGCCTGCTTCAAAGAGGCGTCTCCTTACTGTTCGAGTACTAGCTTTGATTCCAACATATTCCCAATATTGCCGCAATTTGGTTGATGAAGGTTTACTATTTTTTGATGTATTTATTAGTACACGATCTTCTCGTGGCGTTGACTTCTTATTGCGTCCACATATATCAAATCTACATGGTGACAGTGTTATTTTATTATCAAGTTTTTCTTTATTAGGCTCACTGCTTGTGGGGAGACACCCATTTTTTTTTTAGCAATATCGCGTTGTAGTAAGCTAGTGTTGTTTAGTAACAACTCAATTTGACTTTTCCTTGGACTCAAATCTTTAGACTTCCCCATTCGAAATTTAAGGTTAAATTTCAGAGTTGCATAAAATTACAGTAATTCGCTGAGAAAGCACAGTTAATGTACTACAATTCTGATTGAAACACACACTATAAGGATAAGTGAGCACTAAATAATTTATAAATCACTTCTCAATTCACAAAAGCCATAAAACAATTCACTTCAGTTTCAACTTGAGTTTCAGTGTTCATGAGCTAGTGGCCATATTGTCCAGGAAAGCACATTTGAGCCAGCAGTGCCATCTGTTGGTAGCTAAAAGTAACACAGAGTTTGTAAAGATGACAATAGGGCATATTTTACAGCTGAATTTAACTAATATCATTGAATAAATCACAGATAAAGTAAGGCCTTACTTAAGGCACTTTCACATTTGCCTGGTGTGAAAATGGGAAACCACGGAAAACCACCTTCAGGGCTGCCGACAGTGGGGTTCGAACCCACTATCTTCCGGATGCGAGCTCACAGCTGCGCACTCCTAACCACACAGCCAACTCGCCCGGTGGTTGAGTTTTGACCACTCGTGTCGAGGAAGATGGAAACCTGGGAAGTGAATATGGTGAGAGGATCACCTCAACATACACTGACTGACAGTGACAATGCAACACCAAGGAGGAGTGGTTCGAAAGGGATGAAAAATGGGAAAAAAACAGAGACGGCACGGACGAATAATTGATGTTTATTTCAAACCGATATGCAGGTTACACAATGCGCACGGCATCGACTCAGTAGGATGTAGGACCACCGCGAGCGGCGATGCACGCAGAAACACGTCGAGGTACAGAGTCAATAAGAGTGCGGATGGTGTCCTGAGGGATGGTTCTCCATTCTCTGTCAACCATTTGCCACAGTTGGTCGTCCGTACGAGGCTGGGGTAGAGTTTGCAAACGGCGTCCAATGAGATCCCACACGTGTTCGATTGGTGAGAGAACCGGAGAGTACGCTGGCCACGGAAGCATCTGTACACCTCGTAGAGCCTGTTCGGAGATGCGAGCAGTGTGTGGGCGGGCAGTATCCTGCTGAAACAGAGCATTGGGCAGCCCCTGAAGGTACGGGAGTGCCAACGGCCGCAGCACATGCTGCACGTAGCGGTGGGCATTTAACGTGCCTTGAATACGCACTAGAGGTGACGTGGAATCATACGCAATAGCGCCCCAAACCATGATGCCGCGTTGTCTAGCGGTAGGGTGCTCCACAGTTACTGCCGGATTTGACCTTTCTCCACGCCGACGCCACACTCGTCTGCGGTGACTATCACTGACAGAACAGAAGCGTGACTCATCGGAGAACACGACGTTCCGCCATTCCCTCATCTAAGTCGCTCTAGCCCGGCACCATGCCAGGCGTGCACGTCTATGCTGTGGAGTCAATGGTAGTCTTCTGAGCGGACGCCGGGAGTGCAGGCCTCCTTCAACCAATCGACGGGAAATTGTTCTGGTCGATATTGGAACAGACAGCGTGTCTTGCACATGCTGAAGAATGGCGGTTGACGTGGCGTGCGGGGCTGCCACCGCTTGGCGGCGGATGCGCCGATCCTCGCGTGCTGACGTCACTCGGGCTGCGCCTGGACCCCTCGCACGTGCCACATGTCCCAGCGCCAACCATCTTCGCCACAGGCGCTGCACCGTGGACACATCCCTATGGGTATCGGCTGCGATTTGACGAAGCGACCAACCTGCCCTTCTCAGCCCGATCACCATACCCCTCGTAAAGTCGTCTGTCTGCTGGAAATGCCTCCGTTGACGGCGGCCTGGCATTCTTAGCTATACACGTGTCCTGTGGCACACGACAACACGTTCTACAATGACTGTCGGCTGAGAAATCACGGTACGAAGTGGGCCATTCGCCAACGCCGTGTCCCATTTATCGTTCGCTACGTGCGCAGCACAGCGGCGCATTTCACATCATGAGCATACCTCAGTGACGTCAGTCTACCCTGCAATTGGCATAAAGTTCTGACCACTCCTTCTTGGTGTTGCATTTGCTCTGTCAGTCAGTGTACATTCTAAACTAGTTGTCAGAAATCACCCAAAAAATCGTGCAGCTTTCCTTGCCATGTTTTCCAGGTCTCGTATCAAGTAGTCCAGGTGTGCGCCCTATACCCTGGAACAATAATCTAATTGGGGTCTTACCATACCCTTGCATCATTAGGAAACGTTTTTACGAATTTTTCTTGGTCATTTCGTAGCCACAACCCTTCTTTTCTCGTTGTAACAAATTTTTGAACCTAGTATCCTTTCTTGCACAGGCAATAATTACATCCTCTTCAATCGGATTCATGTCTCCAAGTTGTGAACACAGAGGCATTGAACAAAGACCACATGAACACAGCACAGTCCCACATGTGAAGGCAGGCCTTTAAAGGGTAATGTGGCTACGACCCCAGAATCCACACCCCACAAAAAGGACGAGCAAATGACCCATAAAGCTGCATTACTCGGCATACACTCTGCCACGGCAAAAACCCGATGTGCCGTCCGCAGGGTAGAATATTATTTGAACACCTCCGTTCGTTTGCGGGCGGAGCAAATTTTGAGGCATGCCAGGGGCCGCGATACAGGTTTCAGTCTGTCATTGTACGCATGTCTGTTTTGTTAGTTGGTACTCTTACACGGTACACTTTACCTTGTTCCGCGATGGATATCAGTGACCGGAATGTAGCCAATCTCATTTCAGCTTATTAAAGTAGAACGAATAACCACAGTTTTTCCAACAATTCTTCCCTCCTCCAATTTCCTGGTGTTCGAACTGATAGAAGAGTTGTCCTGTGATGGCGAACTTATGAATCACCCAGCCCATTTGAATAGCTTTACATTAAGTACTGATGTCATAAAATGTGTTTCACTTCCCTGTGAAATTGGTATTTTTCAAAGTAAACTGCATTTATCTCCCGAAGTATTATTACTCGTACGTACGAACCTAGCCGGGCTGAGTGGCTCGGACGTGGCTTTCTGAACCAAGTTTGGAAGGTTCGATCCTGGCTTAGTCCGGTGGTATTTGAATGTGCTCAAACATGTCAGCCTCGAGTGGATATATTTACAGGCACGCAAAGTAACTCCTGTGGGGAAAGAACAAACAAACAAACAAACAAACAAACATACATACATACATACATACATACATACATACATACATACATACATACATACATACATACATACATACATACATACTGCCCCCATCATGCCGGGCTCAGCTCGCCGGTGAGCGAGAGTCTCAAAGGTAGACCATTCGCTTATCGGCTGTGCAGAAAATTTTAAATGCAGGAATAGATGAAGGACTAGCGACAAATGAAAAGAAGCTAAAATAGGTTTATACATTTATTAAAAACTATCACTCTTCCAATAAACAATTAAATTTACAAAATCTGGGACTAATTCTTGAAAATCTCTTCTCCTCGTGCTATCGTCTATAAGGAATCTTGATCAAATTAAAGCTCAACGAATGTTCTTGCCTGTAATAATAATAATAATAGGGATCATTAATTTACTGTAAACTGGATTGAAAATCAAAATACTAACTGGTATCACTCTCTCCAATAATGATAATTAAATTGCTTAAATTAAAATATCCCTTCTGGATCTCACTTAATTCTACAAGAAAATGATCATTTTCTTTCCCTTATTAAAATCATTGAAAAATGTTTAATTCAATAAATTGTGGTTAATAAGTCTTCCTTAGACTTTCCCTTCATCAATCAATTCATTTTTATAATTATTAAGTGACTTAACTTCTCATAATTAATTCTTATTTGATCTCATACCAACCTAAACGTTACTCGTTGTCATGCAATAAGTGACTGTACAATAACTAAAATTCAGCCTCGTGACATCAATCCACGGACGTTGCCTTCTCTTATTCAATTTATTTTAGTGAATTAGACCCTAATCTACCTTAAATTATAATAAAATCTTGTAAAGATTCAAAATTCATCAAATCACGGACACGCGAAAATAACGTAAATCGGTCAAAATTTGACGCGCGCAGTGGAGAACATCATCATAAAACCATTCAAGAAAATTCACAAAACACAGAATATAATCAAACCACACATCACACATTCACACATAGGTACATGACAATATTACAATATTATTTACACGAACACTAACCCATTATTATTAAATTTTGGATTTATTCCAAATTAGGGAAATCATTCTCTAGATGACAATATCATGTATGTTCCAGGTATCGATCTAGAACGTGATAGAGTTGAGGTTA
Source organism: Anabrus simplex (assembly GCF_040414725.1). Taxonomy (NCBI): domain Eukaryota; kingdom Metazoa; phylum Arthropoda; class Insecta; order Orthoptera; family Tettigoniidae; genus Anabrus; species Anabrus simplex. Next base: position 77,882,313 of record NC_090267.1, on the reverse strand, counting down.
TTACTTTTATGCAGAAATTAATTATACAACGATGTTCAAGGGAATCCTTTAAACAGAAATCATTCAAAATAAGCAAGTAAAATACCTACAGCACAGGTCAAAATATTAGAATACGCGCTTACGGTACATGAGTTACGGCATTTATTCTTATTCTCCTACTATATCGTGGCTCTCGATTAATCTGCACTCAAGCTCGAAGAAATCATGTCCAGTGACACATTTCTTCCAAAAATGACTCTAATGGATGCATAAATTATCACACGAAATATAATGTCCATCTGCAAGTCATAATCAAATTAATAGCACAGTAAAATATACGTATAATTCATCATTACTCCGTCCGAAGAATGCCATGTTCCAGGCCTACTTTACATAAAGTGAGCACACGATAATTCTCTCCAAGAACAAACCAACATTAAACCCATGACCTTATTCAAATTTTAGCCCGTAATTAGGTTTAATTATTTTTACTCATTATTATTATTATATTTATTGACCGTGCCTAATCACACTTGCAAAGCTATCGTACGAAATTATTCAGATGACTCTAAACGAACTAAAGTCCAAAGAAATGTCGTATAATCGTAGAATGAAATTTGACACTTAGAAAAACACTAGAACACTCTCCTAATCTGTCTCAATTAATTTTCAAACTATTTCAAAATCTTTCAAGATTAACGCGGAGGTCATTTACTTTTATTTCTCCTGCCGTCTTAAATTTTTAGGACAGTTGAGGTCTCTCTCGATGACATTAACTCTTATCTCTAACTAATAGAACCGAATACACAATCATTCCAGAGCACAAACTACCTCCCACCGAGTAAAGAAGAATGAAAAGTCAAACTACTGCTAAACTAATAGAAAATCTAAATGAATAAGGTAAGGCTACGTTTTACAGACATTTTACAGAAAGATAGAAAGATGAATTCTTAAAGAATACTCATGTGGCTGGTGTTAACTGGATTCTGCCTGATGACCTAGTACGTGGTCACATCACCTTCCATCGAACAAAGTCTTGCCCATGTCCGACGCCTTACATAATTAGTGACTCATGGAGGAGATGAAGGTGCACAGGAAACAGTAGGATTCATCTCGAAAAGGAATAGCCATCTTGAAGCGAGCTCGAACCAACGACCTTCCTTCTTCTGAGTTCTCGTAGAAAAGCTGAAACTAATAAAAGTCTTAGCAATAGTCCAGGATACACACGCGATGTTTAATAATTTGGAGATGGACACTTATATTATGACAGTCAAAAATAAATCCTAGAGAAGTTTTTCAAATGCCTGAATTGCAGTTTATTCAGTCCTCAGTGCCTTCTCTAATGCAAAGTCTCCCAGTAAAGCAAACGACGTCCAGTCTCGACCGTAGCTGCATTCAGAGTAACGCTCAAATCAAGTGTTTAGAAGTAAAAACCCTCTATAAAATTTCCTTTGCAATTACCATAAATTCACTGTCTTAAGACGGAGGTGTGCCTCTTGATTATATCTGATTGGTGGATCTGTTGCATTCCTGTGAAGGTTGTCATTTTTATTGGCTGCCCTAGTTTCACGTCACACGACCCTGCAATTATTGATCGATTATAATCACGCTGCCCGCCCGATCACGTGGCACACACACACACATGTGTCTGAATGACACCTAACAGGAATTTCACCCTGCTTCCTCGTTCTCTTGGTAGGTCGGGAAAACCGGTTCGCAGGCGGCTTGTTCACGCTAGCACGGGAGTGTAAAATGTCACCCTCCTGGCGATCGAAATAATGTTTCAACTCACTGATGAAATAAATCATTCTCCCTTAATAAATTATTTCCACTTTTGAAGGGGACAATACATACATACATACTGAACCCATGCCCTAAGGGTTCAATACATACATAAATCGTTATAAAATGTAAACTTTCGGCGTTCAGTCTGTGAGTCTCTGTGAATTAAATTCACGCCTCCACAATCCCCTATTTTCAATTAGCTCCGTGGCCTCGTTCAGTTCCAATACATCATCCGTCTCCATGACTAAATGGTTAGTATGCTGAGTTTCGGTTCAAGGAATCCCTGGTTTGATTCATTGGTTGATTCCGCTGGCTCAGAGGTGAGTGTTTGTGTCGTCTTCAACATTAGAATTCCTCTTAGGTAGGGTACCAACCTCACAGACGTGCTGACCACTTATAGGGTCTCAACTCCACAAAGGCCACATGGCATAAATAAATAAATAAATAAATAAATAAATAAATAAATAAATAAATAAATAAATACATCCCTGTGAAGAACCTCTCTGAAGTGTTTCTTAACCTGTCTTTGCATTATTTTTATTTGTATTTTCAGATGGATTGCTGAGGTATATACTGCATAGTCCGCCTCTGTGGTGTAGTGGTTAGTGTGATTAGCTGTCACCCCGGAAGCCGGGGTTCGATTCCCGGCTCTGCCACGAAATTTGAAAAGTGATACGAAGACTGGAACGGGGTCCACTCAGCATCGGGAGGTCACTGAATAAAGGGGGCTCCATTCCCGACTCAGCCATCGTCGAAGTGGTTTTCCGTGGTTTCCCACTTCTTCTACAGGCAAATGCCGGGATGGTACCTAACTTTAGGCCACGGCCGCTTCCTTCCCTCTTCCTTGCCTGTCCCTTCCATTCCTATCTTCTACAAGGCCCCTGTTCGGCAAAGAGATACTGGTCTTCCTTCCCGGTTGTATCCACGACCAAATGTCTCACGCTACAGGACACTGTCCTTGAAGTGGTAGAGGTGGGATCCCTCGCTGAGTCGAAGGAAAACACCATCTCTGGTGGGTAAACGGATAAAGAAAGAAAGAAAGAAAGAAAGAAAGAAAAAATGAATAATAATAATAATAATAATAATGAAGCAAAGTGATTACCGTACAGGGCATGAAGGTACTGGGAGGGCCACTATCCGTATCCTCAACACGTGGTGAGGTACAGTGTTAAGCTCTACGCACGGCCGTCTTTTTTGGCCCCTGAAAATTAATCTGCTACTCATTTTTACTGTAGGCAGAGTGAACCTCAGGACCAAGTGCACCTCCGGAAGTGGAAATTCTCGCTTCTACATTTTTCGCATTCCTGACGGCGAATCGAACCTACGTCCTTCCGGGTGACTTGTGCACGTATTTACAGCTTCGGCCAAGTAACCAATTAATAATAATAATAATAATAATAATAATAATAATAATAATAATAATAATGTCTACCTCTGTGGTGTAGTGGTTAGTGCGATTAGGTACCACCCCCGGAGGCCCAGTTTCGATTCCCGACTCTGCCACGAAATTTAAAAAATGGCACGAGGGCTGGAACGGGGTCAGCTCAGCCTCCGCAGGTCAACTGAGTAGACGAGGATTCCATTCGCACCTCAGCAATCCTCGAAGTGGTTTTCCGTGGTTTCCCACTTCTCTTCCAGGCAAGTGCCGAAATGGTACCTAATTTTAGGCCACGGCCGCTTCCTTCTCTCTTACTTGCCTATCCCTTCCGATCTTCCCATTTCACTGTTCATAGGAGGTGATGCCACCTGGGCGACGTACTGGTCCTACTCTCCAGTTGTATCCTCCCGCCCAAAGTCTCACGCACCGGGACACTGCCCTTGAGGCGGTAGAGGTGGGATCCCTCGCAGAGTCCGAGGGAAAACCAACCTTGGACGGTAAACGTATTAACGTTAGAACGGTTATCTGTGAGCGGATAGGTTATTTTCGAAGGAGCGATATCTTTTTTTTTTTTTTTGCCAGACAGAGAACTTTTTAAGATACATGGTCTTCACTATTTCTAGTGCAGCTAGGTTATTCTCCGATAGGTGTTCCCAGATAATGTCTAAGGTGTTTGTCATGATAGGATCTGTTTGTACTGCAACCGTCCACCTCCCGAGTCCCAGACTAGCATTAATCTCAGGGGTGTCGGTTCACTATTTAAGTCCACAAATATATAAATATAGAGGCATAATAGAACACGGGAATGAACGGAGCAATTTAAAATTAAAATGGGGAAAGCTCGATTGTAAACTTGAATTTAAGGGCTCCATGATAGGACTAGGAAGTCACTGTTAACTTTAAAGAGGGTATCATCTAACTACAATAAAAAGATTATGAGAATTGTTTCCTTTGAAATAATTGCCAGAAGGAGCAGTTTATTACGCCATCCAACGTACGAAACTTTGATACATTTGGCAATGATAGTTAATTTTCCACACATGTTACATAAATAAATCACTTGCTATACCGCAAGTGGTATCAATATGTTGCTGGGTTGCTTCTGGAAGAATTTACAATTGGAGTATAACTTATGGGTCGATTCCATTTGAATCGAACCGTTGTTCAAGGATATAGCTTCCTTCCATCGGGAGCCCGAGCATAACCCATGTTACGGTCGGCTTCTCGATTTAACTAAGATGACGTACCCCGGCTATATACATTTTTCCGAGACCGGTACTCGGACTGGGTAATGTTTCTCGTGAATTACGAAAAATGGATTACACGGACAGTTCCTATCTTACGATGTCCAGCTGATGCCATACCACTGAATTAGCATTTATATTTTATTTACACATGATCTGAAATGTTACAACGTAGCCTCAGTAGACTACTGCCACAGATGAGATAACGAGAAGCGATGGGAAATACCGTGCCGATGACCTCCCCTCGCATCGCAAGCGAAGTAAACACACACACTAGGTATTACTGTAACTCGTCCCGTGCGGAAACCGTATGATAACGAGGTAACAAATGACTATAATATTTATCATTCTTATTATTCAAACATACGAGTAGAGGGATGTTGTCACCAATTAATTAATTCACTATCGTCAGAATATTCATTTATCCATGAAATTATCGTCCTCGAAATTATTATTATTATTATTATTATTATTATTATTATTATTATTATTATTATTATTATTATTATTATTATTATTATTATTATTATACTCAACGGTTCCTGGCACTGTCACGTTTGATTAATATCGTCATTATTATGCGGGACGCAAACACAAATGGTTATTACTGTTATTATTATTAGTATATCCCTCTTGTGGTTATTATTATTATTAATGAATAGGTGACCCAAGATATTATTAATATTATTATTATTATTATTATTATTATTATTATTATTATTATTATTATTATTATTATTATTATTATTATTAATATTAACGTCACTCAAGATGTTATTATTATTATTAATGCCACTCAAGATTACTATTATTATTAATGAACCGGTCACTTCCGCCAAAAATGCATTAGGATATCGGTCGCAATTACAATTATTTCACTGATCAACCAACGACATCATTACTGTTATTATTATGACAATTATTATTAATCTGACCGCGACGATTTGACATCGTCCTAACATTGTTACTATGATTATCGGTTGCATATTCTCATTTAGATTCCCGTTTAACATCTTTATCAACGCTCAATTAATTAAGGCGGTCCAATCCTTTATCTGCAATATTTATTATTATCATCACGCCATCATGATTGTCATCACTCGTCATTACAATGATTACAATATCCGATCATTTATGTGGAATCTGAACTCTCATTATCCTTAGATCCGTAGTATCTCGACGAATAGCGGTGCAGTCTATTTATTTCGTACATGCTGTCACGGGTTCGAATTCTACCCGCTACGTAACTCAGTATTTCTCTGTGACACTGCCCGTACATTTTACACTCATTTCAATATCCTAAGTGTCTCTCGTACGGAATTTATATCCCTTTCTATCTCAATATTCCTTGATTCATTTATTTCTCACAGAATTATCAACTGACGTATTTATTCCACTTCTGACATCGTACGACCTTTTATTATCTGACTGCAGATCCTTTAACATTTTCTATCTCATTTTGATCTACGCCTTAGTTCGTTCTCCACAAATAATCGTAACATTTTGAAATTATATTTACCAAAATTTGACAATCATGGTTTCGTAATATTAGTCCTACGTGTTCCGACTACTGAATTGCAAATTTAAGACACGACATTTATTCGTAAAAAAATATTGGACCGTAATTTAAACCACACGTTCATTAACATGTACGGATTATTAGCACCGGTCTTAAATTTCAATATTATTAATTTATCAAGTTAAATTACCACACACTTTAATTCCGAATTAAAAACGACATCTCGTCATTAAATGATTCCCGATAAACTCAACACCTGATCACTTAAATTTTATTATTACGCACGGCTCACTAAAATTCCCAATATCTCATGAATTATTATTATTATTATTATTATTATTATTATTATTATTAATATCGCTTCTCACAAATTTAACAACTTCACTTTGAAAATATGAACACACTAATCAACAACAAAACCCCACTGGTATGACAAGGCTGGACTTTCCTTCAATGTCATTACATAGCTCGTTAAAATGACAAACAGAAAAGCACATATCGGGTCTATTTGACTATGATAACAAAATCAAATGTAAAGAAAATTATTCTTGACTACAAAGAAAATATGAATGCATGCATGACTTAACGTACTACCCTATATCTACAAAATTTACACCTACAACAAACTGAATACATAAAAAGACCCGATTATTTACATTGTTATTATTTAATGCTGTCCGTGCTACAAATTTAGGATGGGGTCGTTAAGCGACTCATCTTGTTACAGAAGGTAACCAAGTCTAATCAAATTATTCCCATTTTCCAATCACGCTAACATTTCCCAAATATTATCTACATTTTAGTACTCATCTTAGTTATCGGTAATCCATTGCAGCTTGGCAGATGAGAGGCTCCTTTCGGCCCCTCTCCGCCGTATTACTCCTCCATTCTTGATGGCGTAGTTCCACAAATGATTTCCTGGCACATTACCATTTTTACACTAATACCTTAATTATCACAATACTTCACCATTGACAATGTTAACACTGAAAACTTTACTTTTATAAAACAAATGAATACCCTAGACCCAAAAATTTAATATTTTACACTGTTTTAATCTTCGTCCAATTACCGCACATATGGACATGGACACGTACGACGGTGTGTCGAATTTTACGCCCGTCGCGATTTATGTCGTCCGACGCAATACGCCTGTTTCATACGGCCCTCTTGAAGTGTTCATGATAGCGGTTCGATATTCCAAAGTACAGGCTATTATTCCCTCAAAGTACTGTTCGTCACACAGTATGTTATTTACGTACTTATTGCGGTGCAATTTATATTACTCACTCTTACAATGCAATTAATTGACTTCACTATGATATTTATAACTGGCAAACACTGTCCTAAGTTAACTACTTCCAGTTCATGTTGCTTGAGCGCGATCACATTTTATAAGTACTGGCGGATGATCGCGCCATTAAATGTTGAATTACTGTACGCCCGACGGATTTGAAGTCAGCTGCGAACGACGGTTCAGCTCCAGAGATTCATTTCAAGTGTGGTTTCGAGTATCCCTTGCGCCCGTATATATGGATGAAGCTTTCCCTCGCGGATTCATTGACGTCATACCCATGAAGGAGGGGGTGGATTTTTAATATCGCCACTTGCACTCCGAATTGGACGTTAAAATTTATATCAAATTAATCCGCTCCGCTAGCATATTTGCTGGATTAAATATGAACTCCTAACGATCATAGATTTAGGAGATACGGGTGGATTTAGCTCCTCACATTTCGCGCCTTTGGAAGCGTCCCTTACAACGTGGTTTTCGTCCAGCCAATGACATTAAAGCTGTCTGGTTTCCAAGAAATCCAGCCTTCAATTTATTTAATTTGCCAATAATTATTGATTATTTTTCCATGCGTGACATCTAATAAATTCATTACATTGCTCCGTGTACTCACAATAATTTATTACTGATTACTTTTGAAGTTACGAGAATATCTCATCCATCATCTCTTAAGATGGTATCCCTGAGTCTCCATCTAAATTTTCGTGATTGGCCTGCAATTGGTCACGTGATTTAAGTTTCCACCTGCGATAACCTAGGCTAGCGAATGTCCTCGCAACCACTGTACTTTTCCATGACGTCACGGAAATTTCCGTCCGCCAAAAATATCCCAGCGCACTACTCATGTTGCAAGCTTCCTTTGTGTCAAACTACCCCCTTCTCTTTCTGACCAAGACTTATTTGTGGACTTGTATTTTTCCTGGTCGCCAACTAATGGGATCCCCTGCTGTGAAGTAGCTAAATGTTGTTGTGTCGAGCTAATCCGTCAGGCTCCAGTCTGTCGTGTTCCTCAGCTCATATTTCAACACTACACAGATGAAATATTTTCAACTACACTTCTGTATTTCAATAAATGTACTATTTCCCTTCATAAATCAAATCATGATTGACTTTGGGCCTAAGTCACTCGGGTTCATCACGTAGACTTTTTTCCCTTAGCAGCATGTACTGTAAGTAATTAGTAACGCTCTGCCATCTGTTGAGTATATTTGGATGCTGGGAAAGGTTAAAGAATCAAAGAGTATCTAGTAGAGACTAGTATTATTCCGTGATCAGAGGAAGTGTATACTCTCTGGTTTGACAGGTAGTAATCAAACATGGCTGCATGCAATGACATTACTAAGGATAAAAAAACTCAAACATCTTAATACTAATGAAAGATTTAGTCGCTTAGCAACCTGCTAAGTACAGAATGCATTGCGGGTTAGGGCAAGCCTTTGGTGGTAGTGGTGGTGGTGGTGATTATTGTTTTAAGAGGAAGTACAACTAGGCAACCATCCTCTATTTAACATTAATCAGAGGGAAAATATGGAAGGGGTCCGACACTTCGAAATATGAAGTTATCGGCCAAAGAAAGACAAGGGCCACGAAGGGCGTGAAAATGAAAGACTCCCTAGCCCTCGCAAACCGAATAGCGTCGGGGTCGGAAAAGAACAAGAGTTGACCATGAGAGGTCGGATAGGATAGATGAAAGTGAGGAGCCTGGCACAAGTAAGTGGAAGCAATGCCAGGACTCAGCTAATGGCCCCGTGGTCGCCAACCCACGCTCCAAAGCTCAGAGCCCCTGGGGCCCCTTTTAGTCGCCTCTTACGACAGGCAGGGGATACCGTGGGTGTTATTCTGCCGCCCCCACCCACAGGGGGAGGCAAGCCTTTGCCTGCAATTATTGGAGTGATCATTTCATGATTTAATTTTATGATTACTCAAAGTTGGTTGGACTTAGAGACTTATGAATGTCTCATGATTTACCGGCAGATCCTTCCGGAGAGGATAAAACAAAAATGAATCAAATCGGTCCAGTAGAACGGACGGAAGGATTTGCCAAAACGGTTTTTTAGTAAACTCTTAAGCGATTATTATTATTATTATTATTATTATTATTATTATTATTATTATTATTATTATTATTATTATTATTATTATTATTATTTAATCTGTTTACCCTCCAGGGTTGGTTATTCCCTCAGACTCAGCGAGGGATCCCACCTCTACCACCTCAAGGACAGTGTCCTGGAGAGTGAGAAATTTGGTCAGGGATACAACTGGGATGGAGGACCAGTACCTCGCCCGCTATGCTGAACAGGTGCCTTATGGGGGAATGGGAAGATTGTAAGGGATAGGAAAGGAAGAGAGAAGGAAGTGGCCGTGGACTTGAGTTAGGTACCATCCCGGCATTTGTCTGGAGAAGTGGGAAATCACGGAAAACCACTTCGAGGATGGCTGAGGTGGGAATGGAGCCCGGGCCTCCAGGGGTGGCAGCTAATCACACTAACCACTACACCACAGAGGCGGACAGTGGATACAAGCATATTGAAATAAGAGTTTCTTCTTTTCTAGCCAGAAGCCTGTTACTCCCATCGGTAGCTAGGCCAAAAAACCTCTTCGTGCACTTTGAAAGCACGAACTCTCAGAGAGTTCGCGAACGTGTGCCGTATCGAATGATGGCGGGAATTTCTCAATACCTCCCCTTGAGGACAGGCACCCAGGACATGGGCAAGCGTTTCGTGCTCTCCATGGCAACGGCGATAGTGTTCAGTTCGATCTTCCTCAGATCAATTTGGAGCTACAGAAAAACCCACATTATAATACAACAGTATGGCTATTTATTTTACAAGTGACTTTACGTCGCACCGACAAAAAAAGGTCTTATGGCGACGATGGGATAGGAAAAGCCTAGGAGTTGGAAGGAAGCGGCCGTGGCCTTAGTTAAGGTACAGCCCTAGCATTTGCCTGGTGTGAAAATGGGAAACCGCGGAAAACCATCTTCAGGGCTGCCGACAGTGAGATTCGAACCAATTATCTCCCGGATGCAAGCACACAGCCGCGCGCCCCTAACCGCACGGCCAACTCGCCCGGTAGAGGACACATTGGGCCAACGTTCTTTCACAATCACCAGTCTTTGGGTAAACAGGTGGTGGCGGTTAATATTGTTTTCGTAGGAAGTACAACTAGATAACAGTCTTATCTTCACCCTTCTCAGAAGAGACAACCCTTCAAACAATGAAGGCATCAACATAACAGAGTCCAAAGAGGGAGAGAAAACGTGACTTCTTGTGGCAGCCAGCACGTGCCTGGCACTTGCTCGTGGAGACACAGTGCTTCTAGCTACGCAGTTGCCATGTTCGCAAAAATGAAGTGTCTGCGTTGTGTAATAATAAGGGAAATTTATTTTATTATGTTTTAGTAACTATTTATAATAAGGTGTACAAGTGCCCCATGCTACCCCCTCCCCTACCTCCCTTACCTACGGCACTCTGTTTTACCTCCCACTAACTACTATGTTAGCAGTTTTCAGAGACGCCGAGTTGCCGAAATTTTCTACCACAGTTCCTTTTCGTGTTGGTAAATCTGCCGACATGAGTCTGTCGTATTGGAGCACTTTCAAATTACAAGACCGGACCCGTCAACCTCGGCTCAGAAGACTGGCACTACTGTCTTAGCTAGTCAGCCTGGCTATTAGCACGGATGTGCCATACAAGAAATATTGTATACAGAATGTCATGGACATGGCATAGCATGACAAGTGCTCGATTCGAATCAATCAATCATTGATCTGCATTTACCGAGGGAGCTGGCCGTGCGGTTAAGGGCGCATAGCTGTGAGCTTGCATTCGGGAGATCGTGGGTTCGAACCCCACTGTCGGCAGCTCTGACGATGGTTTTCCGTGGTTTCCCATTCTTCACACGAGGCAAATGCTAGGGCTGTACTTTAATTAAGGCCACATTTGCTTCCTTCCCACTCCTAGCCTTTTCTTATCCCGTCGTCGCCATAAGACCTATCTGTGTCGGTGCGACGTGAATCCAATTCACGGAAGAAAAATTTGCATTTAGGACTGTCGCAGATGTGTCAAATTATTTAGCGAGACCTAGTTTTTTCGTTACATGGCTCTGAATATTTTCCTTGAAATTTCCCTTGATAAATTATTCCAATCCCTAACTCCTCTTCCTATACATGAATGTTTGCCCTAATTTGTCATCTTGAATTCCAACTTTATCTTCACATCATAATCTTTCCAACTTTTTAAAGCATCACCAAACCATTTCGTCTACTAATGTCATTCCACGCCAGCTCTCTGCTGACAGCTCAGAACATACCGCTTAGTCGAGCAGCTCGTCTCCTTACTCCCAAGTCTTCCCAGCTCAAAGTTAGCAACATTTTTGTAACACTGCTCTTTTGTGGAAAATCACCTAGAACAAATCGTACTGCTTTCCTTTGGATCTTTCGCAGTTCTCGTATGAAGTGGTCCTGGTGAGGGTCCCATACACTGGAACCACAAACTAATTAGGGTCTTACCAGAGATTTATACGCCCTCATCTTTACATCCTTACTATAACCCCTTCTCAAGGAAGATCCTTCTTTATATAAACACCTACAGTAAGTACTTTTTTTTTAAAGTTCATTTATTGTCGCGACATTCATAATTATACATAAAATTTTATTACATTGATTACATAGAGTTACAATTGCAAAAATAACAACAGTACATATTGATCAGATAGTGATCACATGTCATTGAATAGATTTGTTTGTCTAAAAAAACTTAATGATGTTTTTACACTGAGTGTCTTTGTTCAAGATGTCACATACACTATTATTCTGGTTTAAATTACACAATTGTCTTTGTTGATCGTATAGATGACATTCTAGTAAAATGTGGTCAACAGTTTTTCTTTTTTGACAGGTGTCACATATTGGTGGAGGTTTCTTAGAGAAGATATGTGCATGAGTCAGTTTGCTATGGCCTATACGTATTCTAGTAATGAGCACTTGTTCTCGACGCTGAAGGAATGAAACATCAAATTTATCTGTAGATCCACGCCTGATATCATGGAGTCTTGTGGGTTGTTCCCGTGTCCACTCAGTTAACCATTGTTTTCGGATCTTTATAGTAAGAAAAGGAACGACATCGGAGTGCGGAATTAGAAAGTTTGGATCATGTACAGGAAGACGAGTTGCTTCTTTAGCTGATATGTCAGCTTGTTCATTGCCTTTTATTCCCTTACTAGCTGACCCGACAGACGTCGTTCTGTCAAAAATAAATGACAATGGAACGAACTCAGATTCAGTCCGTACTGCACGCAAAAATCAGAATAAAGCAAATGACTATATTATCAACATCGAATGAGTTAATTTTCTACTGCTACCAAAAGTTAATAACAAACTACTGGAAAAACGTGTTTCCATTACCTGCAATATTAATATCTTGGTTGTGAATAAGGACATGCTGAAATAGTTCAGCATATCACTACCCAGAAATAACCCTGATAGACTGTAACATAGATGGGAACTGTTCAGCAGGTCTTCAAATCCCTCACAGAGCCATAATTATCTCCCGCTGCAAATCAAGTAATTTGATACGTTGATGGCGTGAAAATAATATGGCAAAACTTACTCCTCTTTCTTCGTAGGAAATAAATATCATAGAAAACACTGATTCCAATCAATACTATGAAGATACACGATTTTCTTGTTTGATTACCTGGCGCGAAAACAAGCAAATTGATGGTTTTCCAACACGGGAACAGGCAACATACGGGTTTTCAAGATTAATGCCACAAACACTCAATGACTGCCCCTGGGATTTATTTATGGTCATAGCAAAAGCGAGTTGCACTGGAAACTGCAGTCGTTTAAATTCAAATGGTATGTCAGTCGGAATCATCGGGATGCGTGGTATCAAAAGTCTTCTTCTTTATACTTCCCCGTTAGAATGATTACTTCGATCACGTTGTTCAGTAATGTTTTCACCGCTAGCTGTGTGCCATTACAAAGACGCGGTTGGTTGATATTTCGCAAACATTATGACCACTGATCAGACCTTTAATTGAAGAATGTGAGGCAGCAATCCTGGCAAATCCAGCGAGTTCAAAATTTCGGATGGATAGTTCTGATTACAATTTTGTGATTAGGCCTATAAGATGGCATGAGATCCAGGGCAGTTCTGAACAATGTAATCAACTAATTGTGTTGATGAAAAAAGTTTGTAATTGTTCTACAATAGACCTCTTCACTGAACTGTTATGAGCACAACGCAGATCAATTTCTTGTATCGAATTGCCCACGAAATAAATTTGCAGTCGCCATCTAACACCGACAACAGTGAACCTGCTCTGTGATATATTTGGCCTTGTATCTGTAAATTAAGAAGGATAAATTTATTATTTTTGTCACAAAAACTATATAGAAAGTAAACAACGCAACATGGGGATAAGTCTGCTTGTTATATGTTATATTGAAAGGTGGCATGAAATTGTCCCGAAGTACATTTGTTGCCCCAAATGAAGTTGTTTGAAAGCAGTTGTTATATTTTTGGATATTTGTAAGGACATGTACGGAATCTATTCCTATTCCTGAAACCAATGGGCACAATGGATCTGGTGGTGGAATCAATGGCACTAATTTCACTTTGCCATTTGCGCAACACACTCCAGCGGCTTCATTTTTGTACTTCAATGCCTTCCAATATTGGCAAACTGAGTTCATAGATCCAATAGCAACGCATTGATAGGCACTGTAGTCAATTGAAACATCGTAACTGAAAGCAGCTCGATTCAAAGTTGCAAGATTATTAGCTGAACAACGCGCTGCACGGGTTTGTGATATCCGAATCCTTTCAGTTTCATTTCGCTCTTCACGTTGTTGTGCAGTTCGATTAGACTGAAAATTAGCTTGGCTTGTAGCATTTCGAGTTCTTCGATCGAAGTTGCTCCACCCGCGTCTTATAGGCGGCATGAGTCTTGAAATGAGTATACTGTGTATGGAAGCACATACAAAATAAATAAATCAACCAAAGAAATCGATGAACTTGTTTGTTGAGAAGCGAAGATTTAAAAACAATCGGGGTAGACAAATGTCTCCAACTATAAGAAAACACGACACTGCATGCGACTGTCTGGAGAGCGTATGTTAGGGAGATCCGTACCGGCAGTCGAGGCAGCGAGACAGCCATCGAGTCACGCGCGGAACCAAAACCCAAGGAGACATTCTTCCTGTCACAAACTGAGAACTAAGCGAGATAGGAACTTGGAGTTTGTTTTAATAACTTCCACATCCGAAGACCATTTGCCTCGCTTTGACCACCCATGCAAATTCAATAGCAAAGAAGTTGGCCAGCGACTGACTTTTTCGTGCCTGCACATAGAAATCTCTGAACATAACTGAAAAGAAACACAAACAGTACATGTTCTTATCATTTTAATTTAAAAACAAACTTATCTACGTCGAGCTGAAATGTTCCTTTACCAGCAATGAAAAAACTACAAATATAGTGAATATAAAATAGGAGTTATGACATGATAAGTTCTATGCAATGAAGATTTTGCGTTTGAGGTAACATTCCATTATATTAACATTTTCACACTCAATTATTTTGTAAACCGTTTTTTTTAACGGCATCAAATGCAGCTTAAAATTTTGTACATAATCCGATATTCACCCATTTTAATCGATAACATTCAGATTTACGGAAATTTGGCAAACGCGCTGGATTAGAGGACAGCGCTAAACGCAAACGTGGGAGAAGGAAAGAGAGACGAACAGTTTGAAAAGAAAAAGAGAAATGGGGCTTTTACGTTTTTCCTGGCATTTTTTTGCAATTTTTCTCTTCGTAAAAACCTTACTCGGACTTCGACGAATATTTGAAAAAAAAGAATTAGCCGAATTGGTCCAGCCGTTCCCGAGTTTTGCGCTTAGCAACACATTTAGCGATTCATTTTTATTTATATAGATGCGAGGGAATCCATATTATGGTAACTTGCTGTCCTTTATTTTTCACAGTATTGTAGGTCTGCAGTACGTCTTGGGCTTATGTATTTGAGCATGATGCATTTTGAATGAGTTTTACTGTTGATAAAAAATCACTGAGGATTAAAAAAAAGGTTCTTTTTGGGGGGGGAACTCATTATTGATTCCGTAGCTTTTAGGATAGCATACAGTTCACATGTGAATATGGAGCATGTAGCTGGTAGTGCATACTTCATTGTGTGATCGAGGTGGACAACAGCACAGCCGCTACCATATTCAGTTTTTGAGCCATCAATGTATATAGGAGTGTGTCTGGACAGACTTTCACACTTTTCAGATAGTATTTGTTTAAATACGGCACTGTCTGTTGTTTCTTTATTGAATTCACTTCAATCTAATGTTATTGGTGGTGGTTCAGCTTTCCATGGAGGGAATATGGTGTCTTTTAAATTCTTGAAGCAATCGGGGGAACTGAAGAATTAATTTCCTGTAAGTATTGCGTAAAACTAATGTGGAAGGGTATATGTCTCTTTTGTTGCGAGGAATAGCGTTGAGGCTGATAGCGTGGGAAAACATAAGCATGTGCTCTGGAGTGAGGAGAGGCTGCTATCTTTACTGCGTAGTTGATAGTTGTTTTCTGCGAGTCCGAAGCGGGGGTTCATTAGCTTCTATTAATAAACTTGAGATCGGGCTAGTTTTGAATGCTCCCAAGGCAATCCTGAGAGACGTGTTTTGAATCGGGTAAAGCATTTTCAGTGAGGATGCTGTAGCTTAATTATATATAATAGAACCATAATCCAGTTTGGTGCGAATTCAGTGGCGTATGCTGGTATCAAGACGTGGGCTACCACTAGACTTAGGCTACCCCTTTTGATAGTTGGTTTAGGGAACATCAAGCCTTAAGCATTATGAGCTGCAGCCAACAGCCAACGGAGTTGCCTGCTATGTTGTCAAGGCTGCTTCACAAGCTACTGCCCTGGCCTCTGCCACCGTCAATACTCAACACCTGGGGCCTGTTCCACGAACGAACTTTGCAACTTTTCAACTTTGCACTTTTCACTTTTCAATTCTTGCAAAGTGCAAAGTCTTTCTGTTCCACCATGAACTAGGCTGTACTTTTCAATTTCTTCGCAAAGTGAAAAGTCTTTGCGAATGAGTGATCCGATCGAGTTTATTCTATGAGCAAACTGTATATGATTTTAATGCTTTACTTTTCGCGGCGAACTTGGCGGTATAATTGTCGTACCGTTTAAGTTTTTATCGTGGGAAAGAAAGGTTATTATAAGAAGCTGGCTGTGCTGGAAGTTGTCAAGGAGAAACGTGACATCCTTTTTTGACAACTTTAAAGATAACCTCTCAAATGATGACACACATCAATTAACGAGAGTACCGTCAACACATATACACACAGAAAGACATTCACCCTTCATTAGAAATCCGTCGCTATATTAAGTGGATTATCAGGCCAACGTACTGTTAGGAAATATTACATTTACTATAATATCTACGACTTTGGTAACAGTTCTGCAAATAATTGATTTTGATGTCCCATGCATTGCTGCTACACCGTGCAGCTGGGCACCATTTACTAACCAATGTAAACATAAGAATTTGTTCTTTTTTGGAAAGGAATTTACTTCTTTATCTTTCAATAAATGACCGATCATTTCAAGAATATAGTCAGCCTCTTGGGATAATACGAAATCACTCGCGATATTACGTCGAAGTGAGGTTATGAAAATTAATCCTGTCTTTGTACGTTCCATTATTGGATTCTTCATCACTGTCCTCACTTGATGCTAACAAAAGCTCACGTCGTGACGTGTTTATATCACTAAACCAAATTCTACGCCGAGAAACTAATGTACATACTTGTTAATTAACATATGAAAAGGGAATCATCTCTTTGCAAGATTTATGAAAACTTTTCACTTCATTTCTTTGCACTTTGCATTTCTGTACCAATAGAGGAACATAACAGGCTTGAAAAGTGAAAAGATTTCTAACTTTTCACTTTTCACTTTTCACTTTGCAAGCTAAATCTGAAAAGCGATGGTGGAACAAAATCTGAACTGAAAAGTGCAAAGTGCAAAGTGAAAAGTTGCAAAGTTCGTTCGTGGAATAGGCCCCTGATCAATCGAGATGGTAGCCTAAGGTTTAGCAAATTGAAATCCAGCTTTGAGGCTAAATAAATAGAATGCTTTGTCTTTGGTCCGACGGCCCCGGTTCAACTTTCAGAATCAACCCCCTCATAGTGTTAATTCCCCTGACTTGGGAACTGGGTGTTTATGACGTCTTCGCCATTCATTTTATCCTTATTAGGTCACCACCAAGTCTATGTACATGCCATGCACCATTATTATTATTATTATTATTATTATTATTATTATTATTATTATTATTATTATTATTATTATTATTATTATTATTATTATTAAATAACAATGTTGAATTTTACAGCGGTCGTACCCATCGTTCAATGGTTAATTATCTTCCTCGGAAGATCAGTGGTGGTGTCCGACCCATGATCACGGGTTCGATTCCAACCAACAAAAGAGAACACTAAACCTGAAAGATTGCGTTTCATTTTAGCAGATCTACCAATAAAAAGAAAACTATAATACTCCTATAACAGAAGCCCTACCGTGTCTTCCTACAAGGATGTAGAAGTAAACGGGAGCGAAATACCAGCACTCCGTCATCTATCTTATTTAAGGCAGAAGGATGAGGTGAGGAAGTATATACGATGAGTAACGCATGGTGATAGCAGTGGCGATCTGACGGACCGAAGCCTAGCACAGCTATCGCCCGGTGATTGGACAAAAAGAATCGCTGTATATAACTGACCGACACACAAGTAATGACAACTAAATGACGACAGTGAAAATAAACATTGGTATAGCTGATGACTGGCGAGTTAATTAGTGACCTCTCGGACTTCGTGGACTGCGATTCCGATGTGTTGGTGACGAATCAAGTGCCTATTTCGCCTCAGACAAAGAATTACCACCGGGGAATGTGACTGTACATAACCAAGCAAGAAAATTATGTTGATGATAATAGTGACTGGGAAGAAAAGGTATGTTGATCAGGACAATCCTGCATAGCCTGGCACTTTTAGACCTCACCTTTACATTTTCGCCTGGCACTAAAAAGGTTAAAGTGTTCAAATCAGTTGCTTCCCTTTCTACCAAGGCATGAAGACTGTCAGCCTCCATATAGATATGGCCTTTTCGTAAAACCTTCAGAGTTATGGTCTGTTGAAATACCAATTCCTAATAATTTAGGTTATGCTTACAACCGTAATAAATATTCACTAATATAAGGACTGTAGAAAACAATAACTCACCTATTACAGCCTTGAAATAATAATGTTACATTCGTGTGAGTTTGGATTCGTTCTTCAAACACCTTCCATACACACTCTGCTGATAAAGACGTTAAATCGCATGATGCGGACTAGGTCGCACATGTGGATATGGCTCTGTTTTATGGCTGGATGCCCTTCTTGACGCAACCCTATACGGAGGGATGTAATCACTATTGCGTGTTTCTGTGGTGGTTGGTAGTGTGTTGTGTTGTGTTGTGTTGTGTGAATATGAAGAGGAGAGTGTTGGGACATACACAAACACCCAGTCCCCGAGTCAAAAGAATTAATCAGAAGCGATTAAAATCCTCGACCCGGCCGGGAATAGAACCCGGGACTCTCTGAACCGAAGGGCAGTACGCTGACCATTCATCCAACGAGTCGGACTCGTTAAATCGCATGTAAAACTGAAAAATACACCAGATTGTACAGAAGTACACTAACTGAGCAAATGTCAAGCGATAGCGGAGCACTGATGCGCAGGTGTGTTGTCTGCGCACCACAAGCCCCCTGTATCAGCGGCAGTTGTATAGGAGACCTTGTGAGCAGTGGCTGTGCACGTGACAGGTGTAACATGGAACGTCGTCGTGAGCTTACACCGTTCGAACGGGTATGGTGATCGGTGCCCGACGGATGGGAAGTGCGATTTCTGAAGTGGTGCTGAAATTCGGCTTCACACGATCGACCGTGTCCAGGGTGTATCGTGAATGGTTGAATGCGGGTGTCACCGTCCACAACAGACGAACGACCGGCCGTCCAGCCACCCTCGATGACCGTGACCGGCGACATCTGAGACGGATTGTCAATAGTGACAGACGGGCAACCGTGCAACAAATCACGGCTCAATTAAACACAGGCCGTGCTAGACACGTCTCCCGGTGGACAATCCGTAGGAACATGGGTTCTATGGGGTATGGAAGCCGGCGCCGCATACGGGTGCCACTGTTAACCCAACGTCATCGGCCACAACGACGCGCATTTGTCGCCAGTCACCAGGGATGGACACTGGAACAATGGCGTAACGTGATATGGTCGGACGAATCACGATTTCAACTGCACCATGACGATGGGAGGCACAGTGTATGGCGCAGACCACATGAAGCGATGGATCCCGCCTGCCTCGAAGGTGTGGTCCAGGGCGCTGGTGTCTCTGTTATGGTCTGGGGTGCATTTTACTGGTATGTAATGGCCCCCCCTAGTTGTTCTGGAAGAGACTTTGAATGGTACGCGGTATGTTGAGCTGCTCGGAGACCATCTCCACCCATTTTTGGCCTTCCAGCGCCCAGACGGTTCTGCAGTGTTTCAAGATTATAACGCGCCGCCACATAGCTCCCACGTCGCCCGGGCATGGTTCCAGGAACATGCAGCGGAGGTCCAACGACTGCCATGGCCACCCAGGAGTCCCGATATGAACTCTATCGAGCATATCTGGGATGTCCTGGAACGCAGGCTCCGTGCCATGGATCCTGCACCCACGAACAGATCAGCATTGGCGGCCGCTCTGCAAACGATTTGGTGACAGCTGCGTCCAGAGGACTACCAGGGACTTGTCGACTCGCTTCCACGGCGTCTCACTGCAGTTAGCAGGGCCAGAGGAGGCCCCACACGCTATTAGGTGACTATCCCATGACATTTGTTAAATCAGTGTATACAACACTATTTTCACATGGTGTTGTATTCCTCTAAGTAAAACTGAATTTGGTGTTTCTTTGAAAGCATGTAATTCCCCCTATACTTGATGTATGACATAGTGGTGTATACCTCTGGGTAGAGGACAAGAAATTCATATTGGTGTGCCAATAATCCCATTTTCGCTAAAAATGAACATAGTGCCCTATATATCCGAGGTACAGTCAATAACTTCTTGGACTGGCGCCTACAGTGCAGGCAACATGGCAACACGGCGTACACTCGTGTACTACAGTCGTGGATTTGCGCTAACAGTTCCAGGACACAGTCGTTTGACCTGCTTTTTCGAGACTCCCATCTAGCTGCGAGGATAGGAATTGTGCCGGCTGCCGAAGCCTGTCGCACTCCTCTGGGGCAATGATAAATGAATGGCAGATGAAATGAAATTATACTGGAGAGTGTTGCTGGAACGAATTATGACAGGGAAAACCGGAGTACCCGGAGAAAAACCTGTCCAGCCTTCGCTTTGTCCAGCGGTGAGAGACTGGCGCGCTGCCGCCTGAGCCACGGAGGCTCCTTATTGTATAGTATTGAATTGTTGTTGAGTCATCAGTCCATAGACTGGTTTGATGCAGCTCTCCATGCCACCCTATCTTGTGCTAACCTTTTCATTTCTACGTAACTACTGCATCCTACATCTGCTTGTCATATTCATACCTTGGTCTACCCCTACCGTTCTTACCACCTACACTTCCTTCAAAAACCAACTGAACGAGTCCTGTGTGTCTTAAGATGTGCCCTATCATTCTATCTCTTCTTCTCGTCAAATTTAGCCAAATCGATCTCCTCTCGCCAATTCGATTCAGTATCTCTTCATTTGTGATTCGATCTATCCATCTCACCTTCAGCAATCCTCTGTAACACCACATTTCAAAAGCTTCTATTCTCTTTCTTTCTGAATTAGTTGTCGTCCATGTTTCACTTCCATACAATGCCACGCTCCACACGAAAGTCTTCAAAAACATTTTTCAAATTCCTATATCAATGTTTGAAGTGAGCAAACTCCTTTTTTTTTTAAAAGAAAGGTCTTCCTTGCTTGTGCTTATCTGCATTTTATGTCCTCCTTACTTCTGCCACCGTTAGTTATTTTACTACCGAAGTAACAATATTCATCTACTTCCTTTAAGACTTCATTTCCTAATTTAATATTTCCTGCATCACCTGCCTTCGTTCGACTGCACTCCATTACTTTTGTTTTGGACTTATTTATTTTCATCTTGTACTCCTTACCCATGACTTCGTCCATACCATTCAGCAACCTCTCGACATCTTCTGCAGTCTCAGATAAAATGACAATACCACCAGCAAATCTCAGGGTTCTGATTTCCTCTCCTTGGATTGTGATTCCCTTTCCAAATTCCTCTTTGATTTCTTTTACTGCCTGTTCTGTGTAACTATTGAAAAGGAGGGGGGACAAACTGCAGCCTTGCCTCACTCCTTTCTGGATTGCTGCTTCTTTTTCAAAGCCCTCGATTCTTATCACTGCAGAATGATTTTTATACAGATTGTAGATAATTCTTCGTTCTCGGTATCTGATCCCAATCACCTTCAGAATCTTAAATAGCTTGGTCTAATCAACATTATCGAATGCCTTTTCTAGATCTACGAATGCCATGTACGTGGGCTTGTCCTTCTTGATTCTTTACCTCTCTGTCGAAATTCGCTCAGAAAGCATCAGAAAACTTACGATTTTGTAAGGTTCGTCGCAGCTAACAGATTTGTATAGTACCACAGCAAGTAGTGGAAACTTTGCACGTACTGTGAGGAAGGGTAGTAGGGGATATTTTAGCCAAGGTCATGGACACAGGTATGATTCCCCCGCTTGCCGCGCGCATTCGTCAGTCTGGCAGTCTCTTTAGTTTCTCTTTAGTGCCACGCTGCTGTATCCCCACAAACCCGGGTACATTTTGTTGTCTATACATAATTTTGCTCCCTCTGTCCGACTCGTTGGCTGAACGGTCAGCGTACTGGCCTTCGGTTCAGAGGGTCCCGGGTTCGATTCCCGGCCGGATCGGAGATTTTAACCTTAATTGGTTAATTCCAATGGCACGGGAGCTGGGTGTATGTGTTGTCTTCATCATCATTTCATCCTCATCACGACGAGCAGGTCACCTACAGGAGTCAAATAGAAAGACCTGCACCTGGCGAGTCGAACCCGTCCTGGGATATCCCGGCACTAAAAGCCATACGACATTATATTACATTTTGCCCCCCCCCCCAAAACACACACACACACACACACTTCTAATTCCCAAACTTGCTACTGGTTAAGACCACAATTATTGAAAGTCTGGGCTTATTGCGTCATTTATTAATGTTGTACTGAAGGATAGGATACGCGAGTAATTAAGTTCCTGTTCTGAGATTTCCCCATGTCACTTGTCTCTTATCTCCGCACAGTAGCCTAACCGACCGTTCTGCTATATATTTCCAGACAATAGGAAACTGCAAACCTTGACATTACAGAGTTCATTCAGACAACAACACCTGCGAAGAAAAATATTGGCTCACAATGTTTGTGTCACGTCAGCGGAGTTTCTTTTTGTGTCAACTTTCTTCAATGGAGTTTCAATGTCAACAATATGAGCTGACGCCGACTATTTGCTCTGACGCGCTGATGTTTGCACTGCATCGCTCAGCAGAGAGAACGAGGTTTAACTCTCTGTCCATGCACTTTTAACATACAACCAAGGATAACGAGACGTAGAAAAATAAAATATTTAAAAAGAATTTCGCCCTGAATGTGATCGCATATCGATATCCTGTCAAAAATCTGCATATGTACACATGTAAATTCAAAACGTGTTTGGAATTGCATTATTACACAGATAATTACTACATCGATTTGCTGTTGCTGTTTGAGTCATCAGTCCATAGACTGGTTTGATGCAGCTCCATGCCACCCTATCCTGTGCTAACCTTTTCATTTCCACGTAACTATTTCATCCTATATCTGCTCTGATCTGCTTATCATATTCATACCTTGGTCTACCCCTACCGTTCTTACCGCCTACACTTCCTTCAGAAACCAACTGAACAAGTCCTGGGTGTCGTAAGACGTTTCTTATCATTCTATCACTTCTTCTAGTCAAATTTACCTCTCACTAATTCGATTCAGTATCTCTTCATTCGTGACTCAATCTATCCATCTCACCTTCAGCATTCTCCTGTAACACCACATTTCAAAAGCTTCTATTCTCTTTCTTCCTTTCTGAGCTAGTTATCGTCCATGTTTCACTTCCATACAATGGAAACATCTTTCTAATTCCTATATCAATGTTTGAAGTGAGCAAATTTCTTTTCTTAAGAAAGCTCTTCCTTCCTTGTGCTAGTCTGCATTTTATGTCCTCCTTATTTCCGCCATCGTTCGTTATTTTACTACCCAAGTAACAATATTCATTTACTTCCTTTAAGACTTAATTTCTAATCTAATATTAGGGTACCTGCATCACCTGCCTTCGTTCGACTGCACTCCATTACTTTTGTTTTGGACTTATTTATTTTCATCTTGTACTCCTTACCCAAGACTTCGCCGATACCATTCAGCAACTTCTTCAGATCTTCTGCAGTCTCATATAAAATAACAATATCATCGGCAAATCTCAGGGTTTTGGATTGTGATTTCCTTTCTATGTAAACACTGCAAAGCAGGGTGGACAGATACATCGATTTACAAAATATTTTCTTCAAGGCTCCTTGGACAGTACCTTATTTGTACCATATGTTTGGGAACATTCCTCGAAACCATTCAGATTTCTTATCACTAACCCAGTACTTAATTTCGGCTGGAACGGCGTTCCGGCACCTCCCAAGGTTTTTTCAGTGTTTTTAAGGTGATTTCTCAATAAAACGTTACTGGAACATATTATGAAAACCTGAATTTCAGAAAAGTATTTTGTAAAAACTGATTTTTCTTTGTAAAGTTTTATCACAAGTTTTCAAATATCGAAATTTGTGACATTTATGGGAGGAGGGGGAGCGGAATGTGTGGGTATGTGTTACGGCACCTAACAGTTTGATATATCACTCCCCCCTCGCCCCCCAGCCAAAAGGGGGCTGAAATTGAACTTGGAAAAATTCCAGAGTATCACTATTCATCTCAGTGAATCCGAAAACGATGGATTCGACACTATTTTCGTATATGTTTATATGTGACCCCCCTCGCCCCCACCCAAAAGGGGGCTAAATTTGGACTTGAAAACATTCCGGTGTATCACTATTCATCGCAGGGAATCCGAAAACGATGGATTCGAAACCATTTTCATATATTTTATATGTGACCCCTCTCGCCCCCTGCCCATATTAGTGCATGGGGTGTCTTACCCCCACACATTTTGTCAAAAGTAATCCGGAGTGTCACTATTCATCCCAGCGACCCTGAAAAGGATGGATTCGATATGATTTCCTATTACTTTGATATATCACTTCCCCCTGGCCCCCACCCAAAAGGGGGCTGAATTTGGACTTGGAAAAATTCCAGAGTATCACTATTCATCTCAGCGAATCCGAAAACGATGGATTCGACACTATTTTCGTATATTTTTATATGTGACCCTCCCTCGCCCCCCGCCTCTAAGGGTACTTGGGGTGTCTTACCCGCACGCGGTTTGTCTCCTGATACTAAGTCGTAAGTGTACCAAGTTTGGTGTAAATCGCTCCAGTGGTTTAGGAGGAGATGTAATACATACATACATACATACATACATACATACATACATACATACATACATACATACATACATACATACATACATACATACATACATACATACATATCCATTAGACAAGCCTGCATGGTGGCCATGATTGTTAAGGCGCCGTGAAGTCTACAGGGTGGTCAGAAACAACGTGAATCGGGCATATAAACGTTAGAGGGTTGGTCATACTGATATATAATTTGAAAAAAAATCGTTATCACGCGCCGTTGTCATTTTATCAGCTGCTGAAATTAGCCAATCAGATCGCTTCGCAGGCGAGTTGAAATGGACTTTGCAGGGCGGTAAAAAACGAAATGTCGTATGGCTTTTAGTGCCGGGAGGTCCGAGGACAAGTTCGGCTCACCAGGTGCAGGTATTTTTATTTGACTCCCGTAGGCGACCTGCTCGTCGTGATGAGGATGAAATCATTATGAAGACGACACATACACCCAGCCCCCGAGTCAGTGAAAGTAACCAATGATGGTTAAAATTCCGACCTTGTCGGGAATCGAACCCGGGAGCCCTGTGACCAAAGGCCAGCGCGCTAACCATTTAGCCATACAGCCGGACTTTGCAAGGCGGTGTTGTTGCTAGATGTGCACGTAATTTCGCCAGGAAAGAGATTTGAACATGGACCACCGAGATTGAAGGATCGCGCCATAGCAAGTACGCTACGGTGACAGTGAATGAAATCTATGGTGAGTTTGTGTTTGTTGCTTATTTGTTCGTCGGATGGTGACGTTAAGCCTGAGCAGACCCCTTGCTCTCATTCGACAGGAGTGTCGACACTGGGTTTCACCTTCTCTCTACCTCATCGTCATCGTCATCATCATCATCCCATATCCAGACGCAGTTCGCGCATGGGTGTCAATTAGAAAGAACATGTTCTCGGACACTCCCGGCACTAAAAGCCATATGATACATAAATTATAGATTTTTGTGCCTTTCAGTGTACCGCGATCACTGCGAGCTTTCAATCGAGAGACAGTAGGTTCGAAAACCCACTGTCTCAAGTCCTGAATATGTTTTTGTTTTTTTTGTCTTTTGCTAGGGGCTTTACGTCGCACCGACACAGATAGGTCTTATGGCGACGATGGGATAGGATAGGCATAGGAGTTGGAAGGAAGCGGCCGTAGCCTTAATTAAGGTACAGCCCCAGCATTTGCCTGGTGTGAGAATGGGAAACCACAGAAAACCATCTTCAGGGCTGCTGACAGTGGGATTCGAACCCACTATCTCCCGGATGCAAGCCCACAGCCGCGTGCTCTACGCGCACTGCCAACTCGCCCGGTGAATATGGTTTCAAGTGGTCTGTATTCTCCCAAATCAGAGCTGCCATGATCTCGTTCCATCATTCTGTCGCCGAAAACTTTCGATGTATTTGTGCGACTTAACCTTTCAGCGTTCAATCTGCAAGCCCCTGTGAATTAACTAAAACGCCTCCACAATCTTCTAATTGCAACTACCTCTGCGACCTGGTTTAGTTCTCCACTTGTCATAATTAAATCATTAAAAACCCGCGTGTAACCATTGTGGCCATGGACTCCCTCTACTTTTCTTACCCTCCATGGTTGAGTCCATTATTCTCTTAGGTAACCTATTCTCCTCCATTCACCTTACATGACCCTACCTCCGAAGTCGGTTTATACATTGAGTTTATTCCTAGCTTAGCCTTTATCTCATCATTCGATGTATCCTTCAGCCATTGCTCCCACTTGTTTGTACTACCAATCATTCTCGCTACTTTCATGTCTGTTATTTCCAACTTATGAACATCCTAAGTCCATCCTCCCTTCAATGCGCGACAGCAGAGTGCTGTGGAAAGGTATGGTGGTGGTGATGATTATTGTTTTATGAGAAAGTACAACTAGGCAACCATCCTCTATATAACACTAATCAGAGAGAAAAATTGAAGGGATTCGACATTTTGAAAAATGAAGGTATCGGCCAAAGGAAGACAAGGGACACGAAGGGCGTGAAAATTAAAGACTTCCTAGCCCTCGCAAACCTAGTAGCGTTGGGATCAGAAAACAAGAGTTGACCAAGGATGGTTGGATAGAATTGATGAATAAGGAGCCTGGCACAAGTAAGTGGAAGCAATGTCGGGACTCAGCTAAGGGCCTCGTGGTTGCCAACCCTCGCTCCAACGTTCAGAGCCCCTGGGGCCCCATTTAAAAAAATGCTATTTGCTCGTGGCGTCAACCTCTAAAGATCTTTTGCCACTACTTGCACCATATGTGATGAACCTGCGTGTAATTGTAATGCAGAAGTGTAGAGTGTTGAATGTGAGGAAAGGAACGTTAAGGACGACACAAACACCCAATCCCCAGGCCAGGGATATTAATAATTTACAATTAAAAACCCCTGACCCTACTGGGAATCGAACCCGGGGCTGCCGGGTGATAGGCAGACGCGTTGCCTCCTACACCATGGGGCTGGACTGGGGCCCTTTTTAGTCACCTCTTATGACAGGCAGGGGATACCATGGGTGTTATTCTACCACCCCCACCCACAGGGGGATGCTCTGAAAACAGACCGATGCAAAGATAATTTCGTCCATCTTACTGCGCCTTGATTCCATCTCACTTACTATACTACCTTTCCGGGAGAACACGCATCCTAAATAGTAATTCCAGTTCTGTATTCCCTGTCTGGCATTCAGTTCTCTTACTTACTGATAGAACTTTAGTCTTGAAAATGCAAATATGTGTATCACACTTGCTCCAAAAACATGCCAGGACTGTGTAACGAATGATGACATCAGAATGGAATTGGGAATGGACTCGATATAAAAGACTTCAAGACTAACAAGTTATGGACATGTAAAGCAAAAGCCCGGCACAAGAACACCATGTGCATGCTTAGTAAGAAGGGTTGAAAGAAGATGACCAGTGGGAAGACCTATGAAGAGATGGCTACACCGGATAAGGCCATTCGCGGATGATGTTATACTGTATAGAGTAGTAAAGGAGTTGTAGGATTGTGAGTGATTGCAGGGGGACCTACACAATTTTGTGAGATAGACAGCAGACAATGGTATGAATGTAAATGGGATGAAAAGTCAAGTTGTAAGTTTCACCAAAAGGAAAAGTCCTCTCAGTTTCAGTTATTGTCTTGATGGGGTAAATTTTCCTCATGGGGAACACTGCAAGTACCTAGGTGTTAATGTAAGGAATGATCTTCATAAGGGTAATGATATTGACGAGGTTGTTATGGAAGGTTACAGGTCTCTTCAAATGGTTATGAAAGTATTTCGGGGATGTAATAAGGATGTAAACGAGAGAGCGTATAAGTCTCTGGTAAGCTCCCAGTCAGAGTATGGTTCCATTGTATGGGACCCTCATCAGGACTACTTGATATGAGAACCAAAAAAATTAAAAGGAAAGCAGCATGATTTGTTCTGGGTGATTTCCAACAAAGGAGCAGAGCAGTGTTGCAAAAATGTAGCAAATTTGGGCTGGAAGACTTGGGAGTAAGGAGACAAGATGATTGACTATGTAGTATGTTCCATGCTGTCAATGAAGAGATGGCGAGGAATGACATTAGTAGACGAATAAGCTTGAGTGGAGCTTTTAAAAGTAGGAAAGATCATAATATGAAGATAAAGTAGGAATTCAAGAGGAAAAATTGGGACAGGTATTCATTTATAGGATGAGGAGTAAGGAATTGGAGTAAATTATCAGTGGAAATGATCAATAAATTTCCAAGTTCTTTGAAAATGTTTAAGGAAAAGCTAGGTAAACGACTGCCAACTGGGCGATGGCCCTAAATGCAGAACATTGATTGATTGATTGATTGATTGATTCATTGATTGATTGATTGATTGATTGATTGATTGATTGATTGATTGATTGATTGATTGATTGATTGATTGATTGATTGATTGATTGATTGATTGATTGATTGATTGAAGAGAATACGAGGGAATTGGGAGTCAGTGGTCAGAGAGGAGGCATTTCTGGACAGACAATGATGGTGAAGACTCGTTCAACACAATCCTGCCCAGCCTGCTGGAAGGGTTCTATAATGATGACTCACTATACCTATTTTTAAGCTCCAGGGTGTTAGACTGGAGCCTTTCAGAACATTCTGCCATTCAGCGTCACTGTTATTCAGCTTGAAACTCATGTCGCTTTCACTGTCTGAAAGGAAGAGTTGTTTCCTGGCCTTTTTTGCTTTAATTTTTCTAACTTTATTTCCTTTTCAGTTCTTTTATTAAAAGATATGCTTGTAGCTACAGTTGGAGTACCACAGAAGCTCTTGTGCCTACCATCAAGACCAATGTCATTTATCTCATCTTCATGAGGAATGGGTAGAATGTTGTGAGGTAGAACACATATTGTCATGTGAGGTATCTTTACTGACAGAGTTGACGTGGAAGGTGCCCCAATTTGATGCTCATTTCCTGGCACTTTTTCTTTTGGCAGCTGGGAAGTAATCCTTTGGAAAACCCTTTTCAAATGGTTATATACCAGTCTTCTTGAAGCCAGAAATTGCGTTCTGCAGCGTGGCTTCCTCTGAGTGTGCATCCCCAAAAAGAGCTACAACCTCGTGAATTGTGACTAGTTTGTCGGGGTGCTCTCTCAGCCTGCTCATAGTATGCTGAGAGTGTTGCATGAAGGCAACATCAAGTGAAGTAGTCGATGTGTGCTGTGTGGAAGCAACACCAAAATATCTACATGAATTTTTTCTGCCAACAGCATCACTTCTAGTTTGCTGATGTGTGTAGCATTTCCATCAAAACACACTTTGAAGAAATTAAGAAATGTTTTAACCATTCTACAAAAATATCAGACTGCATCCATTCGGATGGATGTGCAAAAACCTTTGTGTTTGGAGGAATGTCCTTTTCAAGCACTGGATTCATATGGACCCTAGAAAAATAAATGCTGGAACTAGCTTTTTCTTAAACTTGGGAATTTATTAACATTTCCCTTGATAATGTATTCCAATCACATACTCCCCATCCTATAAATGAATATTTGGCCCAATTTGTCCTCTTTAATTCCAACTTTAACTTCATATCATGATCTTTCCTCGTCCGGCCCCGTGGTGTAGGGGGCAACACGTCCGCCTGTCGCCCAGTGGCCCCAGGTTTGATTCTTGGCTAGGTCAGGGGTTTTTAATTGTAAATGATTAATATCCCTGGCCTGGGGACTGGGTGTTTGTGTCGTCCCTAACGTTCCTTTCCTCACATTCAACACTTTCCACTTCCGCAATTTCCAAATATACGCAGGTTCCTAACATATGGTGCAATTAGGGGCAAAAGATCTTTCTAGGTCGACACCCTGAACAAATAGCATTTTAAAAAAATATCTTTCCTACTTTTAAAGACTTAAAAACTTACAACTTGACTTTTCATCCCATTTATCATCATACCATTATCTGCTATCCATCTCACAACATTGTCTAGGTACTCTGCAATCACTCACAATCCTGCAACTCCTTTACTACTCTATGCAGTATAACATCACCCACAAATAGCCTTATCTGTGAGTCCAGTGTTTTACTTTACTTTATTGAACAAATGAGGGATTTAGTTTCATTCAGCATTTTGAAAAATGAAATACTTGGGATCTGATATTGTCAGACAAAAGAGTAGTGATTCCATTTCACATTGATACTCAACCAGGTCATTTTCCTGAATACTGGCTGAAATCACCCCAAACCTTTTACTGTACCTTCTTCCACAGGCCTCTTCCGTCTTCAAAATAACATTGCAACCAGAATGTTGTATTGCCTTGGAGCTGCATTTATTCCTGTCCCTAACCATTTTTTACCTGAAATCAAATAGCAATAAACATAAAGCATTGTTAATTGCAGGCAAAGTGGA
This sequence comes from Anabrus simplex, assembly GCF_040414725.1. NCBI lineage: Eukaryota > Metazoa > Arthropoda > Insecta > Orthoptera > Tettigoniidae > Anabrus > Anabrus simplex. Next base: position 77,851,565 of record NC_090267.1, on the reverse strand, counting down.
ATGCTATTTCAAATTGTCTGCTGTAGCAAATTTCACTTTGCATGCTGTGATGAGACAGGAACCAGTAGTGTACACAGTAGCTTCCACTATATACAGTAGCCATGCGTCTTGGTAGGTGTGCTAGTTACCAACACTGGCAACCAAGAATGAGTTAGCTGGAAAATTTATAATGTCCAATAAGAGACCATTCATTAGGAACCAATGAGACGTAATTATTTCCAACAAGATGAGAATGGGATGTTAATCAGACAATAACTGGTTCGATAGAAGGCAATTCGGTTTTAGGAAAGGTTATTCCACTGAAGCTCAACTTGTAGGATTCCAGCAAGATATAGCAGATATCTTGGATTCTGGAGGTCAAATGGACTGTATCGCGATTGACCTGTGTAAAGCATTTCATAGGGTGGATCATGGGAGACTACTGGCAAAAATGAGTGCAATTGAACTAGACAAAAGAGTGACTGAATGGGTTGCTATATTTCTAGAAAATAGATCTCAGAGAGTTAGAGTAGGTGAAGCTTTGTCTGACCCTGTAATAGTTGAGAGGGGAGTTCCTCAGGGCAGTGTTATCGGACCTTTATGTTTTCTTATATATATAAATGATATGAGTAAAGGAGTGGAATCGGAGGTAAGGCTTTTTGCGGATGATGTTATTCTCTATAGAGTGATAAATAAGTTACAAGATTGTGAGCAACTGCAACGTGACCTCGAAAATATTGTGAGATGGACAGCAGGCAATGGTATGTTAATAAACGGGGCTAAAAGTCAGGTTGTGAGTTTTACAAATAGGAAAAGTCCTCTCAGTTTTAATTACTGCGTTGATGGGGTGAAAGTTCCTTTTGGGGATCATTGTATCTAGGTGTTAATATAAGGAAAGATCTTCACTGGGGTAATCACATAAATGGGATTGTAAATAAAGGGTACCGATCTCTGCACATGGTTATGAGGGTGTTTAGGGGTTGTAGTAAGGATGTAAAGGAGAGTGCATATAAGTCTCTGGTAAGACCCCAACTAGAGTATGGTTCCAGTGTATGGGACCCTCACCAGGATTACCTGATTCAAGAACTGGAAAAAATCCAAAGAAAAGCAGCTCGATTTGTTCTGGGTGATTTCCGACAAAAGAGTAGCGTTACAAAAATGTTGCAATGTTTGGGTTGGGAAGAATTGAGAGAAAGAAGAAGAGCTGCTCGACTAAGTGGTATGTTCCGAGCTGTCAGCGGAGAGATGGCGTGGAATGACATTAGTAGACGAATAGGTTTGAATGGCGTCTATAAAAGTAGGAAAGATCACAATATGAAGATAAAGTTGGAATTCAAGGGGACAAACTGGGGCAAATATTCATTTATAGGAAGGGGAGTTAGGGATTGGAATAACTTACCAAGGGAGATGTTCAATAAATTTCCAATTTCTTTGAAATCATTTCGGAAAAGGCTAGGAAAGCAACAGATAGGGAATCTGCCACCTGGGCGACTGCCCTAAATGCAGATCAGTATTGATTGATTGATTGATTGATTGATTGATTGATTGATTGATTGATTGATTGATTGATTGATTGATTGATTGATTGATTGATTGATTGATTGATTGATTGATTGATTGATTGATATATTCTCAAGAACTTATTTCATTATAACCCAAACAGAAAAGCAAGAAAATGTTTAACAATATAATGAGAGGGATTGCAGAAACAATCATTCTGTGGTTAAGTGTAAGAGAGGGTCATGAGCCCTAACTTCATCACATACAAAGGCACAAAATAAATAAATAAATAAATAAATAAATAAATAAATAAATAAATAAATAAATAAATAAATAAATAAATAAATAAATAAATAAATAAATAAATAAATAAATAAATAAAACACTGAAAGCTGAAGAGTAACTCAATAGGTTGAAGCCAAGCAGCCGAACTGTTACCCAGGAGTGCCAATTGTATAACAATATGAATACCTGCCCACATATGGAATGCCCGCCAAATCAGAGATAAATTGGGGAGCAGGGGGAGGGTGAAGGATCATAGGGCTTAACTACAAGTGTTTATTTCAGACAGTACCCAGAGGGTAGGGGGGAGTATATAATTCCCCTGTAAGTAAATTTCTGCTCCCCAAGAAAAATGTAAATTTTAAATCTCTTTATTTGAATTTTGTTGTTATAACAAGAATGATAACAATTCAAAGATATTCCTTAGTTTTAGATGGACTTGCATAGTGAAACATGAAAAATAGACTGCTTGTGCAGAGTTGCCATAGCTATGTAACTTTATTGCTCAAGGTCTCGCAGTCATTCTATTATTTCTATATTATGTGTATTATTACTGATGTTTCTATAAAAATATGCACAGTTTAAAACATTAATTTCTGTAATATATGTGTTCTAGATTTTTCTCATTATTTTATAATGAAAGAATTCTCCCCCTCCCCCCGGGGGCAATTTTAGTGGGGAAGAGCCTTTGAGATAAAATCATAGGTGGGGGGATAAAACCATAGGTGGGTGTGATCCCTCCACACACACACACACACACACACACACACACACACACACACACACACACACACACACACACACACACACACACACACACACACACACACACACACACACACACACACACACACACACACACACACGTACGTGATTTTACATCCTCCGCCAAACAACAAATCTTTTAAATCGAAATTTAAGTTTGGCTGTCTATTCCACTTTGCCCACCCCTGGGCAAAATATAAATAAATATTCTTGTGACATTTGTCCAAAACAGCATTCCAGATGGATTTTCATTTGCTGCTTTCCACTCTTCACACTACAGTAGATAGTCTGCTGTTACGGCTGACTTTGATGTACCGGTATTCAAAAAGAAACTTCACTTTAAGTAATTTCTCATCATCAGCACAGGACAAAGCATTTGTGGACAGTAGGATGTCAAGACGATTGATGACTGAAACGCTCTATTTTCTATTGTCAAACTAAAGTTGACCTCCTGGAACTTTGCCTTCCATATGTCAAGTCTTGTCTGCATCTCATCTCCTGTTTCTTCTCATATCAAGAGATTATCAGCAAATGAAACTGTGTTGAGTTCACATGATGTTTGCTTAATGCTCTTTATTGTATCATTCACAACCAGGGAATGGATTTCTATGTAAATACATAGCTTTTTATATAGCAATTGAGGCTTTCACGGCCGGCGCTACAAATCATGTCATTGTTTTCCGGGCTTGTAGGCCATGGTCCAGGAGAATTTAATGGTCTCGATGTTACACTGAAGACTGCGTTCGGCATTATCAAGGGTTCCAACTGACTTCAATAACAGTGAAGCTCTCAGTGGCACTAAGTGGTGTTGTAATTTCACCTCATTATATAATACAGGCTACGGTATGCTGCTCGCCTATTGATCCACCATGCTGGGGGGCGGTCGCTGATTGGCTGTTCTTCAGCCAATGGTTGAAGCAGTAAGGAGCATGGGTAAACAAAGCCTAGTTTCTAGTCCTGAAAGCCCTAAATCCTGAAGGACATGAAGGCCGAGGCAGAACAGATAAAGCAACGGGTGATCAGTGGCCTGTCTCCGCCAAGGCAGGTCAATGTACAACGGGCTCTTTAATGCTTCAACCATTGGCTGAAGATCAGCCAATCAGTGACAACCCCCAGCTTGGCAGACTAATAGACGAGCAGCGTACCATAGCTTGCACTAAATAATGAGGTGGAATTACAGCACCACTTCATTCCACTGTAAGTTTCGCTGCTATCGAAGTCAGTCGGAACCCTTGACAATGTCAAACGCATTCTTCGGTGAAACATCGGGACCATCACATGCTCCTGGACCAAGGCTTACAAACCCAGAAAACAATGGCATGATTCATATCATTTAAGGAAATTAAAATCAACTATATTTTGTATTATTTTTACGAATCATGACGTGTGCAGTAAAAAAATGCTGTGTTTATTTTTCATATTTTTTCATATTTTGTAGTTTATCACATATGTTCCATATTCTTAGTATATAATTAAAAATCAATATAGACCACATTTCCTCTAAAAATATTAAATTATATTAAATTAACAGTCCTCTAACTCCGCCATTGTCCGGTCCCAAGTCCGGAATGAGAAAGGAGGAGGGTTTGCTGGTCTGGCACCCAGCTGTAAAATTGCCAACGCCGAGTGTTGGGCGGCGGGAAATAACCTGACTCCCTAAGGGGGCCAACGGCTTCGGGCGAATGAGCCCCTTTGGGTGGGGTGATGGTCCCCACAGTGGAGGAAATGCCACTGGAATCCATTATGCAGCGTCTGTTCTCCAGGTTAGGGGCGGCTGCACAAGGCGTCTGTACTCCAGAGGAGCGGCCTCATTATCACCTCACTGGATCACATCCAGAGTTGTAATTCGGGACCTAGTCCCACACAGGTGACACCTTGACAGTCAACCATGGAAGGTCTTTTAAGGAATACTCCACCGGCTGAACCAAGAGTTCAGAGAAGGCAGCATTCGGATACGGTGGGCTGCCACCTGAAAGATACCGTGAAGTCGGAGGCACGGAAATACCCCAGTACTACATACACGAATGAGACAAAATCAAGAATCAAACCAAAGCAGATAACATACTTCTCTACACACAACATAAACTCACTCATGCAAACCGGTAAACTAAAAGTGATCACCGACATAATGGACCAACACAAAATTCTTATCATGGGATTACAGGAAATTAGAAACACTGACCAGGATGCCTTGGAATCTCAAGGGTACAGACTTTATAAAGGTATACCCGGGAAGAGAGTGATGAAGAATGTCCCACAATTTGGAACAGGATTTTTGGTCAGCCTTAAAATAATAAACTCAGTTCAAGAATTCAGATCACAGTCTCCACGACTCTCAACGCTCACCTTAAAGGCATCTAATAAAATCTATACTATAATAAATGCCCATGCTCCCACTAATGATAAAAACAACTCCTCAAAAGACCAGGAGGAAACAGGAGAATTTTGGGACCTATTGGACCAGACCATAGATAACATCCCCAAACACCATATAAAATTATTAATAGGCGACTTCAACGCTCAACTAGGCAGAGAAAGAAAATACCGTGACATCATCGGAAAATGGCCAGCACACAAGAAAACAAATAAAAATGGAGAGAGACTAGTTGACCTGTGTAGAAACCATAATTTAATCTCAAAATCTACATGTTTTAAGAGGAAACCTCAAAAACTTAAAACATGGAAACACCCTGACTACACTAAAGGAGAATGGCAACTGGACCACGTCTGCATGGACAAATACCACCACAAAGAGATCTATAACGTCAAAGTCCTCCGAGGAATAGACACAGGTTCAGATCACTACGTAGTTAAAATTAAAATTAAACTCACTCCCCAGAGGAGACAACAAAAGCAAGCCCTTAAAACTAAAAGAAAAATAGATCCTACCCAGCTAATCAACAACAAAAATTACCAGAAAGCAACTGAAAAAATAAAAATCACAGACAAACTTGAAGACTTAGTACACAACCTTAAACAAATTGCAGAAGACCTAGCTCCAATTAAACCACGTAAAAAACACCAATGGTGGAACAGTGAATGTGATGAAACAGTGGAGAAAAGACATCAGGCATGGCTATTACATCAGTCCCAAAAGACAGAAATATCCTATCAAAAGCTAGTAAAACAGAGAAAAGAAACTACCCAAGTCTTAAGAAGAATAAAAAGACAACATCATAAGGACACCCTGCAGTTAATTGAAGAACAGTTCAGTAAAACTAAATCAAGGGACTACTACAAAACCTTCAGAAAGCAGCTCCAAAAATATGAACCCCCGACCCTACTGATGAAGGATGAAGATGGTAAGCTGGCCCATAACAATAAAGACAATGCAGAAATTCTGGCTAAACATTTCAACAAGCTTTTAAATTGTGAGGAACCTACAGAACTCCTTCATTTGGACACCAACACCCCGATAAAAACATCACCAGAAAACATCAATCCCCCCACAATAAAGGAAGTCTACCAGGCTCTGAATAAATTAAAAAACTACAAAGCGCCAGGAGAAGATCAGACCTTTGCGGAAATCTGGAAATATGCAGGAAACTCAGCAAAAGTTGCCCTCCATCAACAACTTGTCTCTATCTGGATTAAAGAAGAACTACCAGAACACTGGACAACAGCCCTCATTCATCCTCTGCACAAAAAAGGGGACAAAACCGACCCTAATAACTACAGGGGAATCTCTCTCCTAGATATAACATACAAAATATTTTCAATAATCATCCTTAATAGGATAAGTTTACAACTTGAGAAAGAACTAGGAGAATATCAAGGAGGTTTCAGACCCTGGAGGAGCTGTCCTGATCAGATCATGAGTCTTAAGTTGATAATGGACTATAACAGGAGAAGAAACAGAGATATGGTGATAACATTTGTAGATTTCAAGAAAGCTTATGATTGCATCCATAGAGAATCTCTGTTTAAAATTTTAAGACACCTTGGACTACACCCCAAATTAATAAACATGATAAAATTGACTCTCACCAATACCAAGTCAAAAGTGAAGTTTAGGGGTGAAACATCAGAGACATTTGAAATTAAAACTGGACTACGGCAGGGAGATGGGCTCTCACCACTATTATTTAACTGTGCTCTAGAAATGGTAATGAGGGAATGGTTTAGAAAATGTCCCCCCAAAATAAAGATTGGCCGAAAAATCAAAACAAATTGCCTGGGTTTTGCTGACGATTTAGCATTACTAGCAGTGGACATAAAAGAAGCAAAAACCCAGATATCAGAACTTCAAAACATTGCAAATAAAATTGGCCTCAAAATATCATTTGAAAAAACAGAAATTATGCCCCAAAAACCAACACAGCTAAAAGAAGTCACCATAAATGGTAATAAAATCAAAATAGTAACTCAGTTTAAATATCTTGGAGAAGTAATAACACATAACTTAAATGAAAAAATCTCAATCCAAGTAAGAACAAATAGATTAGCTAAAGCACAAAAATTAACATGGGATATCTACAAAAAGAAATGTCTATCAATAAATACAAAAATAAAACACTACAACACAGTTATAAAACCGGAAGCTACATATGCAGCAGAAACACTCTTTTACCTGAATAAACAATCAAAGACTGACAGACTTCAGAAAATTGAAAGGAGGATTGGAAGAACCTGTATCAACAAAAAATATCAGAAAGATGGACAGTGGCGGTTAATACCTAACAAAGTCGTGTACAAAGAGCTAGAACCCATTACAGATACTATGCGTAAGAGGAGACTGGGATTCTTTGGACATATCATGAGGATGCAGGACTCGAGACTTCTGAAACAACTAGTACAACACAATCTCGTCTCAAAAAATACCACAACAGGATGTAAATGGATCAGAGAAGTAAGAGAGGATCTGAAGGAAATAGGCCTTACAACAGAAGACACCAAAAATAAGATAAAATTGAATACAAAACTCAAGAATACAAACCTCCGCTTTACCCTTACACAAAACAAACCAACAACACGCACATTTTCAACTGAGGAAAGGGCACGAAGATCGGAGCGTCTGAAGAAGTACTGGAAGGACCGCAAAGCCCGAACAATCCCTTCAAAGAGACCTGAACGACGGACTGACTAAAGTGATCCTATGTGGTCATAAAAGAAGAAGAAGAAGAAGAAGAAGAACAGTCCTCTCAATTTATTTAAAAAAATGCTGTGTTTATTTTTCATATTTTTTCATATTTTGTAGTTTATCACATATGTTCCATATTCTTAGTATATAATTAAAAATCAATATAGACCATATTTCCTCTAAAAATATTAAATTATATTAAATTAACAGTCCTCTCAATTTATTTATTTATTTTACATTTTATGGCCTTCATTGTTCCACTTTAGTCAATCATACAATAGATTATTCAATTTTCTCTCAGCCGAGTACTTCATTCTCTCGGATCTTGACTTTCTCTCCACGTCTGAAATCACTCTTCCCATGGTTTGTCTGTTGATTTTGGTGCAGTCTGGTGTCTATGTTTTTGAGTGTCTTGATCCTGTGTGTCTTATTTTTTAAATCCTCTACTGTGATTTGTAGTTCCTTCATATCTTCTTTGATTTCTGTAATCCACTTAATATTACTCTTACTGTTTCTATTATTATCCTGTGCTGATTCTATTTTCAGGTGCTCTAATTAGGTGACCAAAGAATGAGATTCTTTTTTTTCTGATAGTGCTCATCACCAGTTCTATTTCTTTGTAGACTGTTTTGTTAGAAACTAGTCTCCAGTGTCCATTTTCTTGGTATTTTTTGTTTAAACATGTTCTGATTATTCTTCTTTTTATTTTGAGTATTCTGTCTATTGCTGCAGTATTAGTTGTTTTGGAAATGGTTTCACTTCATAAGTTACGAATTTCATTATGGTCCGTATTGACAATTGGTACCATATGGTATTGAAGAGGTGGACTCTTCCTACCTTTTTATAGTGATAATGGTTTCACTAGCTTATGTTATTTCTGGTTGTATGACTGTTTTATAATTCTTTAATTTTGTGGCTATTGAGTGGCCTTTTTTGTTGTACGTGTCCTTGGTGACATATTGAATTTTGGTTAATTTGTTTGTTCTGTTATGCCATGTTTGCTTTTCGTTAAGGTTGTATGCTATAATTTTACCTAAGTATTTAAATTTATGTACGATTTTGACTTCCTGTTCTCCTACTTCGATTTTCTTTGCGAGTGGTGGGTCAGTTAACATGATTTCTGTTTTATTTACTTCTTTTTCCCGGTTGAACCACTTGAATCACTTTAACTTTTTAATCTTTAAAGCAATCGCTGCTGCCTGGGAGACTGATCAACTCAGATAGGATAGAAGTATTTCAGTAGCCTTGACAAAGAATACTGCAACGTATTCGGAATGTCGGCAAACTGTGCGGTTTGTACAGAAGACAACAGCAAGGTTCAACCCGTAAAAAGAACTAAATAGTTCTACACACCGTGGAAGCTTCAATTCTAAGATGTGATTTCTGTTTACTCAGAGGATATTTTGAGGCCTATTTTTTGTGCTATTTCCTGTAGTGATTTAATTTGTTGTCAAGTTTCCCGAACATTGTTAGATAGGAGAGCAAGGTCGTCAGCAAATCCCAGATAATTTAAGGTTACGTTGTCTTTTGCTCTTCCAACTTTGATGTATTTTGGTTTATCCCCATACCACTCATTATATATTCCAAAGCACAGTTGAATAGCAGTGGTGACAAACAATCTCCCTCTCTTAAATCAGTTTTTATGAGGAATGGCTTAGAAAATTTCCCTCTGAACTTGGTTTTTGATTGTGTGTTGGTTAAGGTGAGTTCAATCAGTATGATTAGTTTTGGGTGCAGTCCAAACTTTTTCAGTGACGGTAAAACAATATTGAAGGTCTATGAATACAGTCATATGCCTCATTAAAGTACACAAACATTATTGCAAGAGGTTTGTTTTGTTTTCTGTAATATGCCATAACTAATTTCAATGTGATGTTTTGTTTTGCACAGCTTCTCCAAGGTCTGAAGCCTCTTTGGTATTCACCTAATTCCCGCTCTAATTGTTCTTTAATTCTGCCATACATGATTCTAGCAAATATTTTGTACGTACAGTCCGAGATAAACCTCTGTACTTATCTGGATTCCTCTTATCTCCTTTTATGTGAAGCGGATGCATGATAGCTGTTGTCCAATGTTCAGGAAAATGTTCTGTTGTCCATATTTTCGATAGATTTGGGGAGATTCAAACTGTGTCACTGCTATATTTCCGCATTTCTGCAAAAACTTGATCTTCTCCACATGCCTTGCATTTTTTCATCTCTTCGACTGCTGTTTCCACCTCTTAGAATGTTGTGGGGTTTAGGTATTCAGGTTTGGTTTTACTGTGGTGTCTGTCTTAATTTTTAAAAGTTCTTTGGGCTCTTCACAGTTCAAAAGTTTATTGAATGCTTTTGCCATAATTTTGGCGTTTTCCTCATTACTATGTGCCATTTTTCCAGCTTCACTTTTAAACATTAACCCTCGACTGGCATTGTGGGGTCTTTAAAGATACCAGTGAATATGTACAACCCTGGCGCTCCCTCCGTATTCCGTTCTCGCTATCGCCGTTCAGTGTAGCTGTTACTTAGTGCAAGGTTAACAGCTATCTAGAGTTGTTACATTTAGGAAATATTGGTTTTCTCAGGAACTTGATTTAAATATTGTGTGCCGTTTACGACCCCACAACGGCGTTTGTGTTACGAACTTTGTCGTGACTTAAAATTTTGTAAGTGTTCATATTTCATTCAAAGTGCGTGTTTGATATTTTTTCTTAGTGTAAGCCTTGCTATGGCTTCCACATCTCGCCCTGGCATGTCAGTGTGTGATCCTAGGATCGTAGGGTTTTAGAGGAAGATGGCAAAGGAAGTGACGACAACGATCTCTCAGATGAAAATGATCCATTACAATTCCGAGCACGACACGGATTCGGAACAAAAAGAAGGTGAGGAAGACGAAGAGGGAAGTTTCACGGACAACCTAGGTGTCCATAACCAGCCGTCATCTTTCTCTGGTAGGAACAGATAGAAGTGGTCAGCTACTGAACCCGACAGGCAAGTGAGACGTCAAAGTCAGAACATTATTGTCAAACTTCCAACCCTTAAGTAGTTGTGAAAATTATGTAAATGACTGTGTAATTCAAAAGTTTTATGAGTTTTGTATATTATAATATTTAAATGTACCTTTGAATTTGCTTTGGAGCAATGAAAATTTAAAATTTGTCTTCATGTAAGTACTCCCATGAGAGTGCGATTTTCTTTTGAAATCAGTGACGGTAAAACAATTGTGCATTATCTAACAATCTGTAATCAGTAAAGATATTAATTTGTTGTAGGTAATGCAAAAGGTATAAGGAAATATAATTGACATTTATTTCTGTTTGAAACTTAGTTAAAGGGCGTTTGAGGTCATCCATTCTACAGTATCATTTTCGACCCCTCAACGCCATTTACGAACCAAAGTTTTCACAATGAGAGTCGGGGGTTAATGAGGGGGTGGGGAGATTTCTTTAATTGTCTACCAAAGATTTTATAGTAATCCCTAGAATTGGTTTTTTGGTTTTATGGTAGTTTTCTTCTATTGGGGTGATTAGGCCTATATCTTCCTGAAATTGTTTCTTAATTTTTCTAATAGTTTGGGTGAATTTTTTTCCTAATATTTTTGAGGTTGGTGACATTTTCTTCTGTTTTGTGAGTTTGAAATTTTAATCATGCCTGGCATCATTCTTCATGACATTTGTTACATTCTGGTGTCCACCAAGCATGTCTTTTCCGTGGATTGAAGGGGGCTAAATTTTCAGCCTGTTGTTTCAGAATTGGTATAAGTTTTTCTAAACCATCTGTTAATGGTCCATGTGACTTCTTGATATTTGTCATTTCTGATTAATTGGTGTGGATCGTATATCCCCTTTCCTTTTTTAAAAAAATTTCTTCTTTAATGGTGTGAATTTAATTTTGATTTTGACTGTGTAGTGGTCTGAACCATTGTCTATTCCTCTCAGCACTTAAACATTGTAAATTTCTCTGTGACAGGATTTGTCCATACACACATGATCCAGCTGCCATTCCCCTTTTCTCCAGTCAGGGTGTTTCCAAGTTTTAAATTTGTTTGGTCTCCTTTTGAAGAACACAAGAACCTCATTTATCCAGATTAAGTGGGGCTGGAACTGATCCGGTTTGTCGAAAATCTGGATAATCTGGAAAAACTAAAAAACAAATAACAGTACATGTTATAAGTTGTACAGTAATACCTTTTTTCAATTATACAAAAATATAAGATGACTCTGTTTTTATGCACTAAAATAATGTGTGAGCTTTTTCTGTTTTACATTTGTATAGCATTTATATGCAGCACAATCACAAAGACGTTTTACTAATATCAGTTCTGCCAGTGTGGTTACAGCCTGGGATTATGAATGGGCCATCAGTTTGTCCAGCTGCATTGTTGCATCTCCATGAATCATTGTTTCTTGTGATGGAGTGCCAATTTATTTATCGAATTCACCATCATTACCTGCTGCGGAACAAGAGGCAATAATGTATCCACTGTCGTTATGCCGTAGCCTGAATTACAGTAATTTTTCAACCAGTCATTTACGTCATTCACATCTACGGCTGAGCATCTGGGAATGCGTGCGAATGTATCAAGGAACTCAGAAGAGTCCATGGTTTCCCATTCCCAATTCCACGCGACTGCCGGCTGATAGACCGCGACCGACTGACTTCCAATTCCTGTCTTTAACTATCCTTAGCGGAAAAGACATTCAAGAAGAATCGACCCCGTAAAAGAAATATACTGTACAAGTAAAAATAAATTTTTATTACTTTGATCCGGATAAACCGGAGGTGTGGATTAGTGAGGGTCGGATAAATGAGGTTCTTGTGTATGTGGATTTGGAAATGAGGTTATGTTCTCTGCATAATTCAACAAGTCTTTCACCATTCTTATTTGTAAATTTGAGTGGAGCCCATTATCCAGTTGGTACTGTTTTTCCTTTCCCAGTTGGGCATTGAAATCCCCTAATAGAATCTGAATATTGTCTTTATTTATTTGATTTATTGTCTGTTCTAGGAGATGGATTGTTGCATCTCCATGAGCCATTGTTTCTTGTGATGGAGCGCCGGTTTATTTTTCAAATTCACCATCACTCTCGTCATTACCTGCCGAGGAACAAGAGACAATAATTATTTGTTGTTTTTAAAGTTAAAATTGCAATTCTTGGTGAGATGGCTTGAAATGATATGGTAATAAATGGGAGAGATCTAAATTTGCCTGAAGTTGAATGGAATGGAGCTGCAAGTGAAGCCCATGAACAGAAACTGGCAAATAAGTTAATTTGGGAGGGAGGATTTACACAAGTAGTACAAGAACCGACTCGTCTCAATAACTTACTAGATGTATTCTTGGTTAAACCATGGGAAATTGTTGATAAAACTGAGGTAATTGAAGGAATAGGTGACCATAAGGTTGTAATAATGGATGTAGGACTCGTACCAAAAAGGCTTAATAAGAGGGTTACACAAGACAAGAAATTGTACAGAAAACTAAAGTTGATGAATTTGGAACTTACCTTAAATCACAATTCAGTTGTTGGATAAGTGAAGGGAGTAATGTGGATACACTTTGGGCTAAATTTAAAGGAATCATTAGGGAAGGAGAGAAGAGATTTGTACCTGTTAAGAAGGGTAAAATGACCTCAGACCCTGTTTATTATACAAGGGAAATAAGAAAATTAAACAAAAAATATAGAATAGTAAACAGGAAAATCCAAGAGGGTAGGGAGAGAAGAGAAACTAGAAAACAGCTAATGAGGAAACTGAATAGAGTGAAAAAAGCAAAAGAGAATTATATGAATGGCATACTTCAAGAGGGTAATGACCACAAAGGGAAATGGAAAAATCTGTATTCATATATCAGGAATCAAAAAGGAAAAGGAATCCAAATTCCTACAATGGTGAGAGAAGGGGGTGAACAGTATTTAACAGATACTGAAAAAGCAAACCTATTTAGTAGGGAATTCAGAGATTCAGTAGATGATTGTCAGGAGTTGGAAACCAAAACAGAAGATAGAGAGGGAGAGACACAGAGGGAAACAAGAAGCTTCTCATTCACAAATGAAGATATTTTCAGAGAAATCCAACTGCTTCAGCAAGGAAAAGCAGCAGGAAGTAATCAAATTACTGGGGAGGTGATAAAGACAATGGGGTGGTATATAGTGCCTTATTTAAAATTTCTCTTTGACTATGTCATAAATAATAGTGTAATACCAAAGGAATGGAAGGAATCTATAATAATACCAATTTATAAAGGAAAGGGTGATAAAAGGAAACCAGAGAACTACAGACCAATCAGCCTGACCAGTATAGTTTGTAAAATACTGGAGAGTTTAATATCAAAGTACATCAGAGGGATATGTGATGATAAAAATTGGTTCATGAGGAGCCAGTATGGATTTAGAAAGAAATATTCTTGTGAGGCACAACTGGTAGGATTTCAGCAGGACATATCAGATCAATTGGATTCAGGAGGTCAGTTAGATTGCATAGCCATGCATCTTTCCAAAGCTTTTGATAGAGTGGAACATGGAATATTATTAAAGAAATTGGAGGGAATAGCATTGGACGTAAGGGTTACACGTTGGATAAAATCATTTCTAAATTCAAGGGTTCAGAAAGTCAAAGTAGGAAATAATGTATCGCAGGAAGAGAAAGTTTGGAAGGGAATTGCACAGGGTAGTATAATCGGTCCGTTACTTTTCTTAATATACGCAAATGATTTAGGGAACAATATAACATCAAAAATAAGATTGTATGCAGATGACATAATTGTTTATAGGGAAATAAATAACATTGAGGATTGTTCAGAATTACAAAGAGACCTTGAAAGTATCCAACAATGGGTTGAAGAAAGTAATATGAAGGTTAATGGAGGCAAATCAACTGTTACTACTTTTACAAACAGGAGTTTTAAAACAGAATTTGAATATACTTTGGATGAGGTAGTTATCCCAAAAGATGGCAAGTGCAAATACTTAGGTGTGAGATTTGAAAGTAATTTGCATTGGAAGGATCATGTTGATGACATTGTTGGGAAAGCATACAGATTGTTACATGTCATAATGAGGCAACTTAAAGGATGCAATAAAGAATTAAAAGAAAAACGTTACTTAAGTATGGTTCGTCCATTATTGGAATATGCAAACAGTGTTTGGGATCCTCACCAAGAATACCTAATAAAAGAAATAGATAGTGTGCAGAGGAAAGCAGCAAGATTTGTAACAGGGGATTTCAGGAGAAAGAGTAGTGTATCAGAAATGTTAAAGGAACTTGGGTGGGAAACTTTAAGTAAGAGAAGGGAGAAAACTAGACTTATAGGATTATATACTGCCTATACAAGAGAAGAAGCATGGGGAGATATCCGTGAGAGGCTTCAGTTGGAAAATAATTATATCGGCAGGACAGACCACAAATATAAAATTAGAAGGAATTTTAGCAGAAGCAATTGGGGTAAATTTTCATTCATTGGGAAGGGTGTGAAGGAGTGGAACAGTTTACCAGGGGTAGTGTTTGATCCTTTTCCAAAATCTGTACAGATATTCAAAAAGAGAATAAACAGCAGCAGAGAAAAAAATGAAGTGTTAGAGGGCATTTGACCAGTGCAGGTAATTGTAAATAAAAAATGTGTGTGAATAAATTAATTCCATCCCCTGGTCTAAGGAGTTGGACAGCCAAAGTAGGGGACTGCCTGTAGGGGTGAAGTACAGTGGGGACTTCGAGGGCCCTGGGACCGCTACGGTAGCTGTGAAGGCCCTTCAGGAACTCTGACGCAGCAGGTCGTCATGCTACTTAGGTTCCAG
This sequence comes from Anabrus simplex, assembly GCF_040414725.1. Classification (NCBI taxonomy): domain Eukaryota; kingdom Metazoa; phylum Arthropoda; class Insecta; order Orthoptera; family Tettigoniidae; genus Anabrus; species Anabrus simplex. The sequence goes on along the minus strand of NC_090267.1, from coordinate 77,836,188 downwards.
AATGGGTAAAAGAAAAAAAAAGTAAATTAATGCAATGTAAAGTTTAATCTTATACCAGTTGTACAGTATAATTTGTAGTAATTCCACATACTGTATATCAGTTGACTATATTTGTAAGTAGTACAGGAGACATTGTAAGTAGAATTTTTTAAACAATATAAATTTATTAAGGAAGAGCTGTGTGTTTAATAGAAAAAATTGTTAGCGTAAATTGTATAATGTTGTATTATAGGAAAATGTTCTCTTGTTAATTTAATATTTAGTGCTTGACAATAATGTATTTTAGTGTACCATTTGCCACCGAGGTAGACACCTCATTTGCAAATAAAGAAATTTTGTTTTTTTGAAGTCCATGATAGGGTCTATGATGTTAATATTTACTATAAACCCTGTTCCAAATTGTAGGCATTGTTATATAGTCTTTTATCCAGGCTTCCTGTTGTAAATTCTGTATCCTTGAGATTTGAAGAGTTCTTATATTGTGTTTCGCATCAGTTCACACTCATTTAATTTCCTAACAGAATGCAGACACTGAAAGTTCCCAAACTATTTAAACAAACAGATGTGGAGCTTCTTCCAATGGCAACAATGTCTTCTCATTGTCTTTATAAAAAGTCAATGTGTGAATACTCCACCATTCTTCACCATAGTGCTTTCCCCGAAGAGCATTGACATCACGTTTCTTTTCCATACTTAGACTGTTGGATTTCCAAATTCCTGGTGTATTCATTTTGACAACAGCCTTAGGTGGTTTCAATACGGAAGAATATCCCTGTAGTCGTAAAGTGTAACAGCTCTCGCCCTGTACTACAGCTGTTGTGCTACGCTTTTTGACAAAGTTGCATTTACTTGCCTGCACACAAAATTGCCATTTATTTGGAGGCTTTGTAAAGAGGTCCTTTTCACTTTTCCAGTCACAATTTTGACAGTCTTCTTCTCCAAGTGTTACCACTGTTGCATAATTTCCTATCATACATGTGTATTCCTGTGGACTAAACAGTTTTTCATGCTTGCATGCCTCCTTTTTAATATTACCACAGACATGGTCAGGGGTGGGGGGTGAAACTGTGTCCAATAACATGGAATACTAGTTGGACGTCTTTGATATTTTTGGGGAGAAATTTACAAGCCAGTAGCTGACCATGGATACTACAATGGCGTTCTTGTTCTGTCCCCCACAACTGCCACACAATAAACAGCATTTGTTAAGGGTTCTGACAATTCGGTATTGCATAAGGCATGAAATAAACATGACTACACTTCGTTTGCCCGTTTTCTGAACTCATTGTCAAGCCAAATATAAGATGTAACATTTTCTCTGGTCAATACGCTTTTGGAGTGACATTTTATAACTGTAAAACTGTACAAATAGATCTGTCTGCTCTAGTACGTTGATTGGGCAGGTAATTTTGCAAGGGTTAAGTTTCTTTGACAATCAAAACTTAATACAGTATTAGAAGGTTTGGATGATCTTTTTCTTGAAGAAGTCTATAGAACACCTCAGATCTTCTCTTATGGATGGTTTTCTCAGCCATCAATGTATGCTTTGTCCAGGATCGGAAACCATTTTTATTTTTGCAGTTAACTGTAAACAAGCTGAGCATACATCCACTTGTGGAGTTCCAAACCCAAGATTGTATTTCTTGTTGAAAATTTCTCTTAAAAAACACTGATTCACTTTTAGACGGTGTGCAGAACAGTTGTTGTACATCTGCCACAATTTCTTGATATTGAGCTTGGATGAGAGGTAACACCTTCCTGAACACCCAGAACAGTAATGCATCTCTGAACGTGTCAACAAATTCAGAAACTTCATAACATTATTCCTTCTTGCTGTATACTTAAAACTTATGCGGTCAACTTTTTGACTTTTTTAGCCAAGCAGCCAGTATCTCTAACATGTTTTTAACATTGTGTTAATACAAAATCTGTCCGGCTCCATGGCTAAATGGTTTTGGTCTCAGGGGTCCTGGGATCGATTCCCGGCAGGGTCGGGAATTTTAAGTACCATTGGTTAATTTCTCTGGCACGGGGACTGGGTGTATGTGTTGTCTTCACCATCATTTCATCCTCATCATGACGTGCAGGTCGCCTAATTCCGTCAAATCAAAAGGCCTGCACCTTACATGTAACTAATCTCATGATTAGACCCGTATTGAACTATGCTATGATATACTAACAATTTGTTGGTTGTTTTGATCCACCTTTTCAATACAAATTAGTTTGTGTTGCTAGGTCGTAATGTTACAACACTAATTTACCGGGACATGTTTCGCTTTATTCACAAGCATCATCAGCCTATACAATTGTCTCAAGGTTTGTCATATTTGGATTGTTGTTACAAATTTCATTACATTGAATGTAAATCTAATTTCAGTGATAACAATATTTAAAACATAGGAATAATATACACATTAAAAATTATGACAATATGATTTGCAATGTTAAAATGGAGTAACTCTTAATTCTAAAACACATTGACATCCAAAACACAATTTTTACAATTTGAAAATTTGGCTAAAAATTGTTTGCAATGTTAAAATAAAATTGATTCAACTATAATTTGGCATTAAAATTTGAGTCATAAATATAAATATTGGATGTTAATATATAGGAGTCATAGTTTCTAAAGTGTGTTGGTTTCTAGAATACAGTAACATTTCAGTATTGAGAATTTTAGTTAAGAATTGTGCTCTCTAAAGAATGTTATTTAAAAAGACTGTAATTTTGCATCATGCGTGATTAGAGTCATGATGATAATCTAGAATTGAAGTCTTGGGTACGTTGGAGGATGGCTTCTAGAATTGATGAGGCTTGCTGCTGCAGTTTGGCAGTTTGATTAGAGGAAGTATTGACATATTTAATTCTTGTTTGTAGCGACCAGACTCTCCGTTGGAAGTTGATTGTTTTAATGTAAGTTATGGTTAAAAGGGGCTGCAATCCAAATTATGAGTATCTGATTTTGTTTCTTTCAAAATATAGAATGGAAGAAGCATCCCTTTGCCTGCTGCTACAGAATCTTGTGGACCTTATTGCGTTACTGTGACTGTTGTCTGTTGTGGTTCTACTCCTTGTATAGGCTGATGATGCTTGTGAATAAAGCGAAACATGTCCCGGTAAATTAGTGTTGTAAGATTACGACCTAGCAACACAAACAAATTTGTATCGAAAAAGTGGATCAAAACAACCAACAAATTGTTAGTATATCAAGGCCTGCACCTGGCGAGCCGAACATGTCCTTGGACACTCCTGGCACTAAAAGCCATACGCCATTTCATTTCAATACAAATTCTTAAAATGTTTATCACATCCATAAAAAGGCTCTCTGTCTGTGATTGCATTGTGGCAACTTTGGTAACCTCTTTGAAGAATATCTGGAAGGAAACAAATTCAAAACATGTAAACACAGAAACTTGGAATAGTGAAACGTCCTCTTCATAGTCCACCTCCAGACTAAGAATGTGCACATCCAACTTACCTCATTTGTTTAGCCTTGTTTCTTTTACAGTTAGATGGATTTCTACTCCTCTTCTGACCTCTTTCCTCTGGAGAACATCATTTCATACTTTCTTCCATTTATAACACTTATTTTGGGGAACTATTTATCTTAATCCAACAACTGACGTGCTGCTGAAGCCTTTACCTAACAATATGACATAACCTGTAATCTAATGTACACATGGGACACCCACAATGCACCTGGAAACAAGTGTAGCAACATGATTGGGGGAACTGGAGAGTGTGACATTTGCTTCGTGCTGGGAAGTGGATAATGTGAGTTTTGCAACTAAACCTAAATTTCAGAATGATTTTATACAGGTAAATGTTAGTATTGCTACAAGAGTTTCATTCAAAATGATGCCCATGCCTTCACACATAACTCAATATGGAAAAAAAGTGGAGAATGTGAGTTTTGGTTCTACACCTGTCACATATTCTATGTCAAAAATACAAGTATTGTTATGAACAGAATATATGTGTAACAAGGTTTGTTCTGACGTATAAAGGTGGTGATGAAAGCGACTTGAACAAATGGAGGCCTATTACTATCACTCCTGCTATATCTAAAACCTTTGATTCAATCATGAATTTCATTAACAGGCCTTATAGGGATGTTCCACCTGATCAACACTGTAAAAATTATGTTGGTTTTTCTTTTTTTTGCTAGTTGTTTTACGTCGCACCGACACAGATAGGTCTTATGGCGACGATGGGACAGGAAAGGGCTAGGAGTGGGAAGGAAGTGACTGTGGCCTTAATTAAGGTACAGCCTGGTGTGAAAATGGGAAACAACGGAAAACCATTTTCAGGGCTGCCGACAGTGGGGTTCGAACCCACTATCTCTCGAATACTGGATACTGGCCGCACTTAAGCGACTGCAGCTATCGAGCTCGGTAAAATTATGTTCAAACTCCTATTTTATTATATTAGCAGATAAGACAACAGGGCGTGTACAATTTGCTGTTTTTAATTCCTAGTTTCATGTGGCTAAAATGGAAAAATTTGTACAGCGTTGATTAGGTGGAACATCCCTGTAAGGTCTGTTATTGAAATTAGGAAATCAAATCAAATCAAATCAAATCAAAATCTCTTTATTTGCAAATGAGGTGTTTACCTCGGTGGCAAATGGTACACTAAAATACATTATTGTCAAGCACTAAATATTAAATTAACAAGAGAATAAAATTTTCCTATAATACAATATTACATAATTTACGCTAACGATTTTTTCTATTAAACACACAGCTCATCCTTAATAAATTTACATTGTTTACAAAATTCTACTTATAATATCTCCTGTACTACACACAAATATAGTCATCTGATATACAGTATGTGGAATTACTTCAAATGATACTGTACAACTGGTATAAGATTAAAATTTACATTGCATTTATTTACCTTTTCTTTTCTTTACCCATTCTGGAACCTAAGTAGCATAACGACCTGCTGCGTCTTAACCAGAGCCCCTTTTACCACCACTTTTCAGAGTTCCTGAAGGGCCTTCACAGCTACCGTAGCGGTCCCAGGGCCCTCGAAGTCCCCACTGTACTTCACCCCTACAGGCAGTCCCCTACTTTGGCTGTCCAAACTCCTTAGACCAGGGGATGGAATTAATTTATTTACACACATTTTTAATTTACAATAACCTGCACTGGTCGAATGCCCTCTAACACTTCATTTATTTTCTCTGTTGCTGTTTATTCTCTTTTTGAATATCTGTACAGATTTTGGAAAAGGATCAAACACTACCCCTGGTAAACTGTTCCACTCCTTCACACCCTTCCCAATGAATGAAAATTTACCCCAATTGCTTCTGCTAAAATTCCTTCTAATTTTATATTTGTGGTCAGTCCTGCCGATATAATTATTTTCCAACTGAAGCCTCTCACGGATATCTCCCCATGCTGCTTCTCCTGTATAGGCTCTATATAAACCTACAAGTCTAGTTTTCTCCCTTCTCTTACTTAAAGTTTCCCACCCTAGTTTCTTTAACATTTCTGATACACTACTCTTTCTCCTGAAATCCCCTGTTACAAATCTTGCTGCTTTCCTCTGCACACTATCTATTTCTTTTATTAGGTATTCTTGGTGAGGATCCCAAACACTGTTTGCATATTCCAATAATGGATGAACCATACTTAAGTAACTTTTCTCTTTTAATTCTTTGTTGCATCCTTTAAGTAGCCTCATTATGACATGTAACGATCTGTATGCTTTCCCAACAATGTCATCCACATGACCCTTCCAATGCAAATTACTTTCAAATCTTACACCTAAGTATTTGCACTTGCCATCTTTTGGGATAACTACCCCATCCAAAGTATATTCAAATTCTGTTTTAAAACTCCTGTTTGTAAATGTTGTAACAGTTGACTTGCCTCCATTAACTTTCATGTTATTCTCTTTAACCCATTGTTGGATACTCCCAAGGTCCCTTTGTAATTCTGAACAATCCTCAATGGTATTTATTTCCCTGTAAACAATTATGTCATCTGCATACAATCTTATTTTTGATGTTATATTGTTCCCTAAATCATTTACGTATATTAAGAAAAGTAACGGACCGATTAGACTACCCTGTGCAATTCCCTTCCAAACTTTCTCTTCCTGCGATACGTTAATTCCTACTTTGACTTTCTGAACCCTTGAATTTAGAAATGTTTTTACCCAACGTGTAACCCTTACGTCCAATCCTATTCCCTCCAATTTCTTTAATAATATTCCATGTTCCACTCTATCAAAGGCTTTGGAAAGATCTATGGCTATGCAATCTAACTGGCCTCCTGAATCCAATTGAACTGATATGTCCTGCTGAAATCCCACCAGTTGTGCCTCACAAGAATATTTCTTTCTAAATCCATACTGGCTCCTCATGAACCAATTTTTATCATCACATATCCCTCTGATGTACTTTGATATTAAACTCTCCAGTATTTTACAAACTATACTGGTCAGGCTGATTGGTCTGTAGTTCTCTGGTTTCCTTTTATCACCCTTTCCTTTATAAATTGGTATTATTATAGATTCCTTCCATTCATTTGGTATTACACTATTATTTATGACATAGTCAAAGAGGAATTTTAAATAAGGCACTATGTACCACCCCATTGTCTTTATCACCTCCCCAGTAATTTGATCACTTCCTGCTGTTTTTCCTTGCTGAAGCAGTTGGATTTCTCTGAAAATATCTTCATTTGTGAACGAGAAGCTTCTTGTTTCCCTCTGTGTCTGTCCCTCTGTAATTTCTGTTTCGGTGTCCAACTCCTGACAATCATCAACTGAATCTCTAAATTCCCTACTAAAGAGGTTTGCTTTCTCAGTATCTGTTAAATAGTGTTCACCCCCTTCTCCCACCATTATAGGTATTTGGATTCCACTTCCTTTTTGATTCCTGATATATGAATACAGATTTTTCCATTTCCCTTTGTGGTCATTACGCTCTTGAAGAATGCCATTCATATAATTCTCTTTTGCTTCCTTTTTTACTCTATTCAGTTCCCTCATTAGCTGTTTTCTACTTTCTCTACTCTCCCTACCTTCTTTGATTTTCCTGTTTACTATTCTACATTTTCTTTTTAATTTTCTTATTTCCCTTGTATAATAAACAGGGTCTGAGGTCATTTTACCCTTCTTAACAGGTACAAATCTCTTCTCTCCTTCCCAAACGATTCCTTTGAATTTAGCCCAAAGTGTATCCACATTACTCCCTTCACTTATCCAACAACTGAACTGTGATTTAAGGTAAGTCCCAAATTCATCAACTTTAGTTTTTCTGTACAATTTCTTGTCTTGTGTAACCCTCTTATTAAGCCTTTTTGGTACCAGTCCTACATCCATTATTACAGCCTTATGGTCACCTATTCCTTCAATTACCTCAGTTTTATCAACAATTTCCCGTGGTTTAACCAAGAATACATCTAGTAAGTTATTGAGACGAGTTGGTTCTTGTACTACTTGTGTAAATCCTCCCTCCCAAATTAACTTATTTGCCAGTTTCTGTTCATGGGCTTCACTTGCAGCTCCATTCCATTCAACCTCAGGCAAGTTTAGATCTCCCCCAATTATTACCACATCATTATTATTGTTTTTATGAGTATAATCTATTATTTTCTCAAATATTTCCATGTCTCTTTCCTCTCTTCCTGGCCTGTATGTTCCTATAATTCCCACCTCCTTCATATTGTAACAGGAACGCCCGTACTTCAGTTTATCGGAGAGCATGAGGAACGACAAGGCGTGTACGGCCCATGCTAAGAGAGTAAGAGAGAAGGGTAGTGAAAGAAAAATTCATGATTAAGTGGATCCTTCAGTTTATTCAATAAATAGGCAAATAATTATGTCACCTTTTATAGCTGAATTGTAGATTTGTCCCTGAGGGCGTGAAGAGGACGTTGTCCCGCGGCGGCTGCGTCGTCTTGCGGTCGGCGTCGGCGTCGTCTTCCGTCGTTGGTGTTTGTATTAGTGTTGATGACTCGAACCAGAGGCAGGAACGGGGAAATGTGGAGCTTCCACATTTGACGTCATGGGGTACTGGTGTGACACTTCCCTATGGCGAAGCACGCCGAAATAGTTCCCACAGCAGCAAGGATAAAGTTAGAGTCACAGTTCGTATTTGGAATAATACGCAAATGAAACAATCTAGAACCTTCCGAGGTGCGGTGATCAAGCACTTCATAAAGAAAATTAAATTTATCGAGTACAGTCTCTGCACTGTACTCCACCAGCATAATACATTTGTTGAAATAAATGACAGTCCAAGTTCTAGTACGTCGTGATTTTCAGATTATCACTGGCACTTAAGATCATAATGCAACACAGTTCAACGGATAGACACAGTCTTTAAATGAAATTGAGGCTGGCTAGAAATACTACCGCTGCTTTCACACAGTCTTTGAACGAAATCAATGCTGGCACAGTTAATGCAAGAACACAGTCTTTAAATGAAATAGAGCTGACACAATTAATGCGAGAACACAGTTTTTAAACGAATTCAAAGCTGGCACCGTTTATGTGAGAACACAGTCTTTAAATGAATTCAAGCTGGCGAGAACACTGTCTTTAAACGAATTCAAAGCTGACATAATTAATGCAAGAACACAGTCTTTAAACGAATTCAAAGCTGGCACAGTTTATGTGAGAACACAGTCTTTAAATGAATTCAAGCTGGCGAGAACACAGTCTTTAAACGAATTCAAAGCTGACACAATTAATGCAAGAACACAGTCTTTAAACGAATTCAAAGCTGGCATCGTTTATGTGAGAACACAGTCTTTAAATGAATTCAAGCTGGCGAGAACACAGTCTTTAAACGAATTCAAAGCTGACACAATTAATGCGAGAACACAGTCTTTAAACGAATTCAAAGCTGGCACAGTTTATGTGAGAACACAGTCTTTAAATGAATTCAAGCTGGCGAGAACACAGTCTTTAAACGAATTCAAAGCTGAATGCAAGAACACAGTCTTTAAACGAATTCAAAGCTGGCACAGTTTATGTGAGAACACAGTCTTTAAATGAATTCAAGCTGGCGAGAACACAGTCTTTAAACGAATTCAAAGCTGAATGCAAGAACACAGTCTTTAAACGAATTCAAAGCTGGCACAGTTTATGTGAGAACACAGTCTTTAAATGAATTCAAGCTGGCGAGAACACAGTCTTTAAACGAATTCAAAGCTGGCACAATTAATGCAAGAACACAGTCTTTAAACGAATTCAAATATACAGCCGGACCGAGAGACGAATTATGTCGCGACGTGCTTACTTGCACACACTCGCTGACTCACGGCTTACTGCCGACTCACTCCACTCTCTGCCTTCAGCACACTGCCGTCGCATACCGCACACTCTCTCTGCTTTACTGCAGGCTCTCTGCTTACATTCTGCCTTACCCCAGGCTGGCGACTCGCTTATATTTCGTTCATGCAGCAATGGAACACGAAGGAACCTTCTGCGTGACGTCGCTTGTCCTTGGCCGGTGTTCTGGAACGTCGCGAACTTGCTCGCAGTTCCCATTATGCCTGTGCGCTCGGCGCAAGTTTTAAAGGCTTACGGCCGGGTGTTAGCGAGCTTCTCTTAATAAAAAAATGAAACGTGAATGCTCGTAGGGTGTTACCGTTTCATCTCCCCCCCTGCTCGGGAAAAAGAAAATTGCTGGGCGATTTTCTTTTCGCTCATCTCCTAGTAAAGTATTTCTTGAGATTGGCCGAGTTGAAGATTCCCTCAACGTCGCTATCTGCCCTTCCTACTTCGTAGGCACCATTATCTAGTGCGGTAAGTATCCTGAAGGGTCCTATGAACAAGGGACAAAATTTGGCGTAAATTCCCTGGTCAGGGTGCGAAACTGCAGGCTTGCGTATTAATACTAGGTCATCCACTTGTAAGGGTTGTCGAAACTTGTGATGTCGTAACTTCTTTTCTCGGATTTGAGCAGCATGTCGTAATTGCCGAAGTGCCTTGGTAATGCGAGCTTGTTGGCTCACTGCTGCGTCAGGTTGATCAGGCAAAACTCGATCCCAAGGTCTGTCAGGGGTGAGGCCTTTATGTACACTCAAAGGGATGTCCTGAATAGACTCATGCATGGTGGTATTGACGATCCTTTGCATAATGGGCAGAACTTCAACCCACTTCCAATGCTGTTGTCCACAATACAATCTACAGAATCTGGCAATTTCGCGCATAACCCGTTCGGCTGGGTTGGCTTCCGGGTGTCGGATGGAGTTCATGATATGCCTTATCCCAAGTTCTTCCAGTGCAACTTGGAATTCCATGGAGGTAAACTGACTTCCATGGTCTGTTAAGAGAAATTCCGGCTTGCCCATCTCGGGAATTATGTTTCGACGAATCCTGCGGAGAATGTTCCCGGTATTTGCCTTCTGAATTGGAAGCAACATAGTGTATTTAGAAAATGCATCTATGGTGACAATGTATCTGTTGGCACGTAACGCCTTGGGCAAAGGTCCATATAGGTCCATTGCGAAGATCTGGCCAGGTTTTTCAGGTATTAAAGGTCGTGGATATTCCCGGAGGAGCCTGTTATTGGGCTTGATCCTTTGACAAATATCACAAGTCCTAATGGTGTTACGGATGTCACGGCGTAAGTATTCCCACGTAAACCTTTCTCTAATCAGGTTTAGGACCTTGTCCGTACCGGCGTGTCCAGAAATGGAATGGCAATGCCATATAATAGCAGTCCTTATTCGAGGAGGGGCATAAATACGATCTGTTGTTCTAGCGAGGTCGACGTACTTGTGAAGTAGGCCATCATGGTAGCAAAAATTTTGAGCTATCCTAGATATACGAGGATACTCGTCGTCGTCTTGAGGGATAAATCCTTTTAAAAAACGAATCAGCTTATGGCTTAGAGGATCTCTTCCTTGAGCTTGCGCTAGATACTTTTGTCGTCGCAAGAACTCTTCGTCTTCCTCATTCATGACTTCAATCGCATGGATCGAAACCTCATCTGTCGGATTCCGACTTAATGCGTCGGCTAGGATATTTTTCCTTCCGGGCCTGTGAACAACAGTGATATCAAATTGCTGTACAAACAGCGCCCATCGGGTTATCCGTTCGCTTGTAATGTCTGACTTGAGAATGAACGTCAGTGCTTGATGATCTGTGCAAATGATCACCGGATATCCAGTAAACGAGAGAATGTACTACGGCAAGGGCTTCTAACTCTGTTATCGTATAAGTCTTTTCATGGGGTCTCAACTTGCGGCTCATGAACGAGAGAAAGATGCGAACTTCAGGTTCCCTTGGATCAATTTGGAAAAGAGCTGCACCGATCCCTACGTGGCTGGCGTCACATTCAATATAAAAGGGTAGCTCGTAATTAGGATAGGCGAGTTGAACATTGTCTTTCAACATCTGTTTTGTCGCCACAAATGCTTTATCGCAGACATCAGTCCACTTCCACCTGTTGTTCTTCCTCAACAACTGCTGCAGGGGTGCTACCGTTTCAGTAAAATTAGGGCAATGCTGCGCGAAGAACTGGCAGAGGCCTAAGAATTGCCTGATGTGTTTCATTCTTGTGGGTTTAGGAAATTCTAGAATACATTGAATCTTAGCCGGATTGGGCTTGATCCCATTCCCTCCAATAAGATGGCCTAAAAACAAAACTTCAGTTTTGAAAAACTGGCTTTTCTTGGCGTTAATTTTAAAGTTCTTGGTCTGTAATTCCTCCAACACCTTATGAACATCTCGTACATGTTGTTCCAGGGACTCGGACGCGATGATGATATCGTCCACATAAATGGTGGTGATTGCCTTTACTTCATCGGAGAGTTGTTCCTCTAAGGCTCTGATAAGAACTGCACCAGAGTTCTTAATGCCAAAAGGGAGTCTGTTAAAGGCATAAGTGACATTATCAAAGATGAATCCGGTAAATTTCCGACTATCTTCATCCAATGAAATGTGAAAATATGAAGAAGCCATGTCCATAGCAGAAAATACTTTCATGTTATGAAATCTCCTAATTACATCCCGGAGTAGGGGAGGGTGGTCATATTCTAGCACAAGCCTATCGTTCAAAGCCCTCGCATCGAGGCATATGCGCAGATTACCATTTGGTTTTCTTACTATAGCCAGAGGATTAATGTAAGGTGTGACGCATTTTGATATGATTCCATCATTCTCCATCTGTTTAATGATGACCCGTGCTTCTTCCAAGTACTTCATGGGTATCGGATAAGGCCGTTTCTTATAAGGTGATGTGTCAGTAACATCTAAGTGGTGCTTGAAACCCTTAATGACTCCAGGTTTCTCAGAAAATACATCTGGAAACTTCTTAAAAAGCTCTTGGATTGCCTTTATTACTTTATCATCATCGTAATCTGGGCTTTCAGCTACATTGGCGTAAAGCGTGAAGTTGTAGTGGTCCTCGTTAAACTCATCATCGATAATGGACGCCATCTGGTCCTCTACGGGTCCCACTTCCTCGGGTCGCCCCTCTTCGTGGACGCTTTCTTCGACAGGCGGAGCCTCGCTCATCTTGCCTTCTACTATGCCCACCGGGGTCTCACATTCCGGATTCTTCACGTCATTATAAGTAACCAACTGTAGCCCTACAGATTCGACGTGGAAAAATTTAATCACATTAGCGGGATAATCAATGATTCCCCCATGTTGAATGAGAAAGTCTGATCCAAGAATTAAGTCAAATTTCATTTGCGTCAAAATCAAAAACAGATGTTGGAACTTAACACCACCAATTTCTAACTCAAGAAACGCTTGGAATTTGCATTTAATAGCTTTGTCAGGAACTATGCCTTTAACCTTAACTTGAGCAACCGGCAAGATGGAGATGTAGGTCGTCTCCTGCGCCACATCTATTAATTTCTGCGAAATTAGTGAGGCTTGCGATCCCGAGTCTACTAGAGAGTGGACAATCATATTGCCTAACTTAATGATAATGATCGGTAAGCCGCGTTGTATCTGAGGCTGTCGCGGTGTTGAATCCTCATCTAGTAAATCTGCATCCTCTAAATACCAATGGTTAATGAGTGCGCTACATGCTACTTCTCCTCCCTCCGGGTTTTCAGGCAGTCTCTTTATTGCTTCGACAAAGTTTTTTTTTTGTACCCGTAGCTCTCGGATCCATTTCCGTTCTCTCATTTCTTCTCTGTATCTCTGCCTGGTATTCCAAAGAAGCTGCTCCAGGTAAACCCTCTTCCCTGTTCTTATTCCTTACATATTCCGTAGTCTCTCTCCAACGTTTCTCTAATTCTTCCCGCTGGGAGTTCCTATTATCATTGGGTTGATTAGCTGCCTGCCTCCATGAAGGTCCAGGTTGAAACTTAGCCCTCCCTTCGTAGGGGCGATTCCTAGATCTTCTATACCGAAACGGAATATCTCGGCGAGTTTCTCTTTCTTCTCGCGGTTCTGGATTTACTTGAACTGGAGTTTTCATTTCCGTAAAGTTGGTTGTAGTTTCTTTGGTTCGACCTGCTTTTGCTGCGCTCTGAGTGTGCGCAGTATCGAGTTTCCTCAGGACATCATCGAGCTGCTCCAAGTCCTGGACGTTTGCTGCCACCAATATTTCCTGAACATTTGGTGGAAATTGCAGCGTTATGACCTGAATAAGTTCTTGCTCCGGTAAAGGAGGGTCGAAAAACTGCATCTTTTTAAGCTGAGATATGAGATAATCTGAATATCGCGAGGAATTGACGGACGTGTTATACTTTCTAGAGTATAATTGAAGTTTTATCAGGTGCTGAGCCTCAGCACTCCAAAATCGTCTAAGTAAGGCTTCCTTAAATTCTTCGTAAGTGTTAATACTGAATTTAAAAGCGGTAAACCACATTAACGCCTTGCCTTCTAACAATCGAGATGCTATTCGTAAACGACGGTCAGTCTTAACGTGATTTTCTTGAAAGAATTCTTCGAGGTTGAGGAGAAACTCCTTAGCAGTATACTCCTCCTTCCCCGAAAATTTGGCTGGTTTTTCCTCAGTTATTTTAAAAACTGTGGAAACATTCATGGATTCTCCACTAGTGTTGTGAAGGCTAGATGATGAAACATCCTGTTCGATTTGCGATACTTTGCTGTTGAGAGCTTCTATATCTCCTTGGAGTTCAAGTTTTAGGGTTTTAATTTTCCCCTGTACGGAATTCTCAATTTCCTTGACCTCCTTCTCTATGTCGGTCTTGACTTCTGCTACATCGCGACAGATACGAGTAATCTGCGTGTGAGCATTATCTAACTGAGTCTTGACACGTTTATCGGCCTCCTCTTGCTGACTTTTCAGAAGAGTAATTTCGTTTCCCAACTTCATGAAATTATTTTTAACAGATTCATGAAGTTTGTCTTGAATAGACGCGATTTTAGTTTGCGCAAGAGATAATTGAGCATGGGACTCTTGAAATTCTTCCTTTAAGCTTTCTACTTCTTTAAGGACTTCCTGAGAAGAAGACGGGAAAGCAAGTTTTAAGTCCTCCGCCACTTGTGATTTTATGTCTTGCTTAATGGTTTCTAAGTCACGTGTTAATCTTTCATTTATTTCCGTAAACTTAGAATCCATTCTTTTGTTAGATTCTTTAAATCGTTTTTCAATTTCGGCACCTGCACTATTGAGCCTACGTTCCAAATTACTATTAACTTCTGCAAACTTTTGATCAACAGATTCTGTCAATTTTACAATGTTGGCATCATTAGCCTCCCTAAGTTGACCTATACTAGCCTTAGTGTCTTCCATACGACTTTCCAAGGCCGCGTTAGATTCAGCAATCCTACGCCCTAGATTAGTGTTACTTTCCGTAATCCTGTCATTTAGACTGATTTTTAAAGCCTCAATGGCAGCTAGTATATTTTCCATATTAATGTAGTTATTTTCACAAAATGCAGAAAATACAATCATTCACCTCATACGTAAAATCACCATTATTGTCCAATGGTAAAGTTCAAAATTTCACCAACACAAAATATCAAACACTTGTGCATAAAATTAAATATCACCATTATTGTCCAATGGTAAAGTTCAAAATTTCACCAACATAAATATCAAAATTTATATAAGCCTGTGCATGAATATTATGCCTGAAATGTTTTACATAGCAAGAGAAAGAGAAAAATAATCACTTGTGCCATAAACTTGATCAGAGTTCTGTGCCAAAAGTTTAAAATTTCGTCAAAGTCATTGAATTGAACTTCGTAAAATTTTAACACATTCACTGAACTGGAATTAACGTACGTACTATGCACTTTTATTTGAATTGGTAAGTTAAGATATCACTGATTTCAAAGTTAATTTTTATCACTTTACTCTCTTTAATCTGGCCCCAACGTCACGGGTGCCACTATTCACTACCTTCTCTCTGTAACAGGAACGCCCGTACTTCAGTTTATCGGAGAGCATGAGGAACGACAAGGCGTGTACGGCCCATGCTAAGAGAGTAAGAGAGAAGGGTAGTGAAAGAAAAATTCATGATTAAGTGGATCCTTCAGTTTATTCAATAAATAGGCAAATAATTATGTCACCTTTTATAGCTGAATTGTAGATTTGTCCCTGAGGGCGTGAAGAGGACGTTGTCCCGCGGCGGCTGCGTCGTCTTGCGGTCGGCGTCGGCGTCGTCTTCCGTCGTTGGTGTTTGTATTAGTGTTGATGACTCGAACCAGAGGCAGGAACGGGGAAATGTGGAGCTTCCACATTTGACGTCATGGGGTACTGGTGTGACACTTCCCTATGGCGAAGCACGCCGAAATAGTTCCCACAGCAGCAAGGATAAAGTTAGAGTCACAGTTCGTATTTGGAATAATACGCAAATGAAACAATCTAGAACCTTCCGAGGTGCGGTGATCAAGCACTTCATAAAGAAAATTAAATTTATCGAGTACAGTCTCTGCACTGTACTCCACCAGCATAATACATTTGTTGAAATAAATGACAGTCCAAGTTCTAGTACGTCGTGATTTTCAGATTATCACTGGCACTTAAGATCATAATGCAACACAGTTCAACGGATAGACACAGTCTTTAAATGAAATTGAGGCTGGCTAGAAATACTACCGCTGCTTTCACACAGTCTTTGAACGAAATCAATGCTGGCACAGTTAATGCAAGAACACAGTCTTTAAATGAAATAGAGCTGACACAATTAATGCGAGAACACAGTTTTTAAACGAATTCAAAGCTGGCACCGTTTATGTGAGAACACAGTCTTTAAATGAATTCAAGCTGGCGAGAACACTGTCTTTAAATGAATTCAAAGCTGACATAATTAATGCAAGAACACAGTCTTTAAACGAATTCAAAGCTGGCACAGTTTATGTGAGAACACAGTCTTTAAATGAATTCAAGCTGGCGAGAACACAGTCTTTAAACGAATTCAAAGCTGACACAATTAATGCAAGAACACAGTCTTTAAACGAATTCAAAGCTGGCATCGTTTATGTGAGAACACAGTCTTTAAATGAATTCAAGCTGGCGAGAACACAGTCTTTAAACGAATTCAAAGCTGACACAATTAATGCGAGAACACAGTCTTTAAACGAATTCAAAGCTGGCACAGTTTATGTGAGAACACAGTCTTTAAATGAATTCAAGCTGGCGAGAACACAGTCTTTAAACGAATTCAAAGCTGAATGCAAGAACACAGTCTTTAAACGAATTCAAAGCTGGCACAGTTTATGTGAGAACACAGTCTTTAAATGAATTCAAGCTGGCGAGAACACAGTCTTTAAACGAATTCAAAGCTGAATGCAAGAACACAGTCTTTAAACGAATTCAAAGCTGGCACAGTTTATGTGAGAACACAGTCTTTAAATGAATTCAAGCTGGCGAGAACACAGTCTTTAAACGAATTCAAAGCTGGCACAATTAATGCAAGAACACAGTCTTTAAACGAATTCAAATATACAGCCGGACCGAGAGACGAATTATGTCGCGACGTGCTTACTTGCACACACTCGCTGACTCACGGCTTACTGCCGACTCACTCCACTCTCTGCCTTCAGCACACTGCCGTCGCATACCGCACACTCTCTCTGCTTTACTGCAGGCTCTCTGCTTACATTCTGCCTTACCCCAGGCTGGCGACTCGCTTATATTTCGTTCATGCAGCAATGGAACACGAAGGAACCTTCTGCGTGACGTCGCTTGTCCTTGGCCGGTGTTCTGGAACGTCGCGAACTTGCTCGCAGTTCCCATTATGCCTGTGCGCTCGGCGCAAGTTTTAAAGGCTTACGGCCGGGTGTTAGCGAGCTTCTCTTAATAAAAAAATGAAACGTGAATGCTCGTAGGGTGTTACCGTTTCAATATTATCACAAATTAATTTTATCCCTAATATTTCATCCCTTTCATCGGTAAACCATTCATGTGAACAATATGTTTCCTTCACCAGAATAAACAGCCCCCCTCCCTTTTTATCTCCTTGGTCTCTACGATAGACTGTGTACCCTTCTGGAACTACTTCTCTATTACCCACCCCTTCTCTCAACCACGATCATCAACACAGAACTTGAAGATTATAAATTACGATCAATCATTATAGATGTTATTGACTTGAAAACGATTCAGAGAGGATTCATCATGAACCAGAGGTGTTTCTGAATATAAACATAATTGACGGTATAGCTGCCTCTGTGGATCAGCGGTAGAGTGTCGGCCTCCGGATCCCAAGATAGCGGGTTCAAACCCGGCAGAGGTAGTCGGATTTTTGAAGGGCAGAAAAAAGTCCATTCGACACTCCATGTCGTACGATGTCAGCATGTAAAAGATCTCTGGTGACACATTTGGTGTTTACCCGACAAAATTCATTAAAAATCTCAGCCATAGACGCCCAAGAGAGTTTCGGTTTACTCGGTCTGCCATCTAGTGGTGGCCTAGAGTAAAACGGAACGTCGAAATTGACGAGCAGACAGCCAGATGGCGTCAAATTGAAATGTCTGCACACGGTAGCTGAGGCCATACGATTATTATTATTATTATTATTGACGGTATGAAGCTCACTGCTTCTATTCATGAGAGTTCATCTTGTCTTGTACTCTTAGACATCAGTAAGGCTTTTGAGAGCGTGGATCATGATCCATCTATCTGTGTCTATTGAACATTATCAACTGATTTTCAAAGTTAAATTTTTATTAATCAAACTCCTGAGAAATAATGTAACAAAAATTCAAACAAGAGGTAAACTCACCAGGAACTTTGAAATTAAATGAGGTGTTTCACCTCCCGTATTCAATCTGAGTTCATTCAGGTGCATCAGCCGTGTGGCTGGTTTGCTCCTCCAATAACAGATCTCCAGTTTTCACGGCACTGGGCCTTCTCTTTTATTGCCCAAAAGTGCAAACTCCTACTTCTTGTTTGATAAACAATTTATTTTGTTCAGTATCTAAGGATTTATTAATTAAGAGCTGCTTCTTTTCCTCAAAGGCTTTCTTACACAGGGAAATTCTTCTTTTTATTTCCACAGTGCATCTCTTGTCATCAGTAATAACTGATCCTAAGTAGCAGAACTTGTGCACCTGTTTATTACAATATTTCCAATTCTGAGATGTGCCTCTAAAAAGCAATTTGTACAAGCCCTGTTGCCTTATCAGCTAATTCTTTCCCTTATTTTCCTTAATTATTAATAAAATTATTAGCAGAAATACGCACAAAATGTCGTTCGTCACAGCTAACAAATTTGTATAGCACAACAGCAAGTAGTGTAGACTTTGCATGAGCTGTGAGGAAGGGTAGTAGGGTATATTTTTATGCCAAGGTCATGGACACTCAGGTATGTTTCACATGCTTGCTTCACGCATTCGTCAGTCTGGCAGTCTCTTTAGTGTCTGTTAGTTTCTTAGTGTGTAGTCAAATCCTAAATGATTTTTAATTGTATGATCATGCCACACTTCTATTTAATTGTAATACATGCATAATATTGTTCCTTTGGTGAAAGTATTCTTGTATTGCATTGTATTGTATTGTATTGTATTGTATTGTATTGTATTGTATTGTATTGCATCAAAATTTCAAAAAGCTATTATTACCACATTCAGGTGGTAAACTGTCAACCTTTACCTCTCTGTCAAAATTCACTCACCTTACCATTTTGTAGTTTTTTTTAAAATGTATATAACACCCCACCTGCTATATCCCACAAACCCGAATACGTTTGTTATCTGTACATTGCTTTTTTACTGTGGGGCATGCAGTGAGCCATGAAGTGAACTGTTGTGGAACAAGGCTGCACTACAAGAGGCCTGTTGGAGAGCAGGAATTTGACATGGCTGTTTTGAGAGAGAGAGAGAGAGAAAGAGAGAGAGAGATTTAATTTACAACAAAATGTCTGAAAGTTGGGATGATGGTGATGACCATGCTTCGTCAACATGGGGTTATGAAAAGTGAGAATTAGGTTCCATTTACAAACAATGCTTGGTTAATCATATGCTTCATTGACTTCAAGAAGGCATTCGGCAGAGTTCGGTATGAAATCATGATGACTATACTGAAGGAGACAGGCGTAGATGACAAAGATAGCCACATAATTAAAAACCTATATTGGAAACAGAAGGCCAGTGTTCGAGTGGGACACCAACTCGTGAATGAAGTCACATTCAAACGAGGTGTGAGGCAAGGCTGTATTCTCTCCCTGCTCCTGTTCATCCTATACTCAGAGACCTGCTTCAAGTAGGCTTTGTATGATACAAAGACATCAAAATGAATGGACTGATGATTAACAACATCAGATATGCTGATGATACTGTCTTTATGGCCAACAGCACAGACAACCAGCAGCAGATCTTGTCTAAAGTGGTGGAGACATGCAAAAACCTTGGTTTAAACTTGAACTTAAAGAAGATCAAATATGTGAATGTGAGCAAGGGCCCTGATGTAGATCCTAGTCTGTGGGTCAATGAAGTTCCGATACAGATGGTCCAGAAAATTATGTACCTAGGCAGAGTCATCAACGAGCACTGGGACCATTCCCTGAGAAGGTCAGGGCAGCATTTACAAGCCTCCATGAATTGCTCTGTGACAGAGAACTACCATTACAGTTTCAGGTTAGGACAGCATTGTGCTATGTGTTCTCCATTATGGTGTACGGTGTCGAGTCCTGACTATGACTAAAGCCACTATGAGAAGTTTAGAAGCATTTAAAATGTGCGTCTTCCGTCACAGGTGGTGGTGGTGGTGGTGGTGGTGGTGGTGGTGGTGGTGGTGGTGGTGGTGGTGGTGGTGGTGGTGATGATTACTGTTTTAAGAGGAAGTACAACTAGGCAATCATCCTCTATTAACAGAGAGAAGGGATCCAACACTTTGCAAACTGAAGGTATCGGCCAAAGAAAGAAAAAGGTCACATAGGGCGTAAAAATTAAAGACTCCTTATGCCTCATTACCTAATACTGTCGGGGTCAGAAAAGAACAAGAGTTGACCGAAAAAGGTCGGATAGGATAGATGAAAGTGAGAAGCCTCGCACAAGTAAGTGGAAACATTGCCAGAATTATGCTAAAGGCTCCGTGGCGGCCAACCCAGACTCCCAAGTTAAGAGCCCCTGGGGCCCCTTATAGCTGCCTCTTATGGCAGACAGGTGATGCCGCGGATGTTATTCTACTGCACGCACTCATTGAGGGAATCTATCGTCACATCTTCGTATCAGTTGGGTAGAGAAAATAAGAATTCTGTATGCAATGAGAAGGTATTGAGCAAGATATATAAATAAAAGGAACTGCGTATGGCTGTTAAGATCAAGATCTCCTACTTTAGCCATATCATAAGGTACCCATGAAGTTACACCCTCCTCCAAATAATTATATGAGGGAAGATTGAGGGGAAAAGAGATCCTGGGAGACCCCACACATCTTGGCTGGGGAACCTGAGACAGTGGTTCGGACAAACAAACATTTTGCTATTCTGTGCAGTCACTAACAAAACTACCATAGCTAAAATGAATGCCAACGTCCGATGACAGATGTGGCACTTGAAGAAGAAGAAGAGAGAAGAAAAAAATTTTTTCCTTAATTAAAATGACCTTGTTAATCTTGTTCCAGTGAATTTCAGAATGAAACATTGTGTGTGTTCACTGCCCATTTCATCACAGAGTATGGAAAATAACCTGGTATTTAACAGTCAACATACATACATTACATTATCATTATGGACTGTTATGCCTTTCAGCGTTCAGTCTGCAAGCCTCTGTGAATTTACTAAACGTTGCCACAATCCTCTATTTGCAACTAGTGCTGTGGCCTCATTTAATTCTATACCTCTTAACTTTAAATCGTCAGAAACTGAGTTTAACCATCGCCGTCTTGGTCTTCCTCTACTTCTCTTACCCTCCATAGCAGAGTCCATTATTTTCCTAGGTAACCTATCCTCCTCCATTCGCCTCACATGACCTCACCACCAAAGCCACTTTATGCGTACAGCTTCATACATTGAGTTCATTCCTAAATTAGCCTTTATTTCGTCATTCCAAGTACCCTCCTGCCATTTTTCAGCAATCATTCTCGCTACTTTCATGTCTTGAGTCCACCCAGCTTTCGCTCCCGTAAAGCAAAGTTGGTCTGAAAACAGACCGATGTAAAGATAGTTTGGTCTGGGAGCTGACTTCCTACTTACAGAATATTGTTGATCGCAACTGCGAGCTCACTGCATTAGCTTTACTACACCTTGATTCAATCTCACTTACTATATTACCATCCTGGGAGAACACAAAACCTAAATACTTGAAATTATCAACCTGACATTCAATTCTGTTGAATTTCTTACCTACTGACATCAATTTAGTCTTCGAAAGGCTAATTTCCATACCATACTCATTGCACCTATTTTCAAGTTCCAAGATATTACAATGCAGGCTTTCGGCACAATCTGCCATTAAGACCAAGTCGTCAGCATAGGCCAGACAGCTTACTACATTTCCACCTAACTGAATCCCTCTCTGCCAATTTATACCTTTCAGCAGATGATCCATGTAAACTACAAACAGCAAAGGTGAAAGATTACAGCCTTGTCTAACCCCTGTAAGTACCCTGAACCAAGAACTCATCCTACCACCAATTCTCACTGAAGCCCAATTGTCAACATAAATGCCTTTGATTATTTTTAATAATCTACCTTTAATTCCATAGCCCCCAGTATGGCGACCATCTTTTCCTTTGGTACCCTGTCATATGCTTTCTCTAGATCTACGAAACATAAACACAACTGCCTATTCCTCTCGTAGCATTTTTCAATTACCTGGCGCATACTGAAAATCTGATCCTGACAGCCTCTCTGTGGTCTGAAACCACACTGGTCTTCATCCAACTTCCTCTCAACTACTGATCGCACCCTCCCTTCCAAGATGCCAGTGAATACTTTGCCTGGTATACTAATCAATGGGATACCTCGATAGTTGTTGCAATCCTTCCTGTTCCCTTGCTTATAGATAGGTGCAATTACTGCTTTTGTCCAATCTGGAGGTACCTTACCAACACTCCACGCTAATCTTACTACTCTATGAAGCCATTTCATCCGCGCCTTACCAGTATACTTCACAATTTCAGGTCTAATTTCATCTATTCCTGCTACTTTATGACAATGGAGTTTATTTACCATCCTTTACACTTCCTCGAGTGTAATTTCACCAACATCATTTTCGTCCTCCTCATGAGCTTGGCTGTTCGCAACATGACCAGGAAGATTTGCTTTTACGTTGAGATGATGTTCAAAATATTCCCTCTACCTCTCCAGGGATTCCCTTGGATCTATTATGAGTTCACCTGAATTACTCAGAACACTGTTCATTTCCTTTTTCCCTCCCTTCCTAAGATTCTTTATTACTGTCCAGAAAGGTTTCCCTGCTGCTTGACCTAGCCTTTCTAAGTTATAACCAAAATCTTCCCACAAATTCCTTTTGGATTCAACAACTATTTGTTTTCACTCTGTTTCTTTCATCTACGTACAATTCCCTGTCTGCCTCGGCCCTTGTTTGGAGCCATTTCTGATAAGCCCACCCATTCTCTTTCTATATCCTGAACCTGCTTACTGTCTACTGTTTGAAACTTCTCACTAATCATATCCATGTACTTCTGTCTAATTTCCTTGTCATGGAGATTTTCTACCCTTATTCGTTTGCAGGCAGATTTACTTTCTCTATCCTAAGCCTAGAGATACTTAGTTCACTACAGATCAGATAGTGGTCTGTATCATCGAAAAATCCCTAGAAAGCGTACATTCCTAACAGATTTCCTGAATTCGAAGTCGGTTAAGATACAGTCTATTATGGAACTGGTACCCCTAGCCTCCCATGTGTAGCGGTGAATAGCCTTATGCTTGAAGAATGTATTTGTAACAGCTAAACCCATACTAGCACAGAAGTCCAGCAAACGTTTCCCATTCCCATTAGCTTCCATATCTTCCCCACATTTACCAATCACCCTTTCGAATCCTTCAGTTCTATTTCCAACTCTCGCATTGAAATCGCCCATTAGCACTATCCTATCCTTGCTGTTGACCCTGACCACGATGTTACTAAATGCTTCATAAAACTTGTCAACTTCATCCTCATCTGCACCCTCACATGGTGAATACACGGAGACAATTCTCGTCCTAATTCCTCCAACTGACAAATCTACCCACACCATTCGCTCATTTACGTGCCTAACAGAAACTATGTTGCGTGCAATGGTATTCCTGGTAAAGAGCCCTTCCCCACACTCTGCCCTTCCCTTTCTAACACCCGTCAAGTACACTTTATAATCTCCTATCTCTTCCTCGTTATCTCCCCTTACCCGGATATCACTTACTCCTAGCACATCCAAATGCATCCTCTTTGCTGACTCAGCTAGTTCTACTTTCTTTCTTCCATAAGCCCCATTAATATTGATAGCTCCCCATTGAATTCCATTTCGTTCGCCAAGTTGTTTCCAAGGAGTCCCTCGCCTGTCAAATGGGAGTGGGACTCCGTTACTCCCATAGGTCTGAGGCTTGCTTAAAGTGTTCTGAGCTCGGTAGATTCATGAAGCAGGATGCTACCTTACTTACACATAGTCCAAGTGAGGATCTCTCCTCTAACGGGTTATGGACCACTGACGGATTGTATAGTCCTAGCCGCCTGAGCACAAGGAGGGCAATGACTCAGAATATGTACGAGATGCCCACTCCTATTCCATAGTAACTGGTAACCTGACTCTCAGGACCACTTACTAGGCCACTCAGCCATTGCCCATGGTTCACGAACTAGGACGTGACTACAGTAATCCACACCATGAACAGTCAAGCCTCAGTAAAATTAACTAGCTTCACAACATTGTGAAGCACAGGTTTAAAGTTTGCAGCATTCCTTTGGACACCGGTGCTTCTGTATTATGTATGAAACAATGTATTACTCGCACACTTCTTAGTGATAGATGGGCACCCTAGTGCTGAATCGGTTGACCTCGACAATCTGCGAGATTCGTATTGGCAACCTTTGAAACACAAACTATGAATTGCTTATGCATCACTGTGCACCACCTGGCGTACACTTTACATACTAGTACTGTTGTTGTTTACACAGCAAAGCCAAACTATAGAATTCATGCTAGGAACAAGATTTGCATTGAGAAATATTATATAATGTTATCTAATGTCTGTGTAGTACAGTTGTTGGCTTAAGATAATAAAGGTTTAGAAAATTCATATCGATCATATTATTGATTCAATTCAGATTTCATTTCCATACAGTTGGCAGTATTACCAGAACTGGGAGAGCTCCCTCCTTACTCCTCACCCCCGTACTCAAATCTATCACTAAAAAGTGTGTGAGTAATACCCAATTTATATCTGGAGCTACTTCTGTGACCTTAGAAACAATCCCAACATGCTTGCCTTAAGGGTGCAAGCCCCACTGTGGATAAGAGTAGAATACATCCATGGTATCCCCTGACCGTCATAAGAGGCAACTCCAAGGGCTCTCAACATGGGAACTTAGGTTGGCGAGCGTTGGGTCCCTTAGCGAATCTAACATTTACTCCTCACTTTCATACACTAACGTTTATGAAAACTGCAGCACCAAGAAGGAAATATGTGACTGAAATGAAGTTGATACCACAGACTATGTACATGACAATACACAAATGATTAAGATGATAGATCTGTACATGGCTTTTGAACTTGAGTATTTAGTATTTCGTGTAGCCTCCAATTTGACCCTCTACACATCATGGCATGGTATCAAAGAGGTTCTGGATTTATTCCTGGGGAATTTACTTCCATGCAGTTTGTATCTTCTTCTTCTTCTTCTGTGAATCTGTCTTGAAACTGGTATCAACTAGACAGCCTCTATGATTCTCTGTCCTGAGCATCTTGCTTCTATAGTTCATAGCTTCTCCCTTGTTTGACATCTGTTAACATTCCAAACCTTCTTTTTCCTCTTCTTCCATCTATTTTTCTCTCCATCACCCTCTGTTGAAGACAATTTCTATGTAGTATTTGACACAACCAGGATATTTTCCTCTTCCTTATCATTTTCACCAGGTGTCTCTTCTCTCCTACTTTTCTTAGCACTTCATCATTTCTCACTTTATCTGTCCACTTCACTTTTTCCATTCTTCTCCACAACCATAATTCAAAACTTTCCAAATACTTTGTATTTTTCTCAATGCCCATGTTTCAGCTCCATATGACACTACACTCCAAACAAAACACTTTGCGAACCTCTTTCTTAACCCGCCAGTGCACGGGTCACAAAAAGTTACATGAGTAAACGGGTTGGGTCTCACAGACCCATCATCATATTTCTTTTTTATAGTATGCTAATATATTTTTATTTTCAGTATTCATTTCCTCCTATTCCGATAACATTATAAACACATTGCTGTCACAAAACCGTTGATGATTAACACTTACTTAACATTTTACAAAGCAATTCTCTAACCACTGCAAATTTACACACAATATTTTACTTGATCACAAAATTCAGAACTTATCAAGTCAAAATTTAGGAAATCGTCATAACCTAATCTTCACGATCCAGAATGTTCACTGGAACATTCACATTTCAGATTTACATTCACTGCACACAAATACGGAGAGTTCAAGATACATTAACTTTCTGTACAAACAGCATGAG
This sequence comes from Anabrus simplex, assembly GCF_040414725.1. Lineage (NCBI taxonomy): Eukaryota > Metazoa > Arthropoda > Insecta > Orthoptera > Tettigoniidae > Anabrus > Anabrus simplex. The sequence continues at coordinate 77,810,166 of NC_090267.1, read as the reverse complement.
TAGCGGGTCTTTTCTGACTCTACAGTATGCACGATGTCCTCTTTTATTTTCTGTATTTTCACGTCCTGCTTCTGCCGTCAACCCACATATCGTTCTTGCAGTATCACGAATGCTCTTAGGAAGATATCTTGAGACAGCTCTTTCTCTTATTTGTTCTTCAGTTAGAAGAAACAAGAGTTTCTTCAAAAAAATTATTCTGTTCCTTGCATCTTGAGCCGAAGTAGGGAAAAATTTTCTTGCCATTAGTGGGCGACTACCTTTTTCCTGAATCGAACGCTTAGTCCCGCGGCGTCTTTCTCCTTTCGAGCTCTACGAGTGGGTAACAATTTTTTTTTCTTGCACTGTTCTTATGGGTGACTATTTATCTAGAGCCGTGCTACAGTGCCTATACCACCTTTCGGTCCTACTCAGCAATCAAGAAAATTCAATGTTCGAACAATATCTCAGGGAATAAGTTACATCAGCATTCTTTTTTTTTTACCGTGAATCCGACTGGGATTACCCTCTCTACCTTTCATCATATGCGAACATCGATTGGAATATTTGGTCATGAAGACTCGGTTTCAAACTCAATTACCATCATCAGGTAAGATATTACCTTAAATTAATCTTATAATCTATAAATAATATAAAATCACTTAAATTCTAAATTATTAATATTTATTCAAAATTATATCATATTTTCAGATGAGCTAAATGTTTTTTAAATATTTTGTATGTACATTGGTATTTCATCCAAACAAAAAAAAAATCTTGAACTAGTCCTTGAAGTCCATGATAATTAATCAAAAAAAATGCCTCATTATTGCCTATGGTCTCATCCTAGCAAATAATTCTTCTCCTAAAATTTTTCATGGATTACGATTGTTTGATGAATTCATCCTGACTTTTCATGAATTACAATCTATCTTCATATTCTCATTCTCTTATTGAAAAAAAATTATAATTGTATAGTTCTTTATATTGACATTTAGAAATTAATTAGATTAATGAATTAGCTTGAAATTGTGTAAATGACACAACAAGAGTAAAATAAAAGTGGAACTTTCATGAATAAAGTCAAATTCTCGTGAAATATAAGATTCTACTGTTAAGCTCCAGCAGAATGTCGAGTTCTGCCATACATCCACTTTCGGTTATTGATATTTTACAAAGTTTCAAACTTAAGAATCCGAGAATATTTTTTTCCTGGTTTTTTTTTAACTTTTGGTAAGTAAGCTTAATTATCTGTCTGGGCTCTTCAACTAACTTTATCTTTCAGAAAACACACGCAGAATAAGAAATGTTTCATGATTGTAGCTCGTAATAGCTACCTACGTTAATATATATATATATATATATATATATATATATATATATATATATATATATATATATATATATATATATAAACACACATATATATATATATATATATATATATATATATATATATATATATATATATATATATATCATTATTCATGACTAGATGTGATCAAAATATTCCTATGAAACCTGTAAAGTCTTCAAGATAGACTCAACACATTTGCATTCAGGTTATAATATGTCGCACCGCTTAATAAATTCAATTATATGTTTGCAATAAGTCAAGGAATACCTTAGATGACAGTTCCTAAGCCATTAATAGTGATTAGCTAACATTACGATGACACTAATTTCATACCTGCCGACACTAATCTAGTGTTTCAGCTTAAATCAACTTAAATATCAAATAGGATGTGGAAATTTTCTTTGAGGTTGCCATAATAGCCTGAGTTGTAGGTTAATTGAGATTAATTTCCGATGACCATACTTCATTAACATCCTGTAAACCCATCTTCAATTTGCCAATACGTCACATATAGATTATTCGAGGTTACGTCGCTTTAAGCATTAAATAAAACCTTAATTCTACACTACGTTACATACACTCTCATTAATTACTTATACGTGAGATTCTTTCCTCAAACGACCTTCCATTTATTATCATTCCCCAAACAAATATTCAAGGATATCTATTATTTATTATTCGCACTCCCTATCTCATATTTCCATCATATCCTTACATCACGGCATACATAAACTTCATTTGATCTATTCAATGTAACGCTCGATTTGAATAATTCCATATCCCAATGAAATTACAATATTATGGATGGACAACATCTATTTCTGACAATATGCACTTGATTTGTCAAAAAAAATATATATATATATATATATATATATATATATATATATATATATATATATATATAACCCATATTTATTCACGTTTGGCAATAAGTTGGTATTAATGATGATCTAGGTAACCTACGATTCGATCTGCATTACCGGTATTTACTTACTCCAAGTACATTTGAACGGCTTGATTATGGCATAACTCTTTGAAAATCGACTGAAAAGACGTTATTATAGAGCATCATTGGCGAATGCGACATTTCCTACATATGGAAGTTCTTATCTGCTTTTGAAGATTACCAAACACCTTCATCTGAACAGCATTATCAATACGTTCGCGATGAAACTATCTTTATAAGTCATCTCTCGAAGATACATCGATCCATTCCTTACATCAACACAACCAACAAATTACTACATGATACTACACAAATATCTACTTTTGAAAAGAAAAAAAAATACAGTTTTTAAACTTATCTTATTCTGCCTGTGTTTTGGGCTGGGACTGCTGTAATTTCGTCCTCTTATGTGGCGATCATCTCTGGTTTATATCTGCGGCATCTCCGAGTCTTGATCGCTGGACTTGTGTTGTCGGGCAGGGCCGGTTCGGTTCCCGTCTGTCGCCAATCCCATCTCCATTTAGCAGGCCATCACAGCGTTTTCACGTACATGCATGAAAAACATAGATAAATATAACATTAATTCCACGGTCTCCATAGTTATAAAGCCTTCTTATATTCTTTAGGATCTTATGAGGAGAATATGATGACGTAAATTCAACTATTGCAGTTTTAACAACACGAATTGCAGTGTAATTTGCCTATGACCCTATATCTTTACGAGAAATATAACATTTGGACTTCGTATTTTTGTTAATTCTTCCGGTAATGTTAGTATCTTCTCTCTAAAATCTGCTATTTCTTTATACAGTAGCTTCTTGAAATCTTCTGTGTATATTCTTCCTTTTTACGATCTTCGAATGTTCCTACTGTTGTAGTGATGGGTAGTTCGCGAACGAACTAGTTCTCGTGAACTACTTCACTCCCACGAACTGTGAAGTGTTTACTCGTCTCTCGAGAACCACTTCTCGAACTGTAGAACTTCACGAGTGTGAAGGGAATGGGAAAGAACTTGTTCGCGGACGAACTACTTCAGCGGTTGCAGATTACTCTAGCGGGAAAGTTAAACATTTTGAAGTAGTTGGTGAAGTAGTTCATGAAGTAGTTCTTTCTTGGGAGCGAGAGTAAATGAACTAGTTCCCATAGGTGAACTGCTCCTTCCCATTACTATACTGTTGGTTTATAGTGAACTTTTCTTATATCACGGTTACCTGGATTCCGTTTGCCTGTATATTTTCCCTTATGTTAGCGGCCACATGGATTCCATTAGTCTGTATTTCATTACTTCGAACTTTCTGCCGCACGATTTACGGAACTTTACCGCTATTCTCGGCAAATGACGATTTCAATGTCGCGATTCTAAATGACCAGGGCAATGAAATGGTACAATCTGGAGAGTTAGGGTTGTTGGCTCTGAATATTAAGTTTGCATTAAAGCCTGTAATATTCAGCAACGCATAGAAGACCACCATTGTCCAACGTCTGGTGTTCTGAGCCGTCCTTTCGTCTACACAGCCTACACCACCCTTAGCTGAATTATAGAATGTGCCTATTACAGGCTTCCTCTTTCCTCCTTTACTTTCCTCAGATTTATCATCGCTGTGCATCGATGAGAGGAAAACCACAGTCAATTTCATCATCTGATAATGGATCCTCCAATAATGCGGCAACTCGTACCATATCACGTGGATTGCTGACATCAAAACACTCCTTTTTCTTAGACCTACGAAGAAACAAACTCATCAGCCCAGTTCAACCCATTTTCAGTCTCACTTGTGTTCTTAAAACCCAAGGAACTAAGGTGAAAGACGGCCAGGCTAGCCAAACCACGGATTTGGTAAGATATAATCACCCTATAATCTTCTTTATATACACGGTTAAAATTGAAAGACAAAAATGCTTATGATAAAAACCTTACACGACTGCACGGGTTGGGTCTCACAGGCCCACAGAGCACTTTAACTTACCACTGCTCACGTACTAAAGCAATCACTTCCATGTTCGTCTGCAGGAATACTACACTGGTGATAAAAGGAAGGTAGCAGAAGCCGGAAGTATGCAGCTATCACTGTCTATCAGAAAATGTTGGAAATACCAGCGCATGGGTCTCACAGACCCAACCCGTGCATTGGCGGGTTAAATCAATAGGGATTGCCTTAGATGTCAAAAGCCCTCTCACCTTTCCTAAAGTTTCTTTTACCATAGATATTCTGCTGTTTATTTCTTCTGTACAGCTTCCATTCCATGTCCATTTCCAAATATCTGAATAACTTTACTTGTTCCAATTTCTTTCCCTCTAGTGTTATATTAACAGCAATCTCCCCCTTTTCTATTCTCATAACCTTTTTTTATTTTTTGTTTTACAAGGTGCTTTACGTCACACCGACACAGATAGGTCTTACGGTGATGATGGGATAAGAAGGGCTAGGAGTGGGAAGGAAGTGGCCATGGCCTTAATTAAGGTACAGCCCCAGCATTTGCGTGGTGTGAAAATGGGAAACCACAGAAAACCATCTTCAGGACTGCCGACAGTGGAATTTGAACCCATTATCTCCCGAATACTGGATACTGGCTGCACTTAAGCGACTGCAGCTATCGAGCTCGGTTCTCATAACCTTAGTCGTCCCAATGTTTATCCTCATTCCAAACTCTTTGCCCACTCTCTCAGTATTTTCCAACATGACTTGCAGAGGTTTTTCTGATTCCACTAATACTGCCACATCATCTGCATGTTTCATGGTCTTTATTGGTTCTCCTCCTACTACAACGCCTCTTGCTTTTTCCAGGGCCTTCTGTAACAGTTTTTCGGCATATATATTGAACAGAGCCGGTGACGTGCGACATCCCTGTCTCACTCCTCTTCCGATACCCACTTCTTCTGTTTCATATTCATCTACTCTAACCATCACCTTTGTATGCGAGTCCAAAAACCATCGACACTGGTTACCGGAGGACCGTGACGAACAAGTTGCCGACCAACCATGTCCCAGACATGTTCGATGGGTGACATATCAGACGAATGTGCAGAGCAGGGAAACAATGGTACTCGTCATTCTTCAAAGTAGGTTTGCACATTCCTCGCCACGTGTGGCCAGGCACTGTTCTATTGAAATGTGGCATGTGGAGTTGCCTGAAGGGGAGGGAGTACCTCAGGCTCTAAAACCTTCCTCATGTACTGGTTGCTGTTCAGATTGCCCTCAATACATAGGAAGTGAGATCGGTTATTTCCAAACTATCGCACTAGCTGTTTGTCCATCATGTCACGCAATAAAATAACGCAGGCTGCCAGATAGGGGTCACCACAGCAGCGTCAAACACATATGTGGCCATCACTGTTGACAGGTTGAAGCGGAACTCATCTGAAAACACTACATTTTGCAACTCAGCACACCAGTGATGGCGATCACGTGCCCATTGTAGTCTTTTGTGGTCTCTGAACAATGGAAGCCGAAGTAATGGCATGTAAGCAACCAGTCCAAATTGCAGCAGACATCATCGAACCATTGTTGCAGACAAGTTCACACCTGTTGCATTGCTCCAGCATCGAGCCAAAACTGTTGATGAAGCAGTACATTATGGCCATGCGGACAAGATGGCGGTCATCCTGTGCTGTGGTCATGTACCCATTTGTCACTGCATACAACCTTCTTCTATCCATAGCTTCCACACATGCTTCACTGTCATAGCAGCATGCCCTGTAGGAACTGAAAGGTCACGGTACGACAAACCAGCTTCCTGGAGACGGATCATTTTGCCCCGTTCAAACTCGCTCACATGCTGATATTGCATCCTTTGATGTCGATGAGGCATATTGGCACTTTTATGTTTCCTCCTTGTTTGACAGCTCTTCACAGACTACACTCACTGCAACACTGACCCTGTCAATCACACACTGTTATTTCTAGTCAAATCATCACCAATATTGTAAAACTATGTTAAGTATTTTAAACCTTATTCCTTGTAAAATTGAGATTTTATTATATACTGGAAAAATTATTTTCTTTCTCATCAGTTTTATTCATATGTATGTATTGTTTTTTATGTGTAAATTCTATCTCCTGCATCATAAGCTGAAGTTGACCTTAATATAGGTCGAAACATGTCCCTTAGACAACATGTTTGTACAAGCCATTTTAATTTAAGTGATGTATATTTTACTGTATTGAATAGGTGGACAAATATATGTAAGAATTTTTAACTATATTTAAGCTGATACAGAATCAAAGATGAAATTTATGACATGTGTATTTTTTATCTGACCTCCCCAAGTCAATTCTTTTCTGACCCGGACGGTATTAGATTTGCAAGGCTTAGAGGACCTTTAATTTCCAACCTTGTCTTTCTTTTTCACTTTACTCACTTTTTGGAGGGTTGAATTTCTTCCTTTTAATGTTAATATCAGACAAAGTGGGGGTCCCCATTCTGTGAAAAACGTAAAATTAAGCAATTTCTTCAATTGTGCTAAAAGTTGAAAGGCTAAAGGGCTCAGGAATGTTTCAAATTGTGAGTCTTGATTAGCTCTATCAAACTAAGAAAACAAATTTCAAAAATCACTTCTGACCTAAGTACAGTTCCAGAAAAACAGCCTAAAACTGCTTGTTTCTTTACTGGTTTTCTTTTTTATACAAATCCTAGCCAAATTAACTTATTTACATAATTCTTTCTGTGACCTGTTCCTTGCTTCAATACCCTTAGGTGTTTTTTTATTTTTTGAAAAATTACCACACCGATTGTAGTGAAACTCTACATTGACTCACATTAGCGCTCGTAGTGGTGCTTAAGTGAAACAATGCATTGACTCACATTAGCATTTGTAGTGGTAGAAAAAGCAAACTGCTAATCTAATCGACCGGATAACAATGATTAAGAAAAGGATTGTAATTTTTAGGAGTAAATAAAGAACATATTCTCATACTTTTATTATATTTTATTTACCCAAAATTTGTAGCTTATGTCCCTAGGATGTTTTTAACAATGAGTTGCTTGCTTGAAGGGCTAGTCCTGTGGATTCTTCCTCTGCTTTGTGATAAGAGAGGATGATTGTCCAGCTGTACATCCTCTTGAAACAGTAATCAAGCCCACACACGTAAGGATGCAAGCTCTATCCAAACAGAAGCCCACACCAGTGGCGGTTTCTGGTATAGTGCAATGGAGCAATGAACCTCCAGTTTATATCAAATTGTACTCAACTACATAATTTTCACAACTCCCTTGTCCATCTCGAAGCTCTTGCTAAGTCCATCTGTCCATAATACATTTAAAGTTAAAAACTTCATGATCGTTCCGTATTGAATAGAGAAATAAGAAGATGTACAATATTAGAAGGATCCACCTTTCAATACTCCGTTGTAAGTTGAACTAAAAGGAAGTCACAACTTGTTTATTGGGACCGGTTTCGACACATTACAAGATCTTAAAACAACTAAGATCTTTATATCTTGCCCTATTACCGGGCGAGTTGGCCGTGCGTGTAGAGGCGCGCGGCTGTGAGCTTGCATCCGGGAGATAGTAGGTTCGAATCCCACTATCGGCGGCCCTGAAAATGGTTTTCCGTGGTTTCCCATTTTCACACCAGGCAAATGCTGGGGCTGTACCTTAATTAAGGCCACGGCCGCTTCCTTCCAACTCCTAGGCCTTTCCTATCCCATCGTCGCCATAAGACCTATCTGTGTCGGTGCAACGTAAAGCCCCTAGCAAAAAAAAAAAAAATCTTGCCCTATTTTACTAGTTGGCTGATGATGACACTTGTAATGTGTCAAAACCGGTCCCAATAAACAAGTTGTGACTTCTTTTTAGTTCAACCTACAACGGAGTATTGAAAGGTGGATCCTTCTAATATTGTACATCTTCTTATTGTCCATAATACACTCGTACTGGCTTTCAATTCATGTGAGCTGCGCAAGATCCGTGGCTGGATACTCGTCTGGAATGAACCCCCTTGCAAGGCGATCTCTCCATCCGTACATAGGCGAAGAGGCAAGCGAGGTGTGGTGGGATGTCAGCCAGCACTAAAGCAAGACCAGGATGTTGCAGAAACAGATATCTGTGCTTTACGCATGCACAATATGCCACTCTCTCAAGTCTCTCGCAAGTCGTGTTGTTGGGGTATGTGCCTGCCATCTGTTGCCCTTAAGGGAATTTAACTATGCAGCAGAGAATAGTGCACGTAACTAGTGCTAGTGTTGAAAAACATCATTACTACCAAAAGTCACATTAAACTGCCAAATTCCAATTGACATCTTGTCCCAAATATATCAATACCTACTAAACATCTATTCATTTGCCTTCTTTGGAATAATTACATTTTAGAGAGAAAAAAGTAATTGAGGCAAAGAATAGCGGCAAGGTAATACCAAAGAAAACGTTTAAATATAGTTATTACTATTCCCATGACGACATCGGAAGCAGAAAGGTGCTTCTCAACCCTGAAGAGAATAAAGACTTTCTTGCACAGCACAATGACCGACGGTAGACTTAATGCTCTTGCTATGTTGTCAATTGAAAGGGACTTGGTTCAAAACTCTGTGGACTTCAATGATGCAGTTATAGATAAGTTTGCGTCCTTCAAGGAGCGCAGAATGGATTTTTTGTATAAGCTGTCTGCATAGGGTACGTTGATTGTGAAACATTTCTTATTTTGCATGTGGTAAATTCTGGCATGTATTGTCTGTTTCCCTCATATTTGATCACATTTCAAAAACTTCCGTCATCATATTTTAGAAGGTTACGGCCCACAATGGAAGATGTGGTGGGGGAAAGGAGAGGTTGGGGAGGGGCAACTTTCTTTTTTTCTTCTGTTGAACCCCAGTGATGAAAGTCACGCGCCACCACTGGCCCACACATTTACCCCAGTAGATCCCTTTGTCTCTTATATACATGAACAGTGAGAAATATTTCTTCTCCATTTCTTCAGGCTGGTTAAGTTCTAGAGAAGAGACTATTGTCATGAATGTTATTGTGTGCATATCTAGCATAGTAAATTTTGAATTCACAAATGGATACTGAATATACTTTTTATTTTATCCATTATTCTTACCTGGACTCGGCTAAACTTCCATTAAATAGTTCACTTCGTGACAACACAATATGTAAAACAAATTGCCTTAAATACTTAGGAGAGTGAATAACGAATGACACAAAAGAAAAAACAGCTAGAGAAACTAGAGTGCACAAAATGGAATGGATGTTTCACATAACAAAAAATGTACACTACTGTTTGTAGAAAGTGAAACACCAAGACTGAGCGCTGTGATCACAATGCAATTTATTCCACATATTAGGGACATGAAAAGATGCAAATAATTAAAAATGACCGTGGAAATTCAGTACAGTGTAGCGCCACCACGCACTGCAATCAGAGACACTAAACGTCGTGGCATGGAATCAAAGAGCGCCTGAATATGCTGCTGGGGAATACTCTGCCATGCGGTTTGTAGGCGCGTCTATAAATCATCAACAGTGGCTGCAGGAGGACCTGAACGAACAAGGTGCCGACCGACCATATCGCAGACATGTTCAATTGGTGACATATCCGGCGAACGGGCAGGCCAGGGAAGCAGTGGTATCAATTGTTCTTCGAAGAAGGCTTGCACATTCCTTGCCACATGCGGCCGGGCATTGTCCTGCTGGAATATGGCATCTGGAACAGCCTGCAGGAGGGGCAGTGCCTCGGGCTGTAAAACAACCTCCCTGATGTAGCGGTAGCTGTTCAAATTACCCTCAAGACGTAGGAGGCGAGATTGCATGTTATAGGCAATTGCGCCCCAAACTATCACACTTGGCATTTGTCCTCTATGCCACTCAACAATACAGTCTTCCCGATGGCGTTAACCACGGCGGTGTCTAACGCGTATGCGGCCATCACTGTAGGACAAGTTGAAGCGGGACTCATCCAAAAACACTACATTTTGCCACTCAACACACCAGTCTTGGTGTTCACGTGCCCATTGCAATCTACGGCGTTGGTGGGTGCTGGTCCATGGAAGCCGGCGCAATGGCATGCCTGCCACCAGTCCGGCCCTCAGAAGACGGCATCGAACCATCGATGCAGATATCCCACACCCGTTACAGTGCTCCAACATTGAGCCAACACTGTGGACGACGCTGCTCTGTCCGTTATGGCCAAGCGGACAAGATGGTGGTCATCTCGCGCTGTGGTCACATTGTGTCGTCCAGTACCCTGTCGGCGCTGTGTACGGCCCTCTTCTGTCCATTGGTTCCACATATGCCTCACTGTTGAAGCAGCGTACCCTATACGAGCCACAATGTCACAGAACGACAGACCCATCTCCCGGAGCCCTATCATTCTGCCCCGTTCGAATGCATTCAAATGCTGATATTCCCTCCTGTGATGTTGGCGAGGCATAGTGGCACTGAGGTACACGTTTCCACTTCATATGATGGTTCTGCACTGACTGAGTGTTCCATAACACTGCCCTGGCCGGTCACACACATAAGGGCACTGCTGGACCTACGTGTATGGCATCTCTCTGCAATTTAAATCACTTATTATGGTTCCATTGTTCTACACGTCCTCTGATTTTGGCGTGTTTCAGACCATTGCTTCTGAGTGTCTCACTTTCTACAAACAGCAGTGTATATAACAAAAAATCCTTATCCTGGAACACAAAATTGAGACCAAACAGTAGTCAGACCTGAAAATTTATATGCGGCAGAAACACTTAAACTAACAAGAACTGGAGATCTCGAGAAACTAGAGAAGGTTGAAAGAAGAATTTTGAGAAAAATACTGGGAGCTAAATGAAATAATAATGCAGAATATAGGTTAAAACCAAACAGAGAGCTATATTTGAAAAATGAAAAACTAACTGACGTAATGAGGAAAAGAAGACTACAATTTTTTGGACACGTTTACAGAATGAATGACAACAGACTAACCAAGTGCATCTTCAACCTTCTGAATAGTTACGAATCTAAACCCACATGGTTCATTGAAATTGAAAAAGACATGAAAAATGCTGGAATTAAAACAGATACAATCAAAAACAGAACATTTTTTTGAGAAGCAGTTCAAAAGGCAGCATTTCAAGAGCGGAAGAAACCAACAACTAGAAGAAAGTGGACTCAAGAAGAGGGAACGACACTCTCGAAGGAAATTTGGAAGCAAAGAAAATCGAAAACAATGAAAAGTAACCAAAGTTGATTCATCGTACCCTCAAAATGCTCGAAAGAAGAAGAAGAATGAAGCTAAACTAGGTAAGTCCTGGTGATATCTACACCTTAACCACTCACATGATTTTTGCCCTCCTCACAATCCCTAGATCATGAGATATGTCTTCTATTAACAGTGCCCTTCTAACGTCTCCCAGGACAGACAGCATTACACACTCAGTTTAAAATATTCAGTTTTGAACTTTTGTCTCAAAATATGCACAGTATTAATGCTGTTCCCATATTTGAATAATAGCATTGAAAATGTACATATTTATAGGATATGAAACTCTGTATGATGAAATCAAAAATCTCGCCTAACCTTCAAGCATATTAACTATTTCTTTCCTTCAAGCATATTAACTATTTCTTTCCTGATCTATTTCCAGTTACTTAAATGTCATTGTTTGATATGTATTTGCCTCAGTTTTGGACTCAGATGCCCTTCCTGACATTAACCTTACGTGGAGAGATGTATCCCTGAGATGGCTGATAGTATGGAGTGTTGTTGTATGTATACGAAAAGGAGTGAATTATGACAAACATCAACACCTAGTTCCCAAGCCAGAGATGGTTAAAATCCTCAGACCAAACAGGATTTAACCAGAACCATATGAATCAAAAGCCCCAATGCTGACTATTCAGCCTAGGAGTTGAACAATTTCAAGGACTTCAACCAACACTTAAAATTCCTACCTCGATTAATCTACTACTCAATTGTAAATATACAGTAGGCCCTATTTTTGTTTTCTAAAAAAATCTTCTATTTTCTTTTGTTTCTACTTTTCCCATAGTTAGCTAGTCACTATGTCATGCCACCGCTTCACTGGCAGAAATAACATAACAATAATAATGTTTCTTTAATTTGTTTTTGTAATTCAACAAAAAAAAAATCATATCCTCTGAGATACCGTAACAGAGGTTCTACTGTACTTCAAAATTTTAATAATACTGGTATTATCAATGTTCTGCTCCAGGGGCTTTTACAACTTAGGAGCATGGGTTGGCGACCACAGAGCCATTAGCTGAGTCCTGACATTGCTTCTACTTACCGTCCCCATCAATTTTGAGCCTAATGAGTGTTTAATTATGTGCCCGCAATAACAAGCATCATTTATTCATTGTGAGTGCGATGTAAAGCTTTTTTCGGTCATTCAATCAGCTGTTTGACAGGTTTTGGGAAGTGCAGAGTATTGATTTTTCCGTCTCGCCTCATCGATCGATTTTTTCAAGGTTAGACCCACTTGCCTACTTCCTTGTGTGTCTGCTCACTTGAGTAACTTCCAGAACGATCTAAACCAATTACAGAATGTATTTACAAACCAACAATAATTAGAGAAGGAGTGACACAACTCCAAGTGAGAGGCTATATAACATCAGGATTTCCATTAATCAAACCCTTATTGCTTCAGTTCTACAAGAGTCCACAACACAAGATAAGTTTCGTCTGCACTTAAATGATTCAGAATGGTTTATCACGGACGTGAACTAAAATCTTTTGTATCAGTTTCAGCCTACTCTAACTTGAAAAAAGAAGAGGACCACAACTAATGCCAAACCTACATCTACTTCAGGATGTCAACCCTGCTGTCAAGAGGAGCAATTCATCCAACTATGGATTTGGACTCTGCTGTCACCATGTGCTGCTAAAATGTAGGCATCTCTAGCAGCAGAAGGAGAATGTGTCATGACAAACTTCAACATAGGGACATAACAGACTGTCCCATGAATTGAGTTCCATCATAAAATATGAGTACACTTTTATGATATTTTTCTGTCCATCTGTGTAGAAAATTAAATGATCTTCTTCATTCTAGTTGAGATTTCTATTAGATTTATGTAACTTAACAATATTTTTCAACTTTCATCTCACCTGGTTAAGGTAGTTTTGGAAATGAATGAATGTGAGTTGTGATCTATTAGTTTAGATTAGTTGTAGCTTGTCTTCCGAGAACATCTGAATCTTTATGCAATTATTTAAAATGATATTTAATAATAACTGACCCCTTGGATAAATGAGAACATAAATAATGATTTAAGATTTGAAGGGTCCTTGGGAAGAACATGCTAAGTCCATTTTTTCAATTTTTTGTTTGATGTTACTACCATTTTGTGGCTCTAAGAATGTAGTTTCAGTCCTCTGTCCAATAAAGGGAAGAAACCTGTTCAGTTTGTGCATATGAGCGATTTTAAAAACCATACAGAGGGAAAGAACAGGGTGTTTTAAAGTTTTAATAATGCTCTCCTGTAAAATTATTAAACTGTGACTTAGTATTTTCTTCCCCTGGACCCTTCATTTGTGAAACAATGTGGGACAAGATTTGGGTTATGTCTCACATAGTAAATTTTTATATTGTTTCATCTAATGCATTACCCTACTATTATGCAGGATTGTGTCATCTAATTTACAGATAAATTCGGAGACAGATGGTAGATTTAAAAATTACTAATAATAATAATAAAAAAATTTATAATAATTTAATAGAGCACACAATTTGTGTATATAAAGCGATTACATGTCATTTTAAGCATAAGCCTATCATAGGCCTATTTCGCTTAGAGCATTCCGCAACATGATAATGAGGACAAGTCAAATCACACAGTGCACACACACAACTATCGTCAGGTTCATGAAAGATCTTAATTTTGCAGAGTTTATAGTGGTATCCCTGAATTGCCATAGAACTGACAAAATGTTGGAGATCCTGGTTTGTATTGGTCCAAGTTCTATTCGTCATTGCTTCAGTCGAATAGAATTTAGTACAAATATCATTCCTTTTGGCCAATCTTTCATCCAAGAGTTTCTTCCAGTGGTCGGTATAAGGTAAAGCGAGCTTGAATCTCAAATCTTCAGTTTAAAAAGGCTCCTTTGCAAGTTCATAAACCAGTCTTGATCTAGTAAATCTGGATACACAGAGGGTTGTCTTTAAGAATCGGGCTTTGATTTTTTCTAGAGTGTGTAGGTCATTCTTTGTTAGCTTATCCCAAATGATTTCCAGTCCATATGTTAAAATAGGAATTATTTTTGTATCAAACAAGATCATGGCCATCTTAAGAGATTATCTATTTAAATTATTGATGTAAAATATTGCTTTCATAGCTGCTGCAGCACGTAGCCTAATATGAAGCCTAAAGGAGTTTACTGTCGTCTGCATCGTCAAGCCCAGTAATTTAAAACTGTCTACGTTGTTTAATGTTTCCATTTTATAAGTCACTTTGTCACTTGAGGGTATTTGTCCTCCCTTCCTGAAAATCATGTAGTCAGTCTTTTCAATGTTCACTTGCAATTCATTTGTATCTGTCCAATTCTCCAGTGCATCCAGTGCTTTTTGTAGCTCTTTAACATCGTGTGATCTTAGAACCATATCATCAGCATACAAATACATGGTTACTTCGTTTGACACCTCTTTTATCTCTTGAACCACATCATAGATAGCTACATTAAACAATAAAGGGCTGAGAAGGTCGCCCTGTAGAATGCCATTTGCCTGCGTTAAATAAGAATTTAATGGTCATGAGTGATAAATGATATTAGATTGTTTCTTGTGGAATATTAATGTGTGCTCTATTATTGCATAATTTGCCAGGAATATGGTAGTCCTGTGGGATATTTGTTGAATTTTGGGAGCACGTGTTGCTTACCGTGCCTTCGGAGAGAAAATGTGGAGCACGTACTGAGTTATATTTCATGTATTTTAGGGATAATAATAATTATCGGTGCTCAAAGACCACATGTTCGATGACAGTAATTCTAACCCATGTGATGTGCATGATTATTAATATTCTGCCAAATCTTCTGAATAAAATCTGGAAATTTTAAAATACATCGTTGTTGCAATGCCTACATAATGTTCGTTAAAGTGGCCGTTCCAATTCAGTCACAAGCCACATAACTTGTTAAAGATATTTGACTTAAGGAAGGTTCATCTGTTTAATCCATTCGATCACATTTTATGATAATAATCATGAAATAAAAAGAAAAACCCTAGGATCCAGTTTTTAAATCTTGTAAATAATATCTGTGTATCATATGTGTGTGTGCATGAGTGGTGTGTGTGACATAGTTTTGATGATTTTGAAGTGTTATATATTGAATTTGTGTTTTAATATGACCGCTTGTTCGTCACGGTGGGTCAGGTTATCCCAGTGTCGTCTGTGTTTGGCTCATTTCTTTGACTGTTATTTGATAATATTTCTTGCAAACTTAAGGATAGATTCAATGCTATAATGACACGATTTTGAAAGTAAATAAGATTGTATAATTTCGAAGTAAACATACACATGTTTAAAATTTAAGAAAATTTTGTAACGTTAATTAATCTACAACATGAATAATCACATTTCAGTTATTTAATAATTTTCAAGAGAAGAATTATTGTTCTAAAGACCAATATTAATTATAAAGTCATACCACAACAGAATTAATGTTAATGAAATTAATTCATAATTTTCAGTAGTATTAATTATTCAAATAATCAGTTTAATAATATTAGCGTGTTATTAAAGATATTATCCGCACGTGAAAAAATGAGACTAATGTGGATTTGGTAGATATTGTGCAGTAATAACTCAGAAAGGAAACCATGGTTATCCGTCACTTAATCTAGTGGAAATTCAGCATTTCAGTTTATTTAAAGTAAGACAAGTGACGTTAAGCTTTCAATTACATTTGAAATCAAGAATGATTTAGGATGAGGTTCATCCTCTAATTTTAAACTGTAAAGTCAATGGAAGGCTAATATTGATTTATTTTTATTCTTTCAGGATAACCCTTTGTCAATGAGATTCAAGAGTTGAATAACTTAATTTTTGTAAACATAGTCTACAATCTTAGCTCCGTGAGGACCACAATAAACAGAAGCAATAGATGTTTGTTATTATTATTATCACAATAAATGTCAAGCCTATGTTTGAAATTGTTCTTTTCTTTATTGTCGTCAAACCTTATCCTTTAAATACCTCAAAAAATTAGGTCAGCCCACTAACGAACGGTCGGCTTCTGGACCTCTCATGTGCTGGCTGAGCTTAGCCGGGAAATTAGGGGGCATTACTTGTGGCAGGCTCTTCACTTTCATCTATCCCTTCCGACTTCCCTTGGTCAACTCTTGTTCTTTTTTGACCCTGACAGTATCAGAGCACGATATAGATGTTGATTCCCACAGGGAACCTGAAATATCCATCTCGAATGAGTAATTTAGCATTTGAGATCTCGGGAGTCTTTCATTTTTATGCCCTTTGTCACTCCTGCCTTTCATGTCTTTCTTTGGCTAATACCTTCATTTTTTGAAGTGTTGGACCCCTGTGAACTTTTCCTTCTCATTGGTATTAATAAAGGATGGTTATGTTCTTGATGTTAGACAAATCTGATGAACGATAACATAATTATTGCTGAGGCAGGATAACAGAGAAGGTGACAAGAAAATAAAAACATTGAGCCGCTTTAGATAAACCTGTATATATAATAATAATATAACTTTGTATAATTTTGCATGAAACTTAATACAGAACAAATACAAAACGCAATGTTGTACAATTTACATCAAGGACAAAGAAATACAAACTGAGCATCACACATATAAGGAGGGGTTTAATTTGGCAAGACATACACAGTTGCTAGACAAGACTCTCTCCACCTATAATATCGTACAACATTGCATAAAAATGTACAAGAATTTGTGGAGACTTGGAAGAAGGAACACAAATCATCTTCACAATAAAACACATCTAAAGTGTTTCACAAATTTTTGGTGCTTCCATGTTGCATTATCTAGAAGTGTTTGAATGACGATGGTACAATCAAGGCGGTCAACACTCCACATGTGTTCTCTTTGTCATGCCAAAGGAAAGATGAACTACACAACATCTGAACTGCCAATAAACACTCATTCTTCAACAAGTTCTCACCACCAAGCATTCCAGTCTGACAATACACAATGAAAAGATAAATGCAAGAAAACTGTGGACTACAAACAATAGATTATATAACAAGAAGCTTAGATTAAATGTTAACCATCTGAATTTCAATGAAAGTATTCAAATTTTAGTAACCTCTCAGAGCAGCAAATCATACAACTCTCCCTAATATTAAAAAATAAAAAATAAAAAATAAAATCAGAGGAAGGCTGTGGTCCTTTCATGAACATAAAGCTCCATGGTTCTACCTTAAAGTGGGGAATATTGTATTGACTCATGTACTGACCCCGTCTCTGTATTACACTGATTGAATGTGACCATTATCTCAATGGTTCATGTAAAACATAAACAATGTATGGATTCTCATTGTAATCAAAGAAGTACTGCGATGTTACTGTCATTAAATTTGAATGTGGTGGTTCACAATAGCTAGGGTTTGGATTTCTGTGAGCTCATTCTGTGGCAATATGCATGCACTTATGCCTTAAAAATATCAAAATATGACACTTGGAAATATGACACAAAAGAAATTAAATATTGTCCAAAATTTGCTTAGGAGTCCAGCAGCAAACTGGTACATTCCTAACTTTCTTTTGTCCTTTCTATTTTGACCCAGAAGGACGTAGGTTCGAATCTCCGTCAGGAAGTCATAAAATTTAAGAAACAAGATTTCCACTTCTGGAGGTGCATATGGCCCTGAGGTTCACTTAGCCTACACTAAAAATGAGTACCAGGTTAATTCCTGGGGGCAAAGGCGGCCGGGCGTAGAGCTAACCACCCTACTACTTCACGTGCTGAGGTTAACAATGGTGGAAGCCTTTACCTTCCACTCCTCCAAGGGCCTTCATGGACTGTACGGCGGTGACTTTGCTTTGCTATTTCGACAAAATATTGCTTGCAGAACTTGTTTTAATCACAAAATATTTCTAAGGAATAGAAATCCAATACAGCAAAAGAATTACATGGTATTATGGGCACAAAATCTGCCTCTGTGGATCAATCGTAGAGTGTCGGCCTCCGGATTCCAAGATAGCGGGTTCAAACCCGGCAGAGGTACTCGGATTTTTAAAGGGCAGAAAAAAGTCCATTCGACACTCCATGTCGTACAATGTCAGCATGTAAAAGATCTCTGGTGACACATTTGGTGTTTACCCGACAAAATTCATTAAATCTCAGCCACAGACGCCCAAGAGAGTTTCGGTATACTCTGTCTGCTATCTAGCAGGCCTAGAGTAAAACAGAACGTCGAAATTGACGAGCAGACAGTCAGTTGGCATCAAATCTAAATGTCTGCATACGGTAGCTGAGGCCAAACGATTATTGTTGTTGTTATTATTATTATTATTATTATTATTATTATTATTATTATTATTATTATTATTATTATTATTATCATCATCGACACAAAACGTGTGAATAATGCTTGGAGAAAACTATGAAAAATATGCCCGAAAGTATGTTTTTATGCCATTTGGGGGAGGGGCAATACCGGTATATGACTTGATGGATGTCAATATAACATCTCCTTATAGAGACATTCAGTAGCGTGGGAGGAACTTGTTGCATGCTCTACACAAGGGGCCAGACAAATGCTGGTGGAGAAGGGGAACGCTGACTGTGAGGCACTCTACCGGAGGAAACTCTCCGCTGACACTCGTGATAATCAGGGGGAATGTGGAGCTCGTCAAAGCACTACTAGAAACAAGAAAGGCAAACCCCAACCAACAGCTGACGTCAAAAGTTGCAGTGCCATTAGGTGTACTGATGACTCAGTCAGGCACGGACAAGCTACCACCAAACGACGTCATGGAAATGGTTTAACATTGGAACATCGTGTCTGAAGAAGGAGGGTGGAATGACAGAACAAAGTGGAGAGGAATCATATTTGCTCCCACCCGGAGTCAGCTGGAAATGGGAAAATGAGGATGATGATGATGACGAGTTCGAGTTCCATACTGTGTATGAGTGGAAAATTCCTTTTACTCGATAATTTTGGCCAGAAGGATTTTAGTAGTGTTTTAGATTCATTTTTACCCTTCTTTGAAGAGGAGGTTATAAATATAGTAGAGGAGGTGAGCAAATATGGAGAGCATTGCTTCCAGGCTAGTGTCTGGAAGTTAAGGTCACCTGTTAGAAACTGGAAGCCCATGATAGGAGACGAAATGTATGTGGTGCTTGAAATATGTTGTTGGGTATAGCGCAGAACACCACTCTGAAAAGTTATTTCAGCAGAGATACACTTCTGGAATCCCCATCTTTCTGGAAACTATGAAACAGGACTGGTTTGACTCATAATGTGATTCCTGCATTTCTTTAATGGAACTGCTCCAAAATTACTCAAGATCCAAAAGATTCTCCTAGTAATGAACCCAAAATTTCAGTCTGCCTATCCTCCATCACAAAACATTGCAATCAACTTTGTGTAAAGGTCAGTTAGGTCTAAAGCAGTATACACCCTCTGAAGGCTGCAAAGTTTGGAATAAAAATGTATGAACTTTGCCTATCATCTTCAGGTGTCCATTATTCATACCTAAGGACATTCACTATTGGTAAGTCACCCTGAAAACTTTATGTTAAAAGCCCTGAAATATGCAGCATTTTGTGAAGTGCTATAAAATCTCACCCTACTCGTCAATTTAAATACTGCCTAGAATACAGAGTCTAGGCCACTTAAATGCCCGCCTGAGAGGTTAACAGCTGCAGAAGATGTGAGATCAATTTAAGAGTAAATGCCATATTTTTTCCTAATAATAAGGCTAATATCAAAGTTCACTTGTTTTTTTTATTTTTTTTATTGCAGTAAGACAGGAAGGAGAGGAAGGAAATTTAAAGAATAGAGTACATACTGAGAAAAAATTACAAATTACTTTTGGCAAGAAAGAGAGGATATCGACTCTTGTTCTTCCAAACTGAATGCTTGAAAAGTAATTTAGAAGTTTGGGAGGTTTAAAGGTATAAGTTCAATTAAAAAACAGAAAATATACAATCAGTATCTACAATCCAAAATGACTACAGTCTTCCTGGAAGAGTAAGGTAAATTCACAGGTATCAGGTGTAATTGGGAGTATATGGCAGTCATCAATCGCACCTTCTTTGCAGTCACTTTATGACTAACTGCAACTGAAAGTTCTACATCAAAGAAGTGCCCTGAAAATGTAGTAATATCATGTCTGATAAATCAAGATCAAAACATCCAACTGAAATAAAAGTTTGGGTGCACATACAAGGCAACTTACTCATTCAATCACAGAGTTAAAATTTGTTAAATCAGTAAATTAATGCATATAAACTTGTTAATGCATTATTTAGTTCCAGTCACAAAAACTTGTGAGCTTGACTGTACCATCTCATTTCACCTCAGTGCCAGCACCTACAAGTACCAGCCAAATGATCAGCTCCTGCAGCTGATCACATATGAACAAAACATTTCAAAAAAAGTTTCTTATATATTATATAAATTGGAATGGTCTCCATTCTTACCGAAGCCAAATGTTGGTCTTTGCACTTCAAGTAAATATCAACACTCTAAATCATTAATATCAACAATCTTTCATTTTTAATATATACATTAATATTATATAAGTATATATATTTATTTATATTCATATGATCTTTAAATCAATGTCTTGTCAACCACTAATTACAAGCACATAAAATAAATTGCAGGAAAAAAAATTAATAACAAAAATACTGATTCCGTTTTGTCAGTTCACAATGCTAATTGATTTGATCCCGTGCGTGCCATGTGGTCCCGCGGCCACCCAGTTGAGGTTACTATCGACACACAGTTTCCTTGGCCACTTCAACTTTAGAATGCGTGTAGGGTTGATCTTTCATCTGATTGGTAACAAAACAGGGTCTATTTCTTTAACACATGTGAGGTAGATTTCACTGTTAAGATTGCACTTTCACCATAAAACTTTCTCATTAATGGGTGCAAACTCAGCATGTGTGTATGAGAAAAGACTACACACTACCAACTACTGTCAAAGAAAATATCTGTCATCAAAAATAGATTACAAAACAAGATGCCGATCACACCCATTAACGATCTTCCTATTACTGACACTTATTTATAAAAACATCCATACAATCTCTCAAGAAAATATATGTGTTCATATCCCCACCAGCAGTGACTTGTATTTCAAAATGTGGCACCACTGTACAATTGTTATACACTGTTTGGTTGACGTGCAAACCCCTAATCCTAATCGAAGCTTCATAGGGCATCAACAAAATTACATGAAAACAAATATAATCAGTTGAAGTTACCCTTAAAGGCCTGTCATTAAAGGATCTGTACAGAAAATGTCACCAGCTGTAACAAATACCTTCATGTGCAGAAGTTTAAAAATAATCCATACTGGCCACTCTATTTCACATTGGTGTCTGAAGTCCAAGTACTTACCACTGCACTAAGAACCTTAAAAATGCTCAGTTCTCAAGTAATACAAGTTCTTTCAGCAGCAACAAACAAATACAATTGCTCCTGACAGACCAGTGACAATGCTTCCTTGCTCTATGAATATATAAACGGTGCCCAACATCAATCAAAAATGTGGAGTATATTAGCAAGTGTGGTACCTCTTACCGAGTTGGTAATAAGAAGAAACATTCTGGATTCCAGGATTCATAGAAATTCTATATGCAGAGGCAAGTCTTCAATCCTACGATCTTATTAAACAAAGAATAATTTAATAATGCTGGTTGCTGGATGAATTACACTTAGAGTGTGAAAAAACTCGTATAAAATTCTACAAATGTTTCACAACTGAACTGCCACATACTCAGCCCGATGAACAGTTCTCTGACTGACAAGTTACAAGGAGCAGCAAGTTTGCGTAAAGAGTCCTGATAACATGAACTCTGAGATCCCACTCTCCTAACTTTATAGCCATTACTTGTGTAAGTTGTGTGAACTGAGAAAGAAAATGTTTTCTTGTGGGCTAGAAAACTTAGCTATTTTTTGTAAATTAATAATTTATAAGATTGTTTTACCAACAAGTCTCTTCATTATTTCATACAAGTTCAAGAATTTTGTTTAATAAGGAAGAAAAACTAACAGAAATTTGTCCTCAGAAATCTCGGTCACTGCGCCATGTTGTTTTTTCCATTACTTCCTAATGAAATTATGAAAATCAGGACAAACACACAGATCCTTTGAATGTGAAAAATGAGAAGCCTTCTCATTTTTAAATCAATGATTTGAACATAGAGTAGAATGATTTGTCACAACCCCATTTTCATCACTCTTGAGACAAAAGAATAACAAAGCTAAAGACTAGATGAGAGCCTGAATGTGTTACAGAAAATGGGAGTCCAACTGCCAAAAAACGTCATACAGCATCGGCTTTTCATGGTGTTACATTTAACCATGTCTAGAGCTAATGCAACCTAACTGTCAAAACAGCAGCATGGCATTCCAAAGACTGAAGATGAATTTCCAGTGAGCAATATGATGACATTAAAACAAGATGACTTAAGTAGACACAAATTTTTTCACATTCATGAACATTCTGCCCTGATTGTAAAACAATTGAGTGATTCATTAGGATAGCCAATCACTCTATGAGGATTGTAGAGCCATAAAATAGGTTATTTTTAAGTTTTTCCAAGTGTTGCTGCTTTGTAATCTGCCCAATCCAAAAACAGTTCATCTGAACAGACAGTCAACATTTGCAACCTATGTCCTTGTATTTGCTGCAGTCATTTCACAACCAATACAGTTTAATATAGTTAAATCTCTCTTCACACTTTTTTTATTTTTTTTATTTAGTTCTATAACTTGATAGATCTAATAAAATGATATGCTTGGAAATATTCACAACCTGGCTACTGAACTACAAGCTCTTAAGACATCCATTATTTCACCCCATTTTCCCTTTTGTATTAACTAGCATCTGCAGATAACCTGCAAACCCATATTATAAAAACCAGTTGTACAATTTTTAAAAATTCATTGAAAATAATTATATTTCTTCACATTTTGTTTCTCTACAACTTTCTGTGTATAATTCTAAGCACATTAATCATGAAATTACTAAGGTTATTCTGAAACTGAGCTAGAAAAACTCTAATGTTCCAATGGTCAAGCAAACACCTTGGAAGTGTCCTTATTTTTTATGCTCCTTTTATTTTCCCTTGGGTTATTTATTTTTTGCCAGCTTTTTTCTCTAGTATCACTTCCAATTTATAAACACTCAAAAGGAGTGCAATCCTCTCCCTGCTGCTTGGCCTTTAAGGGTATCTTCACTGCTAAACAAGACGGGAACTGACAGAAAGCACTAACCATGGACATCAATATCATCATTAGAAACTTCCCACTTTATTTAAATGGTGTGATCTTGTGGTGTGTTTCATTAGTCAGGAAAATGATATGTATTTTACAGATTAAGCTGTTGTCTTTAACTTTCTACAGCTTAGAAATACATAATATCCTGCAAATTAGAGTGATAAAAGGAAACACATGCCTGCCATGACTGAGAGTTTCAGCTCTCTCAGTTTGTCTTCACATTAATGTTCAATAGTGGCAGCAATTCTGGAAAACCTGCTTCAAGGATTCCAACAAAAATTTTAATGAAATTAATTTTGAACAACACATAATCCAGGATATTCATTGAAAAGAATTATATTTCTTCACATTTTGTTTCTCTACAACTTTCTGTGTGTATTCTAAGCACATTAATCATGAAATTACTAAGGTTATTTTGAAACTGAGCATATGGATACCATTTTTCAGAATGTAATTCCTTATTCCTAGAGAGCAAGGAAATCTATTTACTCAGACACTTGATCTTTGAAAAGACCTGTTTGCTCATCTTTCTGCATACATTGTCTTTATACAACTTCTTAATTTACAAAAATATATTTTTTCTGTAATAAGTGACAAAGACTTCTTCCTTTATGAATGGTAAGTTATTTGAAACTAAATTCTTCTTCTGAACCTCTCTAAACTTTCAACACTTGGTTAATAATACTCTAAAGATATTTACAACTTACTTTTAAGTTCACACATTACTGCATCTCCTCCTGGTACCTGAGCACTGAACAAAACACAAAGCTGAAAAAAGTATTTAAACCAAAAATGGCTAATTATAAAGAATATTTGTACGTTTTTAGGGGCTGCCTGGCCGAGGCGGTAAAGGCGTGCTCGGTTCGCCCGGAAGAACGTGGGTTCGAATCCCCGTCAGGAAGTCGTAAAAATTTAAGAAATGAGATTTCCACTTCCGGAGGTGCATATGGCCCTGAGGTTCAGTCAGCCTACACAAAAAAAGAGTACCAGGTTAATTCCTGGGGGCAAAGACGGCCGGGCGTAGAGCTAACCACTCTACCCCATCTAGTGCCGAGGTTACGGATAGTGAAAGCCTTTACCTTCTACCCCTCCAAGGGCCTTCATGGCCTGTATGGAGATGACTTTGCTTTTTTTGTAAGTTAAGCAACAAGTTAAAAAATTATGTGTGCTAGACAGGTTTTCTCAACTGCTCTCCAAGATCAAGGACGTTTCTCTTCATAAGAAAGTTAAATATACTCTTCTATTAGGAAATCACTTCAAAATTGTAATATTTGTGTCCTTGGCTCACACCAAATGATTTAGTATAACTCTTTATTTTAAAGTTTTCCCCACTTTGTAAATTAAAAATCCAGTTATTTTCACCAGAAATATCTTATTGCATTTCAGTGAGAATATGCAAAGCTATAATGGAAGTGATGACCATTTGCAACACTGTAAGGACAGAACAGCATGACAGTGAATGAGACGGTAATGAAAAAAATACTGTATTTACCTGTGTAATTTTTCCACCCTTAATACTCAAATAGAAATTTTGGGGAAATTTTAAATTCACATAATATTTCCACTATGATGATATAGAAGTTTTACATCATCAATGTGTTTTATATTTTTGTGAAATATGCAGTCGTGAAAACATTAAGGCTGCACCTAAACAGGCGTTTATAAACATAACATTTACCTGTTGAATAACACAAGAAATGTTCATATGGTGATGACCAAACACTACAGAAGTTATCGACATACAAAGTTGCTCTCAAGGTCACAATACAGACAAATGTGTTGCAGCCCAGAATCTGCATGTCAAGGACACAACCTTTTTGAAGCTACACGTACAGTGTAATATAGTTTCTTACAAAATTGTACAAAAACTATTTTAATCCTCCTAGTCAATATAAGAAGTTCAACCATCAATACGGATTCGACAATAAGATTCATAGTCTGTAAGAGTGTAATATAGTGTATGAGCGACCAGGCCTATCAGTAATTATTTGATCTGTCCCCCACTTTCTGTGCTATTTCTATTCACGACATCATCTGACAATTGATAATAAAATAATCTCTTTTCATGTTATGCTTCATTCTGTTAAGACTTTTCAAAAGACTTTCTTTGATAATGCACAATGATCTACAACGAGGCCCTACAATGGAGGCAACTACATTACAAATACACTGTATAGCCGGTGCATTCCAAAACCTGCATTATTTAATGCATAGATAACTGTGTTACTTAACATGTGGTCTAGCTGGGGTGAACGGAATAAAAGGTTACAACAGTGATAACTTGCAAGATTATGTCAGTTGACAGTACCATCATTCCCTTGCATGAGCTCTGAACAAACACATTACTGGTCTGTTGCTGGAAATTTTTCAGTGTAAAGTTTACCTGTATTAACTCAAATTCAAATACTTTTCCAGATAAAACTGCTGACTTGAAGTAAATACATGACAATTATGTAAGTCATTTTCAGAAGAGTGTTATATTACTGATTGCTTTTTCCATAATAACTGACAATGTTTAAGCTGAACTAGTGACAAGGAACCAGGTGTAAAGTTAAAGTTCCAGTAAATATCCTGACAATGATCAAGTGCCAGTGGAAACCTTCAATCTTGGGATCTGCTGTAGAATGTAACCCAGACTAACTTCACAGTCAATGACCAACATTAGATAAATTTACTTGATAATTCAAATACTGCCAGCTGTTTGGAGCTGCCTTGAGTTATGTTATATCATTTTATTCTGTGTCACATTGCTAAGATAATCTACTGTAGTTTTAGCCTTCTCTAGCTATTTTTATAAATTTGTTAATACGGTAATAGACATTGTTTCTAAGACCCTTAAGGCAAACTTCATAAGCTCTTTTATTCGTTTAACACCATGCTGATATTTATTTTGTCCAGAACACAAAATTCTAAAATATTTCAAAATTTACCTCAGATGTTAATGCACAGAGGAAGAGGAAGAAAAAGAAGTTAAAGCTAAACCTACTTGTACACATGCCTTTGTATTCAAATATAGATACAGTCTTTTGACTACATTGACTTTGTTGATGGTGAACAAATGATTTGAAGTATCTGGAAGCTCTTAGTGTATGTGGTGATGTAACTTTTAGATTTGGGGGAGGGGGGTGTAACAGTAAAAACTACTGTCCTTTACGGAAAATAGAAAACAAAGTACAATGGCTGCATCAGACTATAAAAAGATCCCCTAGGGAAATAAAGAAGGAAAACACACAAGAAGAAGACCGTCCTAGAGTGGAATCACAGCAGCCACTTAAAAAAAATATTCTAATTGCTGATGTCATCTCTAAAGGGTTCACTTTAAGTGCCCTATATGCAAGAGGAAACACAGGATACATTTAACAGAATTTTTTAACAATTAAAGTGTTAAAGAAGTAAGATTATCAGAAATTGTAAGACATATACCTTATGCTGCATATTTTATGATACTTTTCAACATCATGTTACTACATATTCACTCACTTTTTTCTGCATGCCTGGAATATTTTCAATTTACTTCAAACACAGGCTCAGGTGAATGCATGTTCCAGCATCCTTAGATGTTCACCAACTTCAAAATATTTTGTACAAAACACTTAGGAAGGAGAGGTTCTAGGTTCTTCCTCCTCCTCTCTGATTTTATCTCATTTTTATTTTTATTAGACGCCATCTTTAACTATGCATGATGCTTGTTCTGGAAAGGAGGCAACCATTAAATAAAGCATTGGTTTGTAAATCTGCATTATTGGCCCTAATCACAAGTCCATGTCTGACAGAGATAGCGTAAATATCTTTGGCTGACGTTTGAATATTAAGATATCCATTACAACTCTACTTATATCATAAATATCAACAAAAGGGCTTGGAATCCACCATAGGAATAACGCCTGCCTGTATTTAGGGACAATGAGTTCGTCTACAACTCAAGTCTTCAGAAGGGCTGACAAGAAATTGTTTCCTTTTATCACAAGAACAAGCTCGACTCCTCCAAATGACAAGCACACATCCAAGCATTAACTCAACTGGAGGTGAACTTAAGAACCACAACTTATCACTGTTACTGCCAACACAATATAACTTTTAAAACTAAGAGATCAATGAATGGCAATCGAACCAATTGCTAGATAAAATCCTGATCTGTTGCTGGCCACAAGACGCAGATCATGAATTGAAGATGCAATCGTAACAGAGAGCTTGTGTCAACAAGTAACAAACACTGGAATGTTCTGATGGACTGGCTCGTTAAACTTTGTTGTATTACAAATAACCAATAGTGATTTAATAACACAATATCAACAGATGCTGCCAGGCCTCATCTACTTAAACAAAACAAAATTCCAACAGATTTTTATTCCTTTGTCTTTCAACATTCTAACTGCAAAAAGTGTTCCAACTCTCTGTTTTATACCAAAGATTTGATGTAAAAATTAGTTCATACCTAATCACTTTATCACTCGCTACATCTGTCATCTTGCTGTTGGTAACTATACTACAGGGCCAGACCCTGTTTATCGACTATCACTCTTATTGAAGAATATCCTGAAGATTAAATGATGAAGCCGAGTCCAAGGAATTGAGCAATTCCTGTGCAGCTGCCGAAAAGTGACTCGAGTCTCCCGAAGGTAAGTGTTCCAAAAATTCGAGACTGAAGTCGGGAGTAGCCTGCGAGGCGACGGTTGAGGCCGGGGCCTGTTGTGACGCGTGAGGGGGACCAGGGTTGCCTCCTCCCGCACCGCCAGGGCTGCCACTGTAGCCCGTCTGCTGCTGCTGTTGCATGTGGCTGTGATGTGGATGGTGATGAGGCGATCCTCCACCTGCCCCACTGTTTACAGACATGGACTGCGACATCTGCAGACTCAGCGGCATCTACACAAAGAACAGATCAAGATAAAACATCACTACTTAAGTAACACACACTATGTAATACAAGGAAATGAAATCATTAAGTAGAGGAATTTTGATACCTCTGCAATAAATCAACCAAGGTCACATTCTGAGACATGCAGGCCTTGTTGATTTAGCACTGGAGGGAGGTGTATGGGATAAAGATGGCCAAGATAGCAAAGGATCAGTATGACAAACAGATTAGGATTGATATAGGATGTGATAGTCATGTCATGTGTCCAACTCGTTGGCTGAATGGTCAGCGTACTGGCCTTCGGTTCAGAGGGTCCCGGGGTCAATTCCCGGCCAGGTCGGGGATTTTAATCGCTTCTAATTAAGTCTTCCGGCTTGGGGACTGGGTGTTTGTGTCCGTCCCAACACTCTCCTTTTCATATTCACACAACACACTACCAACCACCACAGAAACACACAATAGTGATTACATCCCTCCACATTGTGTTGGCGTCAGGAAGGGCATCGGGCCGTAAAACAGGGCTAAATCCCCATTTGCGACACAGTTCGCACCCACGACCCGACAGGTGTGGAAAAATCGGTAGGCAAAGAAGAGAAGAAGGGGTGATAGTCATGTCATGTAACAATGAAGAGATTGGTCCAGGTTAGAATGGTGTGGCGATCGGCATCACACCAGGCCAACCCAGCACAATAATTAAAAGTTCACAGAATCTCCTCAGGAGGTCAAGGAGTGAGATACCGTATTTACGCGAGTAATCCCCGCATATTTTTTTAAAATTTTGAGGCACGAAATTGGGGTGTGGTTTTTATTTGTGTCAAGGTTGCCAACACGCTCCTGCCTCATCTAGTTTTTGATGCTGAGTGTACAGTATTGCTTTGTGCAACCGTATATGGAAGAAAACTGTCCCCATATGTTAAATTTAAATGGAAAACAATTCAGACTTTTAATTCTACACTGACTTTACATTTTTTTAATAGTACCGTATTTTACAGAGTAATTTAAATTCAAAACTTCTCCGCGTCATGATAGAATGCGATAGAACGTGCAGGGGTAGCTCTCTGCATTTTCACTCACTTCGGTGTATCTATAGTGTGTTTCACAGTTGAAAATAGAGTGAAATCGTAATTCTTTTGTATTCAGCGTTTTAAGGAACGCCACAATATCACGTAGCACGCAGTACGCAGAAAAGCAGAATCCGCAAAAACTGGCAAGGGTTGGCATTTCTGAATTACAAGATGGCTGTTAATTCGGAAATCATGTAATTGGAAGTATTTCTGTATTACAAAGACTTCGAATTAACGAGGTTTTACTGTATTGCAAAACTAACATCAGATTTCGCCAGTGTGTCTATTTCAAGTGTTTACATTGCACGAAAAAAATTATCCATCACCGTTCGTGTTACTGTCCAGTAAAAAGAGACCACGTGTGAGAAGTGTTTTAGACGTGGAGTGTGACAAACTTGTAAGTAATTTAGGAGAGGATTCTAGTGATGCAAGAGACAAGGAATCCTCCCATCTACAGGGAATCAAGCCTGTTGCAAGTTCAGTCACATAAGTAGGCCTACTTGCTCATTTTCATGGAAAATATATTTCATAGCAGTGATAATGTATTTTTAACATCTCAGGCAAAGCAGCTATATCCGTAAATTTACGTGTTCATATTTGCGTAAAGACAACGTGGACCTCGCGGAGTGATACAAAATGTTTATTTATGCCTATGTTACTCTTTCGATGGAAGGAATTTTAGTTCATTTCATTTTCTTTTCCAAATTGGGCTTTCCTAAAATGAGGGTGCGGGCATTATTCAACGGCGGGGATTATTCGGGTAAATATGGTATATGGGAGTCTACCTAAGGCACAGCAAGGTGATATGTATGATGATCTAGGTCAGCATGGAGTACTGCAGTATATAGATTAACTGGAAGACTGGAGTGGATAGAGTAAGGTGAGATGGATCAGAGAATTGTTTCAGACCAGCCCAAGGACCAGAAGAAGGGAAGAAACAAACTGAAGTGTTGTGACAAGGCTCCCTACTGGAGGTGGGGGCAGGCAGGCAGGCAGTGTCACCAACTTCTCAGCAAAGTGTTTTGGTGGTACTTCTGTACCCAGTGGGGATACGTAGGAAAGAGAAAAAACATATGAAAATGATATGCAGCAATATCTTAAGCAGCAGAAAGGGGAGATGCTTCCTTTATACTTTTCAGGGACTGATAAGAAGTAGTTTTACTTATACAGAAGAATTAAAACCGAGACTGTGTAACTCCTCTGAATGCAACCATTTGCAGTGTACTTATTGGCCGGCAAGGGTCACAAATGAACCATTTGCTAGATAATGAAGAACGCTGTACATATGAACCAATGACGTGATTAAATACGGAACCTAAAAATGAAATTTTTGACACTAGGTTATGTAAACTTGGTAGTCAGAAAGTGGGTTACAGTGTGGCAAAAGATTTTCAATGTAATGATGTCATGAAAGTTATCTTTTTTAATTTAAAAAAATCATAAGAAGTATCATAAAACCATTAAATTCCAAAATATAGTTTTAAGAAATGTACCTGGCCACCAGGACCAGAAGGCTGCATGCCAAGCGACTGCTGCTGGGACATCATCTGCATCTGGTTCACAGGGGAGTTCCGTACCATCGGCAACCCTCCTTGGGGAAATGAGCCTGAAAACATAATACAGGCTTACAAAGTATCTTAAAATGATTTGGTACAACACCGAGAAAAATAACAGATCAGAATACAATAACATAAAACAACAATCAATATCATCAGTACGGCATCTAAGTGTATTCACTTTAGGCCACTCTACCCATTACCGCTGCGCAGTCCTGCTTTCTGAAGAATTTGTACCACCCCAAATTGCTGCCTGTTTCTGAATACCAGACTAATATTCTTGTTCTGATGTATCTTTTAAAGAAAAAGTTGTATGAAAAATGCTAACATAATTTTCACAGAAATTATCCAGAGGCCGCTTGGCCATCGAAAAGTACTGTGGTACAGTGGTTTATGAAGTGGTGAGAAACAGGATACATTTCTAATGAGATGTCCAAAAAGAGCTCTGGCTAATGAGATGCTTAAAAACATTCAAGTCAGAATGGAAATTAGTCCGAAAAAATCGACTCGGTGGCTTGCACAAGAACGCCGCTTTTCTCAATGTTCTGTTGCGAGAGGTCTTAAAACACTCAAGTTTCGTTCATATAATGTGCTAGCGGCTAATAAAATTAATTCCCACTAATCTGAATGCACACTAATTTCTGTAGGTAGATTTTACAATCCGTATGCAAAGGAATTGTGAATCGAACACTTCTTTCAATGAGCGAAGAAGGTTGGTTTCATCTTGGGGATCCCAGAATGCATACAGTAGTTATAATTGGACCAGTGAAAATCCACATGCAATTCGCAAAGTCCTATTATATGAGAAAATACTGGGGTATGGTACGTGATTATTGCAAGATGGATAATTAAATTCTTCCTATATCTTTTAAATGACACAGTGAATTCAGAGCACTATGTGAGTTATATTTTGCAAACCATTCACTGAAATGCTAATGGAAGAAGAACAACAAAGATCAAAACTTTCAATATCATAAATACCCGTAGTCAGTTAAATATATTTCTCCAACGCATCACTTTACAGTTCTGCTCGGTGAGGCCACCTATGCTGTCAGTCAAACAGGACCTGCTCCAGTGATGCTTAAAAACATTCAAGTTAGAATGGAAATGAATCAGAAAAAATCGACTCGGTGACTTGCACAAGAACGCCGCTTTTCTCAATGTTCTGTTGTGAGAGGTCTTAAAAAACTCAAGCTTCATTCATTTAGTGTGCTAGCGGCTAATAAAATTAATTCCTACTAATCCGAATGCACACTAATTTTTGTAGGTAGATTTTACAATCCGTATGCAAGGGAATTGTGAATTGGACACTTCTTTTAATGAGCGAAGAAGGTTGGTTTCATCTTGAGGGTCCCAGAATGCACAGTTATAATTGGACTAGTGAAAATCCACATGCAATTCGCAAAGTCCAATTATATGAGAAAATATTGGCGTATGGTACGTGATCATTGTATTAGGTTTATCTCCCCTGTAATTTCAGTGTAAGATTTTAATATCCAATAAGCTTACAGATACTACATTTAGCATTATTTCAGCACTGAACCTGAGGCAGAACCACTACCAATACATTATTTGCAGAAAGGTGGTTGTAAGTGCAAAATAAGTGAAGATTTAACAATTACAATTCAGGCATTGTTTTGGAAATAATAAATTCCAATGATTACACAGCTGAATACTGTTGATGACCTACAACGGCAGTCCATGATGCAGTTTGAGATACATTTTGCAATCTGCTCCCTCAACAGGGCAGCTTGTTTACCAAGTAGTGTACATCAACATATCTTGTTCTGAGAAAAATGGAATTTCACCTTGACTGCCAAGAGGTGCAAGTCATGATATACAATTTTGAGAAAAAACATTTCTTATTTCTTATAGTTCAACACTGTATGAACCATGTCTACTAATGAGATTAAAATATTAAGTAAAATAATGAAGAGCAATATGATGTTCTGAATAATTTCTCACACATTTAGAACTCTTCATAGTCGTTGAGGTGTCTTCTGTTCACATCATTTACAAATAATCTCACTAATATACGTGAAGCCTGACTGTCAATTATGCATCAGTAAAACAGAACTGATAATCTATAGTACTTCACCAGGCACAGAACATGCAGTAGAAAACGATTTCATACTAAAAAGTTAGAAAAGCAGACTTATGTACTGCAGATTTACTTCACTTGTCATATCAATATGTTATGGTGTGAAGAATATTATGCCTGTGTTCCCAAACTTTTCAGTCCGCAGACACATTAAAAATTAAAATTGCATGGACTTCCTGTGTAACATACTTACTGTTCTGTTTCAAAATTCAAACTCTTGTATTTTAATTCAAATGGTATTAAACACAGCTTAATGTGAATAATGAACCTGCTTTTGTAAAATTAGCGCTGCAATATTTGGTTTAATGTCTGATATTTTTTAACATTAAGTCACACTCAACTTGAAGTTTATTTCTTAACTTTGATTTCAAGTACATGAGGTGGGAGAATGCAGTTTCACACAAATAAATAGTTGGCTATACAGTTCAACATATAACCAAAAATCAGCTTGTTGTAACTGTGAAAACTGTCATTTTAATGTACTTTCGACTGAAAGTTCTGCCAAAGAATTTTCTTCTTGTAATGTAAGAGAGACGGGTTGGTTGATTGCCCATCAGCAAATGAATTTCATATCCGCATGTCCCTTTCACCCGACGTCAGAACACAGCTTAATGTGAATAATGAAGTCACCTTTGTACAATTAACTCTGCAATATTGGGTTTAATTTAATTAGCTGGAAGTGCAGTGGTTCCAAATGTGACCTAGTAACATCAAAGATCTTCTTTGGAACATTTTCTCCGGGCATCTGGATGAAATCTCTCATGAAAGGGAATTGCTCAAAGATTCAGTCTAATCTCTAAATTCACATCTTCAGTTTACTATTCCTACAGTTTTTATCTCTAACATTAAAAAACTGAGAAACAGATGATTTACTCTATCTTTCTTAAGTGCCTGCAGACCCCATTATGGGAACTTCTGTTCAGTGCTATGCCACTAAAGTAAATTTGATAATGTGACAATCAAGCAATGCAACTAGTAACTGCAGTACTGACACTTACCTTGAGGGAAAGTAGGTCGGTTGAAGACTGCACTCTGTTGCTGGGACATGAGCAAATGGCGCCACTCGGCACCTCCTCTGCCCCCAATGTTGAGTCCCTCGGGTCCGATGCTGACGTTAGGAGAGCGCTGCTGCGGAGTTCGTACCCCGCCCGTACCGTAGGAGCCCGTAGGGTTCACCATGCGGTGCTGCGCCGTCAGATGGTGCTGGTGAGGCTGTACTGGGCCCATGTACATGCTGCCTCCTCCACCATGCAGAGCTGCCTGCTGTTGTTGCTGCTGCTGTGGTCGCATCATCGGCCCTACAATATTGAACCATACTCAATGAAAATCCACAAAACAGCAAAGTAGTACAATGCAGATATTGGAGTGGATCAAAAAGTAATGCACATATTTTGTGCAATATTTAATGTTTTAACAAAAAACTAGGCCTACAGGTTTTATCTATTTCTCAACATATGAACCAAATATCTCGAGACATGTCTCTTACTGTGACACTTCATTTGTGGAATCCATACCTTGGGAGCATACCCACTTGCACATGACCAACTTCATTTCTTCACATGAACCAAAACATTGATCCATCAGGAATTTCTTCAGTGGTCTAAAGAGGTGAAATTCATGCAGGGGGAGGTCTGGACTGTATGGTGGTTGATGGAGTACTGCACAGTCATACTTCCCAATTTTTGCATGAACAGAAGCTGAAAGGTTGGAACGAGCATTGTCACCTTTTTTTTTTTTTGTCAATTGGGTGGCCTTGAATTTCTACAGAGAGTCTAAATATTTCCAGATCATACTGTCTGCTTTGTTTCAGGCATGAAGTGGTATGCCAATCGCCACACTTTTCAGAAAGTCATGACTTATATCAGCGGTTTGGGCACCCAGTGTGCAGTGACTATACAAAATCCCAATCTGTCATGCCGTATAAATTGTTGAATTGTTGTACCAAGGTTCACAAAAACACTCACTGATCATTTCGAATTGCTACCTCAAAGCCTCTGACAGTCTGTGCTGGTAAAACAATCACAAGTCAGTCAGAGCAAGATTCATTAGCAAGGTTTATTTGATCCTATTTCAAAAAATCAGTGGCGCTTTCGTACCCGACGGGCATACTTTGGAAAAAGATTGCATAAATATTATGTAGTAGAAAGGAGAGATCCTCCTTTTATGATTGCTAGTGACCTGCCAACCTGCCCCTAGAAGTATCCTTACTTGCATAGAAGAATTAAAACTGAGACTGTGTAAATCAGCTGAAACCATTTGCTGTGTTCCTATAGGCCGACCAAGTTTCGTGCTGTGTTCCTATTCACCAGCCAAGTTTCGTAGTGTCACCGATAGAGCTCACATCGTGTCCAGGTATAGGCCTGCTGTATTTGGTAAAAGTAAGAGGACCACCATTTTGGAAATTGTTATGGTATGTACCGGATGCCACGAACCTACTACGCTGGCATAGCAGGGGAAGAGGTGATACACCCACATGGCACATCCCAGGTGGCAGATAGGGCGGTCCTAACTGGCTTGCCGGCGGACTTGAGAGAAATAAAATAGCTCTCGCAGACCAAACACACAATCCCTGTGGGTGGGGAAGGCGGACAAAGAATTCACCCACGGCATCCCCTGGCTGTCGTAAAAAGCGACTAAAATGAACGACCAAGGGATGATCTAATTAGGACCATGAGACTACTTGTAATTAGTACCACCATGCAAGGAACACCATAGGTCGCCTTTATTTGCAAGTCACAATGTTAAAAAGAGAGTTAAGAGGTTCCACCTATTCAAAACACTGATATACAGTTGCACAAACTTATGTTACAATATGTTTCATTCGGAGCCAGTTTTGACACATATTTGGTGCTATCATCAACCGATTGAAAAAGCAGGGCGAAAGGTATACAATTATCAACACACATAACTCAAATATATGACAATGTTCACACTCTAAAGGATATACTATATGTAAAAATGTAACACTTTCATGAAGATAAAATAATCAATTGAAGTTTTTTTTGTTGCAATTTGCTTTACGTCGCACCGACACAGATAGGTCTTATGGCAACGATGAGACAGGAAGGGGCTAGGAGTGGGAAGGAAGCGGCCGTGGCCTTAATTAAGGTACAGCCCCAGCATTTACCTGGTGTGAAAATGGGAAACCACAGAAAACCATCTTCAGGGCTGCCGACAGTGGGGTTCGAACCTACTATCTCCCGAATACTCAACTGAAGTTCATAAGCAATGTGACAGTCTTGTACACTCCTGCTGTGAGTGTTGAAATCACATATAATGATGTTGAATTAATGGATAGGAACTAAAGGATACATGTAAAAATGTAACATTTTTCACGAAGATAAAATTTTTAATTGAAGTTCATAAGCAATGTGACCGTCTTGTACACTACACTTGCGAGTAGTAGCACTATGTTAGGTACATAATAGGTTTGTGATTAGTAGCGGCAGAGTGTGAATCAGGATGGGTTTTACAGTACCCGTGATTAGTACCGCTACATGCGGAACACCACGGGCTTATGTTGCCTGTAATTAGTAACACTATATGAGTGACACAGTGGGACAGCGTTGCCTATGATTAGAACCCACTATGTGAGGAACACCAAGGGATAGTATGAGTCCCTGTGATTAGTACACCTATGTGCCTTTAAGTTTTGCCGCAATGTGAGAAACACCATAGGTCTGCGTTACATGTGCGTATTACATTACTCTTGAGTGGTACCATAATGTGTGGAATACCACGAGTCTACGCTACTTTTGATTAGTACCGCAACATGACAAATGCCATGGTTCTACTTTAGTGGTGATAAGTACCATTATGAGGGGTCGATGACCTGGATTTTGGACCCCTTTAGACAACAAGCATCATCGATTCAGGATTGTGCTTTAGAAGCAGTCCCTTGGTCAGTAATACCATTGTTTTACGCTAATTTCTGGGAATGTAGGACATTGCGGGTCGGATCCACTGATTGTTTTACATTCATTTTCATCATCACATTTTGAATTCTGGTCAGTGGATGATTTTGGATTTTTAAATTGTCATTACATTTCATCTCACTTCGTACCATTAGGGGCCGATCACCTAGATGTTGGGCCCCTTTAAACAACAAGCATCATCATCATCATTATCATCATCATGTACTGGATGCAAGTGCTCTACCCAATGGTTTTACCACTAGCCGGACTTAACCAGTGGTCTTGACACTATCCAGACCTCACCAATGGTCTTGTCACTCCCTAGACCTAACAGTCCAGAAGTCGGCAAGCCTGCTGAGTGTTATGTGATGTTGTCCGAGCTGCACCATGTTGGATCTCTAACCTAACTTTCACCCGCCAGGTACGGAAGTTTTACTAAAGAATCTGCGCCAACTGAAGATGTTGCTATGCTACAGACAATCAGCACCATACACGTCCAAAATTTCTCTGTGAATTTCGTTTAGTTTTTTTCCTACTGCTCACAAAAACTGCACTATCATCTCACTGGTCCTCACAACTGGAAAATGCTAACACATGCGCCCTCACTAGTTACCGCTCGCTCTGCCAGGGCAGCACCTGATTGAGCCACTGCTGTCTGTAGCATAAGATTCAAACTTCCTATGTGCCACCTTTGGACCTCCACATCCAAACAGTTTCTCGTAAAAAACATAGTTGTCCATTAATTTTCGATCTACTCTCATACACTGACCAAAGAGCACTTTAATAACCTCAGAGGGCTAACACAAGAAAGACAGACTGACTGCTACCATCAATCCTGGAAGAAGATACCTGACTTATACCAGAACAGGCGGCTTCATCATCGTGAATTCCTTCCAGCAAGCCCACTAGGATGTTTTAGAACGATGTGTCTCCATTTGTTACAGTCTTGGTACCCTATGCTGCTTCTCTCTCTAGAGCACCTCATGTTTCTCCTCTCTTCTCTAAGTCTTCTCTTACCACCTTTTTTCTAGGGTGTCCAATCAGTCTTCGTCTTGGAACAATCTACTCAAAATACCTCCTTTGAATTTGAGTCGGCTGCATCCGCTTAACATGTCCTGGTCACTTCAACCTAGCAACACTCGGCCTTTCTTCCATGGTCACACTGCCCTGCAGGTCGCTTAGTATCTGATCATTCCTAATTCTGTCTTTCCTTGTTTTCTGTACAGCTGATCTAAGGAACTTCATTTCTCAAGCTTGCAGTTGACTTTCTTATTTTTTATGTATGACACATCTCTTCAGACAATATGTCATGATGGGTAGGCAGCTTATCTCTCTAAAATATCTCGTATTGTGAACATTTGAAAAACTTTTGAATTTGCTCTTAGCTTTTGTCGCATCAGAAATGATATTTACATTATAATGGAAGTAAGAATTTTTAGACAAAAGTATTTAGTATTTATCTCAGCAGACACAACCAGCAAGCAGGTCAACTTAAAAGCCATTTGTACCTTATTTTCATAGAGGATGGTTGCCTAGTTGTACTTCCTCTTAAAACAATAATCACTACCACCTTATTTTCATATACACAACATTGTTGAAATGTGTACTTCAAAGAGATATAGGAAACATTTAGTCAGGAAATAAATAATTTTTTGACTAAATTGGAATGAGAAAGGGAAGAGAGAGAGTGGGAGATATTTAAAATGCAATCGGAGAGTTAACATATGTATACTGTACAAGGTATCGGGGAAGAACAAAGAATATAATAAGTTATTTTCTTTTTTTAGATACATTACAGACAGACTGAAATTAGAGTAGCAAATAAGATGAAAAAAAGCTTTAGAAAAGCTACATGGTGACCAAAATCAAGAATGTGTTTGAAATGTCTTAACCCATTCTGCTACAGTGAAGGGTACAACCGTCACAGTGTACTCAAGTTGGAAATACGTCTGTCTGACCATTGATTTCTTTCGATTGTGATGTACTTTAGAATTACGTTCCTAGATAGTGCTGTCATGTCATGCTATCACATGCCAATGTTAGTATCCGAAGGCCTTTCTGTCAATCTACATTTTTTTCTAAAGTTGATTATCTTGTTCATGAAATGAATGCTACTGAG
Organism: Anabrus simplex; assembly: GCF_040414725.1. NCBI lineage: Eukaryota > Metazoa > Arthropoda > Insecta > Orthoptera > Tettigoniidae > Anabrus > Anabrus simplex. Next base: position 77,770,899 of record NC_090267.1, on the reverse strand, counting down.
CAAGATGTTGTGTAAACATCGTGAGGAGGAAGAAGAAAGAATTTCTTCTTGATAGTGGTGATGGAGGTAACTCAGAATTATCTGATAGTAGTTTTAGCAGTGATAGTGTGTCTGAGAATTGTGACTCCGCTCATGAAAACGATAGTGAGGAGGAAAATAACTCCGTACATAACCTCACCAGATCGAACAATTAGAACTGGAATTTGGCCAGTAATGTTCCGAAAGGCAATGTAGGTATGTAAAAGGGTACAAAAAATTGTACTTTTACTTGCTGGATGTGACACTGTAGATTTCTAGCTACATACATCAAGGAGATATAAAGTCTGTTTCCAGCATGAATCAGGAAGGAATCGTGCTTCGAGTGCAACAAATGTAAAGTTTCCCTCCACGTGAATGGATATTTCAGGTGTAGCATACCTTAAAAGACTTCAATTAATTGTAGGAAGTTAAACTGTAACCCAAAATGTTGTCCGTTTGATGCAGTATGCTTTTGTAAACACTTTAACATCCGTAACTTAAAATGTAAAAAAATAATTGCATTCTAAGGTACATTTTTCAAGAAAAATAATTGCATGGGAATGGGTTAATTACAATTAGGAAGCACTATAACAGAAAACAAGTAGTAATAAAACAGAGTTTTATGTGACATGCAAGTCCAAAATTACTGGTATTATTTAAAAACAAATAAAGAAATATCAATAACAAATACATATGAAATGATTCTGTGTATGAACAGAAATAAGCTGGACAAACAAAGTGTATTATTTACTCTGAGGAACATATTTTGTCAGGTATGGAGAAAATTCCAATTAATAACCATATCCGAAGACCACCAGTCTGCCAGGTCCAGGCCATTAATGGGCTGTATAGATGATGAAATGAATTGTCGTATGGCTTTTAGTGCCGGGAAATCCCAGGACGGGTTCGACTCGCCAGGTGCAGGTCTTTCTATTTGACACCTGTAGGTGACCTGCGCGTCGTGATCAGGATGAAATGATGGTGAAGACTACACATACACCCAGCCACTGGAATTAACCAATTAAGGTTAAAATCTCCGACCCAGCCGGGAATAGAACCCGGGACCCTCTGAACCGAACGCCAGTACGCTGACCGTTCAGCCAACGAGTCAGACTTGTATAGATGATGTTATGATGGGTCTCTGTGTTTAATACATGGGATAGCAAACCACAGAGAAATAACAAGCGATACATTTCCAAAAGCAGGGAGAGACATAGAGGTGGGGTCGTGAACAACATTGTTTCGTGGCAGCCCTTAATTAGCGCCTTTCGGTACTTCCTGGAAGGGGTTTGTGGATCAGATGACCGGGGATCTCCCAGCTGAGCTGCATGATGAGGCTGGCCTTTCCGTGTATTGTTCTCGTTGGCTGGTTTACCTGTGAGTTTCTGGGAAATGCAATGAGAATATTCCGTCTCTAGCCACAATGTTAATATTCTGATACATGTCATCCGAGCTATAAAAAGGGAGGCTAGCCACGGAGAGTCAGTCGGTATTGGACTCCGCGGTGGAGTGAGTGCTAGAGTTACTGTGAGACTCGGTGTTGGAGTCAGACTGAGACTCAGTGTGTTGCGACTTGGTGGCTGGGCAGAGGGCAATTGAATTTTTGGCTGTCACCGGTGTCCCACCGAGGTTTGAACGAGGAGTTGTTGTTGCGTCTGAATGTGGAGTGAGTAGTTGGACTGAAGACAGAAGACTGTGTACTGCCCTAAAAGTTCGGTGTGCGTGTGTGTATTTCTGTGGACTGAGGATCGCCATGAGCCAGTGACTACAGCAGCCATCATGAGTGTAATTGGAACAGTGTTAATACTCATTTTGTGAGGAGTGCTGCCCTGCTGTTTAGCATTGTTGAACTGTTGCTGTTCAGGTTTTCACTGCATGTGAGTGTGTAAATCATTAGAATCGAGTACCTACCTGCCATTGTTCCCACTTGTTTATACTAGTAATCATTCTCACTACTTTCATGTCTATTATTCCCAACTTATGAAATAGATATCAGAGGACCACCTAGCTTTCACTCCTACACAGCAAAGTCGGTCTGAAAACAGAATGAAGATAGTTTTGTCTGAGAGCTGACTGCTTTCTTACACAATACTACTGATTGCAACTGTTAGCTCACTGCATTAGCTATGCAGCACATTCATTCAATTTTGCTTAGTATACAACCATCCTGGAAGAATACACTTACCGGAAATGATCTACCTGTTCCAGTTTCATACTCCTTATCTGGCATTCAGTTCTCTTACGTTTCTTTGCTACTGACATCACTTAAGTCTTTTCTCTTAAAGCAGGATTATTTCCCTTGTGTAGTACAGTTAATTTGAAAGGCTTTTATTACATTCCCATCTGACTTCTTGGCTGATTGGTTATGTGTTCATCTTAACACATATCTCTTCATCTGCACACAATACAACACGCTACCAACCAACACAGAAACACGCAATACTGAATACATCCCTCCACATAAGGTAGTTGTCAGAAAGGGCATCTGGCTGTAAAACTGAGCCAAACCCGTATCAAATGCTGATCCCAATAAAGTTGAAAAAGGGCCAAATATAAGAAAAAGGTGTATAATATTTGCAACAGTTCCCAGCTCTCCATAGTAAAATCCTCGTACATGAAGTTTGTTGTTTTGTTTGATAAACAACAATAATAACTATAATAATAATAATAATAATAATAATAACGCCATTAGCTTTATGCCCCACTAACTACTTTTTCGGTTTTCGGACGCCGAGGTGCCGGAATTTTGTCCCGTAGCAGTTCTTTTACGTGCCAGTAAATCTACCAACACAAGGCTGATGTGTCTCAGAATCGAACCTGCCAAGTTGAGGTCAGAAGCCCAGCGCCTCAACCATCTGAGCCACTCAATCTGGCTAATAATAATAAAAAACACAATATAGTATTAAAGGAAGGCTCAACCTCACATGTGGATGGCAGAAAATATATGCTTTCATTCTAGCCAATTATTCTATTACAGAAGAGATGCAAAGAAATGGAAGTTCAACATGAGGTACAACAACCTGAATGTTACATGTTAAACCAGCTTGAAGGCCACAATTAGCATGCTGCCAATACACAACAGTACCATCCTCACACATAAACAGATGGATGGCTATACTCCAGGACGCCATTCGCGCCTTATACGCGTTGATGTCATCACGCATGTAACAAGTTATCAGTGCCCATGGAGGACCAAGTGCTTACTAGGCAACAGGACACATGCTGAATCTAGGTGACTGAAATGCTTATCATTTCTTCAGAACATACTAATGCACATGTCCTGTGAATATGAACTTCCTATCTCTAATCTTTCAAGGTGTTCTGGTTTTTATGAACATGGGTGTGACAGAAAGAAAAATTCACAAAGAGAGACTATTAGTATCAAAAGTATGGTAAAGAGACAATTATGAGACCCACCTGAGGGAGGCATAGGTTGCTGGCCAACACGGCGCATGTTGGCTCCTGGGAAGCGCTGTTGAGGACCCATCATACCGGGTAACAGCTGTGGGTTTGCCTTGTACTCAGGTGGAGGAGGTCTGGGGCCCAACCCAGCCATATGCTGCTGTTGTTGCTGCTGCTGCTGTTGCTGTTGTTGCTGTTGCTGCATACGCAGAATCTGCTGTTGTAGCAACTTTTGGTCCATAGCTTGTCGCCCACCCGTCGTGTCGACCATTGCCCTCGGACCTGGCCTTTGCCTGAGGCTCTGCTGTGTGAAGTTGATGGTCTGCGACTGAGAAACAGAGTAGCTCTCGCTGGAGGGCACTGTCTGTGAGCCCGCCTGAGGTTGACTGAAGTACATCCCTTGCTGAGCTGCCACCGAAACGCCCGGCTTCAGGTCCCCACTCATCTGGAGATGCTGACCAGCTGTAACCTAGAACAGTCAATATGATTATGATAAATGGTGACACGCAGATAATCCAAGCAAATCTAGTTTCTAGACCACATTTTCGTATCACATATACCACAATTTACCCCCAACATCCAACTCCTTCTGAAAGCCTTAACCCAGGGCACACTGTAACATTTGAGTGGAATCCCTGGGTATTCATGTAATCGTTTCAGTTTATCAAGCATCGTAGGATGAGCACAAGATCTGACAGCCGCTCACCAAGTGAATTACAATTAATTAATGCTGCTTGCTTTACGTCTCACTACTACTCTTTTACAGTTTTCGGAGACGCCGAGGTGCCGGAATTTAGTCCCGCGGGAGTTCTTTTACGTGCCAGTAAATCTACCGACACGAGGCTGACGTATTTGAGCACCTTCAAATACCACCGGACTGAGCCAGGATCGAACCTGCCAAGTTGGGGTCAGAAGGCCAGCGCCTCAACCGTCTGTGCCACTCAGCCCGGCAGTGAATTACAGCAACAACACTGTCTATCATTCACAGTTTTGATATGCTACCCATCCATACTGCTCCGAAGGAACCTTATAACGTTATGTATGTTCTAGGGATCAAGTACCATCTGGAACCATCTCATGGTGTCCTCGTATTTTAGGAGATGCAACATTATATAAGAATGTATTGTATTTTAGACTTTATTACGAACTACCATGTTGGAAAAGAGTCGTCAATCTCCACAAGCCCTGAAACCCAATCATGAATTATACCTGAAAATGATACCTGTTTCTTTTTTTCCAGGTATAGTTCTGTTATTAAATCCTTTATTTTTCAGGTAGTTTCAAAATTGCATTTATTCATGAATTCGTTTCAACAGATTGAAGAACCTAACAGTTTTACTTTTTTTTTTAAATTACTTTAGTATATCATGAGAGCACTTGATAACAGAGTTGGTGGTATCTTGATCAGTGGAAGAAAAATTCACAACCCTCTCTTTACTGATGACACTATTGCTAGCACTGATGATGACTCACAAGAATAAAACAGACTGGAGATACATAGGAGGAAGATCAGACTTATGATAATTGAGAAGAACTCAAATTCAACTCAAAGTTAATTTAAGGGAACTAGAGGAGGTTAATGATTTTTATTTCAGCCAACAGTGACAACAGAAACGACAGGAAAGAGATAAAGAGGTATACTACAATGTTACTTAAGACCACAGAGAACAGCAAAAAACTAAAACTGCAAGATTTGTTGGATTGGAGCAGTCGTATTCTCCAAAGCTGTGGAACCTGGACCATCAAGGCTAACAACGATGCCTTTGAAATCTGGTGCTGGCGCAGAATTGTACGTGTAGATTGTACTGGAAAAAAGAAAAGAATCTGTCCATCATTGAAGTACTCAATATAGTGAACCGTCTTTCTTCCTATGTCATGGAAAGAATCTTTCCTTTCCTTGGGCACATTTTAAGCAGGAATGGGCAAAATTTAGAGAAATCTACCATCATATAAGGGAAGGAAGAACAGCAAGTACTGTTAATGTAGGCCTACAAATTAGCCTACCAAGTCATGGAATTCCTGTACTGCAACAAAGCGCATTTTGAAAGGCTTGTTAACGCATGTATTAAACAATGTGAACAAACAGAAAATGATGTCAGGTCCAAAGATTTTTGTCTGAGTTACGTGAATTGATCTGTGCAGGCTCGTGTATCTGTAGCTTGAAACATTTAAGAAGACATACATCGTGGCTTACGAGAAAAGTCTAATTCAAAAAGTTCTTTTTTTAAAACTAGGAACCCACGGAAGACTACAGTACTCCGAGGAACTGAACTCGGTCCACTTTCGGAATCGATAAATAATGTACACTGCGACCGGCATTTAAAAACAATTACCTATTTTGGTCGACAATAGTGTTACCCAGTGAACTATATATAAACATACCGTACTGAGCATATTGGTATTTAAAAATAAAAAAATAAAAAACAGAAACTTGCGAGATGAAAATATTTCCGCATACTTCCGCGTGAGTTGCTGGTCATTCTTCAGGGGGTGAACCTGCCGGATAAAGAGGAATGCGTCATCATTAGAGTATCCATCATGGGAAGAAGCAACATGCTAAAGTGCAGAAACCATGTTGAATGTGGTGGTACGCAATGGCGTGATGCAAACAGAGAAAGCGGCGAATGAGCCCTGAGGCGCTCGGCCGGCTTCCATTGCGACCTTGCTGCCGCTGCGAGCAAGCTCCCACACAATCGATTGACGAGCAGTCCTCAGCAGACCTGCGTGAAAACTGAGGGCACGTGGCGGTGTTGCAGGAAAAACACTAATAACGTCTAACCAGCCAGTTCTTGGTAATCTTCTGAAAGTTCACTGATTGGTAGAAATCATGAAAAGAAAACACCAGAAAATGAAATAGCATACCTATGTTTTAGTGTTCCCCTAACCGGAGCAAATTTAGAGACGATGGACTGCCAGAATAAAAATGCACTTTTTAACTCATTGGCACCAACTTACGAAACCGTCCCGTGCAAGCTGTCGTGGACCAGAATTTGTACGTACGGTATTGCCTACTTTTAAAAGCTCCATTCAAGTTTATTCGTCTACTAACGTCATTCCCCGCAGGTCGGAACATACCACTTGATCGAGCAGCTCATCTCATTACTCTTAAGTGTTCCCAGTCCAAAGTTTGCAACATTTTCGTAACTACCCTTTTGTCGGAAATCACAAAGAAATCGTGTTGCTTTCCTTTGGACCTTTTTTAGTTCTCGAATAAAGTAATCTTGGTGAGGGTCCCATACACTGAAACAGTACTCTAACTGGGCTCTTGCAGGAGACTTGTACGCCTTCTCCTTCACGTCCTTACTATAACCCCGAAATACACTCATAACTACAGTCTATGAAGAGACCTGGAACCTTAATTTTTTAATAATGGCTTTACGTCCCACTAAACTACCTTTCCGGTTTTCGATGACGCCGAGGTGCCGGAATTTTGTCATGCAAGAGTTCTTTTACGTGCCAGTAAATCTATCGACACGAGGCTGACGAGCACCTTCAAATACCACCGGACTGAACCTGTCAAGTTTAGGTCAGAAGGCCAGCGCTTCAACCGACTGAGCCACTCAGCCCGGCAAGCTTTATTTAGAACCCCGTTAATGTGATTACCCCAATGAAGATCTTTCCTTATGCTAACACTTAGATACTCACAGTGATCTGCATGAGACACTTCCACCCCATCAACACAGTAATTAAGCCGAGACAATTTCCCTTTTGGTGAAACTTACAATCTGACTTTCACCCCATTTACCATTATACCATCGTCTGCTGTCTATCTCACAACATTGTCGAGGATATTTTGCAGTCGCTCACAATCCTGTAATTTATTTATTGCTCTGCTCAGTACAATACCATCCGCAAAATGCCTTATTTTTACTCATATACTTTATATATACCAGAAAACATAAAGGTCTAATATTATACTGCCTTGCGGATCAGATAATGAATGCTTCACCCATTCTAATTCTCTAAGATCTATTTTCTAGAAATTTAGCCACCCATTCAATCACTCTTTTGTCAGTGGTCTCCCATGATCTATCCAATCAAAAGCTTTGGATAAGTCAGTAGCGATACAGTCCATTTGACATCCTGTATCAAAAATATCTGCTTTATCTTGCTGGAATCCTACAAGCTGAGCCTCACTGGAATAACCTTTCCCAAACCCGAATCGGCTTTTATGTGTTTCGCAAACGTGTCTAATAAATAATCAGAAAGAATTCACGCCTACTGGCCTGTAATTACCTGCTTTGTATCCATCACCCTTTCCTTTGTACACAGGGGCTACTATAGCAACTCCCCATTCATTCCGTATAGCTCCTTCATGCAAGGAGTAATCATATACGGTACTACTATATCTAGAGTTGAGAAGTAATCGAGTAAAAGTAATCGAATGACTTGTAACGGATATCTTTTTCGTATTTTTTACTTGTAATGGTTTTATATTTTTAACAAAATGTAATTTCTAACGTCCGAGAGCAACAGCCGAAAAGGCCTTGAATAGAAACGGCATTCCAGTGGCAGAGACATCCAACCGTAGGGAGTACTCTCTAAGGATCAGAAGAGCCGACCCTGAGTGACACTTGGGGAGTGTTCATTGTGGGCACACATACAGCCAGGAAAGAAGAAGAAGGAGAAGAAGAAGAAATTTCTACTCGTAATTTACTTCTTGAAATAAAAATGCAATCGTTGCATGGAAGCAATTAATTGATGATGAAGGTCTGCTACAGCAAAATCAATAACTCTCACCAGTGCTAGATGAGATACTTGCTGATCTCTCCAGTACTTCCAAAAACATCAAACTTACCCTACAATATCCATCACTGCTAAGGAGTTCTTAAAATCAGACACAGGTATTAATTGAAATGAAATTAAATGAAATACCGTGTGGCCTCCGAAGAGGTCTGGTGCAGGTCTTTTTATTTGACTCCCGTGGGCGACCTGCGCGTCGTGATGGGGGTGAAATGGTGATGAAGTCCCCGTATCAGAGGAATTATGGTTTAAATTCCCAACCCTGTCGGGAATCGAACCTGGGACCCCTCTGACCAAGGGCTAGCACGCTAACCACTTAGCCACGGAGCCGGACAGGTATTAATTGAAGTACCCCTGTAAATCGTCTTTTCAGCAAGTGCAAAGATGTACTTTTTCCCAAAAGGTCGAGGCTAAGCCATGGAAATTTTAAGAACCAATTTGTTACTCAAAGAAAATGGCAACTTATCTGAAATGCTACAAGTCACTAACTAAAATAAAAATTATGGAAAAACAATCTTGAAGTTCGAAGTTAACGTGTTTAGTCTCGCTTAGTGATGACACCAACTTAATGCTGTCATGCGAAAAGAAGCCGCACAAAAATAATACATTTTTCCTTGCAAACTTTGGTGTCATTCCAGCCCCCCTGTGAAAAAAGTGATTTCCTTAAGACTGACGCTCTGTAAAGTAATAGTAATTTTAGTGATTACTTCTTGAAAAAGTAATTTGTAATTGTAACTGAGTAAAATATTTCTCAGGTAAACGCAATTCTGTCCATTTATCTTTTGCTTGTACTTTTCCCATCACTGACTCTATCCCAACCCACTGCCTTTAGTATATCCCCAGAAATCTTATCAATTCCAGCTGCTTTTCCAGTTTTCATCTTGTGTATCTATTTGTAAATATCTTTGTTATAACAGGAAAATTCCCCAGTATTAGCCACCGCCTCTACCTATACATTATCCGTACATCGAACAATCTTTACATACTACTGACTACATACTTCTGCCTTCTGTAAATCCTCACATGTACATTTCCCTTGTTCATTTATGATTGCTGGAATGTCCTTCCTGGGACCTGTTTGTACCTTAAAGTACATACACATACCCTTCCATTTCAAATTAAAATTCATATGTCCGCCAATTATGCTTGCCATCATGCTATCATTAGCTGACTTCTACGCAAAATTCAGTTTCCTTGTACTGTAAGATCCTTCAATTTCTCCTTATTTTCACAACCATTACTCATTTAATCTTTCTCTGTTATAATATAGTGGGTCTTTACCATTCATTACCACCCTTTCAGATACATATCTATTTTCACACTCCTCAATAGTTACTTTAAACCCATTCCATAGACTGTTTACATTTTTGTTTACCATTTTCAATCATACATAATTACGTTTTTTTTGTTTTTGTTTTTTCTCCGTCATGTCTTTCTACTGAACCACGTGATATTGCTCTACAGTTTTACTCTTTCAACCTTCCTTTCTATCCTTTTTTTTTTTTTTCAAGTTGTTTTACGTCGCACCGACACTTATAGGTCGTATGGCGACGATGGGACAGGAGAGGGACAGGAGTTTGAAGGAAGCGTCCGCGGCCTTAATTAAGGTACAGCCCCAGCATTTGCTTGGTGTGAAAATGGGAAACCACAGAAAACCATCTTCAGGGCTGCCGACAGTGGGGTTCGAACCCACTATTTCCCGAATACTGGATACTGGCCGCACTTAAGCGACTGCAGCTATCGAGCTCGGTCACATTTATTTTTAACTACGGCTAAAACAGCTTCATGATCACTCATAACATTTATCAGTTTCTCTATAAAGCTCATTTGGTTTCCACAACACTACGTCTAGAATATTCTTCCTCTAGTTAGTCCCGTCCACTTTCTGATTTAGCTGTCCTTCCCAGATTAACTGATTTACCATTTGTTAGTCATTCTGTCTGTTATTCCCATTACCTTCCCCGTTAACATTTGATAAGCTGAGATCACTCACTACAATCACATTCCTTTCCGTATCGTTTCCCACATAACTGATCATCTTGCCAAATAATTCCGAATCAGCGTCTGCGACACCCGGTTCAGTCCGGTGGTATTCAAAGTGCTCAAATATGTCAGCTTCATGTCGGCAGATTTATCGGCAACTAAAATAACTCCCACCGAGCGAGTTGGCCGTGCGGTTAGGGTCGCGCAGCTCTGGGTTTGCATTCGAGAGGTAGAGGATTCGAACACCACTGTTGGGAGCCCTAAAGATGGTTTTCCATATTTACACCAGGCAAATTCTGGGGCTGTAGCTTAATTAAGGCCACAGTCGCTTCCTTCCCACTCCTAACCCTGTCCTATCCCATCGTCGCCATAAAATCTCTCTGTCTCGGTGCGACTTAAAGCAACATTGTAAAAATTAAAACTTCTGTGGAACAACGTTCTGGCACCTCGCTGTCTCCAAAAATTAACCCTTTAATTGGCAGTCACCTACATTTTAAATAAAACAATTACAAAGGACATTTCTTACACCAAATTGACACTCTGAATGTCTTGATGTACTGTATCGACAAACATTTATTTACATCCTGTACAGAAATTAGGGAATGTTGCTTGAGAGTAGCACTGCCGAAAAGTAACAGTAATTTGCTTTAGAGCAACACTGTCTAGAGCAGCACTGCCTATTAAAGGGTTTTAAAACCGGGCGAGTTGGACGTGCGCGTAGAGACGCGCGGCTGTGAGCTTGCATCCGGAAGATAGTGGGTTCGAATCCCACTGTCGGCAGCCCTGAAGATGGTTTTACGTGGTTTCCCATTTCCACACCAGGCAAATGCGTACCTAATTTGGGCCACGGCCGCTTCCTTCCAACTCCTAGGCCTTTCCTATCCCATCGTCGCCATAAGACCTATCTGTGTCGGTGCGACGTAAAGCCCCTAGCAAAAAATGGGTTTTAAAAGTAGTTTAGTGATAAGTAATAACAATTATAATAATGATTTTATAGTGAAGACTGAGAGCCTCCGTGGCTCAGGCGGCAGCGCGCCGGCCTCTCACCGCTGGGTTCCGTGGTTCAAATCCCGGTCACTCCATGTGAGATTTGTGCTGGACAAAGCGGAGCGGGGACAGGTTTTTCTCCGGGTACTCTGGTTTTCCCTGTCATCTTTCATTCCAGCAACACTCTCCACTATCATTTCATTATATCTGTCTTTCATTAATCATTGCCCCAGAGGAGTGCGACAGGCTTCGGCAGCCGGCACAATTCCTATCCTCGCCGCTAGATGGGGGCTTCATTCATTCCATTCCTGACCCGGTCGAATGACTGGAAACAGGCTCTGGATTTTCATTTCATTTTATAGTGAAGACTGAAAGAGTTTGATTACATTATGAGAATGGAATCTATAACAACGCCCACGGCTGACTTTGAGAGAAAGATTACAGGAAAACGACCCCGAGGCAGATCTAGAGATGGCTGGACGAAGCAGGCAGAGAAAGATCTCAGATCTCATCAAGAGGAGCCCAAAATGAGAGAAGATACCGGAAGAGATATAATGATAAGATAAAAGTTTATGGAGGAGACTTGCTCATTCCCTCCCCGGCCTACTGGTGGGCTGGGCTGAGTGACTCAGACGGTTGAGGAGCTGGTCTTCTGATGCCAACTTGGAAGGTTCGATCCTGGCTCAGTCCGGTGGTATTTGAAGGTCAGCCTCGTGTCGGGAGATTTACTGGCAAGTAAAGGAACTCCCGCGGGACAAAATTCCGGCATCTCGGCTTCTCCGAAAACCTTTAGAAGTAGTTAGGTGGTGGTGGTGATTATTGTTTTAAGATGAAGTACACATAGGAAACCATCCTCTATATAACACTAATCAGAGAGAGAAAATGGAAGGGATCCGGCATTTCAAAAAATGAGGGTATCGGTCAAAGGAAAACAAGGGCCACGAAGGGCGTGAAAATGAAAGACTCCCCAGCCCTCGAGTGCTCTCATACCGTCGGGGTCGGAAAAGAACAAGAGTATGACTTTTAGTGCCGGGAGTGTCCAAGGACATGTTCGGCTGACAAGGTGCAGGTATTTTGATTTGACACCCGTAGGCGACCTGCCCGTCGTGATGAGGATGAAATTATAAAGAAGACGACACATGCACGCATCCCCCATGCCAGCGAAATTAATCAATGATGGTTAAAATTCCTGACCCTGCCGGGAATCGAACCCGGGACCCCTGTGACCAAAAGCCAGCACGCTAACCATTTAGCCATGCAGCCGGACATCCACAGGGGTATTAGACGTAGGTAGTGGGACATAAAAACAATAACATTATTATTATTATTATTATTATTATTATTATTATTATTATTATTATTATTATTATTATTATTATTATTATTATACAGTGAAGCTGCATGAACATTAGTTCTTGTTGGCTTGCTTTTACATTGTGATCTACAGTGTTTACTTGCTGTGTTGAACGTGGGGAAATGTTATTAGGACCTTCCAGACATTTAACTCTCAGAGTTGCCAGCACTGACTACACGCCGCTCAGTTGTCAAATTTCTTGGGATTCGCCGTTGCGGTGATGGAACGCCCAGCAACGTTTTACTGGTGTGTTACTCAGATCGAGGGATGGGAGTTACCATCGCAGCATTTTATGAGCTAAAAGACACGCTCATGATGGCTTGGCTTTTGTAGCTCACCGTCCTAAGTTTTACTCGGGGTATAATTGTCCCAAACAGTAAGACAGAACATCTCAGAGTACCTCACAACTCGTTTGAAATGTGAGGGCACTGTGACACACTTCTAGAGCGCGAAAGGTCATAATGAGCCTAACTTGCACAACGACACAAAAACAGCTGCCACTGCACATCCGGCCGCACAAGTCTATAAATAGCTCAAGCAACAGGTTCACCTGTCTCTCTCCGCCGCAGAAGAATCCACCCACACAATACCTGGCGAGCATTTAACAGTGGCGTAACAAACACTTGGCCACTGCAAGGTCGTGTTGTCCTCTGACCTGTATTACTACAATGTTAGCAGTTTACACGGTCTTAGTTCGTTGTTGTTCAGTCTTCAGCCTGAAGACTGGGCTGGGTACATCCTCAACAGCTCCGCCATAAGCTGTCATAGATAGCCTAGGCATCACTGAAGAGGCGTACTAGGGAAATGAGGAGTGAGGTAGTTTCCCGTTGCTTTCCTCACTAAGCCAGAAGTTGCTATTACATATCAGCCTGCCATGCCCATTGAAATGCATGCACCAACCGACCCTATGAGCAACATTTTCACACCATTCATAGCAGGGACTGGCTGCAGAAGGAATGCCATTACTAGCATCGCTCACACCTCAGTCACTTTCATATTGTCAAAGCCAAGTATAAGACAGAGAGAGATCAATGAAAGTAACAAAATTGCTCTAGCCCATACCAGAAGACATAGTGCACTGTAAACACTAGGTCCTGCCAGCAAAGGCAACTCGGTCTTAGAGATATATTTCAGATTGAAAGCGTGGAAAAATTTCGTTAAGGTAACACAGTCATAGCAAACGGTGATCCGGTGAGACCTCCGAATTAAGATACATCAGGCGTGTTCCGCACTTGCATGGGTAAACCGGGTGCTGTTGGCTGGAGGAAGTGCAGAAAGAACTAGCCACATTCCCTGTTACGTGATTGGTGCCCTCTGCCCTACTGAGAACACCGTTTAGGTACGGATAAGGCAATCTTCTATAGCAATATAACAAGAGCTCTAGAATGTATCTAGAGACAATCTGGAGCTCCCGTTACATTGATTGTGACCGAATAACTTCTTCATCTTCTTCTTCTTCTGCTTAATCTGTTTACCCTCCAGGGTTGGTTTTTCCCTCGGACTCAGCGAAAGATCCCACCTCCACCGCCTCAAGGGCAGTGTCCTGGAGCGTGAGACATTGGGTCGGGGATACAACTGGGGAGAATGACCAGTACCTCGCCAAGGCGGCCTCACCTGCTATGCTGAACAGGGGCCTTGTGGGGGGATGGGAAGACTGGAAGGGATAGACAAGGAAGAGGGAAGGAAGCGGCCGTGGCCTTAAGTTAGGTACCATCCCGGCAACTGCCTGGAGGAGAAGTGGGAAACCACGGAAAACCACTTCCAGCATGGCTGAGGTGGGAATCGAACCCACCTCTACTCATTTGACCTCCCGAGGCTGAGTAACCCCGTTCCAGCCCTCGTATCACTTTTCAAATTTCGTGGCAGAGCCGGGAATCGAACCCGGGCCTCCGGGGGTGGCAGCTGATCACACTAACCACTACACCACAGAGGCGGACTTAACCGAATAACTACAAAATTAAATAAGTAGTGATGATTAAAGTGCATGGATATAAAACATATGCAAATGACTTTACGTCGCACCGACACTGACAGGTCTTATGACGACGATGGTATAGGAAAGGGCTAGGAGTGGAAAGGAAGCGGTTGTGGCCTTAATTGAGGTACAGGTCCAGCATTTGCCTGGTGTGAAAATGGAAAACCACGGAAAACAATCAGGGCTGCAGGTAGTGGGGTTCGAACCCACTATCTCCCGAATGCAAGCTCACAGCTGCGCGCCCTTAACCGCACGGCCAACTCGCTCGGTGAATATAAAACAAATCAAATTCATGGGTATTCATAAATAACCTCTACACAGAATAAAATTTTGAGGACGGAAATATTCCGTTTTATTTTTGCATTTAAACGCTTTGGGCTGCAGTCTCCCAGTGTGTAGGCTGTCGGCTTCATCAGAATTGATTGCGAGATCTGTAATCTAATGTATTACTGAAAATGTTTTAGTGCGCTATTTGTTCTGGTCTTTGGTCTTGGGGTTCCCGGGTTGTTCGATTCCCGGCCGGACCGGGGATTTTAACCCTAATGGATTAATTCGTCCGGCTCGGTGTGTGTGTGTGTGTGTGTGTGTGTGTGTGTCTGTGTCTGTGTGTGTGTGTGTGTGTGTGTGTGTGTGTGTGTGTGTGTGTGTGTGTGTGTGTGTGTGTGTGTGTGTCTCTCTCGTCTTCATCATTAGAGATCATCTGAGGAAGGGCCCCATCCTCAGAGACATGCAGGTCGCCTACAGACAGTCTACTAGGAAAAGACCTGCACCAGGCTTCTCCGGAGGCCATACCCCATTATTTGTGCGCTATTCCGTCTGGCTCCATGGCTAAATGGTTAGCACAGGAGTCCTGGGTTCGATCCCCGGCGGGGTCGGAAATTTTAACCTTAACCCTAAAGCGGGCGCGCCTATAAATGTTCAATTGCCGGGCGCGTGGTGAATTTCGTTCACCATTCATTTTTCTTAGTCTTAGCAACTGGTTAACAAGTTCTAACTCTTACACGACTGATATTGTTACTCCTTATGTGCTTTATAATCCTTAGACATAATAATTACAACACTAGCAGCGCCACGGCTGTAGCTCTTAGGAACTAAAAACTAAAGATGAAATACGAAGGTTGGTGAACGAAATTCACCAGCGCGCCCGGTTTAGAGTTAATTGGTTAATTTCGCTGACACGGGGGCTGGGTGTATGTGTCGTCTTCATCATCAATTCATCCTCATCACGACGCGCAGGTCGCCTACGGGAGTCAAATCAAAACGACCTGCATCTGGCGAGCCGAACTTGTCCTCGGACACTCCCGGCACTAAAAGCCATACGCCAATATATTTCATTTCAGTGCGCTAGTGCGATTAATTTATAAATAAACAAGTGTGCGTAGCTACGAAAAATTAACACGAAAATGATACAATTTATGGAGATAGTTGTTGACTGGCGCCTACCTGATGGCTATGATCATTAAGGTGTGAAGTCGATGTGGCCTGACGCCGTGGTTAAACGGTTCGAATCCCGTTCGTGGAAAAAATAACTACCATCAGAATGTTGACCACCACGGCAGGAGAGGTGGTGGTATACAAATTCTAATCACTAGATCGCGTGCCAAACCTCTCCGCAGTGTTCATGTGGAGTGAGGGCATTTGACACTGTAGATGGCGATCCGTATGTCGGATGGAGACGTTAAGCCCTGAGCATTCCCTGGTGATATTCGACAGGAGTAGGCTAAGTATCGGCACCAGATTTCACCCTCTCCCTACCTCGTTATCATTGTCATCCCACACGCCCACGCGCAGGTCGCTCATGGCGTCAAATAGAAATACCTTCACAAGGCGAACGAACATGTCCTCGGACATTCCCGGCACTAAAAGTTATACGCTAAATAAATGACTTGGTTGAAGTTCTTGATATTCTTGTAGCGGATAGGACACTGGGGTCGTTAGCTGAACAGTCCAACGAACACAGGGAAAATTTGGGCTCGGATTTCAGACATTTTATTATCCGGGCCTCTTTCCACAAACTTACGTTATATTTAGCATATTTCTAGCTTTTGAGACTATATTAACAAAGTTTTTATGCATATTCATTTGTATAAGAGCTGACTTTTGATCTATTATAATTATTTTAGCCACTCCCCAAGTATTATTCACATGTTCTGTGTCGATATTGCCAAGTGATTTTGTTTGTGTTGATTATTTGCGGTTAAATGAATTTTGAAGGTAACGGTTTTCGTAACTTGTCAAAATAGAAAAGACAAACGAATGTTACGAATATGGCCAGTTTGCTGCTAGTCAGCCTCACCTACACCCCCTTCAACCCTCCCAAACATTCTCGGTTAAGAAATGACAACCTCGATGTTGCCCGGTACTCATTCAGAGCCCCTATGGGTGGGGGACGCAGACGAATAATACACCCACGGTATCCTCTGCCTGTCGTAACAGGCGACTAAAAGGGGCGACTAAGGGATGATTGAATTAAAACCATAAAACTACTTGTGATTAGTACCATCACGCGGGGAAAGCCGTGGATCGCCTTCACTTGCGCGTAGTACCACTATGTTAGGTACATGATAGGTTTGTGATTAGTAGCAGCAGAGAGCGGTTCACTGTGAGTTTCCAGTACCTCTGATTAGTACCATTATATGCGGAACATCGCGGGCTTACGTTGCCTGTGATTTGTACCATTATGTGAGAAACACCACGGATCTGGGCGTTACCTGTGATTAGTACCACTATATGAGCGACACTGTTGGTCTGCGTTGCCTGTGATTTGTACCTACTTTGTGAGGAACATCACGGGATCGTACAAGTCCTTGTGGTTAGTACACCTGTGTGAGATGCACCATGAGTTTGCGTTGTCTATGAGTGGCGCCATCATATGGGAAACACCATAGATCTGCGTTACCTCTACGACGTACAATACTTGTTAGTACCATAATGTCTGGAACACTGTGAGTTTACACTACCTTTGATTAGTACCGCAACTTGAGAAATATAGGCTCTACTTTACTAGCGATAAGTGCCATTTTGAGGGACCATTGACCTGGATATTGATCTCCTTTAGACAACAAGCATCACCGATTCGGGATTGTGCTTTGGAAGCAGTCCCTTGGTCTGTCATATAGTTCATGGGAAGGTGAGGCATTCGCGTCGGATCCAATGATTGTTTTAAATTCATATTCATCCATTCATTCTTCATCATGTTTTGAATTCTGGTCAGTGGATGTCATTGCATTTCGTCTCATTTCGTATCATTAGGGACCGATGACCTAGATGTTAGGCCCCTTTAACCAACAAACACCATCATCATCACTAATTCAGAGCAGTCAGTGATGATATGAAAGCATTAGTTGCGCAGAGCTCAGGCGTTGGATATACCGTATTTCTCTTTCTTTCTCAGAACAGTTTCGTCTTCTCTACAGTGAAGTGTGAATTCAATTAAATGCATTTGTTTTCGCAGGAAATTTAATTCAGTTTATCTTTTTTTATCGGTCACTCCATGTGAAATTTGTGCTGGACAAAGTGGAGGCGGGGCAGGTTTTTCTACGGGTACTCCGGTTTTCCCCTGTCATCTTTCATTCCAGAAAAGTCTCCAATATCATTTCATTTCATCTGTCATCCATTAGCCTAATCATTGTGGCCCAGAGGAGTGCGGCAGGCTTTGGCAGCCGCCACAGTCCCTACCCTCACCGCTAGATGGGGTATCCATTCATTCCATTCCTGACCCGATTGAAATGGAAACATGCTATAGATTTTCATTTTTTACTCCTATTTTTATATAGGGCGAACAGTCTGCTGTATCCAATAACAAGAAGTTAATATTCACCTCTTCTTGTAGAATGGTGAATAAAAATGATCTTCTAAGTTATTTTTGCACATCTTGCGTCATATTTCCTAGTTTTATGCCATATTTTGGCATTGTAAGCGCAGAAGTGTATGCATATTTCCAGAGTTTCTAGGTCACAGGAATTCGAGCCTTAGTCATTCATAACCATGGTCAGTGTTAGGCGCTCGAGCAATAGAAGATGCCAGCAAATAAACCTTGGGAACTCCGGAACGTGAGACTCTCTGGCACAAGCGTGACCTCATACTGTTACAGAGCGGAGAAAGGACGGGGGTCACTCTCTTACTTACTATTGTCCGGACCCCTCGGTTAAGGGACAACGCGTTCACCTGTCATCCGGCGGCCCCGTGTTCGATTCCCTGCCGGGTCAGGGGTTTTTAATTGTAAATGATTAATACCCCTGGCCAGGGGACTGGGTGTTTACGTTCCTTTCCTCACATTCAACACTCTATACTTCCGCAATTACAATTACACGCAGATTCATATCATATGGTGCAAGTAGTGGCAACAGATCTACAGAGGTCGACGCCACGAACAAATATCCAGGGACTGCGTGTGGCACTAGACCATAAGTCATTGTGGACTTCACCATGGAATAACTGAACATAATAACTGTACAGTAGGATGCTAGGCAGACAGATGCTCCTCGGAGAGGCTTGGCAACAATCCAATGGGTTGGCCGCTATCTCCAGAAGCCGTGAATCATGGCCCCCGTCACTCCGTCACCAGACACGGCCAACTGGAACGCTTTGAGTGCTCAATAGCACTCTTAATCGGTTGTGCATGCGTATATCCAAAACAACAACAAATGAATTCTCCATCTTATTAACCTGATAATCAATTATCGGTTCCTTTTTTTTTAGGTTTTCCATAATTTCCTTGTGTTCAGCGATATTTCTTCTTAAACTGCATCATCAACCTCGTAAATCGCTCTAACATCTACAAATTGTTATTACAGACTAGCAGTTTTAAAAATGCTCGGCGCAACGCCTTTGGATGAACACACGTCGCGGCGAATGAAAATGAAAGAAATACCGTACATATGTTTAGCCAACGGTCGGATGATAAGGGAAGGCGATGGAAGAATGATTTATTTACTGTTTCGGAGAACTCAATGCCAAGGAACACGTCATGGTATGAAGTTAGGAAACCTCTGATACAGGCGGTAAATAATTTACATGCATCCGGGAGATAGTAGGTTCGAATCCCACTATCGGCAGCCCTGAAGATGGTTTTCCGTGGTTTCCCATTTTCACACCAGGCAAATGCTGGGGCTGTACCTTAATTAAGGCCACGGCCGCTTCCTTCCAACTCCTAGGCCTTTCCCGTCCCATCGTCGCCATAAGACCTATCTGTGTCGGTGCGACGTAAAGCCTCTAGCAAAAAAAAAAAAAATAATAATTTACAATTAACTATTTGCTTTACGTCGCTCCGACACAGACAGGTCTTATTGGCGTCGATGGGATAGGAACGGACTAAGAGTGACAAAGCGTGCCCTTAATGAAGGTACAGTCTCAGCATTTGCCTGGCGTGAAAATGGGGAAAATAGTTAACAGCGATCCCTTTGATGGTCCCCGAAAAGACAAAATAGAGGCAAGGTTCGGTTGAGGTGAAGGCGATTGTTTGACTCCCAACTCTGCTTATATAATTTTACAAGATTCGAACTCTTAAATCATGAAATACTCGGGGATCACACCTGGGACAGCAACTCAAGCCGCATTACTTGAGTCGCGAAATATTTCTGACTTGGTAATTTCCTTCTGCTCGGACTGCTATAAGGTATTATTAATGTAAAACTACAGTTAGGTAGGTATAAAATAAAGATTACTAAGGATTATATGCTTTATCCCGTTCAAAAATGCTTTCACTTTTCAATGGCACTTAGCGCAATACCTATTTCAATTCTGCAGTTAAACAACAAACACGTAAAATTTGTTTTCTTCTTCCGCTTTTTCCACATCTGTGGGGTCGCGCATGTGAACCGCGTAGCATATGTGGATTTGGCACTGTTTTACAGCCGGATGCCCTTCCTGACGCCAACCATATATGGAGGGATGCAGGTACACAGGATGAACCGAAATTCGCGCACTCGGGCGTCCCAGCGCTACTCCTCACATGCCAGCAATAAAAAGAAAAGTCTCACAAAAGTTCGTCCCGCGACAATATCCGGCAGAAAAAGGACGTTGAAGAGTGGCAATCTGGCAACAGTGTAACCACATGTAGGGTAACTACCTCTGTCAGCACATACCAGTCGTGCTGCATAGTTGGTGCAGTGTATAGAGTTTTGGGTTACCATGCAGGAGGTCGAGGGGTCGATCTTGGGTTGAGGCGTATGTTTTTTATTTCGTAAGTGTAGTCCAGGTGGTATGGTATCTGGCATCGTAATCATCAACAGCGAATAAATTCACGCCCACGACGTGGAGAGGGCATCTTTCAAAGCTGACCAATGAAAACGATTGTTCGTCCATTTCTAGGATCGTAGTATGTAAGTGCAAATGGTTTCTAGAGGACCCGCTGCAATCGCTGTTCACGATTAAGATGCCAGATACCACACCACCTGGACTACACTTCTTTCTTTCTTTCTTTCTTTCTTTCTTTCTTTCTTTCTTAATCTGCTTACCCTCCAGGGTTGGTTTTTCCCTCGGACTCAGCGAGGGATCCCACCTCTATCGCCTCAAGGGCAGTGTCCTGAAGCGTGGAACATTGGGGCGGGAGATACAACTGGGGAGAATGACCAGTACCTCGCCAAGGCGGCTCACCTGCTATTCTGAACAGGGGTCTTGGTGGGGGGTGGGAAGATCGGAAGGGATAGACAAGGAAGAGGGAAAGAAGCGGCCGTGGCCTTAAGTTAGGTACTATCGCGGCATTTGCCTGGAGAAGTGGGAAACCACGGAAAACCAATTCCAGGATGGCTGAGGTGGGAATCGAACCCACCTCTACTCAGTTGACCTCCCGAGGCTGAGTGGACCCCGTTCCAGCCCTCGTACCACTTTTCAAATTTCGTGGCAGAGCCGGGAATCGAACCCGGGCCTCCGGGGGAGGCAGCTAATCACACTAATCACTACATCACAGAGGAGGACTGGACTACATTTACGAAATAAAAAACGTAGGCTCAACCGAGGATCGACCCCTCGAGCTCCTGCATGCTAACCCAAAACTCTATCCACTGCACCAACTGTACAGCACGACTAATACGTGCTGACAGAGGTAGTTACCCTACATGTGGTTACAGTGTTGCCAGATTGCCACTCCTCAACGTCCTTTTTCTGCCGGATATACTCGCAGGACGAACTTTTGTGAGATACATTTTTTATTGCTGGCATGTGAGGAGTCGCGCTGCAACGCCCGAGTACACGAATTTCGGTTCACCCTGTATATGGTGGTTGGTGGCTTAGTGTGTTGTCTGAATATGAAGAAGAAAGTGTTGGGACAAACATAAACACCCAGTCCCCGGGTCAGAAGAATTAATCTGACATGATTAAAATCCCCGACCCGGCCGCATATCGAATCCGGGACCCTCTGAACCGAAGGCCTCAACGCTGACCATTCAGCCAATGAGTCAAACTGGTTGACTATACGTTCGAATTACTCTCGTGGTTTCTTGAAATAGTGGCTTCAGCTTAGAGACAGAAGGTTGTTCTGGTGTTCTGTACAATTTGGGTCAGCCATCAGCGTCGTTTTCAATTCCTATATGGAATCAAATAAAATTCATCAAATCATCATTTTTGGAGAATACTTTTCTCTCATATTTACAACTGGATATAAAATAGAGAATTTTTTCTTTCATATTTACATCATCATCATCATCATCATCTGTTTACCCTCCAGGTTCGGCTTTTCCCTCGGACTCAGCGAGGGATCCCACCTCTACCGCCTCAAGGGCAGTGTCCTGGAGCTTCAGACTCTTGGTCGGGGGATACAACTGGGGAGTATGACCAGTACCTCGCCCAGGCGGCCTCGCCTGCTATGGTGAACAGGGGCCTTGTAGGGGGATGGGAAGATTGGAAGGGATAGGCAAGGATGAGGGAAGGAAGCGGCCGTGGCCTTAAGTTAGGTACCATCCCGGCATTCGCCTGGAGGTGAAGTGGGAAACCACGGAAAACCACTTCGAGGATGGCTGAGGTGGGAATCGAACCCACCTCTACTCAGTTGACCTCCCGAGGCTGAGTGTACCCCGTTCCAGCCCTCGTACCACTTTTCAAATTTCGTGGCAGAGCCGGGAATCGAACCCGGACCTCCGGGGGTGGCAGCTAATCACGCTAACCACTACACCACAGAGGCGGCTCATATTTACAAACTGGATTATATTTACACATAATGAGTGTCCGAAAGCAGAAATGGTACCTACCGTACGTGAACCAGAAAAAACATTACGTTAAGAGCAATCGTTGCTTCTTCACACGAAGGCCTGTTTAAGTCCAGTATTCCGAGCTGTGAAAGTATGAACCACACTGGTACAATTATGTTCGTCGTCAATATGCCATACGGAATATATATTCGTATTACGTGCAAAATAAAACAGAAAGACGAATATTAAGGCGCTCGGATTCAAGGAGCATGGGCCAGAATAATGCTCATTGCCGGGCTGAGTGGCTCAGACGGTTAAGGCGCTGGCCTTCTAACCCCAACTTGGCAGGTTCGATCCTGGCTCAGTCCGGTGGTATTTGAAGGTGCTCAAATACGACAGCCCCGTGTCGGTAGATTTACTGGCACGTAAAAGAACTCCTGCGGGACTAAATTCCGGCACCTCGGCGTCTCCGAAGACCTTAAAGAGTAGTTAGTGGGACGTAAAACAAATAACATTGTTATTATTATTATAATAATGCTCATTTGTATATCAGAGGAAAGGTGACGGATATTAATTTTAATCAGCGAGGTAAAGCAGCCAGAAAAAAGAAAGTCCGCGTTATAAGTGGCAACTACTGTATGGTGAGGAAGATCTCGATAGCAGAATATTCATGACGAGAATGATGGATGTATCCGGGGTTCGACTCCATACGCTCCCACGCTGTCATTGACCGCGTGCAGCCGGTGGCGCCCCAGCGGCCGTCCTACAAACTGAATGTACCCACAACGAGAGAGCAGAATCGTGTGTTATAGAAAGTAGACAAGAGGCATGCGACCAATTAATTGAGACACTTTCTGGCGAAACTCGGGAAGAACAACAATGAACAAGAACTCGATTCACTTCTCAGTCTAGACAGGAGGAAAATATTTAATTCACACACAGAGTATTCGATAATCGAGGGAGACGTGCGTCTCCCATTGCCTCTACTTACTTGCGCCAGACTCCTCACTTTCATCTTTCCTATCTGACCTCTCTTGGTCAACTTCAGCTCTCTTCCGATCCGGACGGCATTAGGTTAGCGAGTTTGAGGAAATCTCTCATTTTCACGTCCTTCATTCTTCGAAGGGTCGGACATCATCTGTTATATGCGCCTTCCCCCATATCGAGATGGGGCGGTAGAACACATCTACGGTATATCCTGCCTGTTGTAAGAGGCCACTAGGAGGGGAATTCCCTGGGACTCTCGTCTCGAAAACGGGGGTTGGCGACCGTGGGACTGGTTAGTGACTTTCTTGTGTCAGACTCCTCGCTTTCATAGTTCCTATCCGACCTCCCTTGGTCAACACTCGTTGTCTTCCGACCCCGACTGTATTAGGTTTTTCGAAGCTTAGGGGAGTTTTTCATGAGTAGGTAGTATTCACGCTCTTCGTTCCCTTTCTTTTGCCGATATCTTCCTGCTCCGATGGTTACCTCCCCCCTCCCCCCCCCCCCTCTGATTAGAGTAAAGAGATTAGTGTTGCCAAGTTGTTTTACTTACTCTTAAAACAATAATCACCACCACCAGTTTCTCAAAACAGGCCTGGGAAGTTCCCGTGGAGATTGAGTTCGATTGTTAGCATGCATCTCCTCTCGTTTGCTATTACGGAAGTTCCTGTTTTTGTTTGTTGGGCAGAAATGACCAAGAGCTTCTTCATCTTTAGATTCCTGCAAAATGGAACGAATCCAGGCAGAATTAGCTTCATCCGTTGTTACACAGAAGAAAAAGTGTACTAAACAAACAATGCGCAGTTTGACAACAAAGACCAACGTTAACAGTCGCACCGGGTCCGCGAGACGCTGAACAGCCTGTACGCGCAGTTTCCAAAGCAACTTTAGTTTCGTGTGGCTATTTCTAGCAGAGTGCAGCCCTTGTAAGGCAGACCCTCCGATGAGGGTGGGCGGCATCTGCCATGTGTAGGTAACTGCGTGTTGTTGTGGTGGAGGATAGTGTTGTGTGTGGTGTGTGAGTTGCAGGGATGTTGGGGACAGCACAAACACCCAGCTCCCGGGCCATTGGAATTAACCAATGATGGTTAAAATCCCCGACCTGGCCGGGAATCGAACCTGGGACCCTCTGAACCGAAGGCCAGTACGCTGACCATTCAGCCAACGAGTCGGACTCAAAGGCAACTGAGAGCGGGCTACTGTGTTCGGTTGAAGGTCGGGAGCCAAGAAGCTACCAGAGATGGGGAAGCTCTCGGTGCATTCCAACAACAGGAACACCAATAAGTATGTCCGCCCGGGTCTCGTAGACCCATCGCACGGAGACAAAAACAGAGTATAAACTTCTAGCGCATCTGCTGAAAGATCATTCAATTAGCTCTAGGGGCATGTGATTTTAGTTTCAAAACGAGAAGCGCTTGCGGACTATTCTTTGTTTTAAGTCAAGCACAATAACAATATTACCTCATTGAAGACAATACACAGCACAAGATCTAGAATACTATCACAGAATAGATTAAATCCTATGTTAAATCTAATGACATATGTAAAACCCTTCAAAAATTCCAGGATTAGCACTACAAAGGTAGGGAATTAAACCACTTCACCGCAGGTCACTGTCACTGTCCTCAAGCTGTTAACGGTTAGCACATTGAGAATAAGGTTAGGTGAGATTCATTAAAAGTATAGATTATTAGGTTATTTCTGAAAAAGAAATACGTATAATGTGAAACAAATTAATTAGAATGGCATTTGCAAAAATTTGGAATATATAAAACCGAGTTACTCTCTCCCTCTTTCCTAGCATTTTCCCACCACATAGGTTCCGCTGATAAAAGCAAGTTACTAAGCAATGAAAATATTTATCAGAGCACAAACGTATGAAGCCACAATGTCCATGAGCCTATGAGTCTGACCCTTCGGAAAATCGGGGTAAATACTATCTTCAGCGTATCACAGGCAAATCATCTGGGGTCGCTGGAGACCACCTCGCTCGTTTTGTGTTTTGCACAGATGCCCTTCTTGACGCCTCTACTCTAGGAACGGCAGGATTCTTGGACGCCTGGGTAGAAAACCAACAGCGAAGTCAGTGCGCTTATCAAGCCCATTCTGAATATACGTATCGGCTAAAACAAGGGAAGGCCTATGGAAGAAGAAGCTTCACAAAACTAATTCGTCGAGGTCGGAAAAGAACACAAGTTGATATGGGAAAGCCGAATATCAAAGATAAAAATGAGATATCTGATATACGAATGTGGAAGCAATGCAGGGCTCAGGTAAGATCCCTGGGGGAGGCGAAAGAGTCAACAGTTCATTAATGTATACGCTCAACGTGTAGCATTGCCTCATACATTCTCCTAGGGCTGTGAAGCAGTCGACTCAATCTCTGAACTGATGTGCTTATACCGTATTAGCATTTTCAAGAGTACTCTCACAGAGCTCTCTACATCCCTCCGAGCAGGCCATCACACTGCAATCGATAACGTTTACAAACCGCCACACACGGTAAAATTGTTCAAAGGACAGCTTGAATACTTATACGTTGAGTGGTGGTAGTGATTGTTGTCGTAAGATGAAGTACAACTGGGCAACCATCCTCTCTTAACACTAAAAGAAGGAAAAATAGTTTTGATCTTTCGAAGAATGATGTCGGCAAAAGGAAAAGGATCATGAAGTCTGAGAAAACGAGATACTCGCTAGGCTTCTCCACCCTAATACCGCCGGGGTAGAAAGAGAACAAGCACTGACCAAGTGAGGTCGGACAGAACGTGGCAGCAATTCTAGATTGAGCTAGAGGCTCTATGGTCACCAGACTACACTACCTAGATAACAGACCCTGGGGTAGCCCTTTCAGTCGCCTCTTAAGACAGGCAGGAGATACCCTGGATGTATTCTACTGTCCCCACCCGCAAGATGGTTAGTTTGTAATAATAATAATAATAATAATAATAATAATAATAATAATAATAATAATAATAATAATAATAATAATAATAATAATAATGTTATTTTGCATTACGTACCACTAGCTACTTTTACAGTTTTTGGAGACGCCGAGGTGCCGGAATTTAGTCCATCAAGAGTTCTTTTACGTGCCAGTAAATCTACCGACACGAGGCTGACGTATTTCAGCTCCTTCAAATACCACCGGACAGAGCCAGGATCGAACCTGCCAAGTTGGGGTCAGAATGCCAGCACCTTAACCGTCTGAGTCACTCAGCCTGGCAATAATAATAATAATAATAATAATAATAATAATAATAATAATAATAATATCTTCTTTCTGTCCCATTTGCTAATTTATTGCGGTTAATATATGATGTGAATTTGGTCCAGTTTTACGACCGGATGTCCTCACTGACGCCAATCTTAAATGGAGCGTTGCATTCACTACTGTGTATTCCTGTGGTGGTTTAGTAGTGCGATGTGTGTGATATGTAAATGAAGATGTGTATACAGACGAACACAAACACCCAGCCCCGAGCCAAAGGAATTAATCATACGCAGTTAAAATCCGCGGTCCGACCGGACATAAAACTTTTGAACCGAAGGCTGGTACATGGTGTGTCTCATTTCACGGATGTTACTGAACGTCAACAGAGAAATCTGCATGCTCTACTCATCCCACTGCACGACTGAGGATGGAGAAAATAAGAACCAAGCCTGTACTTGTTCGCGTTTATTGATATCGTGATTATAGCCACGTGACTTCCAGTTCTACGTGGAACCCGAAACAATGGGACGTGACTTTTCATTTTCTAAAAACTCAAGTGCAGGGGCCGCGATTCGAACTGAGACTACTTTGGTGAGAAACCAATAACACTGGCGCTCAGTTCTCACGCCTCCGCAACTTAAGTCTGCCACAGGATGTCTTGATAGAGACCTCTGGGCGGTCGTCAACGTCCACCTTCGGATAAGTTACTTCTTTAAAACCAAGCTTACCACTCTATATCTATTACCCTAATTATAATCAGGAGTGAAAAAGGAACAGGCCCGATGCTTAAAAGAATTACAGTATCGGAAATAAAAAGGGAAGACCTAATTGGTTACAGTCTGGTTGTTCGTGCATTGTACGGTGAAACTTCTCCAGAAGACCACCCCTTTAAGCCAACCACCCCTATTCCCGGCCACTTTTACCAGGCATGGATGATATTCTCACAACACCAATTATTTTGAACCTCTTCAAGACGAGACCCCTTTACCCAACTGATGATCACTACTTTTAAACTTTAGTTGCAAATCATTTGCACAGCAAAAATTCTGTTTTCTCAGAAATACGGTGAATTGCCTGAACAAGTACACGATAGACACAATGGTTTTTTGTGCACCACCCTGCGATTCCATCCATTCAACCTAACGGTACTGTAGTTTCACCCCCTCGTCTGCCGTATACAGATTCAGGGGCGCTAGAAAACCTCTACTGCCATTGAACACTGACTATAGGTAACGTGCTCTTCTCTTGTAAGAGTGTGGGATAACCTACTGTATTTAGTGTCAACATCTTACGAAAAGCGCTATAGTGATTTTTTTAAATATATATATAATTTGCTTTACGTCGCACTGACACAGATAGGTCTTATGCCGACGATGGGATAGGAAAGGTCTAGGAGTGGAAAGGAAGTGGACGTGGCATTAATTAAGGTACAGCCCCAGCATCTGCCTGAGTTTGAAAATGGGGAAACCACGGGAAACCATCTTCAGGGCTGCCGACAGTGGGGTTCGAACCTACTATCTCCCGGATGCAAGCTCACAGCTGCGCGCCCGGTGCTATAATGATTGTTCTGCCTTCAAAGTGAAGGCAAGTCGTTATGCCAAAGAGAAAAAAAGCATGTTCTTACCCTAGAAGAAAGAACTTCCGTGATTTAAGAGAGAGAAAAGGACAAATGCAACGTGATTTAACGAATCGATGTAATTATGGGAAAAGCCAAATACAAAATATAGTTTCAAGTCATGATCGTTATTTGAAGGAGTTGGAGAAAAACCCAAATACAGACACAAAGAAAAGCCGTCACCAACCACATGACGATGTGTTCGGGTGGTTTAACTGCACTCGTGCCAAGACATTTTAATAATGGAATACGCGAGGAAGGAGATTTCTTGAACTACTGCTCCTGTACATGTACTGTAGATTACATCTGATATAATTAGTAAATAAAGTTTATTGCACCGTACTGTTCATTTAAGTACTGTATAGCAACCTAATGTAGTTTTAAATATTCGCAATGCTCGTAATTAAACACAGTATATTGTTATGCGCATTGTACTGTAGTAGTAGTTCGACATTTCCCTCTAAATGACCAATTTTGTGGATATTTTTCTTCTAGTCTCCTTAACGGGATTCCATTGTTTCTCACAATGCAATCTGCATAATAATGGATATTCTCAATTCCCTCTTGACTTTAAAAACTAAACTAAACTTTTAATTTTAGTTTGATCGTTTTATATTAATATGAATTCCTCCGAGAAGAGTTGACTACACAGTTTGAGTCACATAGCTGTTAGCTTTCGTCGGGAGATAGTTGGATCGAACTCGACTGTCAGCAGCGCTGAAGGTAGTTTTCGGGGATTTCCCCATTTAAAACCACACAAATGCTGAGGCGATATCTTAATTAAGGCCAGTTCCTTCCCAGCCCCAGCCCTTTCTTATCCCATTGTCGTCATTAGACCTGCCTGTGTCGGCACGACGTAAAACTAAGAGAAAGATTAAATATCGAAGAAGCTTAATTTCATACAATTTCAATAGGTGCAATCGTTTTTGGTACAACTTTCAAGTTAACCAAGGATTAAATACAATGTAGCACAAGATATGTGTTAATGTTTCCAGAAGATAAGTTTCGATCTCGACATCGCGTGAGGTTACAGCTGCAAACAAATGGATGCGGTTGACAGCGATATCTTCTGGAGGGTTCCGCTGAGGATCTGCCTTACAATAGCTAAACTGGGATAACGCGGATTTCTCTGAAGGACTGCTTAAAATTTTCACAATTTCACCTATAGTTCCACTCTGATGGCAATTTTGGTATTATATATTAAGTACATATTTTGAGGTGTTTCGTCACATACTCATCAATCAATGAATCAAGCAATCAAACAATCACCTCTGATCTGAATTTAGTGCAGTAGCCCAGGTGGCAGATTGCCTATCCAATCTATACCTAGTCTTTTAAATAATTCCACAGAATTTGGAAAGTTATTGAACATCTCCCTTGGTAAATTACTCCAATCCCTAACTCCTCTTCCTATACACGAATATTTGCCCCAATTTGTCCTCTTGAATTCCAACTTCATCTTCATATTGTGATCTTTCCTACTTTAAGAGACACCACTCAAACTTATTCGTCTACTAATGTCATTCCACGCCATCTCTCCACAGACAGCTCGGATCATACCACTCTTCGTCCCCTCACTGCCACATCTTCCCAGGCCAAACTGCATGTTCGTAACGCTACTCTTTAGTCGGAAATCATCCAGAACAAATCAAGCTGCTTTTCTTTGGATTGTTTTTTCCAGTTCTCGAATCAAGTAAACCTGGTGAGGATTCCATACACTCGAACCATACTGTAATTGGGGGCTTACCAGATATTTATATCCCCCTCCTTTACATCCTTACTACAACCCCTAAATACCCTCATAACCATGTGCAGAGATCTGTAGCCTTTATTCACAATCCCGTTTATATGATTACCCCAATTAACACTTACGTACTAACAATGATCCCCTACGAAAAATTCATCCCATCAACGCTGTAATTAAACGTGAGGGGACCTTTCCTATTAGTGAAACTCACAACCTGACTTTTAACCCCTTTTATCATATCACTGCCTGCTGTCCATCTCACAACTTAAAAGTAGTCTGTAGATTTCCAGAATATTACACATAAGTCCAGACTCTAGTAATGACATCCAGAGCTCAACTAATGCCTCACGATGGTATTAAATGCGCTTCTCTTGGGGCCATTCGTGCTGTAATAATGATAATTTCTGGCCGTGCAGAAAGCAATGGCAAACTACCTCACCCCTCATCTTGGCCAGTAGGTCTAATTAACGTGCCGCTATCGGTTTTTGCTGTTTTCTTAAAACTACATAATCTTTGGTGGTGCTATTTGAGGAGCTAACCAGCCCCTGGGTCATAATACACAATACAAATTCGTGTGTCCCCATCCCAACTCGTTGCCTTGGGGATGCGAGAGATGCTTCCTTTCCCATGAAAAAGAATCCGCAATCGCTGGCAGCATTTTGATGTCCTAATGCCATTGCATCATTTATAATATTCTGCTATGCTTGGCTGTGGAGGTCGGTGTCCTGTCCAGTTATTGATTCTGCTGCTGTGGATGTCGTGGTGTATACAAGAAAACAAAGAGTACTCTCTCAAGTCTGAAACTTGGGCTAACATGCAATGAATGCGCGTATCGATTCGACGGCACAGAAATACGCTCGCACGAACCTGTCTTCGAGCCTGTTACCACCACCAAGGAGGGACACTTGAAAAACGAGAGAAATTATGTATTTTAATTGGCTTTACACTTCTTTTCGTGTTTGGTCACTGTGGACAGTGTAATAAACATTCTCTTCAAAACATTTAGATTTGTCAATATGATTTGCTTCGTTGATTGTAGTAAATCTGTGCTGCATAACAACAGGCGTGACGAAGTTACAATAAGAAAGACAACATGCCAAGTCTCAATACGCTTTACAGTCGCGACTGCTCTGTTGTGCAACTGTAATAAATAAAAATCGGCGTTTAATTTGACAGTGTTGTTATAATTACCACTGAATTTACAGTAGTGGCACTTTTCTGAACTATGCTCTAAAGGCAAGGCCAAAAATCTGTATCCGTATCTTTCTCTCTAGCCTCTCTTCAGTGTTTCAACATACTTTGGTGCCCAAGTCTTCTTCTTCTTCTTCTTCTTATTATTATTATTATTATTATTATTATTATTATTATTAATGATGGGGAAATAAGATAATAAAGTGCAACACACGAATATTCGCCTGATGAAGCTGCACACCCGCTGTACAGCCGAGGTAGAGAAGTTATCGAGAATACCACAACCAAGGGTACAGCTATTCGTTCGGCTGCACAGCGGTTGTGCAGCATGAACCAACTTCTTTCCCACCCAAATACCTGCATTAGGTCTCCCCAGAGAACATAGTTATCATCATCACCATCATTGCCACCGAACGGAGTACGGCTGTGGAGATGAGTGGGTTCGAACCCCACAGTCGGCTGTCCTGTGGCTTTCTAGGGTCAGTTCCTATTCACAGGCCACAGCCGATTCCTTCCACCTACTTACCCAATTTCGTTCACCATCATTCATTTCATCTTCTTTGGCTCCTCAAGCGGATGGTGTCAGGAACGGCAACCTGTCGTTAAAACATTTTATTTTTCCATATTTTGGGGTAATTTACATATGTTTTATTTCATACTATGACGTAATTGCCTTCGGAAAATGACACTGTAATTCCTTCCCGCACTGCTTTATTACAAATCGTCTCTGGTTGGTTGAACATGATGTAATCACGGATAGTCAGAGAGATCAGGAATCGGCGAACACCAAACTTAACCTTGTTGATTTGTTTATCCGCACAATTGCAGCACTGTGGTTCCGTACCCCTCTACCCCATAAATGGAGTCTCTGCATAACCATCTCAAGTGAACTACCGCCATCACTATGTTCACTAATTAATAGGTTAAACAATTTCCGACAGATAAATATTGCATATATCACAGTATATCTTAAAAGTTCGTCGTATAACCTTCGTATTACCTTCATTAATTCAGGACCGAAGGAACATGTTTACGACTCTGGTAGCTTAGTGGACTGTTCACTGCTTCAAATAACATTAATTTTGATGTTTTATTACCACGTAACTCCATGAACTCACTTCTAATATTTTTCATAGCAACACAACAAAACAAAAGTCACTGCATGAGTGAAACATGGATAACTAGCGTGGCGCCGCCCCACCATCTCACTCGTACCATCAAATATCACTTTCTGTGGTTGATGCGTAAATAGGAAAACTCGCATATATTTACATAATTTAACATTTTAAGTATGATCCTTAGTTATATTTGTCAGAATATCGTTTAAAATGTAATTTTGCATCATTATCGTTATTATTACCAACTTAAGAGACAATTTCTT
Organism: Anabrus simplex; assembly: GCF_040414725.1. Lineage (NCBI taxonomy): Eukaryota > Metazoa > Arthropoda > Insecta > Orthoptera > Tettigoniidae > Anabrus > Anabrus simplex. Next base: position 77,738,182 of record NC_090267.1, on the reverse strand, counting down.
TTTTTTAACACCGCACCGACATTGATAGCTCCTACGGTGACGATGGGATAAGAAAGGGTTAAAAGTAGAAAGGAAGCGGCCGTGACCTTAATTAACACTTCCCTGGGGTGAAAACGAGAAACCACGGAAAACCATCTCCAGGGCTGCCGACAGTGAAATTCGAACCCACTATCAATCACTACTGATCTGCATTTAGGGCAGTAGCCCAGGTGGCAAATTCCCTACATGTTATTTTCCTAGCCTTTTCTTAAATGACTGCAAAGAAATTGGAAATGTATTGAACATCCCCCGTGGTAAGTTATTCCAATCCCTAACTCCCCTTCCTATAAACGAATATTTACCCCAATTTGTCCCTTGAATTCCAACTTTATTTTCATATTATGATCTTTCCTACTTTTAAAACACCACTGAAAATTATTCGTCTACTAATGTCATTCCACACCATCTCTCCTCTGACAGCTCGGAACATATCACTTAGTTGAGCAGCTCGTCTTCTTTCTCCCAAGTTTTCCCAGCCCAAACTTTGCAAAACATTTGTAACGCTACTCTTTTGTCGTAAATCGTCCAGAACAAGTCGAGCTGCTTTTCTGTGAGGGGTTTTCCAGTTCCTGAACCAAGTAATCCTGGAATCATACTCTACTTGGGGTCTTACCAGAGACTTATATGCCCTCTCCTTTACATCCTTACTACAACCCCTAAATACCCCCATAACTATGTGCAGAAGTCTGAACCCTTTATTTACAATCATATTTATGTGATGAACCCAATAAAGATCTTTCCTTATATTAACACCCAGGTGCTTACAATGATCGCCAAAAGGAACATTCATCCCATCAACGCAATAATTAAAATTGAGAGGACTTTTCCTATTTGTGAAACTCACAACCTGACTTTTAACCCCGTTTATCATCATACCATTGCACACCGTCCATCTCACAACACTATCGAGGTCATTTTGCAGTTTCTCACAATCTTGGAACTTATTTATTACTCTATACAGAATAACATCATCCGCAAAAAGCCTTATCTCTGATTCCACTTCTTTACTCATATCATATATATAAATTAACATGTCCTGACAGACTGACTGACTCATCACCGCCGAGCCAAAACCACTGAACACAAAGAAATGAAATTTTGAGGATACATTTATATTACAGTGTAGGTGCTCACTAAGAGAGGATTTTTGGATATTCCGTCGCTAAGGGGGTGGAAAGGGGGGCGAAGTTTTAAAATTAGTATTTCTATATATAAAAAACTTAACAGTTTATAGACGTGAAAATTGGTATTACGAGTCTCCTTCAAAATATAAAGAAACACGTATATATTTGTTTTCGAAAAATCCACTTATGGGGGGTAAAAAAAAGTGAAAAAGGCGTTGAAAATTTTTTAAGAAGATACTTTTATCTCAAATGCTGAAGAAGTAACTGGTACATGGAATCTCCTTTTAAAATAAAGAAACGCGTATTTTTTGTTTTCGAAAAATCCACTAAAGGGGGAGTGAAAAGAAGTGAAAAACGGGGTGAATTTTTGAAACGAGTATACCTCAAAAAACTTAACATGGTACAGAGGTGATACAATTGATATTTGGAATCTCCTTTAAAAATACAGAAACACGTCTATATTTTTTTCGAAAAATCTACTTAACGAGGGGAGGGGGTGAAAAGACTGGAAGAGGGATTGAATCTTTTAATGGGGATACATACGTCTCAAAAAATGAATGTTACATATGTGAAAACTGGTATCTGGAACCTCCTTTAAAAATAAAGGAACAAGTATTTGTTTGTTTTCGGAAAATTCATTAAGCGGGGGGGGGGGGTGCATAAAAAGACGGAGAAGGTGGTTGAATTCTTTTTACGAGAATACTTACATCTCAAAAACTTAACATGCAGGCTACCAGATGTGAAAATTGGTATCTGGAATATCCTTTAAACATAAAGAAACCTGTATTTTTGTTTTCGGAAAATCCCCTTAAGGGGGTAGGGGATAAAAGTAGTGAAGAAGGAATTGAACTCTTTTCATGAAGATACTTATCTCAAAAGCTGAACATGTTACAGACGTGAAGATTGGTATCTGATTTTTTAAAACCAAAGAAACAAGTACTTTAGTTTTCGGAGAGTCCATTTAATTGGGGAGGTGATGGAAAAGAAATGAAGGTGTTTATTTTTATGAAGATACGAATATCTCAAAACTGAATAAGTTACAGACGCGAAAATTGGTACTTCGGATCTCCTTTAAAAATAAAGAAACTTTTTTTTTGAAAATCCGCGTAAGGGTGTGAAAATAATTGGAAAATGAGTACCTACAGTATATCTAAAAAAACTTGTTACAGACGTGAAAATTGGTATTTGGAATTTCCTTTAACAATTAAAAACACTTTTTTGTGGACCGGAAAATCCACTTAAGGGAGTGCACAGAACTGAAAAAGCGGGTGAATTTTTAAAATAAGTATATCTACAGTATATGTCAAAAACTTAACACCGCCGGGCTGAGTGGCTCAGACGGTTAAGGTGCTGGCCTTCTAACCCCAACTTGGCAGGTTCGATCCTGGCTCAGTCCGGTGGTATTTGAAGGTGCTCAAATACGACAGCCCCGTGTCGGTAGATTTACTGGCACGTAAAAGAACTTCTGCGGGACTAAATTCCGGCACCTCGGCGTCTCCGAAGACCTTAAAAAGTAGTTAGTGGGACGTAGAGCACATAACATTATTATTATTATTATTATTATTATTATTATTATTAAAAACTTAACATGTTACAGACGTGAAACTGGTATTTGAAAATTCCTTTAAAAATACAGGAATATGTATTTTTTGTTTTCGGAAAAGCCACTTAACAGGGGTGAAAAGAAGTGAAAAAGGAGCTGAATTCTTTTCATGAGGATACTTATATCTCAAGATGTTACAGACGTAAAAAATGGTACTTGAAATCTCTTTCAAAAATAAAGAAAAACGTGTATATTTTCTTTAGGAAATCCACTTAGAAGGGGGAGAGGGGGTGGAAGGACTGACATAGGGGTTGAATTTTTTATGGGGGTACTTATATCTCAAAAAACGAAGATGTTACAGACGTGGAAATAGGTATTTGGAGTCTACTTTAAAAATAAAGAAACACACTTTTTTTTCGACTTGAGAGAGGACTGTTTCTCACATATTATCTGCGCACGTTTTAGCGATAGATTTACACCCTAGTGCTGAATCGGTCGACCTCGGCAATCTTCGAGATTCGTACTGGCGACCTTTGAAACACAAACTATGAATCGCTTATGCATCGCTGTGCGACATCTGGCGTACACTTTACGTACTAGTACTGTTGTTATCACGGCCGACTTGATGCGTCGCTCTAGCTAGCGCAGCGAGGGATCCAGTCGGCCGTGGTTGTTATTTACACAGCAAAGCCAAACTATAGAATTCACTCTAGGAATCGAGAAATGGTATATAATGTGTGTGTGACACAGTTGTTGGCTTAAGATAACAAAGGTTTAGAAAATTCTTATCGATTGATCATATTATCGATTCAATTCAGGTTTAATTTCCATTCAGTTGGTAGTACTAACGGAACCGTGAGAGCTCCCTTTACTCCTCAAACCCGTACACAAATCTATCGCTGAAAAGTGCGCAGATAATACAGATTTCTACAGTACGTCGCATTGTCATCTTAGCCCCAAAAGGCGTGTTTTACAAATAGATTCTGGGGTAAATGAAGACGAATTGTTTTGTGAGTTTTTATAATTTCTGGTTATTCAGATATATGTCTAAGAAAACATAAAGGTCCAATAATACTGCCTTGAGGAATTCCCCACTGAATTATTACAGGGTCAGATAAAAATTCGCCTCCTCTAATTGCATGAAATCTATTTTCTAGAAATAAAGCAACCCATTCAGTCAATCTCTTGTCTAGTCCATTTGCACTCACTATCTTCCGAATGCAAGCTGACAGTTAAGTAACCCAAATCGCTCCGTTAACAGAAAACTAGGCGTAAATTACTGATAACTGAGCGGGTTTCGTTCACACTTCCTTCAGAGATATTAAGAGTTTGCTCTGTAGACACCGTCTGTCAAACGACCGAACAAGTTGGTCGCAACACTACTGTAGACATGGTTGGTTGCTCGTGTTCACAGTAACGTGGATCAGTGGTACAGTGTCGGCCTCTGGATCCCAAGATCGCGGGTTCAAACCCGGAAAAGATAATCGGATTTTTGAAGGACGAAATGAATGTCCATTCGGCATTCCATGGTATACGATAAAAATGAAATGGCGTATGGCTTTTAGCGCCGGGAGTGTCCGAGGGTATGTTCGGCTCGCCAGGTGCAGGTCTTTTGATTTGACTCCCGTAGGCGACCTGCGTGTCGTGATGAGGATGAGATGATAATGAAGACGACACATACACCCAGCCCCCTTGCCAGCAGAATTCCCGACCCTGCCGGGAATCGAACCCGGGACCCTGTGACCAAAGGCCTGCACGTTAACCATTTAGTCATGGAGCCGGACATGCCATACGATGCCGGCATGTAAAAGATCTCTGGTGATACATTTGGTGTTTATCGAAAAAAATAAGTAAAAACTCAACCACAGATCGCTCAGCAGAGATCCGATTTTCTCCGGTGTTAAACCGAGTCCGCCTCTGTGGTGTAGTGGTTAGTGTGACTAGCTGCCACCCCCGGAGGCGCGGGTTCAATTCCCGGCTCTGTCACGAAATCTGAAAAGTGGTACGAGGGCTGGAACGGGGTCCACTCAGCCTCGGGAGGTCAACTGAGTAGAGGTGGGTTCGATTCCCACTCAGCCATCCCGGAAGTGGTTTTCCGTGCTTTCCCACTTCTCCTCCAGGCAAATGCCGGGATGGTACTTAACTTAAGGCCACGGACGCTCCTTCCCTCTTCCTTGTCTATCCCTCCCAATCTTTCCATCCTCCCGCACGGCCCCGGTTCAGCATAGCAGATGAGGCCGCCTGGGCGAGGTACTGGTCATCCTCCCCACATGTATCCCACGAACAAGCGTCTGAAGCTCCAGCACACTGCCCTTGAGGCGGTAGAGGTGGGATCCCTCGCTGAGTCCGAAGAAGAAATAACCGTGGAGGGTAAACAAGAAGAAGAAGAAGTTAAACGGAACGGAGGAACTGACATGCAGGCAGCCTAGATAGCATTAAACAAAAATAGCCTGCAAAACAAAGCTGAGGTCACACGAGTAGTAACGTACAATGAGGAGTGAAAAAGTAGACAAGTACGATGAATGTTGTAGAAACACAAACAAACAAATGTTTACTCGTACAGTCAATATAATATGCATATGTCTCCCAGAAACGTGAAGCTTTTTTAAAAAGAAGGAAACTCACAATGGTACAAAGGAGTAAGTGAGGAAGGAAACTAAGTTATTGTTCTGGTTGCTGCCTTTTGCAATCCACGTGTGAGTACGCAAAAGAATGCACACATTGGTGAAAGAAAGCTTTTCTTCTGAACGGTGCGAACCGTAGTTTCAAGACACAATATTGCTTGTATACGTTCTGTCGACAGTGAACGCAAATGCCTTACGTGAGACGAATGCATTGCAATCTACCCAACATATTACTTCAATGCATTGTACTTTTAACATATACCAGACGACATAAAGTGGTAAGGGGAGCTGTTGCTATGATAATGTTTTATCATGCATGGTTTGATACGTTTGTATGACTTGGCTTATTCTTCATTTCCTGAGGATCTAACGCGACGGAGGTCCTGTATTCTCATCACAGCCGACGATGGGGTTCGAACCCACTCGTCTCCCGAATGCAAAGCTTGGCTTCATAGCCGTAGCGCGTTAAATAAGCGCGACAACTCCGCTCGAAGGTAATAATAATAATAATAATAATAATAATAATAATAATAATAATAATGATAATAATAATAATAATAATAATAATAATAATAATAATAATAATAATAATGATGTCCGTGTGGGGATTTACCGGTTACCTCCATCGGGCGCGTCCCATTGGAATTGGGGAAGCTCGCTGGCTCAAGGCCAACTAGATATACAGGCCATAAGACTCCCCCTCCACTTCGGGCGCTACGTCACACGAGCCGCCAGCCGCTTCACTTCTCGCCAGTGACTTGTAGGCTGATCTGAACCTCGTAGCAGTGAGGCTATCGATGGTGTTGAATGATTTAAACGCGTGTGAACATTGTGAATTAAGGCCACGTCGTATTGTACACCTGGTTGTAGAATCAACTACAGTTCAAAACAGCCTAATATTTCAGTGTTTAAATTTCCTACTGGCTTGTTTCGGAAACAAAAGTGGATCATAGCCATCCATCGAACAGAATTCATCCCTTCATCAAGCTCAGTTGTGTGCATAAAACACTTCGACGAAGTTTCGTAATTAGGGACGATTCTGTTAAAAGATCTGATGAGTCTCTTTTAACTGTAAAACCTAACCATTTAAAACTCTCAAACGATGCTATATTCCCAAGTTTGAAAATGTGCCTGCCTATCTGTCTAAAAATCTTCCAACACCGAGCAAAAATCCTATTCAAAGACAAGAAGAAATTGAAAAACGGGAAGAGGAAGGAAAGAAAGAAAGCTGAGGAAAAATATGACCGGATCAAGGACTTCGATGACGTTCAGGGTAATTTCAGTATTAAACGCAAATTAGATTTGGACAAAGTTTCCGTCAACTTTGATGATAATGATGATGCTTGTTGTTTTAAGGGGCCTAACATCGAAGGTCATCGGCCCCTCCGTCAACTTTAACAGCCGAAGTCTGTATTTTCAAAATGTATATGACTGAGGAAAATATTCCGAAAATTGGTACTTCCTTAACATTAAACGAGGCTCTTGATTTTAAATCCATTAAACATGATATTTTCATGAGTGATAACCCTGATATACGTGCATTAGGTGACGGGGGCAAGATATTAAAATGGTCAAATTAGAAAAGTATTTGTAACTTCCTGTTTAGACCTGCTTGTAACTCAAAAGTTACTGTCCACGACAAAGTAGAATCTGTACACAAAATAATCGATGAAATTGAAAGTGAAGTTGATGAGTGTATCATTACTGATAAATTATAATTTTGTAAGGAACAGTTAAATATAGCCTTTGCAAAGAAAGTATTTTACTCCTGTATTCTAATAACATGGTTCACTTCAATATTTTTCGCATTTCCTGGGGCGTAAAAGAAGATAAGACAGTCAACGTTTCTTACAATGCCTCACCCGGTTATTCACAGTCTTTTACTGCAAAACTAGGCACGGGAAATTCGGGTATTGATGATTCACATTGGAATTACTTGAAAAAGAAACTAAAATTGTTAAAGGAGCATGAAATATTTTGTAACTTGTTGGATGGAATCTACATAAAACGTGAGCTGAACTATAAAGGACGAAAGGTTTTATTTTTGTTTTTGCTAGTGGCTTTACGTCGCACCGACACAGATGTCTTATGGCGACGATGGGATAGGAGAGGCCTAACAGCTGGAAGGAAGCGGCCGTGGCCTTAATTAAGGTACAGCCTCAGCATTTGCCTGGTGTGAAAATGGGAAACTACGGAAAACCATCTTCAGGGCTGCCGACAGTGGAATTCGAACCCACTATCTCCCGATGCACGTTCACAGCCGCACGCCCCTAACCGCACGGCCAGATCGCCCGCTAGGAGGAAAGGTAGAGATAGTTGCTTTTAGTAGTTAAAGCGGAGAAAATAACACTACATTAGCTACAACTGCACAAACTTTTATGTTGTCATCCAGTTTAAAAAAAGTAAAGACGTTGTTGATTTGTTTCCATGTAAGAACCTAACGTGACATTTCTTAGAAGAACTAACTTTGCAAGTCTTTAAAGTATTAACAGATAGGCCTATAGCTTATAAGGTAGCATGCATAATTTCTAATAATAACAGTGTTAGTAGGAAAATGTTTGAAAAGCTGCGCAAAAGCAATTTACAAACCACTTTTCAAAATCCATTTGACGAAACACACACACAAAAAGTTGTTTGATACTGGTCATTTATTTAATAAATAACTGGCTTAATCAAGCTGACAACTTATCCTGACTTTGACAACTCTGAGTCAGACAAAAAAATGTCTATCTGAGTCTATCTAGTGCGGCCTTGGCTTGCTGCTGCCCTGGACCAAAAGGTGTTGTACCAGACACTTTTAGAGCTACAAAATGTAAACCTGTACACTAATGTTTTTACATGAGGATTCTCAGAGAAAAATTCTGATTTCGCTTGTCAACAATGTTCTGGAAAACGAAAACATGTTTAAACATGCAGTGATTAAATAAATAATTTTAAACATTTCGTTGACAAATGTATATAAATCTTTTGTAATATATTATTGAATAACAATAGAAAAGTTACCGTAGACAAACTCATGGCTGAGAAGAAGAAATCCTCAGGAAAATAAAAATGTATAAACTTAAACCTTAGGAATTGTTAGGTAAGTTTTAAATTGCAGCTTAATTTCTAAGAAAGGTTTCAGACTATTGTTGTGAATTGCCATCATGCATTTTCCTAGTAAGATTAAAACTTTTTGTATACGTATTACGCGTTCTGATCTTTTACAAGATACCGTGTTGAGTTACAAGTGACAGATGTCAGCATAATTTTACGCAAAGAAATGTACATATACTGCCCTGCCAGTTTTCTCCCCGCATAAAACTCGTGTAGTATACAAGCCTAAGTAAAGCCACAATTGAAGGAATGTTCAATTTTATCATTAAGGTTGAATACATGAACAATATCATGGTGAAAGTGAGAGCGGGCCCTACACTGCCATGCTGAACGCCAGCCACTGGCGTGACGTCACGGTCCGAGCCTTGTGGCCTGTCTATCTAGTGCGGCCTTGGCTGGCTCTGCCGCCAGCAGAGTCAGAGGGTAGTAGGGAAATAAAATACCACCGTGAAAAAAAAAACTGGTCCCTTGCCAGGGTTACGGCGAAGACTGGTAAATGACCAGAAGCCAGAAAACATCTTGAGGCAACCTCTAGAGCTAACAACCCTAGTTGTAAAAGGATGGGTACCCGTCCAATGCAAAGTCAAGTCAACAAGCATGATGGCACAACGTTTCAAGAAATATACCCCAGGGGGTAAATCTTCGGATAAATCCCTCGTCGTGAACGCCACGGCGCACGAGTCTCGTTCGGATTCTGGGGGAGACTCGACATCATGCAAGAGACGAGTCGGAGCGTCTCGGTGTACCCCGAAGAGTCAAAAACTCAGGCCAAAATCTAAAACCTTTCTAGCAACTTTCAACATAAATTCACTTACACAAACTGGCAAGCTGAAAACCCTCACCAAAGCTCTTCACGAAAATCAGATATCCATAATGGCCCTACAGGAAACAAGGTACCCAGATGAAGAGATTTTCGAATCCGAAGGCTACCGATTTTTCAAGAGCAAAGCGCAAAGAGGAATCCTCAATGGAGCTGTGATGCTTGGAACCGCGTTTGCTGTTAGAACCAAGATCCTTAAATCGGTTGCAAATTTCGAACCTGTGAATGACAGATTGTCTGTACTCACAATTAAATGCGCGAACAAAACCTACGCCCTAGTTAACGCACATGCTCCTACAAACGATAAGAACAAGTCTGATCCAGACGAAGTTGATAATTTCTGGGACCTACTGGATGAAAAATTAAACAAAATCCCCAAACACCATGTCAAGCTTCTTTTGAGTGACTTCAATGCCCAACTAGGTCGCGAACAGAAGTACAAGAGAGTTATAGGAAATTACCCTGCTCACAAAAGAACCAATCCCAACGGCAAAAGACTGGTGTCCATTTGCGAAAATCACAACCTGCAGGTCATGTCGACCCACTTTCGCCATCTACCCAGAAAGCAAATGACTTGGCGTTCTCCCGTCCAAGCTCTCGGAGAGTTCCAAATTGATCATGTTGCAATCTCCAGGAGAAACAGCCCTGAGATTATGAATGTCAAGGTAAAGAAAGGCATCAATGTGGCCTCAGATCATTATATGTCTCTTATCAAATTCAAACCAATTCCCGCAAACACAAGGAAGACAACCAAACAGATCACACGCTTCGACAATGATAAACTTCGGCAAAGGGTCGAGGAGTTCCAGGATAAGGCTAGACCAAATGATACTGACTTTAACAACGCCAAAAGTCTCCTTGTTGAGGCCGCCAAAGACGTTGCAGAAATCAAGAGAGGCAAAAAGCATGCCTGGTGGAATGGTACCTGCGAATCAGTCCTCCAAGAAAGACTCAATGCGTGGAAACAGTACTACTCTACGAAATCAGAAAATGATTGGGAAACCTACAAAACCCAACGTGCCCAAGCAGCTAGGGTGTTCAGAACTGAGAAACGTAAATACGAAAAATCTCTCATTGAAAAGATAGAACAAAACTTTAGGAAGAATGAAAGCAGACAGTACTACAGAGCCTTCAAACGCAAACTCACTGGCTATAAACCACCATCTCTATGCTTTGAACGAACGGACGGCACACTGGCGACATCAAATGAAGAAAATTGCAGCATTCTGGCAGATTAGTTCAAGAATTTACTTAATTGCTCTAAACCTCAAAGCGCCATTGAGACCAAGGAACCCTTACTCAGGTACCCAGATTCCAGACCACCCGACAGAGATGAAATCAAGCGCCACATTGCCCGTCTCAAAAATAACAAAGCGCCGGGGGAAGACTCAGTAGTAGCAGAACTATGGAAATATGCCCCAGAGGAATCACTTGATATCTTGCAAAAGCAAATAGAAGAAATTTGGAACAAGGAGACCCTACCCGAAGATTGGAAAATAGCTTTGATCCATCCATTACACAAAAAAGGCAGCATGAAGAACATCAACAACTACAGAGGAATATCTTTGCTACCCGTGACTTACAAAATTCTATCACTTGCCATCCTGGAGCGTTTGGAAGCACAAGTCGAACATCAAATAGGTGAATACCAAGCAGGGTTCAGAAAAGGTCGCTCAACTGCTGAACAGATCCAAAATTTCAAAACGATCATCAGATATTGTACACTAAGGTCCAAGCAGTATGTGTCTGTCTTTGTAGACTTTAAGAAAGCGTACGACTCCATTGACCGGGAAGTCCTGCTAAACATCTTAAATGAATTTGGAGTTGATTTGAAACTGCTGGCATTAATTAGAGCTACCCTGACCGATACAAAATCCAAGGTGAAGTTCCACGGATGTCTCTCGCATTCCTTTGACATCAAAACAGGAGTCCGATAAGGTGATGGGCTATCCCCGATACTCTTCAACTGTGTTCTTGAAAAGATCATCAGAACCTGGCGGGTGAGATTACAGGAAACCAACTACAGTCCATTGAGAATAGGAACCAAATCCAAGGGAATCGCAACAGACTGCTTAGCATTTCCCGATGATATTGCTGTTCTCTCAAACGACATAGAAACCGCTAGAGCTCAAGTTGAAATTTTAAAGGAAATTGCCGAACAAACTGGTTTGCAGATATCGTTTGAGAAAACAGAAGTAATGACTAACATCAAAGAGGCTCCACCAAAACTCCATACAAAATACGGGGACATCACCCGAGTAGACAAATTCAAATACCTGGGTGAGATCATCATGAAATATGGACTGGACAAAGAAGCACTTCAGGAGCGAGTACGCAAACTGGAAATAGCCTACCAAACATCCTGCACAATCTACAACAAAAAATGCCTTTCCCAAAACACCAAGATACGTCACTATGAAACAGTTCTGAAGCCAGTAGTTCTATATGTAGCCGAAACCCTGTCTCTAAATGCCAACAAAGGACTTCTTGAGTAACTGGAGAAAAGAGAACGCAAAATTGTGAGAGGAATCTTGGGATCAAAGTACAGAAATGGAATTCATCAAAAGAGATCCAACAAGGAAGTCTACAGCAAAATAGAGAAAATTACCGACACGATCAGAAAAAGACGGGCACGATTTTACGGTCATCTGAAAAGAATGGACGGAAGAAAGTTAACTAAAGAAATCTTTCACTTTTTTTATTCAAACTCCAAAACCACAATTCCCTGGTTTAGAAATACCAAAGAAGACCTGCAAATGCTACATATCTCAGCTGAAGACGCCCTTAACAGAGATCTCTTCCGCAAGAAAATATTGACGAACGGGCTAAACCGAGACGAGCAGCCGAAGAGAAGACATGGTGCCTCTTGGACAGTGGAGCGTAAGCAGGCCCACTCGCAAAGAATGGGGGAAATTTGGGCTCTAAAGAAGGCCAAGTTCAGTGTCAAATGCAACAAGACTTAACGTGGTCCTTGATGGCCCCAGCGAATTATATATATATATAATAATGTATGACCTCAGGAGGTCTCACGGAATCAGATATTTCAGTATAGCTACACCATTGTCTCCGGAATTTATAAACAATCTCTAATATTTCTGAAAGCAAGCAGAGTTGAAAAAAATATGTTTTCACTTGGGACCCTCACTAGGACCAGGATTACTTGATTTAAGAACTGGAAAACATCCAAAGTAAAGCAGCTCGATTTGTTCTGGGTGATTTCCGACAAAAAAGTAGCGTTACAAAAATGTTTGGGCTGGGAAAACTTGGGAGAAAGAAGACGAGCTGCTTCTTTGTTCCGAGCTGTCAGCGGAGAGATGGCGTGGAATGACATTAGTAGACGAATAATTTTGCGTGGTGTCTTTAAAAGTAGGAAAGATCACAATATGAAGATAAAGTTCGAATTCAAGAGGACAAATTGGGGCAAATATTTATTTATAGGAAGGGGAGTTAGGGACTGGAATAACTTACCAAGGGAGATGTTCAATAAATTTCCAATTTCTTTGAAATCATTTAAGAAAAGGGTAGGAAAACTACAGATAGGGAATCTGCCACCTGGGCGACTGCGCTAAATGCAGATCAGTATTGATTGATTGATTGATTAATAATAGTATTGGCTTTTCGTCCCACTAACTACTACTATTATTGTTTTTGGAGACGCCGAGGTGCTAGAATTTAGTCCCGCAGGAGTTCTTTTACATGCCAGTAAATCTACCGACATGAGGCTGGCGTATTGCGTACCTTCAAATACCACCAGACAGAGCCAGGATCGTACCTGCCAAGATGGGTTCAGAAGCCAGCACTTCAACCGTCTGAGCCACTCAGCCCTGCAGCTAACGAGAAAACAAACATGTATTTACATAGTAGGCTAATCCCAGTCCCGATAATCAAGATCACTACCGCACTCTCTGTTGAAGAAGTTATATTGGCAATGAGTATTACACGATATGAATATTGCAGAGAAAATTATATGAAAGAAGTGTTAACGCTTTATGATCAAAATTTTACTTCTAGCACCTATGTCAAGAAATTTCATCCGTACATAAACGTAATAGGGGCTGCCTGGCCAAGGCGGTAAAGGCGTGATCGGTTCGCCCGGAAGGACATGGGTTCTATTCCCAGTCAGGGAGTCGTAAAATTTAAGAAACGAGATTTCCACTTCCGGAGGTGCACATGGCCCTGAGGTTCACTCAGCCTACACCAAAAATGAGTACCAGGTTAATTCCTGGGGGAAAAGGCAGCCGAGCGTAGAACTAAGCACTCCACCCCATCAAGTGCCGAGGTTACGGATAGTGGAAGCCTTTACTTTCCACTCCTCCAAGGGCCTTCATGGCCTGTACGGAAATGACGTTGCTTTTACATAAACGCAATAGTTCTATGCGACTGTTGATAACGTGACCATCAATTTTACATAAAATCCGAACCTTAGGGATGTTACTTTTCATTTTTTTTAAACTGATCATCCATTGGCTTGGATTCGAACGACGGCCACGTTGGTGCGAAACCAGGTGTATCACTAAGATACTCCGCCCTTTCTTTGATGGACCCTTTAATGAAAAAGGTGCTGACAGCACGAAGACTGACAATAACGTAAAACAAATACGAAGGGCTATGAAAGATGGGAAACTGAGAAATCCTTGGGCCTCACAATCCTAATACAACTGAGGAGTGATAGACGCGCCCATCATTTAAGTCCGTTGATGTTAATTCGAAAATACCACAAAACAAGAATCTACGCGATGAATTATGCTATTCGCGATTATTTCTGTATGGTTTGTACTTAACCGAGCCCATCCTTCGCGCCGTTGTCAAACGTGCATGTCAGTACTGTGCAAGTATCACTCAGGAGTTCTATATTCGAGTTCTAATTCCCTCACCTCGACGCTGGAGTGTTCTTTTGCTCTCCAGAGATACCCATGCTGATTTGGCTTCGCAGTTGTCTGAGAGAGTAACCTCACAGGTCTTCTTCAATTCTAATCCTTCCTCTCATTCTAAGAATATTTCATTTAACTAGCTGGTGTTGTACCTTCGTTGACGAACTAGTTTTTGCACACCTGCAGAAGTAATACCATCTAGCAGAAATGAGAGGTACCAGGAGAAACAGAGCACACTTCAATATTAACAACAGGAAATGTATTTATTTTATTTACAAGACTCCCCAAGTACTGAGGCTACCCTGATGGAAGAAATATACCAAAAACACTGGTACCGGTACATAAATTAAAATTCCGTTTCAAAAAATAATTATACCTACAGCCTTATTACAAATGAACATCCTTATTAAAATATACTGTATATCAAATTGATGATACATGATAGCTGAATTATTCATGAACACGTGTCACAATCGAAACAAGAGGATGGTTATGGAACCCTTCATAGTGCTGTCACCAACGTCCTTTATTAGGCTCTTATCTAGGCCAAACTGTCGGCAGAACTAGACAAAATGATGGGTGATGGTTCCCCTAGATCCTACCATGAGGCCAATTACCAAGATATATGGCAGCTGGTACTTGTCTTTGTAGTGGGAAATTGTAGCGTTGTAGATGCTACACTCATCGTTGTGGTCTTCAGACGGTTGTTCTGTGTGGATCTCGATTCTTACTGTAGGGTCGATTATCCATCCCATGCTGTTGTTTCGGAAGGCTATCATATCTATTCTCCAAGAGCTGCAATCTTCGGAGATACCGTGAACCTCTTCATACCCGGAATAGTTCCTCCGCAGGGCTTCTGTAATTAGCGATGTCTGGCGTTGCATAGGGTTTCGTGCGGACAAGCCGCGAAGAAGTGATCAAGGGTTTCTTTTTCGTTGACAAAGGTGGTGGTTGCGATTATTGTTTTAAGAGGAAGTACAACTAGGCAACTATTCTCTATTAAGACTGATCAGAGGAAAAAATGAAAGAAATCCGACACTTCGAAAAATGAAGGTATCGGGAAAAGAAAGACAAGGGCCACGAAGTGCGCGAAAATGAACGACTCCCTAGGCCTCGATACCTAATACCGTCGGAGTCGGAAATGAACAAGAATTGACCAAGGAAGGTCGGATAGGATCGATGAAAGTGAGGAGCCTGGCACAAGTAAGTGGAAGTAATGCCAGAACTCAGCTAAGGGCCCCGTGGTCGCCAACCCACGCTCCCAAGTTAAGAGCATCTCACTGAGACAGTGTCTGCAGAGAGTACGACACTGAGATCTGCCCGGAACAGTTCTTAAGGCGCTTACATATTCTGACGTCTAGATATGTTACTGTTGCTTTATCCTGCCATATATTTCCTGTCGGCCTCGCTCAATCAAAATTTGACTTCTTCCGGTTCGACAATCTTAGGGCATCACTCATTTCAATCTTCGATTTAATGTTCTTTCATGTTTTGTTTTGTTTTCTAATTTAGACAATGATCTTCATTATCTAGCAATCAATATGTGCTGATGTTCACACGTTTTTCACCTTGTATAACGGTCATGGCAACATCACCATTTAATTCGTAGCCATGACGCCAGAACATAGATAAAATAGTTATATTCGTCTGACTATATATATAGCTAACATGGGCCCAGAATAGCTACAAAATTATTACAATTTTTAATAAAAATCTGATATAATAACGGCAAATCAATTCCAAACATGTGAAACATTCTCTACTAGTTAAAAATATGGAAGATGTTGCTAAATGTTCAGAAAATCCCTTACCACAAGATGGTATTACTCAGGAGGGTTGCAGAGAAATCCAGAATATACAACCTAGTGAACAACTCCATTATCTCTGAACTTAAATCTGAATTTCGCAAAATTCTGCTAAGTTATTTTCCCGGGATATATCAAATAGATTGACGAAAATTGAACTAAACCCACTTCCGACCGCTGTTTAGCTAATCGCAGATAAGAACCAAATACAGTGGACGCTACTTTAATCGGACATCCGATTAACCGGCCGATCCGATGAACAATTAATTTGAATTATTATCAAAATATAATTCACCTCCCGTGTAGATACCCACAACAAACAGAAGTATACCTGTGAGGAACTTGTACAATACAATCAGCGACTGAAAGATGTTACCAGGCAATTGAACTCATTCATGCTTACAGACAACTGTTGGAACGCGATGGAACTCGACTATAGACGAAAAATCAAAGAAACAGAAACGCTCCAGTGAATAGGTAAATGGATAAGAGTGTAGGGGTCGAGTTCAATACATACAAATATCTTGAAAACTAAGATCTAATAAAAGTGTTCGATGTCATATTCATGTTCCTTGGCCCCTATTTACTTGAAATTGACTATTTTTGTAAAGGTAACAGACAACTTTTATTTCTTTGTTGACCAGTGTAATCTAATGGTGAGAAGGATGCATAAAGGCCAGTTATTTCGAAATATTCCCACTAACTCAAAAAACAAGAGGATTTTTTTAAGAATTGGCTTTACGTCGCGCCGACACGGATAGGTCTCATGGCGACTATGGGATAGGAAAGGGTTAGGAGTGGGAAGCAAGCAGCCGTGGCCTTAATTAAGGTACAGCACTTGCCTGGTGTGAAAATGGAAAACCACAGAAAACCATCTTAAGGGCAACCGGCAGTGGGGTTCGAATACACTATCTCCCGAATGCAAGCTCACAGCTGCACGACCCTAACCGCACAGCCAACTCACTCGGATAACCAAAAGAGTACAGTTAGTGTTCTAAATAAATTGCATATTTTAAGTGATATATAAATTGCATGTGAATACCGATGTAAAAGTTTGTTTATTCTTTTCTCCTTTAAATCAATCTGTGAGACATTCCTATTCGCCGGACTCTTTTTTACCACCGTCCAGCCTCTTCTTCTCTCCCAGCCCTTCGCGCCTTTCATGGCCCTTACCTTTATACTTGGAGGGGCCAGATCCCTTCCTCTTTCCTCAATGATTGGTGCTTGAAAAGGCTGGTAATTCGTTTGCCCCCTTACAAGTAACAATCATTACTTCCTGTACCAGGTCAAGTGTGTGTTCATCACCCCGTGTTATTGCGTGTAACAGAAACCCTGGAACTTTGAACTAGGTACTTGTGTTAAGTGAGGATAGCCCCGCTACAGTCGGCTGTGTCGCAAATAAAATAAAGAAATGCCAGGAGAGGGAAGTGACAGCAGAGCTCAATCAGGTCCAATAGCGCGGGTCAGCCGGGTTTCGGGTGATTACTGCCAACCAAATAATGAGACGCATGATCGAATTACCAGTACACGTCCGGAGGAGCGCATGCGCGGAACGGGGCGATGACCGGGGACGTGAGCTTCCGACTGAGGACAACAGGTGGAGCGCACGACGACGTTTCGCACCGAACAAAGAGAATCAAACGTTCTTGTCAATAGATGGTGGTATGCTGGCGTACGTTCATTGTTGTGCCGCAAATATAGAAAATACGTCCAAATGTTCTCCACAAACTGGAAATCGACAACACGGTTATTAAGTAACTATTTTTGGATTGTCTTATTTGCATAAAGTTATTTTTTTAATTAAGTAAACCCCTGTATTTCAGCTGTGTTGAGCTTATTTCCAATACACCTTTTAAAATAGGGTACGGCTCGGTCGGGGGAGGAGGGGGGGAGGGGGAATGCGGGTATCAGGCCTTTAACTTAGACTACTACTTTCGTCCCGACAATGGCTGCAAAAATCAGTGTTGAAACACCTCCACCGTCCAATTTAGAGATTCGGATACCTGTATGTCTGTGAGGATGGGGCTCTACCTAATATTATTTCTAATGCTAAAGATATCACTAACACCCATTCCCCGAGCCAGATGAATTAACCAATTTAAGTTAAAATCTCAGAGTCACCCAGGAATCGAACTCGGGAACCCCTAAGCCAAAGGCGAGCGGTCATAACTGAGGTGATATGAGATCCATATGCAACGCAATTCTGTCAGCGATTTGGACAAGATTGAACTTAAACATGAAGTATAACACCAACCTAGCGAGAGAGATCTCGTGTAGTATTCTTACAGAACACATCGATGTGTCAACCTGAACAATCCCAAGCTCTAAAACGGAATTTGAAAATATCAACATGAAAATGTGCAAGTAAACTTTTACCTTTACATAACTACCGACAGCTGGGTAGAGAGAATACTGAAACAATGTTCAATTATGTGTGTTGAGAGTCCGTGGAATCCTACTTGACAGAGGCTGAAAGTCAGTGCAAGCAAACAACTGGTCACCTAGTAACAGTTTGGAGTGAAGACTTCCTCCACATTTTGCAGGAGGTGTACCGAAAAGGCCCTTCGAAGAATGAGAGTGGAAACCATTTAATAATTAACATATATGTTGCAAGGGCGTCAGTGAGCTTTTGTACATGTGTTGAAATGTTTACTTCGGCATTTCGAAACGATTACGTGAAATACTTTGCACCCGTGTAACGTACAATATATTATTTTTACTTATTTACTTTATAACTTCCCTAATTTTAGGGTTACCGCTGGGACTAAGTATACTTCACTTGCCAATACACAACTTACCATCACTGTTTAACAGGTAATAAAAAATACTATTTAATAAATCATATCAGCATGGAATATGAAAAATATATATTTTACATACAATACAAAAAGGAACTAAGAAGCA
This sequence comes from Anabrus simplex, assembly GCF_040414725.1. NCBI lineage: Eukaryota > Metazoa > Arthropoda > Insecta > Orthoptera > Tettigoniidae > Anabrus > Anabrus simplex. Next base: position 77,719,356 of record NC_090267.1, on the reverse strand, counting down.
AAGAGTTCGCAACACATGACACTGTCGAATGTATAAATTTCTCAAAATTAATATTGAACTGTGGGTGGCAGCTATCAGTACGTTTGTCAACAGATGTTTTTCTATGCCTAAAGAAATCCAAGACTGGGATACGTATTTAGGAAATATCCTTCGGGCACCCACCATTAACCCTGTGACTGATAATAACGATAAATGCGACATGAAAACTTTTTGAGATACCTTAACGAAACGTATGACTCAGGTTAAGAAAACTCTAATTTGACTTTTGCACATTAAAGTGATAAGGCCATTTTAAGGCGAAATTTATTTTGCGAGAAGTGTGAAACTTCACCGGAATTCATAGAAAGTAACGAGCCTGAAACGGTATTCAAAAACTACGTGTGTCACGGAAGAGAAAACAAGAATTTCTATGTTTGACAGAACTACAGATCTAGGGAACATTTTATATGTACATGGGGGCTCACCTCTTTGTCTAGACCTTGCATATTTCTGAACAGAAGTGTGGTAAAAATTTTTTAAAAAATTAATAGATGTTCAATTTAACATTCTAAGAAATCTCTTAATTCCATGACCATATAGGGTGAAAGGATTAGGATGGGGTCCTTTCTAAGTAACGCAGACACATTGCCCATTGTATGCCCTTGCCCTCTAGCCAAGTAAAGTGTTTGGAATGTTGTACCTGTCATAAATTTCATGTGTCACTTCACCCCAAAAATGTTTAAATTCTCGGAAATCCATAATGACATCTATTACCAGATGTACTTCTGTCTTTTGATATTGTTCCACTGATTGTGTATACGAAAGATTAGTGGATTTATTACGTCATTCTGGTTCAGGTAAAATAAATAGTGACCATATAATAATAATAATAATAATAATAATAATAATAATAATAATAATAATAATAATAATAATAATAATAATAATGTTTGCTTTACGTCCCACTGACTACTTTTTTCGGTTTTCGGAGACACCGAGGTGTCGGAATTTTGTCCCGCAGGAGCCACTGAGCCCGGCGACCATAGAATCAAAGTGAAGAATGAATACGAAGGCGTAGTCGTTATCACGTAATTTATTATGTACCTCATGCTAATTATTATTATTATAAAGGAATAATTATTATCAATATTGTTGGTATTTATATATCTACCTTTCATATAAGTAATTCACAAATCACACTAATGAAGCAAAATTTTTGAAAATTAGTAAAGCGAAATTGAAACGACTGTGCAAGTTATATTTCGCGAATTAGAGGGAAAATATGTATTCTTTTCGCGAAATCGTACATAAATTAATGCAAATATATCATGTTTGTACACAGTTCAGGGCCACCATTCAAGTCCACGTTATCCATGAAAGAATCGATATCATTGAATAATCAGTCGAAACAGGTATTGATCGCCCATATGACGCAGTATAGCCATCTGGTAAGTATCTTAGTAACCGTTTTACATACACCAAACAAAGGTTTCTGATGGTACCGTATGTTTTCTGTTACCGGTAAGCAATTACTTTTTACTTTTCACATTTTGAAGGGCGTAAACATATAAAGTATGACAAAAGATAGTAGACTACGAAATAACATGATTTACCGATCGGATTGTCCCGAAATACCTAGAGTCGCGGTGACCAACACGTGGAACGCACCCACCTCGCCAGGAAAACACAGTAGATGGTCAATGCAAAACGACGATGTACTCATTCATAACCTAAAATGTGAGGTTTAAAACGCTGTTATAAAACATCCTACAGCTGCTAGCTACACGAGAAAAATGTTAAAACGACAGAAGAATGTAAAAGAGTAATGTTCATGTTTGAACACGAGTTGAGGAAGTTCCGCTCCAGAGCCACACACGTACATTGATACTGATCCTTACGTAAGAGCAGCACACACGGTGTAGCAGTTAACCAGCTGGTCGCTACGTGGCGCTCGCCGCTCCAACCTGTTGCCGTTGGTTCGCCTCCCGCGGCGCGCGACTCCACTCAACAAGTACCGCTATTTCAAATCCTCCGTGGCCTCCAAATTCACTTAGGATGTCATCAATGTAGACCTCTTTATATCGCAGCACACGCCCCTGTGCTCGTGATGCCTACCAAATATCTGACCAATATCCACAGACACATTCGTCCAGGAAGTGCTTTCCCCTCTGCGTTTGATAGCACCACCATGCTAGCTCGTGACACCGAGCAGAGTCAGTAGCCTTATAGCTCTGCGTTCGGGAGGTGGAGGGGCTTCTCCACACCGTGGATTGCCCTGAGAATGGGTTTCCGTGGTTTTCCATTCTCCTGTACAAGGCAAATGCCGGGACAGATCCTTTTATAGGCCACGGCCGTCACCCCCTCACATTCTGCGTACCTACAATTATTCAAATCTCCTCGGCCTGAGAGAGGGCGTAAACCTCTAGGAGGTCCGCCGCACCCCTTCAGGGAAGTAGTAAAAAAAAAGTAAACTCATGCCCTCATTCTGAGGTGGCGCAGCTCCTTTCACGTACAACCCCAATGGAGGTGAGCAGCATGTACCACTTTAACTACATACCAGTCCTCCTGTCATTCTTAAATCTCCGTCAGTACCGGGAATCGAACCCAGACCCCCGAGGACAGCAACTAACAGCGCTAACCGTTACACTACAAAGACGGACATTTCGTAGTAGCTCGTCAGAGTTCACCAGCCTGGGGTAGACACTTCCTGTCTGACTTCTTCTACTTATCCTAACTGAACTTCAGTTAGAATTAACCGATTAGTGTTACGATTCAGATCTAACAATGGTGAATCGTAAATGTAGACTGGAAGTTACTAAAGGAGTGACCAAATCAGGAACGAGTCGAGATAATAACAATTGCTATGAGAAAGAGACTAGCTTCCTATGAACACATCAAGAGAATGAACCCGGAAGGCTGGTTTTCGAGATACTCGCCCTGCAAGTAAAGGGTACGTCTCAAAACTCACGAGTTTTAAAATTCATGGGCTAAAATTAGTTTCAAATAGTTTCAAAATTCACGACTACAAACTGGTTGCTAAAGTAAACATTCTAATGAGTCTCAAAATTCATGACTCCGGACAGCAGGTGCTTGCGATGACCGCATGAAGGATGAGGTGCCCGGTGACTCACGCTTCTCTTACGACAGGCTGGGGATACTGTGGATGTCATTCTGCCACCCCAACCCACAGGGGAAGAATAATGACTGGTGAATGAAAGAGACCGAGGCGCATTATTATTATTATTATTATTATTATTATTATTATTATTATTATTATTATTATTATTATTAATGGTTCATGTTTGTGGGTTACTGTAGTCACGTCCTAGTTCGTGAACCATGGGAAACGGCTGAGTGGCCTAGTAAGTGGTCCTGAGAGTCGGGATACCAGTTGCTATGGAATGGGAGTGGGCATCTCGGACATATTCTGAGTCGTGGCCCTCCTTGTGCTCAGGCGGCTAGGACTACACAATTCACCGGTGGTCCATAACCCGTTAGAGGAGAGATCCTCACTTGGACTATGTGCAAGTAGGGCAGCATCCTGCTTCATGAATTTACCGAGCTCAGAACACTTTAAGCAAGCCTCGGACCTATGGGAGTAATGGAGTCCCACTCCCATTTGACAGGCGAGGGACTCCTTGGAAACAACTTGGCGAACGAAATGGAATTCGATGGGGAGCTATCAATATTAATGGGGCTTATGGAAGAAAGAAGGTAGAACTTGCTGAGTCAGCAAAGAGGATGCATCTGGATGTGCTAGGAGTAAGTGATATTCGGGTAAGGGGAGATAACGAGGAAGAGATAGGAGATTATAAAGTGTACTTGACGGGTGTTAGAAAGGGAAGGGCAGAGTCTGGGGTAGGGCTCTTTATCAGGAATACCATTGCACGCAACATAGTTTCTGTTAGGCACGTAAGTGAGCGAATGATGTGGGTAGATTTGTCAGTGGGAGGAATTAGGACAAGAATTGTGTCCGTGTATTCACCATGTGAGGGTGCAGATGAGGATGAAGTTGACAAGTTTTATGAAGCATTGAGTGACATCGTGGTCAGGGTCAACAGCAAGGATAGAATAGTGCTAATGGGCGATTTCAATGCGAGAATTGGGAATAGAACTGAAGGATACGAAAGGGTGATTGGTAAATGTGGGGAAGATATGGAAGCTAATGGGAATGGGAAGCGTTTGCTGGACTTCTGTGCTAGTATGGGTTTAGCTGTTACGAATACATTCTTCAAGCATAAGGCTATTCACCGCTACACATGGGAGGCTAGGGGTACCAGATCCATAATAGACTATATCTTAACAGACTTTGAATTCAGGAAATCTGTTAGGAATGTACGAGTTTTTCGCGGATTTTTCGATGATACAGACCATTATCTGATCTGTAGTGAACTAAGTATCTCTAGGCCTAGGGTAGAGAAAGTGAAATCTGTCTGCAAACGAATAAGGGTAGAAAATCTCTAGGACGAGGAAATTAGACAGAAGTACATGGATATGATTAGTGAGAAGTTTCGAACAGTAGACAGTAAGCAGGTTCAGGATATAGAAACTGAATGGGTGGCATACAGGATGCTGTAGTAGAAACAGCAAGGGAATGCCTAGGAACAACTGTGTGTAAAGATGGGAAAAGGCGAACATCTTGGTGGAATGATGAAGTGAGAGCAGCCTGTAAACGTAAAAAGAAGGCTTATCAGAAATGGCTCCAAACAAGGGCCGAGGCAGACAGGGATTTGTATGTAGATGAAAGAAACAGAGCGAAACAAATAGTTGTTGAATCCAAAAAGAAGTCATGGGAAGATTTTGGTTATAACCTGGAAAGGCTAGGTCAAGCAGCAGGGAAACCTTTCTGGACAGTAATAAAGAATCTTAGGAAGGGAGGGAAAAAGGAAATGAACAGTGTTTTGAGTAATTCAGGTGAACTCATAACAGATCCCAGGGAATCACTGGAGAGGTGGAGGGAATATTTTGAACATCTTCTCAATGTAAAAGGAAATCATCATGGTGGTGTTGCAAACAGTCAAGCTCATGGGGAGGAGGAAAATGATGTTGGTGAAATTATGCTTGAGGAAGTGGAAAGGATAGTAAATAAACTCCATTGTCATAAGGCAGCAGGAATAGATGAAATTAGACCTGAAATGGTGAAGTATAGTGGGAAGGCAGGGATGAAATGGCTTCATAGAGTAGTCAAATTAGCGTGGAGTGTTGGTAAGGTACCTTCAGATTGGACAAAAGCAGTAATTGCACCTATCTATAAGCAAGGGAACAGGAAGGATTGCAACAACTATCGAGGTATCTCATTGATTAGTATACCAGGCAAAGTATTTACAGGCATCTTGGAAGGGAGGGTGCGATCAGTCGTTGAGAGGAAGTTGGATGAAAACCAGTGTGGTTTCAGACCACAGAGAGGCTGTCAGGATCAGATTTTCAGTATGCGCCAGGTAATTGAAAAATGCTACGAGAGGAATAGGCAGTTGTGTTTATGTTTCGTAGATCTAGAGAAAGCATATGACAGGGTACCGAGGGAAAAGATGTTCGCTATACTGGGGGACTATGGAATTAAAGGTAGATTATTAAAATCAATCAAAGGCATTTATGTTGACAATTGGGCTTCAGTGAGAATTGATGGTAGAATGAGTTCTTGGTTCAGGGTACTTACAGGAGTTAGACAAGGCTGTAATCTTTCACCTTTGCTGTTTGTAGTTTACATGGATCATATGCTGAAAGGTATAAAATGGCAGGGAGGGATTCAGTTAGGTGGAAATGTAGTAAGCAGCCTGGCCTATGCTGACGACTTGGTCTTAATGGCAGACTGTGCTGAAAGCCTGCAGTCTAACATCTTGGAACTTGAAAATAGGTGCAATGAGTATGGTACGAAAATTAGCCTCTCGAAGACTAAATTGATGTCAGTAGGTAAGAAATCCAACAGAATTGAATGTCAGATTGGTGATACAAAGCTAGAACAGGTCGATAATTTCAAGTATTTAGGTTGTGTGTTTTCCCAGGATGGTAATATAGTAAGTGAGATTGAATCAAGGTGTAGTAAAGCTAATGCAGTGACCTCGCAGTTGCGATCAGCAGTATTCTGTAAGAAGGAAGTCAGCTCCCAGACGAAACTATCTTTACATCGGTCTGTTTTCAGACCAACTTTGCTTTATGGGAGCGAAAGCTGGGTGGACTCAGGATATCTTATTCATAAGTTAGAAGTAACAGACATGAAAGTAGCAAGAATGATTGCTGGTACAAACAGGTGGGAACAATTGCAGGAGGGAACTCGGAATGAGGAGATAAAGGCTAATTTAGGAATGAACTCGATGGATGAAGCTGTACGCATAAACCGGCTTCGGTGGTGGGGTCATGTGAGGCGAATGGAGAAGGATAGGTTACCTAGGAGAATAATGGACTCTGTTATGGAGGGTAAGAGAAGTAGAGGGAGACCAAGACGACGATGGTTAGACTCGGTTTCTAACGATTTAAAGATAAGAGGTATAGAACTAAATGAGGCCACAACACTAGTTGCAAATCGAGGATTGTGGCGACGTTTAGTAAATTCTCAGAGGCTTGCAGACTGAACGCTGAAAGGCATAACAGTCTATAATGATAATGTATGTATGTATGTATGTATGTATGTATGTATGTATGTATGTATGTATGTATGTATGTATGTATGTTATTATTATTATTATTATTATTATTATTATTATTATTATTTGCTAGGGGTTTTACGTCGCACCGACACAGATAGGTCTTTTGGCGACGATGGGATAGGAATGGCCTAGGAGTTGGAAGGAAGCGGCCGTGGCCTTAATTAAGGTACAGCCCGGGAGGCCTGGTGTGAAAATGGGAAACCACGGAAAACCATCTTCAGGGCTGCCGATAGTGGGATTCGAACCTACTATCTCCCGGATGCAAGCTCACAGCCGCGCGCCTCTACGCGCACGGCCAACTCGCCCGGTATTATTATTATTATTATTATTATTATTAAAATATTTTGCTGTTGTCTTAAAGCTAATATAATGTACTTTTTACCTTTCACATGAATTTATAATAATGACCTATGGCCTCCCGGGAGGTCTGGTGTAGGTCTTTAGAGTAGACGCCGTATAGGTGACCTGCACGTCTATGAGGATGGAGCCCTACCTAAGATGAAGTTTAATGCTGAAGGCGGCACGAACACCCAGTCCCCGAGCCATAGGAACTAACTGATGAACGTTTAAATCTCTGACCCGACCGGAAATCGAACCCGGGCCCCCTGGACTCCATGGATCAAAGGCCAGCATGCTAACCATTTATGCATGCAGCTGGACGACATAAAATTAAAGTAGGTATATTCCCCGCTGCTAGTTAAAAGAAACTGTCAGTTGGTAGTACTGCGACTTAGTTCCATTTTATGCGGCCAGAAGGCGGCATTTACTTGAATAAGGAATTTCATTTAGAGAAATTTAAGATCAAGACAGTTAATTCACTCGTTTAGTTTCAATACTTGGAGATTCATTTGGAAAAAAAAAAGCGTATTTCTATTTCTCGTAAGAGTTCATCTATTCACTTATTTCTACAGATCATCTACCCGAGACACTTACCCAAACCGAAAAATATTCATGTCGCATCCGATTATTCTGTGCGATATAACTGAATGATATTTGAAACTCATTCGATTATTTAAATTGATTATTCATTCGATTATAATCGTATGGAAATTTTTCGATTATTAAAAGTATTCCGTTATCCCATCACTAATAGGGTGGACATTTATCCATTCAAAGAAGAACTGGCCTTGCTCGTGAGTTTTGAGACTGGCCCAGGTAGAAAAACTTGTTCTTACTAATCCTCTTCCTGGAATTTGTGAGTTTTGAGACGACACGCAAGTGAAACAGAAAACCCCACTTCTGCGGCTGAGGAAGACACAGAAAAATTTAGAAGAAGTGGATCACGAAAAGGGAGGTATACCGCGAAGATCAGTTATTAGGAAGAAAATTGTGGGAAAGAAGGTCAGTTATTAGGAAGAAAATTGTGGGAAAGAGGGGTACACTCCGAAAGCAAAACCTCGGCGGGGGAGCAAGAAAGGAGAAGTCAAAAAGATTTAAGAACCTTTAGCGGGAGTGCAAAGAATACGATATAGACCAACCTCTGAGAGATATGTAAAACGACAGGTGGCTTGTGTAAACGTGGACCATTAATGGCCATAATGAATGAATGAATAAATGAATGAATGAATTAATTAATTAATTAATTAAGGTTTGCACCGTCATTACTAATTAATTCATTACTACTACTACTACTAATAATAATAATAATAATAATGGTTTTACGTTCCACTTTTTTACTAATTTGGAAGGTGCCGACAGGTCGGAATTTTGTCCCGCAAGAATTCGTCTACGTGCGGGTAAATATATCGACAGAAGGCTGACGTATCTCAGCTCCTTCAAATATCCGTGGACTGTAGTGGGATCGAACCCGCCAATTTGGAATCGAAAGACCAATCAGCCCGGCCAACAGTAAGTATGCACGGCCGAAATTCAACGCCGCTCCCGAAGGAAAATGTTTACAACCTGCTTTACCTCGTACCGACACAGATATGCGTTATGACGACGACCCAAGGCAAACAACAGCACACAATTTTCATGACTGAGTTCAGAAATAAAGGATCAGTCATGGTTGGACTGGAGTTTCTCTTCTTCTTACAGTCAAGCATCCAGAACGCTTTGAACTCTGCTTCGTAACCTCTCCGCCGACGATAAACAGGTCTACTGATATCCCTTTTCGGAGGTTCCCAGCCGAGACGGTAGAAACATTGATTCGATAAACTTGACGAAATCGAGAAATTTAGACATAAAGCTTCCTTCTACTTCCGGAGAGAGAGAGAGACATAACCCCATCTGCATCAGAAATGAGTATCAAGCAAAGGGTGCCCGGGTGCAGGGCTAACCACTCTGTCCCATTTAGCGCTGACGTTATTGTTACAAGTGGAGGCCTATATGTTGCCCTCCTCCAAGGGCCGTTTGGCGTGTACAGGGATGCCATTTCTAAGAGTTGGACCTCCTTTTCATAAAATAAGCTAGTGTCTTGTGACAACAATGGCTTTTCCACAAAGGAAGGTGCTTTTGAGTCTGGCTTCCCACCTATTTCATCGTTTAATAATAATAATAATAATAATAATAATAATAATAATAATAATAATAATAATGAAATGGCGTAAGGCTTTTAGTGCCGGGATGTGTCCGAGGACTTCAGCTCACCAGGTGCAGGTCTTTTGATTTGACACCCGTAGGCGACCTGCGCGTCGTGATGAGCACGAAATGACGATGACGACGCATACACCCAGTCCCCGCACCAGGGGAATTAACCAGTTATGGTTAAAATTCCCGACCCTGCCAGGAATCGAACCCGGGACCCCTGTGACCAAAGGCCAGCACGCTAACTATTTAGCCATGGAGCCGGAAATAATAATAATAATAATAATAATAATAATAATAATAATAATAATAATAATAATAATAATAATAATAATAGCGTGTGGCTAATACATCTCGATGTGGCCTTATCTAAGGCAGACCTTCCGATGAAAGTGGGTGGTGTCTGCCATGTACGCGAAACAGCGTGCTACTGTGGTGGAGGTAGTGTAGAGTGAGGCGTGTGTGTTGCAGGAATGTCCCTTAATGAAAGGAAATTAACCGTTTACGATTAAAATTCAACGACCTGCCAAATTTCGAACCCGAGACCAAAACGAGGTAGTTTCCCGTTGCTTTTCACACTGAGTCAGAAGTTGCTATTACATATCAGTCTGACAAGCCCACTTAAATGCATTCACCAACCGACCCTATGAGCAATATTTTCACACCATTCATAATAGGGACTGGCTGCATAAAGAATGGTATTACTAGCATGGCTCATACCTCGGTCACTTTCATATTGCCAAAGCCAAGGATGAGACTGAGACAGGTCAATGAAAGTAACAAATTTATTTTAGCCCATACTAGAAGACATAGTACACTGTAAACACTACATCTCCCATGCTGTTACATTACTGTATATCAAAGTAAACAGGTTCCAGGCATGCGACTCCGCCGTAAAGTACAGTAAAATCTCATATGAAGCTTAATGTATACCGATCAAAAAACTTCGTGACATACAACAATCAAGCTTCCTCCATACAATAACAGCAGACTCACTGAATGTATCTACTCTTCTTTTCGTGGAGGTGTGAGACGTGTTCATTTGCTTACGAATGTCGTGTGTGTGGTCCTAGATTAAAATTTCCCACTTCAACGAGCCTGTCGCAAATCTTTATGTCATGCAGGGAACAACCAAACACCACGTTGTAACGCGTTGCACCAGTCTATGAGATAAATGGACATAAAGAAGAAACCGTCCGGCTCCATGGCTAAATGGTTAGCGTGTTGGCCTTTGGGCACAGGGGTCCCGGGTTCAATTCCCGGCAGGGCCGGGAATATTAACCATAATTACTTAATTTTGCTGACACGGGGATTCGGTGTATGTGTCGTCTTCACCATCATTTCATTCTCATCACGACGCGCAGGTCGCCTACGGGTATCAAATCGGAAGACCTGCATCTGGCGAGCCGAACCTGTCCTCGGACACTCCCGGCACTAAAAGCCATACACCATTTCATTATATTTTCAAAGAAGAAACCTTGTGAGTATACACGAAACAATGGTGAAGCAGAGGGTGTAATTTTGATTATTTAACTGAAATACAATTTAAAGGAATTTTTCTACCAAACCAGACAGCTGTGAATCTGTCAGACGATACTGATTATGTTCGGTATGATTCAGTGTCCACACATATCGACTCAAAAACTAGCGCGGTGTAATTTATCCTGCAAAACGCCAACCTCTCAGCATATAGTTCTTTACACCGTGAATGCATAAATATCAGGTAATGAACAGAATACGATGGCGAGAGTGTCAAGGCAAGTGTTGTAATTAACTAGTGGGCTCGTACAAGCGGTGTCAAACTACGCGTTCTCATTAAGAAGACCAAACCAAACCCCATGGCACAACAGCCCCGAAGGGTCATGGCCTACCGCTGTTCAGCCCGAAGACCTGCAGATTACGAGGTGTCATGTGGTCAGCACGCCGGATCCTATCGGCCGTTATTCTTGGCTTTCTAGACCGGAGCCGCCATCTCAACGTTAGATAGGCAGGCATGCTACCCCTACACGGCGGGGGCGGCTAATTAAGCATTTGCCTGGTGTAAAAATGGGCAACCGCTGAAAACCATTTTCAGGGCTGCGGGCAGTGGTGTACGAAACCACTGTCTCCCAGATGCAAGCTCACAGCTGCGCGCCCCTAACCGCACGGCCAACTCACCCTCATTAAGAAGAGCATGGACAAATTCACTGAATCCCAAAATATAAGAGCGATTACAAGAGTTTCAGGTTGACTGAACAGAACTACTACTAAAAAATTTTTCATTCCTCCCCTGAAGGGGGAGCAGAGCCTCTTAAACGGTGACGCCGTCTCTCAGGTCCAGAGATTGGTTACAGTGAAGGCGATGCTCAGAGAAAAAGTGTGGGTTGAAGAACATCTAACAGCTATATTATGACGAATATTTTTCTCCCTTCACTCACTTAAAAGAATGACAAATTAACTTTCTTTCAAGATCAGAAAGCTGTTGGTTCGCGTCTGACTACTGCGACGCCGTGTATAGCAGACTAAGCGGCGCCTTCTCAAACAGACTTCAAATAGCTCAAAATGCTTGTGTCCGCTTTATAATGTGAAATGAAACTCCACAGCGTGTTTCCAGCTTCAACCAGGTCAGGAATGGAATGAATGAAGCCCCCATCTAGCGGCGAGTATAGGTACTGTATCGGCTGCCGAAGCCTGAATATCCCAAAATTAACCTCTGCATTCCAGGAGTCAAGCAGACCCTCTTATCGAACAGGTTACTTCTAGTTGCTCTCGACTAATTCATACAATCCCGATTAGAGCTGCAGCTAACCTAACGCTCAAAATACCAAATCACAGATCCATCCTCTACAATAATTATTTTGTTGTTAGTACAACTCGAACATGGATTTCGTTGCCCAGTGATCTACGGCACACCACATCTGAACTGGTATTTAAAAAGATATGTTGGCAGCGGTACTTGGACGGTTTAAGTTGAGTGTCTTCGTTTTCCTTGCGTTATTCCCACATTGTGGCGAGGTCCGCTTGAGTGTATTCTGTTTTCCTGTTTTGTTATTTAATTCCGTGCGTTACTAACTTCTTCATCAGTTTATCCTCCAGGGTCGGTTTTTCCCTCGGACTCAGCGAGGGATCCCACCTCTACCGCCTCAATGGCAGTGTCCTGGAACTTCAGACTCTGGGTCGGGGGATACAACTGGGGAGGATGACCAGTACCTCGCCCAGACGGCTCCATCTGCTATGCTAAACAGGGGCCTTGTGGGGGGATGGGAAGATTGGAAGGGATAGACAAGGAAGAGGGAAGGAAGCGGCCGTGGCCTTGAGTTAGGTACCATCCCGGTATTTGCCTGGAGGAAAAGTGGAAAACCATGGAAAACTACTTCCACGATGGCTGAGGTGGGAATCGAACCCACCTCTACTCAACTGACCTCCCGAGGCTGGGTGGACCCCGTTCCAGCACTCGTACCACTTTTTTTTTTCAAATTTCGTGGCAGAGCCGAGAATTGAACCCGGGCCTCCTGGGGAGGCAGCTAATCACACTAACCACTACACCACAGAGGCGGCCGTGTTAGCAACTTTCGTGCTAAATTAATTTTTACTTAGGAGTAGAAAGGAAGAGGCTGTGGCCTTAATTAAGGTACAGCCCCAGCATTTGCCTGGTGTGAAAATGAGAAACCACGTAAAACCATCTTCAGGGCTGGCGACAGTAGTGTTCGAACCCACTACCTCCCGGAAGCAAGCTCACAGCTGCACGGAAAACTCGTCCGGTAATATCAGAGGGAAGGCGATGGTACAAATCAAACCGAGAACTCTACAAACACCAATAAACCCTCACAGATGTCAGAAGAAAATAGCTGGCTTTCTACGGACACCTGTATAGAATGGATTCCCACACTCAGTCCTATAAAATCTTTAAAGTAGCCCGCAAGGGTAAAGCCACCGGATCGCTGTGGATCCAGCAGATAGAGAAGGATCTGGCAGAACTTAATAATGCCATCATAATAAACGGAACCATTTACCGTTCAATTATCAAAACGAGACTCTTCCTAACATTCATTACAGAAGCTAACCACAATGAGACGAGGAAATGGTCCGAGGAACGAAAAATAGAGTTCACCAAGAAAATGAAGGAATGGGAATACTGGGCCAACAGAAAAGGTCAAAGTACCAAGAAGAAAGCAGTAGCCAAACCTACCATTAAGAACACCAGAAGCGGCAACAATCAAACTACAACAACACAGCTAAAGCACAAGCACCTTTGTCCTCAGGCGGCCCAAACGAACTCATTTTTTAAAAAATCAAGAACAGTTTCCACACCACTTGACGTATATCGAGGACTGTTTTAAGATAAGGGCAAATCCGGTACAGGCAGCGTTATAGTTTCGGAACCGAACTTGAGTCGGTGACCCGTTAGAAAAACATGAAAGTTTTAAAAACAAAATAATTTCTGTCTGAACTAGGACCACGGTATCTAGTAACAAAAGTCCGATTCGGTATGACGTTATCGAGTAATGCAATAGTGCTGCTATACTGAGGTACTGAAATCACTGTGCCGCGCCGCCAACAATTAATGCAGCCCTGGACTCCGGCGTGGTAGCACGTCGTTTCTGATGTCTTTGGTCTTTTTTTTTTTTTTTTTTTTTTTTACTACCTGCTTTACGTAGCACCGACACAGATAGATCTTATGGCGACGATGGGATAGGAAGGGCTAGGAGTGTGAAGGAATCGACCGTGGCCTTAATTAAGGAACAGCCCCAGCATTTAACTGGTGTGAGAATGGGAAACCACGGGAAACCATCTTCAGGGCTGCAGACAGTGGGGCTCGAACCCACAATTTCCCGGATGCAAGCTCATAGCCGCGCGCCTCTAACTCGTCCGGTCTTTGGATTTGTCTCAGATGATTCTATAATTATACAGCAAAAACAATTCAAGTAGTGAACATGTGAGAAAATAGTGGAGCAAAGAATTGCGAATATGTTCCTTCTTTCGTGAACATGCCACGACGTATGGAATTATCGAAAACCTATTCGAGATAATAGAGCGGCTCGTAGAATTCCAAGAAAGTCCACAATTATTTTGTGAAAATGTTAAGAGGAAAAACCTTAAAATAACCTTGTAAACCTTAATTAATTTTGTCAAATATCGCTTTCAAATTCCGGTTAAAGAAAGACCCGTATTAAACTTCGATTTATTGCTGTGCTAAGCTTTGAGTTACCCGCTTTCATGGAATTAATATTAACGTGATTTGGTACAACCTACGTCGACAGTCACAGGCTTCTCAACAACACATTGTTGATAATGCGTATGTGGAAAATGTTATGTGCGCCAAAGATGACAAAATGCAAATCGAGACACGGAAAATATACCAGCAAAATATTACACATAAATGAAGAGAAACTTTTTAAAATATCGAACAACTTTCATACACACATCGAATTCTGCAACAACGAATGAATCTTCGAACACTTCCCTTGATATATTTTCCAATCCCCATACATGAATATTTGCCCCAACTTGTCCTCCTGAATTCCAACTTTATCTTCATATTAGATTTCCCACATTTAAAGAATTCATTCAAGCTCATTCTTCTACTAATGCAATTCTACGCCATCTCCCCGCAGACAGCTCGAAATATACTCTATAGTAGTCGAGCAGCTTGTCTCCTTACTGCCAAGTCTTCACAGCCCAAGTTTGCAACAATTTCGAAACACTACTCTTTTGTCGGAAATCACCCAGAACAAATCAAGCTGCTTTCCTTTGGATCTTGTCCAGTTATCTTCCTTCTCGCGCGCCTGCGCACAGCTGTTGAGAAGTCACTTCATAATGTTAGCTTTCCTCTGGGGAAGCGTGTGAATGGGAGGGAGTCCACAGCTGTTTTTCTTTTTTTTTTAATTTCACTTTACATCCACCAATGGGATTACTTGGGACTTGAAAATCGGTGATTATTATTTCTGAACACTGCCTGTTAAGTCTTCAGCCCGGAGGCTGATTGGATTCTCAAACAACACCAACAGCAAACAGCACCAGCACTTTTAATTTTGACGGTTATGGGGAAACCACGAAAACCAATGACAGTGCCATAATGAGGTGTACTAGGCAGGATGAGGAGTGAGGTAGCTGGTCACTGCTTTCCTCACAGGGCCAGAAAGTGCTATTGCAGCACGACTGGTCCTATGAGGATGTCTCTCATAACATCCAGCAGCGGCTTGCACTCTGTCACAACCATGAATGAGACTGACACTTCAGTGGAAGCTACATTTTGCTTTGGCCCGTGTCAAGAGACAGATACAAAAATACTACATACATCAAGAAATAGCAACAGGCTGACAGTGAAGATACGAAATGTATCCTTTCCCATCGAGGGCCCGTTGATTTGGCCCTCTGTATATCTATAATCTTGCTGGCCATGGATACATTGTTGAGGCACTTCAATCTTCAAATGATTTAACACAAAAAGGAAAGGTTTTTCCTTAATTGGTAAATTCTTATTCTATAAAAGAGAATATGTTTTAATTCTAACTTCTTCCGATTTCTTCCGATTATCCTAGTTATTTCTGTGGTTGCTGGAACCACCTGATTCATTTTTTATTCTGGCCAGGGGTTTAAGGTCCGTTGCCCTTCATGCCAAAACATGATTATTCATGTGAAAATTGCAACCCAGGAAATCGAACTTCGATCGTCCATGTAGAACGCCAGCAGCTAAGCAAGGAGTAAGTGAATGAATGGGTGAGTAACTAAACTGTCGGTAGAGAGAATGAATGAGCGGGAAAAAATTAAGTATACATGTACAGTATACCTTGCAAAGTACTATTTAAGTATTTTGTAAACCATGTTAAGATAAATCTAGGGAACATTTTGTATGTACATGGGTGGATCACTCTTTTTTCTCTAGACCTTCCATATTTCTGCTCAGAATTGTGGTAAATAAATAATACTAAGCCACAGAACCTCTGTGGCTTAGGCGACACAGCGCGCCGGCCTCTCGCCGATGGGTTCCGTGATTCAAATCCCAGTCACTCGATGTGAGATTTGTACCGGACAAACCGGAGGCGGGACAGGATTTTCTCCGGATACTCCTATTTTCTCCCATATTTAATTGCAACAACATTCTCGAATATAATTTCATTTCATCTTTCAGTCATTAATCATTGCCACAGAGCAGTGCGACTGGCTTCGGCAGCCGGCACAGTTCCTACCCTCGCCGCTTTATTACTCCATGCCTGACCGGGTCGAATGACTGGAAACAGGCTGTGGATTTTCATTTCACTAAGCCACAACGCTTTGTATGTCTCCATTTTGACAGATGAATCTGCCTTCTAATATTTAGCGGACATGATACGTTATTGGTTTATGTGAAGCTCTTGGGGGTATTTTTATTTTTGCATGGCATACCGTGCAGAGAAAATGCCTGTAGGTCTTCAATTAACGGATTGAGCAATAAAGGCCCGCGGGATTCCCTTATTCCCTGAAGCTCTCATATTCCCTAATGTCGGACGCACGTACATGGCCCCAAATGTCCAGATGATTTACAGCAATACTGTTACAGGCACGTGGAGGTTCCGTCTTGAGATAAGACAAGACGATCGATTGGCTAGTGGCTCCCACCAGCAGTAGTCACAGCGAGATACCATCATCTTCAACACCCACCGCGCACAACACACAATTAACTACACGCACCCCAACTTCCGACCGACCGATATTGATTTCAACAAATCCCAGACATCCTCCGTACAACAGTAAAACTCAAGTCAAATGTTTGGCTGACCTTGCCTAGATGAGTCCATAGCGATTGAACGGCTATGGCATACATAGCCCGACGCAATTCTCAAACAGAGTTACGGCAAGTTCAAATTAATGCCTCAAGAACGCACTGTCCGGAAGCGTGAGAGTTCAGGACAGAAGACGTAACAAAGGCAGGTTCAACGAGTAGAGACTACGCAGAGCAGTGCAGCAGGTACGGTTTATATTGAGGACCACATGGCTTTGTCAGAATGTACAACGTCACTCTCTTCGAAATGTTTTTAATAAATGCAATCATAGAATAACGGGATAAAGTACAAAAGCTAGTACTGACTTAGCATAATATATTTAAATAATAATAATAATAATAATAATAATAATAATAATAATAATAATAATAATAATAATAATAATAATAATAATAACCCCCATGACGCTTCAGCTCTGATGGGCTATGGCTTACCACGTGGCCACTACTGAGCTCGAAGGCTTGCAGACTACGAGGTGATGCGCGGTCAGCGTAACGAATCCTCTCGGCAGGTATTCTTGGCTTCTAGGCCAGGTAATTGTCCGAACGTAAGTGAGTTGACCTGAATCCAGACTTCAAATCCATATAAAAATGCTTGACCTGCCCGGGAATCGAACCCGGAGCCTCCAGAAAAGAGGCAGTCTTGCTAACCGTAAATTGCTTGACCAGCTAATAATCACATTAATATTTTCTCTTCAAAGTGTGAAACCTAAAACATAAATAAATACTGAGATATAGCCATTATTTTCGCAAAGTAAACCTCTACTCACTAGCATCTTACAACTGGCGTGGCGAGAGGACTGGCCTTCGAGCTCTGAGCACAGGCTTGTGGCAAAACGAGGGTGAAAGTTACCATTCGTTCTTAACAAGGCTCAAAAGTCCGGATCCTTGACTAAATGGGCAGTGTACTGGCATTTGGCTCAGGGGGTCAGAGGTTCGATTGCCGACCGCTTCCTTCCAAGTCCTAGACCTTTCCCATCCTTGCATCGCCGAAAACCTTCGATGTGTTAGTACGACGTTAAACCACTAGCGTACAACTGACATACGTCCTCTATATACAATTGCTGAGAATGCAAGATTGAAGAATTTGTAGGGATAATTAAAATGAATAGCAGCAGAAACCAAAATTATGGAGTGATATCCTTTTGTGCATATCACTATTCGGTATTTCCTGTTACTCACAAGGTACTTTTTACACAGTATTACAAGGTAAAAACTAGCCATTCTCTAGACAGGTGCCTTACAGAGCAAGGTGTATCAAACAAAATAAAAGCCGGGCTGAGTGGCTCAGACGGTTGAGGCGCTGGCCTTCTGACCCCAACTTGGCAGGTGCTCAAATACGTCAGCGTCGTGTCGGTAGATTTAATCGCACGAAAAAGAACTCCCGCGGGACAAAATTCCAGCACCTCGGCGTCTCCGAAAACTAGCAAAAGAATTTAGCGGGGCGTAAAAAACTAATAACATTAGGATTAAACAAACTAAAACGAAAAACACAATACAGTAATAATAATTTCGTGTGGCTATTTCTAGCCGAGTGCAGCCCTTGTAAGGCAGACCCTCCGACGAGGGTGGGCGGCATCTGCCATTTGTAGGTAACTGCGTGTTATTGTGGTGGAGGATAGTGTTATGTGTGGTGTGTGAGTTGCAGGGATGTTGGGGACAGCACAAACACCCAGCCCCCGGGCCATTGGAATTAACCAATTAAGGTTAAAATCCCCGACCCGGCCGGGAATCGAACCCGGGACCCTCTGAACCGAAGGCCAGTACGCTGACCATTCAGCCAACGAGTCGGACCACAATACAGTGACACTTGCAAACGTATCAAGAATCAAGAAGGAGCAAGGCTGGCTATTTACATCTTAACTCCTCCTTTTTTATATGACAGAGGACTGCCTCGGGACATTGATTACTCTGTGTTGTGACAGGTATATTCAAATCTAGTTTAAGAAGGGTTATGGCTAATATTGTTTAGAGAGATATAAACAAGAAGGGACTCGAAGTGATCTCCATACATATAGACGTACGTACATACGAACATACATCTTCACGCCCCTTGCGTTCAGTCTGCAAGCCTCTGTGAATTAACTAGGCGCCTCAACAATCCTCTACTACCAACTCGGTTTACTTCCACACCTCTTATCATTAAATAATTAAAAACCGAGCTCGATAGCTGCAGTCGCTTAAGTTTCGGGAGATAGTGGGTTCGAACCCCACTGTCGGCAGCCCTGAAGATGGTTTTCCGTGGTTTCCCATTTTTACACCAGGCAAATACTGGGGCTGTAACTTAATTACGGCCACGGCTGCTTCCTTCCCACTCCTAGCCATTTCCTGTCTCATCGTCGCCATACGACCTATCTGTGTCGGTGCGATGTAAAGCTATTTGTGTGTGAATAATATTAAAAGCTAATGTGACCATCGTTACCTTGGTCTTCCTGTTTTTCTCTTACCCTCCACTGCCGAGTCCATTATTGTCATAGATAGCCTATCCTCCTCCATTCGCCTCATACGATCCCACCACTTAAGCCGATTTATACCTACAGCTTAGACTACCCTCCTGCCCAACCTCACTGTATTAGCAATCATACTTCGAATGTATGAATATGATATTTTGAGTCGACCCAGTTTGACTCCCATACAACAAAGTATGCCTGAAAACGGACCGATGTAAAGATACAGTGGTTTCGTCCGAGAACCGTCTTCTTTCTTACAGACCGCTGATCACAACTGCAAGCTCACTGCATTAGCTTTATTACATTTTGATTTATTTATTTATTTATTTATTTATTTATTTATTTATTTATTTATTTATTTTTTGCTAGTGGCTTTACATCGCACCGACACAGCTAGGTCTTATGTCTTATGGCGACGATGGGATAGGAAAGGACTAGGAGTTCGAAGGATGCAGCCGTGGCCTTAATTACGGTACAGCCCCAGCAATTGCCTGGCATGAAAATGGGAAACCACGGAAAACCATCTTCGGGGCTGCCGACAGTGGGATTCGAACCCACTATCTCCCGGATGCAAGTTCACAGCTGCGCGCCCCTAACCGCACGGCTAACTCGCCCGGTGATTCAATTTCACTTACTACACTACCATCCTAGGAGAATATACAACCTAAATACTCGAAATGATCATCTGTTACAAATTCGTATTCCCGACTTTACATTAAATCCTCTTAGGTTTCTTCACTACCGATATCACTTTCGTTTCAGAAATGCTAAACTAACTGCACCCCAATTAGAATAAAATATTGTTGGTTTTCTGCTGTGTAAGCGGAGCTGTTCTACAGTCTCAATGTGTAAATATGTTTATTGATTTAAACGGGATGCAATCAGTCCAATTTGCCAGTGCCTTAAGGATTTCATGTAGATAGGTGATGCCATCTGGGCGCCATACGGCATTATAGGACCTCTCACCCCGGGAGAGTGCACTCAGTCCATTGCACCGCGGAGGGTGACTAAACAGTTGAGCATCGCACCGCGCGCACACAATCGATATGCGCAGTCGGGCGGGGGAGCAGCCGCAATCCCAGGCAGCTCCACGGTCCCCAACACCAGGTGATCATGTGTACTTGACTACAAACCAGCAGGGAAAAGATGCACTACAATGATCACGCGGCAACGTTTAGAAAGTAATGAACCTAAAAGTTCCGTGATTATTATGGAAATGCACTTCCACGATGTTTTCACACTTATTTCTGATCCTGCTGAAAGACGTTCAGACTTAATCTACTAACGTACCATGAAGGGCACTTGGACGCAAAACCTGCATGTTGCAAAGCCCATTTTGCCGGATCAGATCTAAGAAAATATTTGTTAATCAAACTTTGCTCATCTTTTAACACCAAATGGGTACCAAAACACCTGTATGCATAATAATATCAGCTATAATTATATCCCAAGTTCCATGAAGGAAACCATAATCAAATATCATCGACTGGGAATATTAAAGTATTCTAGCTCTTCAGGCTTTTTCAATTGTGAAATTACTGGTTTACTTACATCCGTTTAAGCGATTTCAAATTTATTGAATAAAATGATGTCCTAACGTTCGCAGATACGGTATTTCAAGCGGCGACCTTCTTCCTTGTGCGTGTCATATTGAAGGACGATGTCCTGAATGGTGGTGTGCAGGCGAAGCCACTTCTTCGGTTTCTTACATTTCCAACACCCCGTCCCCACTTACACTTTTATAATATTCATATCAATCCATCACCAGCATCTCTCCCCATTCGGTTCCTGGTATGACTTTCAGTCCCGCCAACATTGTAAGAGTTGAAGTCCAAGTTTTTCTGGTAAGAATGAATGTGAGGAAACATCTTATACAGACGTGATGCCGTGTCAAGAAAGCAGAGTGAAATTCCTTACGTTCCGCAGAGAAGAATATCTCGACTGTTCACACAGAAAACGTAATGCCTACGGGCCGTGAAAGCTTCAATCTAAATCTTCAAGAGGTACGTTTTTTTTTTGTGGGGGGGGGGGGAAGTTTCTTTTTAATTTTGGATCTTGGAAACTGAGAATATTGTTGGGCTTCGAAAATATGGTTTTGAAAACAGCGCACTTGGAAATAAGACCATTCAGAACCTCCGCATTTCGGAAATTAGACCGTTAGGAAAACGGAATTCAGAAATCACTGAGGATTTATTGGATTGGCTTGTAAGTGCAATAGACTGTGGTGGCTCCAAAATCAGTTACATTCCTGCTTTCCAGCGCGAAAAAAAAAGTGGGGTTCATAGGGCGCCGGCTTCGATTCCCGGTCGGACGGGGATTTTAACCTTAAAATGGTTATTTCTACTCGCTCGGGGACTGGGTGTTTGTACTGTCCCAACATTCTTGCAACTCACACATAACTATCTTCCACTACAAAAACACGCAGTTTACATACACAGCAGATGCCGCCCTCCCACAGCACTTCTCCATTCAATCACATTTTCTAGAAAAAAACTTTCTATAAGACAATTTATTTTTGACACTAGGTTTTTATTTTATTGTATCTACTACCTGGACACCATGTTCAATAAAATCAGTCCAATACCAAGTTTTACAACAAAATATAGTTATGTGATGGAGATTCGCTGTTTCTGAAACAGACGGCAATAATTAGAAAAACAACTATTTCGAGAATAAGACCGCTAGGAAAACGGAAATCGGAAATACGTTCGAGAACCGTTACAATCACTGAGAATTTATTGGCTTGGCTTGTACCTATTAAAAAAAAAAAATTAATATACGGTATTGTCTATTGAGCATCTTTTTAAAATACAGAACACGTTACCTGCAGACAAGAAACTAGAGTTTACTACGTGTCTAGTACATCATAAATTTCCACAAATGTCATTAATTCGTGAATAAACAACAACATAAAATGTTAGACTCTTATTTATCTGTATGAAGTTTTCTTGCATCACCACGAAGTTACCTTAGCATATGTCACCAATAGTTCAATATAAAAGTAATGCTATTCTGATGGAATGGAAGATTTCGATTTCTATGTCAGCTAACTTCAGTTCATTTAATACCACATAACCTCGTGAATAAGCAGGAATGCTGGGCAACACCGGAGGCTTATTTGTAAAAACAAACACTTTAAAATTATGAATAATTAGTCCATCTACATTATTATTTACTATAACACGATCATCTTCATATAGAAACTCCACAAGGTCATTTACATTAACAGATACAACACTTGTCTGTCAGTCTGTCTGTCTGGTGCAGAAAAACCACCTCTCCTGGAGAAGTATTGCTCCTGCATAAAACTGAAATATTGGGTCAAGTCTGCAGTCCGACTCATCGACTGAATGGTCAGCGTTGAGGCTTTCGGTTCAGAGGGTCCCGGGTTCGATTCCCGGCCGGATCGGGGATTTTAATCGCGCTTGATTAATTCTCCTGGCTCGGTGACTGGGTGTTTGTTTGTCCCAACACTTTCCTATTCATATTCAGACAACGCACTACACTATCAACCAGCACAGAAACATGCAATAGTGATTACATCCCTCCATAAAGGGTTGGCGTTAGGAAGGGCATCCGGCCGTAAAATAGGGCCAAATCCATATGTGCTCTGTAGTTCGCCATAGGTGTGGGAAAATCGGGAGTAAAAGAAGAAGAAGAAGATTGGATCGAGTCTACAAGTCATAGATACACTAGTTATTTGCGCAGAAAAATATCATCTTTGTGTGTGAAATCAAGAAATTTAAGTAATTCATATACCGTCAAAAAATGAAGAAGAGCTGTTTCAGAAAAATTATTCACTTGTAATTTTGTTCGTATTCGTTATTCGACCATGAACTTTGTTTCGAAGGGCTTTTCGATATTAAACCCAAAATCAGCTCATTGTGAATGAGACGAGTTCTCAACTCTGATCAAAGTCAACCGCATCAAACCAGTGCTATCCTCCGTAAACGGAACATTCCTTGCTGTATCTTAACGACGCATGGCAGACGAGGTTGGTTGGAGCCCCGACTCACCGTCTCGCTACACGAAGACGAACGTCGACGTGTGGATTTCAGACTCGATGTGCAGCAGGAAGTATCGATCTTTTTAAAGTTCGGTCGATGGCAGGCTTGCGGGCAGTCGTGCCGGCCTTAAAACAACAGCGACTCGCCGGCCGCACCATCCAGATAAGACATGTCACCCGTGAGTAATTTGAGGCCATTATCACATTTCCCAGCCACATTAATGAGATTAACTAGTGCGGGGCTGCCCACACTTCAAGGGCTCTTCTAAATATTCGTCCAGAAATCTGTGTGGGCGGTGTCTTCAAGTACAGTACCGGCCTCCGTATTAAAGACAAAATCTATTTCTGTATTTTTACACATGTTTCCTGTAAAATAACGACTCAGAATGGTTTGATGTTAGAAATTGATAAAAGTACAAGTAACTGCTTTGGTGGATCAGTGGCAAAGGATATAACCCTTAATCCCAAGTTCGTGGGTTCGATTGCGGCCGAGGTAGTCGATTTTTAAATGGTGGTAAAAAATCTCAACACTCCATGTCATTGTTATTGGCGTGTTTAAGTCCTATGGTGGCGCACTCAGTGTCGCTCAACAAAATTAAATTCATTCAGCCCACCGCCGTCTCAATCTCTATATATATGTAGGATTGAGACGGCGGTGATTCAGCCATAGACACGGTCCACGATATGGTGGTAATGATTATTGTTTTAAGAGGAAGTAGAACTAGGCAACCATCCTTTATATAACACCAATCAGAGAGAAAAAATGCAAGGGATCCGATACTTCGGAAAATGAAGGGATCGGCCAACGAAAGACAAGGGCCACGAAGGGCGTTATGATGAAAGATTTCCTAGGCCTCGCGAACTTAATAGCCCACGGTCCGGGTAGGAAAAGAACGAAAGTGACCAAGGGAGTTCGGATACGATAGATGAAAGTGAGGAGTCTGACACAAGTAAGTGGAAGCAACGCCAGGACTCAGCTAAGGGCCCCGTAGTCGCCAACACACGTCCATGAGAATTCCGAAACTGAGAGGCAGGCTGCCTAGATGGCACCAATTCAGAATATCTATAACTCGGTAGCTGAAGCCATATTATTATTATTATTATTATTATTATTATTATTATTATTATTATTATTATTATTATTATTATTATTATTATTATTTTCAAAGTTCTGATTTGAGGCACTTATAACGAATACAACACT
Source organism: Anabrus simplex (assembly GCF_040414725.1). Taxonomy (NCBI): domain Eukaryota; kingdom Metazoa; phylum Arthropoda; class Insecta; order Orthoptera; family Tettigoniidae; genus Anabrus; species Anabrus simplex. Next base: position 77,694,806 of record NC_090267.1, on the reverse strand, counting down.
TTAAAAATGTAGCAACCGAGTTCGATAGCTACAGTCACTTACGTGTGCCCAGTATCCAGTATGCGGAAGATACTGGGTTCGAACCCCACTGTCGGCAGCCCTGAAGATGGTTTTCCGTGGTGTCCCATTTTCACACCAGGTGAATGCTAGGACTGTACCTTAATTAAGGCCATGACCGCTTCCTTCCCACTCCTAGCCCTTTCCTGCCCCATCGTCGCCATAAAACCTATCTGAGTCGGTGCGACGTAAACCAACTTGTAAAAAAAAAAGGAAAAAAAGTAGCATGAGTTTAGGTTCGAGCACAGGCAGCATAGGCGAGCAAATCAAATAATTTCATCGATGTCCAGTACAGTGCTCAAAAGACGTTGAAGTTCTGGTGAAATGCCACTCCGTTTGTATGTATACCTCTCGATTAGATAAGCCATACGGCTTGTAATTTATTTACTTCATTGAAACCACGGCCTATATTTTACTCCAAACAAATCAGATGTGTATAAAACACCACGAAAAGCATATGGGAGTCCGGAAGAATGACAAAGGCGGAGTAAGATGAAAGGGTCGACAAGAGATAAGTGACAAAAAGTCAAGGGTAGGTGGAATTGTTACGAATCTGTTCTCTCGAATTCCAACTTTATCTTCGTAATATGCTCTTTCTACCTTTAAATGCTTCACAAGGTAATTAATACGCTTTTTACGTCAAAACTGGCGGCCGTGACCCCGATACTAGTGTCTCGCCATATTTTGGTCACCTGCCCCATTATGTAATGACAATGAGCCCCATTTGTGTGGGTCTACGCATCTCCGGATCACAGTTACCGTCACCGCTCACAATGGTTCCTATATACTGTATATGGTCCCATATCTGCTCAACATGTCGACATTTGACCGATTCAGGTTTTCGCGGTCCCCAATCGTTATCTTGCTCCGGCTCCTTGGCTAAATGGTCAGCGTGCTGGATTTTAGTCCAAGAGGTCCCACGGTCGATTCCCGGCCGGGCCTGGAATTTTAAGCTTTATTGGTTAATTCGATGGTTCTGGGGCCGCCTTCGCCGTTATATTTCATCACAGGCAGTACCCCATTCACACAGACGCAAGTCACCTATCACGCGTCAACCAGGCCTCTCCTGGTTTTACTACATTGATACGTAAACCGTATTCAGCATAGAATCCTCCGGCTCGCATATCAGTTCAAATCCTTCGCTGGATGCGATCACAGCGGAGGTTCGAGATCTTAATTCCACTGATGGACACACCTCCATCCCACTCATCTAAGATGCCTCGCATAATGTATTCACTATAAATATTGAATAACAGTGGCGACAGGATGTATCCTTTCTAATGCGGCATTTGTAGGACAGGACGTTGTCTATCTTTACGACTGAGTGGCATGAGTCATACAGACTCTTCAACAGGTGGATAAGGTGAGGCGGTGTCCCCATCTCGTCCAGGATTTCCCATAGCTTACGCCATCGAAAATTATCAAACACTTTTTTTCATAATCTACAAAGTACTCTCTTGCCTTTTCTATAAACCATAGAAGATTGAATATCTGTTCCCAGGTAAGCTATCTCTGCCAATATACAGTGAGTGTAAAAAGTATTCGTACGACCCCACATATTTTACAAAAGAATGAATTTTTCATGCGTGTAGGTACGTTTATGGATTGAAAAAAGTATTTCACGTAGTATTCAAATACCTTTATTCATTCCATAAACAATATGAAAACAAACCATTGTCATAAACTTGTAAAAGAATAACAGAAAATAAATTTTCGTTTGAGGACCCGCAAAAAGTATTCGTACGACCCCCGTTTTCGCGAGTAAAATCAGCCCCCCACTCCCTGCTAATGACGTTGTGCATGCTGCTGTGGCTCGGACGTATCCCAGCGAACGAAAAGTTCACAACAAGAAATGGTCGCTCAAAAGGATCGCTAAAGCAGTTGGGAGTCCTAAGTCCACCATGCAGTCAATCATCGACCGATTTTCCGAGACAAAAAGCTACAATAACAAACCTAGAACAGGACGCTCCCGGGTCCTGACTCAGGCAGTCGGGTGCTTCACTGTCCGAGAAGTGAAGAAAAATCCGCGATGCAGTGCCCCGAAAATTGCTTCTGAGCTGGAACGGCGAGTTGCTAGTGTGAGTGGGTCGACAGTGCGCAACACCCTTCGTCAAATGGACTTCCACAGGCGTCGGGGGAGTAAGAAGTTCTATGAGAGCAAGGTTAATCGTCTGAAACAGCTACGCTTTGCCACGAAGCACCGAAACACAGGTCTGGAGGCCTTCAACAGGACCGTCTGCATTGATGAGAGCAAGTACAAGAACTTGGCTCAGACGGGAGCCGCCAAGTGTGGCGGCAACCGAACACCGAGCTACAGCAGCGGAACCTGATTCCTACTGCGAAACATGCGGGTGGTTCAGTGATGGTGTGAGGGTGTATGCTCGCTAAGGTAGTGGGAAATATTCATTTCATTGAAGGCAAGATGGACCATCGAATGTACATCAATACAGTATTTCGAAACAAAACTTACCTGCCAGTGTTGATAAAATGGGACTGGGAAGTGATTATGTTTTTCAACAGGACAATGATCCGAAACAACAAACCTAGAGATACCCAGCTCTGGTTGTTGTACAATACTCCCAAACGCTTGGAAACTCCTCCCCATTCCCCTGAACTAAACCCAATTGAACATTTATGGCACTACCTTGCAACAAAAATTAGGTCTAGACGCATTTCAAACAAGAGAGATTTACAAAATGCTCTCAAGGCGGACTGGGGGAAAATACCCCCTTCCTACTGTGCTAATTTAGTAAAATCAATGCCCATTCGCATCCAAGCTGCCATAGTCGCCAAAGGCAATCCTAAAAAAATATTGATTTCCACGGACTTACGGACTTACAGGGGTCGTACGAATACTTTTTGTTGGTCCCAAAAGATATTTTGTTTCTTACATTTTTACAAGTTCATGACAATGTTTTGTTTTCATATTGTTTATAGAATGAATAAAGGAATACTACATGAATGATTTTTCAATCCATAAACCTACCTAAACGCATGAAAAATTCATTATTTTCTAAAATATGAGGGATCGTACGAATACTTTTTACTCATTGTATTATACATTCAATACTGAACTAACACGTATATCATATGAAAACAGCAAAACTGTAGGATTTTAATAGTTTTAAAAATGGAAGCCAAAATACCGAGCGAGTTGGCTGTGCTGTTAGGGGCGCGCAGCTGTGAACTTGCATTCGGGAGATAGTGGATTTGAACCCCTCTGTCGGCAGCCCTGAAGATGGTTCTCCTTGGTTTCCCATTTCGACATGAGGCAAATGCTGGAACTGTACCGTAAGCCACGACCACTTGCTTCCCACTCCTAGCCCTTCCCTATCCCATCGTCGCCAGATGAACTATCTGTGCCAGTGCAACGTAAGGCAGATTGATTTTTTAAAGTTAAAATATGTCGTACGAAATCTTGATCATCCATATATAAACGTGCACGCTATAAATTTAATCTGACGGAACTATCTGATTACTGTTCACAATCACTCAATCTATTATGCTGTCGGCAGCCTTTGTACCAACGGCAGGCGTGCTCTGATGTTCTGATGTCTTAATTGTCATAGCAGGCCTATTAAGTTTATATGCAATCGATGCCTTCGATATAAAATGTTCAGTTAAATTTTTTAACAAATAACAGTTTTATAAGTTTCTAAATAATATTTTATAGCAGAATGAATATTACCATTAACTTAATTGATCATCCTTCGAAGTGTGATTGTAATCGGTCTGGTCCAACAAATAGTTCCTCTGTGAGTACTTATTCCAGTCGTTTGATGCTAGTATCTTTAGTTGAATACGATTAAGAGGGAACACCTCCGGATCCCAGCGACAGCCATCGAGATGAATGAGAGAGAAATAGTTGGGGCATGAAGCCCGAGAGAGCCCACCACGTGCGCAGGCAGCACCACGTGCGGTCGGCGCTACCCCAGCAGAATCAATACGGCGGGCACTCCCTTCACAGCAAGGGCGCTATATCCCACTTGAACACAGTGACCTGCAGCACACCTGTTGTGTTCTACAATTACAACTGATGTTCTGGGCACAGGGCAAGAAAACCATTAGTTTACATCACAGCAACCTTATCAGGATAAGGATATGGATTACGTTAGGCCAGAAAATGACAGCTAGGAAGTGCTCCGACTGGAAATAAGAACGGACTTTGAGAACCAACGGAGATACACTCAACTCTCGATTTACCGTAATCGGATCAACCGCGTTGCGGCTTAACCGCGATATCAAGAACACTAAACATGCATGAGTGTTAGGAGTTACAGTAATACAGAATTACAAAGGGTCGGGATAATATTGCCAGGAAGATGCTCTCACCACCGAAAAACTTGAGAAGAAAAATGTCCGCCTCTGTGGTGTAGTGGTTAGTGTGATTAGCTGCCACCCCTGGAGGCCCGCGTTCGATTCCCGGCTCTGCCACGAAATTTGAAAAGTGGTACGACGGCTGGAACGGGGTCCACTCAGCCTCGGGAAGTCAACTGAGTAGAGGTGGGTTCGATTCCCACCTCAGCCATCCTGGAAGTGGTTTTCTGTGGTTTCCCACTTCTCCTCCAGGCAAATGCCGGGACAAGGGCGCCCATACCCGGGGGCAAGGTGAGGCCACCCCCCCCCCCACCTAGCTCTCAGGGAAAGGCAAAAATCTGGTCTAGTCGGGTGTTTTCCTTTCAATAAAATGATGTAAAAGTCAGTATTACGTAGAAGCAGTAGTACATCGTGGGTTATTCTACACAGAGTACAAGTCGCCATTTATCTTCCAAAATATTAAAAATACTACATACCCGCAGGTCTGGGCACCCTCCCCCTCCCCCCCACACACACACACAAACTGTCATATGGGCGCTGATGTGCCGGGATGGTACCTGACTTAAGGTCCCATCCAATCAGCCCATCCCCCACCAAGGCCCCTGTTGAACATAAGAGATGAGGCCGCCCGGGCGAGGTACTGGTAATCCTCCCCAGTTGTATCCCCCTGACCTTGAGTCGGTACAGGTGGGATCCCTCGCTGAGTCCGAGGGAAAAACCAACCCTGGAGGGTAAGCAGATTAAGAAAGAAAGAAAGAAAGAAAGAAAGAAAGAAAGAAAGAAAGAAAGAAGAGAAGCAAAATAAAGAAAAAAGTGTTTCTCGGTACAAAAGCAGAAAACCATACTGATTATTTTCGGAAACAGCAAAGTTAGGTAGTCTGAATATTTTTTTGCCTTATTAGTTTCAACGAAAAGTGCTGTTTATTTTTCCATTTATTAATTATGCTAAGTGCTACTTTTATTGCAACATATCGTCTGGCTCCATGGCTAAACGGTTAGCAGAAGTCCCGGGTTCGATTCCCGGCAGGGTCGGGAATTTTAACCATCACTGGTTAATTTCTCTGACATGGTGGCTGGGTGTATGTGTCGTCTTTATCATAATTTCATCCTGAATATGACGCGCAAGTCGCCTATGGGAGTCAAATAAAAATACCTGCATCTGGCGAGCCGAACATGTTCTCGGACATTCCCGGCACTAAAAGCCAGACGCCATTTGATTTCATTACTGCAACATATTGGGTAAGTTAATAAAAAACATACAGTAGTATCATTTATTATCATTTTAACTGTACTTTTAGTACGCCTGTTCTGTTTTGAACTTTTTGTGTGTTAAGGGCGATTCTACCTATCCTGGAAACCGTAACCCTACATTATCCCGGTTAACCGAGAGTTGAGTGTGGTGGCGATCAGTGAACAAAACAGCTTTCTCTGTTAACAATGGAACGAGCTCGATAGCTGCAGTCGCTTAAGTGCGGCCAGTATCCAGTAGTCGGGAGATAGTGGGTTCGAGCCCCACTGTCGGCAGCCCTGAAGATGGATTTCCGTGCTTTCCCATTCCATTCCTCACCCGGTCGAATGACTGGAAACAGGCAGTGGATTTTCATTTTCACATTATTATTACATGCAGTTAGTTGATCATAATATTTGGCGATATTGGTCACGCAGCTGTGAGCTTGCATTCGGGAGATAGTGGGTTCGAACCCCACTGTCAGCAGCCCTGAAGATGGTTTTCCGTGGGTTCCCATTTTCACACCAGGCGAATTCTGAGGATGTACCTTAATTAAGGCCACGGCCGCTTCCTTCCCATTCCTAGCCCTTTCCTATCCTATTGTCGCTGTATCGCTGCGACGTAAAACCAACTGTGGACAGAAAAAAAGAACTTAGTTTAAGTCTAAAGAATACCTCAAAAGTCTAAGTGACAGAGGGTAATAATACCTCCTAACGCACTGGCTGTTAAACCATCAGCCAGGAGCAGCTTGGATCCTCAAAAAGCGCTTCCTTCTGTGGGTGGGGGCGATAGAATAACACCCACGGTACCCCTTGCCTCTCGTAAGAGATGACTGAAAGAGGCCCCAGGGGCACTCAACTTGCGAGGGTGGGTTGGCAACCACGGGGCTCTTACCTGAGTGCTGGCATTGCTTCCACTTAGCTGTGCCAGGCTGCTCACTTTCATCTATATTCTATCCTATTCGACCTCTCTTGGTAAACTCTTGTTATTTTCTGACCCGGACGGTCAGCCGACACGTCCCTCCGTGGCCCTTGCCTTTCTTTAGCCGATACCTTAATGTTTCAAGGTGTCGGACCCCTTCCATTTTTTCCCTTTGAATAATGTTGATAGAGGCTGGTTGCCCACTGTACTTCCTCTTAAGACAATAACCACCACTACCACCACCACCACCACCACCACCACCACCACCACCACCACCACCACCACAAATAGCGCCATCAAAGGTTATAGGGAAATTGCAAAAACCCATGGCGGCGCCATAATGATGCGTATAAGGCGTGAGAAGGAAAGAAGTAGTTTGCTATTGTTTTCCTCACTGGACCAGGAAGTCTTATTGCAGCACTACAGTCCTATGAGTAGCAGCTTTCATAAAACACACACACACACGCACACACACACATTAGTCGTCCTCCGAATGCCATTATTCAGCACCACCCGTATCTCAGCAGCTTCCATACTGTCGCAGCAATAAATGGAGTGAGATTTCGGTGGAAGCTACATTCTTTCCTAGCCTTTGCCAGGAAGAAAAAGTCAAGAAAGAGCAACACACCAATCTTTACTATTAGCTACATGTATCCCCTATATGTTCACCTTCCTTTCTCACATTCCGCTCACAATATTACATAGTTTTGCTGTTTTCCAAAGTTTCTTAAATTTTCTTTTTAATAACTTACTGTAGCAAGAGCGTAAAGTTTAAGTTCATTTTTCAAATTTACGTTCCTATTTCTTCTCATCCATATATTTTTCTCTGTTTTTCTTGTTTCCTTGCTGTTGTGGCCACAATTATCATTATACATAAAATGCACTGACTTTTCCTAATTTGCTTGTCTAATGGCTTCATTCTTATATAATCTCATCGAGCATCAAATTATCCCTCCCATTTACCCTTTAGTTAACATCTCGGCTCGTATTATCATATTTTCACTTACTAGTGTGTCTTGCTGTTAAGTTTTGAGTTCGCCTTTCAATGTCTTTTACACCTTGGACCATCTTTTCACACAACTTCCTTTCATGCCTTGATAAATTTATTTTCCAACAGTACCTCTGGTTTTACGTATTGTTGATATTGTGATCGGGACCTCTAGTTTTACGTATTGTTGATATCATGATCACAACCAAGGGATGTCATATTCATTCGAACCGTAACTACTCTGGTACGAGCCAGAGACAATGTCACTCGTCCGGTGTAATTTGAGGGTGTTCAGTTACCTCAGTCTCGTGTCACTACTTTTATCGGGACGTAAATGATCCCCTGTGGGACAAAATTCTGGCATCTTGACGTCTCTGAAAACCGTAAAAGGAGCTAGCGAGACGTTAAATAGATACACATAATATTACAATATTTTTTCACAGGTGAAATACACGTTAAATGTGTGTCTGTATGAACCACAGTCCGTCCAGAGTTACAAACAGTAAAGACATTCCTGAACTCCTCCTGACACCGCCAGAGGCCATGATCGTGAAACACTACATCATGGCCTCCCGCTCCATTCGCGGATAACGGGTCGCGACTTTGCAGCGTTGTGTATGGCGTGCCACTTCCTCAAATGTAGTATTATAATCATCTCCAAAACACATCTGAAGACTCTCCGAGGAAGATTTAACTTACACTGTAACGTACTGTATGTCTTCTGAACAAGGGACGGTAGGTTGAATGGTCATCGTATGGTAGAGTGTATCAAGAGTGGAGCTCTGGTCTCTTTTTTTTAAAATTAAATTTAACACGTTTCTACTTTCTGCTAACACAACAATATCTGTCATATAAATGCATATTTTACTGTATGTAATCATTATATTTGACCCACAAGCATTGGCATACAAGCTTATTTCGGGTCACATACATGTTTCAGCCCTTCTCAAAGTATTCTTCACATGTTTTGTACCGATAAGTCAAGTGATTTTGTTTGTGTTTGGTTATTTTGGATTTACTTCCCTTAGAAATGAATAAAGCTTGAAGGTAACTAGTTTTGCGAGCAGCAAGTTATCAAAATAAACAGGATAAAAGCAAGTTAGGGATGTGACAAGTTTGCTGCTGGTAAGTCTCACCTACACCTTTTTCATCCCTCCCAAACATTCTATGGCAAGTGCTTCCAACCCAGCTGTTGCCAGCACAACTATGAAAATATTAGTTATACAAAGGACAGGGAGTAAGCTTATTTTCAGCAAGACGGTGTTACGGTCCACATTGCACGTAATTCTATGGCTGCAATTAGATATGTGTTCGTATAATCAGTAAAGGATTACGGCCAGCACGTTCTCCAGATCTCAGTATGTGTGACTTTTATTTCTTGGGAAATTTGAAACATGAAGTCTATCGAAACAATCGACGTACAGCTGAGGCCCTTAGAAAAGGAATCGGGAGAATGATCAGTGAAATAACAGAAGACGAACTGCGTGTCATAGAATTTCCTTCGAAGATGCCAGGTCTACATAAATGAAAATGAAAATGGAAATTATTTTTTTGCGACTGTTATGACACGAAGGTAAGAAAAGGAAAATCATTACCTGCTTTTCATTTCTTTTCCGGTTTCTAATGATAATTCGACTGTTTCCTGATTCCTTCTTGTAGAAGAGAACAGTAATGGTCTCCAGCGGGAAGGATCGGCAGGGTTCTGGGGGAATACAGCCTATCCTTTCCGCGCGCTTCGCTTGGTGTGGTCACTGTATTATGATCTTTTGCCACTCTTATGGAGGTGACCACGACATTCCCCTCGAGTTTGACATTTATTTTAAATTTGTGGGGCCCGGGGAGAATGTTAGGTACTTCACTTTCTTTGTGCGACATTTTCGTTCTTCAAATGTTCAGAACTCTTCATCCCTCGCTTAAACTTGCAATAGACTAATAATATTCGAAGGCTTAGTATAGAAGTAACATAACATCAAGAAACTGAAAGTTTTAGGCTTTTTACACCAATAGAGATCGAATTCATTTTTCTACTTGGTGACAAAAAGATTTCCGAACAACCTTGTATACAATTCGTAACCCAGTGATCGGCTAGAAACGCTAGTTTTGGCGCCTTCAAGTGAGGTCTCAGAACAACATATAGTGGTAGAATAAGGTACTTAAGATGGCTTTGGGTTTTATGAAGCGAGCAGAAAGCAAGAAAAAATGTCGCATGGCTTTTAGTGCCAGGAGTGTCCGAGGACACTGACACCCGTAGGCGACCTGCGCGTCGTGATAAGGATGAAATAATGATGAAGACGACACATACACCCAGCCCCCGAGTCAGCGAAATTAACCAATGATGGTTAAAATGCCGACCCTGTCGGGAATCGAACGCGGGACCCCTGTGACCAAAGGCCTGCACGCTAACCATTTAGCCACGGAGCCGGATAGAAGGCAAGAAAGTACCAAACACAGTCGCTATTGTTAACAAGAAACCAACAACAGACCAGGACCAGCGAGGGAAGTCGCTTACTCAAGGTTCGCTTCTGTCAGTCTGAGAGGCGCTATTCTCGAGGTTAGGGCGGACTGAGATAAAACCAAGTCTCTACTTTAATACTGTCAAGTTTCAAGAAAAAGTGGTGAGCAGTTTTTGCGCTGATTCTGTCCAAACGGAATGAGAGAAAATTTTCAAATGTGATGGATAACATCTCAGCATCGTGTATACTATCAACGCTCCCGAAATTGCGACCAAAGCATGAAGGAACGGACAGTATTTGAAATTTGATTTGATACCTCGTCTATCGAAGTACAATACTATTTATTTTTGTGTTATTATTATTATTATTATTATTATTATTATTATTATTATTATTATTAACTTCGATTTTAAACGAGTGAGGCCTGCTACTATTTTAGAAAATGGCTGATAAATAATCTCTCGAAATTAAGATACTGTGTGTCATTCAACTTTGTTTTACGTCGCACCGACACAGACCTGTCTTATGACGACGATGAGAGAGAAAAGAGCTAGGACTGGGAAGGAAGCGACCACAGCCTTAATTGCGCCAGCATTTGCCTGGTGTGAAACCCACTATCTCCCGAATGCAAGCTGGCAGCTACGTGACCCTAACCACGCGGCCAACTCACCCAGTTTGAAATTAACAGAATGTGGCACTAAATCAATAGAACCATGTAGACTTCCAAAACGATTAAAGCACTTAACACTCACACCAGTGAAAGTATAAAAGTCAAGCAAGTCGATCATTTCATCCTCATTAGTTCCTCAACTGAAGTTGGCGTCACGAAGGGCATCCGGTCGTTAAAACATGGCATATATATTCATCTCACCTCATCCTGGACCCTGTACCAAGAAACAGGACTAAGTGGTAGACATAAATTCTGAGTATTTGCGTACCTTGTGGAGACCCGTATCTCCGACCTCACAAGTGAGAGAGGTCAGTATCTGTTAAATTCTATCAGACGTCAACATTTTGGAGCCGAGTAAACGTCTGCAGCACACAGATCTCTGCTTTCTTCATGATACTCTTAAGTGCACACCTTTGATACCTATTTTCCGTTACAAGTTCATCCACGTAGAATCCGAATTGCCCCTCGTGTGCGCCTAACACTCCAGCAACGTTTCATACTCGTACTTCCAACAGCAGTAAATGCCTTGCATAAAATTGACGTCTTCATCCCCATCACCTCTTCAAAACCAAATTGCAATGTATAATAGAGGAATCTAGCCTCCGTGGCTCAGACGGCAGCGCGTCGGCCTCTCACCGCTGGATACCGTGGTTCAAATCCCGGTCACTCCATGTGAGATTTGTGCTGGACAAAGCGGAGGCGGGACAGCTTTTTCCCCGGGTACTCCGGTTTTCCCTGTCATCTTTCATTCCAGCAACACTCTCCATTCTCATTTCATAGCATCTATCATTCATTAATAAATCACTTTGGGAGTGGCGACCCCATCGTACTAACAGCCTATATCTGTTTCATTCATTACATCCCTGACCCGGCCAATGACTGGAAAACAGGTTGTAGGTTTTCTTTTTTGCAATAAAGGAATCTGTGTTGACAATCTGGCCAGAACGTTACAAGTGACACGAACATGATTATGTATGTTTCTTTCTTGCAATTTCAGTTATGAAGAACTTGTTGACATCAAGTCTCCTCCTCGTTTATTTATTTATTTATTTATTTATTTATTTATTTATTTATTTATTTATTTATTTATTTATTGACTGATTAATTTTTTATTCTGATAACAGTCTCCTTTGTCACGACACCACTGGACATCATTTAGGTGGGCACGTGCCTCTAGGAACATTTTTCTGCGGAAGAGAAGATAGCCATTAAGGAAGAGTCTACTATATTCATTGCCGACAATGTTCGTCATAATGTCAGGCGAAACGTAAAGCCACACTTATAATCTCCAATGTGTAAAGGAAGTCTTCATTTTATGTCACAGAGTTTTTGAAGATGTGAAGTGTTGGAGCTAGCAGCTTGGCGCAGGTAATATCGCCCGCCCCGCCTTCAACACTTGAGTGTTAACATCCCGTTATATTGAACCTCCACCCCCGCTTACAGATGGATATTACCACCATCTCAGTGACTGTCTTCAAAAGAGGAAAGTAATAAAGGGTGGCACTTTGATGCCAGCGTGACCGGCATTCACACTGGAGCTGATATAACGCGCTTCAGATACAAATTTGCAATATCGACGCTGTTTATCGCTCCACCAAATGGGCTGGCCTCAAACTCTTCCTTCACGGCTCAAGGAGAGAGGATATACATCAATATAGCAGAATCAAAACCAACTGAATCCTGTCTCAGCTTTCTAGATGTAACCAGAAATGAGACGAAGCGTTGCTACTGAATTAAACTCCCAATTTATTGGGATCGTATTCGATGTGGATTTGGTCGCTTTTTACGACCGGATGCCCATCCTGTCGCCAACCGCATAAGCCCATGTGGAGAAGTGTATTCTCTACCGACTGTTTTCGTGGTGGATAGTAATGTGATGGTTTTTATATATTATATTGTTGTTTGAGTCATCAGTCCATAGACTGGTTTGATGCAGCTCTCCATGCCACTCTATCCTGCGCTAACCTTTTCATTTCTACGTAACTATTGCATCCTACATCTGCTTGCTCTAATCTGCTTGTCATATTCATATCTTGGTCTACCCCTAACGTTCTTACCACCTACACTTCCTTCAAAAACCATCTGAACAAGTCCTGGGAGTCTTAAGATGTGTCCTATCATTCTATCTCTTTTCGTCAAATTTAGCCAAATCGATCTCCTCTCACCAATTCGATTCAGTATCTCTTCATTCGTGATTCGATCTATCCATCTCACCTTCAGCATTCTTCTGTAATACCACATTTCAAAAGCTTCTATTCTCTTTCTTTCTGAGCTAGTTATCGTCCATGTTTCACTTCCATACAATGCCACGCTCCACACGAAAGTCTTCAAGAACATCTTTCTAATTCCGAAATCAATGTTTGAAGTGAGCAAATTTCTTTTCTTAAGAAAGCTCTTCCTTGCTTGTGCTAGTCTGCATTTTATGTCCTCCTTACTTCTGCCATCGTTAGTTATTTTACTACCCAAGTAACAATATTCATCTACTTCCTTTAAGACTTCATTTCCTAATCTAATATTTCCTACATCACCTGCCTTCGTTCGACTCCACTCCATTACTTTTGTTTTGGACTTATTTATTTTCATCTTGTACTCCTTACCCAAGACTTCATCCATACCATTCAGCAACTTCTCGAGATCTTCTGCAGTCTCAGCCACGATAATTCAACATACGCAGTTAAAATTTCCGGCCTGGCTGGGAATTGAAACCGAGGCCCTCTCAACTGAAGGACGGAACGTTGACCATTCTGCGAAGGAGTTAAGACTAACCTCAGAGTACTATTATCATTATAATTGCATTTCCTAAAAATTAACAATAGATTTTAAGCGTGACAGCTGAAATACAAAGAAAGCCTTAACTATACATTACTAGCACGGGAGCAGTTACGAATTTAAGGCGATAGGCTACTTTTAACTGAGGGCTTGTAGTGTAAGATTTACTTGTATACGACACTAGATGATTTTCCTCAGTTGAATGAACAATTTATTTTGATGAGGATTAACTGATTATATTAAGAGTTGTTTTTAATTTTGACATATTTTTTACTGCAAACTATAAAATAAAGACAGTTACAGTGGGCTCCATGTTAAACAAAAGATAGAGATAAATATGCTGTCGCGGACTTTTGTTTCTGTACAACTTATTATGCTGAACAATTCTTACCCTCATAGCATAGATCTTTAACGGTTTAGCCAGCGTAAGCTAAACAGGCATACGGACGGCCGATTTTTCTTCGACCTGATTCACTGAAATCGTTACTACTCGGCTTTCTTTAATCAGAAATTGATGTTTCTATACATAAACCTTTCTCGAGAAAAGGGTGAAAACCGCAGCAAAATCCATGAGTAGCTTCCGAGATAAGCTGACAGACAGACAGACAGACAGACAGACAGACAGACAGACAGACAGACAGACAGACAGACAGACAGACAGACAGACAGACAGACAGACAGACAGACAGACAGACAGACAGACAGACAGACAGACAGACAGACAGACAGACAGACAGACAGTATCGAGCACTTCATTTTGTACTGTGTAGAGAAGAGAAGGGATGTGGCCGGTCCTACCTGATTATTATTATTATTATTATTATTATTATTATTATTATTATTATTATTATTATTATTATTATTATTATTATTATTATTATTATTATTATTATTATTATTATTATTATTATTATTATTTGACAACGTGATTATGGACACTGGGTATAAGTTAGACTGGGTCACTTGACGTTCGTCTGGCTCCTTCTGTGGATCAGTGGCAGAGTACCGGTCTCCGAAATCCAACATCGTAGGTCAAGCCGGGCAGAGGTAGTCGGATTTTTGAAGGGCGGAAGGAAAAAGTCCATTCGGCACACCATGTCGTACAATATCGCCATGTAAAAGATCTTTGGTAAAACATCTAATGTTTACCCGATAAAATTAACTAAAACTCAGTCAGAGATAGCCCAACAGACATCAGTTTCTCCACCATTTGGTAGAGTATAACGGAACGTCAAAATTGTCACGCAGGCAGGCTCAATAGCGCCAAATCAAAATTCCAGCAAAGGGTAGCCGAGGCAATATTATTATTATTATTATTATTATTATTATTATTATTATTATTTGAGGCTGCCTGGCCAAGGCGGTAAAGGCGTGCTCGGTTCACCCGGAAGGACGTGGGTTCGATTCCATGTCAGGAAATCGAAAAATTAAAAAGCGAGATTTCCACTTCCGGATGTGCATATGGTCCTGAGGTTCACTCAGCCTACAGCAAAAAAGGGGCAAAGGCGGCCGGGCGTAGAGGTAACCACTGCACCCCACCAAGTGCCGAGGTTACGGATAGTGGAAGCCTTTACCTTCCACGCCTGGCACGGCCTTCATGGTCTGTTCGGAGATGACCATATTATTATTATTATTATTATTATTAGTATTAGTATTAGTATTATTATTATTATTATTATTATTATTATTATTATTATTATTATTATTATTATTATTATTGTACCGGGGGGTACACCTCCGCTCCGCTAATTCAAACATTGCGCCAGTTGAAATTCCTCTACTGGAGGAAGCCTGAACTTTAACTACAGTGTTAATTCTCTAGTTTCTCAGAAGATGTCCCTACTTGTAAATTTTGAAGTGTTCTGAACTGTGTCGTTTTCGATGTATTTTTGTTTTGCCTGTAGTAAGAAGTGTGAACATTCTCTTCTAGATGGCACTACTGAAGGACTACAATTATGCACCCTAGTGCGAAGTGAAAGAACTGTGTTTTTGGAGAAATTTTGTGTTCATAAGTTTGTTCTTTGTTAAATTTCTTTCAGTCATTGTTTAGGTTGGCTGTATAACCCTTCACTGTCCGCCAGTTTTGAATTCGACCAATGAGTAATTTTTGTAATTAATTTCCCACCAATCCTGGTTTTCTTCTTCAGTTTTGACATGTAATCTTTTGGCCGTCCAATAAAATGATTGTGGGCGGGTGTTATCATTCCTGAAAGGTCTCGAATGTTCCGCGAGGGTATATAAACTGCTGATTTTCGGGTCTCTGCGCCACTTCAGTAACATCTATCAGTGTGTAAATTATGTAACAGGGGGCGGGTAGCGCCTCTTTCTTCGGGCAGCGGTTCATCAATAAGGTAATGGCCTTTTAATAACTTCTTTCTTGCTAGCTCAGCAGTTTAACTCTCGGGGCGGGTTCGAAACCTTTTACTATGTAACCTTCCTCTAAAATGTAAAAGACTCTTGATCTAAATTCTGCCTCTGTTACTACATATGGGGATAGAGAATGCTTAACCCTCTCCAGCTCCCATTCATATTGCTTTGAGGTGAACTTATTTTCACAACCGTTTCTTCCCTTCTAATGTAAAGTAAATCGTTTCCTTATATAAGTCACCTCCTTAGTATGGGATTAGCCCTTGCATAAGCGGCCTAGGGCCAAATTAGGTTTTAATAAAGTATATTCGGAGTGCAAGTTTCGCCTCCACTCAAGTTTGTATTTTGGGGCCTTGTAATTTTCCTGTTTATTTACTAAATCGGCCTCAGTAGGTTGGGTATTTTTACCCCTGTGTTTATGTCCTTAGAGGACAACTTGAAAGTAGAGTTTGGTGTGGCCTTTGATAGGCTTGAACTTTGAGAGCGGGTTGCTCTTTCTTAAATTTGGTTTCTGTGTGCCTCGAGCAGGCTTTACTGTGTAATTGGGACCAAGAGCTCCTGGGCATGATTGGGGTTTTCTGCCCCTTTGTTGAATTTTGTATATGGGTTAAGTTGGGCTTATAGCTCAAGAATTGTGTGTCTGGCTCTCGGAGCCCAAATCCTGTAACCACTGTAATTGTACATTCTCGATTTGTTGCTAGGCTACTAAGTACCTGTTATATTTGTTATTTCTTGATCTTGAAAAGGAAATATAACCTTGTCAAATTTTAAATTAACTTTAATTTCGTAGATTGAGACCTATTCATCCTAGCACCTTCTTTCACCTCTAACTACCACGGATAACTCCGTAACAAGTGAACCACGCTCTGCATTTCAGTGGGCTTGCAGACTGATATGTAATAGCAACTTCTGGCTCGGCGAGGAAAGCAACGGGAAACTACCTCACTCCCCGTTTCCCTACTACGCCTCTTCAGTGATGCCTCGGCCATCTATGACATGTGATGGCAGAGCTGTTGAGGATCCAACCAGCCTTCGGGATGAGGACATAACATACATTATTATTATTATTATTATTATTATTATTATTATTATTATTATTATTATTATTATTATTATTACAGTTTAACGTTGTACTAACACATCTCAGGTTTTCGGCGACGCAAGGATAGGAAAGGGCTAGGTTTGGAAAGTATCAGCCGTGGCCTTAATTAAGGCACAGTCTGAGCATTTGCGTGGTGTGAAAATGGGAAACCAGGGAAAACCATCTTCAAGCCTGCCCACAGTGCGGTTTGAACCCACCATCTCCCGAATGCAAGCTCGCAAATATGTGATTCTAACCGCATGGTATAGGTCTTATGGCGACGATGGGACAGGAAAGGGCTAGGAGTGGGAAGGAAGCGGCCGTGGCCTTAATTAAGGTACAGCCGCAGCATTTGCCTGGTGTGAAAATGAGAAACCACGGAAAACCATCTTCAGGGCTGCCGACAGTGGGGTTCGAACCCACGATCTCCCGAATACTGGATACTTTCGGTATTATTATTATTATTATTATTATTATTATTATTATTATTATTATTATTATTATTATTATTATTATTATGTCAACGGCCGTAGCCGTGTTGAAACACCGGATCCCGTGGGATCTCAAAGTTAAGCAAGATTGGGCGGGGTCAAGATTTGGATGGGTTGCCACGCGCTGTTGGTGGCAATGGGGGAGCTGAAAGGAACTGGCCACCCTACCGTACGTAAACTCCGGGTCAGACACACCTTTGCGGAGGTTCGGACCTGCCTTCGGGCAGAATAACCCCTTATTATTATTATTATTATTATTATTATTATTATTATTATTATTATTATTATTATTATTATTATTATTATTATTATTATTATTATTATTCACTGCATGGCTGCGAATATTGGCCGACTACGACTGAGGCAACGCGTCGACTAGGCGTCATGGAGACGAAGACGCTGAGATGGACAGCTGGCGTCACTAAACTGGATCGCATCTCGATTGAAACCATCAGGGAAAGATTTTGAGTTCGCGTATTCATGATAAAATGCGCGAGATTCGTCGACGATGGCTTGGATATGTACTAAAGACAGGAGCCGATACTATCACGAAGACAGGTTACACATTAGAAGTCGTCGGTAGGAAGCTAAAAGGACGACCTGAACAGCGACTGGTCGATACTCTTCACAAAAATCTGAAGAGCGTCAATCTCCAGCCTGACATGGCGTAGGTTAGAACTAAATAGAGACAACGAATCCGTGTAGCGGATCCCACCACCAGGAGTGACAAGCGCTGAAGCAAAAGAAGAAAATTATTAAAAACATTGGTCTCCTTTACCATTTCTCCCCCATTATTACTGAAGCTAGTGAGTTGTACTTAATTTCCCACTCTTGGGTTATATTCCCGTAGAGTGAGGAGTCCCTACCTGACGATATATCTTGCCAGTTATCTTTTAACTTTCATTTTGGGAGCATTTGTTGTGATTTGTAAGTAGCTGAACTATTGCCAATATTAGATTAGATTCCTTTTTCTGGCACGTTGGGCACTCTCTTCTTTCTGACCAGATGATGAGATTTAATGTACAGCACATATCTTGCCAGTTATCTTTTAACTTTCATTTTGGGAGCATTTGTTGTGATTTGTAAGTAGCTGAACTATTGCCAATATTAGATTAGATTCCTTTTTCTGGCACGATTGGGCCCCCTCTTCTTTCTGACCAGATGATGAGATTTAATGTACAACACATACAATAATACATACAATAATAATCAGAAATTACTAACAATTATTAACGTAATGGAAATCATATTGTTTTATTGTGAAGGTCATTACTGATACTTTTTGGAGTGGAAGTGATATACATATATACACCTTTAGGATTGTAAAACTATTACGGTAACAGGTAAGCAAAATACTAGCTGGTACAAGTAAGTATTTAACAATAAAATTGGTTTAGGATTACACCTTCAGGTTTAGGAATAATATACTAAAGCAGAGGAGGCATGGAAGAGGTCAACTTGTGTGTTCGTTACGGTAAAATAGATGATGATAATAATAATAATAATAATAATAATAATAATAATAATAATAATAATAATAATAATAATAATGACTTACGTCCCACTAACCACTTCTACGGTTTTCGGAGACGCCGAAGTGCCAGAATTTAGTCCCGCAAGAGTTCTTTTACGTGCCAGGATATCTACCGAGAAGAGGCTGACGTATTTGAACCAGGATCGAACCTGGCAAGTCGGGGTCAGAAGGCCAGCACCTCAACCATCTGAGCCACTCAACCCGGGGTAAAACAGAAAGTCTACGGCAGATCTACCATGATTTTGTCGTAAAATAATTTAATAATTAATTGCTGAAAAAAACTCAGCGGTTCGGAACAGTTAGCTCATGATAACATAGAATGCACTGTAGAAAAATACCGATGGTTTTCTTTTAAAGTAACATAAAACACCTTACATAGAAAATTAAATTTTTACAACACAAGCAGTCCGCCTTTGTGATGTAGTGGTTAGTGTGATTAGCTGCCACCCCCAGAGGCGTTCGATTTTCGGCTCTGCCACGAAATTTGAAAAAAAAAAAAAAGTGGTACGAGGGCTGGAACGGGGTCTACTCAGCCTCGGAAGGTCAACTGAGTAAAGGGGGGTTCGATTCCCTCCTCAGCCATCCTCGAAGTGGTTTTCCGTGGTTTCCCACTTCTCCTCCAGGTAAATGCCAGGATGGTACCTAACTTAAGGCCACGGCCGCTTCCTTCCCTCTTCCTTGTCTGTCCCTTCCAAACTTCCCATCCCCCCACAAGGCCCCTGTTCAGCATAGCAGATGAGGCCGCCTGGGCGAGGTACTGGTCATCCTCCCCAGTTGTATCCCCTACCCAGTCTGAAGCTCCAGGACACTGCCCTTGAGGTGGTAGAGGTGGGATCCCACGCTGAGTCCGAGGGAAAATCCTACCCTGGAGGGTAAACAGATTACGAAGGAACAAACAAGCAGAATTTCACGCCCTACAAACCAATCATATTAGCATATGACTGTAATACATGAATATATCAAAATATTAGGGTTTTATTATTCCTGCATCGTTCACAATATTATGTAGCACGGAATCTTGGTCACTGCACATAAACGCGTTGCTATTAATATAACATTTTATTATCACAAACGCCGGCCCCGTAGTGTAGGGAAGCCCCGGGTCCGATTCTTGGCCAGGTCATGGGATCTGAGGGCTGGTTCGAGGTCTGCTTAGCCTACGTGATTACCATTGAGGAGCTATCTGACGCTGAGATAGCGGCTCCGGTCTAGAAAGCCAAGAATAACAGCCGAGAGGATACGTCGTGCTGACCACAAGACACCTCGTAATCTGCAGGCTTCGGGCTGAGCAGTGGTTGCTTAGTACGCCATGCCCCTTCGGGGCTGTCGCGCCATGGGGTTTGGTTTTATTATCACAAACAAGGAAATCACAATTTGCTTTACGTCGCACCGATCCGGATTGGTCTTATTGCAACGATGGGATGGGAAAGGGCTATGAGAGGGGACGAAGCGACCGTGACTAAGAGCCCTGCGCTAATATACAAAATATTATCCACATCCTTACTTCCTTAATCTGCATCCGCTGTTATTGTAAATACTGAACTATATTACACCGAAGGCATTGAAATGAACAGATCCCTTAACGTACTATAATACAATAGGCCTTGTACCGGGCACCAGACGCCTACAGGTTTATTAGGAACTGAACATGTTAGTATTGAACATTTGTAGAGCATTGAACATTACAGGCTTTTCGCCCAAATACATGTTCGCAATACCAATTCAAAACAGAAAGAACCACTACAAACAACGACACTGAACAATTATAAACGGAATTAAAATCACATAAAGTAATTCTACTAAGCGGCCTCTTACATGGGCGGAAAACCAAGCCACATGTAAGGGCCACCCCTACAACCTTATAATAACTCTATAATCCTAAAATTAACCAGGTGACCCCTTACACGGGCGGAAAAACCAGCCCACATGCAAAGCGCCCCCTGTTAGGAATTGCCTCTCGCGACTACCGACGTATTGAGCTGTTCTCTTTCAGAACCTTTGTTCCTTCCACTAACTGCGGGCAGGAGCCAGTTAGGATTAGGTCAGATTTACAGCTTTATGGTCTCAAGGCTCTTTATATATCACTATCCTTCTATACGAAAGGTAAGGGTCGCCTATCCACAGGTTGAAATAAAAGGATACCCGAGTGAAAATCAATAAACTTCGTTATTTATAAACTGTCAGCAAAATTATCCTCACTGTTATACAGTTTGTATCCGCCAAGACACTAACTTTGCGGATAACCGCGGATGTTGTAAAAATGGGAAACCACGAAAAACCATCTTCAGGGTTGCTGACAGTGGGGTTCGAACCCACTATCTCCCGGATGCAAGCTGACAGCTGCGCGCCCCTAACCACACGGCCAACTCGCTCGGGTAAACAAGGAAACTTCTGGATTCTTGTTCGGGATCAGTCATACTGTCGATAGCCTAAGTAACAATGACAGGCGTGCAGCGATGTCCCGATGTTTTAATTGATCGTCCTATCAAGTTTCGTTGCAAATGCCTTCGATATACCGCTTTCAATTTAAAACTGCAACAACACATCACTTTTTAAATATGCACACGAACTTGCATAATAATTGGCTGGCAAAGAAATGGGCTAATTAATATTACACATTCTCGAAAAGCGAGGATATTCGGCGGCCAAAGAGATTATACTCGGAATCATGCCACCTGCACAATATGTTCATCCTATTTCAAACATGAGGATTTTGAAAGAAAGTCTAGTATCCATACGTTTGAAAACTGTCATTGGATAGTCTCCACTGCATATAGAAATTTGCCTGTGGCATTTCTTTGCAGAGCTCAATGTAGGAGCAATATCTTCTCAAGACCTATCGCTCCTTAAAGAAGGCAGGTCACGTGACACAGCACACTAATCTGAATAATGCAAAATGAACATCAAAGTAAGAGCAGCCCAAGTGGGTCGGCGAGCAATTTGGAGATTACAGTTCCCAGGGGACGCGGCATCGACCCCTCACGCTGCCGCACGAAAGGAGTTGGAGATGCCACATTCTAACACGACGAACGCCCACTTCCATGAAGAGCAAGAAGGATTACGTCAATTCTATGAAGCACTTCAATTTTCCATTGCCATCTCTGGTCCCCAACACTCTGTGAGATTTTCTTCTTTTCACCGCCTTCTTAGAGTACTAGTCAAAGAAGCAGCAGTGATCTACAAGGGTTGTAAATAAAGAAGTGGCAAGATTGACAGAACGTAATATTTAATGAACTAACAAGCACAATTACCGGGCAAGTTGGCTGTGCGGTTGTGAGCTTGCATCCGGGAGATAGTGGGTTAGAATCCCACTGTCAGCAACCCTGAAGATGGTTTTCCATGGTTTCCCATTTTCACGCCAGGCAAACGCTGAGGCTGTATCTGAATTAAGGCCACAGTCGCTTCCTTCCAACTCCTAGACCTCTCCAATCCCATCGTCGCCATAAGACCTATCTGTGTCGGTGCAACGTAAAGCCACTAGCAAAAAAATGTACAATTGCACTACATTCGTTCAATGTAGTCACCCACAAAGTCTGTTACCTTTTGCCAAATGTCGGGAAGCCGTTAGGGGACCATTGTCAAGGCGTTCTCCGTTGACGATAGCGGGGAGTACAGATGCCACGTCAGGAAATCGGCGGCCTCAGAAGGGTTCCTTCAACTTCGGAAACAGCTCGAAGTCACAAAGACTTATGTCTGGCGAGTACGGAGGGTGTTCCAAGACCTACTTCCGAACCGCACGAAACACCTTGACCCATCGTGCAACTGTCCTATACGGTAATGCATTCTCGCCACAGGATTCACGTAATCCTCTATAACATTCTAATGCATTTTGCCACGGGCAAAGTTGATTTTAATCCAGGAACGCTGATCGCCTTTTGAAAACATGCTTTAGGGCGGTAAAATCGACACTCTTCACTTCAACGCCACACAGCTACAACACCTCTAACTGGATGCCCGTCACACTACACACCGACAACAGTGCCAGATGACCGCTCCACATCATATTTGCGCATGCCCGATCTCCAGCGAGTGTCTGGACTAGTTTCGTATGTCTTTCAACCTTTCCCTGGACCAATTAGAGCCGAGAAATATGTATCTATTTAAATGGACCAGCAATGAACTGGTTTATCCTGCATTAACCGCCCCACCAAGCAACTACCCGCCAAGAAAATTCAACTCCTCATCTCACGTTACAAGCCCTAATCAGCACACCCCTCCATCTCAGTATTCGCCCCGCTAACTCTAACCCCTTCATTACCCCAACCTACCTCGTTCTGAGCACGGTAACATTTACAAAAGCGTCGTGATAGTTAAGTAACATCGGGCGTTGTCACCAACTGGATGGGTGACCCTTCGCCTACAACCGCTTTGCTCTTCACCACTTCAAGACAACGTTGGATTCTGTCATCGGAGATTCAAGGTATTCGCCAGCTGCTCTTTAAAGGGCACAGGTCACACCCTGACCAGTCCAGAATGAATAACCAACATCGGCCATCAAAAGAAAACATCCTGTCGTGGAAAGAAGACCTACGTACTATGAAATAGCACTCAAAGCTCAATAGAGGCTGACGGGCTAAAATTCTGGTAACGGTGCGCTTTGTGCCCTACTGATTTCCCTGTAAGCCCACGTGGTGTGTTAGGCCACTGTTGAAGATCACACACCCTTGAAGTGATATTCAGATTCGTATTATTCGTCTTGAGCGTGTTATCTCAGTAGCGTCCTGTTGTAACAGTCACGCATCGTCTCTTTGGTTGAGAAGTGCAACGTTAGTACAGTGTACGTTCAATTTAACACAGTCCCTTTAGCGCAACAAGTGTTAGATGCGAGTTTGTAGTCTTGCACGTTCAAGTAGACACCATTTCATTAATATGGGTCTACACTGCGGACATACTGCGGTAGTCTAATTAGCGCGAATGGTAAATAACGTGTGTTGATAGAAGCACTCAGTTACGCGAGTCGCTATCATGGAATTGCAATACGTTAGTCAACAAACGTCAAAGTATTATATATTCCTGTATTCAAATAACATCTTGTGCAAATCTCTCTATATATAAAATAAGAGTTTTGTCTGTACATTGCTGTCTGTCTGTATGTCTGTCTGTATGTCTGTCTGTCTGTCTGTACACGATCACGCGAAAACGGCTTAAGATAATTTAATGAAAATCGGTATGATAAGTCGGGGGATGAGCCACTACAATCTAGGCTATAAATCATTTTACTCACGGTGAGTAAAATGGTAGTTTAGGGGAAGGCCTAAAATTGAATTCTCAAATATTTATATTATTAATGGTCCTATCGATAAATACTATATAACTAAAGTTACATAGAATTAAATTTCCGATCATTTATGTAATACATTGTTACCGTAGGGCTTTCATTCAATTTTACCGTACCGACTGTGCTAAGAGCGGTATTTCAAAGTCAGAAGAAAACTAAATATGAAGGCCTACAATATTGAAAGCGCATACCATTAATCAACAATAACATTACATTGACCATTGTTTGTGGTGATGTTCTTTGTCTCTTATGCTGCCGCTCAACTCCGATAGATGGGATTACTGCTGCGAACCGAGTGTAACAGCCTGACTGAATATTGGCGGAAAATAGCTGGGGAGTTAGAAAACTTTCTTCTTTAGCATGTCATTCCTCTGGTTCATACATTTTCTGATACCGTACTGCTTGTACGTAACTCTCTGGTTCATGATAGTATTCCAGCTGTTCGATCCCTACTCTGACGCGCTGTTTTGAATGAGCAGTGTGCACTCCTAAGGCAGAGGCTCACTTAATAGTAGTAGTAGTAGTAGTAGCACCAGTAGTAGTAGTAGTATGACCTCGTCTAGAATTACAATTTAGGCATATTCCAAATAATAGCACCACAATTCACTAAATAACTCAAAATTCAACCCTAAAAGAGCCGTTTCTCAAATCGAGCTTCTTCCTCTTCAGTTTTATTAAGTTCTACATTCATTTTATTCCAAATTAGCAGTAAACAGAGGGTTTCTCCTCTGGCTTAAAGGAAAAATTTGCCTCCAAGTTAGATAGATTTTTCCGCCGCCAGTGCAGTGAATTGAGATTTTCCAACTTATCGGGTACTCCTAGGGAAATAGATCAGTAAAAGGGCATAGTTTTTGCCCTGGTGCTCTCCACTATTCGACCTCCCCCCCTCCGATAAAGGACTAAGAGTGTTCACGGATCACGGCTGTCTGCGGCCCGGTCATTCCAGCTCTGGAACTTTGGACTGTCAGATCGGCAGCGTTCGTTAAAAGTGAGAAAATGTGTGGTTTTTCATTTGATCGAGTATTTCATGTGAAATCATTGCTTTTACTCGCGCCATTCCTACTGACGTCATTGTAATGATCATCAGATTCCATCAAGTCATACTCAATATTTGGAAATATTTATGTTTATTTCTAATTTTGTGTTATTTTTATTCCGTGTTTAATAGTGTGGGATTTAATGTTGTAAACATTCCTTACCAAAGTAGTGGTCCCCGTACAACGAACAACGTAAAATTAAACAATTTCCTTAATTGTGACGAAAGTTGAAGGGCTACAGGGTCCAGAAAGGTTTCAAATTGTGATTCCTGGACAGCTCTGCCAAAGTAAAACGAACACATTTCGAAAATCACTTCCGGCCTAAATGCAGTTCTGGAAAAACAGCCTAAAATCGCTTGTTTCTTTATTCGTTTTCTTTCTTTATTCGAATACTAGCCAAATTAACTTATTTACATAATTCTTTCTGTAATAATAATAGTATTGCAACCAAATGGTCATGATATATACAAAACAGAGTTAGTTCTGGAATACTTAACTGAAGTAGGACTAACATTAGTGAATGACCGGAAAACACAAACATACATCTGCCACAACGGAGGAAGCGCAATAGATCTAGTCCTAGTAAAGGGCATAGAGGTGCAGTCCCAAACTCTTCTCACAACTACTGATGGCGCACTAATAAGAAAGCACATTCCAGTGATCACAAACGTGTACTGCAGTCCAGCTATAGAGACAAGACATAGTAATGAAAAGAAACTAAAGAGATGTCTAAATGTATCTCTACTACAGGAAAACTCAAATGAAACTGAGCATATGCTCCAAGAAATCAGAGCAGGAAAGATCGATGAAGCGGCACTTCTCATAGAGGACTACATAAAAGAAGCGACCGAATCGTGGAATGGTAATCGCAAAGCCAAAGAATGGTTCGACAGTGAGTGCTTCCAAGTAAGACAGGCAACTTTGAAGAAAATGCGAGTAGCCAGACAAAGTATGGACGCCGTCCACTTAGCAGAATATCAAGCCGCTAGAAAGACATATAAAACTCTTTTAAAGGATAAGAAAGCCAGTTACATAGAAGCTCAATATCAGGCGCTAATGAAGGAAATCAAGGAAAACCCGTACAAAGCAGTGCGCCCGCGCCAACCAAGATTCCCAACAGACATACCAATGAAGATCTGGGAGGTATACATGGAAAATATACTATGTAAACGGGGCTTAACACCTACAATGGAAGGAGAAGTTAAACCATGCAGTCCTTTCACTCAGGAAGAAGTAAGGAAAGTGATCTCAAGTGCAAAATCTAACAAGGCGGCAGGCTCAGATGGCCTCTACAACGAATTTCTGAAGACATCTCTCCCTTACCTAGAAACAGTATGGCTAGAGCTGATGAACAAGTGTCTGGAAACAGGAAACATTCCAAATGTATGGAGAAAATCAGTCGTTAAGATGCTATACAAAGGGAAAGGAGAAGTAAACAAACCGGAATCATATCGCGGAGTGGCTCTTGAATCAGCAGCTTTCAAGATTCTAACCAAACTGATAACCCAGAGAATCAATAGAATAGCAGACCCGCTTCTCCCTGACGAACAGTTCGGATTTAGAGCCGGGAGATCGACTCTGATGGCAGTGGAATGCCTCCTCCAAGATATTCACGAAACAACCAGAGAAAAGCAAGGCAAAATGTTCGTAATATTTATTGACTACTCCAAGGCTTTTGATACAGTAGATAGACAGAAACTTGTTAGAAAACTAGAGGAAATCATCGGTCGTACCTGGCTCACTAGACTAGTTGCCAACATACTTGCGGAGAACTATATCCAAATAAGCGACAATCTCTGCACATCAAGATGGATTCGGCAGACAAATGGGGTATTACAGGGGGACCCACTAAGCCCTCTGCTGTTTAACATCTTCACACAGGATGCAATAAAAGAAATTAAGAAGCAAACACGAAAGGTTAACGCGTACATATATGCGGACGACATGGCTATTGCGTCTGAGAGTAAAGAGGAACTACAAGTTGCCATGGACTTAATTTTGAAATGGGCAGAAGATAATAAAATGGACCTTAATGCAAACAAAACAGAATTGGTTGTTTTTAGGAGGGGAGGAAAATTATCTAGAGGCGATTACATCCTGTGCAAAGGACAAAAATTACGAATTAGTAACCAGTACAAATATCTAGGGATCACAATACAGGTAACAGGAACAACATTCACAATACACCTAAAGGAGAGAATCATCGCAGCTATACGAAGCATTAGTGATATTAAACATCTTCCACAGCTATCTTTGGAGACAGCCATGGCTCTGTTTAATACGAAAGTTGTTCCAACAGCCATATATGGTCTAGAGCTAATATGGGAACACCTCTCAAAAAGACAACTGCAAGAGCTGGAAAGTTTGAAGGCTAGATTCTTGAAGAGAGTTTTATGCGTTTCTAAATATACATTATCAAGGCTAGTATACGTTCTGGCAAAGGAGACGTACTTCATTGAAGACATAAGACTTAGATTGTTACTCTCAGCGACAAGGAGTTACAGAGAGCTGCTACAAGAACTGCAAGCAAAGAGGGCTATGATATGGGACGAGTTTTACTCAACTGATGCGATGTTAAACAGGGACTGGACACGTGGTGGATATGACCTGAGGCATACAGTGACCAGGTTTGCCGTACACGGGTTCCACCATAAGGTATGCAGAACCATGGAATTTCACAAGTCAGGACCGGGTTGCGTATGTGTCTTCTGTGACCAACGATGCGGCATATACCATGCTATCGAATGTGTCCATAGAAAAGGAAGCTTGACACAACTGTGTAAATAACTGATCATGTTTTGCAAGCATTGACTGCATATTATCACTATTAGTGATATACATCTAAGTGTATATATCATGACCATTTGGTTGCAATACTATTATTATAATTCTTTCTGTAATGTGTTCCTTGGTTCAATACCATCAGGCATTTTTTGATTTTTGAAAACTATCCACACCGAATTAAGGGCTTAAGTGAACTACTGCATTGACTCACATTAGCGTTCGTAGTGGTGCTTAAGTGAACTAATGCATTGACTCACATTAGCGCTCGCAGTGGTGCTTAAGTGAACTACTGCATTGACTCAAATTAGCGTTCGTAGTGGTGCTTAAATGAACCAATGCATTGACTCACATTAGCGCTCGCAGTGGTGCTTAAGTGAACTACTGCATTGACTCAAATTAGCGTTCGTAGTGGTGCTTAAATGAACCAATGCATTGACTCACATTAGCGCTCGCAGTGGTGCTTAAGTGAACTACTGCATTGACTCAAATTAGCGCTCGCAGTGGTGCTTAAGTGAACTACTGCATTGACTCAAATTAGCGTTCGTAGTGCTGTTTAAGTGAACCAATGCATGGACTCACATTAGCGCTCGCAGTGGTGCTTAAGTGAACTAATCCAATTGACTCGCAACAGCGCTCGTGGTGGTAGAAAAAGGCAAACCGCTAATCTAATCGACCGGATAACGATCACTAAGAAAAGGATTGTATTTTTTAAGTATAAACAAAGAATATATTCTCATAATTTATTATATTTTATTTACCTAACATTCGAAGCTCATATCCCTAGGATGTTTCCAACATTGAGTTGCTTGACTGAAGAGCTAGAAGTGTGGATTTTCTTTTTTCGCAGGTATGTTATAGTGCCATATTTTTACTGAACTTGTGTGTTCTATAGACTGAAGAGCCTTTACGTTACATTTAACTGAGTCGACACTGGCTTCCTTCTTAACAAATTATGGAGTCTGCACAAACCTTGTCCCAACAAAGTTGCAAGTGTGTTGTCTGTCGAGCCTTTTTTAATCTTTATCCGTCACTATGTAGCAATGCAGATAGTAATGTTTTTAGTGTCCCCTTTTAGGTCCTTATTTTGTACTGTAAATCTTTAAGATGTATTTTAATGTTTTCATCATTTTTGTATTGTAAAACTTTTTCTAGTCCGCCTCTGTGGTGTAGTGGTTAGTGTGATTAGCTGCCACTCCCGGAAGCCCGGGTTCGATTCCAGGCTCTGCCACGAAATTTGAAAAGTGGTACGAGGGCTGGAACGGGGTTCACTCAGCCTCGAGATGTCAACTGAGTAGAGGTGGGTTCGATTCCCACCTCAGCCATCCTCGAAGTGGTTTTCCGTGCCTTTGCCACTTCTCCTCCAGGCGAATGCCGGTATGGTACCTAACGTAAGGCCAAGGCCGCTTCCTTCCCCCCTTCCTTGTCTATCCCTTCCAATATTCCCATTCCCCACATGGCCCCTGTTCAGCATAGCAGGTGAGGCCCCCTGGGCGAGGTACTGGGCCTCAACCCCAGTTGTATCCCCGACCCAAAATCTCATGCTCCATAACACTGCCCTGTGGGCGGTAGAGGTGGGATCCCTCGCTGAGTCTGAGGGAAAAACCAACTCTGGAGGGTAAACAGATTAAGAAAGAAAGAAAGAAAAAAAGAAAGAAAGAAAGAAAGAAAGAAAGAAAGAAAGAAAGAAAGAAAGAAAGAAATACCTTTTCTACATTAGTTATTTTCTAAAATAGTAATTTATATAACCACAGGCCAAAGACATGCTCTTTTACGAGTGGGAAGTTCAATGCACGAGCCGTAGGCGTTTGGGTCATCTATGACAACGATGGCGGAGCAGCTGAGGATCCAACAATTCTTCGGGCTGACAACCTGACATACATTTCATGCGTAACAAGTGTGAGTAATATTTCAGATCGTGGTGATAAAAAAATACATTACATTTCATGCTGTGGACTGCCAGTGTTGACGCCTTCTGTTCAGAGGGTCGCGGGTTCGATTCCCCGGCGGGTCGGGGATTTTAATCGCGTGTGATTACTTCTTCATATTCAGACAATACACCACACTACCAACCACCACAGGACCGCGCATTAGTTAGTTCATCCCTCCACATATGGTTGGCGTCAGGAAGGGCATCCAGCGGTAAAACAGACCAAATCCACATGTGCGACGCAGTTCACGCTCGGGACCCCATTAGTTGTGGAAAGAGCGGTATAAGAAGAAGAACAAGAGAAGAAGAAGAAAATTGACATAATATAAGTGATTAGATAATGGCATTATACTTCATGCAGCGGGTCATCCTAATGGTGCTCAACCTGCTTACGACATTCCTATATGTTTCCATACTTCCCGCAGGTCGTGGGTCAAGATCCACCGCGCAAAAAGTTTGGCGGGAACCGCTGCCTTAAATAAAAGTGCGCGACCTTATAAACAGGTACGTGCTCCCTGGCAACAGGTCTGCTTGTACAATGTTTTCTCGACGTCGTCTTCATGAATTGTAAATGTGTCGTCGCTTCCTGTGTTAAATCGTCCATTGTTTGTGCTGCACGTGGCTGTTCTGACGTCACATGCGCTGTGCACTATGGAACAGGTGGTGCCGTCCAACTGACATGGTCCTGCCAACCTTTCGCATCACGATTACGTTTCTAACGGTAGAAATCTGCTACACGCCAGATTCAATGCTATAATTATCTTAAAGGCAGATACATTTTTAAAAAATTACTTAAAAGGGACACACCATTGAAAATCAGAGCATTTTGTAAATGCTTTTCCTTCAATCCTACAAACCCTATCACAATGAAAGTCAGTGTGTTTTATAACTGAAACTTGCTTTTCAATTTATAGAAAGGTTCCAACCCCAATGTCGGCAGCCCTGAAGATGGTTTTCCGTGGTTTCCCATTTTCACACCAGGCAAATGCTGGCGATGTACCTTAATTAAGGTCACGGCCACTTCCCACTCCTAGCTCTTTCCTGCCCCATCGTCGCCGTAGGACCTATCTGTGTCGGTGCGACGTAGAGCAAATTGTAAAAATAAAAATAAAAACAGAAAAAGTATATCTTATTTTTGACGTTTTAATTGTTAGATTTTCAAAATTCTCACTGTAAAATTTGCAATAAGCCATCATTTTCCCAACATTTTAAACGTTTGGAAGTGAATTTTTTGTTTTGTTTTACAGTTAATAGTTACACTAACCACTTGCCAATATTCGTACAGTAGGTAAGAGGAAGAAAAATTGTTTTAGAACTTTGAAATTATGACCTTTTTCCAGAATTTATTTTATAAGAAACTTTCTTTTAAAGATGGGCCAAGGTTGAGGTTCAGGTTATAGACAGCATTAGGAAGCACAGTCATGTCACACTTCATATAGAATTATTTACACGTTTTCAGCGATGCGTGTGGGCGTGGTAGGCTGGAGTTGGTTAAAATGTTTTCCAACTATGATCACATGGGAGTACATTTTAATTCATAACTCGGTCAATGTTGCATATATCTGGAAAAAAAAAAATCACACATATGAAGGTGAAAGTCAATTTCAGTTTGATATGGTAAAATTACCCTGGGACGGAAATGTTCTCCCATAAATCTCAGAGAAGACTAACAAAATGCTAATATCCTCAACTGTGAAAAACACAATACAATCAAATAATTTCTATGGAAAAAATATTCCGTTATAATCATACTTCGAGAAGTTTTTATGAATGTTCTTTCTTAGCCTTTTTTCCAGTTATATGGCGTCGACAAAAACGTTGATTAAGCCTCGTTTTACGGCCACATGCACTTCCTGATACCGACCCTGTATTCACTATTGCGTTTTTGTGGTGGTTGATAGTGTAATATGTTGTGTGTAAATGAAGATGATATGTATTAAGGTACAGGAACTAACCAAACGTGGTTAAAATCTTCGGACCGGCATGAAATCGAACCCGGGACACGTACCTTTCAGCCAAAGAGTTAGAAGGGCAATATTTATGACGACACAATAATATTTTTTAGAAGTGTGACTTCAATGTGGAAAAGGAAGGTAGAATAGTTGGTTAATTTTTTTGGACTGAAACTATCAATCCCACGTATTTGCATCAATAAGGTTAAATAAAGTTCAGGCCTTGCGGTTTCACTCCTCATCGCGCGTAAACCATAACCGAAAACTGCGGCGCAAACAGTATACACGAGGCATCCGGGACCGATTTTGGAATTCTCTGAGGTCAGCAGTGCAAGCGTGTTGATCACCTGCAACGAAAATTGCAATGAAATACCAGTGACACTGCTGGACCGGAACCTCAGTCTTCAAGTCCTACCCGTAAGATGTCAAAAATATAATGAAGCCCAGTTTTCTCCCGGAGACATGACATCATAACGTCACTTACATGCCTCAGAAATTACGATAGTGTAGGTTATAGTACCCGCAACGAAATGCAATTTACGAAATAGGGTTGTACGGCACGCAATATGGGCCTTTGTTTAGCTAAAGTTAAAGAACCGTTTCGTAGAATTCCGTAAGAGAATGCAACAGTTAATTTTATCACTAATGTTTAGAAGTCCCAGATAAAATAACATTAGATATACAACAAGTGTGAAAGTTTTGATTGTTTGCGTGTAATATTATTGAGATGAAAATTGTATTTTCTAGGAAGAAAATTTGTGTTTTACATCTTAAATTAATGGGCCTGAAAGGATTAAATAGTATTTAAAAACACTACGCACCACCAGGCGTTTACAGTCGAGTCGTCGTGGGTAGTTGAAAGCATTTTTTTCATAAGTCTCTAGGAAAATAAATGTTACTTCAAGAAGGTGCTGAAGTTGGAAGAGGTCTCAAACGGAGTTTCCAAGGGAAACATTACGAATTTACGAGTTGTAGAATATAAGAGAAAGTTTTCCAGAGTTATAACTATTGTTATTCACTCTGAGGAACAACAATGAAATGTATGGATGGCGTTTCCTTGACCAACTCTCAACACCACGCGCCCACTCTCCCGCCTGCGAGCTCAGTGAACACAGCGCACAATGCACACGAAATAGGGTAGATGCCTACCGTGCAGGGGCCAGGTAGACCCGCAATGCAAGATGCCGGCACGCAGCGTCAGAGCAAGCACGTCCATATAAGAATTCGGGGAAAGATGCTGAGCAGTTCCATCCTGACTACGATGAATGTCATTTAAATGTATTTAAATATACACAATTATCGTTTCAATAAATAATTTCCAGGTATTGTATTCTGCACGTAAGCTATACACTAGAATGCAAATTTCGCCTCCCTGGTGTCTTTTTTTGAATGGCACATCACTGCTGCCAACATGACTAGTTATATACTGAAATCACTGGATATAATCAACAAGAAACTAACCTCAATGTAAGTACCATATCAATAAAGGAGGTTAGTTTCCTTACCTAAGTAAATGATTAATCAATATATGCAGAACTAAGTCGGTTTTCAAGCTCAATGAGGAATTAAGGAACTAAACACTCTCTCTCGCGCTCACTCATGTAATGCTATATGAACCGCTAACTGCAGAAAGGCAACAAGTCCACAAAATTCACAAATTCACTTTTTAGCAGAAATCAATTCTAAATGGGTAGACACACCGTTTTCTGCTAAAAGGGAATTGCTGCCGTCATTTTTACAGGTATGGCAACAGTCTGAATTTTCCTTTTACTGCAGATAGGGAACATGTCCGGAACTTGTTCCTTTTCTGGTGTAAACAATAGTTCTAAAGCACTGTGACTTTGGAATTATGAGGAGAAAACTAAGTAGAGAGGTATTATGAAACTGATAAAAATTGATCTGATTATGGCTTCCTTAAAAATTCCTGGAAAGTTTACAGTGAAAAAATTGTCATTTGAAGATTTCATTGACTATGGGGCTTGGTGGCCTAAGTTTTACAAGAGAACATGCTTAAGCAATGACTCTTATGGAAAAAATGTAGTAAAACCTAACAAAATAACATTTTCAATTTCAAAATACCGCGAGATGTCAGTTTCTTCTGAGATGCCGGGGGAGATTGAATGCAGTATACATATTTCTGGATTGACAAGTGATACTTTTGACTTACGAAACACTATAAAGGGCTTGGAACTGCCAAATAATAAAGCCTATTCAACTGTATTACACATCAACCACTCAAAAATTGAGGATATAAAGAAAACTTTAGTGTATACTGCGAATGAAAAGCTCCGATTTTGGAATGAAATAACGTGATGGCCTGTAACTACTGTGTCCATTCAAGAAGATCAACCAGCTGAATAAATGGATAAATGTGCATCAGTTATTATGATATTAAAACAACAAAATAGATTTATGACAATAGTGTTGCATAAATAAAACATTTTTTAAGATTTTAGAAGTGTTTTCATTTTTAAACCTCATTTACTACAAAAAGGGGTCATGTCCATGTTTTAAAAACAATATATACACTTACAAATTATGTATATATCCTTTAGAACCATACTAACTGTTGAATTACTATTAAAAAATTGAATTACATGAGTTTGAAAATAAAGTGTCAAAACAGTTTTTTGTCATTCCTGTAAAATCAGGATTTGTGGACTTATTGCATTTCTGCAGTTAGCGATTCATATATTTCTGCATTTATTTTGATATAAAGCATTACTTAACCGTATTCTTCGGTGTTTGCCTTCTTGTACAAATAATTCAGCTACCTTCTTAAACTATGCTATTATTTGTCGGACTGAACTGAAACCACGCTGTAATAATACACATGAACAAATACATTATAAGTACATATGCGGCGCAAGTCAGTAAGAATACACAAAGTCTGCAAACCGTACTAAAGTCGTGACAAGACAAGGTTAGGTTAGGTTAGGTTAGGTTAGGTTGATAACGAAATTTCCTTCCTTTCCAACTGAATTGATATTTACAGAGGAGGTAATGTTGCTTCCCTTTTCAGAGGAGTTTTTGCATATTTTTCTTGCTTCTTATCCTTCATATCTGAATTCTATACATACCAATTCGACGAAATGAGACTACTAATAAAACGGATAACTGAAAGAAAATTTAGCCTAAATAGTCCATGTACAGACACACAGTCGTTACGATTTTATTTATATATAAGATAAGGAATCTGCTCCGTGTACAACACCTTTTGGGCTATGTCCACTGGACTTAGCCTGTAAAACTGTCCGTCAATGATATCTCCCTTTTTAATCATCCTATCGAAAAAGTGCACATAAGGAGCAAGTTTTAGAAATGGATTTCCATTAAGGCTGGTTGATTCTCATCCAGGTTAGTCTGGTATATTTTGTGGGAGAGTAAAATCACTGTCTCTGTTCCCTATAAACCCCCAGTCCACTCTGGGTATTTGAAATGTTATGGATCTTAAAAGCTACCTTTGGACAGCGGGATGGTACATATGAAATTTGGTTAAAATATTTCCAGTAGTTTTGCAGTTATAGGAATTAAGGCTTTACACGCGTCCGTTTTTAGGCCGAGTCCGCTCGAACTTAGAGCGGTAAACGGTCCGTTAATGATATCTCCCTTATTAATCCTCGTATCGTAATGATGTACATGAGAAAAAGTTCCAGAAATTGATTTCCATTAAGGCAGGTAGATTTCCACTAAGTTTTGTTGTGTATATGGTATTTTGTGGGAGTGAAAAATCAATTTTACGGTTCCGTATAAACTCCCAGTTACTTCAGGGATTTAGGAACAATATTGGTCCTAAAACCTACCCAAGGACAGGTGAATTCTAAATATCAAAATTAGTAAAAAATATATCCAGTAGTTTCCAAGTAATCAGAACTTGACAAACAAATAGAAAATCAAACAAGACATCAAATTTAAAACAATATGTAGATGGTCATTATTACACCTGAAACGGATAACTGAATGAAAATTTCGCCAAAATAGTAAATGTACGCACACACGGTCGTTACGAATTTATTAATATAAATAAGGAATCTGCTCACGTACAACACCATTTGGGCTTTGTTCACAGGATTTAGCCTGTAAAACCATCCGTTAATGAAATCTCCCTTATTAAAAGCTGGTTGTTTCCCACCCAGGCGAAAGAGCAGAATCACAGTTTCAGTTTCCTATAAACCCCCAGTCCACTCCAGGTATATGATATGCTATGGACCTTAAAAGCTAGCTTTGGACAGGGGGATGCTAAATATGAAGTTTGTGTTAAAATATTTTCAATAGTTTTTCAGTTATAAGAAATATGCATCACACACACCCGCTTTTAGGCTCGAACTAAGAGCGGAAAACGGACGGTTAATGGTTATCTCCCTTATTAATCCTCGAATCGAGATGATGCACATCAGAAGAAAAGTTTAAGAAATTTATTTCCATTAAGACAGGTAGATTTCCATTTAGTTTGGTTGTGCATATTTTGTGGGAGTGCAAAATCAAGGTTTCGGTTTCGTATAAACGCCCAGTCAATTCAGGGATTTAGAAACAATAATGGCCCTAGTATCTACACAAGGACAGGTGGATTCTAAATATGAAGTTTGGTAGAAATATATTCAGTAGTTTTCAAGTTATAAGAACTCAAACAGACACCAAAGCTAAAAAATACAGGCTACAATGGTCATTATTACACCTGAAACTGGTAACCGAATTAAAATTTCGCCAAAATAATCAATGTACAGACACAGGGTCGTTACGATTTTATTTATGTAATTACTCAAAGTTGGCTAAACTTAGAGACCTATCAATGTCTCATGATTCACCGACAGGTAATTCCGGAGAGAATAGAACAAAAATAAAGCAAATAGGTCCAGCAGAACGGACGGACTCTTTTAATATATACATTAATTTCTCTTCAAACGTAAGACAAATGTATGTATACAGATTTTCGTATATGACTGTTACGAATATAATTTTATAGTAGGCCTAGCTGAAGCGTCCGTGGCTCAGGCGGCAGCGCGTCGGCCTCTCACCACTGGGTTCCGTGGTTCAAATCCCGGTCACTCCATGTGAATTTTGTGCTGGACAAAGCGGAGGCGGGACAGGTTTTCCTCCGGGTACTCCGGTTTTCCCTGTCATCTCTCATTCCAGCAACACTCTCCACTATCATTTCATTTCATCTGTCAGTCATTAATCATTGCCCCAGAAGTGTGCAACAGGCCTCGGCAGCCGGCACAATTCCTATCCTCGCCGCTAGATGGGGCTTCATTCATTCCATCCCTGACGCGGTCACTGACTGGAAAACAGGTTGTAGGTTTTCATTTTCGAATCTCTACACTAATAAACAAGTCACATTACCCGCAGTCGTAAAAATAACAAATATCTCAGAAAAAATGAAATGGCGTATGGCTTTTAGTGGCAGGAGTGTCCGAGGACTGGTTCGGCTCGCCAGGTGCACGTCTTTTTGATCT
The DNA here is from genome assembly GCF_040414725.1 of Anabrus simplex. NCBI lineage: Eukaryota > Metazoa > Arthropoda > Insecta > Orthoptera > Tettigoniidae > Anabrus > Anabrus simplex. Next base: position 77,657,499 of record NC_090267.1, on the reverse strand, counting down.
GACTCCCGTAGGCGACCTGCGCGTCGTGATGAGGATGAAATGATGATGAAGACAACACACACACCCAGCCCGTGCCTGCAAAAATAATCAATGATGGTTAAAATTCCCGTCCCTCTCGGGAATCGAACCCGGGACCTCTGTGACCAAAGGCCAAGACGCTAACAATTTAGACATGAAGCCGGGCAACATCTCAGAATTTGAAGCATATTAAAACTACCTACAGTATAAGAAATGATCACTGCGTGGCAGTGGTCACAGGGCACTGGCTATGGACAAAGTCTGACAGAGGACACGCTGCCAGAAATGTGAATAATATTACCCCGGAGTCCTCTATATCTCATACTCAATGTGACACAAATAACAAATAATAAACAAACAAATAAATAAATAATAAATAATAATGTGACACAATATGTGATACACAGATGATTTTCTTTTACAATTGGATTTACGTCGCACCGACACAGGCAGGTCTTTCGGCGACGATGGTGCAGGAAAGGAAGCGTCCATTGCCTTAATTAAGGTACAGCCCCTGCATTTGCCTGGTCCGAAAATGTGAAACCACGGAAAACTATCTTCAGGGTTCCCGACAATGGGGTCCGAACCCATTATCTTCCACTATCTATCTCACAACTGAGCGACCCTAAAATTAGTTTGTGTTCGATATCCTTCACAGGAAGCATCACAGGCACTGTAGTGTGTGTTGTGTGTACTGTACAGTATTAACACTGGAAACTACAACAAAGCATTCCCAAACTTTCCGACATTTTCACCTTTGAACGATCACGCTGAGCTACCGTGCCTGTCTGTCTCCTTATTTTGTCACAGCCTTCATTGAACAATAAAAGTGATCAACTTTTTCTCGGTGTCACTGATGGAGAACAAGCATTTGAAATTACAATGTATGTAAAGTAGAGCTGACGGCCAGAGCGCGTCTCAGACAGTTCTTGGGGGCAAGGGTCAGTCAAAACAACGGTAACGTCGCCATAGTGTTTGTTCGGAACTCTATACAGACCATCAAATACATTTGTATTTTATAAAAACGAACGGAAAGTTTCTTCAAAGAACGCAATGAATTACGTAAGCCTTTATCAATGACTTTAGCACGCCATTAGGTCAACCATCCCTTACTAGATCTGCGCATTATTCTCCTAGGTAAACTAACTTTCTCACTGCTCATCCAACTTGTTAACTTGTTCGTTCACAACTTAGTCCTTAGTCGCTAAATTATTATTATTATTATTATTATTATTATTATTATTATTATTATTATTATTTCGTCGTTATGTCCATTCAAAAGCGCGTTTGAATTTGTTCGTTGGCCTGATGGTTTTCGCCGTCTTATCCTCCCAGAATCTCTTCATGAATGCACTATGATACATCCTGTGTTCTGTGGACCACGTCCTACCATTTTCTTTTTAGGTTTCTCCACAACTTTGTGCTTGGCTACAATTTTACTAAAGGCTCCACAATCTTGTATGATGTCGTCCGTGATAACTATGACCTGGAGGTTAATCTTAGTTTCTTCTAGCCTTCTTTGAGTTGTTTACTTTAAATACTCCTTTGGTGAGTCGGTCGCTGTCCATTCTATAGATATGGCCATAGAATTTCAGGCGTCTCTTGCGAACCTGTCAGTTAATGATTGGAGGTCCGCTGTTTTCCTCTTAATCCACATTCCATTTTCTCTCGTGGGACTAAACATTTCCGGGGAATTTTCTTTTCTTGTAGTTCATATTTTATAATTTTAGAGTTCCCTCCAATGGATATGGTTTCTGGGGCGTATAAAGCTTCCTGCAAAACAACTGTTTTGTAGTGTCGTAATTTTCCTCACGCGAGGTGACTCTTGCTGTAGTAATTCCACGTCAGTCTGTACGCCTTATGAAGCATAATAATCTATGGTGAAGATGTACAGGTATGTATGATCTAATAATAATAATAATAATAATAATAATAATAATAATAATAATAATAATAATGACATTTCTTGAACAGTCTAACAATTGCTACAGTCGCCGGGGTATCAGAATTTGGTCCAGCAGTGGGTCTTTAAGGTGCCGTATATTTATCGCATTTAAAGATTCTCAAATGTGACTTTAGCTGGAATCGAACCCACCACCTTGAGAACAATGAGATGGTCTGTACAAGTTAAGTTAGATCGCCTTACTAGACCATAAACGTTCCGCTTTGTTTTTCGCCGCTGGTCTGTGAGTAGCTTTAAATGCCTGGAATATTCCATGAACTGATGGTCCATAAAAGTAATCTGAGGCCATTTTCGTCTAGGCCTCGCAGAGGAGATTCACGTTGCCAAAAACAACTCAGTCAAGGCTCACTCATCTCCACACACATCTCTAAGGCTTCCCTTCATAGTACACAATATAAAAAAATCACATCGATCAGTTAGTTGTTTGACTGATTCAATTTTAACAGCCGTTAAAATTGAATAATAATAGTAATAATAATAATAATAATAATAATAATACGCCGAGGTGCCGGAATTTAGTCCCGTAGGAGTTATCTTACGTGCCAGTACATCTACCGAGAGGAGGCTGACGTATTTGAGCACCGGACAGAGCCAGGATCGAACCTGCCAAGTAGGGGTCAGAAGGGCAACGCCTCAACCACTCAGCCACTCAGCCACTCAGCCCGGTTAAAAGAAAACTATACAGGGTGTAACAGTAAGGCAAGATAAATTTTCATGACAAATTCTTCACATGTAGAAGAAAATATATTAAATGGACATGAGCCCGGAAACGTTTACTTCCATGTTAGAACTCATTTTCTATCGCTCTACATAGTACATGGGAAACACTCAGGAACAGAACATACCACATAAAACATTTTCTTACATAAAATGTATTAAAACATTTTCAAAATGACCTCCATTAACACCGTCGCGTAAATCGCGGATGCGGAAGTGTATCCTTGGAGTATCTATGCTAATGGATGGCATTTTGAGTATTTCATGTATTTTTTTACATATATAAATTACAAACAGATGATAATAAACTAATAAAAATAATAACATACATCGTTATACACCGTCCGACTCGTTGGCTGAACGGTCAGCGTACTGGCCTTCGTTTCAGAGGGTCCCGGGTTCAATTCCCGGCGGGGTCGAGGATTTTAACCTTAATAGGTTAATTCCAATTGCACGGGGGCTGGGTATATGTGTTGTCTTCATCATCATTTCATCCTCATCACGACGCGCAAGTCGCCTAAGGGAGTCAAATAAAAAACCAACACCTGGCGAGCCGAACCCTTCCTGGGATATCCCGGCAATAAAAGCCATACGACATTTATTTATTTTTATCGTTATACACCGTTACGCCTTTCAGCGTTCAGTCTGCGAGCCTCTGTGAATTTACTACAATCCTCTATGTGCAGCTAGTGATGAGGCTCCATTTAGTTCTATACCTCGTATCTTTAAATCATTAGAAAGTGAGTCTAACCATCGTCGTCTTGGTCTCCCTCTATTTTTCTCACCCGCCATAACAGAATGCGTACAGTTTCATCCATCGAGTTCATTCCTAGCTTAGCCTTTATCTCCTCATTCTGAATACCCTCCTGCCATTATTCCCACCTGTCTGTACCAGCAATCATTCTCGCTAGTTTTATGTCCGTCACTTCTAACTTATGAATAAGATATCCTGAGTCCACCCAGCTTTCGCTCCCGTAAAACAAAGTTGGTCTGAAAACAGACCGATGTAAGGATAGTTTCGTCTGGGAGCTGACTTCCTTCTTACAGAATACTGTTGATCACAACTGCGAGCTCACTGCGTTAGCTTTACTGCACCTTGATTCAATCTCACTATATTACCATTCTGGGAGAACACACAACCTAAATAAATGAAATTATCTACCTGTTCCAGCTTTGTATCACCAATCCGACATTCAATTCTGTTGAATTTCTTACTTACTGACATCAATTTAGTCTTCGAAAGGCTAATTTGCTCACCATACTAATTGCACCTATTTTCAGGTTCCTAAATATTAGACTGCAGGCTTTCGGCACAATCTGCCATTAAGACCAAGTCGTCAGCATAGGGCAAACTGCTTACTACATTTCCACCTAACTGAACCCCTCCCTGTCACTCTATACCTTTCAGCAGATGATCCATGTAAACTACGAACAGCAAAGGTGAAAGATTACAGCCTTGTCTAACCCCTGTAAGTACCCTGAATCAGGAACTCATTCTACCATCAATTCTCACAAGCCCAATTATCAACATAAATGCCTGTGATTGATTTTAATAATCTACTTTTAATTCCATAGTTCCCCAGTATGGCGAACATCTTTCCCTCGGTACCCTGTCATATGCTTTCTCTAGATCTACGAAACATAAACACAACTGTCTATTCCTCTCGCAGCATTTTTCAATTAGCATGCGCATACTGAAATCTGACCCCTCTTTGGTGTGAAACCACACTGGTTGTATTTTTTATTGTTTTATTTTTAATTTTACAATACGATTTACGTCGCACCGACACAGGTAGGTCTTATGACGACGATAGGATAGGAAAGGGCTAGGAGTGGGAAGGAAGAGCCCATGCCTTTAAATACGGGGTTAAAATGGGAAACCACAGAAAAAAAACTACATGGCTGCCAAGAGTGAAGTTCGAAGCCACTATCTCGCGAATGCAAGTTGAAAGCTACATGAACCAAACCATGCGCCCACATGTTCGGTCATTTCATGTAAGAAAGAGTTCCATGTGGTATGCTAGTACATTCTGTTCCTGTGTGTTTCCCCATGATTAATATACCATGTAAATACAGCATTTCCGGATCCCATGCCCATATAACATAATATTTTCCTCTTCTACGTGTAAGGAATGTGTATAGTAATTAAGGACCAAAAGCGTTCGTGCCCAACGGGTTCCGAACTCGGCCCCATAAAATGTGTTTCGCGCACCTTAGCACTCAGTTGTCGTAAGACACAAGCCTAGCGTTTCGTAATAGCTACTTAACTCGATACAATTTTCAATAATCGTGTATAACTCTAAACCGGGCGGTTATTGAAGCGCTAAACATCACTTTAAACCATTAGATGTGTGCTTTCATCTCTACAAAGCGTAATAAACTGGTGATTTACAGAGCGGTGCCTCCTTGTCAGCGTGGGTGGTGCGCTGTTATGACCGCTACCACTTCCTAACAGGTCTCAGTCTGCAGTTCAGTACGGGACCAGTGCGGTGGGTCGTTGTGGACGACGTGTATAAGACCTAATTCCTACCAGACTGGGAAACACTTGCCATCCCCCGGCAAGCAGGACTACTGTACTATATGAAACTCTCATTAAGTTTAAACTCCCACTGCGTACAAGTTTAACAGTTATTCGCGTGTTGTAATGCATAAACAAACACGCTAAACCATAACTAAATATTTATCTGAGGCTAATACAACAGAATGATGTACTCAGCTTCTGCAATAATCACACTATCTGATACAGTCGCTCAATTATCAGCACAGACACCAACTGCGTGACACACAGTGAATGATCACGTCATGATTGCATATCATCTTATAGAAATCTGGGTGTGCCGAAGGGGTAGGTGCCTGCCTCTCTAACGGAAGCCCGGGGTTCGATTTTCTTCTCGCCTACGGAATTTAATTCTGGACAGAAATTGTTCACTCAGCCTCGTGAAACGAACTAAGAAGCTGTTTCATACGAGAGAGTGACTTCGGCAAGTGGTTGTGATGGTAGTGGTGTTTTTTGTTTTGTTTTAAGATTAAGAACAGCTTGTCGCGGGTAAATGGAAGATAGAGGAGATTACCCTTTGAAGAACCAGAATATCGGCAAAGGAAAGATGACAGTGAAGAATCTGACACAAGTACGTGTAGGCAGTGCCAGGATGAGATAGGGGTGATTATTGTTTAAAGAGGAAGTGTAGCTCTATTAACACTAATCGGAAGGGGAAATGGAAGAAGTCCGACACTCCGAAGACTGAAGGAATCACCGAAAGAAAGAGAAGGGCCAGCCGGGCTGAAAGGCTCAGACGGTTGAGGTGCTGGCCTTCTGACCCCAATTTGGCAGGTTCAGTCCGGAGGTGTTTGAAGGAGCTCAAATACGTCAGCCTCGTGTCGGTAGATTTACTGGCATGAAAAAGAACTCCTGCAAGACTAAATTCCGGCACCTCGGCTCTCCGAAAACCGTAAAAAAGTAGTTAGTGGGACGTAAAGCAAATAACATTATTATTAAGAGAAGGGCCATGAAGGACTTGAAAATGAAAGACTCTCTAGGCCTCGGGAACGTAATACCACTGTGGATGGAAGAGAACAAGAGTTAGACAGGAGAGGGAATTCAAAAGTGAGGAGATTGGCACAGCCACAGAATTGGAAGCAATGCCGGACTCAACTAGGGGGCGGCGGGAGTCTACACACGCTCCCACACTGAGCTCCCATGATCGCCCATTAAGCTCTAACAACAGGCTGGGGATAGCGTGGACGTACCACCCACAGGGGCAGCCAGAATTACATAATACGAATAATAATAAAATAGTAATAATAATAATAATAATAATAATGGTTTTACGTCCCACTAACTACTTTTTCGGCTTTCAGAGACATCCAGGTGCCGAAATGCTATCCCGCAGGAGTTTTTTACGTGCCAGTAAATCTATAGACAGGAGGCTGGCGTATTTGAGCACCTTCAAATACCACAGGACTGAGTCAGGATCGAGCCTACAAACTTGGGTTTATAAGCCAGCTATCTACCGTCTAAGCTACTCAGCCCTTGCCAGGATTAATTAGTGGACTTGTGGTCGTCCAAGTGAGAGCCCCTTCCGAATATCGTGGCTCCCATTCACAAGGCAAGAAGGCGAAGCAATACGGTCGTGGAGGTGGTTACACTGACCACGTGAATCTCCAGTATCAGGGCGGCAAAGCTCTTGGTGAGCTGTATGAGTCATGGCATTTTTCTTTGTACTGCCAATATACTCACAAATATAGCAGAACGTTACACGGATCAGCAGCAGAATATAAACAGGCCTCTCGGGCGAATGAAACTGACTGACAGGAGGAGTCCTAGGATCACCAAGCGAGTCAGCTTGCATTCGAGAGAGAGAGTCGTTTCGAACCCCACTGTTGGCAACCCTGAAGATGGTGTTCCATGGTTTCCCATTGTCACACCAGACAAATGCTGTGACTGTACCTTAGTTGAAGCCACGGCCACTTTTCTGCCACTCCTAACCCTTTCCTATTTCATCGTCGCCGCAGGAGCTATCTGTATCGGTGCGAAGTAAGGCAAATTGTAAAGTCCTACGATCATGGATAGTGCCAACCAAAAACAAATGTCATTATGAAATGTAAAGCCTAAACAGCTGCTTCCATATTCCACGGTGACTACAGCACTCTCTCCCGAATGCAAGCTGACAGCTATATGGCACAAACCACGCAGCCACTAGCTCGGTGATTGTAGGACTCCTTCCGTCCGTCAGTTGCATTTAACGAACACAGAAGTTCTAGAACAACGGTTGCTGCATCTTCGGTATCAAATCAAAATCCCAGGGGCTGATAAAGCAGTTCCTAGCAGCATCGAGCCCGTTAAATAGCCACCTGAAAAATGATGGAAGGCGTCTGCAGAAAGTGTCGTCGTTTCTTGCGCAACGTTCTTCGCAGGTGATGCTCCAAAAATGAACAAGAATATTGCGCATTCACGGTCTGTCCTTGGGGTTACGTATGCGTTAAGATAACGGCATCACAGTCGTAAACCACAATCGCCACTACCTTCATATTGCTGGGTTCTGATGCACTTTTGACTTTCGTGGGAAATAACCATTCGGGGGCTCTCTCACATACGACGCTATTCTTCGCGGCACAGTGCATGCGCCGAGCGTTGGATGGGTAAGTCCATGTAGTGTGGTGTATAGTTCTCTCCATTTCCTCATTAACGACCAGTACTCAAACGTTAAGCAGTGCTGCCTACAGTCGCCGGACCTGAAACCGACTCGCTTGTTAGGTTTCCAGTTTTGCACAGCTCCATGCAGTTCTATCCAGTTTCGCTGCTCGCTCTCAGAGGCTAAGTACTTAAAATGGAGATTTGACAAGGCTGTATCTCGAGTTGGGAAAATCCTGGCAACTCGCGGTCAAGGAATGTAACATAGCCGGACAGCTAGGCCTCAAAAGCGTGCCAGTCGTTAACCAGGAACTATAGGTTGGATACCACCCTAAATGCGTATAGGCCAACGCGAGAAGCACTGGTTCCGTATCCTGGTGTACACACAACAGTGTTGGCACTAATAAAGAAATAGACCTAGCATATATTTTGGAGGAAAAAATCCAATAGAAATCAAATAAAAAACACAATACAGTTATTGAACTTACGCCGTGAGAAAGCAAAGAAAAGGGGAAAGATATACCTATTTATAGCGTAGTTTAAGTCTCGGATTGCGTGTCATCAAAGAGATTTCTTCTCACGATCATTGACCTTCATTGTGCGAATTCTGTGACCGAGATAAACGTTAACTTTTACGCCAACAAATGCGTAACATGAGCTCAAAAAGTAGCGGTTCACTATTGCCTTTATTTTTAACGTGTCACTATAACAGAACGAAGGTTAGCAAGCGACAACTCACACGAACTCTTCCTGCAATACAGGTTCACATGCGTAGCACGAAAACGACTGGAACAATTGAGTTTCATCAAATATTTTGAAAAGGGAATTCAAGCCCTTACTAGTTGAATAAGTTTGGCGGGTTACATCTCTACTCGAATCCACTTTTTTCATTGGTTTGTTTGTATCGCTTGATGCTTATGAGAATAAAAGGTTTCTATATTGATTTCAAATTGAAATCGTTATCTATGTTACTACACACGGTACAGTCCTAAAGATGAAGGTCCTGGAATGATTTGCAAACAAATTGCAGACCAAAAGACATTCCGCTATAAGACTGGAACATGGTCGACAAAATGTTGTGGGATACAAGCTGAGCTGCCGCCATGAAAGATGAAATGAACGAGTAAGGCTTTGGGCCAGGAATACGTCCATACATATTGAGATATGCTAACGAGGTCGCCGTCCGGCCAGCGGAAGTGGCGCGGTCGACACGAGGTCACGCTGACATATGGTAGCCGTCACTCACCAGGGGTGGGGACATCATCCCTTCATCCCGTTACTGCCCAAAGTAGAAATCGTTTGAAGACGATCTACGATGAAGTCTCTATTAAACGTCTTTGGTTTCAGCCCCTGGGAAAACTGTTCGCGCCAGTGCAATGAGTAAGATTTTAAGTATGCTTTTCATATTTACCGATTACACCTGCCTGTTACTGTCCTGTGAGTGAAAGATAATGCTATAAAGTGGAAACAAAGCTTACTACTAATATTGTTTCATAAACTTGTATTCTGAAATGATGCAACCAAAATTACAGCTAAGGAAAACCGTACTATCGTCAAAACGTTTCTTAGTAAACATAGTGTGGAAGAGAGGAAAGCCTCCTTCCTAATTGCCCGAGCTTTAAATCTCGAGGCAAATAACAAAGTCAGTCCGTTGATAACACTTACTTGTATTACCATAAACAACATAAAAAGTCAGGCGTAGTTAGGAATATAATGCCATTTCTCGGTATGTAAGCAATTTTCACGGCAACATTCAGAACCACGGCCTTGTTAACCATCACTGAAAACAATACAACGGAACTGAGTTGTAAATTGCTCAGATAATGAAGGCTGGAAAGTGAAAAAAAATCAAATAATATCTGATAATCAAACAAAACTATTTAAAGTGTGGCAACATCTGCCAAGAATACAACTGCTATAGGCACTAACATACCTTAAAATGATTTTTTATTTTCTAACAGAGTGAAACATTTCACTGAAACGCACGTGAAATAAGTACCACAAGGATACTCTTATAAATTATGACATGAGAATTCTCTGACCGTAATTCACAAGAAAGTGTAATCGCTCAATATTAAGTTAAGGGGACCCAGTCGTGAAACTTTACTAAAATAGGCATACATTTGTCAGCCACTTTATTGAAAAGTATAAATTTGATACACTCATTGCACCGTATATTTATAACCACCGTTTTAAATATCACTGACTTACAGTAAATTCTGAACTCGTTATAACAAGAAATGCCAACGCACTTTTGAACATTTTCGGTTCACGGAAGCAACTTAAGGTACAATTTGCTCGCAAAGTATTGCATGAAATTGTTCCAAACATCAGAGTTTGCACTATCATCTGAACATAATTTCGTCTTGCCTGGTTTTAGCTGCCTACATCCATAAATTATGGAAAATTTATTTTCCGATCTTCATACTAAATATTAATGGATTTGTTCTGCAAGAAATGTTTCTTATTGAAATCTTTGCTGATAAATTGATTTAATTTTAGACATAAGACATAGAGTATGTCTGTGCCAACCTTCCTGAAAAATGGCATGGCTCTATCACAAATACCTTGGGTGGTAAATGTACCTAAGCTGGCAAAATATCAATTTTACAGGCAAGCCCATTCAAAATTGATCAAAGAATTCACTCATCACTTATCACAGAACAGACACCTAGTAACGCTGTTTATTATGCTTGTCAGATAATTAAAATCTACAACAATATAATTACTATTTAAGCTACCACTATTCTCACTGTTTACACTCTTAGGCCTATTTACACTAATATCAAAACTCTCAATGGCATGCGTTTCGAAGCATTTGAGGGTGGGCTAACCTCATCCATAACAAGCAGTTCACCAATGTTGTTTTCAATTGTCTGTCTCCATGGATAAATTATAAGTGTGCTGGCCTTTGGTGACAGAGGTCCTGGGTTCGATTCCCGGTAGGGTCGGGAATTTTGTCATTGGTTAATTCCGTTGGCACGGGGGCTGGGTGTATGTGTCGTCTTCATCATCATTTCATGTCGCCTACAGGAGTCAAATCAAAAGATCTGCACCTGGCAGCCGAACATGCCCTCGGACACACCCGGCAGTAAAAACCATACGCAATTTCATTTTCAATTACATTTCCTTGCTGCGATACTATATGTTTATTACCATGGAACTTTCGCTGTGAATTGATTTCTTTACAAGCGTCATTTTAAACAAACAATAGGAGGCACTATAGAGATTAATATTATAACTCAGCAACAGCAAACCACACGTACACAAAATGTAAACAAACATCACAGAACGCGGGAAACAAATGAAAACCAACATCCGAGACTGGATCAAAGTATTCACGCGGCCAGCATGGGTCAAGGAGTAAACAGAAAAGAGAAATTCCTCGCTTACAACGGAGAAATAAGCAATCCAGAGTCTGACACATTGGAAAGGGGGCGTGGCAAGATGAGACGTATAAACTATATATATTTTGGTTCAGGAAGGTTTCCTCTACTCATTTATGATAAAATTGCGAAGTGACATTTTTGGCCATTTCGTGATGGCCGAATCCCCCTTAAGGTTCTGCCACCGAAAGCCACAGTAGTATAAATGTGAGGAGATGAGGCAGAGACCTGCATCGTACGAGTATAGATACTGACTACTAATAAAATGGTTTCATTCCGTACTGGCGGCCCTCCTAGAGGGTTAGGCCCTCTCTCAGGTCAAGGAGATTTGAAGTGGCGATTTGATGCGCCGTGAAGGTGAGGGGGTAGGGGCCGTGGCCTATAAAAGGATCTGTCCGCTTATGAATTGTGCGAAAATGAATGGCATTCTAGACCTCGTAAATATACTACTACTAATACTAATAATAATAATGATAATAATAATAATAATAATAATAATAATAATAATAATAATAATAATGATAATGATAATAATGCTTCGGCTGCAATAGGTTAGAATGCAAACTTACTAAAGCAAATAAGTTTTCTCTAACCGGACAATGAGATTTGCATAAGCAGCAGCAGAGCCCCTAAACTTATGTTACTCTCGCTACACTACGGTGAGCGGGTAACGACTGTTCCTACCAGGTAAGTTGGTTTGCATTCTAACCTATTGCTGCCTAAGCATCCGGACACACTATTATGCGCCGCCCTTGTAGTGTAGAGGAGGTTCGCTTTCTGGCCAGTTTAAGGATTTTTATTCTGGACTGAGAAGCAGAACGGGGTTAACGTGATACGAGATTTTCTGAAGCCCTCAGTTACAGGAAGAAAGCTCAAACTGAGATGACGCTACTGACCAACTACACATTCTGGTTGCCAGAGTAACAAAGGTTTCGAAAAACTGATGACGCTAGATAGACCTCCCCCACCCCCTAGCCAAAAATATATCCATGTTATTGCTTCAAAATTATAGAAAAAACACGTCCGAAAGGAGAAAGCGGCTTGTCCGACTTTCAAAAAGTCCAAAATTACTCATGCCGAACGTCAAAATGCTTACCGGGAGCGTCTCAAATTTAAGGTGGCCGAGCGTGGTGAGAAGAGTCCTGTCCAAACTGGAGCCTCAGCCGAACACATCTACTCCCCCATTTATCCATTCCAACTAGATACTTTATTTCCAGAGAACCTACCACATGGAATTAATTCTACAACAAAACTTGGGGCCGTGACCAGACACAGCTCTCCCTGTCTGTGGGGGCAGTAAAATAATACACACGGTATCCCCTGCCTATCGTAAGAGGCGAATAAAAGGAGATGCATGGGCGCTTAACTTGGGAGCGTGAGCTGGCGACCACGGGGCCCTTTAGCTGAATCCTGGCATTGCTTCCACTTATTTGTGCCAGGCTCCTCACTTTCATATTCCCTATCCGCCCTCCCTTGGGCAACACTTGTTCTTTTCCGACCCCAACCCTAGGGAGTCTTTCATTTTCACGCTCTTCGTGGCACTTGTAATTTTTGGCCGATATCTTCATTTTTCGAAGAGTCGGATCCCTTCCTCCCTTCCATTATTTCCTTCTGATTAGTGTAATTTAGAGAATGGTTGCCCAATTGTACTTCCTCTTAAAACAATAATCACCACCAACACCACCACTCTGAGACAGCCCCGTCTGGTTTTTTTTTATGGTTCAACGTCTCACTAACTGGAATCAGTTTTCGGACCCGATGGGATGGGGAAGAAGTAGGACTGGTCTTAATTAAGGTGCAACCTCTGGATTTGCAAACTATCCTGAGGGCTGCCGACAGACGGGATCGAACACGCCATCACCCGAAAGTAAGCTCACAGCCATGCCATTCGAACCATGTCTCGCTCGCTTACATGTTTGATTGATTGTTTGTTTTTTGTTTACAATTTTGCAGTATGTCGCACCGACGCAGATAGGTCTTATGGCAACGATGGGATAGGAAAGGGCTAGGAGTGGGAAGGAAGCGGCCGTGGCCTTAATTAAACAGCATTTGCCTGATCTGAAAACGGTAAACTGCGGAAAACCATCGGCTGCCGACAGTGGTGTTCGAACCCACTATCTCCCGAATGCATGATCACAGCTGCGCGGCCCTAACCGCACGACCAAGTCACTCGGTTGTTTAAGATTGTCCTGTTTAGTATAAAGCTCCGGTCTAGAAAACCAAGAATAACGGCCGAGAGGATTCGTCGCAATGACCATACGTCACTTCATAATCTGCAGACCTTCGGGCTGAGCAGCGGTCGCTTGGTAGGCCAAGGCCCGTTAGGGCTGTAGTGCCATGAGGTTTGTTTTGTTTGTTTAGACTTAAGTACATGCAATCAGTATATGTCTCAGAATCAGCAACACCGAACAAGAGGCTGTGCGGTTTGGGTCATGTAGCTATTAGCTAGCATGCGGGAGATAGTAGGTTCGAGCCTCACTGTCGGCAGCCCTAAAGATGGTTTTCCGTGGTTTCCCATTTTCACGCCAGGCAAATGCAGGGGCTGTACCTTAATTAAGGCCACGGTCGCTTCCTTCCCACTCCTAGCCCTTTCGTATCCCATCGTCGCCGTAAAACCTATCTGGGCAACGGCCATACCATGTTGAATACACCGGTTCTCGTCGATCACTGCAGTTAAGCAACATTGGTCTTGGTCAATAGTTGGACGGTTGACCGCTTGGGAACATCACGTACCGTTGGCTCAATTCCCTTTTATTCGGCCCCGCGGTGTAGGGGGCAACGCGACCGCCTGTTACCAGGCGGCCCCGGGTTCGAATTGTAAAATATTAATATCCCTGGCCTGGGGACTGGGTGTTTGTGTCGTCCTTAACATTCCCTTCCTCACATTCAACACTTTACACTTCCGCAATTACAATTTCACGCAGGTTCATATCACATGCTGCAAGTAGTAGCAAAAGATCTACAAAGGTCGACGCCACTAACAAATATCATTAAAAAAATACCTCTCTGTGTCCGTGCGACGAAAAGCAGATTATAAACTAAACAAAACCGAGCTCGATAGCTGCAGTTGCGTAAGTGCGGCCAGTATCCAGTATTCGGGAGATAGTAGGTTCGAACCCCACTGTCGGCAGCCCTGAAAATGGTTTTCCGTGGTTTCCCATTTTCACACCAGACAAATGCTGGGGCTGTACCTTAATTAAGGCCACGGCCGCTTCCTTCCCACTCCCAGCCCTTCCCTGTCCCACCGTCGCCATAAGACCTATCTGTGTACCAGCACTACACTCATTGTCCCTCTGTGCAGCCATCTATCGCTTCGTTTCAAACTACGTAGTGTTTGCTGGCTGCCTACAAAGCGATTTGGGGCTTGCTCATACATACTGTCGATATACAGGGTCCATTTTGTAGCTCTGGGACTACCCTGCGTTGGCTTGAAGAAGGAGGGTAGGTCGACAACCTTCAGCTCTGTACGCACCCAAGAGACAGAATGCAATGCAAACAGCTCACACAGAATACACGATCATCACATATAGGGGGTAGCGTTATATGTTAAGTCACCTCTGAGGGGGGGGGGGGATAGGCTTCGTTAATCCGGACATCCGGATTGATAATAACAGTAGATTATGCAAGCATTTAAATCTAAATAAACACGTAACACCTTATAATTGATCCATTATAAAACTACTCCGTTAACATGAGACGTACTGTACGAAGTGTTTGCCGTGAGAACAAACACAAGGCGGAAATAAAATAGGTCGTATTCGTAGCAGCTGAACACCTGGCACCAGTAAGTGGCATGCGAAACGACCACAATATAAATTACTACTTGATGTGTGAAGGTTTTAAATGTGAAAATATACTGTAAGTCGCACCTGTAATTACTGTTCTAGATTCTATTTCCACACTTAATCTCCGGACTATCTAGTTTCGTTCATTTGAATCACTTCCGGTTCCAGCTAGTCCACGAAAAGAAGATAGTGGATTCGAAAAAAAAAAAAAAAAAAAGACAGGAAGTTAGCATCACTTCTTTCCTATAATGCCAAGCTGAGAGGTTTAGACGGTAGAAGCGCTGCCCTTCTGAACACAGCATGGTCTGATGTTTCTTCAAAATGCTCAAATACCCCGGCCTAAAGTCGGTAATTTATTTGTAGAACAAAATTCCGTCACGTCGGCGTTTCCGAAAACCGTTAAAACAGTTGATGGGACGTATAGTCTGGCTCCGTGGCTAAATAGTTAGCGTTTTGGCCTTTGGTCACAGGTGTTCCGGGTTCGATCCCCGGCAGGGTCGGAAATTTTAACCATCATTGGTTAATTTTGCTGGCAGGGGGCTGGGTGTATGTGTGGTCTTCATCATTATTTCATCCTCATTACGACGCGCAGGTCGCCTGCGGGAGTCAAATCGAAAGACGAGCCGAACATATACTCGGACACTCCCGGCACTAAAATCCATACGCCATTTTTTTCATGGGACGTACATTCTGTAACATAAATATATTTCCTGTAACGGCTATCATCAGTGTGTCAGTGGTATAACATCGGCCTTTTGATATGAAAATAGCGGGTTCAAACCCGATAGAGAGTCGGAATTTTTTAAAAGAGCGGAAAAAAGTTCATTCGACACTCCATGTCGTAGGATGTCGGCATGTAAAAGATTTCTGTTGACACATTTGGTAATTACTCGACAAAATTAATTGAAACTCAGCCACAGATATCCGTATTACTCTGTCATCTGGTGGAATAGAAGGGAACGTCGAAATTGACATGTAACAGCCAAGGCAGCGTCAAATTTAAAATGCCTGCACATTGTAGGGAGCGTGCGCGGTACTGGTAACAGAGCACTCTGGCGGAGTTCTCAGCATTACTGCGGGGAGAGCGCGTCCCGCTGAGGTGAAAACTTCCGGTACGCCACAGTTACGACAGAAAATATCCTTGCATCGTGTCATCAAGTTATTAACTAGTGATCTGGAAGTTGTAATAAAATACGATTTCGAGTACATCCACTACCAAAATAGTCGCAAGCCAACAGTACATAAAGTATAGAAACTAGTTGAGAGTGGCTATGTGGTGGAAATCTAGATTCTAAATTTCGCAAACTAACTTTGAACCGTTCTCTCTCTTTGAAAACATCCAGAGCCTGTTTCCAGTTTCAACCGGGTCAGCAATGGAGTGAACGACGCCCTCATCTAGCGGCGAGGGTAGGAACTGTGCCGGCTGCCCAAGCCTGCTGCACTCCTCTGGGGCAATGATTAACCCTACATGACCAACTAACGATGTATTGTAAATGGCCATACTTTTTAAAAAGACCGACTGACGATATACCGCTACTGACTGCACTAAAACGACCAACTGATCAATGGAATAAACTTAAACGTGTTTTGAAATATTCCTATTAATTTTTATGTTAATTTCCTGGGAAAATGAGACAAGTTTTCTCAACATTCTGGAAGAAAATCATATCAATATTTTAGTTACGATCTATCTGATGGATGGATAATGGAGGATTTTAAAATAGGTCTTGGTATTTTTTTATCACATTGTCTGTTAACGTTTGGTCCTTTTAGGCACACTCTTTTTAAATATACCCGGTCTTAAAAGGGTTAATGACAGGGAAAACGGGAGGCCCCGGAGAAAAACTTGTCCCGCCTCCACTCTGTCCAGCACACATCTCACATGGTATAACCGAGATCTGAACCACCGAACCCAGCGGTGAGAGGCCGCCACCCGGCCGCTGAGCAGCGGAGGCACCGTTCTCTCTCTTTATATTTCACAGTATCTTTCCACATGGCCGGCTGGGGAAAGTAGGTGTCACCTAAGCTCATTGTGAGATGGAATGCCGACGTACTCCGCAGTCATTCAAGAGTAGTTAAATGCTAAACACCGTTTCAACACTCTTTTAACAATCCCTTTCTCAAAGCAAAACTCCAGCACCGCGTTGATTCTTACGAGCTATAGCAGTGGAAGGAACGTTAAAAGTATAGAATTATTACTGGTGTAACAACATCTTCATGGCAGACATCGCATGTAAACTCAACTTTTACACATTCATATGCGAAACTCATATCGTCGTTACGCCTACAAACAGTGTTATTTTTAGGATAATATGCATTTCAGTTTAGAACTCAGACCAGAAAGGTTCTGACAACTAAGGTTCAGTATTGCATGAACAATATCAACGAATTTTCGTTCTGTGATACATGTGCTGCGGGTCAGTATCTCTTTGTACATTGCCACATAACGGAATATCGAGGCGCAACGACGATATGTTGATCTTCGCGTGCCATGCGATCTCGATACCGGCGTACTGATAAATTCTTCTAGAACCAGTTCCTCATTTAAGCTATAAAGTTCTTCGTCGGTCAGGTCCCCAACGTCCTTCTAGTCTAATCTTCCCTCGGACTCGTATTGGGTCCAAAGTCTTTTCGTTATTTAATTTAATATCATCCTTCACTTTACCGAAACAGATGCAAACATTAAACGACATTGGAACGCAAGTAATAATCAGTGCAAGAAACAACTAAATACGCGGTAAGAGAACAGAAATTGAGCATATACGGTGGAAATTTGCATTCATCAAAGATGTTATGCTGGGGATCAAAGGTTGTAGCCCCGGGCTGAGTGCCTCAGACGGTTCAGGCGCTGGCATTCTGACACCAACTTGGCAGGTTCGATCCTGGCTCAGTCCAGTGGTATTTGAAGATGCTCAAATACGTCAGCCTTGAACCGATAGATTTAGTGACACATAAAAGAACTCCTGCGGGACTAAATTCCGGCACCTCGCGCCTCCGAAAACCGTAAAATTAGGGACGTAAAGTAAATACAGTTATTATTATTATTATTATTATTATTATTATTATTATTATTATTATTATTATTATTATTATTATTATTATTATTATTATAAAGGTTGTAGACAATAATGTCAGCATCACGAACTATTTCAACACAAGGTGACGAACGCACAATTTGTTTACGGAGAAATATTACAGTTATAAACCAAACCCCATGACGTAACATCCCCGAAGGGCCATGGCCTACCAAGCGACCGGTGCTTAGCCCAAAGGCTCGCATTTATGAAAAGCATTTTCATTCGTAAAATCCGCCATGATCAGTACTGCCTCTGTTTTGCAGCAATAATAATAATAATAATAATAATAATAATAATAATAATAATAATAATAATAATAATTGTACCGGAGGTAAACCTCAACGCCGCACATACAAAATAAGCGCCTTAATGAACTCCTCTGTTGGTCAAAAGGTGAAAATGATACCACATGAAGTTCAAACTTTAATGAGAAGATGTCACTACTAAAATATTGAGGAATTGTATTATTGTGAAGTTTTCTAAACTGAATTTCTCCTTGTTTTGTTCGCTATATATCAAGAAGTTTTGACATTTTCCACAGATGTCACTACAAAAAAATGATCATGCACTCTAGTGTAAGGTGGAAGAACTTATAACTTAAAGAAGTTTAATATTCCTAGGTTTTCAATAACTGAATGTATGTTCATTTATTTTTGGGGTTGGCAACACATCCTTTTCCTTCCGGCAGTTTTGAATCTAGCCAATCAAACATTTCTGTAATTAATTGACAAGAAAACATGAAAGCCGCAGTTTATATACCATCGGAGAAGGTTCGAGAGGATTCTGGGCTCATCAGTACACACCCTCTCAATTTTATTGGTTAAGTTCAAAACTTACACTCAAAATCGAACAATTGAGAGGGTGTGTACTGATGAGCCCAGAATCCTCTCGAACCTTCTCCGATGGTATATAAACTGCGGCTTTCATGTTTCCTTGTCAATTGATCATCGTCTTTCTGTGTGTGTGTTAAGACAGGAGGCGGGGCCGCCTCTTTCTTCGTTCAATAGCAATCTATAAGGTAATGGCTTGAAGCCCAGAATCTGTAAAAATCACTAATCTTGGATCTTTCTATTATTGTTTCAAGATTGCTTATTGTACCTGTTATGTTGTTACCTGTTGATTTTTGAAATTCTAAAGAAATTTGACCTTTGCTAAAGTTTTAAATTAATTTTGATACTGTAGATAGACCCATTCACCCCGGCACCTTCTTTAACCTCTTTCTGCTCCACGGGTATCCCCGTAATAATAATAATAATAATAATAATAATAATAATAATAATAATAATAATAATAATAATAATAATAACACTCATCTTCTAGCGCTTTTTCCACACGGGTGTGAACTGTGGAGCACATGTGGATTTGTCCCTGTTTTACGGCCGGGTGCCCTTCCTGACACCAACCCTATGTGGAGCGATGTAATCACTACTGCCTGTTCCTGTGGTGATTGGTAGTGCGATGTAATATCTGAATATGAAGAGGAAAGTGTTGGCACAAACACAAACTACCAGTCCCCGAGAAAGAAGAATTAATAACACACGATTAAAATCCCCGATCCGGCCGGGAACCGAATCCGGGACCCTCTGAACCGAAGGCCTCAACGCTGACCATTCAGCCAAAGAGTCGGGAAATAATAATAATAATAATTAATGAGGCTATTTTTAACCTTGTGCTGGTGCAGCCCTTTTAAGGCAGACACTCCGACGAAGGTGGACGGCATCTGTCGTGTATGGAAAACTGTGTGTCATAGTGGTGGAGGATGATGATATGTAAGTGTCAGGGATGTTTGGGGCAGAACAAACACCTGGCCGGAGATCGAACCCGGAGCCCTCCGAATGGAGCCCCATTATGCTGCCCATTTAGCCCAAGGAGTCGGACGTAGTATTTGTAAGAAATACATAGAAATCAGTAAAAATTCGTAGCACTGGCATCTTTACATTATCTTAATCAGGTATCCTGATTGCCATATTGTGCCAGTACAGCATGTGTGTTACAGGTCCCATTCACAATTGGGAATGGCCTTGACACCACGTGAACTCCGCCAGACCTTATGACATACATGCAAATAGTTAACCTACCCAACACTGTGTTGGTTCCGCTCGCTTATCTCCCGTTAGAAAGCTCACCAGCTTTCGCCGCCTATCACAGCAGCATCAGGCTTATACGGTCACTCTATTCCCGTTGCTTCATTTATGTGAATGCTGTTGGGTTACAGGGTATTAACATGCAAAATAGAAAAATCCGTACCCAGAGCGAACTGGCTGCGTGATACGTACCGCGTAACTGTCAGCTGGTGGTTTCGAGCTCCACTGCCGACAGCCCCGAACATGGTTCTCCGTGGCTTCAAATTTCACATCAACCAAACGCAGGGACTATACCAAAAATATACGGCAATTAAGGCCACGACTATTTTCTTCCCATTCCTAGCCCCTTCCTGTCCCACCGACAACGAAAATTTACTCAGTGCGACGTTAAACTGCTAGGAAAATGAGAAAATTGCCAACCTTAAGTCACAACAGAAAAGAAAGACCATGAAAGAATGAGAATCGAACAACAGAAGAGCTGGTCAAGCAACATCTATCAGGCAATGTAAAGGAGAGGAGTCTGGCTCAAGCAACTGGAAGTAACACATACAGCGTGATTCAAAAATACTTTTGCACACTTTGGGGACAGGTTCCTTATACCAACAGAAGAAAACATATAAACATATGTCCCCAAATCCTTCGTTTTCGATTAATTAAAATTCAAAATGTAATTAATGAAATTACATACTAAAGTGAGGCAATAATCTGTTTTTGACATTGACACTGTCAGCTTGTTAGGAAGTGTTCAACACATAAGATCGAAATCCCATGTACGACTCCTTGGCTAAATGGTTAGCATGCTGGCCTTTGGTCACAGTGGTCCTGGGTTCAATTCCCGGCAGGGTCGGGAATTTTAACCATCATTGGTTAATTTCGCTGACACGGGGGCTGGGTGTGTGTGTCGTCTTCATCATCATTTCATCCTTATCACGACGCGCAGGTCACTTACGGGAGTCAAATCAAAAGACCTGCACCTGGCAAGCTGAACATGTCTTCGGACACTCCCGGCACTAAAAGCCATACGCCATTTCATTTCATCGAAATGTCCTCCTCTTGAGTCTAGACACGCATGCACTCGTCGAATCACGGACTGTCAAATACTTCCTGACGGTGTTGAATGGTTTCGCAGGCTTCCATCAGACGTCGGAGAAGAGTTTCTTCATCCAGTTTGTCTGCTGAATAAACCAATTGTTTAACGTGCCCCACAGATAAAAATCCAAAGGATTGAGGTCGGAAAAACGTGGAGGCCATGGAACTGGTCCTCCTCTACTTACTTGCCATGGTAGATACCAGTCAATGCATCTCGAGCAATGAGACTAAAATGTTCTGGAGCCCCACCATGCACATACCACATGATTCCTCTTATTTGCAGGGGCACACCTTATAGTAAGTCTGGAAGAGTGTTCTGAATAAAATCCCTGTAGACAGCACCTGTAAGACGTGCTGGGAGAAATGACATTGTTGGTTTGGACCTGGAAAGGCACTGAACGTAAACGTTAAGTTTAATAAATAAATAAACAAATTAATTAATTAATTAATAACGCGAAAGCGAAACGAAGGATTTGGTACATGTGTTTATATGACCTTTTCTTCTTGTTTTAGTGTAAGGAATCCGTCCTCAAAGTTTGTAAAAGTATTTTAGAATCACCCTGTATATGGCCCGGATTCTTATGTATAGTACTCGACACGTAAGGTCATACACTAAAAAGCAAATATATCTGCCTCATTATATTTATTAAGGGCTCATCACTGCTGCCAACTTGACTATAGATCGTTCCATGTTAAGAAAACAGTATTGCTCTTATGACAACCGGGTTTGCCATATCAAACGGCTGTGCTCAATGCCATCACGGGGAAACAGAAGCACATAAATTTGTGAAATTCAGTATTTAACTTCCAGACAAAAAGCGGAAGAAAAGCGATTCATTTTGTGAACCAAAGGGGTTGGGGGATTTACAGGGGCTATTTTTGGTTTTTACGGAATTAGATGTAAACTATGGCACATAAAATACTTCAGTATTGAAGTGTAGGGCAAATTGGGGGAGAAAATAGATAAATAATTTTTATGTGTTCGAGAGGTGAGGGATGTATTTAATTGCATTTAATAAATTTTTCCAGGCAATAAAGGCAAGAAAACAGACGCAACAAATAAATGCCGTAGGTGACTTCACTACAGAAATGAGCTGCTGGCGGTTCACAGAATGAGGGACTACACGAGGCTTGTACCAGAGCAACACAGAAGAGGAAAATGAAGGAAAGCAACGAAGCGACGGCTCTTCCCGCCTATTGTTGTGTATGTTGGGTATTCAGCCCGAAGGCTGGTTTGATCCTCTGCAGCTCCGCCAACAGCTGTCATAAATAGCGTAGGCGTCACTGTAGAGGGGCACTAGGGAAATCCCCCCCATTAATGTATTTTATGAAAAAGAAAAGTTATGGAATTATTTGAATAACTCGCGGGCAAAAATGCCCCATCCTTTTTATATGTCTTTCATAATACATTACAAAGTACAGTATAATATCCCTTAATCGCTAGGAACTATGGGTGTCTCAAAGGACGCGTGTTCACTCCTTGTAGGTCCATAA
Source organism: Anabrus simplex (assembly GCF_040414725.1). NCBI lineage: Eukaryota > Metazoa > Arthropoda > Insecta > Orthoptera > Tettigoniidae > Anabrus > Anabrus simplex. The sequence continues at coordinate 77,634,755 of NC_090267.1, read as the reverse complement.
GAGCAATACTGTGTTCTTAACGTGGAAGGAGCTATAGTTACATATTGAAATCACGAGACATAACGCATCAACAAACTAACCTCAATGTATCAATAATGGAAGTTCCCTATCAATTCAGATATTCATAATTAAGTAGGTTTTCAAGCTCAATGACGAATTAAAGAAATATACACACTCTGTCTCTCACCTCCACTTAATGTAATGTTATATATTTCTGCCTTTATTTTGATATACTCATTACTATAACCGTATTCTTCGGCGTTTGCCTGACGTAAATAATTAAGCCCCCTTCTTGAAATTTGCTATTCCTTGTCGGGTACACGCGAGATTACCCTGTAACAATGCACAAAAGCAAATATATTACATATTCCGTAAGTCTATAAACCGTACCAAAGTCGCGACAAGACAAGGTTAGGTTAGGTTCGGTTGACAACGAAATTTCCTTCCATTCCAACCGAACTGGTCTTTACAGAGGAGATAGTGTTTTCCTTGTCGGAGGAGTTCTTGCAGATTTTTCTTCCTTCTTTCTTTCTTAATCTGTTTACCTTCCAGGGTTGGTCTTTCCTTCTTTCCTCGAACTCAACCTCTACTATCTCAAGGGCAGTGTCCTGGAGCGTGAGACCTCGGGTCAGGGGGATACAACTGGAAAGGAGGACCAGTACCTCGCCAAGGGCCTCACCTGCTATGCTGAACAGGGGCCTTGTGGGGGGATGGGAAGATCGGAAGGGACAAACAAGGAAGAGGGAAGGAAGCTGCCGTGGCTTTGAGTTAGATACAATCACAGCATTTGCCTGTATGGGAAGTGGGAAACCACGGAAAACTACTTCGAGGATGGCTGAGGTGGGAATCGAACCCCCTGTACTCAGCTGACCTCCCGAGGCTGAGTGGACCCCGTTCCAGCCCTTGTACCACTTTTCAAATTTCGTGGTAGAGCAGGGAATCGAACCCGCGCCTCCGGAGGTGGGAGCTAATCACACTAACCACTACACCACAGCGGCGGCCATTTTAGTGACGTAAGGTCATATTTTATTTTATTTTGAGAATTTTAGTTTAAACTGAGACGTTGTTTTTATCAAGTTACGGTACATGTTATCTGTGTCGGTTTTTAATACACAGAGTTTCAAAATAGTATTCAAAACAGTATTCAAATAGTGTTCAAAATAGCATTATTCATGTATTCTTCTTTCTCTTCCCGAAATAGGTAGGTAGCAGGTTTAGAAAACATGATTCCGAGATGCTGTACGAACGTACGCTGACAGATACCAAAAAGCATGCTGATATTTCATTTTTGGTCTTTTTAGTAAAACAGAGTGAGAACTGCGTCTCGAGGCTATGATACTGAATGAATGTATAAAGTGTTAATTTACCTACTGTAGCTCTGTCAGTTCCGCATCATTTAAAGTGTCTCCTGTATTATCACCAAATACAGTAGAGACAATACACGACACTTACGGATTTCGCCTAGCTAAAATGGGAGACAATTCGACGGTGGCGCTCCTAGTGACTTGACCTGAACAAATCGCGCTAAATTCAAATATCAATGGAAATGTATATACGGAAATGGATAAATAAATTACGTCTAGAAAGACAGTGGTATTGAGATATTAACTTCGAAGTTGCTAAAGCAATTCTGGATAAATGAATGAAGAATTATTTAAAAGGTTATTATTCAAAGACTGAAATTAGACATATAAACAAGGTGTGAAATGGACTGCTGTGAAATGGCTTGATCTTTCATTTATGCATTACTTTTTTAGCTTTAGCATACCTGCCTGAAATCTTACGATTGGATTTGTCTTTTTTCCTCATTTAAAAACAATGTATCATCACATTAAGACACTTGTCAATACAAACATCGGCACATTCCTTACACATATGATGCAATGAATTAACATTTAATAGCTGGACAATTTTCCTCTTAACATGAAGCCTACTAACAGAAAGAAAATCTATAAAATCCCGGCCTTAATCTGAGAAGAGGGATAAAAGAAAGAAAAGTTTGAATATGTTGTCGATAGTGATGCTTTGAGGAATATTTACGTACAATTAGAGTAAAAATGTAACATACCCTTGGCTGTATAGTCGAGGATTTTTAAAGTCGCTGGCCTGGAAATGATCTGAACAGATCTTATAATTCTTATACAAGCGTAACGTCCCTTCTTTCTTGTACACTTTATCCAAAGCGCTTCTGTGACATTTCAAAACCCACAGATCACACCTACAACAACACATCGGTATTGAAGGTTAACTGCTGCACTATACAATAAAATATGCGTATTATATTTTAAGCCCGTTAAAACATGGGTCGAGCAGGTCAGAAGATTATGAAGTACTATAAAAATCTCTGTCACTGGAAGAATATATATGCAAACACAATATTACTTACATGTTCTTGTCACGAGGGAACCTGAAGAACGAGCGCACATTTTTCTCTACTTCGTAATTACTGCAGCCAAACACAGCACATACCTTTCCCCTCATGTTGAGAGGAGATATCAAGGAATGACACACGCTACTATTTAATTATGTCAACTCACTAAAAACGCATAAATAACACCAAAAACTTCACACAAAAATACACGTGCTCTTATGACAGAATCAGTACCGTTCAGGTCTATCCGCTAGAGTGAGCTCCAATAGCTGTCCCTCGATATCTCGCTCAGTGTCGTGTATTGTCTCTACTGTATTTGTTATCACTTCTAACTTTTTGACACGTTCAATGTTAGTAATACTTGCTACCTTATCCCCAAAAATGCATGTCATATTTTACCTTTGTTTAGGTCATGAAAAAAATGAAAACCTACAACCTGTTTTCCAGTCATTGACCGGCTCAGGGATGGAATGTTGGAGCAGATATAGGCTATTAGTACGATGGGGTCGCCACTCCCAAAGTGATTTATTAATGACTGATAGATGCTATGAAATGAGAATTGAGAGTGTTGCTGGAATGAAAGATGACAGGGAAAACCGGAGTACCTGGACAAAAACCTGTCCTTTGTCCAGCACAAATCCCACATGGAGTGACCACGGTATCCAGCAGTGAGAGGCCACGGAGGCTTGTTTAGGTCATATTTAGCTAATTTTTAGGGCATGTTTCCTTGCATATTTTGTACTCCTTTAAGTCATAAACTTCCGAACCCTAGCAATGAACGTAAACCAGACAGGTGAATTTGCTGTTGCAGTTTGTAATCACAACAGTATTCGAGGCCTCACCATGACATGCATAAATCGTTCCTTGTTACACGTACGGTATCTTACAGTTTCATACTACTCTTCCATTGCGCATGCTTATCGATGTGTAGAGGTTGGAGCCGAGCTAACCAGACTGTGATCTGTCATCGCGCTCTTTCCTAGAAGCTCGGTGTCGGGACGGCACGGAACTTCTCCAGAGTGGGGCTACCGCAGGGGTCGTTGCCGGGGACGTAGAAACTGTGCATTACAAGCCCCAGTAAAGGACTCTGTGATCCTTCTGAGGCTCCACTAGCGATCTATAGCGCGCACCAACTATGCATTGAGCAGAAGCATGTGCACGAAGGAAGAAATAAGCTTGTAGTGTGTTCTTTCTTTCAATTTGCTTTACGTCGCACAGACACAGATAAGGCTTACAGCGACAATGGGACAGGAAAGGGCTAGGAGTGGAAAGGAAGCGGCCGTGGTCTTAATTTACAGCCGGACTGAGTGGCTCAGACGGTTGAGGCGCTGGCCTTCTGACCCCAACTTGGCAGGTTCGATCCTGGCTCAGCACGGTAGTATCTGAAGGTGCTCAAATACGTCAGCCTCGAGTGAGGTAAATTTACTGGCATGTAAAAGAACTCCTACGGGACGAAATTCTGCCACCTCAGCGTCTCCGAAAATCGCAAAAGGAGTTAGTGGGACGAAAAGCCAATATTATTAAGTTACACCCCTAGAATTTGCCTGGTGTAAAAATGCAAAACCACGGAAAAACATCTTTAGGTCTGCCGACAGTGGGGCTCAAACCCACTACTTCCCGAATGCAAGCTGACAGTTAAGCGACCATAACCGCACGGCCAACTTGTTCGGTAGTTTGTAGTTTTACGCGACTATTGATATCAAAATTATAGCTACGGGACTTCAAGTATTACGTAGGATCCGAACCACAGGAACATGACACCCACCGCGGCCGCTTTGGAGAGAAGCCAGAGTACGTATATCGGCTGTCCGACCCCGACCGGGTCATGGGTTTGTGTCGTCCTTAACGTTTCATTCCTCACATTCAACACTCTACACTTCCGCAATTCCACTTACACGCAGGTTCCTATCATATGCTGAAAATAGTAGCAAAAGGTCTACAGAGGTTGACGCCACGAACAAATATCATTAAAAAAAGTATATCGGCTACCATGCTCCGTCTGTAATTCCAGGCTTGACGCTGTCATCTATCCTAACCAACCTTGCTTGGTCAAGTCTTGTTCTTTTCCGACCCCAACGGTAGGAGGTTTTGCAAGGCTCAGGGAGCCTGTCATTTTCAAGTACTTCGTGGCCTTCTCTTTCTTTTACAGTTAAGGCGCTGGGTTTCTGAGCTCAAGTTGACAGGTTCGATCCTCACTCAATCCGGTGGTATTTGAAGGCGTTCAAATATGTCAACCAGTGTCGGTAGATTTACTACCTCGTAAAAGAGCTCTTGTAGGACAAAATTTCGGCATCTCGGCGTTTCCGGAAACCGTAAACCAATATTATTGTTATTATTATTATTATTATTATTATTATTATTATTATTATTAATTTATTCGTTTACGACCATTTGATACAACGTTAAGCAACAATCACACATCACTAGAAACCTTCTTTGCAGCCCAAAATCTTCACAATCTTTCTCTAGCAGCCTATCTTATTTCCTCTGTCCATTCCCTATTCATTTTCTGTTCGTCATGGAAGCCTCTGAAGCTGTCAAACACTGTTCTATAATTTGTTCGGTTTACGATGTCTTCCCGATTAAATCCAGACTTCTCAGGATCCTTTATTACATCCCTGAACCATCTGTCGGAAACTTTAGGTCTGCTGTTAAGTTTTAAAAATCTGTTTTGGCAGCCTCTTTTCGTCCATTCTAAACAATGTTCATAAAATTTGAGTCTTCTTTCCTTCATTGACTCAATCAATCACTTTCTTGGTATATTTCTCCCCTTCTTCGTAAGCTATACTGGCCACCCGATTTTTGCATCCAAATTCAAAATATTAAATATTAAAATCAGAGAAGAGCTAAATATAGAACCGTTAGTACAGAATATACAGAAATCAAGACTGAGATGGTTCGGATATGTAGAAAGAAGATGGTTTTCCTCTCGTACAGAGCATGTGTCGTACGAAAAGCAGGGGCCATCTTCTCTAGCCTGGTGTAGTTCGCTTCTCTCTCGCTAGTTTTCAGCTTTACGATTTCTCCGAGGTACTTGAAGCTGTCACCTCCTCCTATATTACCATGCTCTGTCTTCAAGTGATTATTATTTATTGACTGATTCTCCTTCCTCGAAAGGTCAGACGTCTTCCTGTTTCTCTTATGATTAGTGTCAACCCTGTTACATCTGAGTTTTTCTCCATACTTGTAAAAATCTGTTAACATTTCATTACGGCCTCCTGGAGGGACATAAACTTATTATATATATTTTTTTTTTTTTGCTAGGGGCTTTACGTCGCACCGACACAGATAGGTCTTATGGCGACGATGGGATAGGAAAGGCCTAGGAGTTGGAAGGAAACGGCCGTGGCCTTAATTAAGGTACAGCCCCAGCATTTGCCTGGTGTGAAAATGGGAAACCACGGAAAACCATCTTCAGGGCTGCCGATAGTGGGATTCGAACCTACTATCTCCCGGATGCAAGCTCACAGCCGCGCGCCTCTACGCGCACGGCCAACTCGCCCGGTAACTTATTATATTACCATAAGGTGTTATTGCCTACTGTCGTACTCTTACGATCGTATGTTATACAACCGCCTCTGTGGTGTAGTGGTTAGCGTGATTAGCTGCCACCTCCGGAGGCCCGGGTTCGATTCCCGGCTCTGCCACGAAATTTGAAAAGTGGTACGAGGGCTGGAACGGGGTCCACTCAGCCTCGGGAGGTCAACTGAGTAGAGGTGGGTTTTCCGTGGTTTCCCACTTCTCCTCCAGGCGAATGCCGGGATGGTTCCTAACTTAAGGCCACGGCCGCTTCCTTCCCTCTTCCTTGCCTATCCCTTCCAATCTTCCCATCCCTTCACAAGGCCCCTGTTCAGCATAGCAGGTGAGGCCGCCTGGGCGAGGTACTGGTCATACTCCCCAGTTGTATCCCCCGACCAAGAGTCTGAAGCTCCAGGACACTGCCCTTGAGGCGGTAGAGGTGGGATCCCTCGCTAAGTCCGAGGGAAAAACCGAACCTGGAGGGTAAACAGATGATGATGATGATGATGATGATGATGATGATGATGATGATGATGATGTTATACAAACGGTGAGATACAACCACTACAAAATCTACTAAATAATAGATGAAATGAGAAATAGGAATAGATGAGATCTGAATTGCTTCAACTGGTAAATGTTCAGCAGTGTTGCCAGCCGTGGCGAAATTGTGCTACGCATAGCGGAACTTGAACTCCCGGGAGACATGGTGGCGATAAAGAAAAAAAATCGACAGTTTTAGCCCCTTCAGCAAGCAACTCAATGTTGAAAACATACTGGGGATATGAGCTACGAATTTTATGTAAATAAAATATATTAAAGTATGCGAATATATTATTCATTTATTCCTAAGTAATTGCAATCCTTTAGTTAATCATCGTTATCCGGTCGAATAGATTAGCAGTTGCCTTTTTCTACCACTACCACCGCTAACTGGAGTCAACGCAGAGTTTCACTTAAGCCCTCATAACTACATTCGGTGTAGACATTTTTCAAAAAATAAAAAATAACGCCTGAGGAACCAAGGAACACAATACAGAAATAATTATACAGGGTGAAGCGAAATTCGCGCACTCGGGCGTCGCAGCGCGACTCCTCACATGCCAGCATTAAAAAAATCTCTCTCACAAAAGTTCGTCCTGCGAGTATATCCGGCAGAAAAAGAACGTTGAAGAGTGGCAATCTGGCAACACTGTAACCACATGTAGGGTAACTACCTCTGTCAGCACATATTAGTCGTGCTGTACAGTTGGTGCAGTGGATAGAGTTTTGGGTTAGCATGCAGAAGGTCGAGGGTTCGATCCTGGGTTGAGGCGCACTGTTTTATTTGCTAATTTCCATCGGACACTACATATTGTAATACAGTAAGACAACGTTTCTTAGGTCACATCCATCCTACATTTACAAAATTTAGTAAAGCTGAACACGTAACGCATCTAGTAGATGAAGAGGTGCGAACAAATTCACGCCCACGACGTGAAAAGGGCGTCTTTCAAAGCTGACCAATGAAAACGAATGTTCGTCCATTTCTAGGATCGTAGTATGTAAGTGCAAATGGTTTCTAGAGGACGCGCTGCAATCGCTGTAGACGATTAAGATGCCAGATACCAGACCACCTGGACTACATTTACGAAATAAAAAACATACGCCTCAAACCAGGATCGACCCCCCCCCCCCTCGAACTCCTGCATGTTAACCCAGAATTCTATCCACTGCACCAACTGTACATCACGACTAATATGTGCTGACAGAGGTAGTTACCCTACATGTGGTTACACCTGGGAGAGGTGCTGATCCTCCCCCTCAGTTGTATCCCCCGACACAAAGTCTCGTGTCCAGGACACTGCCCTTGAGGCGGTAGATGTGGAATCCCTAGCTCAGTCCGAAGGAAGAAAAACCAACCCTGGAGTGTAAACGGATTAAGAAAGAAAGTATATGCATAAAGTCAAAAATAATGCAAAACTATTGCGGTTCGAAACCGTTTTATTTGATCTTAAATATATTTAACCCTGTGCGGTCGCGGGTGTGAACTGTGACACACACACACACGCGCGCGCGCGCGCGCGCGCGTTGGATTTGGCCCTGTTTTACGGCCAGCTGACCTTCCTGACGCCAGCCCTGTATGGAAGAATGTAATTACTACTGCGTCTTTCTGTTGTGGTTGAACTAGTAGTGTAGTGTGTTGTCTGAATATGATGAGCCGGGCTGAGCGGCTCAAACGGCTGAGGCGCTGGCCTTCTGACCCCAACTTGGTAGGTTCGATCCTAGCTCAGTCCGGTGGTGATATTTGAAGGACCTAAAATACGTCAGTCCCCGTGTCGGTAGCTTTACTAGTACGTTAAAAAACTCCTGCGGGACTAAATTCCGGCACATCGGCGTCTCAAAAACCGAATATCATTATTATTAAAGTGTTGATACAAACACCCAGTCGACGAGCCAGAAGAATAAATCAGACGCGCTTACAATCCCCGACCAGGCCCGGAATCGAACGCGGTACGTTCTGAACCAAAGACTTCAATGCTGACCATTCAACCAATAAGTCGGACATTTTAAATCTATTTAATTACAGGATTATAATGAATTAATTAGCCTCATTGCTGTGCGGTTGGCGAGACATTAATGTCAACAATCCATTAAATGAGGCGAGAGTAAAATTAGTTCTACCAGAAGGTACCGACGGATATTTGCCTTCTTCGGGACTGTAGTACGTGACACGTGGTCGACTTAAACCCCATAGCTATAATTGGCATCACAAGGATTAACGAACCATACATTACGGTACATTCCTAACCATACTGCAGCCGAGGCCACAGAGTCAGGTGTAAAAGTATAGCACAAAGACAATTTACACATTCTATGACACGAAGAGGACTGCCTGGCGAAAGAATAGCCGCACATAAGAGGTCGTGATGTTGCGTTCTGCTGAAACTCGTATCCGTCAATATACCACGAGAGTTTGTTGAGAAACCACGCCCTATGATTGGATGTAATCAAACCTCGAACCTGGGACCTCGGCAGACTTTCTCTAATAACAATGTGATTGTTCTCTCAGCACAGCGTGACGCAATTACGAGAAGTGAACTTCAGCCTTCACAGAAACACTAAACAGGTGATGTTTATTATTATTATTATTATTATTATTATTATTATTATTATTTAATAATTTGCGAACTGATCCCTAGGATCATGATACAATTTCATTTTTCTATGTCTGAAGTTTCCTCTTCCCCCAGTACTAATTCATATGAGCCCTATGCTGTTTCTTCTGTCCATCCGTCCATGCTCCTACCGTCTTTCCAGTTCTTTCGACTTGAAATCCTTCCAAATTTTGAATCATGGTCCGAAATGTTTTCCTGTCTAACATCTGAAATTCCTGAATGGTGGACTTCTCTAGATCTTTACGAACTTCCTTAATCCATGCCGTCGCAGTCTTCTTGTTCTACAGGAAGTCGAATCACTTTTTTTGTTTTGTTTTTTAATGCTGTTTGTTCGGGGCGTCGATCCATATGGATCTTTTGCCCCTACTGGCACCATATTGTATGAACCTGAGTGTAACTGAAATGGCGGTAGTGTGGAATGTTGTGTGTGAGGAAAGGAAGATTAAGGACGTCACAAACACCCAGTCCCCAGGCCAGGGATATTAATCGTTACAATTAAAAAGCCCTGACCCGGCCGGGAATCGAACACGGGGCCACCGGGTGACAGGCGGACGCGTTCCCCCTACACGGCGGGGCCGGACAACTTTTTTTTTGTTAGTCTGGTTTTGTCCATTCTGTACAAATGTCCGAGAAAGCATAACCTCATCTTTTTCATGGTCTCTGAAATTTTCTCCACATTTTTGTAGACTCCGTTGTTGCTCCGAAGTTTTCAACCGGTTTCAGTCTGGATGGGGCCCAAGATTTTCCGTAGTATTCTTCTTTCTAGAATCTCCAGTTCTCCAACCTGTAATTCATCGAGAGGCATTCGCTGGTATGCAGGCATCATCATTATTACTACGCCCTTATGTCCTTCACGTTATGTAGCTGATTTGCCTGATTTCTTCTTTTGCCAGACTTTCTTCATTACTCTTCTTCTTCTTCTTAATCTGTTTTCCCTCCAGGGTCGGTTTTTCCCTCGGACTTAACGAGGGATCCCACCTCTACCGCCTCAAGGGCAGGGTCCTGGAGCTTCAGACTCTGGGTCGGGGGATACAACTGGGGAGGATGACCAGTACCTCGCCCAGGCGGCCTCACCTGCTATGCTGAACAGGGGCCTTGTGGAGGGATGGGAAGATTGGATGGGACAGGCAAGGAAGGGGGAAGGAAGCGGCCGTGGCCTTAAGTTAGGTACCATCCCGGCATTTGCCTGGTGGAGAAGTGGGAAACCACGGAAAACCACTTCCAGAATGGCTGAGGTGGGAATCGAACCCACCTCTACTCAGTTGACCTCCCGAGGCTGAGAGGACCCCGTTCCAGCCCTCGTACCACTTTTCAAATTTCGTGGCAGAGCCGGGAATCGAACCCGGACCTCCGCGGGTGGCAGCTAATCACGCTAACCACTACACCACAGAGGCGGACTCTTCATTACTCACTGAATGTTTTTGGGTGTATTTCAGTTGAAGTTTCGTTGGCTGTAATTTCCGGTTTATCTGCAAATTGGAGATTGTCGACTAATGTTCTGAAAGTAGATCTGTCCTACACAGTTTCGCCTGTGATGTCGACTTCCCAGAGGTCTCTTCCAACTTCAGTTAGCCAAATTCTTCTTGACTTTCAGTGATAGGACAAGGTTGAGAATTATTTTGGTCAGTCTATCATTGATCATTTTGAGAATGTGATCCTATAATTTCAGTCGCCTTTTCCTGAAAACGTCTGTTTTTTAGAGTGCCGATATAGCTTATTATTATTATTATTATTATTATTATTATTATTATTATTATTATTATTATTATTATTATTATTATTATTATTATTATTATTATTATTATTATTATTAAAGCATGTCGCAGCGTTTTGTATTCTGTATTTTTCAAGTATGCCTGTTTGCACGTCCAGCTCCATGGCTAAATGGTTAGCGTGCTGGCCTTTGGTCACAGGGGTCCCGGGTTCGATTCCCGGCAGGGTCGTGAATTTTAACCATCACTGGTTAACTTCTCTGACACGGGAGCTCGGTGTATGTCTCGTCTTCATCATCATTTCATCCTCATCATGACGCGCAGGTCGCCTAAAGGCGCCAAATCGAAAGACCTGCAACTGGCGAGCCGAACATGTCCTCGGACACTTCCGGCACTAAAAGCCATACGCCATTTCATTTTCAATGCCTGTTTGTACCAGCAATAATTCCCACAACTTGCCCTCTGTTCTAACTTGTGAAATAAGATACCCTGAGTCGATTCATCTTTCACTCCCGTACAGCAAAGTATGTGTGAAAATACACCGATGTAAAGATAGTTTCGTCCGGGAGCTGAAGTCTTTCTTACAGAATATTGCTGATCACAACTGCTTCGTGAAATTTCAGACTGTCACTTACTGATACACAATGTCCCAAAATTCGTCAGCTGGACATGAATCGTGCATGAAAATAAAGATGACGCCGTAGGAGACAAAGTATTGGCGCAGTAAGGAAGCATAGGGTTGGCTAAACTATTTTAGAGGGTCTCACCTTCAACAATCAGTGACCATCAACACTTCACTCACTCAACGCAAACCCTTTCAAATATTTTCAAGGTGCAGCAAACTCAGTTTTCATTCGCTGTTTTTTCGCGGATGATGTTATACCCCACATTGTCACTCAGCAGAGTCACTTTCAAATTGCATCTACATCTATAGTCTGAGTCAAATGGCAAGCGCTTTGGCTTCGAAATTTTACTAAGAACTGTCCAACTAAGCATCTGCTACTGTATGCTGTCGCCTTATCCCACCCACTCAAAACCTTCCATTTTGCTCCACGGAAAATTTGTTAAGACAGAAGCCATTATTTTTCCGTGTCGACTCAGTTAATATAAGTTCTTCAGTCTGTACAAACATGAAATACAACACTTAGAACACTATAATATACCTCTAAAAAGCACACTTATAATAAACTACCTGATGCACCCGTGCTTCGCTGCGGGATTCTCAGAAAGACTGTGGTTTTCCTAACCGAAGTCAACATAGGTCATTACAAAAACGTCAACAGGAATGTAGCGATTAAAAGCAGTGTTATCATAGAAAATATACTCGATCAAATGAAAAACTGCACATTTTTTCACTTTTAACGAACAGTACCACGGTGCCGATCTAACAATCCAAAGTTCCAGAGCTGGAATGACCAGGCCGCAGACAGCCGTGAATACTCCTCTGCCTTCATTCTGTTAAATATGCACACTGCTCATTCCAATCAGTGCCTCAGAGTAGGGATTGAATAGCTCGAATGCTATGATGAACCAGTGTGTTACATACCAGTAGTATCAGAAAATGTATGAACCAGAGGAATGGCATGCTAAAGAAGAAAGTTATCTAACTCCCCAGCTACTTCCCGCCAATATTCAGGCAGGCTGTTACACTCTGTACGACTGGGCGAGCTGGCCGTGTGGTTAGGGGCGCGCAGCTGTGTGCTTGCATCCGGGAGATAGTGGATTCGAACCCCACTGTCGGCAGCCCTGAAGATGGTATTCCGTGGTTTCCAAATTTCACGCCAGGAAAATGCTGGGACTGTGCCTTAAATAAGGCCAAGGCCGCTTCCTTCACACTCCTAGTCCTTTCCTGTCTCATCGTCACCATAAGACCTATCTGTTTCGGTGCGACGTAAAACAAATTTTTAAAAAAATACTCGGTACGCAGCAGTAATCCTATCTATCGGAGATGAGTGGCAACAGCAGTCACAAAGCACATCACAACAAACAATGGTCATTGTAATGTTCTATTGTTGATCAATTTTATGACATTTCTATATTGTAGTCCTTCACATTTAGTTTTCTTTCGACTATGCGATATTAGGGCGTCTTATAAAATCATTTATAGCGTAGACTGTAGTTCCTTATTCCCCAACTATACATACCGATTTTCTCGTGACTCAGCGCTGATATGGATTTATTAACAAAAATCCAAATTCATGAATATCTCTGTATCTCTGTGATCATAGCCGGTACGGTAACAATGTATAAGACATAAATGATAGGAAATTTATACTATATAACTTTAGTTATGTAGTATTTATCGATACGACCACTAATAACACAGATATTTGAGAATTAAATTGTAGGCCTCCCCGCCTCCCACAAACGACATTTTCACTCAGTGTGAATAACATTATTTATAGCCTACATTACAACGACTTATTCCCCGGCTTTGCACGCCGATTTTTATTAAGATAGGATCACTAATAACATAAATATTTGAGAATTTAATTTTAGGCCTGTCCCTAAACTACAATTTTTCTCAGCGTCAATACAATTATTTATGGCCAAGATTATAGCGACTTATTCCCCGACTTTGCATACCGATTTTTATTAAGATACGACCACTAATAACATAAATATTTGAGAATTAAATGTTAGGACTTCCCCTAAACTACCATTTCACTCATCGTGAATAAAATTATTTAAGGCCTAGATTGCAGCGACTTATTCTCCGACTTTGCATACCGATTTTTATTAAATTCTCTTCAGCCGTTTTCTCATGACGCGTGTACATACATGCATACATACATACATACATACATACATACATACATACATACATACATACAGCCAGACAGACAGACAGACAGACAGAAATTACGGAAAATTAAAAGGTAGTGCATTTCCTTGTTATTGTGGACACGACTGATACAGAAATGCCATTTTTAAATTCTGAGGAATGTACAAACAAAGCTCTTATTTTATATGCACAGACTAGCTGACAGGACAATCGCCTCAATAGAAGGGTCCAGAACTGTACTCCTGATCTTAAAGAGTAATCACCACCACCATCCTCCTTGTGATATTTCCTCAACACTTCTCTTCTTTTTTTTCCCTGCCTTTCATCCTTTTACAGGCCATGAACAGATCTTTCAGCTCCTGCGACGCGCTGTGTGTCAATTTTTGTCAGGATATCTTGTGTGGATGCACCTGCTGCGAACCCCATTCTCTTCAGATTATCATCCTCATTAAACAAAATGACTGCGCCACAAGTTGCCATTTTAACAACACACGTTGTGGGCGTGGCGTGGCTATCTGCTTTATATTCTAGAACTACAGAAAATGTATCCAAGCACATGTGCAGTCAGGCCGCGAACAAGTGTTATGGTTCTAAGATCACCAAACTCTCGTCAGATGCATCATAGAAGGTATATAAAACCAAGGAGTACACATCACAGCCTTCTAGATGTACCCTGCACTTGTTTTACTGACGGAAAAGCAAAAGAACTCGGCTCGGTAAACTGCTGTGAACGAGCTGCCATTAAAAAGGAGCGTGGCGTGATGACATTCAAAGAAGTCTAATTATTTCTAAAGCACTTAGAATACAATCATGCCAGTGAAACTTTAAGAAATGATAGTTTAAGAGTTGCTGTGCTAAATACAAAATTAACTGAAAAATCAATTTTTTTTCTCGATCTCACGCACGTTCTACATAGACCCAGTTCGCTGGAGTATCGATCAAGGCCACGCCGGATGTATTACTTAGATCAGACGAGGGTAAAGCAATTCACCGAAAAGAAACCCGCGGTTCGATACCACCCTCTACCGTACAATCCATTTCATCACCTAACAGCTGAAAGTCCAATTTAAAGCTAGTGTGGTCGTGAAAATTCCTTAAATTGTGAAGATGTTTGCTTGAAGCAAAAGAAACATTTCTTCTCCTAATTAATTTATTCATTTTAAATAAAATCCCAGACATTGACAAGCTAGGGAGTAGTCTGTCAAGTGCATCAAGGCCGCCAACTGTTAGTTCTTAGATAACTGAAGGAACCAATTCGAAAACCACCTCTCCTGCAATGTTGGCGAATATAAATTGTCAGCTCCTTGTAGTAGAGTCTGGTGCCCATTTCTTTTCTGACCTTCTCGCTCTTCCCTGCGACCTCTGTTATCGGACTCGTGCCTTTATGGCTGTTGTTCAAAATACTGTATCTGACCCGCGATGAATAAGTGAATGAAGAGAGTGTAGTAATGATCACTTATCCCGTCACGTCCTCTTGAAGACTCAAGAGGCAACCACTTCACACTTGGTACAGCAAGTGTTTATCTCTTACCTGAGTGCAAATAAAACACTCCCCCCTGACTTTCCGACACTTCTTATTGTCGTCCCTCTGTTGGACTAGTTTCTGTTGCTTACCTATGCACCTAAGGTACTGTAGGCTAGAAAGTTCCAAACTTTCACTATTCTTGCGTCCTGTAAAATATTCTCGCGAAGTATACAGAGTTAGTCAGCTAAGATATCCACTTCAAATAACTGATAAAACGTCAAATACATCGAAAATCTGTATTCAGTTTTTGTAATGATGCCAAGGGCCTCACAATCAAACTGTGAGTCAATAACGATACTTTGTTTTCATTTTACAAATCAAACAACACTGTTTTCTATATCTAGTGTTATTAATGGACATTATTTTCAAAATCAGACAAGCAGTATGCGAGAAATATGCTGGTAATCGCCAAACGAGGGCTGCTCTATTCGAATGAATCACTAATCAGGCGGCCAATACACGCTCTACGTATGAATCCTGAGTTTGTTGATATAAAGTGATCCTTCACCCTCTTCTGACAGCAAGGTATTCTCTCAAACATGCTTATTTCTTTCTTAATCTGTTTAATCAAAAGGTATAAATTTAATGATGATTGGTCCGTATTGAACTGTGATCACAATAATAGCAACAAAAAAAAAGCAGTCACCTCCGTACAGGCCATGAAGGCCCTTGGAGGAGTGGAAGGTAAAGGCTTCCATCATTGTTAACCTCGGCACGTGATGGGGTAGAATGGTTAGCTCTACGCCCGGCCGCCTTTGCCCCCAAGAATTAACCTGGTACTCATTTTTGGTGTAGGCTGAGTGAACCTCGGGGCCATATGCACCTCCGGAAGTGGAAATCAAGTTTCTTAAATTTTACGACTTCCTGACGGGGATTCGAACCCACGTCCTTCCAGGCGAACCGAGCACGCCTTTACCGCCTCGGCCAGGCAGCCCTACAATAATAGGATTTTTTTTTTTTTTTTAAGGTCCACCTTTTCAATACAAACTATGCAATGTTTACATTACATCTCCGTTCAGGGACTAGTTTCGACCTAACTATAGGTCAACATCAGCCATGCTCGACTCGTTGGCTGAATGGTCAGCGTACTGGCCTTCGGTTCATAGGGTCCCGGGTTCGATTCCCGGCCGGGTCGGGGATTTTAACCTTAATTGGTTAATTCCAATGGCGCGGGGGCTGGGTGTTTTTGCTATCCCCGACAACCCTGCAACTCACACACCACACATAACACGCAGTTACCTACAAATGGCAGATGCTGCCCATCCTCAACGGAGGGTGTGCCTTACAAGGGCTGCACCTGGCTAGAAACAACCACACGAAATTAAAATCATCAGCCATAAAGCAAATCACACAAATACACTGAACAAAATAAACAGTGTGCAGACGCGATGGCCTTAAAATAAAACGGTATACACAACCCAGAGAATTCAAGTTAGAACTGGTTACATAAATACATTCTGTTAAAAGTTCAATGGATTTGAGACACAGTGCAGTGTCAATGACATTAAAATAATATGTACATACCATGTATGCATCAAAGTAAGGCTCAAGAAATGCGTTGCATTATGTTAAAAAGTTGTTTTTGATAGAGATTCATACAATGCTGGTTAAGGTTGACGCATAGGAATTCGATTAATGCATTCAATGCAACATATTGAATTATATATTATTATATTAGTATCAATGCATTCAATGTTTTCTTGATTGTTCATTGTCAATTGTTTTCTTCTTCTTTATCTGTTTACCCTCCAGTGTTGGTTTTTCCCCTCGGACTCAGCGAGAGATCACACCTCTACCGCCTCAAGGGCAGTGTCCTGGAGCGTGATACTTTGGGTCGGGGGTACAGCTGAGGAGGAGGACCAGTACCTCACCCAGGTGGCCTAACCTGCTATGCTGAACAGGGGCCTTGTAGGGGGATGGAAAGACTGGAAGGGATAGACAAGGAAGAGGTACCATCCCGGCTTTTGCCTGGAGGAGAAGTGGGAAAGCGACGGAAAATCACTTCGAGGATGGCAGAGGTGGGAATCGAAACCTCTCCACTCAGTTGAACTTCCGAGGCTGAGTGGACCCTATTGCAGCCCTCGTGCCACTTTTCAAACTTCGTGGCAGAGCCGGGAATCGAACCCGGGCTGCCGGGGGTGTCAGCTAATCACACTAATCACTACACCACAGAGGCGGACTTCAATATCCACGTATGATTCAAAAACGGTTTTTTTTTTTTTTTTGTAAATAACGAGTAAATGAAACACTGTAGATACTATGTAACGACTTCTAAGCAACAACATTCTTATCTTGACATGTAATGTTAACCACTGTCTATACATTTAGCCTTTTTTTCTTGTTATGCACGTTTTATTACATGCCTTTGCTGGCAGGACCTAGTGTTTACAGTGCACTATGTCTTCTGGTATAGACTAGAGCAATTTTGTTACTTTCATAGATCTGTCTCTGTCTTATCCTTGGCTTTGACAATATGAAAGTGACTGAAGTATGAGCGATGCTAGTAACGCCATTCCTTCTGCAGCCAGTCCCTGCTATGAATGGTGTGAAAATGTTGCTCATAGGGTCGGTTGGTGCATGCATTTCAGTGGGCTTGGCAGACTGATATGTAATAGCAACTCTAGCTCGGTGAGGTAAGCAACGGGAAACTACCTCATTCCTCATTTCCCTAGTACGCCTCTTCAGTGATGCCTAGGCCATGTATCACAGCTGATGGCAGAGCTGTTGAAGATCCCACCAGCGGCATCGCTGACGGACTGAACATACATACGTTTTATTACAGAATAAATACAACTTTGGTTTCATTTCAAATTCTGAGTGGCATTGGTTTTTAAGTCACGGACAAGATTCGATCTCGCAACTTAAGAGTGCAGAAGGCGAGCGCCTAGAAGTAGGTGGTTTGTGTTAAAAGCGAAACATTTATATTTCATGTCACCTGAAATTATTACGCATAATTTTTACTTTAATTATTAATTTGGAAACGCACTCTTTAAGTGGAATACTAATCTGTATTCTTTAATGTCTGCACATATATCGTCAAGAACTATTCAAAAGCTCTCATCTGAGGAGAGATGATCGTTTAATTACACCATTTACCTTGGTCTATTTGACAGCTTTATGAACTTTGAACTATCTGCAGACACAAGCATTTGGAGTATGGGCACTACTGATGTCGTCAAGGATGCCACAAACACCAATGACGCGTGTTTTCTGCTGCAACAGCTGCACAAGCAGTCACTTAATAGCCACATAAAGAGGAAGACTATAACACCTGATATGTTGTGCAACGTCCACAAACAATACCCGAGACAAGCCAACTGAACTGAAGGCTACCCACGCAGCCTCCTTTCCTGGTTGTCCGTTCATTAAGGCAGCAATCGGAAAAAAAGCAAACCAAAACAAGCAAACTCAGTCAACACACAATATACTGTATATGTCCAGTTTACTGGATCTACACTTAATCATCTCATTCATGATAGTTTTTTCTTTTCCGTTTGGTGACAAAAAGCACTCCTACTGATGTGGTTTACCATAATGGAATATTCAAACGACTTTTAGTGAATACTATTCTAAATTTTTAGGTAGCCTCCGTGGCTCCGGCAGCAGGGCGCCGGCTTCTCACCGTTGGGTTCCGTGGTTCAAGTCCCGGTCACTCCATGTGAGGTTTGTGCTGGACAAAGAGGAAGCGGGCCAGTTTTTTCTCCGGGTACTCCGGATTTCCCTGCCATCTTTCATTCCAGCAACACTCCCCAATATAATTTCATTTCATCTCTCACGTCTGTCAGTCATTAATCATTGCTCCAGATGAGTGCGACAGGCTTCGGCAGCCGGCACAATTCCTATCTTCACCGCTGGATGGCGCTTTATTCATTCCATTCCTGACCCGATCGAATGACTGGAAGCAGGCTGTGGATTTTCATTTTCACTATTCTAAATTTGTACCATTCAAAGAACGATCATTACTGCCCATGGGTACGTATTGCAAAGGGCAAGACTTGCAATACCAAAGGTCTGTAAAGACCTTGCGGTTGACGCCAGAGGTACTACTGATGATGGAGAGAGCCCACAGAAAATAAACAGTGATTGTTACGCGTGGATGTCGACAAGGTGAAAGGAGTACCTTCGGATGTTGGGCTGATATGTAAAGAAATATTTTTTTTTTAAAGCAAGGTATACGTGTTGGATTGACTGTGAAGCTGAATAGATGATGGGGAAAATGTACTAGTGATTTAAAAAAATAATAAAAATGAACGAGAAACCGAACGACCTCATATGAAGTCCTCCGGCACGAGATGGTTAAGGCGGCCTGCAGCTTTGCAGACCAAGGTGATACGAACTCTGCTACAAGACACTTCCCAGTCAGTTTTAATAATAATGAGCTCGTCAAGTGTGGCGATGTACTGGTATTTAAACAGGGTTACTATACGTTCACTCCCAAGACATGTCCTACATTGTAACGTTCTGTCCATAGGGCCTTCGGTTCGAGGGCCCCGGGTTCGGTTCCCGGCCGGGTCGGAGATTTTAACTTCGTCTGGTTAATTTATCTGGCTCTGGGGTTGGGTATTCGAGTTCGTCTTAAATTTGTAAGTTCAGTCCATCAAGTAAAACCATAATTGATAATAAGAAAAATACAAAATTGTAGCTGGCTGCATGGTTGATAACACCGAAAGCCAAAACAAGGATGTTTTTTAACATTCTGTCCGGAGGAATTTTCAATAATTCCAAAAATGTCTTCCATTTCTGATAACAGCAGTAATTTTAGCGCCGCCTCTATGGTGTAGTGATTAGTGTGATTACCTGCCGCGCCGCCCCCTCCCCCGGAGGCCCGGGTTCGATTCCCGGCTCTGCCACGAAATTTGACAAGTGTTACGAGGTCTGCAACGATGTCCACTCTGCCTCGGGAGGTCAACTGAGTAGAGGGGGTTCGATTCCCACCTCAACCATCCTCGAAGTGGTTTTCCATGGTTTCTCACTTCTCTTCCAGGCAAATGCCGGGATGATACCTAACTGAACACCACGCGCGCTGCCTTCCCTCTTCCTTGTCTATCCCCTCCAACACCCATGGTTTCTCACTTCTCTTCCAGGCAAATGCCGGGATGATACCTAACTGAACACCACGGGCGCTGCCTTCCCTCTTCCCCAGTTTTATCTCCCGACCCAAAGTCTCACGCTCCAGGACACTGCCCTTGAAGCGGTAGAGGTGGGATCCTTGGTGTATCCGGGGCATAAACCAACAATGGAAGATAAACGGATTAAGAAAGAAAGAAAGAAAGAAAGAAAGAAAGAAAGAAACTAATTTCAGCTGTCTATTTTATCGACTTGCTTTCAAAGCGATTTGTATTTGGAATTTCCACTACGAAATGGCATGTCAGAAGTTCTACAAGTATATTCTAAGTCAACACAGTGTTCTAAAGAGATACGTTCATCAGAAAAATACATTTAAGCACGTAATGGCTACGCTCACTAAATCACTTCTTAACAACTTATAAAAGGGCATGTTTAATGAAATGTAACACATCACTACATGAAATATTATATGAAAGAAATCAATTTTCAATAATTCAATAATATCCTGCATTTTTCTTGAATGTTCTACATTTTGTGGCACCATGTCCTCTTTTCCTTTTATGACATTTGTAGCCCTGCATGTAAAGAACTGCGGGTAGGGAATAAAGTGTTGGCTATATCCGTATAATGTTAATAACAATGTTATTGGTTTTACGTTCCACTAACTACTTTAACTTTTTTGTAGACGCCGAGGTGCCTGAATTTTGTCCCACAGGAGTTCCATAACGTGCCAGTAAATCTACCGACACGAGGCTGGCGTATCTGAGCACCTTATCCGTGTAATGTAATTAAAGTATTGATTAAATCCGTATTCATTGGTCTTCCATCTCGGTTTCACTGTAATCTTTAATATTGCAAAAAGTAATGTTTTTGAACAGAGTTATTTGTCTAACCCCTAAGTCCTTTTTCTTGATACGGGGTTGGGAATAAGAGCGAAATGAATGCATATGTCATGCTTTTACGGCCGGATGCGTTTCCTGACACTAATCTCAGCTAATGAAGATAGAGGATGATGAATTAAACTGTGTAAGGAGGGGGGAATGAACTGCTGTGACATATGAACTGGAATTGTCCCGGCATTGCCTGGAAGTGAAATGGGAAACCATAAAAAAAATCTCAGTATAGCCGACGGTGGGTTTCGAACGCGTGCCCACTCTGCTCAGCATGAAAGAATGTCATGAAGAGATCGAATATAGGGAACACAGCACTATTGGAATACAAGAGACTCGTGTCCGGCAGTGGAAGTAGGAAGATTTCAAGGTCATCTGCAAGCGAAATCCCTGTAATATACGAACTTGGAACGTCAGATCAATGAAGAAACTTAGGAGAGATGTAAAATTAGGTCGTGCCGAGCTGCGTGGCTCAGACGGTTAAGGCGCTGGCCTTCTGACCCCAACTTGGCAGGTTCGATCCTGGCTCAGTCCGGTGGTATTTGAAGGTGCTGAAATACGTCAGCCTCGTGTCGGTAGATTTACTGGCACGTAAAAGAACTCCTGCGGGACTAAATTCCGGCACCTCGGCGTCTCCGAAAACCGTAACAGATTAGTTAGTAGGACGTAAAACAAATAACATTATTATTATTAAATTAGGTCGTATGAAATGTGGAGCTGAGGACGGATACAATGGCATGAACTAAGAGAGTAAGAAATGAAGATGTTCTTTTGAGTATAGATAATAATAATAATAATAATAATAATAATAATAATAATAATAATAATAATAATAATAATAATAATAATAATAATAATTTCGTGTGGCTATTTCTAGCCGAGTGCAGTCCTTGTAAGGCAGACCCTCCGATGAGGGTGAGCGGCATCTGCCATGTGTAGGTAACTGCGTGTTACTGTGGTAGAGGATAGTGTTATGTGTAGTGTGTGAGTTCTAGGGATGTTGGGGATAGCACAAACACCCAGCCCCCGAGCCATTGGAATTAACCAATGAAGGTTAAAATCCCCGACCCGGCCGGGAATCGAATCCGGGAGCCTCTGAACCGAAGGCGAGTACGCTGACCATTCAGCCAACGAGTCGGACTGAGTATAGGTGAAAAACGAAGTTTCCAGCAATCTACAGAGAGGAGCAGTCACTATGGTAGCACATGTAACCAGTAAGGGCCGGATTCTTATGTACAGTGGAACCTCGATATAGAGAATACAGTTTTTGAGCATGTATAGCACATAATTGAATCACCTGTACTTACGGGCTTATACTGAATACATTATTTTTTAAAGCATTTTAAAATAATCAAACTCTATTTTAGGGCATCACTTTAAAATTATAACCCTTACAACAGTAACTTTTTAGAAGACAGAATACGATAGTGAAACAAGAAACATACCTCGGTTAACACCTTTGGAAAAACATCCGTTAGTCTATT
Source organism: Anabrus simplex (assembly GCF_040414725.1). Classification (NCBI taxonomy): domain Eukaryota; kingdom Metazoa; phylum Arthropoda; class Insecta; order Orthoptera; family Tettigoniidae; genus Anabrus; species Anabrus simplex. The sequence goes on along the minus strand of NC_090267.1, from coordinate 77,612,244 downwards.
CTGTTTGCTACGGTTAACCTTTCCCCCTTTCACGTTGAAACTTCAATACCACGTAGCCGAGATTCGTAAAATGGAGCTTGTCATCCGCGACTTTGGGGGTTGCTTTCGTACGTAACCGGTAATTAATTCACACCCGAGAAACAGCGAGGCTCCACCGATTTTCCGATCACTAGACTTTTTTTAGTTTTTCGGTTCCAGTCATATTAGCTCCCAACATCACTGTAAACCTTTCCTTACTTGTTAACTGTTCCTCACAAACCACAAATGCCGTACTGCACAGTTAATGTTGCACAAAATTCGAGTTACAGAGTATTTTTTGCTTCAAGGGAGGAAATGTCTGCTTCGAGAAATCGAGAAATGCGTGTAACCGAATTTCGAGTAATAGAGAAAGAAATACACATAAAGAATAGGACAAACGGGCGGGAAATTTAAGTTACTTCGAGATACTGAAAATTCGAGTAATGGAGGTTCGAGATATCGAGATTCGACTGTACAAGACCGACTACAATATATCAGACCTTTTGTTACTATCGATTGGGAGGAAAATGGTGACTTCGTGGGCGAGCTTTTGAGACATGTGGTTGGTTCATATCTGTGTTTACATTCTGTTAAAGAGTGTTTTTTTGATCGAGTTATTGAAGTATAAAGTATATGTTTGGTAAAATAGTAATCTATAACGGTTTATCAGTATGGTGTTTTGTTAGAAGTTTGTTTGATGGTATTTTTAATGTATAATAGTGTTTATATTGCCGTGCTGTAACATAGCACAAAATGGGTCGTTCCTGCTGTGTTCGTGGTTGTAGATCTAATTATACCATTGCTGAAGCTTTTAAATTCCCTGAAGATAGATCTCTGCAGAAGAAATGGATAAGGAATATTCACCGGGAAAATTTGGAAGTCAAAGACCAAACTATCGTAGGCTATGTGTGTAACCAAAATTTGTGGTTAGGGAAGATCTCTTTCCAACCGATAATGGTGAGCCTATTCGTTTTTGTTTTCTTATTCAGTCGGAGTAATTTCATGTAAGTTGACGATAAGTATTAGTTTCTATGTAGAATATAAGTGTGTGAGTGTATTTATATGGGTCAGTGGTCACTAAGATCTGTAATTATACGCAGTCATGTGAGAATATGTTTGTTTTGATCGTGTTGTGAACCGGATTTAAATCGAACTATGGCAATGCCTCTCATACATCTATTCTTAAGTTCGCTATGGAATGAAACATTAAGAGAGAAGTGGATCAGGAACATATATCGTGAATATTTCTACAAAACAGTAGTGTGCATATGTCATCTGACAGTAAGTCTGAGATTAAAAAAAAATTTAGATAGTGATAACTGATATGGGGTCTATGTGCTTTAAAGTGTCGTGTGATTTAGATGCAATTGTATTTTGAAAGAATCTGTGCTTGCCTGCGGGAACATTTGGCTAGATCTTGGTGTATAACAAAACTTATAGTGTGACAGATGGAGCAATCTGTACACTGTTACACAGAAGAAATATTGACTTGCAGGGATGGTGGTGGTGGTGATTATTGTTTTAAGAGGAAGTACAACTAGGCAACCATCCTCTATATAACACTAATCACAAAGAAAGAATGGAAGGGGTCCGACACTTCGAAAAATGAAGGTATCGGCCGAAGGAAGACAAGGGGCACGAAGGGCATGAAAATGAAAGACTCCCTAGGAATCCATACGTAATACCGTTGGGGTCTGAAAAGAACAAGTGTTGACCAAGGGAGGTCGGATAGGATAGATGAAAGTGAGGAGCCTGGCACAAGTAAGTGGAAGCAATGCCAGGACTCAGCTGAGGGCCCCGTGGTCGCCAACCCACGCTCCAAAGTTCAGAAAATCCTATTATATTTTTAGTGTTTGAACGCTTCATTTCTAAGTTTACCACCATGGTTGGAAGTGCTACTATATCATATGTCAACATACGATTTAAGAGTTTCCAGTAAGGAAGGTTTAACATCACCGGGGCTGTTCATTGGGCTGGCATAATCATTTCGGGTGTACTTCATTTTCATCGAGTGCTGAACATTAGAAATTGTCCACCACTTCGAAACTAAGGCAACACGTTATGTTTCATAGTTCTTATGAGAGTGAATAAATTGAGGAATTTCGAACCTTAAATTATTTTTTAAACATTCCAAATGATGTTATAAATATTATTTTAACAGTTTTATAATGTATTTCCATCTATCCAGCGAAGTGTAATCTAAGAGAAAACGTTATTCGACTAAGTGAAATTTCGAAATAATCAGCTTGTTGTTCTCTTTTGCTGTGGGGCTGTCCATCTATTCTAGCACAATATGTGTGATTCTAGTTGTTTATATGTGATGAGTACTTGTTCGCGAAGCGTTTTCACAGGTGCAACAGTGATTTTCCCTATGATGTTACATTTATCATGTTAAATTACCTACCACCGTTTGCAAAATATGTACGTGATCTTTTCGTAATTTCTGGCTGATTGAACCAGATATTGTGTAGCTCTTTCAGTGGTATCAACACAATAATTTAATGTGACGCCGGGCTGAGTGGCTCAGACGGTTGAAGCTCTGGCCTTCTGACCCCATCTTGGCGGGTTTGATTCCGGCTCAGTCCGGAAGTATTTGAAGGTGCTCAAATACGTCAGCCTCGTGTCGGTAAATTTACTGGCAGGTAAAACAACTCCTGCGGCACTAAATTCCGACATCTCCGAAAATCGTTAGTTGGTTTATCGTCGAAATGAAGTTATTGCGTGCTACCCTAACCTTCATCAGTCGGCACCTACTGCGCCCACGACGTCCACCATCTTGGTTTTGATATTACGGTCTGATATATTGTAGTCGGTCTTGGACTGCAATTACATATTCGATTCGTTTACTTTAGACAACTAAAATGAACAATGTCAGCGGATTGTGGTTCTGAAATGTTTGTACCTGTGTTTTATACATATGTTTACATATTCTTAGTAATATTAAATACTTTTACATATTATGTGAAGAATAATTTTTTTTGTACACATCTATGTAATTATTTAAAAAATGTAAAAATTGTGTCAGCTCGTTTAATTTTCAGACTACCGGGCAAGTTGGCCGTGCGCGTAGAGGCGCGCGGCTGAGAGCTTGCATCCGGGAGATAGTAGGTTCGAATCCCACTATCGGCAGCCCTGAAAATGGTTTTCCGTGGTTTCCCATTTTCACACCAGGCAAATGCTGGGGCTGTACCTTAATTAAAGCCACGGCCGCTTCCTTCCAACTCCTAAGCCTTTCCTATCCCATCGTCGCCATAAGACCTATCTGTGTCGGTGCGACGTAAAGACCCTAGCAAAAAAAAAAAAAAAAAAAAAATCAGACTATAGTAAACTAATTGGCAAATTTTATCAGACTTCCTGTGAGGAGAACGGTCCTTCTCAGCCTACAAAGTATTTGTATCGCATAGCGTCGAAACATCACAATGGAAAACATGGAGAAGTACTTTGCTGACTCATTGCACATCACGATAAAATAGTTACTGTACTATTTGTGCTACTTAATAGGAGTTTAAAGACAAGTTCTCTATTAACTTTATTTAGTAACATTTTTTTCATTTTCAGTGCATGAGGGCAACAGGAAATTCGCTACGTAGGCAAGTCAATAAGTATGTGCAATTTTGCTCTAATTGTCTTTAGGTTGACTCTATGGTGTTGAGTGCTCACCAGCCGCTAGATGGCACCGTTGTCTACGTCTGTGGTAGGTTTCAGCGTTATCAGATCAGTACAGCGTGCGCTGTTGCAAGTGTTTACCAGTGGATTGAACAGTTCAAAAGGGGTCGCACGAGCGTGAAGAATGAGGAAAGATCCGCGCGTCCATCTCCAGCCGTAACGGATGCTAATATTGAACAAGTGCGTGATATGGTCCTGAATAACAGACAAATGACTTTTGATGACGTGGCAAACCATATACACATTAGCCATGGTTCTGTATATGAAATCATGGATAACAGGCTTAATTTTCACAAAGTCTGTTCGAGATGAGTTCCAAAACAACTCAATGAAGAGCAGAAGCTCAATCGTGTGAGAATCTGCCTGCACCTGCTAACGAAGGTAAAACGTTTCTGAAACGGATCATCACTGGACATGAAACATTGGTTCACCACTTCAAACCAGAGAGCAAACGTCAGAGCTTGGAATGGAAGCATCCGCTGTGGCAAAACATTGTCCCCGTATTGTGATGAAAGTCGCCTATGAATTTCCGCTCCTGGTACACCCTCAGAAAAAAAAAACGGATTACGGAACGCTGTTCTTCCGTGGTGCAAACAGAGTGGCGCGGCCATCTTTACGTCACAACAGCACAACTTGTCAGGGGGGTGACACTTCATAGGGAGCGTCCGAAGCAGTTCTGAGATGGGCCAATCGATCTCCGCCAACTAATGAAAACTAAAATTCTCTTTTAGAGGGTTAATTTAGAAGGCAGAGGTTGGCATTACACATTCAGTTGCGTGGTACAGCAAATTCAAAACACAACACCGTTATCGTTGCGCGCGAATGGACCTTGGTCGTACGGTATGTAATAGTGCTTGTTAGACGAAAATTTGTTGAGATTCTTTCGCATTGAACGAGATTTTTGATCCAGTTTTTTGAGAGTATGGTGTGAAATTATAATTTGCGCGTTCTTAGTGTGAAGAAATAGTATTATGATCATGAACGTACTTCACATTGAACTACCTAGCTGTTGCGAGTAAACGTCTGTGTGATTGTGCTTCTTACCTGTTGTTTGGAATAAATAAATTCAAAATATAAACTGTGTGCATTAAGCTGTATTTTACATTCATCCTTTCCTTCTCGTGTTTTCCATTCCCATACATAAAAGTCGTGGGAAGGGTTCAACGAACGAACGAACGAAAGAATGAGGTTATGTTAGATCGTGATTTAGGCAAGTATGGGCGTTCTGGGGTTTTATATGAATTGCATTAACATTTTCAGTAATCAATGTTGCATTTATCACTTAATAGATGTAAATTTACATTAAAATGCGAACGGTGAAACAACGATACAAGCTAGCGTTATAACAGTATTGCCAACATACAAACACGGTAATTTCAATTTACTTTTCAAGTAAAAGACATGAGAGAAGCTTTAGATACAACTTTCCTACCGAAATACAATCATTATCTCTATCACAATTAAAATTTTAACAAAGTAACAACTATCATCATCGTGTTTACTACGAGGTACTATCGTGGGATTTATTTCCTTATGTTGGCAGAGAGAAAGTGGCCACTATAGCTTCCATGACCTGTTTTCTCAGCCAACTTTATTATACAGGAGTGACGGATCTATTTCTCTTATATGATCCTTGCAACTTGTAATGATCTGATAACGCTGAAACCTACCACAGACGTAGACAACAGTGCCATCTAGCGGATGGCGAGCACACACCGCCATAGAGCCAACCTAAAGACAATTAGTGCAAGATGGCAGATACTTATTCACTCGCCCTGGTACAACAATACATTGTGTAATATACTGCCCGATTTACACGGCATAACATTATTTGTAAATATTTGAAGTAGTCTGATTATGCCCTTAAATCGATTATTTAATATTTTCAACATTAGAAAACTTTTTTTTGCTAGTTGCTTTACGTCGCACCGACACAGATAGGTCTTATGGCGACGATGGGACAGGAAAGGGCTAGGAGTGGTAAGGAAGCGGCCGTGGCCTTAATTAAGGTACAGCCCCAGCATTTGCCTGGTGTAAAAATGGGAAACCACGGAAAACGATTTTCAGGGCTGCCGACAGTGGGGTTCGAACCTACTATCTCCCGAATACTGGATACTGGCCGCACTTAAGCGACTTCAGCTATCGAGCTCGGTACATTAGAAAACAATGGACTATACAAAGCAACCATGATGACTTTGTCATAAAATATGGGGATATTCAAAACAATTTAATTTTACTGTCTCATGCCATAACCATGCCATAATAAAAGGAATACACGACATGTTTTCGTAAATTAATCGTCTTACTAATAAAAAGTCCTTATACAGTTGTTTAACACTTGTATAGTTATACAGTGAATAAACCCTGTATAAGCATTGTATTACTATACAGTACGTATACACTCGTTCCAAGTCGTAGGAATCTCTTCCTGCAGTTCACTGACGTTTTTTGCACGTTCACCGCCTTCATGATCGCTTCTGCTGGTTATCTACGAGCAAAACTTTCCGGAAAGAAGCGCAGTAGCACGGCATATCAAAAAGGCAGTGGCAACACAAAGTGACACAACTGGAAATTGGCTTACATTGATATCAACATTTCTTCAGCTTGCTTGTGTAATGAACGCCACGAAAGAAATGGAAAAGGGTACACATACCAAAATCCTTACTTTTCGGGAGAAAGGAAAAACTGTTTTGTTGCTAAAAGAAAGGTTATCTGCGTATTCAACTACAAAGCATGGAAATCATATTACGTACGGTTTTCAAGTTATACCATTTTTTATGTCAAGGAATTTGTACCTTTTTATACTCAAATTTGAGAAAGATTTTTGTAGAGGCAGGTAATGTATAATAAACTCGCAATTTCAAAAGTCTGTTACACAAAAATACGCCCAACCATCATTTCTTTTATAGTTATTAACTGTCATTCCGTTTCTTTAAAGTGTTTTACTTTACGAAGATGTCTAGCCTCCATAACCTCTGAATGATGTATGTCTTCTATGTTTAATCGTGAAGATCGTCAACATTATCGTTCATTCTTTCAATATGTGTTCAATGTTAAATGGATAGGTCGAATATTTCACCACGATTATATTACTGTAGACAGTACATACCACGAAAATAAACTGCTCACTCGTTTGTTATTCCGCTACTCGCTGCTATACAGCGCTTATACAAAGGTCCTGGTCTGTATAAGCAATTCAATGAATAACTATAACAGATGTATACACAGGAGGCTTATACACGGTTTATTAGTAACGAATTTCATATAAATGGTGTATAAACCTTGTATAAAAGTTATACAACGTTTACTAGTAAGACGGTTAGTGCATTAATAATACTATTACATATTTTATTAATATTACATATTGATATGCCTTTGCTGGCAAGATGCAGTGTTTACAGTACACTATCCGTCTTACTAGTAAACGTTGTATAACTTTTATACAAGGTTTATGCACCGTTTATGTGAAATTCGTTACTAATAAACCGTGTATAAGCCTCCTGTGTATATATCTGTTATAGTTATTCATTGAATTGCTTATACAGACCAGGACCCTTGTATAAGCGTTGTATAGCAGCGAGTAGCGGACAGAGAAACGAGTGAGCAGTTTATTTTCGTGGTATTTATTGTCTACAGTAATATAATCGTGATGAAATATTCGACTTATCCATTTCGACTTATCCATTTAACATTGAACACACATTGAAAGAATGGACGATAACGTTGATGATCTTCACGATATTTTAAACATAGAAGACATACACCATTCAGAGGTTATGGAGGTTAGACATCTTCGTAAAGTAAAACACTTTAAAGAGCGGAATGACAATGAATAACTATAAAAGAAATGATGGTTGGGCGTATTTTTGTGTAATAATGTGTTACTGCTTAAAAGACTTTTGATATTGCGAGTTTATTATACATTATCTGTCCCTACAAAGATCTTTCCCAAATTTGAGTACCTATAAAATGGGACATATTCCTCGAGATAAAAAAAATGTTACAACTTGAAAACCGTACGTAATTTGATTTCCATACTTTGTAGTTGAATACGCAGAAATATGATGTATAAATGCCTAATAGAAACGTTTTTGATCAAACCTTTCGTTTAGCTACAAAACAGGTTTTCCTTTCTCCTGAAAAGTAAGGATTTTGGAATGTGTACCCTTTTCAACTCGCCGATTCAATTACAATTGCTTACGTTTTCCGTACTACCCCAGTTAGGAGCTACTGATCTTTTCTTAAGCCTTTCCATTTATTTTTTTTCGTTCATTACACAAGCAAGCTGAAGAAATGTTGATATCAGTATAAGCCAATTTCCAGCTGTCTCACTTAGTGTTGCCACTACCTTTTCGATATGCCGTGCTACTGTGCGACTTTCCGGAAAGTTTTGCTTGTAGATAACCAGCAGAAGCGATCATAAAGGCGGTGAACGTGCGAAATACGTCAGTGAACTGCAGGAAGAGATTCCTACCCCTTGGAACGAGTGTATACGTGCTGTATAGTAATACAATGCGTCTACCTCGTTTATTAGTAAGAAAAATGTAAAACGCTTATACAGGGTTTATTCACTGTATAACTAAACAAGAGTTAAACAACTGTATAAGGACTTTTTATTAGTAAGACAGTATGTCTTCTGGTATGGGCTATATCAAATTTACTTTCATTGACCTGTCCCTGTCTCACCCTTTGCTTTGACAATATGAAAGTGACTGAGGTATGAGTGATGCTAGTAATACCATTGCTTATGCAGCCAGCCCCTGTCATGAATGGTGTGAAAATATCGCTCATAGGGTCGGTTGGTGCATGCATTTCAGTGGGCTTGGCAGACTGATATTTAATAGCAACGGCTGGCTCAGTGAGGAAAGCAACGGGAAACTACCTCACTCGTCATTTCCCTAGTACGCCTCTTCAGTGACGCCTAGGCTATTTATGACAGCTATTGGCGGAGCTGCAGAGGATCAAAGTAGCCTTCGGGCTGAATACCCAACATACACAACATTTCACTGATATTTACTACATTTTTATGTACGTATTTCCCCGCATTCGGGCCCCGGTAATAATACACTCTAAGTCGTTGCTCACACTCACAGAAGGCAACATAGAAGGCCAACGAGGAAACGGAAGACCCAGAATATCACAAGAGGGTGCCCTTAATCTGTTGTCAAGGGAATTGCCAACAAGAGAGAACTGCCTACGAGAATGCTACTTGGGTTGAGTATAGAAGCTTGCTGCGCTGTCAGCACTGTTTAGACAGAGATAACCCTGTGCAACAAAGAGTCAGAGAACAATACTGCTCCAGAGGGAAGAGGAGCACTTCGTACAACGGGTCCGCTAACCTACCTCTCCCCACAGTGGGTGACACTGTACAATACCTGAGACAGCAAAGTTCAGAGTGCTGCATAACACTTAAATGGTCCCGTTTTCATTCTCTAGTAGGCCTATTTTCTTTACGGCTAAACAGGAGCAATTAGAGATGAATCAACAGGTGGGGCATTACCGTGCCAACTGGAAGACTAGTATTTTTTTTTCCTCTGTAGTGAAACGGGCTTAACCTGTAGTAGCCCCGTAGTCATCACAACAAGCTAACGAACTGAGCACCAGATGAGTTTCCTTCACCGCGGAATTCCTTCAAAAGGTAAAGACTAACCGACCCACTGCTGAACACACTGCATCTCCGGTGCTCATGGCCGTTCAGTGTTCAGTCTGCCAGCCGCTGCTGAACTAAACGCATCCACGATCCTGTATTTGCAACTAGCTCTGTAGCGTCGTTTACTTCCACACCTAATTTTTTACAAACAGAATCTAACCATCAACACATTGGTGCCCTTCTGACTCTCTTACCCTCCACTGTCGGGTGCATTGTTCTCCTACGTAACCGATCCTCCACCATTCGCCTACACGGCTCCACTGCCGAAACCGATTTATACGTACAGCTTCATCCATCGAGTTCATTAACAACTTTGCATTTAACGGCTCATTCCGAGTACCTTCCCGCCATTATTCCCACCTGTTTGTACCAGAAAACACTCTCAGGTAAGTGGCGTATCTTTAGTCTTGGAGAACTTCGTGCTAAACGCGTTATATTTCTTTTGAAGCTCTAAGACAGGGTCTCTTGGGGCGCATGCACCGGTGCATTGCGCGGCGGAAGGTGCAAAACACAACTTTGCTAGGTTGACCAGAGTGCAGACCCCCACTCCTCGATTTTGATCAATAGCGCTCTCTCTCTCTCTCTTCCCCTATGCCTGTCTCGCTCGCTCCGCCTGTCTCTCCCTTCCTCACTTGCTCTGCAGCGCTCCAGCATCCAAGCCGAGTTGAGCCGAATCGCCCCCAGACAAAACGCTGGCCCGAGCCCAGTCAGACCGATGCACGGTGCACAGAACCTCTGCACATCGGTTTGCACGGGTGAGATTTTAGGTGTTTGAGAGGCCCTGCTCTAAGATAACAGATTGCAAGTTTTCAACATAGTCTTGCCTTTCCACACAATTTCTCCCTGAAATTTTGCACTTTTCAGTGAATAATCCATGTATAGCCTACTGTGAATAACAAAGGACTAATGGTGACAGATTACAACCTAACCAAGATATTTTCTTACTGTGGCCTGTTGTCAACATAAGCGTCCTTGACTGCTAGTTATGACCTACACTTAATCTAAAAATCCCAAAATCCCCCAGTATGGCTTATAGGTCACAGGAATTTTAGTCAATTGTAAACGATTTTCCTCGCAATACTCTTCTTCTACGACTAACGACAAGATAAATCTCGGCCTGACAAATGTTGAGCTGTTGTCAGAATACTATTAAGAATATACGTTGAAAGAGTTTGTAAAATGTGAGAACATCTCCACCACTTTCGTTTACAGTATTAAAAACATATAACAAGACTGCCAAGACGTGGCAATAGCGTGAATGTTCTTAGCTCAAGAAGTACCAGAATCTGGGACATTTTTACTTCTCACTCAAAATTACCTTCATTACCCTGTAAATAAAGAACATTTTATTCAAGCAAGTCGATAGTCTCCAATGATCACTAAAAATGGTGTCGAATTTCCCTTTGGGAAAAGCAGATGATCGTTAGTCTTATGTCTCTCAGTCATAGTCATTCATTAACTGTTGCTAGATAACGTGACATCACAGATTTTGTATCGCTAATTTCAGATGAGCTCCAGCCATAAGACATAGCCTGCACGGTTGCTAGGTAACATTACGTGGCCATCCATCGATACTTTACATCACAGCTTACATGGTTGCTAGGTTACACTTCCGTTACACATTTTGTAACGGTAATTTTTCAGATGACCCCAAGTCATTACGACATATTTATGTCAAAATAACATATAACGCTAAAACAAGAGACAGAAACGCTACGGTTGAAAGAACCAGATCCCATGTTACAAGTAAACATACGCGTGGAAGTCATGCCTCTCCGCAGTTCGTGATATGTGTGCTATCTACCAGAACAAGGACAAGATCATGAACTGATGTGCACTCGTCTCGCTGCGAGAAGAAGTCATGGCCCCTATGGACACGTCAAGTTCATGGTTGTAACGGTTATTTTGGAGGTGACTCTGAGGTAAGGTCGAATGTCATGTGTTACACAAATACTCCACTGGGAACCCATTAACAACAGATCGGCACGAGAGACTTAGAAGTATTGGCGCCGCACAGATTACATGAGAGAGATTTAGGAAAATACCACCCTCCCCCAACAAAGTATTTTCTTGCCTCCACATTTTATCAGGTTTTCGTTAAATCTAGCTTTTTTGAATTAGACTAAATTTATTCAAAAAACATTCTCCTCTCCGCGTCTTCTTCATAAAATGTTAAGTCCAATCTAGCATTTCAAGAGTTTTTAAAGAATATTTGTTACATAGTAAGATATCGTTCGGCCCCTTGATGGAACGGTCAGAGAAGAGGCCTTCGGTTGAGAGAGGCCTGGGTTCCCGGTCGGGTCGAGGATTTTAGGCGCAACTCGCTCGAGGAATGGGTTTGTTTTAATACACACCTGTTGAATAAACACAGCTTAAGAAGAGCGGCAGAATATTTCATGCCAAACTGACATCCCATTCAAGTATTTTCTTGGAAATAACACCCATTTAAGTGTATGGATGGACAGACAATACTTTCGTGTTCCCGTTCCGTAAAAGAAACGCTGACCCGGAGAGAATATTTATTGTCGCAAGGTTCCAAAGTTTTTAGAAGAAACAACTCTGTCGGAAATGAAGTGGTGATATAGTTTTACTGTTCAAAGAAGTGGTAACAGCAATATTTCGTAATCGCTCCGTGCGCCTGGAGACAGAAACATTTACGTAACGACTTTTATCTCACCAAGAGCAGCAAAGGACACAACACTATTTGAGCAGCTGATAGTCAGTGTTGACATTCTCGTCATCTTCTGTACAGCACGGTCAACACCCATTGCGTGAATTGTAAAAAACGTCACCTGGAAAGAGAGGGTTCGAGGCAGAAGCCCAATGCAATCGAAATCCCCCCCCCCCAAAAAAAAAATCACACAAACTACACCCTCCCTCCAGTACGTATTTTTATTTTACCAAACAACAATATTTTATAAACCAATTTTATTAAAAAATAACCATTATCAACTGAGGACCGTTTTTGCAAAACTCAACAACTACAAAAAGCAATATTTTCAGGAAACACATTTTATTGACCATCTTCCAAAAGAAAAATAATATACTAAACCGAAAACTCACTTATAATAGAGCATTAAGACAAAAGTTATTACTATAACGCACTTTTCAAAATAATGATTAAGAACAATAGAAAAAAGTGTGTTTTCTGCAAAACCCAACATCTACAGGAACTAAAGTTTACAAAATTATTTCAAAGGTCATATTTCACATATTATGTAGAACTACACATTGAAAATTAGTAGTTTGGCCTGTCTGGATACTCAGCATCATTATTGTAATGAGCAACCTTGTAACACTGCAGAAGAGAACAGAACAGATTTGCCTCCTCGGAAGATGAATCGAAATATTTCATAAATTTCTGAACAATCTCACTTTTCTTAACATATACGTGATTTGATGATTTGATAGGCAATGTCTTGTGTAATGAACGCCACGGAAGAAATGGAAAAGCTTAAAAAAAGCTGAGGCGATACGAATTTATTGTGATGGTGATTGTTGTTTTAAGAGGAAATACAACTAGGTAACCATCATCCATGAATTTATAATATAAAATTTTCTCCACCTTGTCTCAGTTATGTCTGGGGTCACTAGAGCCACCCAAGCTCATTTGCTTCTGGCTGGAGATTTAAGGCCGGACATGCCAGGGACGCCCACCCAGATGCCAGGTGGTTTTTGAGATGAAAATCTCGACCCAGGTTCGGGTGAGATTCGAACCTCAGCCTTCTTTGTGGAAAACCTGCAGCTAAGCCACTGAACTAAAAACGCCCCGTTCGTATTTATTACATATATAATGCGTTTTGCCCTCTAAGCACGTAGAACCATTATCTAGCACTGGACTTTTTGTTCTTATCTTCCCAAAACTTCCTCATCCTTTTACTATGGACTTGTCTTCTCTCTTGTGTCCAAGCATTTTTGAGTTTCAAGTTCCTGGCTGTTGGGTTCTTGGATGTGAACTTATGTGAACTGATTTTCTGTCTGAATGTGGTCCGTGTATTAATTTCTGCAAGGTCGCTGTGAGTGTCTATCAACCAGCCTAATTTGGTTTGTCGGCTTCCGTTAATGATGAAATTTTGGTCAGTCGAGAGTCGTCCATTCATGTTGTCTCCGTAAAATTTCATGCGCCTCTTCCGTGCAACTGAGGAGAATCGCTCGGTCATAGGATACAGTTCTTCTGAGCTTTTATGTACACTACCACTCATTAATTTCAATACACCCAATAACTGACATCTAGTTCTCTGTAGATAAGCTCTAATACTGTGGATACGGTTGACGAAGCGAAGGAATAGCACAACAGTTACACACATGTCATGATTTTTGTTTGTAGCATCGAGATAAAATAGTATCCAACAAAGAATGTTGTGTACATAAACGTTATGTACCTATCGGATATGTTTATTTACGTATTTGCCGACGGACGCCGCATTTGGTGCACCTGTGTTGTTCCCTGTAGTGATGTGATATCTGCAGCGAACGGCAAGCATTGCTACGATACATAACATGTGGTTCCTGTACGTCAGTTCCTTCGTGACAGTTGAAGTGTGCACATCGCTAGTATGGCTCGAAGAGTGGAGATATCCATAGAAAAACGTGCTGCAATTGTAGCAGTTAGCTAAGCAGGCTTATCTATTCGCCAAATTGCGAAACAGTGTAGTGTGTCTAAAGGGGGAGTGCAATACACCCTTCACCGCAGAAGACAACAGGTAGCAACAAGGACATACCACGACCAGGACGACCTCGTAAAACAACTAAAAGTGATCATAAATATATCAGAATTACCAGTAAGAGAAAAAGATTCAAAACAGCGCCCCAAATTCGTGCAGAATTGGTAGAAATGAACACGACAACAATATCTGTTGCAACAGTAAGAAGAAGACTGACTGAAGCCGGCTTGAAAGGATGGTGTCACAGCAAGAAAATCCCTTCTAAGGCCCATAAATAAACAGAAGAGACTTGAATGGGCTAGAAAACATCGTAATTGGACATAGGAATAGTGGACGAAGGTGTTATTCACCGATGAATCGAAGTTCGAGGTTTTTGGAACCAGAAGGAGAATATTTGTTCGCCGATTTTTAGGGTAAAGGGTAGCCCAGCAGTGTGCTCTACCTACAGTTAAATACGGTGGAGGTTCTATTATGGTTTGGGGATGCTTTGCCGGAGATAGAGTTGGCGACATTGTGAAAATAGAAGGATCAGAAGCAGTACCACCGCAGATATGGTATGGCCGTCCCAAAGCCCCGATTGTAATCCCAATGAAATGGTCTGGGATGAAGTGGACAGACGTATCAGAGAAGTTCATATATCTAGCAAGGAACATCTCTGGAATATTGTTAAGGATGTGTGGAATAATATAGATCCACGATACCTACAAAACTGATTGACCGCATGCCTCTAGTTTGTGAGGGAGTCATTAAATCCAAAGGAGGGTACTTTGATGAAAGTAAAATATAATGACTGTAAGTTAATATAATTATCTTTTGTGCGAAATAACGTTTGATTTGTGTTGTAAATCTGAAATGCCAGGGTGTATTGAAATTAATGAGCGCTAGTGTATTCAAATACTGTCTTGAATCTTGGATCCAAATATCTTCCTGAGTATCTGCCGTTCTATTTTCTCTATGTCCTTGATGTTGATGGTTAAGTATGTCGTCTCAATTGCGTATAGTGCTTCTGGGAGGACATCTGTGTGGCAGTGTCGGAGTTTGGCTTTAGTGGAAAGCGATTTCTTATTGTATAATATACTGCGGGTGATTGTTTGGTCCGCCCTGTCAACATATTATCACTTACTTATTTTATACAATGTGTCACTCGTACATGTTTCGGGAGCCCCAACTCCCTTCATCAGCGATTTCTACAACATACATTAATATTCCCCACATTATTCTGTTTTACATGATACATCGTCAATATACAGGCCTAACATAATTTTTATACACAAACAGTGATCATTTCTTGATCATGTTTGTTGTAATGGAACACTTTAAAACACTCATAAAAAGAACCACTTTTTGAAGTGTTCCAATACAACAAACATTATCAAGAGATAGTCATTGTGTGTGTATGTGTTAAAATTGTTATATATTGACGTTGTTTTATGTAAAACAGAATAATGACCGCAAGTTTGGACAACAATCAATACAGGATGTGCCCACCACGAGCTGCAATACATTGATGAATTCATCGAGGCATGGAGTCAATAAGGCCCTGGATCGCTTCCTGAGGAATTGTGGCCCATGCTTGCTGCACTGCACGGGTCAGTTGTTTCAGAGTTGTTGGTGGCTGAGGACGGTTGGCCAGTAGTCGACCCATCATGTCCCACACATGCTCTGTAGGACTGAGGTCCGGGGATCTGGCGGGCCATTCTAAGGTTGTGATGACGTGGAGAGCTTCTCTGGAGATATGTGCAGTGTGAACCCGGGCCTGTCCTGCTGAAACATTCCATTAGCAATGTTCGCCATCATAGGGACAACCACTGGATTGAGTACCCTATCAACGTACTGTCGAGCAGTCATAGTGCCCTCAACAAGCACTAATTGTGATTTCACATTCAAGCCAATAGCTCCCCATACCATAATGCTTGGTGTTGGCCCTGTGTGCCTCTCGACAATAAGATCTGGGCGGCCCCTCTCCCCGGTACGTCGCCGCACACGATTCCGGCGATCACTGGGGGCAAGACAGAAGCACGATTCATCACTAAAGACGACCCTATGCCATTCGTCGACCCACGCCGATCTCTCTCGACACCAGGCCAGCCTTACAAGTCGCGGTTGTGGGGTCAAGGGAACACCTTCTGCAGGGACACGGGCTCGTAAGCCAGCTGCACGCAGGCGATTACCAACTGTTCGTTGTGTAACGTGGGGTGCCACAGCTGCTCGAATTTGCGCTGCTGTTGCATGGGGTTCCATCCGGGCCATCCGAATGATGCGGCGATCCTCTCTCACAGTTGTCTGTCACGCTGGGCCTGTGCCAGGTCTACGAGTGTGGGTACCTTGATTTAACCACTGCTGCCATACACGTTGTACCGTAGATGCCTGTCGACCAACACGTGCAGCGACAGTCCTTAGCGATAATCCAGCCTCACACAGCCCAATTATTGGAGCCCTCTCACACGGCGACAGTTGTTGATAGCGTGCTCTTCTCTGTTGTAGAGGCATGTTTGACGGGGAACACTTCACTGCACAGACTGCAAGTCAACTACACCAAAGTCCGTATACTGGAGTTGATTCCTCCGCGAACAATCACGTGGGGAGACCTGTAGCAACAATCCAATGGGTCTGAAACTTTGATCGTTTACATATCTACATGGCATCGTTTCACATCTTGAAAATCAACACAAAGGACCAATGTCTTCATTGTGTTGCAATTTCCATTTTCTTAAGTGTACAGTATATTAGCTATCTTTTAACTTCCAGTGTTCCCGACGAAATGAAATGAAATGGCGTATGGCTTTTAGTGCCGGGAGTGTCCGAGGACAAGTTCGGCTCACCAGATGCAGGTCTTTTGATTTGACGCCCGTAGGCGACCTGTGCGTCGTGATGAGGATGAAATGATGATGAAGACGACACATACACCCAGTCCCCGTGCCAGCGGAATTAACCAATTATGGTTAAAATTCCCGACCCCGTCGGGAATCGAACCCGGGACCCTTGTGGCCAAAGGCCAGCACGCTACCCATTTAGCCATGGAGTCGGACAGTGTTCCCGATAATTTCACCTAAGTACTTTAAGTGCTTAACTTGTGTGATGTTGCCATATTTGGTTGTAGGTGTGGTTCTTGTAGCCCATGCATTGTGTTTTCTCGTAAGAGATTTGGAGGCGGTTTTGATGGCGATTTCATGACGTTTCTCGATGGCATGTCTGGCTTTCTCAGGAGTCCGGGTATTTATTGCTAGGTCGTCAGCAAAGACAAAGCACTTTTATGTTGATTCTCTTATCTTTGGTCCCCATACTTAATCCAGGTACTTCCCTCTCCCAGGGTTTGATGATCTTATCCCGTACCAAATTAAACAAGAGTGGGGACAACCCATCACCCTGTCTTACTTCTATTCTGATTTGAAAAGGTTGAAAATGTACTTTCAGTCCGGTGTACAGTATGTACAATTTACGGGAAGCAAACTATATTCTTGTACAGAAATGTTGGAGACATGCTGTGGACCCTCTACAGTAGTTGGCTGAGCTGTTCGTATTGTTCGTCAGCCCCGCCATCTAGGAGCAGCGAGTCTGCCTATCATCGGGAAGCCCTTGGTCCGATTCCCGGTCAGATCAGTGTATTTTTCCTCGATCTGAGGGTTGGTTCGAGGTCCATTAAGCCTAAGTGAAAACAAATGACGGTGAGAGAGCGGTCCCGGTCTAGAAGGGTGAGAATAATAACCGAGAGAATTCGTTACGCTGACCACGCATCACTTCGTAATCTGCAGGCGTCCGGGCTAAGCAGCGGTCGCCCACCAGGGCTGTAGCGTAGTGGGGTTTGTTCTAGTTTGCACAATATTTTACAACGTCGGCTGCAACCCCGTCTAACAGAATATGGTGCTCAAGCTAAACACATCGGCTGAGGTTTAGTAATGGCAAATATTGGCACGAAAAGGCTTATGTATGTTCTTTGTAGCATAGCAACAAGCAACTGCGTGCAGCCCTCCCAGTCCTATTTGGAAAGGCCACCGTTAACTATTTATCTTTGCATTAGTCATTTGTAAACGTGCTCTGCATATTGCCCCATGTCATCTAATCGAGACCTTAACAAAGGGACTGTCGAAGTCGGTCATCGCGTCACTTAGTCTGACAATGTCTTGGGCGGGAACCAAACACAAATAATGTAACAAATTAATTCCCCGCACTGTGCGCGGTATTTATCGCCACTCTAGGCATCAATCCCTCGAACTGTTAAGAAGCATCGCGGAGAAAGCACAAGCCAGACACGCAATTAATTGAGCACAATGCAAGCATCAGCCAGATCATCGCCGCCAAGGCCCATCACTGAGTCATCCGAGATGACAGACATCCAAGTACTGCAGCTTCAAACACTCAGTACTGATCGCTGAGAACTACAAACGTCTATAATAAAAATGCTTATACGTGCCGTATGCAAACTGACTACCCAGTTTTCAATGAAATATTTCAACACTAAATTAAGCGACTACATTCCGATTTGTATGTTCATTTGTTTCCAGAACGCAAGATCATTAGCTTCTGTGGAGACTCAGAAATTCCTTTCCTTGGACCAGGAGATCATTCGTCATTTTCTCAGTCAAGGTTGATTCTATTTGAAAAGTTGTACTGATATAACATTTCTACCATAAATTTAAAGTTTTGCTTGTTTGTTTATTTGTTTGTTTGTTTGTTTGCAACTCTTCCAAATACAATCGACTGTCTTCTAAAATTAATAATAATTTACTTCTGTCTCCCTCTTAGGCCTTCCTTCTTCTTTTGAATTATGCAATGTCAATTAGCCCCGTGTCTAAGTCAATACTCTGAATTTCATAAAAATGTGCCCTGCGGTTTTTACGTAATACTTTAACAAACTGAAGCGGTGACCGTCCAAATAATTTTCAATGACCATTTTGATACTGAAAATGAAAATCCGCAGTCATTCGACCGGGCCAGGAATGGAATGAATGAAGCCCTATCTAGTAGCGAAGATAGAAATTGTGCCGGTTGTCGAAGCCTATCGCACTCCTCTGGGGCAAAGATTAAGCCTGACAGATTAAATGAAATGATATTGGCGAGTGTGGCTGAATGAATGATGACAGGAAAATTGGTGTACTCGAAAAAAAAAAAAAAATCCTGTACCGCCTCCACCTTGTCCAGCACAAATCTCACATGGAGTGACCGAGATTTGAACCACGGAACTCACCGGTAAAAGGCTGGCGCGCTGCAACCTGAGCCATGGGAGCTCTACCATGTTGATGTTATACACATACAAAATTAATTTCATGTGTTTAAATTTACCTGGGACCACCATACGTCCTCGTTTATCCGGGAATGCAACACGATTTTACACCGTTCCTAAGAGACCGGGTGCAGACGAAAATATTCGTCACGTATCCTCAATTTTCCTTGTGAAATTATACTTCAAACTTCTGTTTATACATTTTGTAGCAATTTGCAAACCGAGGGTATTTCTAAGTGAAACGTGTGAACTGTGTTCTATAGTATTAGTATTTCATATATTCATGGGCGCCCATATGAGAGTTTCTAGAGGGGGGGTCAAGACCTGGGGGTACGTAGTCATTTTAATATTTTGGAAGATAAATGGCGATTTCTATTCTGCGGTAGAATAACCCACGGTATCCCCTGCTTACCGCCTCTGTGGTGTGGTGGTTAGCGTGATTAGCTGCCACCCCCGGAGGTCCGGGTTCGATTCCCGGCTCTGCCACGAAATTTGAAAAGTGGTACGAGGGCTGGAACGGGGTCCACTCAGCCTCGGGAGGTCAACTGAGTAGAGGTGAGTTCGATTCCCACCTCAGCCATCCTCGAAGTGGTTTTCCGTGGTTTCCCACTTCACCTCCAGGCGAATGCCGGGATAGTACCTAACAGAAGGCCACGGCCGCTTCCTTCCCTCATCCTTGCCTATCCCTTCCAATCTTCCCATCCCCCTACTAGGCCCCTGTTCATCATAGCAGGTGAGGCCGCCTGGGCGAGGTACTGGTCATACTCCCCCGTTGTATCCCCCGACCAAGAGTCTGAAGCTCCAGGACACTGCCCTTGAGGCGGTAGAGGTGGGATCCCTCGCTGAGTCCGAGGGAAAAGCCGAACCTGGAGGATAAACAGACGATGATGATGATGATGATGATGATGATGATGATGATGATGATGATGATGATGATCCCCTGCTTGTTGGTCGGTGACGGTCCAACCGCTTTTACGTAATATTGACTTTTAAGTCATTTTCTTGAAAGGAAAACACGTGACTACACTAGATTTTTGACTTTCCGTGAGAACTAGAGGGGGGCCCCGGCCCCACCTTGCCCCCGGGTATGGGCGCCTTTGCACATATTCAGCCAGGAAACAGTTAATTTTAATTTAAAAACCGATATAGACTTGTTCGATAAAGTGTCTTCTGGGAATGCCGTAAGATTCTCTTTAAAAATCTGATACATTGAATGAATTTAAATTCTTGGAATTGTCACAGAAATGGTTCAGAATTTTCAGTTTCGTCAAAAGATGCTCCATATCTTCTCAAAACATGATGTCGAAAAGTGTGAAATCTTTACTAAAAGTTAAAATGTAATTGTAACTACAACTGCAGTGACTTTTATGAACTACACATCCGCAGTTCTAGCCCATTAGGCAAGCCACTCAATGTTGAAAACATCCCTAGGAATATGAGCTATGAATTTTAGGTGAATCAAATATAATAAAGTATGAGAATATATGTGTGCCTGCCTCTTACCCGGAGGAGCCGCGTTCGATTCCCGGCCAGGTCAGGAATTTTTACCTGTATCTGTCGACTGGTTTGAGGTCCACTCAGCCTACTTGATTACAGTTGAGGAGTTATCTGACGATGAGATGGCGGCCCCGGTCTAGAAAGCCAAGAGGATTCGTCGTGCTGACCACACGACACCTCGTAGTCTGCAGACTTCGGGTTGAGAAGCGGTCGCTTGGTAGACCATGGCCCTTCGGGGCTGTTGCGCCGTGGAGTTTGGTTTTTTAGTACGAAAATATATTCTTTATTTATTCCTAAAAATGACAATCCTACTCGGAATGAGGAGATCAAGGCTAATTTAGGAATGAACTCGATGGATGAAGCTGTACGCATAAACCGGCTTCGGTGGTGGGGTCAGGTGAGGCGAATGGAGGAGGTTACGTTACCTAGGAGAATAATGGACTCTGTTATGGAGGGTAAGAGAAGTAGAGGTAGACCAAGGCGACGATGGTTAGACTCGGTTTCTAACGATTTAAATAGAACAGGTTTAGAACTAAATGAGGCCACAACACTAGTTGCAAATCGAGGATTGTGGCGACGTTTAGTAAATTCACAGAGGCTTGCAGACTGAACGCTGAAAGGCATAACAGTCTATAATGATAACGTATGTATATACGTATGTATGTATGTATGTATGTATGTATGTATGTATGTATGCATGAAATTACAATCCTTTTCTCAATCATCGCTATCCGCTCGATTAGATTAGCAATTTGCCTTTTTCTAACACTACGAGCGCTAATGAGAGCCAATGCATTGTTTCACTTAAGCACCACTACGAACGCTAATGTCAGTCAATGCAGAGTTTCACTGAAACCCTTATAACTACATTCAGTGTGAACATTTTTCAAAGAAATCAGAAAAACTCTGAGGGTGTTGTACCAAGGAACACATTACAGAAAGACTCATGTAAATAATTTAATTTGACTAGCATTTGAATAAAGGGGCTGCCTGGCCGAGGCGGTAAAGTCGTGCTCGGTTCGCCCAGAAGGACGTCGTGAAATTTAAGAAACGAGATTTCCACTTCCGGAGGTGCATATGGCCCTGAGGTTCACTCAGCCTACACCAAAAATGAGTACCAGGTTAATTCCTGGGGGCAAAGGCGGCCGGGCGTAGAGCTAACCACTCTACCCCATCACGTGTCGCGGTTAGCAATGGTGGAAGCCTTTACCTTCCACTCCTCCAAGGGCGATCATGGCCTGTACGGAGGTGTCTTTGTCTAGCATTTGAATAAAAAGGAAAACGAGTAAAGAAACAAGCTATTTTAGGCTTTTTTTCTGGAACTGCATTTAGGCCAGAAGTGATTTCCGAAATTTGTTTTTTTAAGTTTGATAGAACTTTCCAAGACTCACTTTAGCCCTTCAACGCTAAGGAAATTGTTTAATATTTAATATTTAATTGTTCCGTACTTTGTCTTCTAAGAATATTTTCAACATTAGAAAGGAATAATATCATATGAAAAAAATGCATCCTCAGAAAATAACACATGGCACAATCCTATTTGGGCCTAAAATTACGGCAAGGTGCACATTTCTGCAATTTTGGGTGACGTCAAATTTAGGAAAATTTAAGGATTTTCAAATTTTGATTGGATTAAATGTGGTTGATTAAAATTACTAACAGTTTTGAAATTACCTGAAATTTCAAAATTTTTGGATGGAGGCTTAATTCATCGCCTAGCGAGTCACATTTCTAAGGTAAGGTTATATTTTACTAAAATATCAATGCCATCCTCGTTTTTATTCTTCAGAAATATGGTAGCCCTATTTTAACCACCCTGACTTACTAGAAGTAGTAATCAAGGAAGAACGCTGCTATGTTAAGCATGCGCCTTTCTAAAAAATAAAACAGAAAGTACACTAACTGTATTCTAGATGCTATACCGACACTTTACCGGTCGTGTTGGTAGTCATTTCCCACAGTAATTCTCCCAGTTTATTGCTTATGATATCACTGGACGATTGCGCACCTGTTCAGCACCTGTCATAGTGACCGTGGCCTCCTTCAACTACAAGTTAAAGGGCAGGCTCTGGTAGCGGATATTTAATATAAAGCTGGCCGGGAACCGGTTCATAGTCGCTGTGCTCCGGAAGTGCAATCGCAACGGTTCGCGCGCCCGCCCGTCGGTTTCCGCTCGAGTTCGTGACGCCATTGCTGGCTGCTCAACGGTACCAGCCTTGCGCCTACGTACTCGTGCAGGAAGTGACGGAACTGCCGCACCTCTCCAGGTTTAACACGAATAGCTGCGAATGTAAATATCATTTGGAACTTCATTCCCTATTTTATTCTTTCAGTTTGCAAGCCTCAGTGGATTAACTAAGCGCTACCATAACCCTCTATTTTTGGGACGTATACGCCCCGTATTTTGCCCGATCATTCCTCACTTTGAGGACGTGTCCCGGTGAGCTGATAATTTTCTTCGGGACGCAGAATAGTCTCGTATTTTGTAGATTAATTTTGAACCGGAATATTCTTAACAATCACCGGGCGAGTTGGCTGTGCTTTAGGGGCGCGCAGCTGTGAGCTTGCATTCGGGAGATAATGGGTTCGAACCCCACTGTCGGCAGCCCTGAAGGTGGTTTTCCGTGGTTTCCCATTGTTACACCAGGCAAATGCTGGGCCTGTACCTTAATTAAGGCCACGGCCGCTTCCTTCACACTACTAAGCCGTTCCTATCGCATCGTCGCCTAAGATCTATCTGTGTCGGTACGACGAAAAGTAAATTGTAAGGAAAAAACTTAATAATCAACATATGGTATAGCCTAAAAATCACAAATAGATGTCACGTTCGTAAAATGTCTTATTAGTTGACAATACTGTCATTTTTCGAGAATAGTGTCAATAGCGCTTAGTGATTTTCTTAACAAATTCAGAAATAAATCTCACTTGGGAAAATGTGACGAAAATTGTAACTAATGAAGTGGTCTAGCCAAATACAAGAAGCAGTGAAACTGAAATATGGTATGAAATGATGCTAAAAGAGGCAATTATTGAAAAAAAAAATGTACAGGAGAAATTTGTTTGAATTGTTCAGCAAAGCTGGAGTGGATGAATATTTAAACTTAAGAAAGGTTGTTGAATTCTGCTGCTGCTTTCCTGGCAGAAATACCAGGAGAGAATGGCTCCTCCTTATGGATAAACGAAAAATATCGGGTTATCTGTCCGGCTCCATGGCTAAATGGTTAATGTACTGGCCTTTGGTCACAAGGGTCCCGCGTTCGAACCCGGCAGGGTCGGGAATTTTAACCATCATTGGTTAATTTCGCTGGCGCGGGGACTGGGTGTATGTGTCGTCTTCATCACTTCATCCTCACCACGACGCGCAGGTCGCCTACGGGAAACAAATCAAAAGACCTGCTTCTGGCGAGCCGAACATGTCCTCGGACACTCCCGGCACTAAAAGCCATACGCCATTTCATCGGGTTATCTGTATACGCTGTGAAAGCTATGCTGATTATTAAAATCCTTTTCAATGCCCGGCTCCATGGTAAAGTGGTTAGCGTGCTGGCCTTTGGTCCAGAGAGTTCCCGGTTCGATCCGCGACCGGGTCGGGGATTTTAACCTTAACTGGTGAATTCCGATGGCTCGGGGACTAGGTGTGTGTGTGTGCCGTCTTTATCATTAGAATTCATCATACGTAGGGCCCCATCCTCATAGACACGCAGGTCGCCTATAGGGAGTCAACTAGAAAGAACTGCACCCGGCCTCTTCGGAGGCCACACGCCATTATTATTATTATTTTTTTTTTTTTGCTAGGGGCTTTACGTCGCACCGACACGGATAGATCTTATGGCGACGATGGGATAGGAAAGGCCTAGGTGTTGGAAGGAAGCGACCGTGGCCTTAATTAACGTACAGCCCCAGCATTTGCCTGGTGTGAAAATGGGAAACCACGGAAAACCATCTTCAGGGCTGCCGATAGTGGGATTCAAACCTACTATCTCCCGGATGCAAGCTCACAGCCGCGCGCCTCTACGCGCACGGCCAACTCGCCCGGTCTAAGCTGGTTTGAAAACAGACCGATGTAAAGACAGTTTCTTCCGGGAGCTGACTTCCTGACAGTTGTTCGCAACTGCGAGCTCACTGTGTTAGCTTTGCTGCACTTAGGGCGACTATACTGTCAAAAGACATAGAAAATACTTGAAATGATCTACCTGTCCAGTTTAGAATTTCCGATCTGACATTCAGTCCTTTCCCTACTGGTCTCAGAAATGATCATTTTCGTATCATACACTCTGCACCTTTCCACCAAGATATTAGACCGCAGCCTGCCATTTAGATCAAGTCTTCGACATAAACCAAACTCCTAACCACACTTCAACCCAAATGAATCCCTCCCTGCCATTTTATACCTCTCAGTAAAGGATCTATGCGGAGTTGCCAGATATTCCGATTTAGGCGGGATTCTCGCGATGTTCCGAGTGAAAACCCGACAAAACTCTGTCCGACTCCTTGGCTAAATGGCAGCGTTGGGGCCTTCGATTAAGAGGGTCCCAGATTCTATTCCCGGCCGGGTGGGAGATTTTAATCGCGGCTTATTAATTTTTCTGGCACGGGGACTGGGGTTGTGTCAATGCATATCTCTCCATATAAATACAACACATCACACTACCATCCACCACAAAAACGCGCAATAGTGAATACATCCTTACACACCAGTTCGGTGTCAGGAACAGCATTCGACCGTAAAACTAGGCTTACTTCACATTAGTTTTGACCCCACATGACTGGGAAAAATGTCAAGAAAAAAGAAGAATGTCTTATTTCATATGGGTACCGTAGTATCGATTTTTTGCTGTCTCAGCAGTGTAGGGGTAGCATGCCAGACTCTTACCCGGACGTCCCGCGTTCGATTACCGGCCTGGTCAGGAAATTTTACCTGGATCTGAGGACTGGTTCGAGGTCCACTCAGCCTACGTGATTACGATTGAGGAGCTATCTGACGGAGAGATAGCGGCCCCGGTCTAGAAAGCCAAGAATAACGGCCAAGAGGATTCGCCATGCTGATCACATGACATCTCGTAATCTGCAGGCATTCCGGCTGAGCAGTGGTCGCTTGGTGGGCCATGGCACTTCGGGTCTGTTGCGCTATGGGTTTTGGGTTTGGTTTTGTATCTAGGTTTCGAGAAGTCAATTTCGTTCAGAAAAATCTGGCAACCCTGAATCCATGCAAACTATGAACAATAACGGTGAAAGATGTTGTAAATTAGACTCGTAAAATATTCCTAGAGATCTGGGGCTCAAGTTCCACAGCGCATTCATTTGACATGATAAACCATTTAGAAGTGGTTTTCATGTCCACGGTTGCTGCACGTGCAAGGTAGCCGCAAACAGAACCCCAGCAGCTTACTGTGGAATGAATGCGGGTATTGTGCGACATGTGGCTAGACTTCAGCTGTAGGATTCACTCGCTCTCGGCCTCGAGACTGTTGCACGCGGCTTATCACTTGTCAACATTTTAATCTCTTCGCTGACATTGCCCAATAATACTTCCTCCTTGAAACAGACGCCACGTCCTCTCCTATAGGTGCTCGCTCTGTAATATTACCAAATGCACTAAATTCTGTCAACTGCATGTGGGATTTGGAATCGAAAAGAGAATTCTAATGATTTAAAGATAAGAGGTATAGAATCCGAGTTTAACCATTTAGAGTTGGCTAGTGTGCGTATGCTTCGAAAGAATGAGTCGGCGCAATCAGCTGTCTCGATGCCTGGACCAAACAACGCTTCACTGTTTCGAGGCAGTGAGATTGCTTCGTGTCT
Organism: Anabrus simplex; assembly: GCF_040414725.1. Lineage (NCBI taxonomy): Eukaryota > Metazoa > Arthropoda > Insecta > Orthoptera > Tettigoniidae > Anabrus > Anabrus simplex. The sequence goes on along the minus strand of NC_090267.1, from coordinate 77,585,726 downwards.
CGTGAATAGAAACTCCAGTCGTTCCGTACAAGTCAGCTATATCGATACTTCGAAACAGTAAAGCTTTGAGACAGCGACGATGCTTCATTTATCCTCTCGCCTCATTAGAAGCACTCCGCGTTGTTAACCATCATAGGCCTACTATACTTTCGTAACTAGTTTAGGTTGTTTGTGTACGTAAAAATCCGATTTCCAATTCTTCTTAGATTTCATAACTCATTTTATAATTATTCAAATTAGTTCATTTACTCAGACTACTACTATTATACTACTGTAACTGGACTAGGTTAAGTCTGTTATTGTACATAGAATACATATTTTGAACTCTTCTTACATTTCATTAAGCATGTTTTAATTATTCAAATGAATTACTGTTTTAGTGTGCATTTAACTGTAAAACTCACCCCTTTTAGTATCATGAAGAAACAAACGCAGTTTATTTATTGGTACATTTGCTTTACGTCGCACCGACAATGATTGGTCTTACGGCGATGATGGGACAGGAAAGGCTAGGAGTGGGAAGGAATCGGCCCTAGTTAATTAAGGTACAGTCCCAGCATTTACCTGGTGTGAAAATGGGAAACCACGGAAAACCATCTTCAGGGCTGCCGACAGTGGGGTTCGAATCCACTATACCCTGAATACTGAATACTGGCCACACTTAAGCGACTGCAGCTATCGAGCTCGGTATATAATGGTACTATTATACTGTACATCGTCCATTTATCATACTATACTGTGTACATTTGCTCATTAGATATTTCAGGAACGTTATATTTTATCGTTATGAGAACGTCGAACAGTTTATTCAGTGAAATGAACTTAGCTATGAAGCGTGGTTCATACGTTTCATCACGCCGTCGCGAAACACTGTCAAGGTTCTGCGCGATTCTCTTGCAGTCCGAGAATTCGCTGTGCCGTATCGAATGTTTCGAATCGGTCAGCAGTGTCACTTCGCCCACCTCTATAAGCATCGTCGTCTTGGTCTCTCTCAACTCCGCTTACCTTCAAAGACCGAGTCCATTATTCTCCTAGTTAACATATCCTCCTCCATTCACCTCGCATGACCCCACCACCGAAGCTGGTTTATGCGTACAACTTCATCAATCGAGTTCATTCTTAATTTCACAGTTATCTCCTCATTCTGAGTACCCTCCTGCCATTGTTCGCATCTGTTTATACCAGCGATCACTCTCGCGACTTTCATGTCTGTTACTTCTAGCTTATGAATAAGATATCCTGAGTCTATCCAACTTTCTCTCCTGTACTGCAAAGTTGGTCTGAAAACAGATCGCTGTAAAGAGAGTTTCGTCCGGGAGTTGACTCCTTTCTTACAGAATACTGCTTATCGCAAGTGCGAGCTCACTAGATTAGCTTTGCTGCACCGTGATTTAATTTCACTTACTATACTACTACCCTGGGTGAATATATACATCCTAAATACTTGCTCCAGTTTTGTAATCCCAATCTGACACTCAGCTGTCTTAGTTTTTTCCCCTACTTAGAACTTAAAAATTTCCTCTTCGTTTCATTTGATTCATTCTAATTTTTTCATTTGCAATGTACTGAACAATGGCGAATGACGTGAAAAATCATGATCTGCAATGTCGTTTCTAAAGGCGAATCACAATAACCACTACCGCAGTTGATTTTGCTGCCTGGGAGACCGGATTACCTCGGATCAAGTACGGGTATTTCAGTCGCCTTGATAAAGAACACTGCAGTGTGGTCGAAACGTCGGTAAACTGTACGGAAGACACAGAAAACAACAACACGGAAGAAGGAAGAAGAAATAACCCAATAGACCGTGGAAGCTTCGCAACAGTGTCGTTTGTTTTTACAAGTAATCCCGCTTCCATAGCCTCATTTGTTCTGAAGATCCTTCGTTGATTCTATTTTCCTCCTCCATACGTTTCCCATAGACTTTTAATATTTTATTGTTTTTGTAAAGCATCCCAAAATTCACCAATTTTCAGTTACTAAACCGTCAATATATATATCGAGTTGCCATAAAGCCATAAAGAGGCTGAACTGGCAACACTGCTGGCTTTCGATCGCCAAAAATATCGTCTTTGCGCCTAGAAAATCCGCTACGTGATAATTTTTTCAGCTTAGAACTCTAACCAGAAATGTTTCATGTGAGGTTCAGTATGACACGAACTTCATCAACGAATTTTCGATCTGTTTATATGTGCTGCGGGCCAGTATTTTCCCCCTCAACATTGTCACATAACGGCATTTCGAGGCGCAACGACGATATACGTTAACTGGGTGGCCATCTTGGGATGACGTCATACGAATTACGTCAGATGCTGCGGTCACGCCTTGTGTATTCGTATTTCTACCTTAAAATATATTATAAACTATTCGTGTGTATGCATGACTTTTTGACTTATAGTCACATTTTGCGATACAAGAAAAGTGTCACATCGATTCTTCACCGGAGACCGCTGAACCTAATTTGCACGATGATTCGCGTCAAAAATGTCATTTCTGTTGTACGATTTCCACTAAACGGGACACTTATACCTTCCACCACTGAAAATTATTCCTCCAATCCCTTACCGTAAGTGAGCCGTACACTTATGAGCAATTGAAGTAGAGATAGATACCCAGGGGCGTAACCTTAGGGCCTGCAGGACCTGCAATGCAGACGGGCCCTGCAGACTGCTCGCAAAAAGTCAAGGCGTTTTTGTAAAATCAATGGAAATAATTCTTTTTTATAATATTTTCGTAGAGGAATTTCCACTGGGTTGCATCTAAAAAAAGCAAAGTCACCTCCGTACAGGCCATGAAGGCCCTTGGAGGAGTGGAAGGTAAAGGCTTCCGTTGTTAACCTCGGCACGTGATGGGGTAGAGTGGTTAGCTTTAGGCCCAGCCGCCTTTGCCTGGTACTCATTTTTGGTGTAGGTTGAGTGAACCTCAGGGCCATATGTACCTCCGGAAGTGGAAATCTCGTTTCTTAAATTTTACGACTTCCTTACGGGAATTCGAACCCACGTCCTTCCGGGCGAACCGAGCACGCCTTTACCGCCCCGGCCAGGCTGCCCCTTGGGTTGCATCTAGCAGCAGTTATCATACAGTCGAACCTCGATAACTCGAATTTTCAATATCTCGAAGTAACTTTAATTTCCCGGCCGTTTGTCCTATTCTTCACGTGTATTTATTTCTCTGTTACCCGAAATTCGATTTCACGAATTTCTCGATTTCTCGAAGCAAATTTTTTCCTCCACTGAAGCAAAAAATACTCTGTAACTCGAATTTTGTACAACGCTGACTGTGTAACACAGCATTTTGTGAGGAACAGTAGAAGAAAGGGTTACAGTGATACTGGGAGCTAATATGACGGGAACCGAATATCAAACTTGTGATCGGAAAATCGGCGAAGCCTCGCTGCTTTCCTGGTGTGAATTCATTACCGGTCACGTACGAAAGCAACCCCGAAAGAAGTGGATGCCAAGCTCCATTTACGAATCTTGGCTTCGTGGTTTCGAACCTACACACATAGAGTCAGTGGAACATAAATGATGGTGTTTCTCACAGCAATAAATGTTGTTGAAAAGTATGTGGAAGAAACGGAGGTTTACAGTAAAAAAACAGGAGAGACTAACGGATTGTTTCAAAAGGTGTTAACGGAGGTATGTTTCATGTTTCACTGCTGTATGTACTGTATTCTATCTTCTGAAGTGTAACTTTAATAAGGGTCATAATTAAACCGATGCAGTAAAATACGAGTTTGTTAGTATAATTTTAAATAAATAAAATAATTTTAAATTACTGTATTCAGTATAAACCCTTATGCCTGTTGCTCACGGTAAAATTTTCCGTCAAATTTATTGTACAATAATTTAATTTTATAAAATTTCTGTTGCTCACGGTCAAATTCAAGTTTTATAAAACATTTGATAAAACTTTTCATAAAATAGAACATGTTCTATTCCGTAAAATTAATTTTACGAAACGAACCAATCAGCGAAGCTGACATCACGATGATGTTGGCGCTACGTCGTGAGAAGACTGTGAAGCTCGATTGTAAACAAACACTTCTTTCTAAAATGGCAGGATCCGGGTGGACTAAGGAAGCTGTTAGTGTTTTACTGACGAATACCAGAAATATCCTTGTTTGTACGAAGTTAAAACACCACTTTACCACAACAGAAATGCCAGAAGAGAGGCAGAAAAAACAATCGCCGAATCCCTATATGAATGTTGGTCTTCTAACCTCAAGTAAATTTCGACCAAGGACAGCAATCCTTTACCTTCTTCTCTTCTTTCGATCCAATCCCGAGTCCAGCATTTCCTGGCATTTCTTTTCTTCCTTTTTACCACTGTACAACATGTTGTTGTTTGAGTCATCAGTCCATAGACTGGTTTGATGCAGCCCTCCATGCCAACCTATCCTGTGCTAACCTTTTCATTTCTACGTAACTATTGCATCCTACATCTGCTCTAATCTGCTTGTCATATTCATACCTTGGTCTACCCCTACCGTTCTTACCACCTACACTTCCTTCAAAAACCAACTGAACAAGTCCTGGGTGTCTTAAGATGTGTCCTATCATTCTATCTCTTCTTCTCGTCAAGTTTAGCCAAATCGATCTCCTCTCACCAATTCGATTCAGTATCTCTTCATTCGTGATTCGATCTATCCATCTCACCATCAGCATTCTTCTGTAACACCACATTTCAAAAGCTTCTATTCTCTTTCTTTCTGAGCTAGTTATCGTCCATGTTTCACTTCCATACAATGCCACGCTCCACACGAAAGTCTTTAAAAACATCTTTCTAATTCCGATATCAATGTTTGAAGTGAGCAAATTTCTTTTCTTAAGAAAGCTCTTCCTTGCTTGTGCTAGTCTGCATTTTATGTCCTCCTTACTTCTGCCATCACCTGCCTTCGTTCGACTGCACTCCATTACTTTTGTTTTGGACTTATTTATTTTCATCTTGTACTCCTTACCCAAGACTTCATCCATACCATTCAGCAGCTTCTCGATATCTTCTGCAGTCTCAGATAAAATAACAATATCATCGGCAAATCTCAAGGTTTTGATTTCCTCTCCTTGGACTGTGATTCCCTTTCCAAATTTCTCTTTGATTTCCTTTACTGCCTGTTCTATGTAAACATTGAAAAGTGCAGCCAAAGCAGCAAGTTTCGCTTTGTTTGTTGGAGCCATACCCTCAAAAGCAATGTAAGTTAACAGCTGATTCTTGATTTAAAATTGTATCGATAGATGGCAGCACATGCACGTCTTAGTTCAGAAGTGAGTTCATAGATGGCCATCCTGATGCTTCCACGGATTTTATAAAATAATTTTACCATGAGCAACACAATTTGTTTTCACCAATTTTTTTATAAAATTAATTGTACAACAAATTTTACGAAACATTTTACCGTGAGCAATAGGCATTAGACACATATGATTCAATTATGCGCTATATATGCTCAAAAACGGTATTCTCTATATCTCGAAATTTCGGTTCCGAAATAAAATTAGCTCCCGAGGTGATTCGAGATATCCAGGTTCCACTGTAATTGTGTTCATTGTAACACAGCATAGCTGTAAACAATGCTTGTCCTTGCCGTCTCTCACAACAAGGCGGCACGCTCCTCACGAAAGATCTGAACCAAATTATTTTCAAATGATTATAACAATGAAAATTGATACCAAAATACCACATTTTAGTTAGAAAATGATACTTTCTTGTAGTGTGTCTGAGGTCGTATTATGCACAGAATTTGCTGATCATTCAACGTCTGTTACACATTTATTCGACAACAATGCCAATACAAAGTTGGTAAAGTAACAATCAATAAATCCAGCTCAAATGAGCTCTTTTTGCACGAAGATTAGGCTTCTTAGTTGTGCGATTTTATATTTTTCAAACTATTATCTGAACACCTTTTGTACATGATTTTGATCGTTTTTTTGTGTGTGTGCTGTAATCGAATAAATTATTATAACCGAGACTTTCGTATCGGATACAGAGTATAGCTAAACAATTACTGAAAAACGACATCAATTAAAGTACGAACAACTAAGCGGTTCACGGTTGGCAGTTCAGAAGCTTAGCCGTTAAACCACGGAGGCAATCAAATAAAACCTATTAAACATAGTTTTTAACATCTTAAAATAATTAATAATCCCTATGTTTGTATAACTTGACAAAATATTGCATCACTTCTACCTACTGTAATTAAATATATTTATAGATTTTACATTTAATTTCAGGGGGCCCGAATTTTTATTTTGGCAGGCGGGCCCGTAAGAGAATTTTTAGGCCCCTGTAACCGCCGCAATGGGGATATGGCGCTGTGCTCGGCCAGCGATTGTAACAGGAGGGTGCAGCATGTAACAGAGAGGACGTAAGACCGAAAGGCATGTTCGGTAGGAGTAGCAGTTGGCTACATGATGGGCGAGACACGACACCTCAACACATTTGTTCGGGGCCAGACTATCGGCACCAGACGTATTAGCCACGCCACCTCTGAGTTTTTCATTCGGGCAAAACCACCTCCGCAGGGTCAACTGTCGTAGTGAACGACATGTTTTGTTAAATTTAAATCAAAATACCTGGACGAGTCCGCCTCTGTGGTGTAGTGGTTAGCGTGATTAGCTGCCACCCCCGGAGGCCCAGGTTCGATTCCCGGCTCTGCCAGAAATTTGAAAAGTGGTACGAGGGCTGGAACGGGGTCCACTCAGCCTCGGGAGGTCAACTGAGTAGAGGTGGATTCCACATTCTCCCCAGTTGTATCCCCCGACCAAGAGTCTGAAGCTCCAGGACACTGCCCTTGAGGCGGTAGAGGTGGGATCCCTCGCTGAGTCCGAGGGAAAAACCGAACCTGGAGGGTAAACAGATGATGATGATGATGATACCTGGACGATGTTGAGTTTTAGTATACTGTGTTTTGTGACTAGGTGAAAATCTAGCAGTAGCCTACATTTGTAAATACATTATTTCTCTCTCTGAAGGTGAAAGCTCATTTCAATTTAACAATGGTAAACACGAAAAAAAATATTTCTTTTACCCCAAAAGGTGTATGTCGCCCGTACGCACTAAACTCTTCCTGTCCCCTACGTTCACAAAGGTATGATAGTATATACAACATTATCTGGCGACCATGAGCCTCGAGCTGGTTATGGCATTAATTCTACTAGCACTAGAGCATTACTCTTTCAATTACCACGATCCCTCCCCTTCACATGCTAGATTGTCGTGTTTCAAAGCACCATACTTTCTTCTCAAGCAACAAGTGAATTACATTTTGCCAGTGCAGTGAACAGGCACTTCATGCAGTGGTCCAATGGCTTGACTCGACTAGACCATATCAGGGACGATGTTGTGCGGAGGAAATTCAAGATTGCCCCAATCACAGAGAAAATGCGTGACTTACGTCTGCGATGGTATGAGCATGTACTCCGTAGCAGTGAAACCTCAGCTGCAACTGAACGTGGAGGGTCGCCGACCTCAAGGGCGACCTCAAACACGCTGGCTGGATAGGGTGAGAGATGATATGGGGCTCATCAAACTTAACCCACGGGACGCTATGGATTGACTGAAGCGGAGGAAACATTGCAAGAAAAGGCAGATCCCACAAAAATGAGAAAATGCAAACGTAGACCTACTGAGCGCTCCTTTCACACTAGATTCCGGGATCTGAGTCTCTGTGTGACACGGAGGGTGTCGCGGAAGGCAAGCGACAACCTTCGCGACCCCTCAGACTACTTGCATCGTTTACGTTTATCCTGGGCTGAGAAAAAGTTGCTTTAGAAAAATAATAAGAATTGTTTTGGGATGGTTAAAAATTTTAACTTGAGTATTTTACACTACGAATAGATGTATGTATGGTGGGTATTCAGCCCAAAGGCTGGTTTGATCCTCCACAGTTCCACCAACAGCTGTCATAGATAGCCTAGGCGTCTCTGAAGAGGCATACTAGGGAAATGAGGAGTGAGGTAGTTTCCCGTTGCTTTCCTCACCGAGCCAGAAGTTGCTATTACATATCAGTCTGCCAAGCCCACTGAAATGCATGCACCAACTGACCCTATGAGCGATATTTTCGCACCATTCATAACACGGACTAGCTGCATAAAGAATGATATGGCTATAAAATATAAAAATTCCATTGCCATCAGACACGTACTTTTTCATGTATACATTTTTAAGTGAGCGGTTACTAGAGGAGAAGCCAGAAAGCCGGACAATATTTACTACAACCATAAATAAAAACTAATTCATGAACTTCAAACAATTTGTCTTAAAACGGAAATCCACAGCCTGTTTCCAGTCATTTGACCGCGTCAGGAATGGGATGAATGAAGACCCCATCTAGCGGCGAGGGTAGGAATTGTGCCGGCTGCCGAAGCCTCTCGCACTCCTCTGGGGCAATGATTAATGGCTGACAGACGAAATGAAATGATACTGGAGAGTGTTGCTGGAATGAAAGATGGCGGGGAAAACAGCAGTTCCCGGAGAAAAACCTGTCTCGCCTCCGCTTTGTCCAGCACAAATCTCATATGGAGTGACCGGGATTTGAACTACGGAACCCAGCGATGAGAGCCCGGCGCGCTGCCGCCTGAGCCACGGAGGCTTCTATATCAATTTATCTTCTACACCCTAATGTAGAATTCAACAAGGAAGATATTGATATAACTCATTTCGCAATACACCTATCGGTTGGTTTGTAATTAAAGCCTAAACTGGAGTGTCCATAATAAAAAATCTGACAGTAGGCTTCCTGTGACAGGGAGGCGGGGTATGTGGCTTAGAGGCAAACACGTGCCGTTTACGACTCTCCGCTCTTTGCAACTCCAAAGTCTCGAGTAAGGAGTTAGTAGTCCGGCACCGCGGTGTAGGGGGCAACGCGTCCGCCTGTCATCTGGTGGCCCCAGGTTCGATTCCCGGGCGGGACAGGGGTTTTTAATTCTAAATTATTAATATCCCTGGCCTGGGGACAGGGTGTTTGTGTCGTCCTCACATTCAACATTTTACACTTCCGCCATTTCCAAATACACGCAGGTTCACAACATATGGTGCAAAGCAGGGGTAAAAGATCTTCTTAGGTCGACGCCCCGAATAAATAGCATTTAGAAAAAGAGTTAGTATCCTTTGGGCATTGACATTAGTCGCCTGGACCCTCACTACGATAACGAAAGTAATGCGTATTTTGGGTGTTGAGGCGCTAATTAACGCTGTCAGAGATCGTCTTATGTCGTGGGACACGTATTAATACGAATACAGTGATGATAAGTAAACTTAGAGAACCCACTTCCGTTTCCTTTCTTCTTCTCTGCAAGAAGTGTAGTAAGCAGAAACATCGCGCCAAATTCCTGAGGTTCCACCACTGTAATCCCTTTGAAAGTACGGTAATCCAAGATCGAATAACTTTTATGTTTGAAAAAAAAAAGAGAAGTCACTAGTTAAGGGTGGTACTCCCGAGGCTCAGGCGGAAGCGCACCGGCCACTCACCGCTGGGTTCCGTGGTTCAAATCCCGGTCACTCCAAGTGAGATTTGTGCCGGATAAAGCGGAGGCGGGACAGGTTTTTCTCCGGATACTCCGGTTTTCCCTGTCATATTTCATTCCAGCAACACCATCCGATATAATTTCATTTCATCTGTGAGTAATTAATCATTGCCCCAGAGGAGTGCGACAGGCTTCGGCAGCCGGCACAATTCCTATCCTCGCCGCTAGATGGGAGCTTCATTCATTCCATTCCAGACCTGGTCGAATGACTGGAAACAGGCTGCAGGTTTTCATTTACGACTTGCCAGCCCTGTGGTGCCTGCCTCTTACCCGGACGCCCCGGGTTTAATTCACAGTAATGTCAAGTATTTTTACTTGGACCTGAGGGTTGATTCGAGGTGCACTCAGCCCTACTTGATTACAATTGAGAAGCTATCTGATGGTGAGATGGCGGAAATGGTCCAGAAAGCCAAGAATAACGGCCGAGAGTTTTCGTTGGGCTGACCATCCGTCACCACACAATCTGCAGACCTCAGGGCTGAATAGTGGTAAGATTCAAGAATTTAAAGCGCTGAAGACTAATCTTCGAATTATTTATCAGACCTTGCTCTCTTTCGGCTGAATATATTCCCCGTTATTTCCAGGTTAAACTGACATTTCTTGAGCGCAAAATAAGGCTCAAGGATACATCTCTACAATCCAGAAATTTGTACGATTCTTACAGAATAATTTTCAACAGCAAACCGGAAAGCTGGTAAAGTTCTTTCAATGTTCGTATCCATCTTTGCATGCCAGAGCTTTTCTTTTCTGTTATGAAAACGTCCAAGTGCTGGCAGCATACGGGATTAACGGTCGTCGATCTGTGCAACTCCGTGAGACTGACTGTGTCGAGGACAAACACAAACACATACTGTACAGTACAAATGTAAATATACTAACACGCGTCCCATCTCAGGTCACAGTGTTCTGTGTTTTGTTGCAAAAAGCAAACACATATGAATTTATGAGAAGTATTGTTATTGTAAAATACATAACATGTTGTACACCATCAAATTTTTCATTCAATTCAATACTTCAACAAGACAAAAACTGTCAAATCTCGTCAAAGATTGTTCAACATTATTGAAGGTTTGACAAGATTTGAAAAGATTTGGCAAGGTTTAGGCATTTTGTTTTAAAAGGGAGGAAAGGCAAGCAGTAGTTTTAGTTCTTGGACCAACAGTGGGATATATTCTTAAAAAGAAGAGAAACGCGAAATATAGCATGGGAAAAAGATTAACGAGGTTATCTTCAACAAAAAAAATGAAATGGCGTATGGCTTTTTAGTGCCGGGAGATCCCAGGACGGCTTCGGCTCGCCAGGTGCAGGTCTTTTGATTTGAAACCCACAGGCGACCTGCGCGACGTGATGCGGATGAAATGATGATGAATACAACACATTCACCCAGCCCCCGTGCTAGAGAAATTAACCAATGATGGTTAAAAGGGGCCCCTGTGACCAAAGGCCAGCACGCTAATCATTTAGCCATGGAGCTGGACATCTTCAACAGAATTTTTGCATCATTTGCAGATTTTACGTTATATTGCTCACATGAACTTAATAAAAATGAAATGAAATGTCGTATGGCTTTTAGTGCCAGGATATCCGAGGACGGGTTCGGCTCGCCAGGTGCAGGTCTTTCTATTTGATGCCCGCTGTCGACCTGCTCGTCGTGATGAGGACGAAATGATGATGAAGACAACACATACACCCAGCCGCCGTGCCGTTGGAATTAACCAATTAAGGTTAACCCGGCCGGGAATCGAACCAGGGACCCTCTGAACCGAAGGCCAGTACGCTGACCGTTCAGCCAACGAGTCGGACTTAATAAAAATTATAGCAATGCAACAGAAATTCATATTTTAGAACATGAAAACATATTAGGAATTCCACAGTAATAATAGTACAAATAATATGCTAAGATCATTATAAACCGCATATTTCTGACAGAGTTTCCTTATAGTTAGGGACCTGCGTTTTTCGAGTTTGCGATAACACCGACTTTTAAACTATATTCCCTAAAATGCCTGGGAGACAGTTACTTATACATAACGTTGTAAACAATTCGAAAATTGGACAGATTTATTTCGCGAAATAATACGAAATGAGACAATAACGCGAATATGTCAACTTAATAAATTTTATATGCAAAAGTGTTTAGTCTAGTATTCATCACTGACAGAAATGTCGATTCAGCACTAGTGGAAAAAGTGAAGTCTATTCCATTCTTTAAAAATGAGAATGATTCAGTGATCACAAAAGGGTACAGTAAACTTCAAGAACAAACCAATCGAATTGCGAGATGGAAAAATAAATATTGTGAACGTTCTGATTAGTTTGCTTGACGGTCATCCTGAGTTTAGTGGCAGAACTCTGCAATCAGTGTGGTAACCATGTGCTAATGTTGACTGTGAACGTTTCTCTTCTTGCTACTCAGGAGTTTTTGAGCGACTTGCGTTGCAACAGGAAAGTGACAATATTCTCCTTTGACAGAACAAAAATATGTATTTTTCTTTCATATTATGCCTTCGTCAGTGATAATTGAATGATAGAAATGTGTGTCTTTAAATAAAACTACATATTATTCTTCAATAATTTATTTACATGAAAAAGTACCTTTAAAGTCCAAATTATGATAATAACATGATTTAAAATAACGCGAAATTCTAAGAAACGCCAAATGCTTAAAAAATAACCCCGATTTCCACCAAAATATAAAACGAAAAACATTGGTTACCGTACGATAATAAACAAAAAACTTGTCCACTTCCTTGAGATAATTCTCTTGTAATCTTCTTGTATGCTGCCGTTTTTCTAAATTTTATTTTGCTACCGTATGGGGACCAAAGAGCCTCCGTGGCTCAGGCGGCAGCGCGCCGGCCTCTCACCGCTGTGTTCCGTGGTTCGAATCCCGGTCGCTCCATGTGAGATTTGTGCTGGACAAAGCAGAGGCGGGACAGGTTTTTCTCCGGGTACTCCGGTTTTCCCTGTCATATTTTATTCCAGCAACACTTCCCAGTATCATTTCATTTCGTCATTCATTAATCATTACCCCAGAGGAGTGCGACAGGCTTCGGTAGCCGGCACAATTCCTATCCTCGCCGCTAGGTAGAGGCTGCATTCATTCCATCCTGACCCGGTCGAATGACTGGAAACAGGCTGTGGATTTTCATGGGGCCCAAGTCATAGAGACAGGGATGTGTCTCATACTCAGCAATGAACACACGCACAACATCCCACGGCCATGAAGACGAACCAATTTTTGTTGTTTTTATGTGCAGCAATCCCAGCATGCCTAGCATCCTAGCGTGCATCATTACTGCTCGAACTGCATTGGTCAATTCTGTCAAAGACTTGACAAATCTGTGATCGATTACAACATGTTCTAATTCACTATCGAGACTTTTGAAGACTTCTCACGACTTCTCAAGTACTGCAAGCGATTTGACAAGTAAATGTGCAAATATTGAAAATTCTTGTGAAGTCTTGAATTTGACGATAAAACTGATGGTGTAAAACAGATTTTAGACTAGTTCTATCACCATATTATGTTTGATTACGAAGACTGTCAAGGGAGATTTTGCTTTCAGGAGTCCGATTTCACCACAAAACACCTGCTTACCCTCACCAGCCACAACTGTCAGCATATACTCGTCTTTATCAGCGAATATTTCAGTGATAGTGTATAGCCGAAGCGCTGACCAGACGTGGTCACCCTGTTCCAGCATTAGGACTACAATGTTCCCCGATTCTCGGCCGGGGCGGGGATTTTAACCTTAATTGGTTGTTTCCACTGGCTCGGGGACTGGCTATGTGTGTCGTCCTCAAATAGAAAATAATAAGAAAACAAGAGAAAAATAAGAAAATATAAGTAAATTAAAGTCTATATATTTATATTTAAAAAGTGCTAGTTAGTTGACGAGGTGATGCAGGAAGAAGGGGAAAAGAACTTTCGCAGAATTTAACCACAGTAATAGCTCCTTAGGAAATCAGGGGTACGAACCCACTCATCATTCTAACTTCAAAGGTTCGATCCTGGCCGAGGTATCAGATTTTTAAAAGAGGAAAATGTTGCCTCTCGGTGGCACAAATACAGCATTTTAAAGATTGATATCGCACTCAGCGTACATTAGAGTGAAGCAGTGATCTGCTTGGCTGTCATTCTGGCAACAGCAAACGGAACTCTAATCCTAGCTAAGGAAACCAAGAGCAATATAATTTTATAGGAAGTTTTTATTTATTGAAGTTGTCATGCCTATGCAGTGGCGGTCTCTATTTCCTTTCGCACCAGCACTTAGGTACCTCACAAATTATTGTTTTGATCCAAATTATTTACAGAAGTAATAGGGCCTAGTGCGAGCAAACTGGTATCAGGTGAAGAATAACTACTCTACCGGCAAGCACTGGTAGACGTCGAGGTCAATAATTGTAAACAATGAATGTACTGAGACATTATGAAGGTGCGCAATGAAGTGCACAGAAAGAGGCTTTATCTACAATCTGTACGAAAATCAGGCCTCGAGTGATAAGAGTCGAGGAAGGAAGTATGACGCTGGATTGGAGCTTATCTCCCCTTCTTTCTAATGTGTAAATAGAACAGGTTGTAAAGAATACACAGTCATCATGCTAGCCAAGAAAGTTTTCAACAAGTAGTCTACAAATTAACAAGAAGACGTTTGAATAAAGAAATGACTTGCTCAGGTATACAGACTGTACCATCACTATACCGACAAAGAAGTCCGGGATGCTCCTTGTGTTATGTTAAGAATGGTGGTGCGATGGGATTGGCGGAGAAAATGTTTCTTATCGAGAAAATGAGATTGCTTTTTTTACTTCTGGGCGAGCGATTAAAATTGACGAACATGCCGTATTTGCGATGCCAGAAAAGTAGCCGCTGCCTGTTGCTGAGCATCAGAGGAGGGAAAGTCCGGCTCCGTGGCTAAATGGTTAGCGTGCTGTCTTTGGTCACAGGGGTCTTCATCATCATTTCATCCTCATCACGAGGCCCAGGTCACCTATGGGAGTCAAATCAAAAGAGCTGCATCTGGCAAGCCGAACTTGTCCTCGGACACTCCCGGCACTAAAAGCCATACGCCATTTCCATTTCAGCGGAGGGAAGAGAAGGGAGGAGAAGTGGGAAGTGGGAGACAAAAGTAATGCGTAATGCGCAATACAACCTGAACAGAGCCCAATTTCACTGCTACACGGTTGTGAACTGTACATCGAAGTAGGAGGGGGGCATTGTGATCATCTACTATAATCAAACCGCTGGACGTATTGTTTCCTTCGTTCAGTATTTCATTCCATTTACAATGTTGTGAGTGAAGGAATACACAATCGTGGGGCGGCAGCCTTGTTTCTTCGTGCATGTCAAATAATAAAGAACGTTACTCTGACCAACAGACGAGAGGAGAAACGATCTGGTGCACTCCTTGGCTGACAAGTGTGCCTTAATTACTGTGTGTGCAGTTACGGCTGTTTAATAAACGAACTGTGGATATTGTCTGTAAGAAACAAGGGCAATCCTGTGCGAGTTGAACGAGGAAACTTGTGCATAGTCCTACGAGTCTCCAACATACACCTCACTTTCCCTCCCTCCCCTTCTCTTCCCTGAAACACGGCAGCGACTTGTGCTCTGACATACCCGCGAGTTCGTCAATTTGAATCGCGCGCCCAGAACGAAAAAAAATTATTTCTCCGCCAATCCGATTGTGCCATCATTCTTAACTTAACACGAAGAGCACCCCTGATTTTTCTGTCGGTATATTTCTGATACACCCTGTATGTTAGGGGCGCAGTGTACGGCAGCGAGAGTTGGAAAACTAGAAGCAGCAAAAATAAGTAAAATGAGATGGAAAGACAACAATGAAGACATAGTTTCATGGATTTCCTGAACATGCGGCTTACCTGTATCTGCTGACCAGGCTGGTTGATCTGCATCTGCTGCGCCTGGTTGATCTGCAAGGAGGCGGCGCCGGGGCAAGAGGGTGGCCTAGGAGGTGTGTTGCTGCCGAAGGGGCCTCCTGGAGCCGGCCCTCTTGGTAGGTACTGAGGACTGCCGTGGTTAGGACTGCCGTACGGGGAGTATTGCTGTTTGGGTGTACTGTAGTTCCCGAGCTTTCCCTGGGCGCTCTGCTGCTGGCCGGGCTGGGGGGTTTGCTGCTGCATCACTGGCCTCTGTTTCTGAATGTCCATCCCCCCACCGGTCCCGAAAGCCGCGCTCTGCGTGGCGCTGAACATCACCTCCTGTTTAATCATCTCCGCTTGAGTCCCTGTGTTCACTCCTGTCTGTTTGTTTAGGTAAGAAGGGGCACCACCACCACCTGTCCCCACAGACCCCGGGCTACCCAGGTAATCAGTCCCCGTGGCTGGAAATTGAAACTCTCCGTACGGCGAACGCACATTACGGACCCCGCCCGTAGGGTTGAAGCCCATTCCTAACTGAGTCTTGTGCTGATGCTGCTCGGCCATCTGCTTAAGCGTTTGCGCTGCAGGACTAAGTTCCGCTTTGCTGAAGTCCAGCCCTGAGTAGGGGGCCATGCGCGACTTGGACAGTGACTGGTCGTACACGGACTGAGGCGAGAACTGGGGGTTCCCCGCCAGCAAGGGGCTCGGGCTGTTGTTGTTATTGTTACTGTGCGGCGCCTTGCCCACTACGTCCATTAAGTTCTGATGCTGATGATGCACGTCTTTGTCGTCCTCAGCCTTCAACTGGCCACCACCTACACCACACGAGTTAGCGCTACTACTATTGTTATTCGTGAAACCGTCCACACTTTTATCTTCAAAATCAAGATCCTTCAACAAACCAAAGTCTGAGATTTCGGAAATGAGATCCTTAAAGGCGTCCGAGGTGATAATCTCGTCGTTGGTGTCGTCGCCGATGAGATCAGAGAGGCCGGGGAAGCCCGTGCCGTTAGCTGCAGCGTCCTTCTCGAGCGCCGCGGCGCACTGTTCCAGGTCCACAAACTCACTGTCTGGCTCCTGCTTACACTCCACCAGATTGCCGATGTCGAGGTTCTGGGGGCGCGAGGCAGGGGTGCCAGGTCCGGATTTGGGCGAGGACACATCGCTCTTCACCGAGGTATTGGTGAGCGCTTTCACCGTCACGTTGGTGGAGATCTGCTGCGGCTGGGAGTTGGCCGCCGACGTCGTGAACTCCAACTGTTGTACGATCTCCACCGAGAACTTGGTGAGATTCTCCGAAGAGGTTGGTGGCGGCTGACTCTGGCCCGCCGGCGGTGGGGGCGCTTGGCCCGGGGCTCCGCCAGGGCCAGTGCACTGGATCTTCGGAGGCGGCTCATAAGCGTCAGCAGATCCACCAGGAGGTTCCAGCTCTTCGGCCGTACGTTTCAGAAATTTTTGCTGCTGCAAACAAAGGAGAGAAAAGTCTATTTTAGTAATTCCATTAGCATCTGAGACCCGAGCATTATAAGGAATAAGGATCATAGGGAAATAAGAACAGCAGGTGAGGGAACAGAGAATGTCAGGCAGTGCACATGTTAAAAATTGATGTCCAAGTACCGCAAGTAGGCAAATATAAAAATAATCAAGTAGTGGAAAATCAAGAAATGAATATAAATACAAAAAGGAAAAATGTATGTCACCTGCAGCATCCCACAAAATTGCACATACATATAGGGTGGGTGCGATGTAGCTCCCTAGTTCTAAATGTCCATTCAGTTTTTGTTAAAAAATATTTTCACACGGAACAAGTTGTGGTCGGTTTTCAGGGCCATGGGAATTCCACATATGCTCCTGCGTTGTCGACCAAACAACGTAA
The DNA here is from genome assembly GCF_040414725.1 of Anabrus simplex. Lineage (NCBI taxonomy): Eukaryota > Metazoa > Arthropoda > Insecta > Orthoptera > Tettigoniidae > Anabrus > Anabrus simplex. The sequence continues at coordinate 77,568,437 of NC_090267.1, read as the reverse complement.
ACATATAGAAATGTCATCAATTGACTTTTGCAGGAAAATCTGAGGTACATTACCGAAGACAACTCTGATTCCCTCCTCTAATTCGTCCAGAGTGGATGGTTTTGTTCGGTCCACTTCTTGTTTGGCCCAACCGCACAAAAATAAGTCACACTGTTAAGAAAGACGGAACATACCTTTTTGCCTTATTCGTTCATGACTGACTGGATGAACACTTTCCAGCACGTTGGCCAGGACGGCGAGGACCAGACGAACAGTCTGCTAGAAGTCCCGACCTCACTGCTTGAGACTTCTTTTCGTGGGGGTGGGCCAAAGAAGAAGTGTACCGAACAAAGCCACGCACTCTGAACGAATTAGAAGAGAGATTCAGAGTTGTCCCATGAAATGTACCTCCGAATATACGGCAGAAGTTAATTGATGACATTCCTCTACGTTTACGTCGTTTGGTCGACAACGCAGGAGTATATGTGGAATTTTAATGTGGTGCACACATTCTCATGGTCCTGAGAACCGACCACTACTTGTTCTGTGTGAATATATTCGTTAACAAAATACTTATGGACATTTAAAGCTAGGGAGTTACATCGCACCCACTCTATATACCAAAATAACATACATTTCGACTGCTCCAAGTATTGATATCGTAAGTCCAAGAATGGTCAAAATGAGCTGATCATCACCAAAACAGTTCTGTATTTTTGTCATGAATAAAAATCGTTGGTCTTTTCCTGCGCCCCAAACGTAGCAGGAATAATAGATCTTAACATCGTCGCCTGTGAGAATGATAGCACAATTAAAACTGTTACTCTAGTTCTGATGTTTGTACAGGGGAAAGTTACGATATTGAAATGAAAATATCACAAGAATCATGATCACCCGTGTTAGGTACACAAAACAAACGTTCCCACTCTAGTGAAAGGGTGAATGTTCACACTTCGCTGGAGATAAGCTACACTCCATTGTTAGAAAAAGTGCAGACACGAATAACTAACAGTTTGCTGTCCGTTCGAATTTAAAGACATGCTTCACGAAACGTAGCCATAAGAAATCTTTGAAAATGTATCCGAGAAATATCCACTTATATTACTAGAACCAATGCAAATTTGGTTGAAAAAGAAAAACCAAAGACAAACGAGAATTAACAAGAAGATCTGTCAGAATTGTAAGATACCTGGTATGTGGACAGTAAGTGAAATTGCTCTCCGACTAACCTTTGTTGCGTGCGCGTAGTTCATTTCTATTCATGAGCACATTTTTCGTTTCTCGCGAATTCTTCGCCAAGTCAGCTCCCAGAGCCTAAAAAACGTGCCTACAGCAGTCGCAACCGACATCAGTACATAGCTGGCAAGTTAATACAATTCTGCTCCAAACGTACCGGGTTCGAACCCAGCGAGGTCAGCGGCATTCGAAAGTGTTTGAATGCAGTAACTCAGTGTCGTTGGTTTTCAGCTTGTTGAAAGACTTCAGCGGGACAAAACCTCTAACTATTGAACAATTATTATTATTATTATTATTATTATTATTATTATTATTATTATTATTATTATTATTATTATTAATTTTTCCCCTCTGTAGCGTAACGGTTAGTGTTATTAGCTGCCGCCCTCAGAGGCCTGGGTTCGATTCCCGGTACTGCCAGAAATTTAAGAATGGCAGGAGGGCTGGTATGTGGTTTAAATGGTACGTGCAGCTCACCTCCATAGGGGGTGTGCCTGAAAAGAGCTGCACCACCTCGGGATGAGGACACGAATTTGCATTTGCATTATTAATTAGCTTTCTTCGTCGTTGACGAGTTAGTTTTTGTAACTGGAGCAGTAGTGCCATTATCATGATCTTTTTAAATCAATAGGGACCTCGCAGCTTTGGACCACCATCGCCAGTTAGTTCGTCATTATGACGACTGAACAATATCTCTACCTCACCAACGCTCGTGGTTGATGGACATAGGAACAGAAATTTAAATTCACGAATATCTGCATTATGATAGCTCGAACAGTACAAATGTCTCAGATATGAAGGGTTGGAAATCGAACTTCTCATATTTTGGTACATCTTTTAGATATGGTGTGCGTGGGTTATGAGGGTATTTAGGGGTTGCAGTAGGGTTTCAGTGTATGGGACCTTCAAGACGATTTCTTAATGCGAGAACTGGAAAAGATACAAAGGACAGAAGCACGATTTGTTCTGGATAATTTCCGACAAAGCACTAGTGTTAGGAACATGTTGCAAACTTTAGACTGGGGATAAGGCGACGAACAGCTCGACTAAGCGGTGTGTTCCGAGCTTTCGATGGAGAGATAGCTTAAAATGATGTACACGAGCAAGCTTGAGTGGCACACATTTAAAAGATCCTCGTACATGCTCAATGCGCACTTTGTCATGCAGAGGGACGCCCATCTACCATCGCAACATTCGCATCCCTGTGACCTGTCTTGTCCAACATTCGGAGACATACAGTACATGAGGGTAGCCCGGATAGTGGTTTTGCACACTTCGCTCTTCAATGTGAGAGGCATCCGCTTATCACACAGAACACCAGTTAAGAGATCGCTATTTCGTCCAAATAACACTGATGCGGTGCTCGACATCTACGTCGATATTACCATCAGCTGTGATGACTTATCCAAAATATCTGAACTTGTCGGTCTTCATCAATGGATCTCCAGCAAGGAAGACAGTTGTTGGGGGAGGGGGGCTGCTTTCGCGGGCTGAGGGAAGTTAGTCTTCTTGGGACTTATTCTTAATCTATCTTCTTCTAGCATAGCTCGCCATCGTTCCACGACCGCCTCGACCTCCTGATATCACTCACGAATGGAGATGTTGAAAAATTTCCACCTAAGTGCAGCTAAACACCTTGAAGCTTTGTAAATGATAACTCCCAAACAAATTTGCATTTCACGCGCATGTTCTCACTATGCTGAGGCCCAGTTAATTCAAAATGTTCATTCAAATAGGGGAATCGAAATTTCTTAACTGCTTCTACATCACATGTTTACTCCGGTGCCATTATCGACAACACAAAGTTGTAGTACACGATTTTCTAAATCTCAACCAGTAGTGACAACAAGCTGCGAGTAAATGAAGGCGTTCGCTGCTGCTACTAAACGTTTTAACCCTTTACTGCATGAATTATTTTTTGTTTTCGTTTGGTGAAGAAAATTTCAAGCTTTAATGTTCAACATACGTTCAGTGTATTAGATGTACCGGCAATTCTTAACTGGGGCTAATAGCTTAACACTCATATGTGATGTGGATTGCCATAGTTGAAGATAGTAAGACCGTCAATCAGACCAGGGAAATGTGATACGGTGAAGGAGATGTTCGGAAAAGGTTAGGGGGTTGGCGGCCGTGGCCTATACTAGGAATTGCCCCAGCATTCGCCTTAGTGCAGGAGAATGGAAATATATATACGAATTTTCACGATTTTACGCTAAGCTTTTAACATTCAAAGACCGAACATTACTACCTACTGGCCATGGGTACGTACTGCAAGGCGCAAGTACAGCTTGCAGAACCGTAGGTCGGTAATGTCTTTGAGGTTGAGCCAGAGGTACTCCTGAAGCCTGTGGTAATGTGATGGGGAGGGCCCACGTAAAATAAACGGTGGTTGGTTCGCGTGGATGTTGACGGGGTGGCAGGAGTACCTTTGGTTGTAGGGCTGTTTTGTCTTATGTTATGTAAAAAAAAAACAAGGCATCACTGGGATATGTGTTTAATTGATTGTACAGTTGAAGGTGTGCCGTAAAACTACCTCTGTCTACAATATTTGTCCATTTATACAGGTGAAAAGTTGTATGTTGCCTGAGGGCAACAGTATGCAGTAAAGGGTTAATTCCGTGTCTGAAGGGGGCGGAGGGCGTCCTAGACGGTAAGACCGTCAATCAGGCCAGGGAAATGTGATACGGTGAAGGAGATGTTCGGAAAAGGTTAGGGGGTTGGCGGCCGTGGCCTATACTAGGAATTGCCCCAGCATTCGCCTTAGTGCAGGAGAACGGAACACCACGGGAAACCATTCTCAGGACAGCCGACGGTGGGGACCAGCCTCTCTCCGTCTCCCGAATGCAGAGGCGTAGAGCCACGGTAGAGCCGCGCCATCCATCCTCTGCTCGGCTGATCGGTCGGAGTGCAGAGCTGTCGGACCAAGGACCAGCCGTGGCCACTTTGTAGGCCGAAGCCTACACTATCGGATCATACCTTTGGCTTTACACCTTAGCGTGACGCCTCGCGATGCAGGGCGTCCAGTGTTGCGAAACTCTCGATATGATGTACACAAGCACCTCGTTTATCCGAACCACATTAATCCAGATCTCCGGTTTATCCGGATCGAAAATAATAAACATTTATTTTTACTTGTATAGTATTTCTTTTACGTGGTCGATTCTTCTTGAAAGTATTTTCCGCGAAGGACAGTTAAGGACAACAATTGGAAGTAAGTCGGCCACGGTTTATCAAAGGTACCGTCCCTGGAATTGAGAATTGGAAACCGTGGACTCTTCCGCGTTCCTTGACACATTTGCACGCATTCCCGGATGCTAGGACGTAGACGTGAACGACGTAAACGACTGGTTGAAAAATTACTGTAATTCGGGCTACGGCATAACGGCAGATGAATAAATTATTGCCTCTTGTTCCTCAGCAGGTGATGACGAGAGTGATGGTGAATTCGAAGATGAAAGCGGCGCTCCATCAGAAGAGACAATGACTCATTGAGATTCAACAATGCAGCTGGACAAACGGATGGCCTATTTAGAATCCCAGACTGAAACCACACCGGGAGAACCGATGTTAGTAAAACGTCTTCGTGATCGTGCTGCGCGCAAACGCTATACTTTGTACAAATGTAAAAAACAGAAAAGGCTTACACATTATTCTAGTGCATAAAACAGAGCCGTAAATGTAAGAAAAGTGCTCTTATATTTTTTTGTACAATTGAAGAAAGGTATTACTGTACAAATCATGTTAATATATAACGTGTACTGTATTTGTTTTTTTAGTTTTCCGGATTATCCAGATTTCCGATAATCCAGATCAGTTCCGGTGCCACTTAATCCGGATAAACGAGGTTCTAGTGTATATCAATTACAGTTTGTGATATCGGTTGCCCATTGCCTATCGATTACAAGTAAAATTACTTTTAAAAAGTGTTCGTTACAAGTAATATGATTACTTTTACTCCATTACCTCCCAAATTTGGGAAAGAGGTGATATATAAGTAAATGCACTACTGTATTCTCACAACAGGAGGTTCACTACATCTCTACGGATGACTAATCGGAGAGCTATCAACAGAAAGGACAGTAAAGCAATGGTGTTAGATCCCCCATTTGCTTTGAAAGAGACTCGAATCAGGCTCGTGCTTGTCTTATCTGTCAGCAAAGTACAAAATACCTATCGATCGGTGGATTGTAAGGGGCCTGCTATTGCGAGCAAGAGGCACCCTACCTACTCCGACATCGATCGACTTTACTTCAAAATGCGCAAGTTCCATTCAACGGAATAGAAAAAAGTAGTAATACAGATTCTGAGTGACTCTACAAATCGTCCATCCCCATCTATATTTAGGAACGTGATTAACATTCCTCGCCCATCGCCTGGAAAAAAAAGACAACAACAGCATTACCAATTATAAATTTCCACTTTTTGATGTTTTAAAATTATATTGAAACTGTAACCTTGAGTGTATTCCGATCCGAATGGTTACCCTCATTAGAGGACGGACGATTAATTCTTTCTTTAATATATCTCTCTCCCTAATCTCTGCAGTGAGTGTAACAACTATGCACGCTTTACAAAACATAAGTGATACAACTGAACGTAATCTTTGACTACGAGGCTCATTGAAGCTCGCCGAACGTGAAAATATTTGAAAACAGACCAGACGACGTCCTTGAGCAAATGAAAGGAATGTGACAGCAATTAGTCAAGAGAGGGACGTTCTGGCTTGCAAGGCCGCTTGCACCTGCACTAAGAGACACTTTCCCTCACAAATATTACTATGTATCTAGAGCACGCACTACTGCCAGTTATGTTCCTGTTCTTCCTACAACATGTAACTACTGTACTCCGGCCACTCACTGCAGCTGTGCCTGAAAACTACTACACAAAGTTCCTAGGAATGAACAAAATTGTAAAAATAAGTTTTCCTCGAAATGATATGGGATTGTTGGCTGAACTTCCTGCACCAGGACAGGGATGGGCACAGTAAGCAAACGAATGACGAGGAAAGCAAGCGCGCTGCGATAGATTAATAGAGCGTTAGGTTTGTAATTGAAGTCACGGACCATCAGTTGTACGTGGAATCCAAATCACGGGAACATTAATTTATATTTCGAGAAGTTCACATTCATTGGCCGAATTGGAACGGCAGATGACTTGGTGAAGCCTGTCAAAGACTTCATAAATGAATGCAAAATACCATATACATAGACGCATGATTTTTTCATATTAATGATAAACGCGAGAAAAAATATTCTGAAGCGATTTTGAAATATCTTAACGAATCATATGGTTCGGTTTAGTGATTTTTCTTCGCGAATTACGGCGAATTAAAGCGACAAGGCCAGTTTACAGCGGAATTTACTTATTTTGCGATAAGCGCGAAAATGCAGCGAAATTCGTGGAAAATAACGATCATGAAATTGTAACACAATATCACGTGAGTGAAGAGAAACAGAAGACAGGATAAGATTTCTCATTTCGACGGAAGTATCTCTTCGTATTGTTATTCTATAAAATCCCTTAATGGTATGACCATACAGGCTGAAAGCTATGGCCATGTAGGGCGAAAGGGTACTTTGTTACGTTTGATTAGGGCTAATAGTTCTAATCGACATTACATAAGGAATAAGGAATGATTATCAATATTGCTTCTTTTTATCTATTTTTCACATAAATAATTCACAAAGCTCACGAAGTAAACTTTTTATGAATAACTTTAGGGAAGGATTAAAGCGAAATCGAAGTGATGGGGTCAGCTCTTTTTCGCGAAATAACGCGAAAAATTGTTTCCTTTCCGCGAAATCGAACATAAATTAATGCGAAAAAATCATACCTCTAAATATACAGTATGCTCCGCTTATATCATGCGTACCATACAGAGTATATTACCTCTGCCTTTCGCAAATGTCATCGGCAGAGCAGACTCAAGAAAAACGCAGCCTAAGCACATTCGTACAGCGGTACTTACTTTTGCGAAAACATTCGCTATCACACCCTACACTGCACTACACAACAATAGACTGCACATTACAAGATTAGTTCGAAAAATTAAACCCAGCAGAAACATACCATTTAACACTACCTTTTATTACCGGTAGTTTCGCAGAGACTCCAATAACGCACAATCAAAGAAACTGATCAGTCGTGACTGAGCTTCGGCTCAACAGCGGCTAGTTTTGCCAGCCATACAGCTCTCTATTCGGGAGGCGGACGGGTTGGTTCCCACCGTCGGCTGTCCTCAGAAAAGTTTTCCATTCTCCTGCACTACGGCAAATGTCGGTACAGATGCTTTTATAGGCCACGGCCGTTACCTCCTTACCTACTGCGCACCTAAAATGAATATTGGTCTGAGAGAAGGCGTAACCCTCCAGGTTGTAACGTTCCAGACGTTACAGTGTAATTATGTTAATTTTATTATGTGTAATTAATTAAGGAATTTAACGTCATGATATTTATCTTGATATGTAAGTGTATTATAATTCATGTTTAATCATTTGCTCACTATCATTTCATTACTTTGTAACTACGACTTGTAAACGAGGGCTGAATATCCTCATATTCACTTAGATTCTTGCGACAGTCGGTTAAAATTAACTTGCAGTAGATTTCCTCTATCTTGCCACATCACCGAGGAGGAAGGAAGGACAAATTTAGACATCAAGTTCTGAGAAAAGCGAGCACGTGTTCAAGCGTGGTAACGTAAGCTAGCGTATTTCGACCAGAATTATTCAAACTGTTCACCGCCTATATTTTCAAAGGAGCGTCATGTTGCCATGGATACTGAGTGAAAGGACGAATAGAAGAACAGTTGATATCTTGGTTATGGCCCGTCAACTCTAATATCTGGAGTGGGGAGAGACGTGTCATCTGATTGGACCACGTGTAGCGACCTGTAATTAGCGCGAGAGAAGGTTATAAAAGGGCGTGTTGGAGCTCGTGGCTTCATCTTATGATCTTATGATCTCTCTTCTGATCTTCTACGTATTCATTCGCTACTTGATCTTCTACGTGATTTTCTTATTGATCTTCTACTTGATTCTTCGTCTCGATACTTAGAAATTCTGAATGAGGGGTGTAGAGCCACTCTCATCAGGAAGTACGTACAGCACGGCTACAAGACCGGTTTGAACCAGTCTAAGTCGATAGATAGTTTTAATCTAGATAGAAATGAAACTTCAGAGAACATTTTCAGTAAAGTTGGAAGGATTCTTAATTGAGTATCCTCTCCATATAACCCAAGGTGGTTCTTCTAACTATGACATAGGGCTTATCTCCAATATATGGGATAGAGCATAATAGGGAGTGTTAGTTTTGAAGTCATTTTCCAATGCAGATGAAGAGATCTCAAAGACGACCGATGATGTTCCCGCTACAAGGATGGAAGCTTTCCAAGGATCAGCAGAACAAGACTACATGGTGAGCAAGCGAGTTAAAGATATTGCAAGTTTTCGCGAAGTAGAGTCATTCAATTTTTTGTTAAATTCATTTTCTATTTTTAATTCAGTTCTCGTTAAACCGTCGTCATTTATATTAAATATAATAAATAGTATTTTTCTAGTTCACTTTAATCAATCTGCCTTAATTAGCCTTTTAATTTTTAATTCTCCTACTTAATGATTAGTGCACTATCACCCCACCCCTGTGATAAGAGTCCGTCCAAGCTTGATTATAAATTTTTATCTTTAAGTCCTCAACTTAAAGATTGGCGCCCTTTGCTTGCTTGGTTGCATTTCTCGTTTGATGATTGTTCTCCGAGAGGGGAAGTCACATAAATGCCGCTCCAACGTGTGGCGAGAAAATCATTAAGTACGGAGCAGTTAATGACAGTAACAATATCAGAATTCGTATTATGGGCAAAATTTGGATATCCACGTTTCATTAAGAGTGTTTGATTGTGGGAAGGGTCATGGCTGATCAGACGAAAGAGGAGAGGATGTTGCGCAGTGGACGGGCGATAAAAGGCAATAACGTATTGAGTTCAGAGGAAGAGTTGTGTAGTCTAGTAGAGGAAATTGAAGATAGAAGTGTAAGTAGTATGGAGAGTGAAGGCAAGCAGAAAGAAGTCAGTATGGAGTCAGATGATAGTAGGATGGGGGGCGAAGCGGAAGTAAACACAAACAATGAAAGTAATAATAATGATCAATTAATGGGAATGATGCAGTTAATGTTAAGTAAGATAGAGGACAGTAAAACTGAAATAAAAAGTGAATTGGAACAAATTAAAACAGATGTAGAACAAACTAAATCTGAGCTTAAAGGTGAATTAGAACAAACTAAATCTGAACTGAAAGAACAGTTAGAACAAACTAAAGCTGAATTAAGCAGGGATATGAGGGAAAATAAGGAGGAAGCGAATCGGAGAATGGACGAACACAGTAGGCAGTTACGCGATCTGGTGGTAAAAAATGAACATTTTAATAAGCGATTAGAGGACCAGGAAAGTGAATATGTACGGCAAGGGAAAAAGGTAGAAGAAAAGTTTGCGGAACAGAGAAGTGAATTCCTGGAATTAATGGGGAAGGAAAACAACTCTACTAGGGAGGAAGTAATGAGGCAGGTCACTAGTATTGATAAGAGAGTTGAGACTCAAAGAGGGGAAATACGGATATTTAAAGACCACGTACAACAAGAGATTGATACGGTAAAGCTTAGAATAGAAGATGAGACCCGGGCAAGTGAAGAAAGGTTTGCGATAGCTGAAGAGAATAAGATTGAAATTAGGACATTGAAAGAGAAGCAGGTTAATTTGGAGAGAGAAATTGATAGGAGAGACAGAGATGTAGAATGCCGGATGGAGAAAGCAGAAAATAAGTTAAAACAGGTGGCAAAGGATAAACAGGTTTTCACGGGAAGGCAATGTCTAGGAAATAGCTACATTAGGGAAATTGAACTACCTAAATTTAATGGAAACAAACGAACCCGCTAGATTTCCTTAAGATGATAGAAAAACGGTTTGAAAAGCGTCTAGAGGAAGGGTCTATGGACTGGGAAGACGTTATGGAAAATATTGACCATGCTTTTGTAGGAGAAACTCGGTCTTGGTTCATGGTATATAGGCAGACGATGACGAACCTGAAAGAATTCAGAAATAAGTTTAGAGAGAAATTCTGGAATGAAGCGATACAAGCTCGGGAGAGAGAAAGGGTGGTATTTGGGAGGTACAAACAGCATGAAGGAGTCACTATGACCGAGTACTTTCTGGCACATGTCATGATTTGTCAGAACTTAGATGGTATAACCGAAGGGTCTGATGTAGTAAGACTACTTTTGAGACATTTTCCGGACAGGGTGAGAGAAGCGGCCTGCATGCAAAAAGTTGGAACTATTCAGGAGATGGAGAACCTACTAGGCAGTTTTGATGCTTTAGGTAACCTTAGGAGTAGAACGGAGAATATTCAGAACTTTAGTCATCACAACGGAATGAGACATAACGGTAGTACACAGAATCACGAAGCTCGCAATCAGTTCAGAACTCAGCAGAACAGCAGGAGCGGAGTACCGGAATATAGGACAGGAAATTCCCAACGGAGGCCAGAGCAATGTACTAATGAGTCCAACGTCAATACACAAAGGGAACCTTTAAACTAACTAGAGGCTGTAATGTTAGGTCAGAATTCCAGCCTAGTACGAAGGTAGCGAAGTGTCTTGCCATGAAAGTGTTACCATATGACCTAGATGTTAGAAACGATTTGTTGTATGAACCCGAGCAGAATAATGGAGATTCAAGTAATAAAGTAGTCAATCCCGTTGTTAAATTGAAAGTCTGGGGGGCGTGGGTTAAAGTTTTGATTGATTCTGGTAGCCAAATATCATGTATTAGTTCTCAGTGGTATGAGTCATTAGTGAAACAGGGTATTCAGTTGGAGGAAATGCCTGTTAAGTCTACTTTCATCATTACGGCTGTTGGAAAGAGGTCTAAGCAAATTTGTAAACAAGTAGTTGTCCCGATCTGTATTAATAATTTTATTAGCGTTCAGATATGTTTGGTAATTCCGCATTTGATATTTGATCTTATCTTGGGATCTGACTGGTTAACGTTAAAATTGGCTCAGTTAAATTACAATGATCTAGTGCTAAATTTGAGGTGGAATAATGAGGATATCAAGGTCAAGTTTGAGGAGGAAATTCAGAGGAAAACGGAAGTTAGTACAGTGTGGAGAATGAGAGAGGTTTCTAAAGTAAATGAAGAGGCTAGTGAGGGCCTGAAGTTGTGCCAGTTGTGGATTCATGAGGATAAAATATGTGGCTTGAAAGAAGCCGTAAGTAGAAATGAGTTAAATGAAATCCAGAAGGACAAGTTATTTGAAGTGTTATGTGAACACGTGGAGATTTTCTCCGAGAAACCTGGTGTTACCCATCTGTATGAACATTCTTTTTCTGTGCTGGATAAGACTCCATTCAGCGGACCGCGGTATCCGATACCACACAAATATGCAAAAGCCGTAGAGGATCAAATTCAAGCTATGTTAGCAGACGATGTGATTGAATTATCAAACAGTCAATATGTTAATCCCTTAATTGTCGTGCCTAAGTTTGATGGATCAATACGTTTGTGTATTGATGGCAGGGAGATGAACAGACGTATTGGTGCTGATCAGTTGAGATCACAAACCATTGAAGAGTTGATACAGAATTTTCAGGGTAAGAGTTGGTTTTCTACGTTAGATCTTAGGAGTAGTTTTTGGCAGATACCTTTGAGATCAGAAGACAGGCCTCTTACTGCTTTCAGCTATAAGCATAGTTTGTACCAATTTAGGCGTGTTCCTTTTGGGACCCGTACGAGTTCGGCAGCTCTTATTCGCGCACTTAGTATTGCCTTGGGAGATGATACTGGAGATTATGCTACTATTTATATCGATGATTTGGTTATAGGATCTAGTACCTTTGAAGAGCACTTGGACCACTTGGAGAGGGTTTTTCTAAATTAGAGTATGCTGGTTTTACTCTGAAACTTGACAAATGTGTTTTCAGTAGACGAGAGGTGACTTTTTTGGGGCACCGTGTATCGGCAATGGGAGTGACGCCTGAGAGCACAAGAATTGAAAAAATATTGAATACTACGACACCTAGAAATATTAAGGAGCTCAGATCGTATATTGGTGTATGTAATTTTTTCAGACGATTTGTAGTGAGATTTGGTAACTTACTAGAGCCATTTAGAGAACTATTGAAAGCTGGCAGTAAGTGGGAATGGACACAAGATCATGATAGAGCTTTCCTAAAATTAAAAGAAGGATTCAGGCAGGCGGTTGTTTTGAGATACCCCATGCCCGATAGGAAGTATGTGTTGCTGACGGACGCATCTCACTGTGGTATCGCTGGTGCATTATGTCAAGTAGATGATGATGGTAATTTAGGGATTGTGTCTTTAGCTTCCAGAGGATTAAGTGCTGCTGAAAAGCGTTATACTATAACGGAACTTGAATTCCTAGCTATCGTATACTCCCTCAGTAAATTTAGGATGTATGTTTTAGGTACCGAATTTGAAATTAGGACGGATCATCATGCTCTTTCTTTTGTATCCAAGTGTAAATTATCATCTAACAGAGTTAGTAGATGGATACTCGCCCTACAAGAGTATGATTTTAAGGTAACTCACATTAAGGGAAAGAATAATGTCCTTGCTGATTTATTGTCACGTGATCCGAAGTTGTGCGAAGAAGGTAGCCTTCTAGAGCCACGTGAGGGCATTATTATATGTACATGTCTGTCTAAGGAAAATGAAACTGCTCTAAATAGACTACGTAACCTATTGGTTGAACAGTCGGTAGACGAAGAATGTCGGGAACCTTTGTCTGTACTTCAGGGAGGAGAGCAGCTCACTGTGTCGCATGGTAGGCACACGTACAAACTGGTTAACGGGTTTCTAGCCAGGAAATGTGGCGAGGATCTCTGGGGGATTTGTGTACCCAAAGCGCTACGTGTGGAATTGATTTGGTTTATCCACAAGGAATTAGGACATTTTGGAGCTAATAAAGTTCTGTATGAGATCCGACAGAATTTTATATGGTACAAGATGGGAAGAGATATAAGAAAAATTCTTTCCACTTGCGATCTGTGTCAGCGTAGCAAAGTTCCTAACCGCTATTTAGAAGGACCTCGTCAGGCAGTAATCTCAGAAAGACCTGGTGACTTGGTGTGTACTGATTTATTTGGACCTGTGGTTAAGGGACAGTTCGGCTTCCAATATATTTTAGTCATTATTGATGCCTTCTCGAAATTGGTCAGATTATACGGTATGAGAAAAGCCACTGGAAAATCTTGTAGTCGTATAATCAAAGAGAAGTATATCCCTGAATTAGGTACTCCTCTTAGAATATTATCAGACAGTGGACCGCAGTTTATTTCGAGAAAATGGAAGTCCATAATTAGAGAGCTAGGTATTACACAGGTTCATTCATCCATTAGATACCCTCAGGGTAATATGTGTGAGCGCGTTATGAAAGAGTTATCTCGCATGTTTAGATGCTTAGTGTTCGATAAGCATACAGCCTGGGTGGCTCATTTATCCCGCATAGAGACATGGATCAATGCAGTTCAACATGAAAGCACGAGATTGACGCCGTCACAAGTTCATTTTGGTTATAAGCCTCAGAATGAACTAGTGAGAGTGTTAGGTTTGCCTGAGGAACCACCTCGTAATGCTGAATTTTACGTCCGACTGGCACGGGAGAACCTGATTAAATCTGGAGATAAACGTAGAAGGCAACAGAAACGTAAGGTACTTGATAACTTTGAAGTAGGTGATATGGTTTTGGTGAGAGTTCCCATGTTGTCAAATAGTGAGGATAAGGTAACAAAGAAATTTTTTCTTTTATATCAAGGCCCTTATAAAGTACATAGAAAACTAGGACCCTGTGCTTACAAGTTAGCGGATGGCGAGAGCGTAATGAATGGTTCATATAACATTAGTAGTTTACGGAGATACCTGTCGTGTGAGGTGGCTGAACCGGATTGTGAGATATAGGTCAGTAACGCGGGGAAGTTGCTACCTGTTATGTCAGACTACGAGCGGTATGTGTTTACGTCTCAATTGTAGTGGTATTTCCTAGTTGTGTTTGTAAACAAGGGAGATGTTTTGTGTGTGGCGGTAGATTTACGCTCGTTCATTGAAGATAGATCATCTGTTTTCCGTATGTGAGGCCATGAAATTTTATATATATATTTGTTTTCTGAGATGTTACAGAAGGCTAATTAAAGCTGACGACGGCAAATAATTAATTTTCCCGTATGTGCATTTCTAACTTGCAATAATTTTACCGTGAGCTTAAATTACGTGTGTATTTGTGTGAAGTGTATTACATCCTGCTTCAAGGTAAGGTTGAAACATTCGAAAGAGTGATAAAAGTGTAAATTGTTTGTATCATTTGTTTTCCATTTTTTTAATGTAAAAGATTGGAAGAGAACGTGTTACTGCTATATAGCAAAGAATGTCGGAAAGATGGGGAGTAAAAGGACAAATAGACACTCGGCAGAGTTTGTAATCTGAATTGTATATATTATGTTATATTCTCTAGGGTAATCTTGTTTTTTTACAAAAATGGAAAGTTGCTTATGTTGGGCATAATTTAGTGTCTAAACCTCAAGATGAACTGAAATAACAGACATTCGCAATGGTAAGCAGTCTAAGCGAGATATGGAAACAGAGAGATATAATTAATTGTATGAAAATAATGTCGCTCGTTATGGGCAGGTAATAGAGGTATTTCAAGTCAATGTGGGAGTACGTGTGTGAGTTCTCAACTCATGTGATATTTGTTAAGAACTCATGGGGGCGTATGTAACGTTCCAGACGTTACAGTGTAATTATGTTAATTTTATTATGTGTAATTAATTAAGGAATTTAACGTCATGATATTTATCTTGATATGTAAGTGTATTATAATTCATGTTTAATCATTTGCTCACTATCATTTCATTACTTTGTAACTACGACTTGTAAACGAGGGCTGAATATCCTCATATTCACTTAGATTCTTGCGACAGTCGGTTAAAATTAACTTGCAGTAGATTTCCTCTATCTTGCCACATCACCGAGGAGGAAGGAAGGACAAATTTAGACATCAAGTTCTGAGAAAAGCGAGCACGTGTTCAAGCGTGGTAACGTAAGCTAGCGTATTTCGACCAGAATTATTCAAACTGTTCACCGCCTATATTTTCAAAGGAGCGTCATGTTGCCATGGATACTGAGTGAAAGGACGAATAGAAGAACAGTTGATATCTTGGTTATGGCCCGTCAACTCTAATATCTGGAGTGGGGAGAGACGTGTCATCTGATTGGACCACGTGTAGCGACCTGTAATTAGCGCGAGAGAAGGTTATAAAAGGGCGTGTTGGAGCTCGTGGCTTCATCTTATGATCTTATGATCTCTCTTCTGATCTTCTACGTATTCATTCGCTACTTGATCTTCTACGTGATTTTCTTATTGATCTTCTACTTGATTCTTCGTCTCGATACTTAGAAATTCTGAATGAGGGGTGTAGAGCCACTCTCATCAGGAAGTACGTACAGCACGGCTACAAGACCGGTTTGAACCAGTCTAAGTCGATAGATAGTTCTAATCTAGATAGAAATGAAACTTCAGAGAACATTTTCAGTAAAGTTGGAAGGATTCTTAATTGAGTATCCTCTCCATATAACCCAAGGTGGTTCTTCTAACTATGACATAGGGCTTATCTCCAATATATGGGATAGAGCATAATAGGGAGTGTTAGTTTTGAAGTCATTTTCCAATTAGTGGGAGGTGCAATTGGCAAGGCAGGAATGGTACTTAGCTGCAGATGAAGAGATCTCAAAGACGACCGATGATGTTCCCGCTACAAGGATGAAAGCTTTCCAAGGATCAGCAGAACAAGACTACATGGTGAGCAAGCGAGTTAAAGATATTGCAAGTTTTCGCGAAGTAGAGTCATTCAATTTTTTGTTAAATTCATTTTCTATTTTTAATTCAGTTCTCGTTAAACCGTCGTCATTTATATTAAATATAATAAATAGTATTTTTCTAGTTCACTTTAATCAATCTGCCTTAATTAGCCTTTTAATTTTTAATTCTCCTACTTAATGATTAGTGCACTATCACCCCACCCCTGTGATAAGAGTCCGTCCAAGCTTGATTATAAATTTTTATCTTTAAGTCCTCAACTTAAAGATTGGGGCCCTTTGCTTGCTTGGTTGCATTTCTCGTTTGATGATTGTTCTCCGAGAGGGGAAGTCACAAGGTGAACCCTTCATAGTACGGAATGAATTTTTTACGGTTTCCGGAGACGCCGAGGTGCCGGAATTTAGCCCCACAGGAGACCTTTTACCCGCCAGTAAATCTACCGACACGAGGCTGACGTATCTGAGCACCTTCAAATACCACAGGGCTAAGCCACGATCGAACCTGCCAAGTTGCGGTCAACTCTCTGAGCCACTCAGCTCGACCTCCTTTGTTGGAGAACACCGTTGATCACTCCATTAACTTTCCTTCTCTTTAATTCAACTTCATTTAGTATCCCGGGAGACCAGGCGCTTATTTGCACAGTAAACATTTCTCTCTCTTCTGGAACAGCATACACTAACTGGCAAAATTAATGGATCACTTAATTTTCAAAGGAAAAAACATGTTAAATTGTGAAATATATATGTTATTATTTATATGGATCAGTTTCATAAAAACATATCTAAGCAATGTTATCGGTCTGTTATTGCTACCATTAGTTACTTAGATAATTTCTTCATGAAAATAATCCCCGTAAATAATAAAACAAATGTTTCACAATTTAACATGCGTTTTTCTTTGAAGATTCAAGTGATCTATTAATTTTGCCTCTTTTTTCCTGAATCATTTAATTAACGTTTATCAACTTGACCTTAATTAGACGTTCAATATCTGAGAGTCGTGCTCTGTGTATACTTTAGCCTCAGATCAGATTTCACGTCGTTGCCGGATAAACAATGTTTTGACTGTAGCAATGCTCCTCCCTGGCGATGCCATTCTGGTTGCCGGATAAACAATGTTTTGACTGTAGCAATGCTCCTCCCTGGCGATGGCATTCTGAACTCCGTTGCAAGTCGACATATTGCTGCAGGCAAGTGCGTGACGTCATCCACCTTCGTGCTTTTCGGAGCCTCCGCCACAGCAATCCAGCCGGTCACCGTGCAGTATGCGAAGTGCGTGATACTTGACAAGATTGCTTCTGCATCACAATATTCCCCATCAAGCTTACGAAGGCTCAAAACAGAAGAGGCCTAAACACTGAAGACCTGCGTAAGCGTAAAATACACTAGTACGTTTACTACTTCTATGATATGCTCCTTTATATTAGGGTTAGAAAAACTTCAAATACAACCATACATTACATCACAGCCTGCACAGTTGCTAGGTAACACTAGGACATACATCCATACTTTACATCTCAGTCTGCACAGTTGCTAGGTAACACTAGGACATACATCCATACTTTACATCTCAGTTGCTAGGTAACACTAGGACATACATCCATACTTTATATCTCAGTTACTAGGTAACACTAGGACATACATACATCCATACTTTACATCTCACCCTGCACAGTTGCTAGGTAACACTAGGACATACATCCATACTTTATATCTCAGTTGCTAGGTAACACTAGGACATACATACATCCATACTTTACATCTCACCCTGCACAGTTGCTAGGTAACACTAGGACATACATCCATACTTTACATCTCAGTTGCTAGGTAACACTAGGACATACATCCATACTTTACATCTCAGTTGCTAGGTAACACTAGGACATACATCCATACTTTACATCTCAGTTGCTAGGTAACACTAGGACATACATCCATACTTTATATCTCAGTTGCTAGGTAACACTAGGACATACATACATCCATACTTTACATCTCACCCTGCACAGTTGCTAGGTAACACTAGGACATACATCCATACTTTACATCTCAGTTGCTAGGTAACACTAGGACATACATCCATACTTTACATCTCAGTTGCTAGGTAACACTAGGACATACATCCATACTTTACATCTCAGTCTGCACAGTTGCTAGGTAACACTAGGACATACATCCATACTTTACATCTCAGTCTGCACAGTTGCTAGGTAACACTAGGACATACATCCATACTTTACATCTCAGTCTGCACAGTTGCTAGGTAACACTAGGACATACATCCATACTTTACATCTCAGCCTGCACAGTTGCTAGGTAACACTAGGACATACATCCATACTTTACATCTCAGCCTGCACAGTTGCTAGGTAACACTAGGACATACATCCATACTTTACATCTCAACCTGCACAGTTGCTAGGTAACACTAGGGCATACATCCATACTTTACATCTCACCCTGCACAGTTGCTAGGTAACATTGGGATATCCACCCATACCTTACATCACAGGCTATCGAGCTCGATAGCTGCAGTCGCTTAAGTGCGGCCGGTATCCAGTATTCGGGAGATAGTGGGTTCGAGCCCCACTGTCGGCAGCCCTGAAGATGGTTTTCCGTGGTTTCCCATTTTCACACCAGGCAAATGCCGGGGCTGTACCTTAATTAAGGCCACGGCCGCTTCCTTCAATTTCCTAGGCCTTTCCTATCCCATCGTCGCCAACCTGCACAGCTGCTAGGTAACACTGGGACATCCATCCATACCTTACATCTCAGCCTGCAGAGTTGCTAGGTAACACTTGCCGGCCATCCATCCATTGTACCTTTAATTGAATATTGAAATGTTTAATATCCTGCACAAGGTTATCCACGAAAAGGAACTTCTAATAATATTCGCTTCACGTCCCACTAATTTTTACGGTTTTCGGAGACGCTGAGGGGCCGAAATTTAGTCCCGCAGGAGTTCTTTTACTTGAACTTCTAGTGATAATAATGTTGTTGATTTTAAGACCCACTAACTTCTGACGGTTCTCGGAGACGCTGATGTGCCGGAATGTTATCCCACAAGTGTTCTTTAGTGTCAGTAAATCTATCGACACGAGGCTGACGTATCTCAGCACCTTCAAATACCATCGGGCTGAGCCTAATCATGCGTCATTGATCACTTAATCAGTAGTGACTTACGGTAAACTCGCGTCCTCACCCGAGGTGCTGCAGCGTTTTTTTGTTTTTTTTTTTCAGGCACATCCCCCCAATGGAGGTGAACTGCATGTACAATTTTAATCACCTACCAGCCCGCCTGCCATTCTTAAATTTCTGACAGTACCGGAAATTGAACCCCAGTTTCCGAGGACGGCAGGTAATAGTGCTAACCGTTACGCTGCGGTGGCGGGCAGTAGTGAAGTGATTGTATCGAATCATGCTGCGTAGGACACGCAAAAAGTCACAATAAAAACATAACTTAAAGCTTCCGAAGAACTGTTTTGAAATTACGCGGCGCGGTAGGTACTGTACGACACACCTGTTCAGGGCCTTGACGACAACGAAAATGAGGCGAGTTTCATGGCCATCTTAACAGTAGCTGTCGTGCGACTGCTCCAGACCCCGCCACGGCACAAGTCGTCAAGTTACGAGGACTCCACACAGCTCATCTGCTTCTCAGACATAGACGGTAAATATCCTTGTGGGACAAATGCTTCGGTATAAAGTACAAGAAAAGATGAAAAACTATATTTAAAAATTAAATCGATTAATATAAGTACGTTAACTAATAATAATAATAATAATAATAATAATAATAATAATAATAATAATAATAATAATAATAATAATAATAATAATAATAATAATAATAATAATAATGTTTCTGTTTTTTATAACCGGGAAGAAATTGTTAATGATTTTACGATCCAATAATTACTTTTACGGGTTTTGGAGACGCCAGGGTGCCAAAATGTTGTTCCTCAGGAGTTTTTTTTTACTTGGTAATAAATATACTGGCATGAAGCTAGTCTACAAGCATCTTCAAATACCACCGGACTGAGACGGGATCGAAACCACGAACTTACGCTCAGAAGGCCAGAGCTCATACAGTTTGAACCACTGAGTCCGGATATTAAGTTGACTGTGCTATGTTTGGGGATGTCGTACATACATACATACATACATACATACATACATACATACATGCACTGTACACTCGAGTAAACAAAAACTGGCCGACAGCGAAAGGTGAGGCATTTGTAAACAGTAGGTAGCTGAAGATGAGTATAGAAAATTAAATCAATCAATCAATCAATCAATCAATCAATTAATCAATCAATCAATCAATCAATCAATCAATCAGCCACCACTCGTGTGCATTTAGGGCAGTCGCTCACGTGTCAGATTCCCTATTCGTTGTTTACTTAGTTTTTTTTAATTAATTGCAAAGAATTTGAAAATTTATTGAATATCTCCCTTGGTAAATTAGGCCATTTCAATCCCTGAATCCTCTTCCTATAAACGAATATTTGCCCCAATTTGTCCTCTTGAATTCTAACTTTATCTTAACACTGTGATCTTCACTACTTTTAAAAACACCACTCAAATTTATTCGTCTACTAATGTCATTCCACGCCATCTTTCCACTCACAGTTCGGAACATTTTTGTATCGCTACTATTTTGTCGGAAACCATCCAGAACAAATCGTGATGCTTTTCTTTTGATTTCTTCCAGTTCTCGAACCAAGTAATCCTGGTATAGTTGGGGTCCTTCTAGAGACTTATATGCCCTTTCCTTTACATCCTTACTACAGCCCTAAATACCCTCATAGCCATGTGCAGAGATAAGTACCCTTTACTTACAATCGCGTTTATGTGATTACTTCAATGAAGATCTTTCCATATATCCTTATACTAACACCTAGGTACTTACGGAACTTTCACCCCATCCACGCAGTAATTAAAATTGAGAGGCCTTTTCTTATTAATGAAACTCACAACGCTGTTTATTATTATTATTAAGGCCGTGCGGTTAGGGGCACGCGGCTGTGAACTTGCATCCGGGAGATAGTGGATTCAAATCACACTGTGGGCAGCCCTGAAGATGGTTTTCCGTGATTTCCCATTTTCAAACCACGCAAATGCTAGGGCTGTACCTTCATTAAGGCCACATCCGCTTCCTTCCAACTCCTAGGCATTTCCTATCCCATCGTTCCCATAAGACCTATCTGTGTCGGTGCGACGTAAAGCCACTAGCAAAAAAAAAAAAAATGAAATGTGCATATTAATTAGTATTTACTGTAGACGTACTAACAAATTTACTGAAATTTAGCTGGAGTGTACAGTTGTAGTCTAATATTCAAGGTCCGAAGAGATGTGGTCATCGGTCGAGTAATTCAAGTTGGATTTGGACTTCACAAGTTGTGCAGGCCTGTTCTAGATGGCGAACCACCAAGAGATTAAAGTGTACATTTATATACATTTTAGAATAAATGAGAATTTAATTTTTGGAAGTATATAATATTTTGGTTGCTTATCGCGTTCAGGTTTTTAATTAAATTAGACCAATCTGGTTCATTCTAGAGAATAGCTTCATCTGAAATAATTCTGAAAAAAATAAGCGGATCTAATAAATTATGAAACGACTATAAAATGACTGTGAATCTTTGTTTATTCATTGCCCATGAGACTAACTCAAACAATACCTCTTCAATAAAATGCAAATATCTAAAATGGCAATGGGAGTTTGTGGGTGAAAACTGGTACAAAAACGAAGGAAGATGCGTTCTCTCAGAAGAATCAAAGAGCAGGCTGTCACTGACGCTAGCCTATGTCAGTGTGCTGTACGCACGGATGTCTCTATAAACAAAATAATCACTTTGAAATGAGAGGTCTTACGCTGAAATCATGTTGTATATAAAATTAAAAATAGAATAATAATAATATTGTAGGTTTCACGTCCCACTAACTACTTTTTCGGTTTTCGGAGACGCCGAGGTGCCGGAATTTACCTTTGCGCGCCAGTTAATCTACCCACACGAGGCTGACGTATTTGAGCACCTTCAAATACCTCAGCACTGAGCGACGATCGAGCCTGCCAACTTGAGCTCAAAAGGTCTATATGAAGGGATGCATTTACCATTGCGTAATTCTGTAGTGCTTCGTGGTGTGCTGTGTTTGAAGATGTGTACTGAGACAACTACAAATACCTAGCCCACGAGCTAGAGGAATTAACCAGATGAAATTAAAATCCCCAGCACGACCAGGAATCGAACCCGCGCCCCTTTAAACAGAAGGCCAGTCCGCTGACCATGCAGAAAAAGCGCCAGATTATAATGATGATACATTAATAATTATTATTTTATTTAATGTACATTTGCAACACATTTCGCAATAGTTTTCTTAATACGAAATCAATTACAAATTGCCGTCATTAATCACAAATAAAACAAGATTATTCAGAATTAGATAACATGTATAAATACAAGGTAATAAACAGACAAAAACCAACACGAGACAATAGTGATTTTGTTTCCATTATTCTAACTCCACTAGTATCTTAATATCTGGGTTTATACGGATTTAAATGCTGCTATCACACATTCAACCTTCTTGTTCCATCGTTCACTGCATAGTGCAAGCTGTCTGTCATCCAGCCACGGTAGAACAGGTCTGCCCACGGCTATGGACAATGTTACCCACTTATGGCTGTTTGCCACGCCTGCTGAAAGGAATCAAAGAGTGAAGATTGTTTGTGTATAAATCCCCTTCAACTGATCTATGACTATTAATCGTGAAGAGATCAACATATGACGCATAACATCTTGGGGCGTAATATGAAAATCGCGGTGTAGAACCGCCGGCATTCAAACCTAGCGCGGGTGACGGCAGCCGGTTACATCGCCGGTACAACTAGCTCTTCGCCCACAATGTACAATGAATGGAATGTGCTATATATAATCAGGTTAACTTTTTGTGTAACAGGAAGGAGTTTTTCGGTAAGGAAGTGAATTGGTAAGTTGGCAGACCTGAATACTAAAGAGCCTGTAGGATACTCGTTTGACAAGTACTGTGAAGGCGGGGACAGCGGGAAACTTGCTCTGCGCACAACAGCTGTTCTGTTCTGTGTTGTTGCTCATTTCGGTCACGGCTTCAGAGGGCTGTGACTGCAGCGCCGCTCTCTCGTCAACAATGTGACGTCATGCACAGATTACTTCCACTCCGAATGCGCATGTTAGAGGTCATTTTCTTCTTCCGTGCTAATATGCAGGGAGTGCCTGGAAGGTAGTAAAGGACTCGGAAGGACGCTTCGATTCCCCATCACGAGCCGAAGAATTTCACCGTACAACACCAACGTTCGTAATTTTTACATTGTTGCGCGAAAAAATGCGGGAAGGACCTTCCTTGCTTGAATGATGTGTTTATGACTTTCAAGAAGAAACTCCACGCCCTGCTTACAAAACACTTGCTGCGTTTCTCAAGGTCATCATTTTCACGAACGTTTGCGATCTCGTTACATCTAACAAGGTCAATAATGCTTAGGATATGGGCTTATAATTACTTTTATTTTGTGGATAGTCCACGTTCACAACACCAGCTGCGAAAAAAAGAATGTCCTAAAGAGCAAACACTTCCTAATTCGACTGAGTGACGAGCTACTCTCGCCACGGACGCAAAGCAAATTAAAGATTCCAAGACTACCAAATGATCTGCGCTTCACTATACAGACAGTCCTTAGAATCAAACCCCATAGTGAGGAAAATACTGGAACATTATCTGCTCCGAGGAGAACTATCTGCCACATATGGCCATTAAAAAGTAGAATGACAAAAACGTTTTGTACTGTTTGTTGTAAAGCAGCGAGTGCAAGTATGCATTAAGTGTTCGAAATAAATGTTCTCATTCCTGTCAAAACTACTTGTTCTGTGCATTTAGACACTGCCTTGCATTGTTTCTTAGTGATAATATCTAATGAAAAGTGTTGCCAATTTTTCCTTACTTTCGTCATGTCGTAAAAATAATGAACGTTTGTGAAATAAGATAATTGAAGAAAGTTTGTGTTCCAGGGTTAAGAAAGGAGATTTCAACTTCCGGAGGTGTTCATGGCCGGGAGGTTTACTCAGCATATACCAGAGCCTTCATGGCCTGAACAGAGATGACTTGGCTTTTATCCCGGCTTTCGATAAAATGTCACGACAAACTTCGCGAGTTTTTCAAAATTACTGGTTTGAATTTCCTATCTAAGTGAGAGGCCTGGTTAAGTCCATTTAGCGCCCGTGGACTTCGATGTGCGATAATGACAATAAGGTAGGAAGAGGGTGAAACCCGCTGTCGGCACATAGCCTACACCTGCCGAATAACATCAATGTGTCTGCTCAAGGCTTAACCATGACATTCAAACAAAATTACTATCAACAGCGCCATTCAACCTCACCCTCATATGAACAATCCGGAGATGTTTGTAACCAACGGGACTCAACAGGATAACCAGTGTCAAACC
Organism: Anabrus simplex; assembly: GCF_040414725.1. Lineage (NCBI taxonomy): Eukaryota > Metazoa > Arthropoda > Insecta > Orthoptera > Tettigoniidae > Anabrus > Anabrus simplex. The sequence continues at coordinate 77,543,859 of NC_090267.1, read as the reverse complement.
AAACAGACTTGACGCGCGATCATGGTCACTAGGCGGGCTGAGACTCATAACGTAAACATGGAACAATTAACATATCGATCGCTCCTGGCAATTTTAGCGTGAGGCGGGAGGAACAACCTTCATAATAGATGGAATGTCGCAACAATGAATCACACTTCTCGCGTAGTGTCCGGACATTTCGTGCCACGGACATTCCGTACACTTGATTTTTAGGACATTCCGTACCACCCACGTCATTATCTACCTGCGAACTGTTTTCCCGCAATCCCCAAATATTTATGCCAGGACAATCCGTACCACATGTCAAATTAGAATTCCATTTCCAAGCCAGCGGGCGTAATGAGCCTAACAGACACTAACAAGGGGGCATTCCCTACTCGTCACCACCGATTTCGCTCAAATTTACAGAACATGCAGGGCTTGGCTAGAGATGAAAGTACAAGTGGGAACTCCAGATGGCCAAGCGTATAGAAAATTAAAATAAAAATAAAAATATTGACGCGGCTCTCGCAGCGTATAAGCCACTTACGTTAGCCTGCACGCAGAGCAGTAGTGGGCGAAGTGGTAAGAGCTTGGACTAGTAATTCGATGGTCGTGGGTTCGTGGATTTTTTCAATTGTTTTATTTTTCATTTATTTATTTATTTATTTATTTATTTATTTCATCATCATCATCATATGTTTACCCTTCAGGGTCGGCTTTTTCCCTCGGACACAGCGAGGGATCCCACCTCTACCGCCTCAAGGGCAGTGTCCCGGAGCTTCAGACTCTTGGTCGGGGATACAACTGGGGAGAATGACCAGTACCTCGCCCAGGCGGCCTCACCTGCTATGCTGAACAGGGGCCTTGTGGAGGAATGGGAAGATTGGAAGGGATAGGCAAGGAAGAGGGAAGGAAGCAGCCGTGGCCTTATGTTAGGAACCATCCCGGCATTCGCCTGGAGGAGAAGTGGAAAACCACGGAAAACCACTTCCACCTCTACTCAGTTGACCTCCCGAGGCTGAGTGGACCCCGTTCCAGCCCTCATACCACTTTTCAAATTTCGTGGCAGAGCCGGGAATCGAACCCGGGCCTCCGGGGGTGGCAGCTAATCACGCTAACCACTACACCACAGAGGCGGACGTATTTATTTATTTATTTATTTATTTATTTATTTATTTATTTATTTATTTATTTATTTATTTATCTATTTATATGCAACAGGTATATAGGACGTCATTTTTTAATGAGCTCACAATTGTAGAAAATTAGGAGATGCGAAATTTCCCAACTTGTTCAAACATATTTTTTCTTTTTTCTCCTTTATTGGCTATCTCCCCTCCTTGGGGAATGTGCCATAAACATGAATAGTCGTTTCGCTGTAAGATTCATTTTCACCTGACAAGTGGATGTTGCTCTTGGCGACTGTACACAAACAATAGATTGTTGGCGCAGCTAGAAAAAAGTCTGACAATGAAATCCTATTTTTTTACCTTTTCTATGCCTTTTGTGTATTATAAACAAATAAATACAATGAGTTATTCACCTCATTGTTTAATTGGAAAATGAATAATATAAAAGTTGACAGAAAAACCAGTCTCCACACGGAGAGTCGAACACACGACCATCGAATTACCAGTCCGAGCTCTTACCGCAAAGCCAACAGCTGCGCCGCGTGCGCACTAACGTAAGTGCCTTATACGGTGCGAGAGCCGTGTCAACATTTTTATTTTTATTTTCTATAATCTATAATCTTAATCTTCTATAATCTTAATCTTCTATAATCTGGAGTTCCCACTTCGGGTACTTTCATTTCTAGCCAAGCCTTGTATGTTCTATAAATTTGAGCGAAATCGGTGCTGACGAATAGGGAATGCCGCCTTGTAAGAAACAAAAATAATTTACAAAATTTGCTGAAGAAAACTTCTATATTATTTTTAATAATTCTCCTTTTAAACTATACTTATCATAAGAAAGTCGATTTTTGAAGTACAAGTACTGAAACAAAGCAATACTGTGCATTAGAAATATGCAACGTGTTCGGACGCAATATGCCTGACGAGCACAAGGATGGATGATATTATTATTATTATTATTATTATTATTATTATTATTATTATTATTATTATTATTATTATTATTATTATTGTGAATATTTATAAACTACTGCATTATTTCAGTATCAAGTAAGTAAAATAAAATATTCTGATGAACTGGCCAATATGGGCTTGAAGGTCACGCGGAAACAGGAAACTACTGAAAGGTGGAAGTAGTTAGGTCGCCGCGAATGACGAATCTTCTTTTTCTTCTACCGCTTTTTCCCAAAACTTGTGGGGTCGCGGGTGCGAACTGTGTAGCACATGTGGATTCGGCCCTGTTTTACGACCTGATACCCTTTCTGACACCAACCCTATGTGGGGGGATGTAGTCACTATTGCGTATTTCTGTGGTGTTTGGTAGTGTAGTGTGTTGTCTGATTATGATGAGGAGAATGTTGGGACAAACACAAACAACCTGTCCCTGAACCAGAAGAATTAATCGAATCGAACCTGGGATCTCTGAACCGAAGCCTCAACGCTGACCATTCAGCTAGGAGTCGGACCCGAGAATGACGAATACGGGATAAGAATTAACACATGTGGCAATCAGATCAGTTGCGCCCGACGGAAGGTTAACATCACTAGTACCGAGCTCGATAGCTGCAGTTACTGTACTGCGGCCAGTATCCAGTATTCGGGGGATAGTGGGTTCGAACCCCACTGTCGGCAGCCCTGGTTTTCCGTGGTTTCCCATTTTCACACCAGGCAAATGCTGGGGCTGTACCTTAATTAAGGCCACGGCCGCTTCCTTCCCAATCCTAGGCCTTTCCTATCCCATCGTCGCCATAAGACATATCTGTGTCGGTGCGAAGTAAAACAAATAGCAAAAAAATGTACGAAATGTCCTAGAACCTTGTTGAATACCAACCGTAATACGCGACAATGTGCAGATAAAATTAGAAACTGGGGCAAAAATTCGTTTACAGGAAGAGGAATTAATTATTGGAATAATTTATCAAGGGAAATGTTCGATATATTTCAAAGCTCTTTGAAATCGTTTAAGAAAAGACTAGGTAAACCGAGCAAGATGGCCGTGCGGTTAGTGGCGCAAAGCAATGAGCTTGCATTAGGGAGATAGTGGATTCGAATCCAACCGTCGGCAGCCCTGAAGATCGTTTTCCGCGGTTTCCCATTTTCACACCAGGCAAATGGTGGGACTGTAGCTTAATTAAGGCCATAACCACCCCCTTCCCAATCCTTCCGTCATCGAAAACATTCGATGTGTCAGTGCGACGTTAAACAAGGAAAAAACCCTTATGTAAACAACTGTTTTCATGAGCTCACTCATGTAAAGTTAGCATTTTGCAGCCTTTATTCGCTTAGAATTTAGCCTTCAATAGTGTTTTGAACAAAAACATAGAATTTGAGTTATTTCCGATTAATAGTTGATGCATTTTGATAAAATGAATGAGAAATTCAAACATCTGTACAGAGATAATAGTAAAACAACAATGCATACTGCACATTTGTTTTAAACTGATACAGGCTATGTATGCAAAATCACCACACCTACTTAGTGTATTTGGCTTAACTGGCGAGATGTAATGTTTACAGAGCGCTATGTTCTCTGGTACGATTAAGCACTTTTTTAAAAGCCTTCATCGATATGTGTCAGTCTCATCCTTGACTTTGACAATAAGAAAGTTTTTTTTTTTTTTTTTGCTTTACGTCGCACCGACACAGATATGTCATACGGCAACGATGAGATAGGAAAGGCCTAGGAATTGGAAGGAAGCGGCCGTGGCCTGGTGTGAAAATGGGAAACCACGGAAAACCATCTTCAGGGTTGCCGACAGTGAGGCTCGAACCCACGATCTCCCGATTACTGGATACTGGCCGCACTTAAGCGACTGCAGCTATCGAGCTCCGTAAGAAAGTAATTGAGGTATGAACATTGCTAGCAATGCTCTTCCTTATACAGACAGTCCTTGTTATGAATGGTGTAAAAATATTGGTCATGGGGTCGGTTATTGCGTGCATTTCAGTGGGCTTGGCAGACTGATATGTAATAGCAGCTTCTTGCTCGGTAAGGAAAGCAACGGGAAACTACCTCACTCCTCATTTTCCTTCTTCCCCTATTCAATGATGCCTATGGCGAAGCTGTTGCGGTTCCAACCAGCTTTCGCCCTGAATACTCTATACACCATTACCTACACCACCAGCTATTCTTGACTGAATGGGAACTTATAACGGATTACTTGCAATTATAAACACTAGATGAATTTGAATCTTCTTTTCTACCCCTTTTCCCATAAATGTGGGGCCGTATTGGGCACGTGTGTATTTCGCCCTGTTTTACAGCCGGATGCCCTTCCTGACACCAACCTACACGAAAATGAAAATCCACAGCCTGTTTCCAGTCATTCGACCGGGCCAGAAATGAAATGAATGAAGCCCTATCTAGCGGCGAGGACAGGAATTGTGCCGGCTGACGAAGCTTATCGCACTCCTCTGGAGCAATGATTAATGTCTGACAGATGAAATGAAATGATACTGGAGAGTGTTGCTGGTTGCTGGAATGAATGAGGAAGGGAAAATCGGAGATAAACCAGTCTCGCCTTCGCTTAGCCCAGCACAAATCTTACATGGAGTGACCGGGATTTGAACCACGGAACTCAGCGGTGAGGGGCCGGCGCGCTGCTGCCTGAACCACGTAGGTCCAAGCTACCATACACGGAGGGATGTACTCACTATTGCGTGTTTCTGTGGGGGTTCGTAGTGTGGCGTGTTGTCTGAATATGAAGAGGGGAATGCTGGGACAGACACAAATACCCAGTCCCCAAGCCAGAAGATTTAACTGGAAGCGATTAAAATTCCCGACCCGATCGGGAATCAAACACGGGACTCTCAGAAGGGAAGGCCAACATGGTGACCATTCATCCCAAGGACTAAGACAACTAGACGACTTCTGTTTTTTTTTCTTACAATCTGCTTTACGTCGCACCGACATAGATAGGTCTTACGGTGACTATGGGAGAGGAAAGGTCTATAAGGGCCCTTTACACGCTCAGACATTTACACAGATCTGTCTGTACAGACCGTGTTTGTGCAGACAAGTCGTTGCGTGTAAATGAATCACCGACCGTAATTTTGGTCTGTACTGCGGTCTGTGTTCGGCCTGTGCAAAGTCTGGCGGAGTTTGAATTAACACAGACCACGCGCAGACAAGTCTGAGCGTGTAAAGCTTGCGCAGACAACGCTGCAGACAGATAGCACAGTCCTTCTTCTGGGAGCGTGTATGTAGTGTTGTACTGTAGCCTAGTGTTTGCTCTCAATACAGGAACAGCTATGAGTGAGTTTACTCAAGATTCGCATAATTGTACCCGTACATTTATGATTGAATTCATAGAACTCTATAAATCATTGCCTAGTGTTTGGAAGATCAAGAACAATGAATACAGTGTCCGGAATGAAAAAACCGCGGCATATGATGTATTAGTTTCTAAACTACTGTAACATTTCCTTATCACAACTTGTCCATCTATCACGACATTAACATTAAAATTAAGCCTACTAACTGTTTACACCCAATCTTTTAATTGTATTTTAATTAATTAATTAATTGATTCATTCATTCATTTTGTCCTAGATGTTAACAGTGTTATATGATCTGGGACAACATGCAGGCCTATTTTAACACTTTGTGAGTTCAATTAGTGCTTCATGTCACAATTCTGTACCTGATCCAGTTATACTACAATTACAACACACATTGTGAATGACTGCATGAATAGATAAATGAATGAATATTTGCATGATTGAATTGTATCCATGCATATTTGCATGACCCAATAAATACCGCTACACTTCTCTCCCTGTCACGGATAACCACCAGCTGAAAAGAGAGCCATTGATGGATGAATGAATGAATGAATGAATGAATGAATGAATGAATGAATGAATGAATGAATGAATGAATGCACTCAACTTATAGGTACAGAACTCCAGCACTGAGGAAGGAACACGCAATCTATTTTACCTAAGCAAAATAATGCCTCTGAATTCTCACCTTTAAATATTTCTCTCTTAGTACTTCATATATAGCACGGCATGTTTCCGGAATGATGTGGCTTAACGATGAAGGAGAAACTATAGCAGAAAATTTAAGATCCGCATAGTTTCTTCCCGTTGCCAGAAACCTCAATGTTACTACAAGTCTTTCTAAAGTGCTTATCGATTCTCTCATTACAGTGTCACCTCTCCTTATATACGGTGTGACATATTGCAACAGCACTAAGAATGTCTCTTCGTCCATTCTCAACTAGTTAAACCAGTCATCTTTTTCCAGTTTTAACTCCTTCAAAAGATCAACGTGCGAAAGCGAAACGCCTTTAGAAGCGTCTTTTGTCCACCTTCTACGTTGTGATTTCTTCCTCTTTTTAATTTCCGAAATAACAACACTAGACAGAAGTACCACTTTGTAAGTTAATTGACTTAATGAGGCCATGGTCAGGAAATACTACCTGCGCTCGTCTCGATTAGAAATACAGGACTGTGCGAAAGCTGTACAAATGGTCGGAACGTGTAAACGCAGCGTGAACAGTGCAGACGGTCGTTGCAAACGTGGTCCGTGCAGACAAGCCCTTAAAGGGCCCTTTACACGCTCAAACATTTACACAGATCTGTCTGTACAGACCGTGTTTGTGCAGACAAGTCCTTGCGTGTAAATGAATCGCCGACCGTAATTTTGGTCTGTACTGCGGTGTGTGTTCGGCCTGTGCAAAGTCTGGCGGAGTTAACACAGACCACGCGCAGACAAGTCTGAGCGTGTAAAGCTTACGCAGACAACGCTGGAGACAGATAGCACAGTCCTTCGTCTGGGAGCGTGTATGTAGTGTTGTAATGTAGCGTAGTGTTTGCTCTCAATACAGGAACAGCTATGAGTGAGTTTACTCGAGATTCGCGTAATTGTACCCGTACATTTATGACTGAATTCATAGAACTCTATAAATCATTGCCATGTGTTTGGAAGATCAAGAGCAAAGAATACAGTGTCCGGAATGAAAAAAACGCGGCATATGATGTATTAGTTTCTAAACTAACATTTCCTTATCACAACTTGTCCATCTGTCACGACATAAAACATTAAAATTAAGCCTACTAACTATTTACACCCAATCTTGAAAATGTATTTTAATTAATTAATCGATTCATTCATTCATTTTGTCCTAGATGTTAACAGTGTTATATGATCTAGGACAACATGCAGGTCTATCTTAACACTTCGTGAGTTCAATTAGTGCTTCATGTCACAATTCTGTACCTGATCCAGTTATACTACAATTACAACACACATTGTGAATGACTGCATGAATAGATAAATGAATGAATGATTGCATGATTGAATTGTATCCATGCATATTTGCATGACCCAATAAATACCGCTACTGTTCTCTCCCTGTCACGGATAACTACCAGATGAAAAAAGAGCCCTTATTATTGATGGATGGATGAATGAATGAATGCACTCAACTTACAGGTACAGAACTCCAGCACTGAGGAAGGAACACGCAATCTATTTTACCTAAGCAAAATAATGCCTCTGAATTCTCACCTTTAAATATTCCTCTCTTAGAACTTCATATATAGCACGGCATGTTTCCGGAATGATGTGGCTTAAAGATGAAGGAGACACTACAGCAGAAAATTTAAGGTCCGCATAGCTTTTTCCCGTTGCCAGAAACCTCAATGTTACTACAAGTCTTTCTAAAGTGCTTATCGATTCTCTCATTACACTGTCTTCTCTCCTTATATACGGTGTGACATACTACAACAGCACTAAGAATTTCTCTTCGTCCATTCTCAAGTAGTTAAACTAGTCATTATTTTCCAATTTTAACTCCTTCAAAACAACGTGAGAAAGAGAAACGTGTTGTAGAAGCCAGTCTTTTGTCCACTTCTACGTTGTGATTTCTTCCTCTTTTTAACTTCCGAAATAACAACACTAGACAGAAGTACCACTTTGTAAGTTAATTGACTTAATGTGGCCATGGTCAGGAAATACTACCTGCGCTCGTCTCGATTAGAAACACAAGACTGTGCGAAAGCTGTACAAATGGTCGGAACGTGTAAACGCAGCGTGGACAGTGCAGACCAGGGGCCTGTTCCACGAACGAACTTTGCAACTTTTCAACTTTGCACTTTTCACTTTTCAATTCTTGCAAAGTGCAAAGTCTTTCTGTTCTACCATGAACTAGGCTGTACTTTTCAATTTCTTCGCAAAGTGAAAAGTCTTTGCGAATGAGTGATCCGATCGAGTTTATTCTATGAGCAAACTGTATAGGCCTAATACTCTATGATTTTAATGCTTTACTTTTCGCGGCGAACTTGGCGGTATAATTGTCGTACCGTTTAAGTTTTTATCGTGGGAAAGAAAGATTATTATAAGAAGCTGGCTGTGCTGGAAGTTATCAAGGAGAAACGTGACATCCTTTTTTGACAACTTTAAAGATAACCTCTCAAATGATGACACACATCAATTAACGAGAGTACCGTCAACACATATACACACAGAAAGACATTCACCCTTCATTAGAAATCCGTCGCTATATTAAGTGGATTATCAGGCCAACGTACTGTTAGGAAATATAACATTTACTATAATATCTACGACTTTGGTAACAGTTCTGCAAATAATTGATTTTGATGTCCCATGCATTGCTGTTACACAGAACAGCTGGGCACCATTTACTAAAAAATGTAAACATAAGAATTTGTTCTTTTTTGGAAAGGAATTTACTTCTTTATCTTTCAATAAATGACCGATCATTTCAAGAATATAGTCAGCCTCTTGGGATAATACGAAATCACTCGCGATATTACGTCGAAGTGAGGTTATGAAAATTAATCCTGTCTTTGTACGTTCCATTATTGGATTCTTCATCACTGTCCTCACTTGATGCTAACAAAAGCTCACGTCGTAACGTGTTTATATCACTAAACCAAATTCTACGCCGAGAAACTAATGTACATACTTGTTAATTAACATATGAAAAGGGAATCATCTCTGCAAGATTTATGAAAACTTTTCACTTCATTTCTTTGCACTTTGCATTTCTGTACCAATAGAGGAACATAACAGGCTTGAAAAGTGAAAAGATTTCTAACTTTTCACTTTTCACTTTGCAAGCTAAATCTGAAAAGCGATGGTGGAACAAAATCTGAACTGAAAAGTGCAAAGTGCAAAGTGAAAAGTTGCAAAGTTCGTTCGTGGAATAGGCCCCAGATGTACAGACGGTCGTTGCAAACGTGGTCTGTGCAGACAAGTCTGAACGTGTAAAGGGCCCTTAAGGATGGGAAGGAAGCGACCGTGACCTTAATTAAGGCAAACATTTGGCTGGTGTGAAAAATGGGAAATCACGGAAAACCATTTTCAGGGTTGCCGAGAGTGGGATTCGAACCCAGTATCTCCCGAATGCAAGCTGATAGCTAGGTGATTCAAACCGCCCGGAAACTTGCTCGGTACTAAATAACTTCAAATACATACAGAATTCTCACAAAATCTTATGATTTAAATTAATGAAATAGAAAGGTCCTTTTTACACTATGTGTGTTTGAGTTTTGATCTTATTAGCCACTTTCCATGGATCGATGATCTGAACCTCCGCATTCCACCCAGCGTGAACTGTCTTCACAGCCCTGTCGCCGGATCTACTTGGCTACCTTCGATCCACGTTCCGCGCCATGGCTTAACACGAAAATGGAATGTACAGAACTGGCATTTCAAATCACCGAAAATGTGCACGAAGATAAATCCTCCCAGTATAGTGTCCCACTGTCTTAAAAAACGCTCCACTAATATGGTCGAAAGTCAACAGCCAAGTAATCACATACAGTATATCATTCATGTACTTCGTACCCTTGATTACATCATGCAGATTCTGTCAGAATTGGAGGAATGCTGAATGAACAGCACGAAAAGCTGTGAGTTGTGAAAATTTATCTCCCTTATCTCCCATAGGAATGAAGGTGATCGGGATCATATTCCGAGAACGAAAAAATAATCTACAATCTGTATAAAAAAAACCAGTCTGCAGTGTAAGAATCGAGGGATCTGAAAAAGATGCAGCAATCCCGAAAGGATTGAGAAAATACTGCAATTTGTCCCCCTCCTATTCAATGTTTATATAGAACAGGCGGTAAGGAAAATCAAAGAGAGGAATTTGGAAAGGGAATCACAATCCAAGGAGAGGAAATCAAAACTCAGATTTGACGATGATATTGTTATTTTATCTGAGACTACAGAAGGTCTAGACTCTAGAGAAACTGCTGAATGGTATGGATGGATCCTTGAGTAATGAGTACAGTACAAGATGAAAATAGATAAATCTAAAAATACAAATAATGGAGTGCAGTCAAACGAAGTTAGGTGATGCAAAACTTGAATGTTCCCTTTCCGGCCGAGTCCCGCAGATTCTAGTATAGTTCTCTCAATTTCCTTTCTTGCTAGGGGCTTTACGTCGCACCGACACAGATAGGTCTTATGGCGACGATGGGATTGGAAAGGCCTAGGAGTTGGAATGAAGCGGCCGTGGCCTTAATTAAGGTACAGCCCCAGCATTTGCCTGGTGTGAAATTGGGAAACCACGGAAAACCATCTTCAGGGCTGCCGATAGTGGGATTCGAACCTACTGTCTCCCGGATGCAAGCTCACAGCCGCGCGCCTCTACGCGCACGGCCAACTCGCCCGGTCTCAATTTCCTTGTTGAAGGTCAGCGACTCAAACGTAAAGCAATACCACTACTCGAAGTAGATGAATATTGTAACTTGAGTAGTAAAATAACTAACGATGGCAGAAGTAAGGACGACATAAAATGTAGACTAGCACAAGCAAGAAAAGAAATCTGCTCACTTCGAACATTGATACAGTAATCAGAAAAACGTTTTTGAAGACTTTCGTCTGGAGCGTAGCATTGTATGGAAGTGAAACATGAACGGTAACTAGCTCGAGATAAAGAGAATAGAAGCTTTTGAAATGTGGTGTTACAGAAGAATGTTGAAGGTGAGATGGATAGATCGATTCACGAATGAAGAGATACTGGATCAAATCCGTGAGATTAGATCGATTTGGCTAAATCTGGTGAGTAGAAGAGATAGAATGATAAGACACATCTTAAGACACCCAGGACTTGTTCAGTTGGTTTTTGAAGGAAGTGTAGGCGGTAAGAACCGTAGGGGTATGAATATAGCAAGCAGATTAAAGCAGATGTAGGATGCAGCAGTTAAATTATGTAAAAATGAAAAGGTTAGGACTGGATAGAGTGTCATGGAGTGCTGCATCAAACCAGTCTATGGCCTGAGGACTCAAACAACCAGAACAACAACAAAAACAACAACAGGAGTTCCAAACACCGGGCGAGTTGGCCGTGCGCGTAGAGGCGCGCGGCTGTGAGCTTGCATCCGGGAGATAGTAGGTTCGAATCCCACTATCGGCAGCCCTGAAAATGGTTTTCCGTGGTTTCCCATGTTCACACCAGGCAAATGCTGGGGCTGTACCTTAATTAAGGCCACGGCCGCTTCCTTCCAACTCCTAGGCCTTTCCTATCCCATCGTCGACATAAGACCTATCTGTGTCGGTGCGACGTAAAGCCCCTAGCAAAAAAAAGGAGTTCCAAACGAACTCACATATTCGCTAATTGTAGTGGGTGAGTTTTTTTTTTTTGGCCTTAATCGGATGAGAAGGCTGAATGGCCAGCGTACTGAGCTTCAGTTTCGAAGGATCCGGTTTCTATTTCCAGCCGGGCCGGAGATTCTAATTACGTACGGTTATTTTTTATGGTTCGGAGACTGGGTGTTTGTGCTAGTGTTAATAACGGCACGTGCTCGTGCGACTGTGAGCCCTCTGGCAGCCACCTTCGGTGTATTTCCCGGAAGGGATGCGTGAGTCAGGCCGGTGACGTAACAGCCGGCCTGAGGGCATGTACCAGCCTCTCCTTGTATTATCCTTTCGTCTGGTGTCTGCGTTGACTTTCTGGAAGGCAAAACTTGAATGTTCCCTTTCCGACCGAATCCCGAAGATTCTAGTATAGTTCTCTCAATTTCCTTGTTAAAGGCCAGCGACTCAAACGTTAAGCAGTACCACTACTCGAAGGAAACAAGATTTATGACTGTCTACACTCACCTCTGCTGACCAATAGCAGATGGCTGTTGACCAATAGCATGCTTGGTTTGACAGTGGCAGCCCACGTGGTGTACTTGAATAGCGTACCAGTCCTGAAGCCGGCTCGCTTGTAAGGTCTCCAATGTTGCACCGCTGTACGCAGTTCTGTCCAGTCTCGCTGCTCGCTCTCAGTGGCTATATAGTTATAATGGAGAGCTGACAACGCTGTGTCTCGAGTTGGGGAAGTCCTGGCACTCCGCGGACAAGGAATGTAAACGCAGCCGACAGGCTAGGCTTCAAAAGCGTGCCGGTCGTTAACGAGGAAATTGTAAGAACTTTACTCTATTGCTAGGGGTATAAAAAGGCTAGCTGCGGACCACTGAATACCTTACATTCTCCGCTCCTGGCCTAAGAGAGGCCCACTGTATCCTTTCAGGGTATGGAATTAAAAATCTTGTAGTTAGTTAGTTAGTTAGTTAGTTAGTTAGTTAGTTACAACAGTGAGACAGTGTTAGAACGTTGAGAGAATGTCGTCGTAGTGGACTGCTGGGGAGAGCTGACGTCCTTGAGTGTAATGAAGTAGTGTGTCGGAGAATAATGTTATGTTATCGTCAAATGATACGTGTTTACTAGCTCAGTGTGTGAAGCAGTCCGTTGATTGTCAGTTAACTGTGCTGAGTTGAAGGGCCTGACTCGCATATCCTTTCTAACAAAAGGTCCAACACCGGAGTTACTGGATTTGTCTGAAGTCGAACAGAGTGTACAGTCGTGATGCGTGACAGAGACTTGCGCGGACATCCAAAATAATATCCGCATCCGCTCTGCACCCGCAACCGCACCCGCAAATGGTTATCCGCATCCGCACAATGGTTATCCGCGGATAATTTAAATATTTAACTACAGTATATTACACCCAAGATATTGAAACGGATAGATCTGTTAACATAATACAATAGGCTTGCCACATGGCAACAGAACCCCTACAGTCGCAGGTTTATGAGGGATTTTCTCCTGCGACATCTACCGACGTATTGACCTCTGTTCCTTCCTTTCATTAATTGCGTGCAGAAGCCAGTTAGGCTTAGGCCAGATTTACGGCTTTATAGTGTCAAGGCTCTTTATATATCACTATTCTCCCATACCAATGTCAAGGGTCGCTTAACCACAAGCAAAAATAAGAGTATACCTGAGTGAAAATCAATAAACGTCATTATTTAGAAATTATCAGCAAAATTATCCGCACTGCCATACAATTTGTATCCGCCAAGACACTAACTTCGCGGATATCCGCGGATAAATCCGTAGAGTGCTAACCTGAAGAATAGCTGTGAGAACGAGAGACTGTGTAAACAGCCACTAATTGGGTCATCGTAAATTAAATTAGATCAAGAAAATACACAGTGAATGGGAACTTAAGGGATATTTTGCAATTACAGGTACTAGTTGACTTCAAATGAATGGATGATTCACAGGAAAGCTTATTATTTCACTTCATTTTTACACTATTTGTAACAATACATTTCTCATCATCTGCATACAACACAACGTACCACAGTGCCAACCAGCACAGAAACACCGATACCCAGTGAAGTGGCCTCGTATGTTAATGGAGCCAAGCTCTCCATTCGGGAGACCAGTCAGTGGGTTCGAAACCTACCGTCGGCTGTTCTGAGATTTTTTTTTTTTTCCCCATTTTCACTTCCAGGCATATGCCGGGACAGTTGCTATTCACAGGCCGCAATCGATTCTTCCCATCTCATTAGCCAGTTCCATTCCCCATCATTCATTTCATCTCCATTATACCCGTAGTCTAATATTAAAAGAAGCGCTTTGACAGATAGGGCTGGACGGAGGAGCATTGCACATGCCACTGCACGGTGCTGCCACATTCCTCCATTCCTTTCTCCTTCCCTTCACTTTCGGCTCACTTGTTCGTTCAGACCGCTGTGTCCTGTTGTACGTAACTTACAAGTGAGAGGTTTGGCAACTCCAAGCAAGACGAGCCGACCAGCAGGCTTATCTCCATGACAACCGCAGTGGGTCCGCCCTCGTTTCCACGACAACCAAATCCCATACTCCCTTCTCCCCACTCAGACAGTAAACGGACCTCCCTCTAAGAACTGATCTTTCAATATTGCGACTATAGTTCCTCAACTGAAGTTGGTGTCAGGAAGGGCATCCGGCGGTTAAAAATATCATGCAGTTTCATCTCACCTCATCCCCGACCCCGTATCATTAAATGGCTGTGGTGTTTCGTTTCCGCCCTACAATGTAACCATTGCTCCTTATTTGCTATGAGGACATCTGACAACCCTAAAAATTTGGAAAAATCCGATTAAGTAATTCCCCCCCCCCCCCCCCCGATGTTCAAACCAAGAGAATTGAAAAAAAAAAGACACAAATTGAACTGAATCGATCTTCTTCTTCTTCTACAGCTTTTCCCACACCTTGAGGGGGCGCGGGTGCGAACTGTATCGCATGTGTGGCTTGGCTCTGTTTTACAGCCGGATGCCCTTCCAACGGCAACCCTATGGAGGGAAATAATCCACGATTGCGTGTTTCTGTGGTGGTTAGTAGTCTGGTGCGTTGTCTGAATAATGAAGAGGAGAGTGTTGGGACAAACACAAACAAGCAGTCAAAACCAGTCCCCGAGCCAGAAGAATTAATCACACGCGTTTAAAATCTCCGACCAGACCGGGAATCGAACCCGGGACCCTCTGAACCGGAAGCCTCAACGATGACCATTCAGCCAACGAGTAATGCACTTGTGTGTATCTAATATGACATATTAAAGAAGCAGGGCTATGAGACAATTATTTGAAGCGTATAGCTTTATCTATGTAGATTAACACTGGCCGTAGTGTATTAAGTGGGGTTAGGAAGTTACACCTCGTAGCTGATCGTAGTCTTGACCATGTGAGGACAGAGCTCAACAGCAACACCTGTTATGTAACAGCACGATATAGCACGTTCCTGTGTTGGCAGCATTGCCCCCACCCCTCCACCCGCCCGCCGACTAACGGACCGAGCGCGCTACCTGCAGACAAGTTTCACTCATTCCACGCCAAAGAGTATCGTGAACGGCCTCCGCGAGGTCACGTGTGACACTTGTGGGGAGAAGCCAGTGATCAAGAATGAGAAATTCCAGAGATTTGTAGAGCGCCAGTTTGGTTATCCCTGACTTTACCCCATTATTTTTCCTCCTCCTCACGTCTGGTGGAAGCGAACGTATTTCTGTCATCTTGCTGGTCACGGTCTTCCTAGTCCTTGCCCTCTGAGGTTCCACAACAAACCTCTTAAGCCCGGTTTCAACAACAGGGGTTCCTGAATCTCGTATTACACAATTTTAACTTTGAATATGACTATTAATTCTGATTCATCAAGGAGAGTTACTTTTAACTCGAGGTTAAGGTTGGGGAATACGTTGGATGCAGAGTTGCTCTATTTAGTTATGTAGAATGATGATCCTAACATGAATAGGCCTATAAGGAGGAAAGATTTTTAAACTCTATCTGAGGAGCAATTTCTGAAGAATGAGTCCTCAGAGAGGTCGTTGATGAAATTCGCGAGAGGTTAAAATACACAGCAAGCAGAAACAAGCATCTCCCTCCTACACTGCAAGTATTGATTTCATAAAGATTTTACTCCACAAGGTCCTTTCATACAATGGTCATTAATATTTTTATAGACTTTTTTCTTAGATGTGATTTACATCGCACCGACACAGATAGGTCTTATGGCGACGATGGGATAGAAAAGGCCTAGGAGCGGGAAGGAAGCGGCTGTGGCCTTAATTAAGGTAATTGCCTGGTGTGAAAATGGGAAACCACGGAAACCCATTTTCAGGGCTGCCGACAGTAGGATAGAATGCTTGCTAGTTCGCATTGGCACATGGACAATGGTACTAAATACCCCTGTAATTGTTCCCATGTTTCTTCCTTTCCTTTTAATTTCACACCACTGGTCTTCCTACATTCTATTACGCTTTGATAGTGACTAAATAGGTGAGTAACATTTATTTTGTCCACAGTAGAAAATATGTACGTCTCTGTTTCTCTTCTGAATCTCTTCCAATTTTTCGATGACAACTAATAGGCCTTTCCACTTCCGGAGGTGCATATGGCAGGGGCTTAACGGATCTGATACGGACCCGCGTGCCAAAATAAAAATTCGGGTCCCCTCAAATAAAATGTAAAACCTACAAATACATTTTAATTACAGCAGGTAATGAAATTAAATGCCGTGTGGCCTCCGGAGAGGCGTGGTCCAGGTCTTTAGATTTGACTCCCGTAGGCGACCTGCGCGTCGTGATGAGGATGTAATGGTGATGAAGACGGCACATACACCCAGTCCCCGTGCTAGGAGAATCAACAAATTATGGTTAAAATTCTCGACTCTGCCGGGAATCGAACCTGGGACCCCTGTGACAATATTTTGTCAAATTATACAAACGAAGGGATTATTCATTATTTTAAGATCGTTAGAAACAATGTTTAACAGGTTTTATTTGACTGCCTCTTAGGTTTAACGGCTAAGCTTCTGAACTGCCACCCGTGTAGCACTTAGGTGTTCGTACTTAATTGGTTACGTTTCTCAGTAACTATACAACTATACTCTGTAGCCGATACCGAAGTCTCAGTTATTCGATGACAGCACAGAAAAAAGTGTACGAACAAAATCATATACAAAACAGTTTAAATAGAGTTTGAAAACAATATAAAACCGCAGAACTAAGAAGCCTAATCTTCGTGCAAAGAGAGCTCGTTCGAACTGGGTTGACTGACTGTTACTACACCAACTTTATGTTGACATTGTTGTCGAATGAATGAGTGACAGAAGTTGAATGTTCAGCAAACTCTGTGCATAATACGATCTTAGATACCCTACCCATCAAGAAAGTATCATGTCCTAACTAAAATGTGGTATTTTGATATCAATTTTAATTGCTATATTTATCTGAAAATAATTTGATGGAGATCTTTTGTGAGGAGCGTATTGCGAAACAGCAAGGACAAGCATTGTTTACAGCTGTGCTGTGTTGCACTCAACACAATTATACACTGACTGAGCAAATGTCATGGAACAGCGGAGCACTGATGCGCAGGTGTGCTGTCTGCGCACCACACGCCCACTGTGCCAGCGGCAGTTGTATAGGAGACCTTGTGAGCAGTGGCTGTACATGTGACAGGTGTAACATGGAACGTCGTCGTGAGCTGACACCGTTCGAACGGGGTATGGTGGTCGGTGCCCGACGGATGGGAAGTGCGATTTCGGAAGTGATGCGGGAATTCGGCTTCACACGATCAACCGTGTCCAGGGTGTATCGTGAATGGTTGAATGCGGGTGTCACCGTCCACAACAGACGAACGACCAGCCGTCCAGCCACCCTCGATGACCGTGACCGGCGACATCTGAGACGGATTGTCAATAGTGACAGACGGGCAACCGTGCAACAAATCACGGCTCAATTCAACACAGGCCGTGCCAGTGGGCAATCTGTAGGAACATGGGTTCTATGGGGTATGGGAGCCGGCGCCGCACACGGGTGCCACTGTTAACCCAACATCATCGGGCACAACGACGCGCATTTGTCGCCAGTCACCAGGGATGGACACTGGAACAATGGCGTAACGTGATATGGTCGGACGAATCACGATTTCAACTGCACCATGCCGATGGGAAGCACCGTGTATAGCGCAGACCACATGAAGCGATGGATCCCGCCTGCCTCGAAGGTGTAGTCCAGGGCGCTGGGGTCTCTGTTATGGTCTGGGGTGCATTTTCCTGGTATGGAATGGGCCCCCTAGTTGTTCTCGAAGAGACTTTGAATGGCACGTGGTATGTTACGAAAAAATAATACAGGCTACTACAGAATAGCAGAAGAAAACAAAAGGAGTTCGTTCACAAACCTCTAATTTTGAGTCACGGCCTCCTTGATTGATACGGTAGCTGTTTCTAGCGAGGATTAATATGGTGCCTTTACCCCTTTGCCGAATTAGCTTGGTGAAACACGTGACTCGCAAGAAGAACGATTTAAAATATTAAAGCAAAGTTAACAAACCAAGGGTTAGAGTATTTCTCCACCACCCCTCCGCCCAACCCCAATCATGAAACTAGACATTAATGTTTCTTTAGCGACAAGCGTGACGTCACATTATTTCAACGACAAAGAGAGTTACTTCCGTTATTCCTAGAACTCAAGTTTAAAAATATATGTTTTCCGAAAAATTCTCCGTGTTAAATACTCAACATTTCGTTAGGATAAAAGAAGGCACTTTCTTAATTTACAGCATTGTATACATTAAGTGTATCTCTTATATAATAAAAATACCGTTAATACAGACGTAGAAACATAGCCTATAGAAAATCCATCAATGCATAGATTTAAAAAATGACGGACACCAAAGAACGAACCCTGACAAACTCACAAAATAAATCGCCGTTGCGCCTGTGAAAACTACTATATGAAATATTTCAGCTTATAACTTTGCCTGGTAAGGATCTGTCATCTAAGATTCAATACTGTGCGAGGAGTCTCAAAGTATTCTGGCTCACCATGAGATATGTATTGCGGGTCAGTATTTCTGCAACATCGTCACAACAGCGGTTTTCGCCGGCGCAACGACGAAATACAGAACTAGAATTATATGAAAGCAGCAGTAGAGCCAAAACGGACACTACAAAATGGATCGAGAAAAATAAAACGACCTTAAATAGCCATGAATCATACAAAAAAGACATCCAGAACGGGAGATGAACGTAAAACAAGAGGAAAAACCGAAAAAAAAAAAATCGACCGACAAAACTTGGGCTAAAGAGGGAAAATATAACAGCAAAAAAATTAAAGAAGTATGGGATTAAGGGAAGGCAAACAAAATACCTTTAAGTACTTTGCGTAGTCCTAAATGGAGTCACGGATCCGATGCGTTTTACCGCCGGATGCCCTTAATGCTGCCAAGGTTATGTGGAAGGATGTGTTCACTAGTATGTTTTTCTTTGGTGGTTGGTACTGTAGTGTGTAGTGTGTAGATAATGAAGTGTGTATTAAGAAGAACACAAACACCTAGTCCCCGGGCCATTGGAATTGACCATTGAAGATTAAAATTTCCGACCAGGCTCAAACCCGTGACCCTTTTCGCCAAAGGCCAGCACGCTAAACCATTCAGCCATGGAGCCGGAAATAATAATAATAATAATAATAATAATAATAATAATAATAATAATAATAATAATAATAATAATAATAAACTGATAAGAAATTCAACAGAACTGAATGTCAGATTGGTGATACAAAGCTGCACCAGGTCGATAATTTCAAGTATTTAGGTTGTGTGTTCTCCCAGGATGGTAATATAGTATGTGAGATTGAATCAAGTTGTAGTAAACCTAACCCAGTGAGCTCGCAGTTACGATCAATTGTAGTCTGTAACAAGGAAGTCAGCTCCCAGACGAAACTATCTTTACATCGGTCTGTTTTCAGACCAACTTTGCTTTACGGGAGCGAAAGCTCGGTGGACCCAGGATATTTTATTCGTAAGTTAGAAGTAACAGACATGAAAGTAGCGAGAACGATTGCTGGTACACAGGAGGGAATAATGGCAGGATGGTAGTCGGAATGAGGAGATAAAGGCTAATTTAGGAATGACCTCGATGGATGAAGCTGTACGCATAAACAGGCTTCGGTGGTGAGGTCATGTGAGGCGAATGGAGGAGGACAGGTTACCTAGGAGAATAATGGACTCTGTTATGGAGGGTAAGAGAAGTAGAGGGAGACCAAGACGACGATGGTTAGACCCAATTTCTAACGATTTAAAGATAAGAGGTATAGAACCAAGTGAGGTCACAACACTAGTTGCAAACAGAGGATTGTGGCGACGTTTAGTAAATTCACAGAAGCTTGCAGACTGAACGCTGAAAGGCATAACGGTCTATAATGATAATGTATGTATGTATATATGTATGCCTACAAACATGCAAACAGGAAGCACTGCAACAACGTCCGAAGTATTTCATAGATGAGTGTACCCGGGAAGATGTTCTCAGGTATTTTAGAAATGAAGGTGCAAGGATGGAGAGTTACCTGTATGAAAAAAGTACAATTTCAGACCGCAGTACTGCTTTTCATTATTATTATTATTATTATTATTATTATATTACGGTATTAGTCTTACGTCTCACTAACTACTTCTGTGGTTTTCGGAGATGTAAAGGTACCAGGATTTTGTCCCACGGGAGTTCTCTTACGCGCTGGTAAATATTCCAACACGAAGCTGGCGCATTTGAGCACTTTCAAATACCACCGGCTGAGCCGGGAGGAACGCGCTAACTCGGGCTCAGAAGGCGAGCGCTCTAATTCAGCTCGGCCAGGATCAGATTTTCAGAATGCGTCAAGTAACTGAAACACGCTACGAGAGAGCTACAGCAGACAGTTATGTTTCGAAGATCATGAAAAGGCATATGACAGAGTGTATACGTGCGTATCCCTTAGCCCCGTTTACTGATACTGGGTCGGGTATATGACAAAGTACCGAAGGAAATCATGTTAGTCGTACGGAGAGATTGTCGTACTAGGTGGAGGTTATTACAGGCAATCAAAGGCATTTATGTTCACAACCGGGACGCAGAGAATAATTGACAGAATGAGTTCTTGATTCAAAGCAGTTAAAGAGGATGGGCAGGGCTGTAATCTTTCACATTTTTTGTTCACAATTTCCACTGAACATTTTGCCAGTCCCGCGGTCTAGGGGAGTGGTCGGCAAATTTTTTATATCGTGCACCTCCCCCCCTTTGGAACATAACATTTCTTGCGCCCCCTTTATTCTTCCTTCCTTCCTTCTTTCCTTCCTTCCTTCCTTCCTTGGTAGTAGTGGCACTTTTCACAACAGCAAAAAACGGCACACAGGATCTTCTTTTCCGACCTATATTTCTTTTTTTCTTAATCCTCCAGGGGTTTTTTTCTCTTGGAATCAGCGGGGGATCCTATCTCTACCGCCTCAATGGCAGTGTCTTGGAGCGTGAGACTTTGGGTAACTGGTGAGGAGGACCAGTGCCTCACCTGCTATGCTGAACAGGGGCCTTATGGGGAAATGGGAAGATCGACAAGGAAGGATAGACAAGGAAGAGGAAAGGAAGCGGCCGTGGCCTTAAGTTAGGTACCATCCCGGCATTTGCCTGGAGAAGTTAGGAAACCACGGAAAACCAATTCGACGGTGGCTGAGGAGGGAATCGAACCCCCGTCTACTCAGCTGACCTCCCGAGGCTGAGTGGACCCCGTTCCAGTCCTCGTACCAGTTTTCAAATTTCGTAGCAGAACCGGGAATCGAACCCGAGTCTCCCCCAGGGTGGCAGCTAATCACACTAACCACTACACCACAGAGACGGCGGACAACGATCTAATAATTTTTTTTGCTAGTGGTTTTACGATGCATCGACACAGATAGGTCTTATGATGACGATGGGATAGGAAAGGCCTAGGAGTTGGAAGGAAGCGACCGTGGCCTTAATTAAGGTACAGCCCCAGCATTTTCCTGGTGTGAAAATGGAAACCACGAAAAACCATCTTCAGGGCTGCCGACAGTGGGATTCGAACCCACTATATCCCGGATTCAAGCTCACAGCCGCGCGCCCCTAACTGCACGGCCAACTCGTCCGGTGATATTATTATTATTATTATTATTATTATTATTATTATTATTATTATTTAACGAACCGGGGGCGGCAGCTAATAACACTAACGTAGGAGGGAGCAATAATAATAATGTTCGATTCCGGGTACTGTCAAAAATTTAAGAATGGGGGTACGCCTGAAAAAGCTGCACCACCACAGGATGAGGACACGAGTGTACTTTGTATATTATTATTATTATTATTATTATTATTATTAGTATTATTATTATTATTATTATTATTATGAGGTTAAGCGCAAGAGAGGGCCAGGAGTCCTAACTTCGCCACGAACAATAAAGGCATGTACTCGTCTAACTACTGTAGCTGCACATTTAGCCCCTCTGGCACGTAATTCAATACGCATGGTTCGGCCTGACCCGGCCGCTGGTATCGTTTGGACACACTCACTGCTGTACTGGTAGAGCACATTCCACAAGCAAGCCTCGTGTATTTAAATAACGAGGCCTTTTACGGGCCTGCTAACCGTACATGTGACAGTCCGCAGTCGCCATCTAGCGGGAGAGGGGACTCAAAATATGTAGAAAAAAAAGGGTCAAGGTATAAGAAGAGTAGTGAAGTTGGCAACAGTGCAGCCGGCCGCATCCTGGATGTAAGCCAAGTGCGGCCTGGCTCTCTCTCTCTGTCATCGTTCACAGAGCTGGAGTTACGGAAACAATACAGGAGTTAACAGGTAAAACTCTACGTACGAAACGAGCGACAACGTAGATATTCCGCCAGCAAAACTATCTTAACGTGTTCGTAACATCAGTTCTGAGTTCTGATGTCGACTACTTTTGAACAGGACAGTCATCCCTGGAAGTCCCGTGAATAGTGTAAGGCAGGTCAGACGTCAGACCAACTTGTTTTATGGTGTGATCTACCTTTTGCCGTCAAGACCACCCGCGAGTTACCTACTACATCCATTTACCGCTTTGTCATTTCCAAGAACATATCAAATAGATTCGTTCATTCATGTTTAACTAATGCAACATATCGAGTTCTACAAATAAAAAAATTGTTTACAGAAGGTACTTATTGCATTACCATGTTAATGACGGGTGCCTAACCGAGGCGGTAATGGCGTAGTAGGTTCACCCGGAAAGACATGGGCTCGATTCCCTGTCCGGAAGTGGAAAATTTAAGAAACATGATTTCTACTTTTGGCGCGGCATACGACCCTGCGGTTCACTCAGCTTGTACCAAAAATAAGTACCAGGCTAATTCCTGAGGAAGGAGGAAGCGAGCATAGTACAGTGAAACCTACACGCAACGGAATCTCATGCTACTACGTTTCTTTTCCGCTAAGCTCAGGTTTCCGTTGAGAACAGGCAAACGTGATGTAAGGTACATTGCACTCACGTCTTGTGTACTGGAGGTTCTGCACAGTAGCCCGAGATGTTTTCTAGTCACTTTACCATGCTACTGTACGTTTTAACACTGTACTTTATTGACCGTTACACAAGAGAGACCCTACAATCAATTTCCTCTTCATTGTAGTTCATGTACTGTCCGGCTCCATGGTTAAATGGTTAGCGTGCTGGCCTTTGGTCCAGAGAGTTCCCGGTTCGATTCGCGGCCGGGTCGGGGATTTTAAACTTTATTGGTTAATTCCGATGGCTTGGGGGCTGACTGTGTATGCAGTTTTCATCATTAGAATTCATCATAGGTACGCAGCTCGAAAGACCTGCACCAGGCCTCTTCGAAGGCCACACATTATTATTATTATTATTATTATTATTATTATTATTATTATTATTATTATTATTATTATTATTATTATTATTATTTACTCACTCAAGGAAGTTAAATTTCTCGTAACACTTGCAAGTTTGTTAAATATACAAGAATTGATCTCTCGACATAATTTGTAGGATTGTGAACATTAAATTCATAGAAATGAAAAAATAACGCTAGGCTGAGTAGCTCAAAGGGTAAAGCCCTGGCCTTCTGACTCCAAGTTGGCAGGTTTGATCCTGGCTCAGTCCGATGATATTTGAAAGTGCTCAAATACCTCCTCGTCTCAGTAGATTTACCGCCATTTAAAAGAAGCCCAGCGGGACAAAATACCGGCCCCTCGGTGTGTACGAAAACCGTAAAAGTACATGATTAGTGGGACGTATAACCAATAATATTATTATAAATTCAAAAACTTGTAAACAATTCAGCTCTCATCATGAATTAAAAATTACACAGATAAAATTGTATATTATCCGCTATATACTGAAGAACTGTTTCAGTTTCCAAATTGGGTAGATTCCACCAAGTATAGTACGCGCACCTTTTCTTGAGCCCGGATCTCCATAGTAACGAATGGGAACCAGGGCTCAAGAAAAGGTGCGCGTACTATACAGGTACTTGTGTACATATTTTAGTTTTAATCTCATGGGGCCATGGAATATTTCCCTTTATACCAGGTTTCCGCTGCAAACAGGTTTCACTTTTCTTTATCTCCGTAAATGCCGAGGTTGTTCGCCTCTGTGGTGTAGTGGTTAGTGTGATTAGCTGCCACCCCCGGAGGCCCGGGTTCGATTCCCGGCTCTGCCACGAAATTTGAAAAGTTGTACGAGGGCTGGAACGGGGTCCACTCAGCCTCGGGAGGTCAACTGAATAGAGGTGGGTTCGATTCCCACCTCAGCCATCCTTGAAGTGGTTTTCCGTGGTTTCCCACTTCTCCTCTAGGCAAATGCACGGATGGTACCTAAATTAAGGCCACGGCCACTTCCTTGTCTATCCCTTCCAATCTTCCCATCCCCCACAAGGCCCCTGTTCAGCACAGCAGGTGAGGCTGCCTGGGCGAGGTACTGGTCATCCTCCCCAGTTGTATCCCCCGACCCTTGAGGCGGTTGAGGTGGGATCCCTGGCTGAGTCCGAGGGAAAAACCGACCCTGAAGGGTAAACAGATTAAGAAGAAGAAATATCGAGGTTACTGTTAGTGGAAGCCTTTACCTTCCACTCTTCCAAGGCCCTCCATGACCTGCACAGAGATGATTTTGCTTTGCTACCAAGTTAAATGGTTCCATGTATCTACGAGCCTTCCAAAATCAGGTGAATACTGGTACAAGATCAGATAAATTAACTTTCCAAACTTTAAAGTGGAGCGATATTTTTTGTCTTCGCCAGTTTCAAGTATGGAAATTCAAGATTCACGCAAACATGTCAGTCCAAAGCAAGAATGCAGTAACAGTGCATTTTCTAATATTGTTGTATTCCTCTCGCAAAATGTATTTCAAAAATTCTTCTTGTGATGGCCCGACCTTCAAAACAGATCACACCGATGAGTTATTTATATCATTCACCAAGATCATACTTACGTGTTCAACTTGTGATTTGTAATCTTCCGTTACAGTTAGGGTCGCGCTGCTGCGAGTTTGCATACGGGGGATTCTTCTTCTTCCTCTTCTACAGATTTTTCCCCTCACATTTGGGGTCGCGGGTGCGAACTGTGTCGCACATGAGGATCTGGCCGGATGCCCTTCCTAACGTAAAGCCTATATCAGGGCCTCTCAAACGCCCAAAATCTCACGCGTGTAAATCGAGGCGCAAGAGCTCCGTGCACTGTGCAACGGTCCCGCTTGGTTCAGCTCGGACAAGACCAACTACAATATATCAGACCTTAATGCAGCTATCGATATTAGCTAAAATGGCGGCCCTATCGGTTTGTTCAAATATAAACATGAGCATGTGCGAAGCATCTGTTTAGTTCTTTCTGTTGGTTTGGGTTGATTAGGAAACGTTGGTGTAGTCATGTTTTTATTGAAATTTGGTTTAAAA
Organism: Anabrus simplex; assembly: GCF_040414725.1. Lineage (NCBI taxonomy): Eukaryota > Metazoa > Arthropoda > Insecta > Orthoptera > Tettigoniidae > Anabrus > Anabrus simplex. The sequence goes on along the minus strand of NC_090267.1, from coordinate 77,518,245 downwards.
ACTATTTTGATATATTAGGACGTGTCGATCGCATTGTATGCCTGGATTTAATTCATATTACAGGAGATGCACTCACATTCAGATCAAGTGTATTAATGCATCGTGACAATTTCGTAGTTACAAGTAATTTATTACGGTGTATTAAAACATTCGAGGATAAATTTGTCAATATAGAGGATGTGTTCCGTGTACTTGATGAACTGTTCTTTCCAGATAAGGCCAAAACTCTGTGTTGGTGCCAATCCTAGTATATTCCTCAATTACTATACCTTTTGAGGATTTTAAAAGTGAGGTTTACCTCGTAAATCTAATGCCGCCTGCGGCTGAAGAAAACAAGAGTTGATCAAGAGAGATCAGATACTAAAGATGAAAGTGAAGAATCCAGCTCAAGTATATGAAAAGAATGCCAGATTCAGCTAGAGCCTTCGTCGTCACTAACTCACGAGACCCCCTGAGGGTTGCTCTTTCAGTCGCCTCTTACAACAGGTATGAAATACCGTGGATGTATTCTACCTCCCCACCCATGCGAGGTGACGCTACCAACCAAACAAAAAACAACAACGCAACAGTGATAATATGCATACAGAGAAGGTTGGCGTTAGGAAGTGCACCTGGCCGTAAAACAGGTTCCATACAATTCTCGCACCCTACCCCAACGGTGTGGGAAAATCAGCGTAGTAATAACATTTATTTATTTATTTATTTATTTATTATTTATTTATTTATTTATTTGTCTCTTTGAAAGTACACAAGTAGTAGGCCCATAATGACAATATGTTAAGTAAAAATAATAAATTTGCATCCGGGAGATAGTGGGTTCGAATCCCACTGTCGGCAGCCCTGAAGATGGTTTTCCGTGATTTCCCATTTTCACACCAAGTAAATGCTGGGACTGAGCCTTAATTAAGGCCACAGCCGCTTCCTTCCAACTCCTAGGCCTTTCCTATCCCATCGTCGCCATAAGACCTATCTGTGTTGGTGCGACGTAAAGCCACTAGCAAAAATAAATAAATAAATAAATAAATAAATAAATAAATAAATAAATAAATAAATAAATAAATAAATAAATAAATAAATAAATAAATATTACAAAGATAAGTTATGCTTAAAGTGCTGCAGGTCTGCATCCTTTGACATTTAGACAGTGGACCCTAGATGTGTTCAACGTTAGATAAAAGGAGAAAGCGACATAAATTGGAATAAGGAAGATGCCATGGCTCGTTAGAGAACAAAAGGAAACTGAACTGTCTCCAGTCGTCCTGTTTTATTAGAGAAAAAACAGAAACACGAACGACAGTCCTTCGGATAAGTACGATACTGTACGATAGGGAAAGAACGAAGCGTTTCATTTTCAGTGTCAACAAGAAGGTATTCGGTCTTCTATCTCAAGACCTTAACATGTGTTTGAGATATTACATGACGTGTGCGAAAGCCCATATTTAATTGCAATAAGCCTGAGTGTAGTAGCCTCATGTTGAATTTCGACTACCGGACCAAGCTGACAGAATAAGGCTTCATTTTTGCATTTGGAAGACTACGGTTCGAACCCCACTGTCGGCAGCCCTGAAGATATGATCCGTGGATTCTCATTTTCACATCAGGCAAATGCTGCGATCACGGCCGCTACCTTCCCAACCATAGCCCTTTCCAATTCTTGCGTCGCCGAAAACATTTTATGTGCTCGTGACACGTTAAACCACTAGCAAAAAACTCACTTCTTCGCAGAGAGACCAGTGATGTGTTGGCTCTATGCGAACTCATTTTTGAAAACTTTCTGATGATGAGACCAATTAAAAGCACGTAAGACTTCAGAAGTTAGGAGGACAAGGAAATGGAAGCTGCATCGAAAATGTATAGTGTCTTGTCAAATTCTTGCCTCTTCTACTATTTTTTGCAACAACTGCTGCAGTTACGATCAGAGATAAAGAGTGGAACTGTTTACATTGTACAAGAAAAAGTCAACCTAGGACGACAGTAAGCGTGTGCGTTATGATGACAGTTTGTATTTAATCTGCACATTTCCTACCAGTAAGTTAGAATGAACAAAGAAATAAACGGATTATTTATACTTTCAGCTCTACAGTATATTATGATGTTAGAAGGATTCTCTAATACATCATTACATTACATTACCTCTGTATCTCATTATTAGTTTCATCGTAGTTGAATTATTGTTTTCGATATTCTGAAACCAAATTTTGAGTACAATTTATTATCAGACAATGTTGTAAATATATTACTGTAATGTTTATCTTATTGTAATGTTTATATTATTGTATACCTTACTTTCAAGGCAGCCTGGTTTAAAAAAAATGCTATTTGCTCGAGACGTCGACCTGTAGAGACCTTTTGCCCCTACTTGCACCATGTGATTTGAACCTGCGTGTAATTGGAATGGAGGAAGTGTAAAGTGTTAAATGTGAGTAAAGGAACGTTAAGGACGACACAAACACCCAGTCTGCAGGCCAGGGATATTCATCATTTACAATTAAAAACCCCTGACCCAGCCGGGAAGCGAACCCGGGGCCGCCGAGTGACAGGCGGACGCGTTGCCCTCTACACCGCGGGATGGCAGCCTGTTAGTATTGTGTGTTTGTAGTTATTGTTTCTCATTTTTTCTTTCTTAATCTGTTTACGGTCCAGGGTTGTTTTTTCCTCGGGCTCAGCGATGGATTCCACCTCTACCGCCTCAACGACAGTGTCCTAGAGCGTGAGACATTGGGTCGGGGATACAAGTGGGGAGCAGGACCAGTACGTCACCAAGACGGCCTCATCTGCTATGCTGAACAGGGGCCTTGTGGGGGGGATGGGAAGATTGGAAGGGATAGACAAGGAAGAGGGAAGGAAACGGCCGTGGCCTTAAGTTAGGTACCATCCTGGGATTTGCCTGGAGAAGAAGTGGAAAACCACTTCCGAGGAAGACTGAGATGGGAAACGAACCCCCCTCTATTCAGTTGACATCCCAAGGCTGAGTGATCCCGTTCCAGTCCTCGTACCACTTTCCAAATTTCGTGGCAGAGCCGAAAATCGAACCCGGGCCTCCGGGGCTGACAGCTAATCGCACAAATCACTAAACCACTGAGAAGGACCTTGTTGTGTATTGGTTAGTGATTTTGTCAATTTCTTAGTAGAGTCTACAGTAATTGTATTATGTCTCTGTTGTGAACTATATTAATTAATAACACGTAAATAAAGTATAAGAAAAGAGGAGAAGAAAATTGTAAAGACATAGTGGTACAACGCTTCTAACCTGAGAGGCCCGCGTGTTAGACCAGTGTTACAGATGCTCATATTCAAATTGTCCGGCTCCGTGGCTGAGTAGTTTCCGTGCTGATCCTTGGACGACGGGGTCCCGGGTTATATTTCCGGTCGGGTCGGAGAATTTAACCTTTTTTAGTTAATCGAAATCGACTTTCAACCTATTAGGTCGTTTTACGTGCATTTAGTACGTGTTGAAGAGATGTTACGTACAAAACAACCTGTTGGCTACGTAAATCTACCGACATGAGACTGACGTACTTAGAGAACTCAATCTTGCATCCACCTGGGGTGGCGATGACAGAATAACGTCAACGGTATCCCCTGTCTGCCGTAAGAGGAGGCGATTAAAAGGGGAACCAAGGCCTCTCAACTTGGGAGTGTGGGTTTGCGACCACGGTTCCCCTACCTGAGTCTGGCGCTTCTTCCACTTACTGCGTCAGGTTCCTCGCTCTTACCTTCCCTGTCTCACCCCCTTGGTCAACTCTTCTTCTTTTCCGACCCCGACGCTATTAGATTTGCGAGGCCTGGGGAGTCTTTCAGTTTCACGCTCTCGTGGTCCTTCCTTTTCTTTGGCCGATACCTTCATTTTTCGAAGTATCGGGCCTCTTCCATTTTCCTTCTGATTAGTGTTATCAAGAGGATGGTTAGCAAGTTGTTCTTCCTCTTAAAACAATAATCATCACCAGCACTAACTTTACCTGGCAAGCACGGGAGCTAAGGACTTTCTCGACCATTTAGCTTGTGGACCTTTCAGTAAAGATTTGTGTAATATGAAAATATCGTTTATGTAAATGTTATTTTTTATTTATTAAATGACATTTTTTTCTTTATTATTAATACAGTACATTGGAAGGATATATTTTTTTCTTTCAGTTGATTCAATTTTCTTTCTTTCTTTCTTTCTTTCCTTCTTTCTCTGTTTACCCACCAGGGTTGGTTCTTCCCTCGGACTCAGCGAGGGGATCCCACCTCTACCGCTTCAAGGGCAGTGTCCTGCAGCGTGAGACTTTTTGCCTGGGATACAACTGGGGAGGAGGACCAATGCATCGCCCAGGTGACCTCACCTGCTATGCTGAACAGGGGCCTTGTGGGGGGGGGGGGATGGGAAGATTGGATGGGATAGGCAAGGAAGAGGGAAGGAAGCGGCCGTGGCCTTAAGTTAGGTACCATCCCGGCATTTGCCTGGAGAAGAATGGGAAACCACTTCGAGGCTAGCTGAGGTGGGAATCGAACCCTCTTCTACTCAGCTGACCTCCAGAGGCTGAGTGGAGCCCATTAATCAATCAATCAATACTGATCTGCCTCGCCCAGGTGGCAGATTCCCTACCTGTTGTTTTCCTAGCCTTTTCCTAAATGATTTCAAAGAAATTGGAAATTTATTGAACATCTTCCCTGGTAAGTTATTCCAATCCCTAACTCCCCTTCCTATAAATGAATATTTGCCCCAGTTTGTCCTCTTGAATTCCAACCCTCATACCACTTTTCAAATTTCGTGGCAGAGTCGGGAATCGAACCCGGGTCTCTGGGGGTGGCAGCTAATCACGCTAACCACTACAGCACAGAGGCGGACTATTTTGAGACTCATTAGCTTGTTTACTTCGGCTATATATTTCTTCCAGATATTTTGATGCTATTTTTGTCAATTTCATGTTGGGAAATTTTGAGACTGCACCAAGCCGAACGAAATCGCTGAAAGAGGAAAACAAGATTAAAATTCGACAGGCACTCTTTATTTTGCTAGTGGTTTAACGTCGCAATAACACACTGAACGTTTTCGGCGACGCAAGAATGGGGAAAGGTAGCGGCCGTGGCCTTAATTAAAGTATGAAAATGGAAAACCACGGAAAACCTTCTTCAGTGTTGCCAGCGGTGGGTTTCGAACCCATCACCTCCCGAATGCAAGCTCGCAGCTACGCGACCCTAACCACACGGCCAACTCACTCGGGCACAAGCAAAGTAATGAATGATTTAAACCCTGCATTTACTGGAATAGAATCCGAATAAAATTACAATACACTACATTATTAATCACATTCAGCTAATAGAAGTCAACCTTTTAAAAAATGGAATGCCAAATACTGTAAGCAATTTTGTATTGTGTTCTGTACTGAGCTTACGAAACACGTCTTTTGCATAAAAACGTCATTACTGTATTTTTTGATGCACTGTTTAAAAATGCTGTCTTTTTCTCTCGATTTAACCAACTTCTACATTTGAATGAAAACACCGTGACTTCTACTCAACCAGAAAAACCCGTGATCATCTTTTGGCGGAAAGAACTAAACGTCCTACGTTGGCATATGGCTGCCGATACCGCAGCTTTAACTGTACAATGCACTCTGTTATATATATAGTCTTCTTCTTCTTCTTCCTCCGCTTTTTCCACATCTGTGGGGTCACGGGTGCGAACTGTGTCGCACATGTAGATCTGGCTATGTTTTACGGCCGGGTGTCCTTCCTGACGCCATCCCTTTATGGAGGGATGTAATTACTATTGGGTGTTTCTGTGGTGGCTGGTAGTGTAGTGTGTTGTCTGAATATGAAGAGGGAAGTATTGGGAGAAACACAAACATCCAGTCCTCGAGCCAGAGGAATTAATCAGACGTGATTAAAATCCCCGACTCGGCCGGGAATCGAACCCGAGACCCTCTGAACCGAAGGCCTCAACGCTGACCATTCAGCCAATGAGTCGGACACTCCGTAATAACAGCATTACATTCATTTTTTCGGATAATGCGAACAGACCGCAGACCCAATTAGTTCGGATTACCGAGGTTCTACTGTATTCGTTTGAAAATTGGGCGGGTGAAAATTCCAATGAGTTTTCTGCAGTACTATGTCTTTTTTTAAACATCTCGCATTCAGAAGATAATGGGCTTCATAACGTACGAGGAGACAGGTGGTTGGTGGTCACTGTTTTAAGAGGAAGTACAACAGGGTAGCCATAATATTACAGAGCGTCTCTACCATACACTGCAGTAGGAATTTAATGGGCATCCAGTTTCTCTTTTCAACACACGGATTGTACCATTATCATTGTCCCTTGTCTTTTCGCGAGCTACTGACATATATTCATAAAAACTAAATATCGAAATATAACCCCTCCCCCCCCCCATGGCACTACAGCCCTGAAGGACCTTGGCCTACCAAGCGACCCCTGCTCAGCCCGAAGGCCTGCAGATTACGAGGTGCCGTGTCGTCAGCACGACGAATCCTCTCGGCTGTTATTCTCGGCTTTCTAGACCGGGTCCGCTATCTCAACGTCAATAGCTTCTCAGTTCTAATCACGCAGGCTGAGTGGACCGCGAACCAGCCCTCAGATCCAGGTAAAAATCCCCGATCTGGCCGGGAATCGAACCCGGAGCCTCCGTGTAAGAGGCAGACACGCTACCCCTACACCACGGGGCCGGCATATCGAAATATAGGTGAATAATATTACATCATAGCACATCAAAAGCCGCTTCTGATGAAACCATTTTTAAGTTCCAAAGACCGAGCGAGTTGGCCCTGCAGTTAGGGGCACGCAGATGTCAGCTTCTATTCGTGAAAAAGTGGGATCGAACCCCACTGTCAGCAGCCCTGGGCGAAAATCTGAATTATTCATCACATACATGCTTTTGCGTTGGTGTTTTCTCATGAAAGTTACTTTCAATTACGAAAATGGATGTACTTGACAAACACGGTGAAGAGTTACAGTGTATAAATAATGTTCTACCGAGCTCGATAGCCTGCAGTCGCTTAAGTGCGGCCAGTATTCGGGAGATAATAGGTTCGAACCCCACTGTCGGCAGCCCTGAAAATGGTTTTCCGTGGTTTCCCATTTTCACACCAGGCAAATGCTGGGGCTGTACCTTAATTAAGGCCACGGGCGCTTCCTTCCCACTCTTAGCCCTTCCCTGTCCCATCGTCGCCATAAGACCTATCTGTGTCGGTGCGACGTAAAGCAACTAGCAATAATAATAATAATAATAATAATAATAATAATAATAATAATAATAATAATAATAACAATGTTCTAAACAAATCAGGTTCAGTGCAAATGCAACGAACTTTTGATCACGATTTTATACACAATATTTTGATCGTTACATTTTATTCTCTTTCTCTTGGAACTGTCGTGACCCTAAATTTAACGCAATTCAATATCATTTCGAATTATTGTATTTTGAAAAAAAAATATATCAAGAAATATTGATATATGCCGGAATGAAATGAAATGTCGATAATTTAGTATATCGAAACGCCCCTACCTGAGGTACGTCAGCACGGAGGAAATCCTGTAAGATGTGAAGCAATCAACAACAAAGCCTTGGCAGGTTTTGAAACAGTTTACCTCAATTACCGTCCAGGATTCACACCATATGATCAGCAGTGAACTGGGAATTACTGCACCGAAGATACATAAAGTAGGGTCTGCCCGTAGAGAGATGGCGGTGGAAAAACTCGGGTAAGAAAACTCGGTAGACAGAACAGCCATTAAGCACGGCAAGGATATTAAAGGGAATCGATGACATGATAGAAGGTAAAGAAGGAATGAGAAATCATTCATCACAATAGCTGATGAAGTCAGGACAGTGTGGAAATGTAAAAAGGACATAAGATGAAGAATGTCACAGAAATAATTGTCGAACCCACAGGAAACCATACGAAGACTTTGTAAACAACACTGAAATGCTAGTTCAGGAGCCAGGATGATCTGGTGTGTAATAATTTTAGTAAAGTACCGGTATGTCAGTGTAGCGTTAAACAACGGCAGATCAATATTGTAGGAAGCAGTGGACAGATGGAAGGAATATTTTGAAGATCTCGAATCTCGCAATTCATTGGGAGTAAGAACTACAAAGGTAATATGATCATGTTTAAGAAAATGGAGAGTATGATAAATTAACTGCTATAGAATTAGTCGTGAAAGAAAATGAAATTCGACCAGAAATGGTGAAGTACATCTACAATGGCCAGGCAGGGATTGACTGGCTTCACGGTGTTACGGGATTTGCATTAGATTTGGGTAAGGTACAGTTCAACTGCAGCAAAACAATGTCTGTTCTAATCTATGAGCAAAGAAAATAGAATGATTTCAACAACCATTCAGGTATTTAAATCATCACTGTACCGAGCTAAAAATGTACAGGCATTTACGGAAAGGGAGTACGATCCATTGGGGGGAATAAGATGGATGTTGGTCAGAGCACTTTCAAACTACACAGAGGTTTTCAGCGCCAGACTGCGCCATTAACAGAGATGTTACGAGAAGAACGAACGAACAGTTATAGCAATTTCCTGAGACTATTACCGGCATGATGCAGCTCTTGTAGGGTAGACTTTTTGACGAGTGTAAGCGGCTGCCTCCAAGTGTTTGACACTGTGTGTTAGTGTGTTGTGTGTTTTATATGAGTTGCAAGAAAGTTGCGGATATCACAAACATTCAGTCCCCAAGCCAGTATTTATGATTAATATTCCATGACCTGGCCGGGAATCGAACTCGGAATCTCAAGGCCCAAAAGCTCCAACACAGATAATAATCAATTGTGGTTATGTTTAGTAAAATTATTATGTAATTGGTTTTCTCTCCCACTAAGTACCTTTACTGATTTGCAGGCGCTTAGATGCTCGCTTCTAACATGGATATGGATATTAGAAAGATGTTTTTAAAGACTAGTGTGCAGCGTAGCACCGTAGGGAAGTAAAGGATGGACAATAACTAGCGCAGAAAGGAAGAGAATAGAAACTTTTCAAATGTGGAATTACAAAAGAATGCTAAAGGTGGAATCCGATTACAAATTAAGAGATACTCAATCGAATTAAGGGAAAAACGATTTGACGAAATTTGACCAGAAGGGGTAGATTGATGAGATACCCATGGACTTCTTCAGTTAGATTTTGAAGTAAATGTAGCTGGTAAGAACAGTGAAGTGTGGACCAAGGTATGAATGTGACAGGTAGATTTAGGGAACAGTAGTTGCGTAGACATGGGAGCTTTAGCACATGCATAAGTAGCATGGAGACGAGCATGAAAATCACTCTATGGACTGATGACCCAAATTAATTTATAATAATAATGCTATTTGCTTTACGTCTCACCAACTACTTTTACGGTTTTCGGAGACGCCGAGGTGCCGGAATTTCGTCCCGCAGCAGTTCTTTTACGTGCCAGTAAATCTACCGACACGAGGCTGACGTATTTGAGTACCTTCAAATACCACCGGACTGAGCCAGGACCGAACCTGCCAAGTTGGGGTCGGAAGGCCAGCGCCTCAACCGTCTCAGCCCGGCCCAAATTAATTAACCGACAGACTGTGTCGAAAACATGTAATCTAATTACTGCAAACTTGAGAAGTAATGAGTAAAATATAATACTTTGGATTTGCAAGACAAAATGATATAGGTTGGGAAGACTGAATCCCAGGTAGTAAATGTATATAGAGGGAAGAGATCACAAGTTAACGCTAACCCGGCAACTGGCCTCCTGGAGAGACGTGGTGTTCCGGCGAGCAGTTTAGTGGCACATAAGGTCACAGTCTGCAACATCCTCTTAACACACCCAGTGAGACCCGTCTTCCTGTCATTGCTCAGAAAGTGGGCAAACCACATTTACTACAAGCCAGTATTGCTATCACAGGGGTTTCAAATTACTCGCCTAATTACTACATCTCATCAATGGCTACTTTTCCGAACAAACGTTTTCGAGTTTTGAATAATACATCAATCATTTAGAAAAAGAAGAAAAGCCGTTCATACCACTCCATACAGAAGTCTTGAACCAACAGTACTAGATTTTTTATTCAATTTTTGTAGCCCGTCTAGATGCAGAGGAAATGCACTTGACTAGAAATACTTGTGCTCTGAGTGTTCGAATTGTCGGGAAACTGAAATAAAAGTTATAACCGAGCACGATAGCTACAGTCGCTTAAATGCGGACAGTATCCATCATTTGGGAAATAATGGGTTCGAACCCCACTGTCGACAACCCTGAAGATAGTTTTCTGTGGTTTCCTATTTTCACATCAGGCAAATGCTGGGGCTGTACCTTACTTAAGGCCACGACCGCTTCCTTCCCACTCCTAGCCCCTTCCTGTCCCATCGTCGCTATAAGACCTATCTGTGTCGGTGCAACGTAAAGCAACTTGTAAAAAGAATAATGATTTATAGGATGTAATTATTAAATGACTTCATAATTGTTGATTCAGATATTACTGCTCATTGTAAAACCCTTCTTTATATCTAACCAGGCCGATTAGAATTAATATTGAAGGGCCAAAGTAGAAGTTACCGGGTGGTACAACCATACATTGTCCTTAAAATAAGTACATGAACAAGGATAAGGATGCCACTTCGAATAGCATGATGAAACAAGGGTGGTCTTGAAACTGTATCAAAAGGACTACAAACCTTTTCGAACTGTATGTAGTGACTAGAGCAGTCAGAATGACCACTCCTATTCAGATCCATGCTCCTCCGGTTCTTAGTTCCTAGGAACCTGATATCCTAACGCACACATTCCCCCCACCTCAGCTTTGGCCTACCAACGTTTCGAAATCCTCCCAGCAACGGATTAAGAAACTTCTTCATTATTCTGTTATCATTGGCCCATTCTACCCTCTTTATCTCAACCACTTTACAAGATCTGCTTCACCAAACAGCCTATTAAACTCCAAATTATCCTTGGTGTATCAACCTATTTAAAATTTGCACATTTCAATACAAGAAGTGTCCAGAAACACTACACCAACTGAATGAGACGACAAAGCTCTGTAGAAGATTTCATAGCCGTGGCTCATTCCACAGGGCTACGGTCACCTATCAACCTACAGACTGCACCCTCAGAACTCAAGTCGTCAATGGCAGCAAATTCCTTACACTATCAAAATGATATAACTGAATACTTTTGCACATTTTCATTTCCCTCAATTCAACGTAAACAAAAGGAAACAAGTATTCCGCGCACCCCATTAAGGGTCTGCCGATACTGGAGTGCTCAGATTAATGACTCCTCAGGTGTACTGCTTGACGTGTAACACTGAGTTCTCTAAACAGGGGCATTTGGGCTTGGGGGGGGGGGGGGAGATCGGAAAGGATAGACAAGGAAGAGAGAAGGAAGCAGCCGTGGCCTAATTTAGGTAACATCCCGGAATATTTGCTTGGAGAAGTGGGAAACCACGGAAAACCACTTCGAAGATGACTGAGGTGGGAATCGAACCCCCCTCTACTCAGTTGACCTCCCGAGGCTGAGTGGACCCGTTCCAGCCCTCGTATCACTTTTCAAATTTCGTGACAGAGCCGGGAATCGAACCCGAGTCTCCGGGGGTGGCAATCTAACCACTACACCATTTGAATGGAAAACAGCAAAACCTTTCCAAAAAAACATAAAACACAGAATGTATGGAATATGATACAACAGGTCACCACAAGTTACGGTTATTGTCTGAGCCAGAAAAAAAAGTAAAACACGTCATGTATCATTTATGAAACATGGAGTCACTACAGGGATAGGTGCATAGCTTGATGGCGAAGTGTAATGTTCCGTTACAACCGCTACTATAGCTAATAATCCGTCCCATTTTGTAGTTCACTACAGGACTAAGGGCGGTGCACCGCTATGAACAAGGCCTGCTGTAAATCGTTGTCAATGGCAGAATGTGAGCTGATGCCGCCCACAACTCAAAACGGTTTTAAACAATACTTATTCCTTAAAACGTCATCCATCACTCCTGAGTATTTCCAATGAACTAGGTTACTCTGTAGCTTTGATGAAATTTGGATTTTTTAAAAATGCCACGTGGTCTCCGGAAATGCCCTGTGCAGGTCTTCCGAGTTGAGGTTGTATAGGTGACCTGCGGGTCTGTGAGGATGGAGTCCTACCTAGGATGATTTCTAATGCTTAAGACAACACACACAACCAGCTCCAAAGCCATTGGAATTAACCAATGCAGGTTAACCCTAGAATGGTAACATGGAAATTTAACGTTTACTGGTAACTATACGCTTCCAAGGCGTACACGGCGCAAAACAACGTCTGTACTGTCTCCTATCTTTCTTTTCTCCAACGTTCTTCATGTTAACTACATCACTAAATATAGAGGTGAATTCAATTATATTTTCTTTCTGAAACTTGAATTAATTATTCTATTTCTAACACAAGATACACAAGGCACAAGTGGTACATATAAATAAACACCAGTAAAAAAAAAAAAAAAAAGATTCTCAAGACAGCCTTACTAGCTTGTTGAAAGTAAATTTTTGTTCCAGAAGTAACTCAAGTAAAAGAAAATAACCTACAACAAATTTGATAAAAACTCATATGAAATAAACTAGAATCACAGCACTTGATGGTAACTATGCGCCTCTCAGGCGCACTACATTACGTAAGAGGGATTATTACTCACCGAACGTGGACAGGAACACGGCTGGGACGTGACTGACACACGCAGGGGGCGGGGGGCTGTTTGAAGCATAGCTGGAGGGTAGGGATGCCCTGTCAAGGTCACTCGCTTTGGCGGGCATTTACATTTGCGTGTACGTCTATGAGGCGTATTGTTACCATTCTAGGGTTAATATCCCCGACCCTGCCGGGAATCAAACCCGGGATCGCCTAGATCAAAGGCCAGCATGCTAACCATTTACTGTAGCCATGGAGCCAGACATAATTTGGATAAATGTCAACAAAACTTCAAATGTTGGGCAACTACACGAGGATCGAACAATCTAAAAAACTAGTCATAATAATGTGCCACTCAAGGTCGCGAGAACGCAACCAATTTGTGCAGCGATCATTAATCTAGAGACGAACCAGTCGCATTTGAACGCTTCCAAAATGACACCGAAATGAGCAACATACGACCCATGGCCACCGATGTCTATTAGCCAAGCTAAATAATTGATTCCTTGATTCCTCAGAGCACGAGAACACACCTCACGAGTCGCAGACACCTGTTTCAAGCATATAAAACAGCCCTGACCACCTGGTGCCCCATTAGGATCGCGCTAGGTGTTGGAAGACCAATCTCTTGAGTGGACGGCTCGGGTACTTACATCTGGGGGATTCCCCTGACAACAAGGAGCATACACAAACATACAAACCAGGGATGTACGAACACTACAGTACGGGTCCTTTCTGAATGCTCGGTGTCTAGGCCTTCGATTCAGATGATATCGGTTCGCTTGGCGGCCGGGCCGAGGATTTTTATAATAATAATAATAATAATAATAATAATAATAATAATAATAATAATAATAATAATAATAATAATAATAATAATAATAATAATAATAATAATAAAATAATAATAATAATAATAATAATAATAATAATAATAGTAATAATAATAATTTCCGCCGCTCACGCAGCAGAGCGCCAGTCTTTCGCTGTTGGGTTTCATGGTTCAAATCCCGCTCACTCCATGTGAGATTTATGCACGACAAAGCGGAGGCGGGACAGGATTTTCTCTGGGTACTCCGGCTTTTGCTGGCAACTTTCATTCCAGAAACACTCTCCGATATCATTTCATTTCTCAGTCATTCTCCATTGCCCCACAGGAGCGCGACAGACTTCGGTAGCCGGCACAGTTCCTATCCTCATCACTAGATGGGGCTTCATTCATCCCATTCTTGACCCGGTTAAGACTGGAAACAGGCTGTGGGTTTGTTATTATTATTATTATTATTATTATTATTATTATTATTATTATTATTATACTCGGACATCAGATAGAAACTACTGTTTATGGAGATAAGAATTACATGTTCTAATCCCTAACAAGAATCAAAATAGTACACCTACTTTCAATACTGTTGTCAACGGATGCAGAGTGGGTCTCGGCCCACAAGTGGCCACGGCTGGTTCGTGGCCCGACAGCTCTGCATTCCGACCGACCAACCGAGCAGTGGAGGGGTGGCCACGGCCCTACCGTGGCTCTACGCCTCTGTATTAGGGAATGGGTTTTCCGTGGTTCCGTGGCCTTTCATTCTTCTGCACCAAGGCGAATGCCGGGACATTTCCTAGTATAGGCCACGGCCGCCAACCCTCTCACCTTCACAGAAACAAATATCCTGGCCTGAGAGGCGTCACCAGCTAGGAGGCCCGCCTGCCACTTCAGGGGAGGAATGAAAATAGTAGTAGTAGTAGTAGTAGTAGGCAATAATAATTTTGACGATCATAATTATCAATATAGCGGGAATACCTACAACAAATGAGGAACTGATCCAAAACCCGAGTCTGGGCGAAGTCTTCCCTTAGAGATGAAATTACTTAATTGTTATTTTGTAATATTCTATTATTTTACACGAATGAAATGTTAACTTCTGTAGGCCCTATATCTTCTGACTCGTGTAAAATAACAATAATAATGATAATGATAATAATAATAATAATAATAATAATAATAATAATAACATAATCGTATGGTCCAATCTACCGTGGGCAGGTATTATGATCTGAGGCACCGGGCGAGTTAGGCGTGTGGTTAGGGGCGCGCGGCTGTGAGCTTGCATTCGGGAGATAGTGGGTTCGAATCCCACTGTCGGCAGCCCTGAAGATAGTTTTCCGTGGTTTCCCATTTTCACACCAGGCAAATGCTGGGGCTGTACCTTAATTAAGGCCACGGCCACTTCCAACTCCTAGGCCTTTCTTATCCCATCGTCGCCATAAGACCTATCTTTGTCGATGCGACGTAAAGCCACTAGCAAAAATTGATCTGAGGCCATCTTGGCTACCTGCATGTCAATTTCGACGTTCCGTTGTATTCTATCAGATGGCAGAGTAAACCGGACCCATGCTGGGCGATTATAGTTAATTTTATCAGGCCGATACCCGATGTGTCACCGGAGATCTTTCACATACCGTACCAATATCGTACGACATGGAGTACTGAATGGACATTTTATCCGCTCATCAAAAATCTCACTACCTCTGCTGAATTTGAACCCGTGATCTTAGGATCCGCAGGCCGTCACTCCACCACTGATCCACAGGAGGCTGATTCACATATGCAAACAAATATAGGGCAGATTTTGCAGCGATAAACCTCGTATGTCAAAATCAGCGTTGTCTTGATTTTCGATGCAGAAATGAAATGGCGTATGGCCTTTTTTTTTTTTTTTTTTTTTTTTTTTTTGTAGTTGCTTTACGTCGCACCGACACAGATAGGTCTTATGGCGACGATAGGACAGGGAAGGGCTAGGAGTGGGGAGGAAGCGGCCGTGGCCTTAATTAAGGTACAGCCCCAGCATTTGCCGGGTATGAAAACGGGAAACCACGGAAAACCATTTTCAGGGCTGTCGACAGTGGGGTTCGAACCTACTATCTCCCGAATACTGGATACTGGCCGCACTTAAGCGACTGCAGCTATCGAGCTGGGTAAGTATGGCTTTTAGTGAAGGGAGTGTCCGAGGACAAGTTCGGGTTACCAGATGCAGGTCTTTTGACTTGCGCCGTTATGAGAATGAAATGATGATGAAGACGGCACATACAACCAGCCCCCAGCCCAGCGGAATTAACCAATTAAGCCTATGTTTAAATTTCCCGACCCTGTCCGGAATCGACCCCAGGACCCCTGTGATCGACGGCCAGCACGCTAACCATTTAGCCATGGAGCCGGACTTTCAATGCAGAAAAACAACATTTCTCGCACGTATTCTTAAAAATGTAATGTAATTTGAATATTTTGTGATCTCTGTGTTAACCCCTACCACATGAGCAAACAAATATACAGTTTAAATAATCATAATGTAAAGTCGCAGTTCGGTTTGAGGGAGGTATGGCTCCCTGCATCATCGTGAAAAACTGCTACTTTCCAGACCTGTGAATAGAGACCCTCCTTCGAACTGCGCAAGGAGTTCACACTTCTTCATATGCTCTGAAGGTGAGTTTCTCTTCCAGATACAGCTGAACTAGGGAGCAACTTTTACCAAGGATGAAGATGTGAAATCTAACATAATTAAGTAACATTTATCCGTAAAATTTACTGGAAAGAAACATACCTAACAAAAGGGTGTTTTATAAGATTTAAATTCCACACAAAAATGAATATTTAACAAAAGCAAAAACGGAGGAAAGGTGTTCAAAGTAGGGCCCGGACTTTTATGTGAAGTCAAAGAGCGAAATATGTACACAAAAGTGTGGCAAGTATAAGTGAAATGTTCATAAAATATGTAACATAATTAATGCACTAAATCAACAAGAATGTTCGTATATTCCTTTTATTATACCTTATGGTTATGATATGAGACAGTAACATACCTCCAATTTTATGACCAAATCATCGTTTTTTCTTTAGATAAGTTAATTTATTTAATATTGTGCTTTCTAATTTTCACAGTATAAAATAATCAAATGAAAGGCATAAACTGTCGTTCTCATGGCCTGAAAATGAAACAAATAAACGCTACTAAATAAAGTTAATAAAGAATCTGCCTTTAAACTCCCTATTAAGTAACACAAGTAGTACAGTAACTTTTTTTTTAAATCGTGATGCGCAGTGTGTCACGAAGTACTTCTCCAAGTGTTCCATCGTGATGTTTTGGCGCCCGCCGATCCGATACAATTCTCTTGTAGGCCAAGAAGGATCGTTCAACATCGCAGGAAGTCACCGGTGCATATTCTAAAAACTAAAACTAACTGGGTGAAATATCTTCCAGGTGTTCTTCTTGTTCGCCACTAATGATCTTGAAAACAGGCGGAGAGCTTGAATAACCTAGATTTCGTTTCAAGATTCTATGGAGTTTGTTAGAAACTCTGACCAATGAAAGACACCTAGCCATCCCAGATTCCGAGAAAGGAACAGTCCTGTTGTATGCAGTTGAAGCACTCGCACCTACTGTATTTCGCAGGGGGAAAAAAGGGTTAGAAATATTAATTTTTAAAGGAATTTTAAAACCAACTTTAGCTATTGAAATATATTCTATATGAGACGAAATTAACCAATTATTTTACTGTAGCCTGAAAATTAAACGAGCTGACACAATGTTTATTTTTTAAATAATTAGCTAGATGTGTAGAGAAATGTTACATACTTCGCATAACATGTAAAATTGTGTAAACACATGTATGACCATATCAGAACCACAATTCACCGATATTTTTCGTATTTAGTCGTCTACAAGTAAAGGAACGGAATATGTACAGTATACCTGTAATATTGAAAGAAGCGTTTTGACAGATAGGGCTGGAGGGAGGAGCACTGCTCGTGCCAATGGACGGTGTTGCCACATTACTGCATTCCTTTCTCCCTCCCCTCAGTTTCGGCTCACTTGTTCGTTCGTTCTGACTGCTGTGTTGTGTTGTAGACAAGAAGTGAGAGCCGGCCAGCAGGCTTATCTCCATGGCAACCGCAGTGGACCCGCCCACATTTCCATGGCAACCATACCCTCTGATCCCTTATTCCCACCCAGGCAGGCAGTAAACGGACCACCCTCTAAGAAATGTCAGAACGCTTCTTTCAGTATTACGACCGTAATTACATAAGAATCCGCGCCATAGTTATAAGTGTATCATTAACACTTTGAGTATGGTATTGATGAAATCTTCATTACTGAAAATACACTATCTGAAATAGTAGGCTAAATGTCTCTCTTAGCGTTCCTTCAATTCTGAGGATCGTGATCTCCGTGGAGGCTACCTGTCAGTGGTATCCATCTCTTGGTTAATTCCAATGGCACGGGGGCTGGGTGTATGTGTTGTCTTCATCATTATTTCATCCTCATCACGACGCGCAGGCCGCCTACGGGTGTCAAATAGAAAGACCTGCACCTGGCGAGCCGAACCCGTCCTGGGATATCCTGGCACTAAAAGCCATACGACATTTCATCTCTTGCGGTCCTCGGCCAGACGTGCTCCACCAAAATGTTCAACCGAATTATACTCGACCATCGAATGGGAACTCGTCCACGATCTCTCTTGCCGGGAACATTTCCAAGAATGATCAGTTATTCTAGGCTGTCATTCCCATGTCGCATAGTGTGCCCAAATAATTGTTAAACTCATGTATTTACATATTGATGATAATCTGATTCTGAGGCTGAGCTGGTTTATAATGGAATTATTGATGCGAAATGCTGTCCAAGGTATGCGTAACATTCTTCGCCAGTACCACATTTCAAAATAATTGATTTTCTTCAAGTCTGTGGTACAAAGAGTACACGTCTCGGCTCCACAGAGGAAAACTGAAAATACTCTCATTTTCAGTGGTAATGAGATAGATAAATAGGACAAATTCGTCATTACAATTTTGGCCTTAGCTGTTCTCAGGAGGCGTGGACTACAATAGGATGATTTCTGAAATACAAGTTGAAACATTGTCACTTGTTGGTGTGAATTCTTTGTACTTCTTCTCCGGTGCGTGTTTAACGCTCGTCGGTCTGCTGTCTGGAAAGAGTGAGCCTCTGTCTTATCAAAAGGCCCCGGGTTCGATTTCTAGCCAGGTCAGGTTTTTTTTGCCTGGATCTGAGGTCTGGTTCGAGGTCTATTCAGCGTACGTGAGAGCAATTGAGGAGCTATGTGACGGTGAGATTGCAGCCCCATTTTAGAAAGCCAAGATCAACGGTTGAGACGATCGTCTCGCTGACCTCGCGTCATCACGTAATCTGCAGGCCTTCGGGAAGAGCAGCGGTCACTTGGCAGGCCAAGGCTCCTGAAAGTTGAAGCGGTGTGTGTGGTTTTTCTTAACGCTCTCCCACAAAAAGCTATGTGGTACCACAAGGGGTTCTACAGCTTCCATCTTAAAATCATCAGCCCGTATCATTATTTCTTTTACAATCTACTTTACTTCGCTTTATGGCGACGATGGGATACGAAAGGGCTAGAAGTGCGAAGAAGGCGGCCGTGGCCTTAATTAAGATACAGACAGCCCCGGCATATGCCTGGCTTGAAAATAGGAAACAACGAAAAACCATCTTGAGGGCAGCCGACAGTGCGACTTAGAATCCACTCTCTCCCGAATGGAAGTTGACAGCTACGTGATTCAAACTGCGCGGCCACTGGCTCGGCCAGCCCCTAGCCTTGTCTACTGTACAGCAAAGCACTGTTACCTAAATCACACCATGTGCAACATAACAGGTAGAGATAATTCTACTACTAATTTCTGACCTCCTACACCTCGCCTGCGAAGGAAACGTACTGTAGTTAAGGAGTATGGGAAGATAGCAACCAATCTAATCTACTTATGCGTGAGAATACTGCAGGCACTGAAGTAAACAAGACATCCTCCAATCAGGACAGTTAAGAACCTGGCAGACAGTAACTTCCACATCAATCTGGTCTGGAAGCGAGACTGCAGCTGCGTAGTTTTCTCATAGGCAGTGTTACAACCAGGGTTGTAGTCGAGGGTATACGCCGTATGCCCTCAGTTTAACTGCACTCATTAGAGTATGCCTTCTGATTTTTTTGCGAATACCTTCTACTTTGGATTCTTTCCTTTTTAATTTCGCCATTCTGTCAGCGAGTTTTATCCCTCCAGCTACTCTCGTAATCGGGATCATAGAAAGTTCAGCTTGATTAATAACATTATCAGCCATCACTTATTTAAGGTCATCACTGTTTGTTGCTTACGTCCCCAGGCTTATGTTTATATATTCAAATTACTCACCAATTAAACGATTTAAGCCTCAGAAATACAAGAAGACGCGGCTGCAAAACCACCGTACTGCAACATACACAAATCCCAGAGATTGTTCCATTAAAGAGTGTGATCACAAATCAAGAGAGGCATCTTGGATTGTTTTTTAATAACTAGCCGGAAGTACTATAGGTCCAGTAGAAAACTGTTGTGTAAGCAAATTAAGATTTCCAAGCAAGTGCATTCAAATTTGGATTTCTTTCTTGCCATAATAACATGTCCACTATATGCCTTATGTATGCCGAGCTGAGGGAAGTTTGTTGCAACTAGCTGTAAACACCTAATTTTAAACGTCAGGGTTGTCTAACATCCGGGGTAAGTCATGTACTGACTTAAGAGTATACGCTGTGAGAATTTTGGGACTACAGCCCTGGTTACAACCGAGACTCTGAATTTGTATCGCGCATAACGTGCTCCACAGTGAATAGGATCAGAGCAAATCATTGTAGATATGCTGCAGAACCGAGGATTTGACACATACCTGGACGGAATGATGCTTTTCAGCCACTTACCCTCACTTCAGTTTTGAATTTGAGCCTTTCTATAAGAGATAACGACTCTCGCAGAAACATTTTATTTTGTTACGTTTGCTGTATGAAGTTAGATAGCTCAACATCCCATCCCACATAATCAATCCAGAGTGCGGACTGGCAGCCCTTCTTCATCTAGCACTTTTCCCAACGCTGTGGAGTCGCGGGTGCGAACTGTGTCGCACGTGGTGTGTTGTTGGAATATGAGGAGGGGAGTGTTGGGAACACAAATACCCACTCACAGAGCCAGAAGAATTAATCACACACGATTAAAATCCGGCGGGAATCGGACCGGGACCCTCTGAACCGAGGGCCTCAACGCTAACTATTCAGCCAATGGGACTGGTAGCCACATATTGTACAATAAATCATGTTAATGCAGTTATTCCGGAGCAATCAGAAAGATTCTAGTAACATTTTATTTTACATTTCTGTCGCATTAGATAAAACAAACAGTCAGCTGTTTTTGTCATATATGACTAAGTCTGCAGGCCGAAGTTGACTAAACTTCATTCAACACTACAAATTTTGCGGGGATGTTCTGCAACATCTTTAGCTTCATCTCTTTTACAAGACGAGCGAAGTTTTTAATTTATGACGTCCTCACGCATCCTGGTTATGGTCATTCATGTATTTTATTATTTATTTCCATTTAATATTACTTTTGCCGGATACTTCACATTTGTACACCACCACCTAACACAGCTATACACGTAACCGCTGTGTTCTGTTGTAATTCAGAACTGAGAGGTTTAGCAACTTCAAGCAACACGAGCCGGTCAGCAGGCTCATCTCCATGGCAACTGCAGTGGGTCCGTCCTCGTTTCCATGGCAACCATACTGCTCCCTTCTCCCCACCCAGGTAGGCAGTAAATGGAACGCATCTTTCAGTATAACGACCATAAATGTACAGACTACTCTAAATTTTTCACTATCTCTAATCGTTAAGTCTTGTCCACGACTGCTGTCACCCCTAACGACCTCCATGACTACACTAACCACCAGTTCACCAGTTATCTTCTGCTACCTGTGTATGATAATGATGATGATGATGATGATTATGATAATAATAATAATAATAATAATAATAATAATAATAATAATAATACTTTACATCCCAATAACTATTTTTACGGTTTTCGGAGACGCCGAGGTGCCAGAATTTAGTTCAGCAGGAGTTCTTCAACGTGCCAGTAAATCTACTGACACGAGACTGACGTATTTGAACACCTTCAAATACCACCGGACTGGGCCAGCATCGAATCTGCCAAGGTGGGGTCAGAAGGCCAGAAGACTTGCACGTCTACAAAACACAGAGGCATACCGACTTAGCCCTTTAAGGACTAATTTCCTACATCTGTAACTCGCCCTTCGTCTGAGATAGTTTCCACCGTTTGTGAAACTCATTTCTGTATGCCCCGAACATCTTGCAATACATATGATCACAATATCTGTATTTTACAAAAAAATACGAAATTAAATTTCAAGTGTCAATCTCTGAAATTTCACAACTGTTTGCTAATGAAGAGTCATTCTCTAACATACCACTATCATTTTTATCCATATCTGACTCGGGACTAAAAATAACTCGTAATATTTCTTATTCATTCAGCGAACAACTTGACCCCGCCATTATTGTTAAGAAAACACGATACTTGAGATAAGTCACAGACATTAGCATAGATATATATACAGTATATATACACATACTGCTCAATCTGTATCGATGAGTAATATCAACTCGGGGCGTAATTAAAAGCAGAAAGACAGATATCACAAGATGTATTGTAGAAGATATAGTAACTGTACGTGGATAGCAACTGAGGCAAAATATTGAAATTTATTTCCAATTAAAGAAATGTGTTGATGAAATTAAAGCTGCTAACTTTTTATTTTAATGGTTTAATTCCATTAACATTTCTCAATGTATATAGTTTAAATATTACATTTTCATTGTATAAATAATATCCAATTATATTTATAAATACCTAAAAGTCAATTAACTTCCCCAACATCTTCAGTGTCGTGCTCTATATAAACTATCTAAGTATAAAATCAACGTGATCAACATAATCATTCATAAAAACAAAACTAATTAAAAAAAATTAAATACTGTTATCTCCGAGACGTACCAGTCCAGAGGCGGTAGAGTACGTGCGTAGTAATTAAAAGGGTAAGTATTCTACTTGTCCACCTCTGTGGTGTAGTGGTTAGTGGTATTAGCTGCCATCCGCGGGTTCGATACCCGGCTCGCCACAAATTTTGGGAAGTGGTACGAGGACTGGAACAGGGTTCACTCAACTTCGTGAGGTCAACTGAGTAGAGGGAGTTTCGATTCCCACCTCAGTCATTCTCGAAGTGGTTTTCCGTAGCTTCCCACTTCTCCTCCAGGCAAATGCCTCGATGGTACCTAACTTAAGGCTACGCCCGCTTCATTTCCTCTTCCTTGTCTATCCTTTCCGATCTGCCCATCCTCCCACGAGGCCCCCGTTCAGCATGGCAGGTTAAGCCGCCCGGGCGTGGTACTGTCCTCCCCCAGTTGTATCCCCCCGACCGAAAGTCTCACGCTCCAGGACACTACCCTTGAGGCGGTAGAGGTGGGATCCCTAGCTGAGTCCGAGGGAAAAACCAACCCTGGAGGGTAAACAGATTAAGAAAGGAGAAGAAGAAGTATGCCACTTAATTTTAAAAAAGGTTGTCCAGTTAAACAGAAGTGACTCAAAACTATTCTGTTCTCATAATTTTCGTTATCACTACGCGAGTAGCTGTGCGGTTTGGTTCAAGTAGCTATTAGTTTGCATTCGGGTGATAGTGGGTTCGAAATGCACTGTCGGCACCCCTGAAGATGGTTTTCCGTGGTTTCCCATTTTCACACCTAGCAAGTGCTGCGATTGTACCTTAAATCAAGGCTACGGACGCTTCATTCCTACCCCTAGCCCTTTCCTATCCCGTCGTCGCCGTAAGATCTATGTGTGTCGTTGCAACGTATAGCAAATTGTAAAATTTTCGTTATCAGTTGGCCGATCTCGAGTAAACAAACTTGAGGCGCCGATGTGCTGACCTGTTGTTCAAGCGGGGAAAATCTTTAATTCAAACAAACAAATGCAGATTCCCCAGACAAACCATCAAGCATATTGTTAAGTAATGTCTCCTGTCTTCCCACTCTGGAAATTTTCTGAATTCCTAGCATGCTATTCCAGAGGATCCACAACTGATAAAGGATTTGGATATACTGTTCTTTTTAAACTTGCTTTAAGTCATATCGACACAGATAGGTCTTATGGCGACGATGGGATAGGAAAGGGCTAGGAGTGGTAAGGAAGCGACCGTGGCTTTAATTAAGATACAGCCCAAGCATTTGCCTTGTGGGAAAATGGGAAACCACTGAAAGGCCTGCCGAAAGTGGGGTTCGAACCTACTATCTCCCGAATGCAAGCTGATAGCTACGTGACCTAAACCGCACAGCCACTTGTTCGGTGATTTCGATATTCATTTCTAACTTTCTACTTTTTGTTTATTTCCGGGTGCTGTATGTTAGTAATGTTTTGTACTGCCACACGCTAAATAAATTAATATAAATAACGCTTCTGCGAGAACTATCGATGTTAAGAGATGCCGGGATGCACGATCCTTCTCTTCATAAAGAGCTCTTTAAACTTGTCGACGAGCTCTAACATTCAGGAGATCCTAAATGGCAAACCACTGCGCTGAGATTCGATCGCATAGAGCGATCTGCTTCATTTCAGAGGTCAGGGGCATCACAGTCAACAATCCAGTAGCGGTTAGGAGCTAACCGTGACCTTCATGAAATGATCAGCTTTCCACATACACATGCAAAGTCGTAATGTGAAACCTGGAAAATCTTTTTTAAGGCTGGCCATGGAATTCGAACCAACTGTGCCCCGACTCCTTGTGAACTCCTACGGCTGAGGTACAGTACATGAATCTTTGAGTAATAATGAGAATAATCTTTTGGACTTTACTGGACGTGTCACGGTAGTGAGGAAGTAAGTAATCGTATGTTGAAGACTAAGAGGGGGAAGCCAACCTCACACCACCGGCATATCCCAATTCTAGAGCCTGTGCTGGTTTAGCGGTGAACGCGGAAATATTAAATGTTTGAAACGGCCTTCACTCATCATCACAAAGACAGTCCTGGTCTAGTTAGCATTTTCTTCAGCTTACCCCACATAACTAGAGATCGCAGTAGGGGGTTGAGGCTGGGTGCTCTTCCAGACGCCATGTAATTTCTCTCACGAAAACTCCAACCGGGGATCGACCAGGATTCGAACCACATCCTTCCGGGTGGAAAGCCAGCAGCTAAGCCATTGCGTTA
This sequence comes from Anabrus simplex, assembly GCF_040414725.1. Taxonomy (NCBI): domain Eukaryota; kingdom Metazoa; phylum Arthropoda; class Insecta; order Orthoptera; family Tettigoniidae; genus Anabrus; species Anabrus simplex. Next base: position 77,493,511 of record NC_090267.1, on the reverse strand, counting down.
ATCACGCTCCGCGGGCCTGGTCCACATCTGGCCCAATGGAAGGTCAGCCATCACTGCAGAGTACATTTTGGCCTACAAGTGGTCACGCCTGATCCGTGGTCCGACAGCTCTGCACTGCGACCGACCAAACGAGCAGTGGAGCCGGGACAGCTCTCAGCAAAGGCACTGGTCGCCAATCCTTTCACATTCACCGCACATCTCTCCGATACAAATCTCCTGGTCTGAGAGATGGCGTCACAGTCTAGGAGGCCCGCCTCCCCCTTCATGAGTGGAATGAAAACATTTAGTAGTAGTAGTAGTCACTCTATGGGCCGAGAAGTCACATGGTTTTTTAGTCCACGAGGTCTTCTCTACAATAAATATTGTACTTCAGGTTGGTATAAACGGAGGTGCCTAGTCCTGGAATGGTTCTGCCCTTTTCTAACAAGAAAACTGTCTGGAATGAACTTGACAGATTTCCATGAAGCCTCCGTCAATGATCAACATACCTTAAACTTAAGAACAATCATCATTTTGCCCTAAAATCAACGGTAATGTAATACATTATAATATTAAACTTATTGAAGCGAGTAACAAGTATCGTGTATCCTGCATAACGGTTAAGGTATGAGGTTTCCATAAACATTAGGGGTTAGGCCAATCAGCACCCTAGAATTTATTTCACTCTCACCACGTTACAAAAGAATGGCCTAGATGACACTGCCTTATAACGAAATTAGTTTGCATTCTAACCTATTACTGCATAAAAATCCCGGACTCCATTAATTAATTGCTGAAAAATAGCTGAGCGGCTCTGGATGACGTAGGAAAAAAGATCATCCTACCAAATTTCACTGCAATCGATGCCTTCGCCAGACCACGTTTCATTTATTACTGGGGCATCACGGTGTTGTCTTTTTCCTAGTGGTTTAAAGGGTCGGGAGATGCAGAGTGGGTCTCGGCCCATAAGGGGCCACGGCTTGACCGTGGTCCAACACCTCTGCACTCTGACCGGCCAATAGAGCAGAGGAGGGATGGCTACGGCTCTCCCGTGGCTCTACGCCTCTGCATTCGGGAGACGGGACAGGGTTGGATCTCACGGCTGGCCCCAGCCGTCGGCTGTCCTGAGAATGGTTTTCCGTGGTTTTCCATCACCCTGCACTGAGGCGAATGCCGGGACAGTTCCTAGTATAGGCCACGGCCGCAAAACCCCTCACCTTCTCCGAGCATCTCCTTCACCGTCACAAATCTCCCAGCCTGAGAGACGGCGTCACCGTCTAAGAGGCCCGCCTCCCCTTTCAGGGGAGGAATGAAAACATTTTTGTAGTAGTAGTAGTTTAATGTCGCACTAACACATCGAAGATTTACAGCCACGCAAGGGTGAGAAAGGACTAGGATTGAGAAGGTAGTAGCGGTGACTTTAATTAAGGAACAGCCCCAGAAATGGCGAAACATGGGAAACCATGGAAATCTTCAGGGCTGCCGACGGTTGTATTCGAACCCACTATCTACCGAATGCAAGCTCACAGCTAGACGACCATAACTGCACGGCTAACTCGCTCGGTGACACCCCAGATCCGCTACAAGGACTAACATATGTGTGCATCTTGAAAATAAAGGAAGAATCACATGAAATGTTTTACATGACTGCACAGGTTGGGTTTGACAGGCCCACAGAGCACTAAAATATCCCACTGAACACGAGCGATAGCAAACACTTCCTCACAAGTCTGTCGTATAACTAAACACGTTTGGACAGGAAGGAAGCGGGACTACAACGAACAAACTACAGTACTTCAATCTCTGTGAACATCAAGGAAACAGACCCAGCCCGTGTGCTGTCGGGTGTATTGCTATCGATGCCTTCGATACGCCACGTCCCAGTTTAAACTGCAGCGACAACTTATACTTTAAAGATGTACATTTTAAAGGCATAATGACTATTATGACTATAATGACTATGACTATTAATGGTGTCTTTCGAGCGAGTTGGCCGTGCGGTTAGGGGCGCGTAGCAGCGAGCTTGCACTCGGGAGTGGGTTCGAACCCCACTGTCGGCAGCCCTGAAGATGATTTTCCGTGGTTTCCCATTCTCATACTGGCTGTACCTTAATTGAGGCCACGGCCGTTTCCTTCCAACACCTATCCCTTGCCTATTCCATCGTCGCCATAAGACCTATCTGCGTCGATGTGACGTAAAGCCAATTGTAAAAAAAAATAATGTGTTAAGTGACCATCCTATCAAGTCTGCAATCGGTCTCGTCCAACGAAAATAATTCCTTTGTAACGGTAACGGACAACTGTACTGTTGCTGCATGCATCTCTGATGGTGACCTCGCCTCACCAGCGCGTTTTCTAGCAGGAACATTGCCTAAGCCCCGGAAGAACCTCCGACTTCCGCTCTGACCCCCTACGGTAACCGGCTTAGGTTCAGCTACTGTTGAATGTCGTGCAATATATAAAGACTGAGCTTCGCAGATAACCTGGTCTGCACTGAAGAGTCACGTGAATTTTACTGACTCCCAGCACACTTTTCACGGGATATGGACTGGCTAAATACAATATCCATTGCTATTGGCTTCGTCAATTACTTTGAGCTCAAATTAAGCTCTCCATCATTAATATTTACTTGTTTTGTTTTACTCTCATAAGTCAACGCTTAAGATCATTAACTTTATAGCAACCCTTCAAACTTCTTGAAGATGATAAATTGTTTTCAAGTAAGTGACAGTATCACCTCTTTCTTTATTTTTAAGCATTCTTTCCAGTCTGTCATTTAGAGTCGTGTTAGCAATCTTTCTTCCTGTATCTTCTTTGTTGAGCTGGACCCCATCAGTGCACGGTGTCCGGACATTTCGTGCCACGGACATTCCGTACCACTTGATTTTTGAGGACATTTCGTACCACCTAGGTCGTTATCTACCTGCGAACCGTTTTCCCGTAATCCCCAAATATTTACGCTAGGACAATCCGTACCACTTGATGTCAAATTGGAACTCCATTTCCACGCCAGCGGGCGTAATGACCCTGACAGACACGCTTTAGACATCAGAAACAACAATGATTTACAACATTTGCTGAAGAAAACTTATACATTATTTTAATAATTGTCCTTTAAACTGTACTTATCACTTATGTTTACGTAGATATCAAAAGAAAGTCGATTTTTTGAAGTATAAAGCCTGAAACAAAACAATACAATAGAAATATACATCGTGTTCGGGTGCAATGTGCCTGACGAGCACAAGGATGGATAATATTACTATAAACTACTGCATTATTTCATTATCAAGTAAATATAATAAAGGAGTCTGATGAACTGACCGATATGGGCTTGAAGGTGACGCGGAAACAGGAAATTGCTGAAAGATGGAAGTAGCTAAGTCCCCGCGAATGGTGAATGCGAGATAAAAATTAACACGTGCACCAATCAGTTCAGTTGCGCCCGACGGAAGGTTAACATTAGTAGTGGGCACATCGTGCGGAGGCTTCTGCGCCAACAGTGGACAATGGATAGTCTATACAAATGGATACATCCATTAAGGAATCGTTTTTACTTCGCAGTACTTCCATTCTCTTTCAAGCAGTACGGAATGTCCTCTCCTAAATATTTAACTGGCACTTCGCAGGTAATCAGCCGGTCAAGTGGTACCAAATATCCGGTGGTACGAAATGTCCTAGAATCTCAGTGCACATGCTGTGCTCTCTGCTTCTTTATTTAAACAGTTGATAAGTTCCATGACTCGATGATTCGATCTTCTAAGTTCGGTATGCATGTTATTGTACCATCATTCGACTGAGTTAGTGGTTCGATAATATCTGTTGTAGCAACACCAAAGCTCCACTGGAACTTCTTCGTTTTCCATCCATCTCTCCACGAAACGGTCGAAAAATCCAGAAAGTGTTTCACTGTCAGGTCCTCTGGAACATCCTCAGGCTAAAGAAACGCCAAAACAGCACACCTTCGGATGATCATTCTCATTTTTCCGTTCTTCCTATTCTCAGAAGCAAGCCCCAAATCTTGAACTTTTCTCCAGATGCACTTTTTCATGTGGAAGTAGCAACCTTTTACCTCTACTGCGGGTAATACAATTTTAAGGGCAGAAATTGCTGCGGATTCAAAATTGACTGTCACTATAACTATAACCGGAACACTCACTCACTCACTCACTCACTCACTCACTCACTCACTCACTCACTCACTCAATCAATCAATCAATCAATCAATCAATCAATCAATCAATCAATCAATCAATCACCGGGCGAGTTGGCCGTGCGCGTAGAGGCGCGCGGCTGTGAGCTTGCATCCGGGAGATAGTAGGTTCGAATCCCACTATCGGCAGCCCTGAAAATGGTTTTCCGTGGTTTCCCATTTTCACACCAGGCAAATGCTGGGACTGTACCTTAATTAAGGCCACAGCCGCTTCCTTCCAACTCCTTGTCCTTTCCTCCCATCGTCGCCATAAGACCTATCTGTGTCGGTGCGACGTAAAGCCCCTAGTAAAAACAAATCAATCAATCAATCCATTTAGGGATGTCGCCCAGATGGAAGATTCCCTTTCAACTGATTACCTAAATCATCCTTAAATACTGTATATTCGAATAATTTAGAAATTTATCGAACATTTCTCTTGATAATTTATTCCAATCCCTTATTCCTCGCCCTATAAATGAATATTTGCTCCAATCTGTCCTCTTGAATTCCTAATTTTAAAAGCTCCACTCAAGCTTATTCTTCTACTTATGTAATTCCACGCCAACACTCCCATGACAGCTCGGAACATACCACATAGTTGAGCATCTCATCTCCTTACTCCCAAGTCTCCCCAGGTCAAAGTTTACAATATTTTCGTAACACTACTCCTTTGTCGCAAATCACCGAGAACAAATTGCGCTGCTTTTCTGTGATTTTTTTCCAATTCTTGTACCAAGTAGCCCTGGTAAGGGCCCCATACTCTAACTAATACTCTAGCATACTCAGAGCAACAATGGGAGAAAGCGCGGCTTGCCGACAGAAGGGATGGTCCTGTGGAATTTCCCGTTACTATTCCAGCGGTCATTGCCTCGAGGGAGGAAGACGAGGACAGTGGGTAGCGATTGTGGCTCGTGGCGAATGACATGTATTCGTTTCAGACCTCATTCTACGTAGGGCCGTATCCTGAAGACGCACAGGACGTCCATGGTCGTTGACTCGAAAAACCTGCACCAGGTCTCTACGGAGGTCACGCGCCATTATCGTTATTATCGGTAAAAGAAAGGGAAGGGACACGAAGAGAGTGAAAATGAAAGACTCCCCAGGTCTCGCAAACCTAATACTGTAGGGTTCAGAAGAGAACGAGAATAGATCAATGGAGGCCGGATAGCAAAGGTGAAGTTTCAGGAGACTGCCAAAAGTAAGTGGAAGGAAGGAAAGTCTCAGGTATGGGCCCCATGGTCGCCAACCCCAGCTGAGAGGCCCTGAGTTTCCCCTTTTTTGTTCATATGACAGACGGGAGATACAGTGAATATGATCTATCACCTATTTCCACGTCAAATGGGACAATTCATAAGCAACTTGGCAATTGCGCAAAATCATAGAACTACATTAAAAAAGAACGTGATATGAAAGCAGGGCTATAATGCTCAACAGATTCGGGTTCCACAATCAGTATAAGCTTCACCCGACTGGCTTCCTGTCGAAATTCCTGTGTATGTGGCGAAACTGGGTGATGCCATTCACTGGATTGACGCTTTGATTCAGGCTTGTAGGCTCGTGCTTGCGTCTCATCAATAGCGACAATACGCAGCAGAAATGCTCCTTCTTCGTTGCGCTATCTGTCCATGTGGATGTAAGCCAGTGCATACCGGTGCCATTCCTATACGTCGGTGAGTTGATGTGGAACCCAACGAGACGCAATTTTCCTCATGTTAAGACATTTCGTAAGTATGTGCCACAGAGTTTGATGACTGAGACCAACCTTTACAGATAATTCCCTGACAGTCCTTCGATGGTCTACGGAAAGGAGACCACCCACGATGTCAATCTGATCTTCAGGAATGGACGACCGACCTGTGCGGTACAAATCCGCAGTCTCATCCCGATCTGCACGAAACGCAGTGACGCATCGTGCAACTGTCCTATACAGTAATACATTCTCGCCACAGGCTTCACGTAGTGCTCGATAACATTCTAATGCGCATCTGCCACGGGTAGCCTTGATTTTAAACCAAGAAAGCTGATCCCCTCTTGAAAATATGCTTTACAGCGGTGAAATCGACACTCTTCACTTCAACGCCACACAGCAACAATACTTCCAAATAGATGCCCGTAAAATGCACATTACACATCGACAATAACACCACCTGACCACTCCCATATCCTATTTGCGCCTGTCCGATCCTTGCGAGTGTCCGGACTACGTTGCCACAACTACAGTATATTTACAGCGCTCGAATACACAGTGTGATTTATATAAACCGTGCGGTTTTGAAAACCCCACCAACAGAGATTGGAACTTCACATGAGCAGACGCCAGTTCCAGCGGAGGGGCACTTTTCAAACTAACCTGAATTTTAAATAACTTTCTTCGGCTTATCGCAGGAATTTGGACTCATTTCTGAGGTCGCTGAAGACACCCAGGCTCATCTTGGTTTTGATACGAAATTTAAGACAGGATATATGACTCTATGTGATTTCATTTCATTATCCGTTTACCGTACCAGGGTTGGCTTTTCCCTCGGGCACAGCGAGGGATCTCACCTCTACCGCCTCAAGGGCAGTGTCCTGGAGCGTGAAATATTTGGTCCGTGATACAGCCGGGAAGGAGGACCAGTACCACGCCCAAGCGGCCTTACCTCCTATGCTGAACGGCGGTCTTGTAGGGGATGAGAAGACTGGAAGGGATAATCAAGGAAGAGAGAAGGAAACGGCCATGGATTTAAGTTACGTACCATCCTGGCATTTGCCTAGAAGAGAAGTGGAAAAGCAATCAATCAATCAATCAATCAATCAATCAATCAATCAATCAATCAATCAATCAATACTGAGCTGCATTTAAAGCAGTCGCCCAGGTGACAGATTCCCTATCTGTTGTTTTCCTAGACTTTTGTTAAACGACTGCAAAGAAATTGGAAATACATTGAACATCCCCCTTGGTAAGTTATTCCAATCCCTAACCCCCTTCCTATAAACGAATATTTGCCCCAGTTTGTCCTCTTGAATTCCAACTTCATCTTCATATTATGATCTTTCCTACTTTTGAAGACACCACTCAAACTTATTCGTCTACTAATGTCATTCCATACCATCTCTCCATTAACAGCTCGGAACATACCACCTAGTCGAGCAGCTCGTTCTCCCTTCTCCCAAGTCTTCCCAGCCCAAACTTTGCAACATTTTTGTAACGCAACTCTTTTGTCGGAAATCACCCAGAACAGCTCGTCTTTGGAATTTTTCCAGTTCTTAAATCACGTAAGGGTCCCATACACTGGAACCATACTCTAGTTGGTGTCTTACCAGATACTTATATCCCCTCTCCTTTACATCCTTACTACAACCCGTGAATACCCTCATAAACATGTGCATATATCTGTACCCTTTATTTACAATCCCGTTTATGTGAATACCCCAATGAAGATCTTTTCACCGGGCGAGTTGGCCGTGCGGTTAGGGGCGCGCTGCTGCGAGCTTGCATCCGGGAGATAGTGGGTTCGAATCCCACTGTCGGCAGCCCTGAAGATGGTTTTCTGTGGTTTCCCATTTTCACACCAGGCAAATGCTGAGGCTGTACCTTAATTAAGGCTGCCACGGCCGCTTCCTTCCAACTCATAGGCCTTTCCTAACCCATCGTCGCCATAAGACCTATCTGTATCGGTGCGATCTAAAGCCACTAGCAAATTTAAAAAAAACAAAGAAGATCTTTCCTTATATTAACACCTAGGTACTTACAATGATCCCCAACAGGAACTTTCACCCCATCAACTCATCAACCACGGAATAAACACTTCGAGGATGGCTAAGGCGGGAATCGAACCACCCTCTACTCAGTTGAACTTCGGAGGCACCTCTACTCAGTTGACCTCCCGAGGCTGAGTGGACCCCGTTCCAGCCTTCGTACCACTTTTCAAATCGGGAATAGAACCCGGGCCCGGGGGTGACAGCTAATCACACTAACCACTACACCACAGAGGCGGACTGATAAGTGATTTAAGGCTGGATATCTGACTCCACGTGATTTTTCAGGTGAAAATTCCAACACAGGATCGACTGGGTTTCGAGCCTCAGCCATCCGGATGGAAAGCCAGCAGCTAAGCCACTGAGCTAACCACGCCCCCTCTCACTTGAACTAAATGTTAGGATCTTCCTGTGGCCCTATCAATACTGAGGACCAAATGCTGTAATAACAGAGTGTACATACGTGTAGCGCACTTCACATTCCTCAAGTACTCGTAACACCTCTTCAAGTGAGAGTGGAGGGAGAGCGGTCCGCCAGTGCACACAGGAACTGTAAACACTCTGCCTGATGGCGCATGGAGCGATCAGCTCCTGGATTGTTATTTATGGGGATCGGTAAATTTCCTTCAATGTCATTCCCCTTTAAGAGCCTTCTACTTGGGAGCTACGAGTGACTAACATGGGCTTCCCACGTGCAGTAATCGCCACTCGTCTTACGAGGGCGAATCGAACAGTAATGCAAAACAGTTTTACGAAATATATCATGAGTATGAAAAAGAAACAGTCCACCTCTGTGATGTAGTGAAGGCCTGAGTTCGATTCCCGGCTTTGCCACGAAATTTGAAAAGTGGTACGAGGGCTGGAACGTGGTTCACTCAGCCTCAGGAGGCCAAATGAGTAGAGGAGTGGGAGTGGGGGTTCGATTACCTCCTCAGCCATCCTCGAAGTGGTTTTCCGTGGTTTCCCAATTCTTCTCCAGGCAAATGCCGGGATAGTACCTAACTTAAGGCCACAACCGCTTCCTTCCCTCTTCCTTGCCCACCCCTTCCAATCTTTCCATCCCCCATAAGGCCCCCGTTCAGCATAGCAGGTGAGGCAGCCTGGGCGAGGTACTGGTCCTGCACCCCAGTTGTATGCCCAATTAAATGTCTTATGCTCCATGGCACTAATACACTATGCAAAATAATCGCAAGTGCCACCTATCTTTCAGCATCTGAACCTAATCTCCCGCGACATGTTTGTCACCGTGACAACAATAATAATAATAATAATAATAATAATAATAATAATAATAATAATAATAATAATAATAATAATAATAATGGCGTGTGGCCTCCAAAGAGACCCGTGGAGGTCTTACGAGTTGACTCCGTATAGGCGACGTACGCGTTTGCGAGAATGGGGCCCTACTTACGGTTAATGCTAATGATGAATACAGCACCACACACCCATTCCCCGAGCCATTGCATTTAACCAATGAAGGTAAAAAGTCCCGACCATGACGGGAATCGAACCCGTAGCCCCTGGGCTAAAGGTCAGCACGCTAACCCTCAGCCATGGAACCGTGATGGCAAGCTGAAGTCCACCTTCGTAGTAGCGCTATTAGCCTAGCTCCCGTCCTCGGAGGCCCGGACTGGATTCTCGGTATTACCAAAAACTTAACATTGATAGAAAAAAGTTAAACCTCCATTGGGGGTGAACCTGGAACCTGCTGCACCACCTCCGGAGGAGGAAAAGAATTTAAATTTTACCAAGTTGAACGAAAAGCCTCGTTCACAGAACTCCATTTCCCGAAAGTATAAGCCACCTGCGCACGATCTATTTCACTTCTTCCTCCATGGCTAAATGGTTAGTTTGCTGGCCTCTGTTCCAAGGGGTTCCAGGTTCGATTCCCAGCTGGGTCAGAGAATTTAATTGTATTTGGTTAAGGATTTCGATAGTTCAGCTCTCGTGTGCAGGCATTTTTTAATTTGACGCCATCTAAGTTGCCTTTTTATTCCGATTTATTCTATCAGGTGGTAGAGTAAACATGATCTCTCTTACGTGATCTATCGCTGTGTTTTAATTACACTTGTCGGTAAACACCAAAAGTGTTACCAGAGAATTTTTAGATGTCGACAATGTACGATATGGGGTGTCGAATGGACTTCTTTTTCCACTCTTCCAAAATCCGATTACCTCTGCTGGGTTTGAACCTGCGATCTTGGGATCACGTGGTCGACACTCTATCACTGAGTGATTCAAGAAGATGAAAGTCAGCCTGTGCCAAGTTCTGGACTGTATTGTGGACCGCAGCGTACCTCACCGCCATACTTCTCCATGTTTGCAAGAAGGCGCAAAGTGGAGGCGAGTGCTGTCGCCTCTTCGGACCCCTGAAAAAATTCCCAAGGAGGTCAACGGTTCGGTTCAGAGGAAGAAGTGAAATCGGTCGTGTGCAAGTGGCTCATACTCACGGGAACAGAGTTCTATGGACGACGCATATTCTACTACTTGGTATCACGATGAGAGAAATGTCTCGAGAGGTTTGATTCATATATTTACAAATATGTAAAACTTGTAGTTCTTGTACATAATATTTTGTTTTTTCTTTTCTTTCTTAATCCGTCCACCTTCCAGAGTTGGTTTTCCCCTCGGATTCGGCGAGGTATCCCACCTCTACCACCTCAAGGGCAGTATCCTGGAGGGTGAGACTTCGGGTCGGGAGCTTTCAGTTGGGAAGGAGGACCAGTACCTCGCCCAGGCGGTCTCACCTGCTATGCCTTGTGGGCGATGGGAAGATTGAAGGGTTAGACAAGGAAGAGCGAGGGAAGCGGCCATGGCCTTAAGTTATGTAGGTACCATCCTGGCATTTGTCTGGAGAAGAAGTGAGAAATCACGAAAAACCACTTCGAGGATGGCTGGGGTGGGCATCGAAACCCCGCCCCTCTCTACTCATTTGACCTCCCGAGGCTGAGTGGAACCCTTTCCAGTCCTCGTACCACTTTTCAAATTTCGAGCCAGAGACGGGAATCGAACCCGAGCCTCCAGGGGTGTCAACTAATCACACTAACCACTACACCACAGAGGCGGACTTATGTTTATCCTACTCATTAAATGTTTTGTAAAATACGCGCGTTACCTTTCGAGTCATCTTTCCTACCTCACCTCACTTGTTGAACTCTTATTCCCATCCGTACCCGACGATATTAGGTTTGAGTGGAGGTAATCTCCGAATGTCAAGCCTTTCATAGGACTTCGTTTCTTTTACCAATCCCTTCAATATCCCTTCCAATTTTACGTAATTCTCATTTACCATCATCAGACTTAGAAAGCGCTGAAAGCTGGTCTTCTGCGAGACAAGGTTCTGTAATGGTGTTCGCATTAAATGAAACGAGGGCATATCCAGTATCCTAGGAAATATAAAAAAGGTATAGCCCAAGTGCAATAATAATACATGTATGCTATGAAATAGCTGTGGTGATTTTCGTCAGAAAGAAATATTGTGCGAGAGCATTTTACACTATCTATGACCACCTGTTGCTGCTTTCTTGATGGTGCAGTAACGTTGAATGTGCTCCTTGGCACAGACCAGAACAAAACGTAACTTCCACAAGTCTGTTCCATTTATGGCTATGACAGTATGGAAGTTGGTGAGGCACGAGTGGTAATGACATTCGGAACACATCTACCGTGTACTGGATGCTCTGTTAGGTGCTACACGTAATAAGTTCAGTTGCACTGGAGAGCACTTTCTGTCTCAGCGAGGAAAACAATGACAAACTACCTCGCTTTCATTTTCCTTCGCTATCCATGAAGCTGATGGTGGACCTGCTGACGTTCAACATACACCTACTCTAACACATGTGCGATCCTAACCAACTCAAGATGGTACTGCATCTTCTTTCTGTCTGATCTCTCAACATCGTTCTTTTCTGAGAGAGCTCGTGGCACGACAGTCGCTTGTAAAACAGTCACCCGAGGCGTTAGAAGAAAAGCTTAAGGCCGGTTCAGAGGGTAAGAGAAATGAGGGGAGTACTTGGAAGAATTATTTCTTAATCCGTTCACCCTCCATGGTTGGCGTTTCCCTCGGACTCAGCGAGGTTGTCCACCTCTACGGCCTCAAGGGCAGTGTCCTGGAGCGTGAGATTTTGGGTCGGTGGTATACAACTGGGGAGGAGGATCAGTACCTTGTCCAGATGGCCTCACCTGCTATACTGAACAGGAGCCTTGAGGGGGGGGGGGTGAAAAGATTGGAAGGAAAAGACAAGGAAGAGGGAAGGAAGCGGCCGTGGCCCTAAGTTAGGTACCATCCCGGCATGTGCCTGGAGAAGTGGGAAACCACTTCGAGGATGGCTGAGGAGGGAATTGAATCCCCCTCCACTCATTGACCTCCTGAGGCTGAGTGGATCCCGTTCCAGTCCTCGTACCACTTTTCAAATTTCGTGGTAGAGCCTGGAATCGAACTCGGTCCTCCGGGGGTGGCAGCTAATCACACGAACCACCGGACTGGTAGAATTCTACTTGTACAAAACTCGCAAAACATTCAGCAGAGTGTTGCAGAGTAAATGGTAGATGGCAGAGTAGCATCACTAGCGACATGTGGCAAAGTAACTCAACGTGTCCGGTTCAGCAGAGTAGGTACTGTGTGGAGATGAGAAGAATGCAAGCATGAGGAATGTGGCCTGCAAGCACGAACTTCCTGTTCTGCCCAGACAGATCGGCTCTTATCTGCTACAAGAAAACATTTACTCACACTTTGCAGTTTGCTGGATTACAACTGACAAGAGCGAATAGCAGCCAGTAGAAAATAATATGAAGTCGCCTGGGTAGTAGTGGAGTTGCTATGGTAACCATTGCGTCACTGGCTCTCCTGGTGAAAATCCCTTCGCCCCGTGCCTCACCAGGCATGTGCATGTAGTAGAGCGACGGCGTAATGGCGATAGTTACGTTGTGTCGTGTGTTTGTTGCCTCTTGGTTTTAAGCGTGAAAAAGAATTTCGTGGAAGACGAAACTTAACAAGTTGCAGAGCTACATAGCGAGTACGAGTATTTATGGAATTTAGGTAGAATAAACTATCGAGAAAGAAACAAGGCAGGCCGCCAAGGCTGAAATCGTGGGGAAAGCAAAAGGCAAAAAGAAGGCTTCGAAGTGAACTAGTTTAAGCAAAATACAGTATTAATAATCTGAGATGCACATATAATAAAATGTGTCTGTAAATTTAGAAATAAAAAGTAATCGGCTTCAAGTTCAATAAATTAAAACGTTGCCAGTGTGAAATGGTTCACTGTTATGAATAAACTTTATTTTGCTTACAGAACTCATTTTCACCAAACTCCACACTACTGTTTGTAAACGGTGCCTGAGCTGACAGCGAAGAGTGGACGGTGGAGGCGCACTCTACCCGCAACTATCCTCGTGTTGACAATCATTAAGCTCCTCTGAAGGATGGGTCCGACAGAGAAACGAACAAGCTATCGAAGGAGGTGGGGGGGGGGGAGACCCTAAATGACACAAACGTAACATCAGAGACAGAAGAAAACAATAATATTAATACTCAAGAAAGGTGCTTACCAAAAGTGGGACCGAGTGGATGAGTCTTTTATTATGATATAGCCTTCTCTACTCCAACACCTTCAAGAAGCTGGTTTCCGGATATCTTGAGTGTGTGCCGCTCACCAAGAGTGGGGTTCCTGAACAGGTTACATACCTTAACGAATCCACAAAAACGCACACGAGATGCTGTCAGTTGGTACAATTATTTTATTCACATCTATTTACAAATTAAACACAAACATAACCTTAATCACTGTTGTCACAAACAAAACACTCACATCGCAAGCCGCCATTTAAAAAAAACAACCGACTGTCACTTCAATATGGAGATTGCAACTATTGCATGCCACGAGGTCACAAGTATTGTCTTGCTACACCATAACTCTACTAAACAACAACTCGTCGTAACCAATAACTCTCCGTTACCATCAAGACCACCTCCTTATATAATGTGCCTGGCCAGGCTTCCAGAAAAATACATTACAAAAATCTATCTTCCTGAAAATTCTAGAGTGCCTAATATATAAATTATAATGTACAGAATATTCTCAATCGTTCTAGTGCCTATTACCTTTCTGTAAGTTACAGTGTGTTTCACAATGATTGATTACAAATTATATATACTGGTAAGAATTAACTGTCCGCCTCTGTGGTGTAGTGGTTAGCGTGATTAGCTGCCACCGCCGGAGGTCCGGGTTCGATTCCCGGCTCTGCCACGAAATTTGAAAAGTGGTACGAGGGCTGGAACGGGGTCCACTCAGCCTCGGGAGGTCAACTGAGTAGAGGTGGGTTCGATTCCCACCTCAGCCATCCTGGAAGTGGTTTTCCGTGGTTTCCCACTTCTCCTCCAGGCAAATGCCGGGATGGTACCTAACTTAAGGCCACGGCCGCTTCCTTCCCTCTTCCTTGCCTGTCCCATCCAATCGCCCCATCCCTCCACAAGGCCCCTGTTCAGCATAGCAGGTGAGGCTGCCTGGGCGAGGTACTGGTCATTCTCCCCAGTTGTATCCACCGACCCAAAGTCTGAAACTCCAGGACACTGCCCTTGAGGCTGTAGAGGTGGGATCCCTCGCTTAGTCCGAGGGAAAAACCGACACTGGAGGATAAACAGATTAAGAAGAAGAACTGATATAAATGTCTATGTGCAGCACATGTTCCATGACATAATCTCACACACAATACGATCATTCGACTACGTAAATAATAATAATAATAATAATAATAATAATGGATGTACATCACTTCATAGCCACATATACAAATAATAATAATAATAATAATAATAATAATAATAATAATAATAATAATAATAATAATAATTCGAGCTCGACATTTGCATTAGTTACCCATGGGTGAGAGAATACTGTTTTCAAGTTATATCTGTTTATCGCACTTGCGTCAATCTCTGGGACCTATGGTGCCTCCTTCTTTTTCAAACACCAATATGGAAAGCCTCACAGTTCGTCCACTCAAAACATCAAATCCTTACGTAGAATTGCAAGTAATAACGCATGTATTTTAACATGTACATTACCCACGATACATCTCCAATGTAAAAACTAGCTCTGCTAATGATTATGATCACCAAAGATTTGCAACTGACAAGGGAACTGTTTCGTTGGGATCTTGAGATATTTCAATTGATTTTGAGGCAATGATTGGCACATGCCGCTCTTCATGGTGTCTTTCCCGTCGGAAGGCGACATTCAGCCTTGAGCAGAACACCTTGATGTTACTCGACAGGAGTAGGCTATGTGCCGACAGCGGGTTTCATCCTCTCCCTACATCATCTCACATTCAGACACGCACGTCACCCAAGGGAGTCAAATAGAAAGACCTGCACCGAACATATCCTCGGACACTCCCGGAACTAAAGGTCGTAAGATAAACAAATATAGACTGTTATGCCTTTCAGCGTTCAGTCTGCAAGCTTCTGCGAATTAATAACGCCTCCAAAAGCCTCTGTTTTCAACGAGCTCTGTAGCCTCATTTAGGTCTGCACCTCTCTCAATAAATCGTTAAGAAAATGAGTCTAACCATCGCCACTTTGGTATTTCTCTGCGTTTCTTACCCTAACCTCCCTCCCCCCGCGCATTATTCTCCTAGGTAACCCATCCTCCTCCATTCGCCTCACATGACCCCCATCACCGAAGTCGACTTCTGAGTACAATCAGTCAATCGCAACTATGAGTTCACTGAATTACCTCTCCTGCACCTTGATTAAATTTCACTTAGTATACTACCTTGCTAGGGGAATACACATCCTAAATACCACGTATATTAGACATGTTTGCCAAATTAATAGCAATTTCGATAGAAGGCAGTTCGGGTTTAGGAAAGGTTATTCCACTGTAGCTCAACCTGTAGGATTCCAGCAAGATATAACGGTATCTTGGATTCAGGAGATCAAATATACTGTATCGGGACTGACCTACCTAAGGAGACAGGGTACCGGAAGATCATGGAGACTACTGGGAAAATTAAGTGCAATTGGACTAGACAAAAAAGTGACTGACTGGGTGGCTATATTTCTAGAAAACAGAACTCAGAGAACTCAAGTAAGTGAAGCATTACCAAGTAAGTGAAGCATTACCTGATCCTGTAATCATTAAGGGGCGAATTCCTCACGATTGTATTATTGGATCTTTTCTTATATAAACAATTATATGAGTAAAGAAGTAGAATCAGAGATAAGGTTTTTTGAGGATGTTGATATACCGTATAGAGCAATAAATAAATTACAAGATTATGTGCAACTGCAAAAAGACTTCGACAATGTTGTGAGATGGACAGCAGGCAATAGCATGATGATAAACGGGGTTAAAAGTCAAGTTGTGAGTATGTTATTTGCTTTACGTCCCACTAACAATTTTTACTGTTTTCGGAGACGCCGAGATGCCGGAATTTAGTCCCTCAGGAGTTCTTTTACGTGCCAGTAAACCTACCGACACGAGGCTGACGTATTTGAGCACCTTAAAATACCACCGGACTGAGCCAGGATCGAATCTGCCAAGTTGGTGTCAGAAGGCCAGCGCCTCAACCACCTGAGCCACTCAGGCCGGGTCACTAATGGGAAAGGTCCTCTCGGTTTTAATTACTGCGCTGATGGGGTGAAAGTTCCTTACGCGGTTCACTGTAAGTACCTAGGAGTTAATATAAGGAAAGGTCTGCATTGGGGTAATCGCATAAACGGGCTTGTAAATAAAAGGTACAGATCACTGCATATGGTTATGGGGGTATTTACGGGATGTAGTAGGGATGTAAAGATGAGGGCATATTCGTCTCTGGTAAGAACCCAACTAGGGTATGGTTCCAGTGTATGCGAGCCTCACCAGGATTACTTGATTCGGGAAATGAAAAATCCAAAGGAAAGCAGCTCAATTTGTTCTGGGTGATTTCCGACAAAAGAGTAGGCTTACGAAAATGTTGCAAGGTTTGTTGTTTAAAGAGGCCTAAGATCTAAGGTCAGCAGTCGTTGCAAACTTTGGACTGGGAAGACTTCAGAGAAAGGAGACTAAGTGGTATGCTCCGAGCTGTCAGGGAAGAGATGGCGTGTAATGACGTTAGTAGACGGATAAGTTTGAGTGGTATTTTCAAAAGTAGGAAATTGGGGCCAATATTCTTTTATAGGAAGAGGAGTCAGGGATTAGAATAATTTCCCACTGGAGATGTTCAATAAATTTCCAAACTTAACAAAATTCCTGCATGGCCACGATCGTTAAGGCGATGACGTGTAAACGGTCTGACAACGCGGTAAGCCTGTTCGAGTCCCGTTGGTCGAAAAAAATTCACCATCAGAAAGTTCGCCGGCAGCGTAGGCCAGGTCGTTGCTTTGCAATTTCCAATCACTAGATTCCGAGCCAAAAGCTTGGATTAAATTCCAAACCTCTCCGCAGTGCTCATATGGAGTGAGGGCACATGACGTTGTTGATGGCGATTCGTCCGTCGGATAGAGACATTAAGCCTAAGTGCTTTTCGACAGGGGTAGGCTCTGTGCCGGCGCCGGGTTTCACCCTACTCCTACACCCACTCCATTCCTACCATAATATATCACGTCAGTCATTTCACCTCATTAACTGCTCTAATGAGGTTGACGTCAGGAAGGGCATCCGGTCACAAAGACCTGCACGACAGATTCATCTCACCTCATACCTGACCCCGTATAGAAACTGGACAAGGGCTGGAGAAACACTAGATAAACAATAGATAGAGAATCTGCCACCTGGGTGACTGGCCTAAATGAAGATCAATGGTAATTGATTGAAACGAGCCCCCTTTTCCACTTTGATATTCTCGATCGGCTCTCAATCCTTATAGGTTTCTTTCCTACTGACATCACTTTGGACTAGGAAATGCTAATTATCATATTATACACGCTCCATCTCGTTTTTTATTTAGTTTCAAATAACTAGAATAAGAAATAAAAAGAACTTCACTGCCAAACAAATCATTGGCAGCTCCGAAGCTGTTTGTAAGAGGACATAACAAGAGGTTACGAGAGAAGAGGCTACAAGCAGCTGCTGTACGCCACTTTATCTTGACACTGATAACATTCCCGCATAAAAACATGCTAATTTTATAACTGCAGGCGTTAGGAAATGATCCTTCCAAACAAGCAAATGTAGCACAGCAGCTCCCAGCTGAATGGCACCACACACAACAATGTTCGCCATCAGTACACCGGAATACGTCGTAATTTCAGTCCAGTGCTGAAATTTACCGTAATTCCAAGGGCTGTATAAACCAAGGAGATGTTCCCTTTACGGTGCATGTAACTGTAGCAGCTAGAACCAGCGAATCTTTCGTACTCTACTAGAAGCAGTGGCGTACGCAGGATTCCGTCATCGTGGGAAAGGTTTCACTTCTAAAACTGTTTACCCAGAAGCAATTAACCGGTATATTTATTTACTACTACTACTTGCATCCAGGAGATATTGGGTTCGAACCCCACTGTCGGTAGCCCTGAAGCTGGTTTTCCATTTTCACCAAGCAAATGCTGGGGCTATACCCTAATTAAGCCTACGGCCGCTCCCTTCCCACACCTAGCAGCCCTTTCCTATCCCATCGTCGCCATAAAACTATGTCTGAAGCCCTTGAAGGAGTATATTAAAAACTTTTTGTTTTGTTAGCGGTTTAACGTCGAACCAACTGAACACATGGAAAGTTTTCGGCGACGCAAGCGTGTGAAAAGGCTAGGACTGGGAAGGAAGGGCCGTGGCCTTACATTAACATACAAAGTGAAAATGCGAAACTACGGAAAACCATCTTCTGGGCTGCCGACGGCGGGAGAGTTGCGGGAGCGGAGGAGGGTTCAAACCCATCATCTCCCGAATGCTGAAGTATACTATTATTATTATTATTATTATTATTATTATTATTATTATTATTATTATTTATTGCTGCCACTAACATCATTAGGTTATAATTAATAATGTTATTTGCTTTACGTCCCACTAACTACTTTTACAGTTTGCGGAGATGCTGAGATGCCGGAATTTAGTCCCGCATAAGTTCTTAATTCTGGTCGCAGGTGTAACATGAATGTAGGGAACTTAACCAAGAGATTGAATTAATCACATTATATAGGCTATTGTTTTAGTCTGCCTCTGTGGTGTGGTGGTTTGTGTAATTAGCTGCCAACCCCAGAGGTACGCGTTCGATTACCGGCTCTGCTACGAAATTTCAAAAGTGGTACAAGGACTGGAACAGGGTCCATTCAGCCTCGGGAGGTCAATTGAGTAGAGCGGGTTCGATTCCCGCTTCTTCTACAGGCAAATACCGGGATAGTACCTAACTTAAGGCCATGGTCGCTTCCCTGTATGTTCCTTGCCTATCCCTTCCGATCTTCCCATCACCCCCACAAGGCAGTCTGGGAGAGGTACTGGTCCTCTTCCCCGGTTGTATCTCCGACCAAATGTCTCACGCTTCAGAACACTACCCTTGAGGCGACTGAGGTGGGATTCCTCGCCGAGTCCGAGGAGTAAACCATCCCTGGACGGTAACCGATTAAATAATAATAATAATAATAATAATAATAATAATAATAATAATAATAATAATAATAATAATAAATTGGTTTAAGTTTTAAAAATGTGCGATTCAAATGTCCATCGAGGGACGGGGACGGTCTAAACTCTGTAAAGCCCTTCCTCCTCTTGCGCACACTAATCCCAGCAAGTATGGCACATCATGAACACTACGAGTCTACGACCATTGTTGCCACCTGTTTGTACAGCAATCAACCCTGCTACTTCCATGTTTGTTACTCCTAATTTACAAACACGATATCAATCCCTCCTAATTTACAAACACGATATCAATCCAGCTTTCACTCCTGTACAAAAAATTAGAGAAGAAAATAAAATAAATATACAGAAAACAAAATTATCGAAACGAGATCGCTAATATCTTGTAATATCGTGACACTTTTAGCGTCTGTTTAGCGACCATTTTCTTTTTTCGTTTTTCAGTTTTTTTTTTTTTTACTATTTGCTTTACGTCGCTCCGACACAGATAGGTCTTATGGCGACGATGGGATAGGAAAGGCCTACAAGTACGAAGGAAGTGGCCATGGCCTTAATTAAGGAGCAGCCCCAGCATTTGCCTGGTGTGAAAATGGGAAACCACGGAAAACCATCTTCAGGGCTGGCGACAGTGGGGCTCGATCCTACTATCTCCCGGATGCAAGATCACAGTTGCGCGCCCCTAATCGCACGACCAACTCGCCCGGTGAGACCATTTTAATGCCGGGAGTGTCCGATGTCAAGTTCTGCTCGCCAGATGCAGGTCTTTTTCGACGCCCGTAGATGACCAGCCCCCATGCCAACGGAATTAACCAATTATGGTTAAAATTCCCGACCTTACCAGGAATTGAACTCGCGACCTCTGTCACTAAAGGCAAGCACCCCAACCATTTAACCATGGGGCCGGACAACTGTTTGATATTTGAAAATCACCCGAGTGAGTTGGCTATGCTACAGGTCGTAAAGCTGTGAGATAATCCCAGCGTTGGCAGATCTCTGATAATTTCCCATGGTTTCCCATTTTCAGTCCAAGAAAATGCTAACATGAGGTTGTACCTTAATATTACGCGTTTCCTATCCCTCCGAAAGCCTATAGGGTCCCTTAGTATGATGTTACACCACTAATGCAAAATAAATGACTTCGCGAGATGCAGAAGAAACCATCAGTGAAACAGATGTAAAAATTGATGATATTCCCTGTTTCAATCAATTTTGTCATTTAATACAATTTTTGAAGGAAGGAAGGAAGGAAGGAAGGAAGGAAGGAAGGAAGGAAGGAAGATGAATCACCAAGACAAGATTGGTGTAAATAGCCTGCCTCAATGATTCACCCAAGTGTTTTATGACACTCAAAGTGGTGATCTGTCCCCCTCCCCCACCATTCTTAGCTACACTGTAAATGCTAAACGTGTCTTTTTTGATAAATGTGCAGTGCATTAATTTTAGAAACCAGTAAACCCCAAACCCCATGGCATTACTTTCTGAAGGGCCTTGGCCTACCAAGCGACCGCTGCTTTGCCCGAAGGCCTGCAGATTACGAAGTGATGCATGGTCAGTGCAGCGAATCCTCTCGGCCGTTATTCTTGGTTTTTCTTAATCGGGGATAGAAACAAGTCCAGTATCGAAAATATGAACAGTGTAATGTGTGTTCAGTACATAATTTTGCGTTCAGTTTGACGAGCTTCTGCTCAGCTCCGTGGCCGAGTGGTCAGAATAGTAGCCTTCGGTTCAGAGAGGCCTGGGTTCGATTCTCGGTCGGGTGGGGAATTCTAACCAAGTCTCATTAATTCCTCTAGCTCGCGGGCTACGTCTTTTGTGTTCATCTTCACATCATCAATTACATACAACACATCACACTAAGAAACATCCAGTAGTGAATACATACCCCCATGTAGGCAATAGGAAAGGCAACCGGCCGTAAAACTAGACCAAATCCATACCAAGTGCCGACCACAGGCCAGAAAGAAGCAAAAGTTTTACGAGTTACTCTTAGAAAACAAAAGGACTTCAGAAAGGAAATGCTTCTTCTGGCAGATATTCGTGGTTCAGTATAAACACAGAAAAATCATCAACTTCTTCTTCTTGACCCTCTGCCCATTTCTGCGGGATGGAACCGGTATCTGAACTCGGCCCAGTTTCACAGCCGGATGCCCTTCCTGACGCGAGGGTTTTTCTGCGGTGGCTAGTATCACATTCCGGCTGTATGTGTTTTTATGTGTGAATGAAGAGAAGTATATTAAGACGAATACAAACACTCAGTCCCCGAGCCAGATGAATTAACTATACGCAGTTAAAATTTCCGACCCCACCGAGAATCGAACTCGAAGCCCTTTGAAACGAAAACCTACACAATGAACATTCAACCACCAAGCCGGATAAAAAGATGATGCTCAAATGCTTCCTGAGGATAGACTAACTGTGAAACCGACTTAAAACACTGAAACATGACGGATTTCTATACGTCATATTTAACAACTTCAGTTAAATTACGTATGTACATTTCTAGCTTTAGTGAACACATTAATATAACACTGATTTTACAGTCATATAAATACATAGGCCTACTTTACTACACAGTATTTTATCACTAAGCCGAAAAATTGTACAAAAACATTTTTTTGTCATATTATAACAATTTTAGTCATTATTCAAGAATTATTCATCTGTCGATAGTGTCCAGTGATTTTGTTTGTATTTTGGATTTCTTTTTCGCAGAAATGATTTGTTGTTACATGAAGTTTCAAAGTAATGCGTTTCGCGACGAGAAGTTACTCGTCAAAATAAAAAACGGCAAACCCGTGCAGTTAGGTTCACGTAACTGTGGGATTGCATTCGGGAGACAGTGGTTCGAATCCCACTGTCGGCAGCCTTGAAAATGGTTTTCCGTGGTTTCCCATTATTATTATTTTTGCTAGTTGCTTTACGTCGCACCGACACAGGTCTTACGGCGACGATGAGACAGGGAAAGACTGGGAGTGGGAAGGAAGCGGCCGAGGCCTTGAGTAAGGCACAGCCCCAGCATTTGCCTGGTGTGAAAATGGGAAACCACGGAAAACCATCTTCAGGGCTGCCAATAGTGGGGTTCGAACCTATTATCTCCCGAATACTAGATACTGGCCGCACTTAAGCGACTGCAGCTATCGAGCTGGATGGTTTCCCATTATTTACACCAGACAAATGCTGGGGCTAATCCTTTCCTATCCCATCGTCGCCATAAGACCTATCTATGTCGGTGCGACGTAAAGCCAATTGTAATAAACAAAAACGAAACGTCAAAAGAATATTGGGAAAGTGGCCAGTTTGCTGCTGGCCTTCTACGCAAAATTTGGACAATATTTTATTTCTTGTGCGTCATATTTCCCAGTTTTTAAGTCATATTTCCAGAATTATCATCATGTGGTTTTCAAGTACGTTGTCAGAAAAGCATGATGAGTTGGCCATGAACTGTTGTCTCATTACGGCTAGTAAATATCATGCTACTTTCGTCCATAGAAAATGCATTTTCTCACGCTGCTCATTTGGTACCGGTACGTAACCCTTCGCGATCCACACAGCGTAAGAAACCCTTGAGTAACATGGTTATCAGTCAATGCACACAGCTGACGACTAAACATGTTGCAAGCTCCCAAAATATTTTAAAATTGCATTTTCAAATATATCTGGAGCATTCCGAAGCACGCGAACTCTAAATACGAATTAATAACAAATCAAAAATTCGAGGAACGTGACTGGACCGCTCACACGACTATCAGCAGTGTGTGCAATATTTTAAAATATTACATAGCTTGTACGTGACATTTCTGCTTCAGACAGTTGAAGAAATCAACTAAACTGAAATACAATATAGGTAATTTATATTCTTAAGAGAGCGAAATTTCTTAGTTCTAATGCTACAGGTCTGAAAATTATCGGTACAGGTGATGAGATGAACGATATTCTAATTATATTAGACCCTTTAACTTATAAAATTTATCATTATAAATACAGTGAAAATAAAAATTCAGTTTCTTATTAGAAATATCCTAAACCTATAGTTCTCACACAAGTTCCAATATTATATATTATTTTAAAAGCCTTCCTGAAGATAACACACATATGTTTAAAGTACTCGAGGAAATCAGATTGATACTGCCAACAGTACATTAATCGAATGCATGTGTAAACAGTATTTTCAAAATTCAGGACATGTTTTTTCAGGCTAAATACCCGCTGTTGTGTTTTGCCTTTTAAATTCCGCGATGCTCGCTACACTGGCACATGCAAGACAACGTACAGTATCCAGGTCACTCCTGATGTCAGCAAGGTGACTCAATACCCGCGGAGTATCAACACGCTCACAGCAGGCCTTGTAATTGGAACATTCGGATCATCAGTGTGTCCAACGTATTTCAAAAGTAGCTGAATTGCATATTTCAAGGTCAGAGCGATAAAGTGCGCCTCGTCTCCGTGAACTATGCCTTTCAAACAATCCTACATAAGTCACATTCAACGAACCTTTTCTTACTAAATGATTTTGAAGCAAACTTCTCAAACTAACGTCGTCTATCACACAAGTTCCCAGTGTGTTACCATAGCGACGTAACAATTGAAGCCAAGCGGTTCACACACGGAACAATATCGCACAGATTTCCCGACATGATAAGATACACTACTAAACAACATGAAGAGGAATGCCATACATAACATACCATCATGACAGGGTGGTCGTGGGTTCACGCCCCTCCCCTGGCCGCACTCCTCGCCACCAGCATGTCTGACACTCCTGACACTAGCACAATCACCATCACTCGGAACACTCGCACACACGAACAAGTGAAGACACTATGTGCGTTCGTTTGCCTGCTCACTGGTACTTCGTGGTGGGCGCACGCCACTTTGCGACGTTGTCAGATCGACGTTCCTCCACTCTCACAGCCAGTCATGGCCCCCTCCCCACTCCACCGCTCCCGCCGCGTGTGTATGTGTGTGTGTCTCTGGGAGATGCAGACGGGTGTCCAGCGCGCGCGAGACTCTGCTCAAGGGGTGGCGGGAGGCGGGGTCCCACGGAAAACAAGAGGGCGGAGTAAAAGCGCAATGTTGCCTCTATTTTTTTCCGTCTGAGCCGCCGTGACTGGCTAGGCTGCGCTCGCTGGAATAATTGAGGCAGCAGCACCCCGCAAGGTTTATCAGGTCGGATCATTGATCCGCGCGCGCTCTCCCGGCGGCCGCAGACCACGACCCCCACCCCCACCCCCTCACCCTGGACAACACGTACACACCTAGAGCCTGCCTATGTCACAGTAGGCACATCGTTATCGCACCCGATACTGACCTTATTTATTAAGGGTTATTTTCAACTCAGGGGTAAACAAAACTCCACAGTTAGGGTGAGAGTAGAGAGGGGGTCGACAGCAATGAAGACAACGGACATAGTAGAGAAAATCCGAGTGATCGAAACTCAAATCGAGAATTCTGCGCAAATGAGCTCCAGTTCTGGAGATCTGTTGCATAATACTGTCATTGTGGTGATTTCGTATAAATCACCAAAACAAGTAAGACGACGCCACAGAAAAATTTCCCTGGTTGAGAAACGAGTTCTCAGAAAAAAGCACCGTAGACCCAAGATCACTGATAAGGTTAGGAATGAACTGAGTCATGGGCGCCCGCAGGATCTTTTCCAAGGGGGGGCACATTAACAATTTTCTTGAATATAAATACCAATATAACGTCAGCAACATTAAATTGTTTACAGAAATTTGCGAATATAACAGATGCTAGATGACTGTCAGTAAGTTCAGTTTATGAAATAATCTGGTATGATATTAAACAATTGAACATCATTGAACTTTTTAGAATTCCAGGGGGGGGGCAAGCGCCCCCCCTTGCCCCCCCTTGCGGGCGCCCATGAACTGAGTGACTAACACGGAGATCTGTATTTCAAAGTGACTTCCATTCATTTATCCTGATACGTGAAGAAGGACTCAGTTCAACAATTCGATCTGCGACTACAAGGTGAAGTGTTGGGATTGTATGTTTGCTTGTTTATATGCTTGATAGTTTGTCGAGTGCTCAGCCGGAAGGCTGGTTGGACCTCAGCAGCTCCACAATCCGCTGCCACAGGCGAGTTAGGCGTCAATGAAGAAGCGTATAAGGGAAATAAGAAGTGGGATAGTTTCCCGTTGCTTTCTTCATTGAGTCAGACCTACCCTAGTCTCGTCCCACATGATAACCAATAAGCTTCGACAATCTGTAAGATTAACTGATAGCCCATTTGAAAAACAATTTTAAATACATTTTCCACAACGGATTGTTTGGAAAAAAGTGAATTTCTGACTTTTGAATTTCTGACCGCCTGGACCCCCGTTTCGTTAAGGGCCTGGATACGGTATACAACCTACCAACATTTCGCGAACTTTCCCCATCTTTGTAACAAAACAAATAGTATTTTAATGCGAATATAGCAATGACATAAAAATACAGTCCGGCCCCATGGCTAAATGGTTAGCATGCTGGCCTTTGGTCCAGGGGGTCTCGTGTTCGATTCCCGACTGGGCCGAGGATTATAAACTTAGATAGTAAATTTCTCTGGTTCGTGGGCCGGGTACTTGTGCCTTCTTCAACATTAGAATTCATCTCAGGTAGAGCCTAATCCACACAGACGTGCAGGCTGACTATACACTAAGAAAATTAAAGTACAGTAGCTTGAAGTAAAGCCTCCGTGGTTCAGGCGGCAGCGCGTCAGCCTCTCACCGCTGGATTCCGTGGTTCAAATCCCGGTCACTCCATGTGCGCGGAGGCGGGACAGGGTTTTCTCCGTGTACTCCGGTTTTTTCCTGTCATATTTCATTCCAACAGCACTCTCCAATATAATTTCATTTCATCCGTCAGCGATTTATCATTGCCCCAGAGGAGTGCGACAGGCTTCGGCAGCCGGCACAATTCCTATCCTCGCCCATTCCATCCTTAATCCGGCCAATGACTAGAAAACAGGTTGTAGGTTTTCATTCATTTCAATAGCTTGAAGTCTGGCCTTCGATACAGAAGGCCCTGGGTTAGATTCCCGACCGGGCTGGGGATTTTTAACCGCATATGATTAATTGATCTGGCTTGGAGGCTGGATGTTAACGTTCGTCTCAATACACGTCCTCATTTACGTACAACATGCCACACTGCCTACCACAACAGAAACAGGATATAGTGAATACATACTTCCACATAGGGACAGCAATCCGACCGTTAAATTGGACTGAATCCGTATGTAATGCCAACCCCAAATAATTGGGAAAAGGCCAGGATGAAAGTGACTGGAACATTTTGAGCGGGAAGACTCCTTGCGGTTGTTCGTGACTTCCGGGTCACTACATTCAGAAGTTATTTTAACTCCTACAAGAACAAAAGGCACAAACAATGTCCCCTGGCAAATGCCCCATTTACGCTCAATGATTTGGCACGACAGTTAATTTTCTCCTCTATACGCTCGTCACCTCGTGCTGGCTGTCTCCCGTTGCTCACGATCATGGCTGGGATGTAAACTCGCCTCCCACTGCGAATCTGTGGAAGTAGGGGATAATACAGGACTGGGGAAGAACAAATGATCAATATGAAAGTACGTGCTGATATTCTGATATTTCGAACAATGCATTCTTTAATTCTGTTAAAGTAAACTCGTAACCTCATCCCGAGATGGTGCAGCTCTTTCCAGGCACACCCTCAATGGAGGTAAGATGCATGCACTATTTTAACTACATACCAGCCATTCTTAAATCTCTAAAAGTACCGTGAATCGAACCAGGGCCTTCGAGGACGACAGCTAATAGTGTTAACCGTTACGCTATGGAGGCAGACATTACTTTAGTTAAAGTACGCGTGACCACGTGTCAGCAACTATCGTAGGTCGGCCACGTGGGTAATCCAGGTAAACAGAGAAATCAAATGAAAGGCGGCGCAGATTTTCAATTTTCACGAACAGTACGACCCTGGCGATCTACGAATGCCAAGTCCCAGTGCTAGAATGATCTGGCCACAGACAGCGGTGAAAACTACTCTGCTGTGCTCCACTCCTATCAGCGCCTCCATAGCAAGGACAGAATAGCTCGAAATCTATAATGGACCAATGTGTCAGTACCAGTAGTTCTCAGAATACGTACAAAATGTTACACAGATATCCGCCTCTGCGGTGTAGTGGTTAGTGTGATTAGCTGCCACCACCGGAGGCCCGGGTTCGATTCCCGGCTCTGCCACGAATTTTGAAAAGTGGTACGAAGGCTGGAACGGGGTCCACTCAGCGAGGGATCCTACCTCAAGGGCAGTGACCTGGAGATTCAGAGTCTGGTTCGGGATACAATTGGGGAGGATGACCAGTACCTCGCCCAGGCGGCCTCACCTGCTATGATGAACAGGGTCCTTGCGGGGGGATGGGAAGATTGGAAGGGATAGACAAGGAAGAGGGAAGGAAGCGGCCTTGGCCTGAAGTTAGGTACCATCCCGGCATTTGCCTGGAGGAGAAGTGGGAAACCACGGAAAACCACTTCCAGGATGGCTGAGATGGGAATCGAACCCACCTCTACTCAGGTGACCTCCCGTCAATATTCTGACAAGCTGTTCCATTCGGAGGGGTAACTCCCCGAGATCGCACGTCATGCAGACGTCCGCTCATGGCCCGCTTTGGGACAGAAAATGCATTCAAGTATCGGAATGGGTAACATTTCGACTAGGATAAAAATATGTAGTGGGGTGGATTGTAAGAATGAACTATTCCTCCCGTCTTTGTTACAAAGGATTCTTCGGTAAGATTATTATTAACACTGGTAGGACGCAGAAAATAAATGAAAATATAAAATAGTTAATACTACAGTTAATCTTCGTTGTAGAATAAGATAGGGAATGCTATTTTCTAGGATAGGACGGCTGTTGACGGAGATATTTGAGAATCAATTGCAGACATTCTCCTGAACTACTATTTCATCCAGCTTGATATTTTTATTGCCTTCTTCCCTGATATCAAGAACCAATTTTCGTTCAATTCTGTTCTGTCGTTTTCTCATGACGCACGAGCATGCATACATACATACGTACATACATACATACATACATACATACTGTGCTTACATACATACAGGCAAGCAGTCAGTCATGACAGACATGTTAAAAAATTCCGTAAGGTATGCCCTTAAGAGTTCTTAATGCGGCATGTCAATAGATCAGCTTCCTCAAAACTGCATTTTTAGGTTATATATTCGAAGTATTCCATCAAATATGCATCAAATTTTGTCTACAGTAAATGATATCTCACATGTATACGAGACTTTAAACCAAAAATAAACCTCCTGAGCAAAATTTCTGATATATTTTCTTACCCCAGTACAAAGAAAATATTATTTTTCGCTAAAAAATAAAGAAATAAAAAATGCAGAATGAAAATAAAATAAGTCATGTATAACATTAAAAATTATTGCGCGAATTTCTGAAGTTATCGGAAATATATCTCCGTAAACTGCCGAGTATACTCTGGGCTACTTTATACAAATTATACGTTTCCAAATATTAATTCTGATGTGGGTGGGAGGTTTTGATTAAGAGGTATTTTTAATAACCTGACTGATAAAAAAGGGCACCTTCTTTTTTTCCTGTCACTTTTTCAATCATCTGTGTTCGTCACTTTGTGAATTATGCCCAGTAGTACAGCCGGATGGACTTCCTGACGCCAACCGTTTGTGGAAGGATGTAGGCCTATACACTACTGGTGTGTTTCTGTGATGGTTTGTCGTAGGATGTCCCTGCCTGTCGTATGAGGCGACTAAAAGGGGCCAGAGGGGCTCTTAACTTGGGAGCGTAACCTGGCGACGACAGGGATCTTAGCTGAGTCGTAGCATTGCTTCCATGCCGGGCTGAGTGGCTCAGACCGGTGGTATTTGAAGGTGCTCAAATACGTCAACCTCGTGTCGGTAGATTTACCGGCACGTAAAAGAACTCCTGCGGGACTAAATTCCGGCACCTCGGCGTCTCCGAAAACCGTAAAAGAGTAGTTAGTGGGACGTAAAGCAAATAGAATTATTATTATTATTATTATTATTATTATTATTATTATTATTATTATTATTATTATTATTATTATTATTATTATTGTACCGGGTGGTACACCTCCACGCCGCTAGTTCAAATATTGCGCCAATTTAATCTACTCTACAGGAGAAATCCCGAACTCTGAAAAACTGTATTAATTCTACTGTTTCTCCGTAGATGGCTCTATGTGAGTTTCGAGGTGTTTTTGTTTGCTCTGTAGCAGTGGCGGTTTCTGGTATAGCGCAATGGAGCAATGAACCTCCAGTTTATATCAAATTGTACTCAACTACGTAATTTTCATAACTCCGTTGTCAATCTCGAAGCTCTTGCTAAGTCCCTCTATGCGTAATATACTCGTACTGGCTTTCAATTCATATGAGCTGCGCAAGGTCTGTGGCTGGATACTTGTCTGGAATGAACCCCCTTGCAAAGGCGATCTCTCCGTCCGTACATAGGCGAAGGGAGCGGCGAGGTGCGGGGGGACGAAAGCCAGCACTAAGGCAAGACCAGGATATCGCAGAAACGGATCTCTGTTCTTTACGCATGCGCAATAGGCCACTGTCTCAAGACTAGCTAGTCGTGTTGTTGGGGTTGGGGTATGTGCCTGCCATCTGTTGGCCTTACGGGAATTTGACTAGGCAACAGAGAATAGTGCACGTAACTAGCGCTAGTGTTGAAAAGCATCGTTACTACCAAAAGTCACATTAAACTGTCAAATTCCAATTAATATCTTGTCCCAAATACATCATTACTTACTAAACATCTATTCATTTGCCTTCTTTGGAATAATTACCTTTTGGAGAGAAACTTAACTCAAAAATCATTGAGGCAAAGAATAGAGCGGCAAGGTATGAAAACTTTTAAATATAGTTGTTACTATTCCCATGACATCGGAACCAGAAAGGTGTTTCTCTACCCTGAAGAGAATAAAGACTTTCTAGTGCAGCACAATGACCGAGGATAGACTTATTGCTCTTGCTATGTTGTCAATTGAAAGGAACTTTGTTCGAGACTCTGCGGACTTCAATGAAGCAGTTATTTCTTATTTTGCATGTGGTAAAACTCGGCATGTAGGCCTACCGTATTTTCTACTCCTCTCGTATTTGATCACATTTCTAGAACTTATGTCATCTTAGTTTAGGAGGTTACGGCCCACGATGGAAGAGAAGCTGGCTGAGAGGGGGAGAGGAGAGGTCGGGGGGGGGGGGGGTGGAGGTAACTTTTTCTTCTTTTGAACCCCCAGTGATGAAAGTCACGCGCCGCCACTGCTCTGTAGCAAGAAGTGTGGACATTCTCTTCTAGATGCCACTACATAAAAACTATACCTGTGCACTCTGGTGCTATGGAATGAACCTTCTTGAAGAAATATTGTATTCCTAAGTTTTATTTTTACTAAATTTTGTTCTGTGGTTTGGGGGGTTGGCAATATAAATCAGTTCTTTCCGCCCGTTTTGAATGTAACCAATCATGAATTTTCTAAATTAATTTTCCACCAATCCTAGTTTTCTTCTTCAGTTTTGACATGTAATCTTTGGCTGACCAATAAATGCTTGTGGGCGGGTGTTATCATTCATGAAAGGTCTCGAATGTTCCACGAGGATATATAAACTGCTGAATTTCTGGGGTCGGGGCCACTTCAGTAACATCTTTCTTTGTGTATGGATATGTAGCAGGGGGCGGGAAGCGCCTCTTCCTTCAAGCAGCAGTTCTTCTACAAGGTAATGGCCTGTTAACATCTTCATTTCTAGCTAGCTCCGCAGTTTAACTCTCGGGGAAGGTTCGAAACCTTTAATATGTAACCTACCTTTTAAAATGTAAATTCTTTTCTGTCTATCTATAAAGTACAAATCTGTAAAGCGGGGATAGAGAGTGCTTCTCCCTCTCGAACTCCCCTTCATTTTTGTAAAAATGAGGTGACTACGTTTTCATAACCGTTCTTCTCTTCTTTTATGTGGTAAAATTTTCTCATACGTGTCACCTAGTACGGGATTAGCCCCATGTATAACTGGCCGAGTGCCACCTAGGTTTTAGGCAATTTCATGTAGGAGTGCAAGCTACGCCTCCAGTCAATTTGGTTTTCTGGGCCATTTAATTAACCCGACATTTTGTTTTCCTCATGTAAAGGCCCTGTAGGTTGGGTATTAAATACCCCTGTTTTTTGGTGTGCCTTGAAGGCAGTCTTAAGTGAAGGTTGTCGTAGCCTTTGATAGGCTTGTAATATTGAGAGCGGTTCTGCTCTTTTCTTTAACATTGTAATTAGGAGCAAGTGCTCCTTGTACTTAGGGATTTTCTGCCCTGTAGCTCTGCGATTGTGAGCTGAGAGCTCGAGAGTTAATGAATTCGGGCCGTAGCCCAGTAAATTGTGTACCTGATGTAACTTGTTGTTATTTGCTGTCAAAATTCTATACTACCATTGTTAAGTTTTGAAAATATAACCTTGTTAAAATTTTAATTCATCTTTCATGCTTCGGTAGTTGAGACCTATTCCAGCCAGCACCTTCTTTCTCCTCTGCAAATCCACAAAACTCCGTAACAATTATTATTATTATTATTATTATTATTATTATTATTATTATTATTATTATTAACATTGCTTCCTACCGAGCTCGATAGCTGCAGTCGCTTAAGTGCGGCCAGTATCCAGTATTCGGGGGATAGAGGGTTCGAACTCCACTGTCGGCAGCTCTGAACATGGTTTTCCGTGGTTTCCCATTTTCACACCAGGCAAATGCTGAGGCTGTACCTTAGTTAAGGCCACGGCGACTTCCTTCCCACTCCTAGCCCTTTCCTGTCCCATCGTCGTCATAAGACCTATCTGTGTCGGTGCGACGTAAAGCAATTTGTATGAAAAAAAATGCTTCCACTTACTTGTGCCAGACTCCTCCACTTTCATCTACCCCATCCGACGTCCCTTAACGTTGTCAATTCTTGTTCTTTCCGACCTAGAGAGTTTCATTTCCACGTCCTTCGTGGCCCTCGTGTTTCTTTGGCCGATATCTCGATTTTTCGAAATGTCGAACCCCTTCCATTTTCCCCCTCAGATTAGTATTAATTGAGGATGGTTGCGTAGTTGCATTTCCTCGTAAAAAAAAATAATCATCACAACAATTATTTTGCAGTGGGGTGTGTTGTGTGTAAATAAATATGTAAGTTCAGACGAACACAGACACCCAGCCCCCGAGCTTGAGGAATTAACCAAATGCGACTAAAATTCACGCCCGAGAATCGAACCCGGGACTCTATGAACCGAATGCCACTAAGCTGACCATTCAGCCAATGAGGCGAACATTAACAAAAACAAACTATACCTGAAAAACAATTATTGATATTATATTGAATTTAGTATACACACCATTCTCAAAGCATTTCTGTTCAGAAATTTGAAAGTTTCATTCTTAAAAGCTAACAGATTGTGCTAGCATTCCATTCCGCGATCTTGAGCACAAAAGGTGAACACCCACGCAGCCGATCAAGATATTTCAACAAGTTTCACATTCAAACAATGTCTACCCCTGTGAAGTCGGCCCATGCGCCACCTGCATTCCGCTTGTGGTGGTTGCTTCATGCTCAACTTCTACCTGTAACGGTTTTGAGCAATACTTTCGCAGCGCTGGAATTCACACACTTAGTTTTCTTGTTCTAACGGAAAGCTTGCAGCGTGTTTCTAAACGTGAGCATCTATCGGGCTAACAAGGGAATTGTTAGGACTGGACCAGATCGATTGCAACGACACTTGGTAAGACGATCAATCAGAACATCGCTGCCGCCAGGGGTGTACGCAGAGGGGTGATTAGGAGCGATAAATCCCCCCCCCCACTCCACCCGAAATTTTTAAGTTTAGAACTTGTGATTAATAGTGGCAACCATGTAAATGAAAATTTTAGGTACCGTAAACCGGGGTTTCTTTGCAGCTTAGGGGGTAAGTTGGCACCATTTTTGGAAAACTGTTTTCGGCGCTCCAGTGGCGTTTGAGGGACTAAAATCCCGAGGGGGGTAAAAAAAGGTGGTATTCACTGTTTAATAGTCCATATTTTCAGACAAATTTGACTTGCAGGTACAAATTTTGGCACTGAGAGAGAGTAACAACCGCCAATAGCTTCTGAACAACACCGATGGCACCGAACAGCAGATCGAATTACAGCTGTCCGTGTAACAACAGCACATGGCACTATGAAGTGAATGGCTTGAGCACATGGTTCATGAGGAAGAGGACTTCGCAGGAAAATTTGTGTGGGCTGACAAGGCGCAATTCAAACTTAACGGTACAGTCCACGACAATTGTGTCTACTGGTCTCCAGTAAATCCTCACGGCCATGCGGAGAAATCAATATTAATACAAACATGTCTTAATTAAATAATTGTGTTATTTTGAAAGTTTTAATGGAGTGTTTCTATTTTCACAATATGCACCCAACATTATTTTATACTGGGCGAGTTGGCCGTGCGGTTAGGAGTGCGCAGCTGCGAGCTTGCATCCGGGAGATAGTGGGTTCGAGCCCCACTGTCGGCAGCCCTGAATATGATTTTCCGTGGTTTTCCATTTTCACACCAGGCAAATGCTGGGGCTGTTCTTTAATTAAGGCCACGGCCGATTCCTTCCCACTCCTAGGCTTTTCCTATCCGATCGGTATAAAATATATTTTATAGAAGTCCCTAAATTTTAATATTTAATATCCCCCCCCCCCCAGAAAATAACGTCTGTGTACGCCGCTGCTGCTCGCCTGCCGTTACTTACCGTAGGATGTCCATAGCATGACGAAATGAGTGAATCTCAACAAGAATCTGGGAGTTTCTTCGTATGCAGGTGGTGGTGATGGTGGTAGTGATTATTGTTATAAGAGGAAGTACAACTAGGCAACCTTCCTCTATATTAGTGGCGTCGACTTTTATGAGGGGGGGGGGGCAAGACGTTTCCTGCCCATCCCCTAAACTGATCTTGGAGGAGTAGAGTTCAATTTCCCCTTCCCCCCCCAAAAAAAAAACGTGGAGTTTGATACTCTTCGGAGGCTGCTAAGGCGATTCTGGAGAAGGTGGTAGTTGGTTTTATATCACGAAATGAGATTAGAAAGCGGGCATTCCTTCACAGAACTGCATTTCCCAATGGAGACTGTTCAGGTGGTACATCTGGTGGTAGAGCTTTTCGCATTTCATATCATGAAATGCATAAAATACAGTAAGTAATAGTATATTTATTTAGCAAGGTATTTATGAAGCAAGGTCTAATTTTTTTACTTGTTACTTTTTTATAGCTCCGTACGAAGAACATTCCTTAAAAATATTTATTTATGAATCAAGTCCTATTTTTCTGTTTACTTGTGAATATTATTAAAAACTCCGAACATAAGATTCGTTCAAAAATGTATTTGATAAACAGGCTCTATTATTTTTCTGTTCTTTCTGTCTGTTTGTTTGTTTGTTTGTTTGTGAATATTGTTATTGTACAGGCTTGTTTGAATTAATAGTTATTCCTCATTTCACATGCCTGTGTTCATGTTAATCATTACCCCCACCGAGCTCGATAGCTGTAGTCGCTTAAGTGCGGCCAGTATCCAGTATTCGGGAGATAGTAGGTTCGAACCCCACTGTCGGCAGCCCTGAAAATGGTTTTCCGTGGTTTCCCATTTTCACACCAGGCAAATGCTGGGGCTGTACCTTAATTAAGGCCACGGCCGCTTCCTTCCCACTCCTAGCCCTTTCCTGTCCCATCGTCGCTATAAGACCTATCTGTGTCGGTGCGACGTAAAGCACCCCCAATAATTACCCGAATTACCCTGCTCTATAAACACTAATGAGAGGAAAAATGGAAGGGATCCGACACTTCGAAAAATGAATGTATCGGCCAAAGAAAGGTAAGGGCCAACAAGGGCGTAAAAATTAAAGACTCCCTAGGCCTCGAATTCTCTGATACCGCCGGGATCTAAAAGAACGATAGGTGACCAAGGGAGGTCGGATAGGATGGTTGAAAGTTCGCAGCATTGCACAAGTAAGTGAAAGCAATGTCAGGACTCAGCTAAGCGCCCCGTGGTCGCCAACCCAGTTCCCAAGTTAAGAGCCTCTGGGGCTCCTTTTAGTCACCTCTAACGACAGGGAGGGGATGCCGTGGGTGGTCTTCTATCGCCCACACCCACAGGGGGATTCCTCGTATACATTAATTTAAGATTATACTAACAGCATGCCCGTTCATGTATAGATGACCAAGGTTTCAAAGTACATAATATTTTAGTTTTCATTATAAATGGTATGTATTAAAAACCCTAACAGAGCCTCCGTGGTTCAGACGGGAGCGCATCAGCCTCTCACTACTGGATTCCGTGGTTCAAATCCCGGTCACTCATGTGAGATTTGTGCTGGACAAAGAGGAGGCGGGACAGGCCGTTCTCTTGGTACTCCGGTTTTCCCTGTCTTCTTTCAATCCAGCAACACTCTTCAATATCATTTCATTTGCCAGTCATCAAACATTGCCCCAGAGGAGTGCGACAGGCTTCGGCAGCCGGCACAATTCCTATCCTCGCCGCTAGCTGGAGGCCTTCATTCAATCAATTCCTCACCCGGTCGAATGACTGGAAACAGGCTGTGGATTTTCATTTCAAGTATTAAACCCCTATTATTTTGATATATTTCCTACACTGTACGAATTAGTAAAATAAGTTTGTAGAGAGTAATGTTCTAATCATGCTGTAAAAAGAAAATCATCATTTGCGATATACTATGCTTCATGCACATTTGAAAGAGAACTGTCGATATAAGCTCATTCATAGTCATTATGAGCCCAGCTATTTTTCAGCAATTAATTATAACATTACCGATGATTTTACCATTAAGTGTAAGATGTCTTTATTGATCATCCTATGAAGTTCCACTGAAATCTGTCTGCTCGAATCCAATAAGTTCCCTCGTGAGTGAGTACATGTCCACACGATGCAACTCTGTTGAGAGAGTTACCGTCCGCACGTCTCGGATATTGTGCAGCAGTTGACGACCTAGTGCGGGCGCAGTTCGAGCCCCGGCGCTCGGTGGTCATTGACCTCGCCTTGCTGTTTCCGTAGTCTAACCCGCGGCCGGATGCCAGTCGCTGATTGGCGTGGCTGCTCGCACAGTATGGGCCAGCAGCCTCAGTGACAATGCACAGGTCAGAAGACGGTATTGCACTCCAGCGGCATCTGGCGTTAGCTCTACTTACTTCACGTCTGACCTTCTTTGGCCTGTTTGCGAGGCCTAGAGAGTCTTAAGCCCTAACCATGTTTGTGTGACAGTGGCAGAAAAATAAACCCATTCCTTTCCTCACGTATCCCTCTCAGGGTTCGCTCGTTTATAATACCCTCCTGGTTTAATCACCTTGCTGCCGTTAACATCAATGTGCCCGTGATAGTAAGCAGTTGTGTTTGGTGGCGGTCCGAGTGATCGCAAGCCCATGGTTCAGAGTTGTTATTATTATTACGTCCCACTAACTACTTTTGACGCTTTTCGGAGACACCGAGGTGCAGGAACCTTGTTCCGCTGGAGTTCTTTTACGTGCGAGTAAATCTGCCGAAAAGAGGTTGACGTATTTGAGCAAATGCCACCGGACTAAGCCAAGATCGAACCTGCCAAGTTGGACTCA
Organism: Anabrus simplex; assembly: GCF_040414725.1. NCBI lineage: Eukaryota > Metazoa > Arthropoda > Insecta > Orthoptera > Tettigoniidae > Anabrus > Anabrus simplex. Next base: position 77,456,403 of record NC_090267.1, on the reverse strand, counting down.
GAAGGCCAGCGCCTTAACCGTCTGAAAAGAGCCACATGTCGATCCTATATTAGCCTACCTATATCAGATAACCTTGATTTGATTGAGAACTCTTAGTAATGTTATTCCACATACACAAAAGCAACAACAGACGATCGACTTTAATAGTCGTGTTAGAATGATAAAATGCAGCTATTTCTTTCAAAGCTGTCAATTTGAACACGCCTGTTTGTAGTGATTAGAATTTACAAGCAACCTCCATTAATTTCTTATTATTATTCTTCTTCTTAATATGTTTACCCTCCAAGATTGGTTTTTCCTCGGACACAGCGAGGGATCCCACCTCTACCGCCTCAAGGGCAGTGTCCCGGAGCGTGAGACATTGGGTCGGGGATACAACTGGGGAGAATGACAAAAACCTCGCCCAGGCGGCCTCACCTGCTTATGCTGAAGAGGCGCCTTGCGGGGAGATGGGAAGATTGGAAGGGATAGACAAGGAAGAGGGAAGAAAGCGGCCGTGGCCTGAAGTTAGGTACCATCCCGGCATTTGCCTGGAAGAGAAGTGAAAAACCACTTCGAGGATGGGTGAGGTGGGAATCGAACCCACCTCTAGTCATCTGACCTCCCGAGGCTGAGTGGACCCCGTTCCAGCCATCATACCACTTTTCAAAAATTTCGTGGCAGAGCCGGGAATCGATCCCAGGCCTCCGAGGGTGGCAGCTAATTTTATTTATTCCTAAAAATTGCAATCCTTTTCTTAATCTACCACGATAGATTTACACTCTACCACGACGAGCGCAAATGTGAGTCAATGCAGTGTTTCACTTAAGCACTTATAACTACATTCAGTGTGGACATTTTTCAAAAAATCCCGCCCCCAAAAAAAGCCTGATGGTACTGAACCAAGGAACACATTACAGAAATAATTATGTAAATAAGTGAAGTTAATTTGGCTAGTATTTGAATCGAAAAGAAAACGAATAATGAAACAAGTGATTTTAGGCTGTTGTACCGGAAGTGATTTCCGTTTTTTAAAATATTTTTTAAAAGTTTGATAGAGCTATTCAAGACTCGGAATTTGAAACCTTTCCGGGCCCTTCAGCCCTTCAACTTTCGGCACAATTGAGCAAATTGCTTAATTTTATGTTTTTCGTAGCATGGAGACCCCTAACTTTGTCTGCTGAGAAATGTTTTCAACTTTTAAAACATACTTTAAAATATTTGAGTAAACTGAATTCTGGTGAATGCGTAACAATGATTATACAGTACAAGTAATATTTTCCTGTTCAGTTCACTTCACAGCCCTTGATTTTATTTAAATACTCCTAAGTTAATGAGAGCTGTATATAAACATGGGCATAATGATTTGGTGGTCCGGCCCCGCGGTGTAGAGGGTAACGCGTCCGCCTGTCACCCGGCGGCCCTGGGTTCGATTCCCGGCCAGGTTAGGGGTTTTAAATTGTAAATGATTAATATCCCTGGCCTGGGGACTGGGTGTTTGTGTCGTCCTTAACGTTCCGTTCCTCACATTCAACACGTTACACTTCTGCAATTTCCAAATATACGCAGGTTCATAACGTAGGGGCAAAAGATCTTTTTAGGTCGACGCCCCGAATAAATAGAATTTTTAAAGAATCTCAGGATTGAGAATTAAGAAGAAGACCTGCTCGCACTCGTTACAGCTTTCACATGCTTTCCTCGTTTCATGTGCTACTGTACATCAAATTTCCTTTCTGTATTCACTTTAACACTGCACAATTTGCAAAATAAAACATGTCCATATGTTGCAAACACGTATTTTCCAAAATTCATTCGCTACCTGAATTAATGGTTTCATAGTTAATGTCATGGAAGGAATGATTCAAGGTAAAAGAGGCAGAGAAAGACCTAGATTGCAATATTCAAGACAGATCAGAGATGACGTAGGAACAGTCTCATATGTGGAAATGAAGAGATTAGCGGATTCTAGAGATGAATGGAGAAGACGAATTGCTGCCAACCAATGTTAGGATTGAGAATTAAGGAGAAGAAGAAGACCTGAATTAAAAGTACACTTTGCGGTGGTCTCACTTTTGGCAATTTCTTGCATAGAACTTATTGGGAGAATAATACAGCACTGAAGCGGAAAGTTATACAATAACTGTTGTTTCCAGTCCCTTCACGTTTCCATCTGTTTGGCCTTGAAGTACGCGAGGGTGAATGACTGGCTGTAGGGGTGCCTGCGAAGGCTGCTGCATTCCTTGTGTCGTGACACGTTAAGAAATACTTTCTCCTAATTATCAGTTCTGTATTGTGTTCCTGTACACAGACCGTCTTACTAATAAACGGTGTATAACTTTTATACAAGGTTTCTACACCGTCTATGTGAAATTCGTTACTAATAAACCGTGTATAAGCCTCCTGTGTATACATCTGTTATAGTTATTCACTGAATTGCTTATACAGACCAGGACCCTTGTATAAGCGTTGTATAACAGTGAGTAGCGGAAAAAGAAACGAGTGAGCAGTTTATTTCCGTGGTATTTATTGTCTACAGTAATATAATCATGGTGAAATATTCGACTTATCCATTTAACATTGAACACACATTGAAAGAATGGACGATAACGTTGATGATCTTCGCGATATTTGAAACATAGAAGACATACACCATTCAGAGGTTATGGAGGCTAGACATCTTCGTAAGCTAAAACACTTTATAGAGACGCAATGACACTGAATAACTATAAAAGAAATGATGGTTGGGCGTATTTTTGTGTAATAATGTGTTACTGCTTAATAGACTTTGAGTACCTATAAAATGGGACATATTCCTCGAGATAAAAAATGGCATAACTTGAAAACCATACGTAATATGATTTCCATACTTTGTAGTTGAATACGCAGAAATATGATGTATAAATGCCTAATAGAAACTTTTTTGATCAAACCTTTCTTTTAAGCTACAAAACAGTTTTTCCTTTCTCCTGAAAAGTAAGGATTTTGGAATGTGTACACTTTTCAACTCGCCGATTCAATTACAATTGCTTACGTTTTCCGTACTACCCCAGTTACGAGCTTTTGATCTTTTCTTAGCTTTTCTATTTCTTTTTTTGGCGTTCATTACACAAGCAAGCTGAAGAAATGTTGATATCAATATAAGTCAATCTCCAGCTCTCACGGAATGACACTGAATAACTATAAAAGAAATGATGGTTGGGCGTATGTTTATGTAGTAATGTGTTACTGCTTAATAAACTTTTGAAATTGCGAGTTTATTATACATTATCTGCCTCTACAAAGATCTTAGATCTTTCTCGAATTCGAGTATAAAAAGGGACATATTCCTTGACATAAAAAATGGTATAACTTGAAAACCGTACGTAATATGATTTCCATACTTTGTAGTTGAATACGCAGAAATATGATGTATAAATGCCTAATAGGAACTTTTTTTATCAAACCTTTCGTTTAGCTACAAAACAGGTTTTCCTTTCTCCTGAAAAGTAAGGATTTTTGAATGTGTACCCTTTTCAACTCGCCGATTCAATTACAATTGCTTACGTTTTCCGTACTACCCCAGTTAGGAGCTATTGATCTTTTCTTAAGCTTTTCCATTTTTATTTTTTTATTTTTTTTTTATTTTTTTTTTTGCGTTCATTACACAAGCAAGCTGAAGGAAAGTTGATATCAGTATAAGCCAATTTCCAGCTGTGTCACTCAGTGTTGCCACTGCATTTTCGATATGCCGAGCTACTGTGCGACTTTCCGGAAAGTTTTGCTCGTAGATAACCAGCAGAAGCGATCATAAAGGCGATGAACGTGCGAAATACGTCAGCGAACTGCAGGAAGAGATTCCTACGCCTTGGAACGAGTGTATACGTGCTGTATAGTAATACAATGCGTATACCTCGTTTATTAGTAAAAAAAATGAAAAACGCTTATACAGGGTTTATTCACTGTATAACTAAACAAGAGTTAAACAACTGTAGGCTATAAGGACTTTTTATTCGTAAGACGGAGAGTATTTTGTAAATACAAGACTGCTGGTCAGTTTTTTGGTCATGAAAGATGTTCAGCTAATTTAACCCATTGTAGGCCGGCTCCATGGCTAAATGGTTAGCGTGTTGGCCTTTGGTCACAGGAGTCCCAGGTTCGATTCCCGGCAGAGTCGCGAATTTTAACCATCATTGGTTAATTTCACTGGCACGAGGGTTGGTGTATGTGTCGTCTTCATCATAATTTCATCTTCATCACGACGCGCAGATCGCCTACGGCCGTCAAATCAAAAGACCTGCACCTGGCGAGCCGAACATGTCCTCGGACACTCCCGGCATTAAAAGACATTTTTTTAATGTTTTCATAATACCCTTATGTTGTTATTTCTGGACTTTTAACTTTTGACAATAAAGAATGCGTGCATAAATATAACAAATAAATAAAAGATTTTAAAATTTTAAAGTGCTACATACTGACCTAAAACCTTCTTGAGAGTTGAAATAATGACTGATCATTCCAAACTGGCAAAAAATACAAAAGACTGCAAAATAAAAACGTGTTGTTTTCGTTTGTTATATCGCAGAATGAATTTCTTTACTACTGAGCAACGTCCTAATGCAATGGAGAAAAAAATGACTAGACCTCGGATTTTAGGCAAAACCCTATTTTGTTCTAGAGATAGCTTAAAATGAAGTTGTATTTACACGTTCCATGTATTTAAAAGGTTAAAGACAGTGGTCCCATAGTGCCTAAAATGTCTACATTGAAGTCAGAACCTGTATTTGCCAACATACACATAATTCTCATTGTTTAATCCCTAAATCGATCAAACATGCTTTTAATTTATTCCGAACAACTAAAAGTCCTCCTCTGTGGTGTAGTGGTTAGTATGATTACCTGCCAGCCCCGGAAGTCTGGGTTCGATTCCCGGCACTGCCACGAAGTTTGAAAAGCAGTACAAGGGCTGGAAAGGGGTCTACTCAGTCTCTGGAGGTCAAGTGTGTATAGGGAGGTTCGATTCCCACCTCAGCTATCCTCAAAGTGGTTTCCCGTGGTTTCCCACTTCTCCTACAGGCAAATGTCAGGATGGTACCTAACTTACGGCCACTTCTTTCCCTCTTCCTTGTCTACCCCTTCCGATCTTCCCATCTCCCCAAGGCCCCTGTCCAGCATATAAGGTAAGGTAAGGACGATATAGTGGTCCCTAACCCCGGTTGTATTTCCCCGACCCAAAGTCTGACGCTTCACGACACTGCCCTTCAGGCGGTAGAGGTGCGATTCCTCGCTGAGTCTGAGGGAAAAACCAACTCTGGAACGTAAATGGATTAACAAAGAAAGACAGATAAAGGAAAGAAACTAATGTTAAATATTTTCGGATTCGTTTTAAGTATCTTGAACAGTATATTGTTGAGAAATATCTTTCAAACAAAATCTTAAAATCGGGAACCACAATCCCGGAAGTCCTTAGGGACTTCTCGCAGTTCTCGGTGTCCATTGACCCGCTGGAAACTAGAAAGTGTCAGCTTCCAAGTCCTCTTTAATTAAAAGGTTAAAGGAGTTTCCCCACTTCACATCGGATGGCAAAATTATATTCTGTGACTTTTGTAACAAAGAGGTGAGTGAAATTTGTTAAAAGAATTATTTAGTTTGTTTTCCGGGTTGAACCGTGCTGTTGTTTTCTGTACATTACGTACAGTTTGCCGACGTTTTGAATACATCCTGGGAGACTGGTTACCTCTGATCGAGTAGGGGTATTTCAGTCGCCTTGACAAAGAATACTGCAGTGTACTGGAAACGTCGGCAAACTGTGCGTAATGTACAGAAAACAACAACACGGTTCATCCCGAAAAAAAAAAAAAAAACTAAATTTTTCTAGACACCGTGGAAGCTTCAGCTCTTATTAAAAGAGTTATCTTAGGGTCCATGTAGTGGAGTTGTGCCGCACGCTATCTGAAGACTTGTGTCGAAGAGCGTTGACGAAAGTAAGGGTTCGTTTGCAAGAGGCTGTGAGGCAAAACGGCGATCGACATTAGGGAAAAAAAATCCAGATTCTTATGATTAATTCTGTATAACTTGTCCACAACTTCGACATAAAATAAATGGCATTTTTGTGCAACTATCTATAATAGTTATTTCAGCACAAAAAAAAAAATTTTTTTGGTCAGAGGTTTCTAATAAAAAATTGGTTGCTTTGGACTTACTTTGAGTAGGTTGTTGTGTTCGATGCAATTACTATTAATTACGTTATTTATACAAAAATTTGTAGCGAGAGAAAAGTATCAAGATTATGTTGAAAAATGTGCGAGTCCGAAAATTCTGATATCTGCTTCTTCTTCTTAATCTGTTTACCCTCCAGGGTCGGTTTTTCTCACGGACTCAGCGTGGGATCCTACCTCTACCGCCTCAAGGGCAGCGTCCTGGAGCTTCAGACTTTGGGTCGGGGGATACAACTGGGGAGAATGACCAGTACCTCGCCCAGGCGGCCTCACCTGCTATGCTGAACAGGGGCCTTGTGGAGGGATGGGAAGATTGGATGGGACAGGCAAGGAAGAGGGAAGAAAGCGGCCGTGGCCTTAAGTTAGGTACCATCCCGGCATTTGCCTGGAGAAGAAGTGGGAAACCACGGAAAACCACTTCCAGTATGGCTGAGTTGACCTCCCGAGGCTGAGTGGACCCCGTTCCAGCCCTCGTTCCACTTTTCAAATTTCGTAGCAGAGCCTGGAATCGAACCCGGACCTCCGGGGGTGGGAGCTAATCACGCTAACCACTACACCACAGAGGCGGTCAAATTCTGATATACAAAATATATTTTGAATATTTCCAATCATAAGCAAGAGAGCACCAAGTAGTGCGAAAAAGGATTCAGCAATCTAGAAATAAGATAATAATAATAATAATAATAATAATAATAATAATAATAATAATAATAATAATAATAATAATAATAATAACGTCAAGTTGAGTAGCTCAGACGATCTTAGCCCAACATGGCAGGTCCGATTCTGGCTCAGTCCGGTGACTCAAATATGTCAGCCTCGTGTACATAGATTTACTAACACGAAAAAGAACTCATGCGGGATAATCTTCCGGCACTTCAGCGTTTCCGAAAACCATAAAATTGGAGTTAATGGGATGTAAAATAATAAAAATTATTTTATTATTATTCTTTCTTTCTTTCTTTCTTTCTTAATCTGTTTACCCTCCCTCGGCGAGGGATCCCACCTCTACCGCCTCAAGTGCAGTGTCCTGGAGCGTGAGACATTGGGTTGGGGAATAAAACTGGGAAGGAGGACCAGTACCTCGCCCAGGCGGCCTCACCTGCTATGCTGAACAGGGGCCTTGTGAGGGGATGGGGATGTTGGAAGGGACAGACAAGGACGTGGGAAGGAAGCTTCCGTGGCCTTAAGTTAGGTACCATCCTGGAATTTGCGTGGAGAAGTGGGAAACCACGGAAAACCACTTCCAGAATGGCTGAGGTGGGAATCGAACCCACCTCTACTCAGTTGACTTCCCGAGGCTGAGTGGACCCCGTTTCAGCCCTCGTACCAATTTTCAAATTTCGTGGCAGAGCCGGGAATCGAACCCGGGCCCCCGGGGGAGGCAGCTAATCACACTAACCACTACACCACAGAGCCAGACTTTTCTTTCAATACTTATTAAAATACGTAAAATTGAAGCTGCATAATGTGTAGTTTTAGGGCTTTTTTTATTTTTACAGCCTATTTTAGGCACCTAAAATCAGAACTGATAAATGTTTATTAAAGTACGTAATACTGAAGCTGCCAAAAATACTTTTAGGAACTATTTTTCATACCTGAAAGCCTATTTTAGGCACCTAAAAAAATTTAACACCCATAAATCCGAGGTCTTCTCATAAGCTACCGTCCCTTCCACACAACAGCGACCATTTCCCAAACGAGAAGGTTGCACGCCAGGCCGGATGTTCGCTCCTACTTCCTAGAAATACATTTCTGTCAGCCGGCTTTGCATTGCTTCGGAGAATGTACTGCAGGCTTCTAGATTATTGGCTACTTGGAATTTGTCTGTTCCGCCATCGCGCTGCGCAGGGCTTTCCAAATACTCACGAATAATGTATCACAGAACAGGGCATGGAAATTGAATAATAATCGGCGATTGAGTGCCGCGAGTGATTCTGGAGCAGAGAGCAGACGATGTGATGTACATCATGGAGAACCAAACCTCCCCATTTCATGCATTAGATGACGTTCTGACAGACTTACAGGAAGTGACCACGAATGCTGTGGACTGGTAATAATAATAATAATAATAATAATAATAATAATAATAATAATAATAATAATAGTAATAATAATAATAATTGGCTGTATGTGTTTGTCTCAACATATTCAGACAACACACCACACAATCAACCACCACAGAAACAAGCAATAGTGATTACATCCATCCACGGAGTTGGCGTCACATGTGCGACACACTACAATACAGTAATCAAAACAGGGTGTCTGACAGAAATGTCGGGCCAAAGAGAAGCCAAAAGATCCTCCGCAAGATAATGAGTCCAAAAATCGTGGATGGCCAGTATAGTTTACGAGGAAGGAGAGAAATATCCCAAGAAAGACTGATTGAGTCAATGAAGGAAAGAAGACTCAAATGTTATGGACATCGTTTAGAATGGACGAAAAGAGGCTGACAACACAGATTTTTAAAACACTTGACAGTAGACCTAAAGTTTTCGACAAATGATTCGGGGAGGTAAGAAAGGATCTTGAGCAGTATGGATTAAATCGGGAAGACATAAAACGAACAAAGTACAGATCAGTGATCGACATCTTCAGAGGCTTCGATGACCAACTAAAAATGAATAGGGGCTGGACAGAGGAAAGAAGACAGTGTCACATGTGCGACACAGTTGTCATCCGCGATCCCACACGTGTGAGAAAAAGCGATATAATAATAATAATAATGTACAGATTAACGTGGAGTTACAAGAGAGTCATATCGCGTAATGCAAAATTACGACATTTCAAGACAGCTGCTTTTCAGGAAAATTTATATGCCTCAGAAAGCATATCCCTTGGAGGTCACTCTAAAAATATAGGAACTGAAAAGCAAGAAAGGAAAATTCTCCGGAAAATTTACTGTTCCACGAGAGAAAATCGAATGTGGGTTTAGAGGAGAATAGCGAACCTCTCCTCATTAACTGTCAGGTTCACTGATGCCGTACGCAAGAGACGCCTGAAATTCTATGGTCATATCTATATAGAATGAACAGCGACCGACTCACCAAAGATTATTTACATCAACTCAAAGAAGGTCAAAATAAACTGGCTAGAAGAAACTACGGCCGACTTCCAAGAAAGAAATATCACGGAGCCTGTAGCACAAGCACAAATTCGTGGAGAAACCTAATTTAAAAAACAAAACAAATAAAACTGGTAGGAAGTGGTCCACAGAACGCAAAACACAACACAGTGTATTCACGAAGAGATTTTGGGAGGATTAGAAGGCGAAAACCATTAGGCCAACGAACAAGTTCAAACGCGCTCTTTGAATGGGCACAACGAAGAAATAATAATAATAATAATAATAATAATAATAATAATAATAATAATAATAATCGGAGAAAATATAGTACCTCTGAATGGAATGGCGTATGGCTTTTAGTGCCGGGAGTGTCCGAGGACATGTTCGGCTCGCCAGGTGCAGGTCTTTTGATTTGATTCCCCTAGGCGACCTGCGCATCGTGATGAGGATGGAATGATGATGAAGACGACACATACACCCAGCCCCCGTGCCAGCGAAATTAACCAATTATGGTTAAAATTTCCGACCTGCCGGGAATTGAACGCAGGACCCCTGTCACCAAAGGCCAGTACGCTAACTACTTAGCCGTGGAGCCGGACAGAGTACCTCTTAATTCCCGTCATGAGGACAGCAGTGACTCAAACCTTGGCGTATTAGTGATCTGTTCTGAGCGCAGAGAGGCTACTTGTTGCAGTCTGCTGATCCAAGGCCGCACCGCACAGAGCAGCTTGCAAGGCGGTCACAGTGGCGGGTCGAAGCGCTGCTTGGAATTTTATGGCGGGCTGAACTCTATGGCTCGTCACACGTCTCGAGCGGGGGAGTGAAGAGAGCCGAAAATAGACGGCATGTCGCTCCTACTTGATCATAACGGCGCATTTAACCCGCCAGTGAACGGATCACAACATGTTACGAGAGTGCACGGGATGGGGCTCGCACACCCATTCTGTTCATTTAAAATTACTTTATTCTCATCACTTTTATGCTACTATTAATGCAACATATTACAATCACAAAACCACGCCATTTAATCACCGTTATATTATTTTACAGTGCATTTTTTCTTAGCAATGATGTTTACACATTCATATTACATTTCACGTAAAACTCACAATGTTTGAAAATTATATCAGTTAAATCCAACAGCATCCCTACAGTCATTGCACACACAGTCGAGCCTCGATATCTCGAACCGCCATTACTCGAATTTTCAGTATCTCGAAGTAACTTAAATTTCCCGGCCGTCTGTAATATTCGTCATGTGTACGTATTTCTCTATTATTCGAAATTCGGTTACACAAATTTCTCGATTTCTCGAAGTAATCATTTCCTCCCTTGAAGCAAAACATTATCTATAAATCGAATTTTGTACATTAACTGTGCAATACGGCATTTCTGGTTTGTGAGGAACAGTTAACAAGCAAAGAAAGTGTGATGCTGGGAGCTAATGTGACGGGAACCAAAAAAGTAAAAGTTCTGGTGATCGAAAAATTGGCTAAGCCTTGTTGTTTCTCGGATGTGAATTATCGGGCACGTAAGAAAGCACCTGCCGAAGTTGCGGATGACAAGCTCCATTTACGAATTTCCGTTGCGTGATACTGACGAGAAGTTTCGACGTAAAGGGAGGGAAGGTTAACAGTAACAAACAGAAGAGACTAACGCATTTTATCCCAAGGTGTTAACGCAGGTATGTTTCTTGTTTCACTACTGTATGTACTGTATTCTGTCATCTAAAAAGTTACTATAATAAAAGATATACACTGACTGACAGAGCAAATGCAACACCAAGAACGAGTGGTCAGAACTTTATGCCAATTGCAGGGTAGACTGACGTCACTGAGGTATGCTCATGATGTGAAATGCGCCGCTGTGCTGCGCACGTAGCGAACGATAAATGGGACACGGCGTTGGCGAATGGCCCACTTCGTACCGTGATTTCTCAGCCGACAGTCATTGTAGAACGTGTTGTCGTGTGCCACAGGACACGTGTATAGCTAAGAATGCCAGGCCGCCGTCAACGGAGGCATTTCCAGCAGACAGACGACTTTAAGAGGGGTATGGTGATCGGGCTGAGAAGGGCAGGTTGGTCGCTTCGTCAAATCGCAGCCGATACCCATAGGGATGTGTCCACGGTGCAGCCCGAGAGACGTCAGCACGCGAGGATCGGCGCATCCACCGCCAAGCGGTGGCAGCCCCGCACGCCACGTCAACCGCCATTCTTCAGCATGTGCAAGACACCCTGGCTGTTCCAATATCGACCAGTACAATTTCCCGTCGATTGGTTGAAGGAGGCCTGCACTCCCGGCGTCCGCTCAGAAGACTACCATTGACTCCACAGCATAGACGTGCACGCCTGGCATGGTGCCGGGCTAGAGCGACTTGGATGAGGGAATGGCGGAACGTCGTGTTCTCCGATGAGTCACGCTTCTGTTCTGTCAGTGATAGTCACCGCAGACGAGTGTGGCGTCGGCGTGGAGAAAGGTCAAATCCGCCAGTAACTGTGGAGCGCCCTACCGCTAGACAACGCGGCATCATGGTTTGGGGCGCTATTGCGTATGATTCCACGTCACCTCTAGTGCGTATTCAAGGCACGTTAAATGCCCACCGCTACGTGCAGCATGTGCTGCGGCCGGTGGCACTCCCGTACCTTCAGGGGCTGCCCAATGCTCTGTTTCAGCAGGATAATGCCCGCCCACACACTGTTCGCATCTCCCAACAGGCTCTACGAGGTGTACAGATGCTTCCGTGGCCAGCGTACTCTCCGGATCTCTCACCAATCGAACACGTGTGGGATCTCATTGGACGCCGTTTGCAAACTCTGCCCCAGCCTCGTACGGACGACCAACTGTGGCAAATGGTTGACAGAGAATGGAGAACCATCCCTCAGGACACCATCCGCACTCTTATTGACTCTGTACCTCGACGTGTTTCTGCGTGCATCGCCGCTCGCGGTGGTCCTACATCCTACTGAGTCGATGCCGTGCGCATTGTGTAACCTGCATATCGGTTTGAAATAAACATCAATTATTCTTCCGTGCCGACTCTGTTTTTTTCCCCAACTTTCATCCCTTTCGAACCACTCTTCCTTGGTGTTGCATTTGCTCTGTCAGTCAGTGTAATTAAAGTGATGCCGTAAAATAGTTTGTTTTTATATGTTTAAATACTGTTATAAATACTCTATTCAGTATCAGGCCGTAGTTACACATGATGCGCTATACATGCTCAAATTTGGAAATTTTGATAACTCGAAATAAAATGTAGCTCCCGAGGTGATTCGAGATATCGATGTTCCACTGTAATAATCTAATTATTAACCAGCCCTGTAATGTAGACGTAACGTACACCTCTTTTATTTTAAGGAAGCATTTCGTCGTTGCCGGGACAAAACCTCCTATGTGATAATATTTTTGGAGATATACTGACCCGCAGCACATACATTATGAAGAGCGAGAATGCCTTAACCACATTCACACAATATTGCACCTTAGATGACAGAACCTTACCGGCCAAAGTTCTAAGCTAAAATATTTCACATTTTCATATTTCATATTTTGCCCCGGCAGCGACGATTTCTTCTATATTCACGTGCTCGAATCCTCTTACTGTTATATTCCTATGGTGTTCACAACGACACAGAAAATGTCAAGAACCACAACATGACCCTGACAAACTGACGATAAAGATAACATGTGAGCTTCAACCTCTGGATCGATATACAGTATTTTCTGTATGCACAAATACATGAAACGTGAGTTTTGATACAACGTAATATAATTGCAACTACAATCACTGGCATACCAACAGTTATTCTCGCCGTGATTTCAGCATGAATGTTAGCTGAATTAGCAACAGGAAACCAAGACTATTGTCATGATATTAAATGTGAAAAGGCCGCAGTTATTAAAATAATGTGGACGGTGTTAGGCTTTACATACACTTTGGTACTAATGCAGTGTCCATGACGTATCGCAGTTGGAGATGTCTTATGAACACAACGAAACATGAATTCACATACGAACTCCGCCCCCCCCCCCCATGGCACTACAGCCCTTGGCCTACCAAGCGACCGCTGCTCAGCCCGAAGGCCTGCAGATTACGAGGTGTCGTGTGATCAGCACGACGAATCCTCTCGGCCGTTATTCTTGGCTTTCTAGACCGGGGCCGCTATCTCACCGTCAGATAGCTCCTCAATTCTAATCACGTAGGCTGAGTGGACCTCGAACCAGCCCTCAGGTCCAGGTAAAAATCCCTGACCTGGCCGGGAATCGAACCCGGGGCCTCCGGGTAAGAAGCAGGCACGCTACCCCTGAACCACGGGGCCGGCACATACGAACTTCGATTACTTCTTCTTATTATTAGAAAAGTCTTGCTCTCGTCACTTAATTCCTTGAATCCGTTTTACATTCAAGATTCAATGAAATAATAATAATTGAAATTTGTTTATCTGCTCCCATAAGAATGTTTGCTTGTCAGTTCTGTAGGTTTACATTAGCAAAACTAAACGAATCCTTCATCCCCAATTCGCAACCTGCCATTAACATGCATCATACAATGTCTAAATTTTCATTCATATTCATAATTAACAGGTATAATAATAATAATAATAATAATAATAATAATAATAATAATAATAATAATAATAATAATAATAATAGGCCTAATAATAATAATAATTTCGTGTGGCTATTTATAGCCCTTGTAAGGCAGACCCTCCAATGAGGGTGGGCGGCATCTGCCATGTGTAGGTAACTGCGTGTTATTGTGGTGGAGGATAGTGTTATGTGTGGTGTGTGAGTTGCAGGGATGTTGGGAACAGCACAAACACCCAGCCCCCGGGCCATTGCAATTAACCAATGAACGTTAAAATCCCCGACCCGGCCGGGAATCGAACCGGGACCCTCTGAACCGAAGGCCAGTACGCTGACCATTCAATCAACGAGTCGGACACAGGTATAATTTATATATAACACTTATGCATTTTAATATTATACTGAATTTATTTACGTATTTATCATAGGCCTAATGCTTTTAATGCCGGGAGTGTCCAAGGACATGTTCTGCTCTCCTGGTGCAGGTATTTCTATATGACAACCGTTGGTGACCTGCACGCCTGGATTTGGAATGGGGATGATACATACATTTTTTTACAAGTTTCTTTACGTGTCAGCGACAGAGATTGGTCTTATGGCGACGATAGGATAGGCAAGGGCTAGGAGTGTGAAGGAAATGGCCATAGCCTTAGGTAAGGTAAAGTGAAAATGGAAAACCATCTTCAGGACTGCCGACAGTGGGGTTCGAACCCACTATCTCGTGGATGCAAGCTCACAGCTATGTGTCCCAAACCGTGCGGCCACTTGCTCAGTGATGATAATAATGAGAGAGGGCTAGGATGAAACCCGGTGTCGGCACGTAGCTTACCCCAGTCGAATCACCATCAACAGCCTTCACTCCATATGAGCACTGCGGAGAGGTTTGGAATTTAATCCAGGCTTTTGACGCGCAATCTAGTGATTAGAAGTTGTATACCATCACCTCTCCTAATCTGCCGGCCAATATCTGAGGGTAAAATATTTTTCGATCAACGGGACTCAAACCAACCATGATGTCAGACCATATAGACTTCAACGCGTTAACGACCATGGCCACCAGGCGGGCTATTATATCGAATATATTGCAGTGATAGCTCTCGGATGAAACTACTTTTACACCGATTTGTTTTCCCATCGACTTCGCTATACGAAAGTGGCAGTTGGGTGGACTCAGGATATCTTATAAGCTGGAAGTAACAGGCATGAAAGTGGCGAGAATTGTTGCTGATACGAAGACCTAAGTCCGCCTGTGTGGTATAGTGGTTAGTATGATTAGCTGCCACCCCCAGGGGCCCGGGTTCGATTCCCGGCTCTGCGACGAAATTTGAAAAGTGGTACGTGGGCTGGAACGGAGTCCACTCAGCCTCGAAAGGTCAACTGAGTAGAGGTGGGTTCGATTCTCAACTCAGCCGTCCTGGAAGTGGTTTTCCGTGGTTTCCCACTTATCCTCCAGGCAAATGCCGGGATGGTACCTAATTTAAGGCCACGGCCGCCTCCTTCCCTCTTCCTTGTCTATCCCTTCCAATCTTCCCATCCCCCCGCAAGGCCCCTGTACAGCATAGCAGGTGAGGCCGCCTGGGCGAGGTTCTGGTCATCCTCCCCAGTTGTATCCCCCGACCCAGAGTCTGAAGCTCTAGGACACTGCCGTTAAGTGGTGGAGGTGGGATCCCTCGCTGAGTCCGAGGAATAAACCAACCCTGGAGGGTAAACAGATTAAGAATAAGAATACGAAGATATATATATATATATTTTTTTTTTGCTATTTGCTTTACGTCACACCGACACAGATATGTCTTATGGCGACGATGGGATGGGAAAGGCCTAGGAAGTGGAAGGAAGCGGCCGTGGCCTTAATTAAGGTACAGCCCCAGCATTTGCCTGGTGTGAAAATGGGAAACCACGGAAAACCACCTTCAGGGCTGCCGACAGTGGGGCTCGAACCCACGATCTCCCGATTACTGGATACTGGCCGCAATTAAGCGACTGCAGCTATCGAGCTCGGTAAGAATACGAAGAGGTAAGCTCAATGGCAGAAGGGCACTCGCAATAAAGACATAACGGCAAACTTAGAAATAAACTGGACTGATGAAGCTGACGTGAGATCATGTGAGATGAAGCAGAGAGAAGTAGAGGGAGGCCTAGACGACGATGGTTATGCTCGGTTTTTAATAATTTAATGGTTTAATTAATTTCGTGCGGCTATTTGTAGCCGCGTGACACCCTTGTAAGGCAGACCCTCCGAGGAGGGTGGGCGGCTTCTGCCATGAGTAGGTAACTGTGTGTTATTGTGGTGGAGGATAGTGTTGTGTGTGGTGTATGAGTTGCAGGATGTCGGGGACAGTACAAACACCCAGTCCCCGAGCCAAGGTTAAAATATCTGACCCGGTCGGGAATCGAACCCGGGGCGCTCTGAACCGAAGAACACCGCGCTGACCATTCAGCCAAGGAGCCGAACAATTTAATGGTAAGAGGAGTGGAAATGAACGAGGCTACACAGCTAGTTGCAAATCGAGGATTATGGAGGCATTTACTTATTTCTCAGTAGTTTGCAGACTGAACGCTGAAAAGCGTGGCAGTCTGCTATGAAGGTGTATGTATGTATGTATGTATGTATGTATGTGTGTATGTATGTATGTATGTATGTATGTATGTATGTATGTATGTATGTATGTATGTATGTATGTACAGTGTGTAACTATGCATCTTCTTCTACCGCGTTTCCCACCTGTGGGTTTGCGGGTGTGACAGTGGCCACCATGCGTATTTGGCCCTGTTTTACGGTCGGATTCACTTCCTGACGCCCACCCTATATGGAGGGATGTAATCAGAGTAATCACTATTGCGTGTTTCTGTCGTTATTGGTAGTGTGGTGCGTTGTGTGTAGATGAAGAGGAGAGTTTTGGAACAAACACAAACACACAGATGCTATTAAAATTCCCGACCCAGCCGGGAATCTAACCCCGGACCCTCTGAATCGAAGGCCTAACGCTGACCATTCAGCCAAGGAGTAGGGCTGTATGTATGTATGTACAGCATTTTATGTATTTCTTGATAGTGATGTTCAGTACTGTGGAGTGTTGCGAAGGACAAGGACAGGAAGTGTTGAATAAAGGTATTCCCTTTTGTCAATAGCCTGCTAGTGTTGGAAATAACGATTGAATATTAGTGGAATATGTAAACACCTCTCTTCTGAGTTCATGGAACTGTATTTGGAGCGTGGCTTGGGTTGAAGAAGATTTAGGAGGGGGCCGTGTCCGTTTCGTAATCTGCAGGTCTTCGGGCTGAGAATCAGTCGTTTAAGACTGTAGCAGCATCGGGTTTGGTTTTGGTCTGGTGTCCCTTACAGCTTTATAAGAGTTGGCATGAGGACACTCGTCCCCATACGTCGCCATACTGCTCGCGTGATGGCGTACTAAAGAATTTCGTTGTTACATGACTATAACCTAATTTGTCTTAGCTGGAAAACCCCACGTAGACTAAGTGATTTTCTATAACAGTGTTCCGTAAAGTGGTAAGCGCCCTCTCGGGGGGAGGGGGGTAAAGAGTAATGCAATGGGGGGGGGGGGGCTCAACTATAATCGAGAGTTGAAATATGATCAGTTTTCAGTGTATTATTCAGTTTTTATGTAGGCCTAAGTAAATGTTATGCATTTCCTATTTTTTTACAGAGTGCATCATTTTGTTTTAGGATCAAGCATAAATATAAGCAAAGCAAAGCCATCACCGTACAGCCCACGAATGCACTTGGAGGAGTGGCTTCCACTATCCGTAACCTCAGTACTAAATAAAATAGAGTTGTTAGCTCAATGCCCGACCGCCTTTGCCGCCAGGAATTAACCTGGTACTCATTTTATGTGTAGGCTGTGTGAACCTCCGGCCAATGTGCCACTTGAGAAGTGGAATTTGCGTTTCTTAAAAATTTTGACTTCCTGACGGGGAATCGAACCCACGCCCTTCTGGGTGAATTAATCACGCCTTTACCGCCTCGGCTAGGCAGCCCCTTACGCATGAATATACATTGCCTAAATTATTATTATTATTATTATTATTATTATTATTATTATTATTATTATTATTATTATTATTATTATTATTATTATTATTATTATTATTATTATTATTATTATTATTATAAAGAAATTTTCAACCGTTGTTCACAGGTATTTCTGATGTCAGAATAGCTGTTTGGATTTGACCGCGAATTTAAGGGCCAGTGCCCTGCGATTTTTCACCTGAAAATCCCAACCCCGTGTCAAAGGTATTCGAAATGCGAATAGGAAGTTAGCAACAAAGCCACTACACCAGCATGCGTCCATTATTAAGCTATTATTACAGTTAATTAAAAAAAGTAAACTCTTGACCTCGTGTTCCTCAAGGTATTGTAGCTCTTTTCAGGCACATCCCCCAATGGAGGTGAGCAGTACATACCAGTCATCCCACGATTCTTAAAGCTCTGCCAGTAGCGGACGTTAATCAGTTTATTATACAATTTCGTGTGCTGTGTGACCGTGTTAAAGGTCACACAAGTTTGCGCACTTAAAGAGTTGTACGTGTTTAATCAATGTGTGTGTGTTGGACGCCCGCAAACAACTGCTGTAGATCGTCAAGCTCCAGTTTATAATGAACACGTTGTTCCTGAGTGTTTAACAGTAGCGCCTTGCCGAAGAGTATAGCGGTGGAAACAGGCAGCTTATTTTTCTACATGTGGCCTTCTCTCGTATCACCAGAGTTTCAGGCCAGAATTTTGGCATGAAGGGTGAGACATTCCCCTTGGGAGTGGATCTTTCGACTGCGAATGGAGAGAGAGCTGCAATGAGCACCTTTCAGCTGGTTAAGGACTCTGCTAGGTCATTCTATTGTTAAGAAAACAGTATTGCTCCTACGGACCTACAAGAAGTGAACACCTCCCCCCCCCCCCCCCGGCCACCTCTTGGACACCCATGATTCCTTGTCATTAAGGAATATGCAACTTATATTGTATTATGAAAGAAAGAAAAAGGATGAGGCATTTTTGGCCCATGTGATATTAAAATAACTAGTTAATAATTTCTATTTCATATAGGCCTATACATTCGCAGGGAGGAAGCACAATGGCGGAAACAGCCATTGCTTTGTTGCCTTCGTGTATTTTCCTTTTGACCTGCTCTGGGAAATGGTAGGCCCATAACCTGTAACACGTAATCTATTAGTCTGTGAATAGCCGGCAGCTTTATCACTGTTGAGGAGAAAGTGTGCGACTTCTTTCTTTAATATTGAAATGCCGGGCTGAGTGGCTCACACGGTTGAGGCGCTGGCCTTCTGAACCCAACTTGGCAGGTTCGATCCTGCCTCAGTCCGGTGGTATTTTAAGGTGCTCAAATACGTCAGCCTCGTGTCGGTAGATTTACTGGCACGTAAAAGAACTCCTGTGGGACTAAATTCCGGCACCTCGGCGTCTCCGAAGACCGAAAAAGTAGTTAGTGGGACGTAAAGCAAATAGCATTATTATTATTAATATTGATACAGTGATTAATTTGCTTTGTGGTCGAGGCAGTTGATAAAAATAAGCATGGGCAGGTACTTACAGTAGGAGCCGGCCCCGTGATGTAGGGGTAGCGTGCTTGCCTCTTACCCGGAGGCCCCGGGTTCGATTTTCGGCCAGGTCAGGGATTTTTACCTGGACCCGAGGGCTGATTCGAGGTCCATTCAGCCCACGTGATTAGAATTTAGGAGTTATCTGACGGTGAGATAGCGGCCCCGATCTAGAAAGTCAAGAATAACGACCGAGGGGATTCATCGTGCTGACCACACGACACCTCCTAATCTGCAAGACTTCGGGCATGATAGGCCAAGGCCCTTCAAGGGCTGTAGTGCCATGGGGGGGATTTAGGTTCTTAGGAACAAACAAAATCAAACTGTGCTTCATACACTTAATTATTTTTCTCGCAACAATCCAGATAAAAGTTTCAGGTTACAAGAAACTACTGAAGCAACAGGCTTTTCTGAGAAAATTTTTGTTGCCGTAAAAATCTGAATAAGCCCCCTCTAAATTTCCTGTATGCTAGATTTCATTTTAAAAAACGTAGCTATGAAAACCAAAATGAGGTACTTTAAACCCCCGTTCCCATCAGTCCATAAAAAACAATTTGCAGCTTAGTTTCGTCTGCATTTTATCTTGAACTTAAATATTGAGTTTCACCAATTTATGAGCCTCGTTTTCTCGTTAAGCTGTGAAAAAAAAGAGCCACCATCTAGACGGCAAATCCCCTTGAATTCCTAAAAATAATAATTAACAGCTTAGTTTCTTCCTACTTTTATCTAGAAACTGAATATTTTTACAAATTTACGTACCGCCGTTTTCCCGTGATGTTGTTGAGCAGAGCTGTTCGATGTGGCAATCTTCTTGTCATAAGAGCAATTCTATTTCTTAACATGGAATGACCAAAAGATTTGGAGGATTCCACCTTCCTCGGCACGAATAAGATGCGGCTGTACAAGGAGGAAGTGAGGATTTAACGGTAGTGTTTCTTGTGACTGGGGTGCGGAAGGATACCAAAGTATTTGAGGATACACACTGCGAAACACTGTCCACTCAGGGCGTTCGAATATGGAGTGGAAGCTCTTCACAAAGCGACACCAAACAATCTGGACTGGCTGTCTAAACTGGACATTAATATCTCATTTGTACATTTGATCTACAACTGTCGAGAGATATGACATGAAGATCAATATTTCACATTCACCTCTGAAGCTACAGTTAAAGATTTATGACCAGAATACAGAAAAGTCCCTTCAGCACAAGATAGAGTGGCATGGAGGGCTGCATCAAACTAGTCTACGGACTGATGACCAAACAACAACAACAACAACAACAACAACAACAACAACTAAATAATACCAATAATAATAATAATCATCATCATATCTCATCTCACCAGTCGTTCTGCTCAATCTTGAGCGTCGTGACATCATGTTTCATTTCAGTGTTACATTCTTGACGAGACGTCCAGAACGGTAATCAGTCTTTCTTAGTATAATACGAAGGTTGGAACTTAAATAGTGGAAAATATTTATTTACAACAGATAAAAAAGAGTTGCATGTCAGCAACCTTTACTGTCCTTCAATGTATTCACCAGCGTTGTGTATAACCCGTTGCCAGCGATGTGGAACTCGTAGTACACCTTTAGGAGAGCCTGTTCTGTTGATGGTGCGAATGGAGCGGACTACTGCCTATCAAATCTCTGCAACAGTTCTGCAGCGAATGCCACGAAGTGGTCCCTTCATCTTCGGAATGAAATCGAAGTTACAAGAACTTAAGTCCGGGGAGTATGGTGAATGGTACAGTACTTCCCAGTCCCATCGACCGAACAAATCAGCCACAGCTTGCGCTGTATGCGGCCGAGCATTGTCGTGCAAAATGATGGGTGGATTCTGCAGAAAGTTTTGCCGCTTCTTTCTCCAAGCTGGTCGCAGGCGGTGCTCCAAAAACGAACAGTAATGCTGTGCATTGACGGTCTGCCGTGGAGGAATGTAATGCGTTAAGATAACACCATCACAGTCGTACACGAGGATCACCGTAATTTTCACTCTACTGGGGCTCTGACGAACTTTCTCGACTTTCGTGGTGACCCATAATGACGCCGATTGGCGTTTCAGTTTTGGCTCGTACGATTTGGCCCATGTCTCATCCAGGGTTATGATACGGCGTAAGAAAGTCTCTCCTTCGCACTCATAGCGCTCCAAGTGCGTCTTAGCAGCGTCGTAACGCAACCATTTCTGTATTTCCGTCAAATCACGCGGAACCCGTCGTGATGCAATTTTTCGCATGCCCAGGCGTTCCTTCAGGATGTAAAGCACAGTCGTATAGTCTAATCTGGTTTCTTGGGCGAGCTCACAAATCGTCTGGTTTCCATCACTGTCTAGTAAAGCGGCAAGAGCATGCACTTCTTCTTCACTGACGCTCGTAGGACAACCTTCCCGATGAATGTCCGCCACAGTTTGCCGACCATCGTTGAAGGCTTTTACCCAACGTGCCACTGTTCTGTAAGGCAATGCAGATTCCTCGCCAGCCTCCTGAAGACCTTGAGGACACTGTCGTGCTGTACGACCTCCCGCACATTCAATCTTGATCCAACTCCGTTGTTCCTCTTTGGAAAACACAGTGACAACATTACGTTAGACCGCTAGCTCACAAGTGACTGTGTTTCTCTCGCTTATGCGCACGCAGGTGATGTGGGAAGGGCGAGTCCATTTGCTCTGAGGTAAGGTAGGTATGCAACCAACGTGTGCTATCAGCGACAATATTAGATTCCGTTGCATAGTGTCTCCACAGCAGTGTTGCCACTATTTAAGTTCTAACCCTCCTATCAAGAGGCAGGTCAGTGATCTTCGCTTGATCTAACCATCAATTTGCTGTTCTTCCTCGTGATCTATTGAATTCAACTTTGAAACCGTGGCCAAGGAATTGTGGGTAACAGTCAATTTAAATAGGGCGTTTCTTGATGCTCGGTTCGTCTACAATGGGGGCATTTTTGTTCGTTCCATCTAGGGTATACGCAGAATTCTCCACCAACACCACATTTCTTCACCTTATTATTATTAGTTCGTTACGGTCTCTGTAGGATCACGGGCTGCTTTGTCATTGTGACGTGGGGATTTAAAGATAGTGTTTCCTGTGACGGCGCTGCAGAAGAATACGCATTGTGAAAAACTGCCCACTCAGGGTGTTTGAAGATGGAGTGGAAGTTCTTCCAGAACCACTTCATCTTCTCTCTCCTCCTCTCCAGTTCTTCAGCTGATATTACAGTATCCTCTTCTCTTGTCTCCACCACTGGTGCTTCTCTATCTTATTCCTGTACCTTTCTCTGTTATTGAATGCTGTCATATTGGTTGGTGTATACCGTATTTACGCGAATAATCCCCGCCACCGAATAATCGCAGCACCCTAACTTTAGGTAGGCTTATTTTGAAAAAAATTGCCAACATTGACACAAAAAACCGCATCCCAATTTCGTGCCTCAATTTTTTTTTAAATGTGCGGGTATTATTCGCGTAAATACGTAAATGCCAACATTGACGCAAATAAAACCCGCACCCCAATTTCGTGCCTCAATTTTTTTTTTAAATGTGCGGGTATTATTCGCGTAAATACGGTATTTATTTCTCCAGTTCTCTGTCCCTTCCACCTTAATCCTCATGCCAGTCCAGTCCTTCAGGAGTTGGACAACTCATTTAGTTCCCGTCTTTCCTCTCGTCCTACCCGTTGTCTCCCGTACTCTCCTAGTCATTCTCTCCAAGTCCATCCTGATCACATGCCCAGCAAATCTTGCTCTTTTCTTCGGAGATCGTTCTCAAGTTTCGATACAGTTCGACCCTTGATCTTCTTTCCCATCGTTCACCTCCTCTTTTTGGACCCAGTAGCTTTCTCAGAATGTTTCTTTCTTCTTTCTCCAACTGTTCTGTCCCACGTGTTGTTCACAGCTGGCAGCCACTGTGAATACTGAGCATGCTATTACAGCCAGTATTGCCAACATTGTTCTTGGATCCATCTTCACGTCGTAAAAATTATGCGAAATAAACAGCAATGGAATGAACTCGAACAAAGCATAGTAAGTACAGAATGCAGTAAGATATCAAGCTCATGTTAAATAATTATACTGTATATATTCTTACAAATACCACCGACAACAACAACTATTCACAGCCATCTGTGTATGAAGGATAAGCGTTGGTAACGAACCAGAATAACATACATATTGTGAATTCCCATATTTTTACAGGGCATACATTTTTAATTTGTCAACTCAGTTCACCAGGATATCTAACCAAACTGAGGGAAGCTCCTGACTTCAGAAACAAGCAACAAACCTCGGAACTATTCACCGCTGCGAAAGCCTCTTCACCGACTAGAAGTCTGGCTAACATCAAACGGACCGCCTAGGTCTTGAGTTGACTCTCAGTATAGTGTCATTGTCTCGGATGCGTTCCTCACAGTTGCCTTGTTAGTGTCTGATCTTTGCTTCTGTTGATATGTTTGTTTTATTGCACACTTCTCTGGTCGCATTTATTTCGCCCTCTCTTTCATCCCATCGCTGCTCCTGTCCCTTCTTGTTACATGTTCACCACATTTCAAATGCATCGTTCAATTTTTGTCATTAGTAGAGCCTGAAAGTTAGGCAAAATGTCCTTTGTATCCGGATGGATATATCGAAGTGTCAAATAGAGACAAACATATTTCCGTACGTTTGGGAACGGTGAGAGCAATTATTATTTAGGCTTTTTTGCCTACTTTAGCTTCTGTAGCCTATTTGATACTTTAGTGCCTTATTTTGCCTTTTTTAGTTGTGAATATTTTCTGCTGTTCTTTATATATTAAAATTAATCAGTGGAAAGAAAATATAATTCCAATGTACTGTGTTAATAATACATACTTACATTATAGACCGTTACGCCTTTCAGCGATCAGTCTGCAAGCCTCTGTGAATTGACTAACTGTCGCCACAATTCTCTATCTGCAACTAGTGCTGTGGCCTCATTTAGTTCTATACCACTCATCCTTAAATCGTTAGAAACTGAGTTAACCATTGTCGTCTCTCTCTCTACTTCTCTTACCCGTCATAAGAGTCCATTATCCTCCTAGGTAACCTATCCTCCTCCATTCGCCTCACATGACCCCACCACCGAAGCCGGTTTATGTGTACAGCTTCATCCGTCGATTGCATTCCTAACTTAGCCTTTATCTCCTCATTCTGAGTACCCTCCAGCCATTGTTCCCACCTGTTTGTACCAGCAATCATTCTCGCTACCTTCATGTCTGTTACTTCTAACTTATGAATAAGATATCCTGAGTCCACCCAGCTTTCACTCCCGTAAAGTAAAGTTGGTCTCAAAACAGAACGATGTAAAGATAGTTTCGTCAGGGAGCTGACTTCCTTCTTACAGAATACTGTTGATCGCAACTACGAGCTCACTGCATTAGCTTTAATCATAAGGAAGAAATTTCATTTTAAGTTAATAGACGAAAAAATAACATTTACATAAAAGATATTTTCACATTACACAAATCTCTAGTGAAAACTCCACAAGCCAAATGATTGAGGCTGTTGCCAACAAGCGTCCTTGCTACGTAAAATTAAGTGCTGGTGGTGATTATTGTTTCAAAACGAAGAGCAACTTGGTAGCCATCCTCTATTAGCACTAATCAGAAGGAAACTGAAAGAGGTCCGATACTTTGAAAAAGGTATCGGCAAACGAAAGGGAAGGACTACGAAGAGCGGGGTCGGAAAAGAACAAGAGTTGACCAAGAGAGGTCAGACAGGAAAGATGAGAGTGAGGAACCTGACATAAGAAAGTGGAAGCAACACCAGACTCAGCGATGGTAACCGTGGCCGCCAACCTACATTCCCAAGTTGAGAGCCCTGTTCCCCTTTCAGTCGCCTTTTACGACAGACAGGGGATACCGTTATCTGTCACCCCCACCCACACGGGGAAGTGTAAGATTAAGTACTAAAATATGATGTAGTTATGTGTCACGTAGCTTACATTATGTATTATTTTAGTGCCCATTTTGTCATTCTAAATGCCTATTTTAATTATTTTTATTGGAGCCTCCGTGACTCAGGCGGCAGCGCGCCGGCCTCTCTGCGCTGGATTCCGTGGTTCAAATCCCTGTCACTCCAGGTGAGATTTGTGCTGGACAAAGCGGAGGCGGGTATCCCGGTTTTCCCTGGCATCGTTCATCCCAGCAACACTCTCCAAATATCTTTCATTTCATTAATCATTGCCCCAGAGGAGTGCGACAGTCTTCAGCAGCCGGCACAACTCCTATCCTCGCCGCTAGATGGGGGCTTCATTCATTCCATTCCTGACCCGATCGAATGACTGGAAACAGGCTGTGATTTACATTTTTCATGTCCCTGAATCCGTATGTATGTCTGTCTCCCTCATAGAACCGTTTTCTGATACGGGGTAGGAGATGAAATTATCTGGCATGTGTTTACGACCGGATGCCCTTCCTGACGCCAGCCTCAGCTGATAAGCTAATGAATATGAAATAATTTCGTGTGGCTATTTCTAGCCGAGTGCAGCCCTTTTAAGGCAGACCCTCCGATGAGTGTGGGCGGCATCTGCCATGTGTTATTGTGATGGAGGATAGTGAGGTGAGGTGCAGGGATGTTGGGGACAGGACAAACACCCAGCCCCCGAGCCAATGGAAGTAACCAATGGAGGTTAAAATCTCCGAGCCGGCCGGGAATCGAACCCGGGACCCTCTGAACCGAAGGTCAGTACGCTGTCCATTCAGCCAACCACTCGGACATGAATATCAAATTAATGATGGTGAATGAAACTGGTTGATGAGGTGGGACGAATCGGCTATTATCTATCAACAGAAACTGTCCCGGTATTTCCTGGGGGTGAAAATGGGAAAGCCGGGCTCAGACGGTTGAGGCGCTGGTCTTCTGACCCCAGCTTCGCAGGTTGGATCCTGACTCAGTCCGGTGGTATTTGAAGATGCTCAAATACGACAGCCTCATGTCGGTAGATTTACTGGCACATAAAAGAACTCATGCGGGACTAAATTCCGGTACTTCGACTTGTCCGAAAACTGTTAAAGTAGTTAGCGGGACGTAAAGCAAATAACATTATTATTATTATTATTATTATTATTATTATTATTATTATTATTATTATTATTATTATTATTATTATTATTATTATTATTTTATTATTATAAAATTGGAAACCACAGAAAATCATTCTCGGGACAGCCGACGGTGGAGTTCAAACCCACTCGTCTACCGAATGTAGAGTTTGGCTCTAAAGCCGTAGCGCGTGTTGGTTTCATGTTCCCGAATTCAAAAACTGTAAATTCATTTTCATAGTAAACAATATGCAGAACAATATTTTGTAATACAAAATATACTTGGAGTTAGTGATTTTCCCTGTCCAGTTGGCAACTTCAGTTCCTTGTGCCAGGGAGTATCGCGAGAGAACAAAGAGAAAGTGCGACAAGTAAAAACGTTAAGAAGTTGTTGCAACTCTCAGCTGGAAGTGTGGCGTGCAACAGGTCCGCTATCATCTCGCTGCTGGCCGTTCTGCCCTAGTCTAGGGAAATCGCCTATCTTAATGCGTGCAGCCATCGCGGCCTTTGTGTTGGACGACTATGTTCTCAGTACTGTCGGTAACCAGCAGTATTCCTCACTGATCTTGTCCGAGTTGTAGTGGACAGTTCTCCGTCTTGATCAGTTCGTGCTACAGTATCACACCGGCCAGCCTAAGGAGGTTAAGTTCGGCTTACAGGAGTCCAGAATCAATCATTTGCTAGTCGCCACTTTACGAGGATCCTTGTCTATTTTAAGTCCAGCTCCATGGCTAAATGGTTAGCGTGCTGGTCTTTGGTTGCAGGGGTCCCGGGTTCGATTCCCGGCGGGGTCGGGAATTTTAACTATACTTGGTTAATTTCGCTGGCACGGGGGCTGGGTGTATGTGGAGGAAGACAGGTTACCTAGGAGAATAATGGACTCTGTTATGGAGGATAAAAGGAGTAGAGGGAGACCAAGACGACGATGGTTAGACTCAGTTTCTAACGATTTAAAGAAAAAGAGTTACAGAACTAAATGAGACCACAGCACTGTTTGCAAATAGAGGCTTGTGGCGACGTTTAGTAAATTCACAGAGGCTTGCAGACTGAACGCTGAAAGGCATAACGTTCTAAAATGATGATGTATGTATGTATGTATGTATGTATGTATGTATGTATGTATGCAAATACTGGGGCTGTACCTTAATTAAGGCCACGGCCGCTTCCTTCCCACTCCTAGGCCTTTCCTATTCCATCGTCGCCAAAAGATCTGTGTCGGTGCCACGTAAAACATATTCTAAACATAAAAAATATCTTTCTCCTTGAGATTAATGAACAAATTCGTGTTTTTTTTTCTAAGATGTGTTTTAGGTTCGACAAAATATGTTTGTATCACTAGGTCTCACAAGGTAGTTCACAGTGAACTAGTGTAATAGAGCAATTCTTGACCGAGTCGTTCTTGTGAAGGAAGATGTAAATAGAACCTGTCCAGTCTTTGGCCCATTCTACAATAGCCCACTCCATGTTTTGCTGCAGAGTGAAAGGTGCACTGCAGCAGTCATTAACGCATGAGTGACTTTGCCGATTACAGCAGACCTCATAGTGACAATAATACACCTTTCAGACCTGCTTGATACTCGAGGGAGATGCGTAGAGTCATTCTGTCAGTAAAGATCGAAAATAGAGACCTGCATAAGTACAAATATAATTAATAATTACCAGGTTTGGCCCATTCTACAATAGCCCACTCCATGTTTTGCTGCAGAGTGAAAGGTGCACTGCAGCAGTCATTAACGCATGAGTGACTTTGCCGATTACAGCAGACCTCATAGTGACAATAATACACCTTTCAGACCTGCTTGATACTCGAGGGAGATGCGTAGAGTCATTCTGTCAGTAAAGATCGAAAATAGAGACCTGCATAAGTACAAATATAATTAATAATTACCAGGTGCTAAAGTACCTGTCTGACAAAGTGAGGATGCTATACCTGAACTGCTGTAGCTTTGTTCAGATGGGCAGTGAGCGATCCTAATAATGTCATTTTCTTCACGTCCCACTAACTACTTTTACGGTTTTCGGAGACGCCGAGGTGCCGGAATCTAGTCCCACAGGAACTTTTTTATGTACCCGTAAATCTACCGACACGAGGCTGACGTATATGAGCAGTGAACGATCAAAATTGTTTGAGAGAAAGAGACGTGTCCAACAGAGAAGTGTCCTATCACCACTCTTGTTCATAACAGTAATGGAAAAGATCGTAACGTCTATCAAGAAAATGAACAGCACACCAAATGCTCTGGTATTTACTGAAGATGTGCGGTTATGGAGAGAAACAGAAGCTGAAGTATAGAAAACACTGACTGAACGGAACCATATGCTCAACAGTTTTGAGATGAAGATGAGTACACCAATGACCGTAGAAATTACCATTAACAGGAAAGGTACAAACTCAAACCTCGTTTTGGAAGGAACCAAATTAGAATCAGTTTCTCACTTCGCCTATCTCGAAAGCACAATCTCGAAAGACAACACTGTCAAGCAGGAAAT
Organism: Anabrus simplex; assembly: GCF_040414725.1. Taxonomy (NCBI): domain Eukaryota; kingdom Metazoa; phylum Arthropoda; class Insecta; order Orthoptera; family Tettigoniidae; genus Anabrus; species Anabrus simplex. The sequence continues at coordinate 77,427,464 of NC_090267.1, read as the reverse complement.
AATCAGCAGGACACAAAACATCAAACGTTTACAATCAAATGAGAAAGCTACTTTAGGACTGCAAAATACCACAAGAGCAAAAACAACCCTGTACCTACTTCGTTCCAGTTATCAGATATGGTTCAGAGGAATGTGCTCTACTAAACAATGACTAGAGCAGAATTCAGGCAACAGAAATGAGATTCACTAGAACCATGAGTCAAACTACTCGAAAGAATAAAGTCATGAATGAAGTGAATTGGTCCCTACTACCAGTGTAATAAAGAAGGGCATGCTTCAGGTGTATGGGCACATGATGAGAATGAACAGCGAAAGACCTGCCAGAAAATACTTTGACCTTACTGACCAAGAAAAAAGACTAAGGGGAAGGCCAAGAAAACGCTGGATAGAGACGGTGAAATCGGATGTGGAGGACAGATGTCTAAGATGGGAAGATGTCCTACAATTTTTTTTTGCTATTTTGTTTTACGTCGCACCGACACAGATATGTCTTATGGCGACGATGGGAGAGGAAAGGCCTAGGAAGTGGAAGGAAGCGGCCGTGGCCTTAATTAAGGTACAGCCCCGGCATTTGCCTGGTGTAAAAATGGGAAACCACGGAAAACCATCTTCAGGGCTGCCGACAGTGGGGCTCGAACCCACTATCTCCCGATTACTGGATACTGGCCGCATTTAAGCGACTGCAGCTATCGAGCTCGGTGATGTCCTACAACAGAAGACGTATGCAGACAGGAAGAGATAAGCGAGCGCTTGTACACACTCGAGAAACTGGAGTCGGGAAATGATAATGATGATGATGATGATGAATCACCAGGTACCTTATGCACTATGGCTTATTTACTCTAATCGAAAATACACCTGCAATCCTTCCTATTCCTCGCTCTTCGCCCCTGAATAAATCCGTTTCATTTTTTCGTGTACTAAGTACTGTACCAGTCCGCCTCTGTGGTGTAGTGGTTAGTGTGATTAGCTGCCACCCCTGTAGGCCCGGGTTCGATTCCCGGCTCTGTCACGAAATTTAAAAAGTGGTACGAGGGCTGAAACGGGGTCCACTCAGCATCGGGAGGTCAACTGAGTAGAGGTGGGTTCGATTCCCACCTCAGCCATCCTAGAGTGGCTTTCCGAGGTCTCCCACTTCTCCTCCAGGCAAATGCCGGGATGGTACCTAACTTAAGGCCACGGCCGCTTCCATCCCCCCGCAAGGCCCCGGTTCAGCATAGCAGGTGAGGCCGCCTGGGCGAGGTACTGGTCATACTCCCCGTTGTATCCCCCGACTCAAAGTCTCACGCTCCAGGACACTGCCCTTGAGGCGGTAGAGGTGGGATTCCTCGCTGAGTCCGAGGAAAAAACTAACCCTGGAGGGTAAACAGATTAAGAAAGAAAGAAAGAAAGAAAGAAAGAAAGAAATACTGTATCATTGAAGGACAAATAAAGTGAAGTGGATCAGTAATGGAATGACGGCCTCTGTATCTCAAAACTACAGAAAAGTGAAGAAGTCCGGCCGTGGCCTTAATTAAGGTACATCACCAGCACTTGCCTGGTGTGAACATGGGAAACCACGGAAAAAGCAGCTTTAATTTGATCAGCACATTTCTTTAATTGGAAATAAGTTTCAATAATATTATTAACAGTAATACATCTCTATTTTGGTTTCAATTAAAGTTAAATAAGGATGTAATCATCTAAGATCAAGTCGAAACTGATTGCAATATATCGCTTCTTATTTAAGGTAGATTGAAAATCAATACTTTTTGCGTGCAAATCAAATATTATAATTAACTACAACCCTAATATGCTCATTATAAAGCACATTGATTTCATTCATCCACGGCTACCGACAGTGCGGTTCGAACCCAGTATCTTCCAGATGCAAGCTCACAGCTGCGCTGCCCTAACCGCACGGCCAACTCGCCCGGTCTGAAGTAACTTATTCAACTAATGATAAGAAAGTGAGCCCGGTTGGTGACCATAATCGTTAAGGTGTCAAGTCCATAAATGCTCCGACACCGAGGTTAGCCGGTTCGAGTCCCATAGGTCGAAAAAATTTAACCATCAGAATGCTAGCAGGCAGGGTAGGAAAGGTGGTTGTATACAAAGCCAAACCTCTCCACAGTGTTCATATGGAGTGAGGGCATATGACGCTGCTGATAGTGATTTGTCCGTCGGATGGAGACGTTAAGCGTTGAGCAGACCTTTTGGTGCTCTTCGACAGGAGTACCGTATGTGCAAGCAGCGGGTCTCTCCCTATCTACATCACGTCATTTGTTTCATCTCATTAACTCCTCTCATGAGGCTGACGTTAGGAAGGGCATCCGATCGTAAAAACTCGCTACGAAGATTCATCTCACTTCATGCGCGGCCTCGTAGAGAAACCGTACAAGGGTTGGGCGTACAACTAATGATAAGATACATATGTAGATAAAACCCTACATCGGGAAAATCTGTTGTTTAATTGCTTTAGTACCTTGATGTTGCAAAGAAACGCAAAGTTATCTGCGTACAGGCTAGGAAGGCCCGAAGGAGTGGGAATCTCGCTTTTTAAATTTTCCGACTTCCACAAGAGGAATCGAACTCACGACCTTCACCTCCTCGGCTAGGCACCCCATACCATGGCATTTCAGGAGTGATAAATACCAAGGCATGCCTGACTAGAAGCTAGCGTGCGCACTACAATCTCTGACCAATGCAACAACCCAGAACTAGGATCACTTCACCATTGTTTCGTATTCGTGGCCGCTAATTGGTACCAAGAGGCAAGCTTTCAATAAACTTCCTCTTTGATGCAAGCGAGCACACAAAGTAAAGTCGAGAAATCTCATTACTCTGTTTCGCTCTATTTGCATGCTGGCCTGGTTCTGCTCCGGCAGCGCCCCATGCGGTAGCGCGCTGTACTTGCCCGGTCCCACCGTGTGCTTGGTGCTAGGCAGACTGAATTTGGTTCAGCCCGGAAATTGCTCCAGAGAGCTCAGTTCCCGTATAATATGCTTGAATCCTACTTCCACTCTTTAGAAGAGCCTATCTCATATTTTAGCTCCAAAACCCGTCGAATACTGTTTCCACTTACAGACCGTAATACGTAACTTTGGTCTCCAAGGGAACAACCTAGTTATTTCTCCCTCATTAGTATTGAATTACTACCGAAGATTATTTTCTAACTGTTGGGTTGCATTCTGCGTCGCCAATTATACAGTGTAAAGATCCTGCTTGTCGATACGTCGTCTTGCAGTTATCTTTCAACTTGCATGTTGGCATTATGTGGTAAAAAAAAAAAAAAAAAGTAAACTCATGTCCTCATCCCGTGGAGGTGCAGCTCTCTGCAGGAACACCCCCAATGGAAGTGAGCTGCATGTACCATTTCAACCAGATGCCAGCCCTCATCCCATTCTTAAATTTCTGCCAGTACCGGGGATCGAACCCGGGCTCCCGAGGACGGCAGCAAATAACACTAATTGTTACGCTACGGACGGCATTATGTGGTAACTTCTTTTGATGACATGCGAGATGTCCGCCTCTTTGGTGTAGTGGTTAATGTGATTAGTTGCCACCCACGGAGGCCTGGGTTCGATTACCGGCTCTGCCACGAAATTTGAAAAGCGGTACGAGGGCTGGAACGGTGTCCACTCAGCCTCGGGAGGTCAACTGAGTAGAGGGGGTTCGATTCCCATCTCGGCCAACTTCGAAGTGGTTTTCCGTGGTTTCCCACTTCTCCTCCCAGAAAATGCCGGGACGGTATCTAACTTATGGCCAAGGCCGCTTCCTTCCCTCTTTTCTGACTACCCTTTCTCAGCTCCCCATCCCCCTTCAAGGTCCCAACAAGGTACTGGCCATTCTTGCGAGCTGTTCGCCCGACCTAAAGTCTCACGCTCCAGAACACTGCCCTTGAGGCGGTAGACGTGGGATCCCTCACTGAGTCGGAAGGAAAAACCAACCCTGTAGGGTAAACGGATTAAGAAAGAAAGAAAGAAAGAGAGAAAGAAAGAAAGAAAGAAAGAAATGCGAGATTATTACGTACTGCCGTACTGTGAAAAACACTACCGGTACATTTGAAAGCGTAATTAATCAATATTTTATTTTTCTGTAGGATTGTAAGCCGGCCCCACGGTGTAGGGGCAATGTGCTTGTCTCTTACTCGGAGGGCCCAGATTCGATTCCTGGCCAGGTCACGGATTTTTACCCGGATATGGAGCTCTGGTTGGAGGTCCAACAAGCCTACGTGATTACAATTATAATAATGTTATTGGTTTAACTTTCGACCACTACTTTTACGGTTTTTGGAGACGCTGAGGTGCTGGAATTTAGCCCCGCAGGAGTTCTTTTACGTGCCAGTAAATCTACCGACACGAGCCTGACGTATTTGAGCACCTTCAAGAACCACCGGAGTGAGCCAGGATCGATGATTACAACTGAAGGAGCTATCTAACGGTAAGATGGCAGACACACCAAGATCACCCACAACTATCTCCTAGAAAAGAAACAACCTCCCACCTGCAGTAAATGTAACTGTTCTCTCACTGTCAAGCATATCATCTCAGAATGTCAACTCCATCACCACTAGCGCCAACACCACAACTTACCTAAGGAAATGGAAGTCCTTCTCCAGCACTGAGCCACCAAGTCATCAACTTCCTCAAGGATACTGGCTTGCACTCCAAAATCTAATTACATTATACTTATTTATAATGTCCTTATAAGTACAATCTTATTATTACTATTAATCTGTAATCATATGTAAGAGTCGCGATAAGACCTTGGAGTTAAAGCGACTATAAACAACCTTAATAAAAACATTGCTTTGGAAGTCGAGTTTCCTCTATTCTGCAGATGTGTCAAATCCAACTTCGTCTTCGATAACCGGTGTCCGACTCGTTGGCTGTACGGTCAGCATACTGGCCTTCGGTTCAAAGGGTCCCGGGTTCGATTCCCGGCCGGGTCGGGGATTTTAACCTTAATTGGTTAATTCCAATGGCACGGGGGCTGGGTGTATATGTTGTCTTCATCATCATTTCATCCTCATCACGACGCGCAGGTCGCCTACGGGAGTCAAATAGAAAGACCTGCACCTGGCGAGCCGAACCCGTCCTGGGATATCCCGGCACTAAAAGCCATACGACATTTCATTTTCATTTCGATAACCGGTTGATTAGAACATCTTTCTAATCTGCGAGTTCCACCAATGGTCTAAAACCGGCCTGCTAAGAATTGTACGTTGCCACGGCATTTGAAATACCTCCAGCTTACACAGCTATCAATATCCACGTTTTAGATCCATACCTCTGAAGGCAACGGTTAGCACTATTATCTGCCATCCTCGGCGACCCGTCTTCGATTCCTGGTACTGCCAGAAATGTAAGAATGGGAGGGTTGGTATGTGGCAAAAGTAAACTCGCGCCCTCTTCCCCAGTCGAGGTGGTGCAAATCTATTCAGGCACACCTCGAATGGAGGCGAGCTGCATGAACCATTGTAACCATATACCAGCCTGCCTTCCATTCTTATATGTGTGGCAGTACCGGGAATCGAACCCGGATTATCGAGGATGGCAACTAATAATCCCAATCGTTACGCTACGCAGGCGGACTCTATGTGGTTAAAATGTTAGTTGCAGCTCACCTCCATGGGGGGTGTGCCTGGAAAGAGCTGCTCCATCTCGGGACGAAGACACATGTTTACTATACTTGAGAACCATACTTACATAAACCCTCATTTTAGTCTTACAGAAGCAGGATTTCAAGCCTGTAAATAACTCTGTTAAGGGCTCAGTTCATTGTGCCTCCACCCTTCCGTTTGCTAGCACAGTAACTTGCTAGTACTGCTCTAGACCAACTTGTATCGTGTATCACGAAAACAAAAATGCGAATCCTAATATTGTCGACAATACTGAAATGATGAACAGGGAAGGATGTAGCTGTTAATGTCCGCATTGCCATGTTCACTGTTGATGTAAAATTAATCAGCTCGGAGTATTAAAAACAACTCCACATTCTGGCTGGCGCTAATCGCCTCTATATGCGGTTAATTTCATACACACAAAGACTGCTATCTGACCGCGCACAAAACGGAACATGGAAAAAAAAAGATTAAAAATTCCACGGTCGGCGAGGATGTATCAGGTGTAGTAGCGCTTGGAGTTTATTGTTTTAACAGCTAAGCGTTTTTAATATTATATATGCGTGTGTGTGTGGGAGAGAGAGTCTAACCAGGAGAAGTAGAGACTTTAATATCATACCTGCGGGGGAATCGGACAGACATGGCAGATCAAAGGAATTAATTGTATAATTAAAAAGCAAGCACGCAGCGCAGTTTCACCTGGGTGTCAGTAGAGGGCAGGCCTGTGTTTGACACGGAGCACAATCGATTAGGCGGGACATTATGTGTGTGGAGAGAGAGAGAGAGAGAGGTGTCTTTGGCGAGCATTACACTGTACACACAGCTCCCCAACAGATTTTACATTGCGCTTTTCTTTCCCTTTATGAATCGGCTGGTTTATCCAGAGTCACAGCATCGCTCACCAGCACGAGGCTTATCGCTGTGACTTCCTTCAAGCTCAATTCTGCGGAATTATTCTGGCCAAGTCGTTTTAACTCCAAGGTCTTATCACGACTCTTGCATATGATTACAGAGTAATAGTAATAATAAGATTGTAATTATAAGGAAAATATAAATAAGTATAATGTAATTAGATTTTGGAGTGCAAGCCAGTGTCCTTGAGGAAGTTGATGACTTGGTGGCTCAGGCCTGAAGAAGGACTTCCATTTCCTTAGGTATGTTGTGGTGTTCGCGTCAGTGGTGATACAGTTGACATCCTGAGATGATATGCTTGACAGTGAGAGAACGGTTACATTTACTGCAGGTGGGAGGTTGTTTCTTTTCTAGGATGGCAAGTAATAATGCCAATCGTTACGTTACGGAGGCGGACTGTATGTGGTTAAAATGTTAGTTGCAGCTCACCTCCATGGGGGGGGGGGGGGGGTGTGTGTGTGTGGCTGGAAAGAGCTGCTCCACCTCGGGACGAAGACACAAGTTTACTATACTGATCTTGGTGTGTCCGCCATCTCACCGTCAGATAGCTCCTTCAGTTGTAATAAAAATATAATATTGATTAATTATGCTCCCAAATGTACCGGTAGTGTTTTTCACAGTACGACAGTACGTAATAATCTCGCATGTCTTTCTTTCTTTCTTAATCCGTTTACCCTCCAGGGTTGGTTTTTCCTTCCGACTCAGTGAGAGGCTCCCACCTCTACCGCCTCAAGGGTAGTGTTCAGGAGCGTGAGACTTTAGGTCGGGCGGACAGCTGGCAAAAATGACCAGTACCTTGTAGGAACCTTGAAGTAGGTATGGGGAGCTTAGAAAGGGCAGTCAGGGAAGAGGGAAGGAAGCGGCCGTGGCCTTAAGTTAGATACCGTTATGACGAAAAGCGTACTTTTGATCTTGTAACACTGTTCTCAATGATAAAGCGCACAAACATATCATCTTCCGAGGTCTTAACATTGTGCATCTATGTTTATCAGTTAAATTTCTTGCAATCTCTTTTACTGCTTCGTAAATCATGAAATAATAAGCTCACCGGACAAAAAATGAATCACCCTAGTGCACAAATGGCGCAGCGCACGCGCACTGCCTCTACGTGAGCATAAGGCGGTAGCGATCAGTGAGACACACGCGGACAGTGTATGTCAACATGGACAGATGTTAGGGTGTGACAGAGTGGCAAAAAGGGCAATCGAGTTTGGCCGTGCGGTGCGTGAAGTGGCAGGTTTTATTGGAGTTTCACAGCGGACTGTTCAGCGTGTCTACAAACAGTGGCCAGGAAACACGACGTCAGAAGTGTGGTCGGGAAAAGATCCTGACTGAGAGGGACCGGAGACGCGTTTCACGGCTTGTGAATCAAGATAACCCAACAGGAATTGCTGCAGTCAGGAATGAAGAAGGTCCATGCAAACTTGTTAGGAAAAGAACTATTGCGACGGGAACTGCATGCAATGAACATTTGGAGTCGGTCACCTCGCAAGAGGTCATTGCTCACACAGGCACATAAAGCTGGGCTAGAAATAATCGAACGTGGACAGTAGCTGACTGGTGATCTGACGAATCACGTTTCTGCCTGCATTCCAATGACGCACGTCGTCCAGTGCACCGAATACCAAATGAAGCATTTCATCCTGCATGTGTGCAAGGTCAGTTTCAAGCAGGAGATGGGTTGGTGATGTTTTGGGGGTGTTTTTCGTATCATGGATTGGGCCCGCTCACTGAGGTGACCACTAACATGAACCAGCATGTTTATTTAAACAATCTGCATGATCAGGTGTTGCCTTTCACTCAATATCTGCATTATGAGTATGCTATTAATATCCCGATGACAACAGCAAAGTTCATTGGGCTGGACGCAAATATGACTAGTTTTATGAACATACCCCAACCTACTGCATCTCGATTGGCCCGCAAAATCACCTGATCTGAACCCCATTGAAAATCTTTGGGCCATGTTGGAACAGCGGGTAAAACACCGACATCAACATCCCCACAATTTGGTGGAATAGCGCGAACAAATCCTCAGCGAGCGGCTTAACCTGGATGTGAAGTGCCTGCACAACCTTGTGGACTCACTTCCTAACCGACTCCAGGCGGTCATCAAGTCCAGAGTCGGAGTTACACGATATCAAATGATGCTTGTAATGATTTCTCCAGGGGTGACTGATTTTTTGTCCGTGAGCTGACTTTTTCACGGTCGCATCTATGAAATGAATCTAATGATGGATTTATTACAAGGGTATTTCAAGGCTCTTCTTAAAGAATGCACCTGCCTGAGTACAGTGATAACCCTTTGAAAAATTAATCAATTAAAATTGAAATGTTTAAATTTTATTTTAGAAAACCACGTTTCTAACACACCATTATCGTCCATTAAAGTTGAAACTCTAAAGTCAAAAGCAATCACAGACATATTTATTATACATACGTCATATGCACACTTGCAACTAGGGTTGTCAGATGTCCCCTATTATACGGGATCACTGAAGTACTGCCCGTTTTAACGGGACGCACTTTTTCCATCTTTAAACAACTTACTTCTGACATGGTTAAAATGGTCTACTTGCAGTAGTATTTACCGATCCTGCAATTCAGATCATTATTCTGCGATTCTGCACTATAATCGAGACGTGTAATAGGCGAGCGAACCGCCGGCGCCGAGCCCATGACACGGGGCCGTCGGGAGCAAGACACAGAGACACCCTGGTTTATATCAACGCAACAATTAATGAAACCCTGCAATTGTTTCATTTTTAAAAAACTTTAAGTAGAAGCTGTTAATGCTTGCAGTTTGTTATGCTGTGTTGGGGTGAGAGTAAGAGAGCCCATACTAGTGTTGTTGAAATGGAAATGGCGTATGTATGGCTTTTACAGCCGGGAGATCCCAGGACGGGTTCGGCTCGCCAGGTGCAGGTCTTTTGATCTGACTCCCGTAGGCGACCTGCGCGTCGTGATGAGGATGAAATGATGATGAAGACAACACATACACCCAGCCCCCGTGCCAAGGAAATTAACCAATAATGGTTAAAATTCCCGACCCTGCTGGGAATCGAACCCGAGACCCCTGTGAACAAAGGTCAGCACGCTAACCATTTAGCCATGGAGCCGGACACTAGCGTTGTTAAAATGTTGTTATAACGTCCCTAAAAATTGTTAATGATTTCAACTATCTTGGTGTAACCTTGCAAACCTCCGGAAGCTCCTTCACGAAACATATACAGTAATAAAGAGGGCGAGACCAGCAGTTACAGCGATGAGCGATATCAAACTGCTACGAAGACTATCAAGTGACAGGGCTATGCATATCTTCTTTAGTAAAATAAGTCCCATCGCCACCTATCGCATACAAATCATTTGGGCCTATCTCACCAACTTAAAATAAATTGAAAAAACAAAAGCAACTTTTCTGAAGAAGATTTTGCGTTTGTCACGATACGCCCCGTTCGGCCTAATTTATGAATTAGCCAAGGAACCCTTTTATATAGAGGATACAAGACTACAGATGCGCCTACTATCCACAGCCGCCTACCGAGACCTGCTAACAGAGCTACAAGCTAAGAAGAAAGGAATATGGTCTGAATTCTATGCAACTGAAGCCATGACATCTTCAGACCGGAAAGCAAGCGCCCTACTATGATCTTCGACATATGGTAACTGGTTTTTCAGTGCACAGATTCCACTTTTGGGTGTGTAAAGCCAAAGCCTTCCACGAGCTAGCTGTGAATTATGTGGACAGAAATGTAAACGATATCACGCTGGGTGGCGTAATAGGAGACAGGGGCCTCTTAAGAACTTCATAGTGAATAACATTTCATTTTCATTATACATGATTTTTGATTAATGGCTATTAGCTGCAATACACCCATTATTATAACGTGCAATTAAAGAAGATTCATCATTATTGTAAAAAAGCTAAACGTGAAGAAAAATACAGGTTTTAATTTTTTTTTTTTTTTGGTAGAATTTGAAACAGCAAAATACTGTAATAAAGTTTGTGCCTGCTATGTAATTATACCTAATACAGGAAATAATATATCAGTGTTTTCTTGAGCAAATGTCGTTATCTAATGTCGACATGGCCTGTCCTTTATTGGCATTTCAAAAACCTGGTTACCCTACTTATAACTCATCGTGCGGAACGTATAAAATGGGGGTCTTGTGGCAATAACCGCTGCTGTACACGGCGCGGTGTAGAGCGGAAGAGACGATGGATGTATTAGTCGAAGTGCACCTACTGTAGTTGGGAGTGGTCTGTAGGGTGCCAGCTGTTTTTCGCATTTAATAGGAGACGTATCCGATGACCACGCGGGCCAACGAAGAAGTGAAACACTGAGGGCATCCAGCATTTGTTGAGCTTTGCCTGCCACGTAATTGTTCTGCTAATAAATACGGGCAGGTCATGAAGATAAATGAAAGAACATGTTTCAACATATAGAAAAGGTAATAGTGGCTGCTCAACGTCCAGCCAATTCGTACTAAGCGTAAAAAGGTCTGTAAAAAAAACACAAACTCCGTACCTAAATGATACCCCACCTTATCTGTAGCCGGTGCACAATCACAGAGGGATGTGATCAACATGGTTTTGTACACAGTAGAGTTACAGACGGATGTGATCAACATGGTTTTGTACACAGTAGAATCACAGACGGGTGTGATCAACATGGTTTTGTACACAGTAGAGTTACAGACGGATGTGATCAACATGGTTTTGTACACAGTAGAGTTACACACGGATGTGATCGACAAGGATTTGTACACAGTAGAGTTACAGACGGATGTGATCGACAAGGTTTTGTACACAGTAGAGTTACAGACGGATGTGATCGATATGGCTTTGTACACAGTAGGGTTACAGACGGATGTGATTAACATGGTTTTGTACACAGTAGAGTCACAGACGGATGTGATCGACAAGGTTTTGTACACAGTAGGGTTACAGACGGATGTGATTAACATGGTTTTGTACACAGTAGAGTCACAGACGGATGTGATCGACAAGGTTTTGTACACAGTAGAGTTACAGACGGATGTGATCGACATGGTTTTGTACGCAGTAGAGTTACAGACGGATGTGATCAACATGGTTTTGTTCACAGTAGAGTCACAGACGGATGTGATCGACAAGGTTTTGTACACAGTAGAGTCACAGACGGATGTGATCGACAAGGTTTTTTAGATAAAGATGAAATTCGACGAGAGAGATGACATGCCATTCACCCCTTCAAGGACGGTGTCTCAGATAGCCTTTCAACCTCAGAAGCTTCTGGTGTGTATGTAAAGATGTACAAAAACCCTGGACAAAAATTCAGGAATGAATTTCTCATAAAGAGGAAGAAAAAAATGATACAACGATATGGGCCAAGAAATGCACAATTGCTAAGTCATGCGTTTCTGTTGAAGGCAAAACGCACCCACATGTCTTATTTGCTGGAATTAAATCCGACTCTTTCCTTAACTGTTACATACGTAACAATGTTGAGTAGAAACTGATGTTGACCTGAATATACCTTTACCACCCACAAGTGATTCCTGTAGCCCCTGTTATAAGAAGCCGTATCTGATAAATCTCCCGGCTCGGTAAATGCGGAGTGGGTCTCGGCCCTCAGGTGGCTACGGCTGGTCCGTGGTCTAACAGCTCTGCACTCTGACCAGCCAACGGAGCAGAGGAAGGGTGGCCACGGCTCAACCGTGGCTCTACGCCTCTGCATTCGGGAGACGGGACAGGACTAGACCTCACGGCTGGCCCCAACCGTCGGCTGTCCTGAGAATGATTTTCCGTGGTTTCCCATTCTCCTGCACTAAGGCGAATGCCGGGACAGTTCCTAGTATAGGCCACGGCCGCCAACCCCCTCACCTTCTCCGAGCATCTCCTCCACCATCACAAATCTCCCGGCCTAAGAGACGGCGTTACTGTCTAAGAGGCCCGCCTCCCCCTTCAGGGGAGAAATGAAAACGTTTTAGTAGTAGTAGTAGTAGTAGTAGTAGTAGTAGTAGTAGTAGGTTGTTCGGTCTTTCTTCTCTACAACACTATTTCATTCTTTTCAATAGGTGCCTACCGGCGATTTCAAGACACGCAAGTAAGTTCGCAATTTTCAAAAGTCTGTGAAGAGTTGCACAACAAAATGTAGGCAATGTATCGTCACTATTAACTGAAGCTAATATTTTATTAAGCGTTTGTATTTCAATTCTTAAAAAAGAAGTCGTGATTTCTTTTTTTACGAATAACGTCTTTTTTAAAAGCTGCCGTATTTTTCACTTAGCTTTGTCGCACGGCAAATGCTCGCCTTTAAAGGTTAAAATCTCTGACCCGGCCGGAAATCGAACCCGTAACCCTCTGGACCAAAGGCCAGCACGCTAAGCATTTAGCCATGGAGCCGGACGTCTGGGAGATGTAACATATATGTATATATATATACACTAGCATGTGCCCGCGGCTTTGCCCACGTTTAGTAATTCAACCGTTAGATGTTTCTAAACTCTTTATTTAAAAGCACATTAAAGCATTATATTTATTAACTCACAACTTTTTGACGTAAGTTGCATGAAATACATTATTTTATTTGTATTATGTTCCGAATATTACGGGCTGGTGGCTCTTCGTGTCGCGGGCCGAAAATGGCTTCCTAGTCAATGGACTTACAGTCCGAGGAATACTACTTCGCCCGCGGCATGCTCAGTCATGATGGTGGCTTCAATAATATTCGTCATCAGTTTCAGAGTCGTGTTCATTGCAGAGGGAAGGATTCATATTCCTGAGAAGGTTAATCGGTGCCACAATCGTCCACCCAAAGATGTTCGAGTGTGCTCCAGGTGACTCCAAATTGTTCAAAATCTCTGTCGTGTAGTTGACAGCCTCATCTGTATGACATGTCGTGTCGAGAGACTTATCAATTTATAGGAAACTGGAAAATTCTTGTGAGTGTTGCTTGTTGATGACGTTGACAGCTTCATGTCTTGGTGCAAGAATTGCTCTCAGACACAGCCATTCGTCTGAGATGAAAACCTATGCCCACCTATGACAAACATTTTAGATCTTTGTTTGCCGTGGATTTGGCTGGGCATCGCACACATGAACACAGACGGATAGAGAGACAAACATCATGGATTGAAGGAAAATGGCTTCCTACTACGAACTTACAATGGCATCCTGCTTGTGTCATATATGTTTCCTCTAAACGTGTAAGTGTCCAATCCTTGTCTCTTTTCTCTACGGGGTTTGGATATGAAGTGAGATGAGTCTTCGTAGCGAAATTTTACGACTGGATGACTTTCATGACGTCAGCCTAATCAGGTGAGTTAATGAGATGAAGTGAATGACATTCGTCACCATTTATATGGAGTTCATGCCATTTAACATGGTTAATTGTAACCTATCACATTTTTTAAACATTAATTTTCTTTATCTTCCCTCAAAATTGTTATTGTGTATTATTCTGTGTCTTATGGCAAATCTAGGTGTCCTGGATCAGACTAAATAAATAAAATAAATAAAATAGTAAGAATGAAGAGGATGAAACCCGGCGCCGGCACATAGCCCACTCCTCTCGAATAGCTCAAGACTTTACGTCCCGATCCGACGGACGAATCACCATCAACAGCGTCGTATGCCCTCACACCATATAAGACCAAAAACGGTTTCCTACGCTCTGGACGTAAAATGGCTCCTTGAATATTGTGTTCTCTACCTACCTTACGTACGTTGCCTAGCGACAGCGACTCTATGCATTTAATCTTGGTGACAGCACGTTGGATTGTCATATCCCAATGCACGTTTTCCGATGGTTTTTCGTTCATAACTCAGCAACGAAAGTGAAAATGAAAATTCCGGCTTCGAGGTGCATTCGGTCCCCTTTCCATCTACCTATGTTCAAAATTTCAGATCTCTGCGTGCTGTAGATTTTGCTGAGCATCGCGCACAGACAGACAGACAGACAGACAGACAGACAGACAGACAGACAGACAGACAGACAGACAGACAGACAGACAGACAGACAGACAGACAGACAGACAGACAGACAGACAGACAGACAGACAGACAGACAGACAGACAGACAGACAGACAGACAGACAGACACTTCCTTTTATAATTATAGAGATGTGGGGAGAATAGGGAAAACTCAAATGATAATACTAATAATGAGCAAAAGCATCATATTATGTTAGGCTTGTTACATTTCTTCCAAGCTATGTAAGTTAAGCAACTTTACTTTTCGTGCAGATGTTCATACAGACAGTGTGTTCCTAAAGCCAAACCTCGCAGTGACTGGTCACTACCGTGTATACTGTCCGATACTGTGTCATGTAGTTCCCGGCTTCTTCATGCAACACGCTTCTCAGTTCGAAAAAATGGGAAACCAAGGAAAACCATCTTCAAAGTTGCCGACAGTGGAGTTCGAGCCCACTATCTCCCGAATGCAAGCTCACAGTTGCGCGCCTCTAACCGCACGGCCAACTCGCCCGGTGATTTAAACTTTTAACAGTTTCATTGTACGTAATGTCTCGTTCTATTCAGTGCATTAGATTATGATGAGAAAACAAAATAAGATTTTTGTATACAACCGCCATGTGTTAAGTAAATATGGGTTACGTAGCGCATACCAATCTACGAAATGTCACTGTAATATTTGTCCCAAATGGAATATAATAATTGTTTTTACGTTTAATTATATGCATTTCATTAGATTATGCATAGGAAACAAAATGATTTTGACAGGTGATAACTAACTACTCCCTGTACTCATAGAAATACTGCAGACCAGCATAAAAGCTTGTTTAGGAATACAGCATAAACAATGAACGACGTATGAACTGTACGTTTGTACTGCGTAAACATAATATACTCAGCCAGGTACATTGCTGTAGCTCTGCTTGTGCTGTCTATGCTGGACTGTTGTCGCTTTGATCTTTAATGTCTTCCTCTTCTGACCAGACCAAGTCATATTTTCTCAAGATCACGATGGTAATAGTTTTGCGAGGTCCAGGGACTATCCCATCGCCCTGCCTTTCAAGGTCATCGAGCTAATATCTCCATTCTTCGAAGGGTAGAATTCTGCTAGTCGTAAGTACGGCTCGGATTTCAAAAGTAGAAAACCGAACTTGGTAGCTGCAGTCGCTTAGTGCGGCCAGTATCCAGTATTAGGGAATAGTCGGTTCGAGCCCTACTCTTGGCAGCCCTGAAGATGGTTTTCCGTGGTTTCCCATTTTCACACCAAGTATTTTAATTAAAGTCACAGTGACTTCCATCTCACTCCTATCCCATCGGCGCGTATCTGTGTCAGTGCGACGTAAAACAACTTTTCAAAAAATGGAAACATGCATTTATGCCCTAAAATACCAAAATATGCATAAAAACTTCGAAATATGACAGATATACCGAGGAAGTATTCTACCACAGAACATGTCTCTTGGTGGTTATTATTACTCGTCGCGGGTGCGAACTGTATCGCACAAGTAAATTTGGCAGTGTTTTACGGCTGGATGCCCTTCATGACGCCAAATCTACGAGGAAGGATGTAATCACTCTTGCGCGGTAGTGTGGTGTGCTGTATGAATATGAAGAAGAGAATGTTGGGACAAATACGAACACGATTTATAAGACGCAATTAAAATCCCCGAGCCGGTCGGGAATCGAACGCGGGACCCTCTGAACCGAAGGCCTCCGCGCCGACCATTCAGACAACGAGCCGGACAAGCATTCTCTCTTAACACTAATTAGAGGAAAACATGGAAGATAATAATAACTTTACTGCTTTTTACGTCCCACTAACTAATTGTTGACGTTTTTCGGAGACACCAAGATGCCCGAATTTTGTTCCTCAACCGTCTGAGCCGCTCAGCCCGGCTAAAAATGGTCGATATGCGACTGTTGGAAGATGGAAGGTTTCGGTATAAGAAAGGGAAGGCCTGCAGAGGGCAAAAGGCTCCCCAGGCCTCCCAACCCCAACACCCCCCAAGTCGGAAGACAACAAGAATCGATCAAGGTAGGTCGTACAGCCTGGCACAAGTAGGTGGAAGCAATGAATCAGCTGTGTAAAACGTAACTTAAAATTTTTCAGTCTGTCAAACATATAAGTTCAATATAATATATGACACTACGATATACCTGTAAAAAAATATAAAAAATGACATGTTTCGTTCCTACAGAACCTCCTCGGCTTCTAAATCACGCGCATGTACTGTATGTACAATATTGTTCACGTTGCGTAAACTTGTCGATGATTCTGAAGGCAACGGACTACATATTAGCAGCTTAGATAAGTACAGAACATTTCAGTAAGTTAATAAGGTGACGGTAGAAAAATCATTATTTGTTAATTTTTTAATCATTATTTGTTAATTTTTTAAAATGATTTATTGCATGTATGCTTCACATCCTTTAACGGAATCCTACAATTACAGCATATATTATAATGAATGAATGAATGAATGAATGAATGAATGAATGCCTTCATGAACTGGTGGTTGCATGATTTCACGACTGTGTTCGTGCAAGAACGAGTGAATAAACACTCTTCTTACCCAGTCCTGGAGAGGCACTAACAGGGGAGAGTAAGGTAAGGGTTTTTCTGCCCGAAGGCAGGTCCGAACCTCCGCAGAGGTGTTCCTGAGCCGGAGTTTACGTGCGGTAGGGTGGCCAGTTCCTTTCCGCTCCTCCATTCCCTTACCCCCCACCAACAGCGCGTGGTAACCCATCCAACTCTTGACCACACCCAATGTTGCTGAACTTCGGAGATCTCACGGGATCCGGTGTTTCAACACGGCTACGGCCGTTGGCCAACAGGGGAGAGAGCATTCATTAATTAATAAGTGGTTGATTGGATGAATGAGTGAACGAATGAAATGAATATGAACGGATGAAAGCATGAATGAATGAACTGAGTTCCTGTACATACATACATCATCATTATAGACCGTTATGTCTTTCAGCGTTCAGTCTGCAAACCTATGTGAATTTACTAAATTCTCTAATTGCAACTAGTGCTGTGGCCTCATTTAGTTCTGTACATCTTATCTTTAAATCGTTAGAAACTGGGTCTAACCATCGTCGTCCTGGCCTCCCTCTACTCCTCTTACCCCCTATAACAGACTCCATTATTCTCCTAGTAACATATCCTCCTCCATTGGTCTCATATGACCCCACCACCGAAGCCGGTTTATGCGTACAGATTCATCCACCGAGTTCATTCCTGACTAAGCCTTTATCGCCTCATTCCGAGTACCCTCCTGCCATTGTTCCCATTTGTTTGTACCAGCAATTATTCTCGCTACTTTCATGTCTGTTACTTCTAACTTATAAGATATCCTGGGTCCACCCAGCCTTCGCTCCCGTAAAGCAAAGTTGGTCTGAAAATAGACCGATGTAAATATACTTTGGTCCGGGAGCTGACTTCCTTCTTACAGAATACTGTTGATCATAACTGAGAGCTCACTGCATTAGCTTTACTACACCTTGATTCAATCTCACTTACTATATTACCATCCTGGGAGAACACACAACCTAAATAATTAAAATTATCTACCTGTTCCAGCTTTGTATCACCAATCTGACATTTAATTTTGACTTTCTTAAATACTGACATCAATTTAGTCTTCGAAAGGCTAATTTTCATACCATACTCAGTGCACCTATTTTCAAGTTCCAAGATCTTACACTGCAGGCTTACGGCACACCCTGCCATTGAGACTGAGTCATCAGCATAGGCCAGTAACTGAATCTCTCCTTGCCATTTTATACCTTTCAGCAGATGATCCATGTAAACTACGAACAACAAAGGTGAAAGTTTACAGCCTTGTCTAACCCCTGTAAGTACCCTGAACCAAGAACTCATTCTACCATCAATTCTCACTGCAGCCCAATTGTCAACATAAATGCCTTTGATTGTTTTGTTTTATTTGCTATCTGTTTTACGTCGCACCGACACAGATGGCGAGGATGGGATCGGAAAGGCCTAGGAACGGGAAGGAAGCGGCCGTGGCCTTAATTAAGACACAGGACCAGCATTTACCTCGTGCGAAAATGGGAAACCACGGAAAACCATCTTCAGGGCTGCCGAGAGTGGGGTTCGAACCCACTATCTCCCGGATGCAAGCTCACAGCTGCGCGCTCCTAACCACATGGCCAACTCGCCCGGTGATTGATTTTAATAATCTACCCTTAATTGCATAGTCCCCCAGTATGGCGAACATATTTTCCCTCGGTACTCTGTCATATGCTTTCTCTAGATCTACGAAACACAACTGTCTATTCCTCTCGTGGAAAAACAAAATAAATATATAAATAAATAAATAAGAAAATTTCTCTCACCCAGTGACGGATAACCACCATCTCGGGAGAGAGTTTAATGAATGAACGAATGGTGTTCTCATTCAACTCACATACGATTCATATAAACAGTATATTGGCAAAGTCATCTTTTTTAATTATTGCGGTGATGGGGTGAAAGTTCCTTTTGGGGATCTTTGTAAGTATCTGGGTGTTAATATAAGGAAAGATCTTCATTGGGGTAATCACATAAATATAATTATAAATAAAGGGTACAGATCTCTGCACATGGTTATGAGAGTATTTTTCATTTTCAGTAAGGATGTAAAGGAGAGGGCATATAAGTCTCTGGTAAGACTCCCAACTAGAGTTTGGTTCCAATGTATGGGTCCTTCACCAGGATTACTTGATTCAAGAACTGGAAAAAATCCAAAGAAAAGCAGCTCGATTTGTTCTGGGTGATTTACGAAAAAAGAGTAGCGTTACAAAAATGTTGCGAAGTTTGGGCTGGGAAGACTTGGGAGAAAGGAGACGAGCTGCTGACTAAGTGGTATGGTCCGAGCTGTCACTAGAGAGATGGCGTGGAATGACATCAGTAGACGAATAAGTTTGAGTGGTGTCATTAAAAGTAGGAGATATCACAATATGAAGATAAAATGCTGATCAGTATTGACTGATTGATTGATTGATTGATTGATTGATTGATTGATTGATTGATTGATTGATTGATTGATTGATTGATTGATTAACTATTGATTGATTAATTGATTAGGGATATACCTATTTCAGCCAAAAAAACCAACCAACCAACCAACGAACCAACCAACCAACCAACCAACCAACCAACCAACCAACCAACCAACCAACCAACCAACCAACCAACCAACCAACCAACCAACCAACCAACCAACCAACCAACCAACCAACCCAACAAACAAACAAACAAACAAACAACCTAATTAGAAAGTAACACATTGCGGAGTACGTATCAATGAACAGACATAGCCCTACTACTAATTAGAAAATATACAATACGTAAGGAACATTGATTAGTTAATACTTGTTCATAACATCACTTAACTCTCAATCATTGACAAGTTAACTGACTCGGCTCTGTCGTGCGTTGGCCGCTCTAAAGCACCCATCCTATTTTCTTTGAATTAGCATCGCTCTAATAAAAGTTACATTATTGCCAGCGGTGACACACAGCAGAATAATGAGTACCAGAGACTGAAGATGTGTCAGTGGCTAACAGTTTGTGAGTCAGTAAACATGAATCACCACGAGGTCTGGACCAGCACAGTTAACGACAAACACCTGGTTAGAAAGGCACCGCTCTGCTCGTGAGGTAGCCTATTCTTTCTGTTTACTTGATTATGAGAGCGCTCGAGGACGGGCCCATCTCCCTGCCTCTAAGACTTAATTGAATGTCACCCCGATGTTCAGCCAGGTCGGCACAGGCGCAGAATTAATCCTTGGTGGCAGAACATTTTATGAAGCAGTCAGAAACCTCACAAGTTCAAGCCACTGAATACAAATTAACTCCGAAACTCCGCTGCTGAATATATACTTCAACATCGCGCAGATCTACGTTCAGCGCTGGTAATGCTACACACAGTAGTCATTGGTTCAGCTTCAAAGAAACTCACTTCGACGTACTTGTAGCTTCCCTCCCACAAACGGAACTCGCTACTGAGTTGCCACGCTAAAATAAATCCCTAACAAAATTAAAATAAATCTCTACTAAGAGTAAGCGTCCTGGTTCGGTTGACACAGCAAAGTTCTGGAATAATAATAATAATAATCATAATAATAATAATAATAATAATAATAATAATAATAAGGAGAAGAAGAAGAAGACCCGAGCTGCTCCCCAGCATTCGTCATAAATAGGTCAGATAACTCGTCTTGATATGCCTGTCGAAGTCATATTGTTTTGCCTGCCCTTTTCAGTGGTTTTATGAACTTTTAATAAGTGCGTCGTCAGAATTCATCCATTCTGACGTCATCGTGCCGTCTGTTTGGTAAAAATCTATCCGTATATTCGCTTTTTTATCCTGCAGTTCTTGATGTAAAGCTTGGTATTGTGTCGTAGAAGGCAATGGTATTTTTAATCGCAGTTCTTCTACATAGAACGGTTGCCTGTGAGCTCATAAGTCTCGAATGAGCGTGTTTAGCCAGCCAGAGAACTTTTTTAAGATACATGGCCTTCACTCTTTCTAGTGTAGCTGGGTTATCCTTCGAGAGGTGTTCCCAGATAATGTTTAAGGCGTATGTCATGATGGAATCTGTTTGCACGTGAACTTTTTTCTCTTAGCAGCATGCAAGTTATTAGGAACGCTCTGCCATCTGTTGAGTATATCTGGAAGCTGGGAAAGGTTAGAGAATCAAAGAGTATCTAGCAGAGAATAGTATTATGCCGTGATCAGAGGAAGTGTATATTCTCTGGCTTGACAGGTAGTAATTAAATATGGCTGCATGCAACGATATTACTGAGAATGAAAATCACATATATCAGAATATTAATTAAGTGTTAGTCGCTTGGCAACCTGCTAAATACATAATGTATTGCGGGTTAGGGTAAGCCTTTACCTGCAATTACTGGAGTGATCATTTAATGATTTTTATGATTTTGCCCGTTGCTCACGGTAAAATTTTCTGTCAAATTTATTGTACAATAATTTAATTTTATGAAATTTCTGTTGCTCACGGTCACATTCAAGTTTTTTTAAAACCTTTAATAAAACTTTACATAAAATAGGACAAGTCCTATTCTGTAAAATTAATTTTACGAAACGAACCAATCAGCGAAACTGACATCACGATGATGCTGGCGCTACGTCGTGAGAAGATTGTGAAGCTCGATTGTAAACAAACACTTCTTTCTAAAATGGCAGGATCCGGGTGGACAAAAGAAGTTGTTAGTGTTTTACTGGACGAATACCAGAAATATCCTTGTTTGTGCTGGGTTAAAACGCCACTTTAACATTACAGAAATGCAAGAAGAGAGGCAGGAAACACAATCGCCGAATTCCTATATGAATGCTGGTCTTCTAACCTCAACTAATTTTCGACCAAGGACAGCAATCCTCTACCTTTTTCTCTTCTTTTGATCCAATTCCGAGTCCAGCATTTTCTGGCATTTCTTTTCTTCCTTTTACCACTGTACAACATAAAATTGCAGCTAATGCAGCAAGTTTTGCTTTGTTGGAGCCGTACTCTCAAACACACTGTAAGTTGTTCTTGGTTTAAAAGTTTATCTATAAATGGCAGCACATACACATCTTAGTTCAAAAGTGATTCATAGATGGCCATCCTGATGCTTCCACGGATTTTATAAAATAATTTTACCGTGAGCAACACAACTTGTTTTCAGCAGATTTTTATAAAATTAATTGTACAACAAATTTTACGAAACATTTTACCGTGAGCAATAGGCATTACTCGAAGTTGGATGAACATAGCGACCTATCAATGTTTCATGATTCTTCTTCTTTCAGTAAATCTGTATTTCGACAGATATCAACTGGGTGTCGTCCATTTCTCTCTGTCCTGAGCATTTTCTTGTAACTTCTTCCTCTCTTCACATCTGTCAGCATTCCAAACTTTCTTCTTCCTCTCCCTCTTTTTCCTTCAACTTTTCCCTCCATGATTCTATGTAGTAGACAATTTCTACGTCATATGTGTCCAATCCAAGATGTTTTCCTCTTCTTTATCATCATTATGTTCCTCTTCTACCCAGCTCAGCACCTCCACTCTATCGGTCCATTTCACTTTCTCCATTCTTCTCTACAACCACATTTCAAAACATTCTAAATAATTTTGTTCTTTCTGTCTGACTGCCCACGTGTCAGAACCATAAGACATCACACAAAACATTTGGCGAACCTCTTCCTAAGTTGAACTGGTATGATTCTAGCTATCAGCAAACCTTTCACTCTCCCAAAAGCCCTTTTTCCCATCGATATTCTGCGTCTCACTTCCTCTGTACAACTTCCGTTGGAAGTCACCCAGCTTCCCATATACTGGAATGATTCAACGGCAGGTAATTCCGGAGAAAATAAAACAAAATGAAGCAAATCTGTCTAGTAGAAGAAACGGACGGATTTGCCAAAGCTGTTTTAGTAAACTCTTTTAATAAATAGGTAATAATAAGAAAGAAGAAGAAATGTCAGGCATCAAAGATAACACGACCCAACTAAACACCAAATATGGAACAATAAACCGTGTGTATAAGTTTAAATACCTTCGTGAGTGGATCCAATCAAACGGACTAAGTATAGTGACCTTAGCGGACAGAGGAAAAAAAAATTGGAGCTAGCTTTCCAAATCATCCGGAACTTATATAACAGAAGATGCTTTTCCGTAAATACCAAAAATTCATCATTACAACAATATCGTCAATTCAGTATCTCTGTGTACATGAGAATGCCTTATTCTCTCTCAGAAATATGCGCTTGCTAAGTAAGACCAAAAAGAGAGAAAGATTCTCCACAACCTACTTGGCCCGAACTACAAAATACGTGATCTACATAAGAAAATCCAGATAAGAAATCTACTTTAAGATAGAGAAGATCACGGAAACAATGCTCAAACGCATGGCTCATTTCTAGAATCACCTACCACGAATTGACGACTCTCGATGGATAAAACGCATTTTTAACAATTTTGACTGAAATCCAAAAACAATTCCCTGGTACGTTGAAGTCAAGAAAGACCCGGAAGAAATGGGCTTACGACCGGATGAAGCGCACGAACGAGATCTTTTCAGAACAAGCAATGTGACTTTTGAGATTTCCCGAGATGAGAAATGTACAGACTGGTGCAAAGTGGTCGGATGAACGCCGTACTTGACATAGCGAACTAATGAAAACTTACTGGATGAAACGAAAACTGAAGAAACGCCAGAATGTATAATAAAACCGTAGTTCCAAGTTGGCCGATTAACGAATGATAAATAAATAAATAAATAAATAAATAAATAAATAAATAAATAAATAAATAAATAAATAAATAAATAAATAAATAAATAAAATAAATAATAAATAAATAATAACGAGTATCGAGCGGAGTATCGACATCGTACAACATGGAGTGCCGAATAGACTTTTTCCCGTCCTTCAACAACAGCCCTCTGCTTGGCTTGAAGCAGCGATCTTTGGATTCTAAGGCTGACACTCTACTACTGACCCACAAAGGGAGTTAACGACAATAATGATAATACTGGAAGAGTTTCCTGCAATGTGATGGTCATTTGAGTCTGACGGCACCAGCTGGTCATCTAATGGCCAATCACGGTATCGAACTGCGGTCACTGTCATGATAGCCTCATCATCATTAGAAACAGATCAGCTCTCGTCACAAAACTCAGGTTCACCATCATGCACTCTGCTCTAGGACTCCCATGTGGTAGCTGCTACGATACAGAACTCTGCAGAGGCAAACCAGTCATCTCCCTGTAGCCTATGAAGACTTCTAGAGCAGTGGAGGTGTTTTATTTTTTATACAGTTGGCTTTACGTCGCACCGACAAAGAGAGGTCTTACGGCGGCGATGGGATGGGAGTGGGAAGGAAGTGGCCGTGGCCTTAAGTAAGGTACAGCCTCAGCATTTGCCTGGTGTGAAAATGGGAAGCCACGGGAAACCATCTTCAGGGCTGCCGACAGTGGAGTTCGAACCCACTATCTCCCGAGTGCAAGCTCACAGCTACGCCCCTCTAACCGCACGCTCAATTCCCTCGGTTAGGAATGGGAAGGTAGCAGTCGTGGCTGTCATTAAGGTACAGCCTGGTATGAAAATGGGAAACAACCGAAAACCATTTTCACGGCTGCCGACGGTGAGATTCGAAACTACTATCTCCCGAATGCAACCTTGTAGCTACGCGACCCTATCCGCATGGTCAACTCGGTCGTCTCAACTATAAGATGGGAGAACGTACCGAGGCGAGTTCTGAGCTACTAGAACCACAGCTTTTATTGCCCCAGTGGTGGAAACATTTCAAGTCCATAATATTAACTAGATATTTTTTTCGCTACAGGCGACAGTCGCGGGACAGAGCAGACGGTACTCAACTTAGACGACACCACAGACCAGGGCCTCTCAGGGTGCAGGTGCGTGCACTGTGCACGGAGCAAAAGACGACATCGCTTGGTTGACCAGAGTGCATCTCATGTTTGTGTATACGGAGGGTTATTCTTGAAGCTTGGGATTTTGCGTGAGTCATGGGTTTATTTTATGACCAAGGCTAGTAAACAGCGACCCGTGCGCGAGGCTTGCAAGCTGGTCAGCTATATCATCGCCACGCCTTCTGGACTTGTCGAGGAAGAAGAGAAGGGGAGTTGATGCTTCGATCGATCGAATCAGATACTTCGTTGTATATGAGTTTTGAGATTGAACTGTTACCAAGAGTGGGGGTGAGCCCGGATATATACTGATTCTCAACACGAGAACGGGGACCTGACAGCCTTACGACCTTACAACCTTACAACCTAACTACGTGTACTCCATCACTAGTACTTCTACTGTGAACATATACTTTGAACGACGTGATTTGATATTTGAAACAGTGTGTGGTCGCTCTGCGACATAGTTATTTTTGTACAATGTGTTATCGCTTCGATACAGTACTTAGGTGCGGTTATGTTATCGGATCTACGAGAAACGAAACAAGCTTATGGCTTGTGTGATATTCAGTAAATATTGTGGACGAAGAACTATGTTTAGTTCAAGTCTACGGAATTTTGGTACAAGTCTGTACCGTATAAATAGTATAGCTCAGTTGGATTGAGATTTCTACTAATATGGAAAAATTCATATCTCTGAATTTTCTCCTCATACGATCAAAGCTGATCAGTTTTTACAAGTATAGGGCCAATGTCTAATTTAAAGGCTAGGCAAGTAGGGAGTGTCTGTCCAGATAGCCCGTACCATATCAGAGAAGGAAGGAAGGATGTCCATGGAGCAAAGTCTACATCGAGAAGAAGAGAACGAGTAACCACGGAAACCGGATGACTTCAACGAAAGCTGCAATTGGTGAGCTTCAATTAGATAAAGCAAGCAATAA
Organism: Anabrus simplex; assembly: GCF_040414725.1. NCBI lineage: Eukaryota > Metazoa > Arthropoda > Insecta > Orthoptera > Tettigoniidae > Anabrus > Anabrus simplex. Next base: position 77,401,611 of record NC_090267.1, on the reverse strand, counting down.
GTAAATTCAGTAAATTAAAGTCTAAATCCCTCCACGCTTTAAGGAAACTTTTACGATTCATCTCATTTTTTAAATAATAAATTCATTTGTATTTTATATTGCGTTAATTTTCTTTCTTAAGCGATACTTAATGGTTAATTATTTAAAATCCTACCCCTGTGATCTAAGTATAAGTCTCTATGCTAGTAAATATAAATTTTGGTTTACAGTTTTGTTTAAAACTGTAACCATGGCGCCCAAACATTACATAGAGAAATGGGGAACCATGGAATGTTAATTGTTTCTATCTGCGTGGCAATATGCGGGAGTAGTGGTGTGACGCCGGTTCTGATCCACTTTGGGGTGGGGGGTGGAGTGGGGGGTGGGCGGGGGGCGTGGTCTGTGCTCTGATTGGTTGGGGGGTGGGGGTGTGGGCGTGGCCTGTGCTCTGATTGGTGGGTGGGTGGGGGCGGGGCTTTGCTCTGATTGGTGGGTGGGGGCGGGGCTTTGCTCTGATTGGTGGAGGTGGGGGAGGGTGGGTGTGTTGATCTGTCTCTGTGGGGGGGCGGTGAGCGTGCGTGCGCGCGCGCGTGCAGGGTGGTGGGGGCGGGGTGTGACCTCCACCCCCTTGGCGGAGGGGGGTTACGTTTCCCCCTTTGTGCAGCTGTGTGTGTGTGTGGCAGGTGCGCGCTCCCCTCCCGCTGAGTCAGCCTCGCTCCCCTCCCCTCGCTCCCCCCAGCTGAGTCAGCCTTAACCGCGTTTCCCTTTGTGCAGCTGTGTGTGGCAGGTGCGCTCTCTTCCCGCTGAGTCAGCATGACGCGCAGATGTGCTCCCCTCCCGCTGAGCCAACATCGTTCCCCCTGGCTCCCCCGCTGTGTCAGGCTCGTTTCCCCCCTTCCTCTGTTCTTTTGTGTGTGGCAGGTGCGCTCTCCCGCTAAGTCAGCTTCCCTTATCTCTTATTTTTAAACATGCATGCAGGTGCGCTCTCCCGCTGAGTCAGCATTGTTCCCTTCGCAGGTGCACCCTCTTGCCGAGTCAGCATTTTTCTCTTTGTTATTTTTAAAGAAAATGTGTGCACGTGTGCTCTCCTGCTGAGTCAACATCGTTATCTCTTATTTTTAAATGCATGCGGGTGCAGCAGGAGTGCTTAAGAAAAAAGTAGGTGTTATAAAATTAGGAGCGTTGTTGGCTTGCACGTACGCTTTCAGGGGGAGCGCTCTCCCTCCCTAGCCTAACCACCTACAGTTTCATCACGTGCGCTCCCCTGCTAGTAAATAAGCGTGTAGTGTCTAAGAGTAGGGGTAAGAGATTGAGTATATATGCTGGAGGGTTTTGTAGACTGTATCAGAGATTCGTCTCAGTTATTGAAGGGAATACTTTCCAACACCAAAATGGTACGAGTGAAGCAGACGTTGCCGCGATGCTATAAACCTATGGACTTGAGGTTTAGCCTTCAGCAGCAGCAGCAGCAGCAGCAACAGCATCACCAGCAGGAGGAGAAGAAGGAGATGTTGCCTACACCACCACCGATGCAGAGCATTCCTCAAGTCCAAACACTAGTGGACTTGAGCTGTGGTAGCCTTCAGCAGCGACAGCAACATTACCAGGAGGAGGAGATGTCGTTGGACTTGAGCTGTAACGGTAGCCCGCGACAGCAGGAGTTGCAGACCACACCACCAATTCGTAGTAGAGTTCAACCTCAGCAGCAGCAGCATCAACAACAGCAGTGGGAGGACAAGAAGGAGATGCTGCCTACACCACCACAGATGCAGTGCTTTCCTCAAGTCCAAACACTACTGGGCTTGAGCTGTGGTTGCCTTCAGCAGCGGCAGCAACATTACCAGGAGGCGGAGATGCTGTTGGACTTGAGCTGTAACGACAGCCTGCGACAGCAGGAGTTGCAGACCACACCACCACTTCGTAGTAGAGTTCAACTTCAGCAGCAGCAGCAGCAGCAGCAGCAGCATCAGGAGAAGGAAGAGGAGGAGATGGACTGCAGTTTACAGCAGGAGGAGGAGGAGGAGGAGGAGCTGCACAATAGTTCCATTGTAAAATGGATTGAGGAAGTGGTGGTACTAATAAGAAAAGAAGAGGAAGAAGAGGAACGACAGAAAAAAAATCTTTTCCTCTTTAAGGAGGAGGAAGAGGAAGAAGAAGAAGAAGACCTATATGATGAAGAAGATAGTGATGATGATAATGATGAAAAGACATTCATCAAAGAGATGAAAAAATTTTTCAGTTTTGATTCAGTTGCTCAAAGGGGGCTTGAGGAGCAAGGGTGTTGCGAAGCACCCAATTTGGAAAGAAGTAACAACGGAGAATTTTATAATTGTAAAAATTGTAAATGCATAAATATTTTTTAAATATTGTATTGTATTGTTTTGTTTTGTATTGTATTTTGTATTGTATTTTGTGCACTAGTTTTTTAAATATATAATTATTTTTATATCTTTTTTATTTCTTAAACCTTTATCTGTATCCTTTCATTATTACTAAGAGCAGAAGGAAGGAAAAAGGGAAACAAAAAAAAGCACAACATCTTTTATTTTTTTATTACAATCTATTCCTTACAATACATTAGTTTCTTTAATCCAAGAATTATGAGAATCATCATACCCTAACCATTTTACAAGCACTTTATTTCCTTTCCTTCGAAGTATGCGTTCTACTAGGTAGATGTCTGGATGTTTAGTCTTTTGCAATTCTTCTGTGTAGAAAGCACCAGCTATTAGATGTTGTTGACAGTCTTTTAAGAGGTATGTCACAGGGTTAGTAGGTTGCACCTTATAAATAGTGAAGAGCTCAGTAGTCCAGTTAGGTGTATACCCTTTTTCAAATTGATGTTTTTGCTTGCTGATGCGAACAATATCACCTACTTGAAATTTTCTCTTTCTAGTATCTACTGTTTTAATTGTGTTATACACTGTTGCAAGCAGTCGATTGTCTTTTACATCACAAGGTTTCATTTTAATAGTACGGTGATAGGTGTGATTATAATCATGGATAAGCTTTTGTAACCTATGTATCCATGAATGAGTTCCTTCTTTAGTAAACATTCTCCACATACGTTCACGAAGTGTTCGGTTGAAACGTTCTACAACACAAGCTTTCATATTGCTGTACGTTGAGTAATGATTAATGTTGTGTGATGTGGTCCATCGTTTGAACTCAGCATTGTAGAACTCTTTTCCTCTGTCTGTTTGAATATGTTTAGGAAATCGTTTGCTCTTATTGTATATCTTACGCAGCACTGCAGCAACTTCTTTTCCACTCTTACTTTTTAAAGGTTGTGCCCAAGCATATTTAGAATAAACATCTATAATGGTTAGCATATACTTAAAACCATTATTTTCTCGAGAATAGGGTATCATTTCTACTAAATCCATTTGGTGTAGATCATCTAATCCTTTAGTAATAACCCTCCGCCGCATGTAACATCTGCGAGCGGGGCGGTGTAACTCTCTAGCAATATTAGCTCTGATGTCAACACTCATTCTGATGTGGTGTAAAACGAAGACTGGTTATTTATGCAATAATTCGAGCTTCTCGAAGTTCTTCAATAATAGATAAAATTTCGTTTTCGTGTGCAGTATGACCTGCAGATTTAGAAGCCATTAACAGCTGTAGACGTTGTACAAGCTCATTAGGATTATCCCAGTGTACATAGTCAACAATAGGTTGTTGATGATTATATTTCCACTTCAAACCCATGCCTGTTCGCTTTCTTTTTCTACATGGCGAACTTTCTGTAGAGAAGAGTGGTTTAATAATGTTTGTATATTTATACCCTCGATTAGACATTAACTGTTTATCCGATCGATGCTGAACTCTGTGCGCGTTTGTAGATTCTAATATTTTTACATAATTTGAAAGATCTCTCTTTGTGTATATACTATTATTGGGGAAGGATTTAAAAATTAATTCATAAAGACCTCGCGTGCCTTTATAGCTTTTGTTATTTATGACTATGTCGTTACCGTGGAAACGTATTTCTGAATCACCAAGAAACCATCTAGCTTCTTCTTTTCGTACCCCATAAACTCGATCTAATACTTTGCGTACACTGTGTGGTTGTGTAAATAAATCCAAGTAAGAAGAAGCAATATTCCCTATTATTGGCTTCTGTGCTTTAAAAATGAATGGAACTTCTGCATTGGGTTGCTCTAGAAGAGTTCTTTCTTCGTTTTCTTTTGTTTCTTCTGCTTCTTCTGTTTCTTCTGTTTCTTCTTGTTTGATAGGAGGTGCTGTAGGAGAGTTGAATGAATTAGATTTTTCTGAGACGGTAGCCAGTAGAGATTTTAAGGGTTTGGATATAGGACTAAATGTTTTTTCAAGTTGATTTTCTTGTAAAAGCTCTCCTGATTTAAGCGCATCATATTTATATTTTACATTTTTAATAGCTTGCGCAAGATATTGATTGTCATATATGTCTTTCTTTATGTTAGATTGTACTTGGTTTCTCGAACGGATGCTGCTTTTCAAACGGGTGTTCGCTGAACGGGTGCTGTTTTTCGAACGGGTGTTCGTCGAACGGGTGCTGTTTTTCAAACGGGTGTTTGTCGAACGGGTGCTGTTTTTCAAACGGGAGTTCTTGGAAGGGCTCCTGTTTTTCAAACGAGTGTTTTTCGGACAAGTATTCGTTGAACAATTCATGTTTTTTCAAAGAAGTTCTGTAGATCTTTAGCTTTTGTTCTGTATCTATGAGCAGACAAACCCATAATGGTATTGTAATACGTTTTTCAACGCTTTTTATTCTATCATAGAGAAATCCAGGTTTGTTGTGTAGTCAAACATAATATGTAAAGGTAAAGTAGTCGTTGAATGCTTACCATCGTCTCCAACCAATTTAAATTGCAGTTTGTCTTTTGCGTGAACAGTAATTATAGTTCCTTCTCCGATTGTTATAACATTTTCATTATGTTTACACTGAATCTTGTTAGCTGCAGGAACAATAGACAATACTTCAAGTGTTCCCGAGTGTGGTAACGTGTATGTAAGATGCCCATTATTGAGACGATAAAAGGGACTATCGTACATTGATGGTATGCTTGTTATTTGTAGAAGGAAATGAACAAGCAGCTTATTTTTTAAAGCCTGTACTATAGATAGAACGCGTTCATTTACAATGCTTAATATATTATCTTTTGTTTCAACGATGGATTTTTGGATCCATTCTATGTTCTTTTCGTTTAACAAATTAAGCGTTTTAGTCATGCTAGCTTTGAGTGTAGCGATGTCTTGCTTATAGGTAACCTCTATGTTATCGGTGTGCTGTTTGTTGTACGCATAATCTTCCAGGTGGTGCAGAGTGACAACATCTTGAGCTTCTTTGGGGTTTGAAACACCAGATAGTCGTTTGTCATTTATATCAATAGTCTCTTCGTTAATATGAAAATGAGCAAAGTGATTGCTAACGTTATTTTTAAGTTCGTTGATATCATAGATTACTACATCAGTTATGAAATTTTTAAGATTAGCTATGTCTTGCTTATGGTAGACCTTTATTTTATCAATATCTTGTTTGCCGCATGCATAATTTTCTAGATGCTGTAAAGTGACGACATCTTGAGCTTCTTTGGGGTTTGAAACATCAGATAAACGTTTGCCTTTTATGTTGATAGTATCTTCGCTTATATCAAAGTGCTCAACGTGATTGGTAACGTTATTTTTAAGTTCATCAAGATTATTGACTACTACATCAGTTATGTGAGTTTGAAGATTAGCGATGTCTTGCTTATAATTAGTCTCTATATTATCGGTGTGCTGTTTGTTGTACACATAATCTTCTAGGTGCTGCAAAGTGACAACATCTTGAGCTTCTTTAGGGTTTGAAACCCCAGATAGTCGTTTGTCTTTTATGTTAATGGTTTCTTCGTTTATATCAAACTGAGCAACATGATTGCAAACGTTATTTTTGAGTTCATTGATATCTTTGACCACCACATCTGATATACGGGTTTTAAGGTCAGCAATATCTTGCTTATAGACAATATCTATGTTATCAGTATGTTGTTTGCTGCATGCATAACTTTCTAGATGCTGCAAAGTCACCACATCTTGAGCTTCTTTGGGGTTTGAAACCCCGGATAGACGTTTGCCTTTTATATTGATAGTATCTTCTTTTATATCAAAGTGAGCAACATGATTGGTAACGTTATTGTTAAGTTTATTGATATCATTGGTTACTACATCAGTTATATGAGTGAGATCAGTGATGTCTTGCTTATAGTTAGCCTCTATGCTATCGGTATGCTGTTTGTTGTATGCATAATTTTTTAAGTGGTGTAGAGTAATAGCATCTTGATCATTTTCAGGGTCTGAAACATCAGATAGACGTTTACCTTTTATGTTAATGGTTTCTTCTTTTATATCAAAGTGAGCAACGTTCTGTTTAAGTTCATTAATATCATTTTGATGGTTGGCTATCACACAGTCTGTGTATTGTTTGTTATATGCATAATTCTCAAGATGATGCAACGTAACAACATCTTGAGAATCAATTGGATTAGAAGCTTTAGATATGCGTTTATTGTGTATATTGAGGTTATCAGTGTTTACTTCTATAATGTCATTTTGCTTATTTAAGTTTGATCTGAGTTCGTTTACAGCTTGGTTTATGCTTTCTACAACAGCATTAACATCTTCCTGACTAGATGCATACAGTTCCAAATATTGTTTATTTACCGCATCAAGAGGTTTTCTCGGATCTTCTAAACCGGTTAGTCTTCTTTTCTTAACATCTATATCACTCTCTGTTTGAATATCAAAAATATCAGCGTAAGTGTCAACCTTACGTTTCAATTCATTAAGTTCTTTTACAACTGATTCGTCTAAATACTCTTTAGAATGTGTATAATTATGAAGATGTTCCAAGGTCACTGCATTAGGAGCTGTGTTTTGATTTACTATTCCGGTAACTGTAGTGGATCCTAATTCCAAACTTCCCACTCCAGAATTGTTAACAATTGTTTTCTTGAATTCGTTAAGAGAATCTACAACAAATTTTTTATTACATGCATCATTTTCAAGTATAGGGTCGGCTACACAACGTAGTCGCTTATTATTTAATGAATAATCTCCATCTTCAGTGCGGTATAAGTTATTGGCTACAGCTTCAAACAAAATACCATCCACATAAGCCTTAGTTGGTATATCATCTTCCAGTACTGGGTAAGATACAGCAACCTTAACATTTCCACATACCTCCATGATGTTTACACTCACTACTCAGTAGATCAAATGAACATGATCCATATTATATTCGCAGTATTTATACCTTCCGTGTATCGAAATACTTATCGAATCCATTACGATACCGTCCGTTATGTAATTCACTATCTTTATCGATAACAAGGAAACTATATCGATTTTCATTCCAACACTGAGCGCAGAGTTCCTTAAACTCATCGAAGCTCATATCCGTATTAACATGATCATCGTACACATGCTTTAGGTTTCCAACATCTTGTCTAAATAATATAATAAAATTTGCGTTATCTCGAAGTAAATGTTTGGGTAGACAGGTGTAAGTTTGACATAGATAAAACACATCAACACCAAAATGTCTAGCCATACTAAAATATGTTTTCATAATACTTTGTTTATCGCACGCTACATCATCGAAAATAATCACAGAGTGAGGTTTTGTTTCTTCAGGACGTATAACATCTTCGTTTTCAGAATAGCTGTAATAGGAGATACTTGGAATGGAAGCCAGCACCTTTTCTAAGCGAGCATATTTACTTTGCTGTAACGATTTCGAATAGACGTAGACGTTGGCGAAACGCAAACCATTTGGGTGTTCCAACAGATTAATCATAAGATTAGTTTTTCCACAATTCGATGGACCACATATGATACAACGCAAAGAGTTTGGAAGGAGAACACTGTGGCGTCGCACAGCATTTTGTTCTCCTCCTCCATCACCGTCTTCTATTACACGAACAGGTAGAGAGATGGTTTGTTTTACCGTTTTAACCATAGCGGACTGAATGATATGCATCACCTGCATGCTTATATATATATGCTTACCTTGAGGTGAAAGCTTTCACACGATGTTTGTCACTCGAACGAGTAACAACAACGTTACTAGTACAACAAAGAAGACGAAGAAAACTAAGAAGAAGAAGAAGAAGACTTGTTGTGGACGTGGGTTATTGAATAAAATTATAAACAAAGGTATTGACCACCTCCCATTTGAAGCACACATTCCAGGTTACCAGTATTGTGGACCAGGCACCCGACTCGAAAAACGGTTGAAACGTGGTGATCCAGGCATCAATCCTCTAGATAAAGCGTGCAAAGAGCACGATATTGCGTACCAAGAAACTGATGCAAATCATCGACGTGAAGCCGATCGAGTATTAGCTTCTAAGGCTTGGGCTCGAGTCAAGTCACGGGACGCAAGCGTACGAGAAAGGCTTGCGGCGTTAGCCGTGGCTGGAATTATGAAAGGCAAGGCAAAGCTAGGAGCTGGAAAACAAAGAAGACAAAAAAGAAAAAACCATTTATTGTTAGCTATTCAGAAAGCTCGCTCTGCGCTCGCACGTCTAGGACCAGGTGTCGGCATCAAGCAGGCAGCTTCCGCAGCACTCAGAGCTGCACGCAAAGCTGTAGGAAACAACAACAAGAACAACAACAGTGTAGGAAAAAGAAGAAGAGTTATCCCATTACCACAAAAAAAGTTGGGGGGGATTATTCCACTTATTCCACTATTCGCAGGCCTATCAGCCTTAGGAAGCCTAGCGGGAGGAGCGGCAGGTGTAGTGAACGCTATAAACAAAGCCAAAAAAGCAAGAGAGCAACTGTCCGAGATGCAACGTCACAACCATGTCATGGAAGCAGTAGCTTTACGGGGCGGAAAAGGTCTCTATTTAGCTCCTTACAAAAAAGGATTGGGTCTATACCTCTGAAACTACCATACAAACCGCTCTCTAACATTGAATTACATCAGTATGCCTTACAGTTAGGAATTCCTTATTTTCGTGGTGTTTACATGAGAGACACGTTGCCTAAGTACGCACACAAAAACGAGAGTTGTATTGTAAATCTAGAACCCTCTTCCCTTTCAGGTTCACACTGGGTAGCAATATATAAAAGAGGGAAGCATGCACACTATTTTGACAGTTTTGGTGATTTGAGACCACCTTGTGAAGTATCACGCTATTTGCGTGGTTGTAACCGTATTCTATATAACTACGAACGATACCAATCTTTTGATAGCGTTATTTGTGGACATTTATGTCTACAGTTTCTACTAACTATAAATACTGCTGATAAGTGTTGACAACACATCATTCATCATGAAGAGTAGAAAGGAGTCGGTGTACACGTTGACTGGAAATGGGTCGGAATTGAGCATGGAACTATCTCCAGCGCTTGTTTTAGATGACTATTCGTACGAAGTAGGCATGAAGAGTTTGTATACCTCATACACGATTCCTAACATAACTAAAAATAATAATCTTCTGAGAATTAGGTATGTAGGTAAACATAAAGATATCAATCATGATATAAAGATACCACCAGGAATGTATGAAATTCAGGATCTTATAGATGTTTTAAATAGAAAGTTTGCACGAATAGGAGATACTCCTGATCAAACACATGAATACGAAAAGAATGGTACAAACAGACCCAACAGTAATTTTACTTTAACCTTTGACAAACATACGTTAAAATCAAAACTTTACAGCAAGTATACAATCGATTTCACCGTTGACGATTCTTTGGCACCTATTCTTGGTTTCGGGCGAACTATTTTGAAACCAAACACAACTAATATCTCACCTTCCCCTATCTGCATTTCGAACATTAACGTTATCCGTGTAGAGTGCAATATTGCAAGCGGTGCATTTTTAAACGGAAAACGTACACATTCCATTTACGATTTTTATCCTAACGTTGCTCCAGGGTATAAAATAGTTGAGCAACCCTTACCTATCATTTATTATCCTATTGCCTTACAAAGTGTAAACAACATCACTGTGACTCTCAAAGATCAAACTGAAAATAAGGTTGATTTACTTGACGAAAACCTTTCGGTTACGCTTCACATACGACCTATCGAATGAACACATGGGAATCGTCTACAGAAATACAAGCGATAGAAGTGGTAGTGGAGAACGTAAAGCTTCGAACCACATCTATCTAAAACCATTGACATTAAGCAACAAACGATATCTGGAATCTTTAGGATACAAAGTTCTTTACCCTTATAAAGATATAAAACTAAACAGACACACCTCGTTCTCACCTACAGTCAGCTAAGCCTTTATAGAGTAAACAACATATTCATCATGTCTCAAGCGCCAAAAGAAGAAAAACCGTTTTTCAATCATTCTACTTCGGGTACTGCAGGATACAATGATAAAATACGAATCCCCTATTACGCGAGCAAGGATACTATCTCTTGTAATCCTCACGTTATAAGTTCAGTTACAGGCGGGATCATAAAGTTTTTTACAAACGGACACACGTACACCCAATATGTACAACAGTTACAAACGAAAGTTTTAAGTTTTAGTGCTATCAGTCCTTATAAAGGTAAAACACACTCCGTGTTTTGCTCATAGTGAGCTAAACTTTTGTATGGTAAACAACACCTCCACCATGTTTCGTACGCTAAACATAGAAGAAAAACCTGTTTTCAATCGTTCTATTACTGCTGTTAAGGAGCGAACCTATCGCCCTTACGCAGGTACAACATTCGGCTACAATGATGAAATACGAATCCCAGCACGCAAGCAAGAATACCATCTGTTGCCTTCAAAAAGTTCTCTTCACGTTATAGGTAAAGTTACAAACGGAGCAGGAGCTATATCCACTACTTCTACCCTAGATAGCAATTTCGGTGCTTTTCTCTTCAGCGAATGTCGATATGAACTTAATGGTACAGAAATCGATCGAACAAGGAATTTGGGAATAGCAAGTACTATGAAGACTTTTGCATCAACGAAATCTACAACCAATCTCCAAAATACTGGTTGGTTCCCTGTCAGTCCAGGTTATGCCCTAGCTGACCCTACAACAGGTTACTTTCACATCGTTATACCTCTTTCTAATATTTTAGGTTTTGCTGAAGATTATCAAAAGTGTATCACAGGTTGCTCCCACGAACTAGTATTAATTAGAAGTAGCAACGACAATTGCACCCTCAAATCTACAGAAGATAATGATAACTCTAATATAATTATTGAGGATATTTACTGGAAGGTGCCTTCACTCTCTCTCTCTCCCACCAAGAACAAGCACGCATGCTTAACATTGTAGAAAGAAATGAGAACTTGCAAATCGCATTTCGATCGTGGGAATTGTATGAACTTCCTTCTCTGCCTGCAACCAAACGAATGAATTGGACAATAAAAGCATCTTCACAACTAGAAAAACCACGTTTCATTATCTTTGGATTTCAAACTGACAGAAAGAAAAAAAACACTAACGCTTGTGTGTTTGATCATTGTAATATTTCTAAACTAAAAGTCTTTCTCAATGAGGAATATTATCCAAATGAAGACATACGTGTTAAAATAAGTGCTGGAGACTTTTCCGAACTGTATGATATGTATACAAAATTTCAAGCTGCTTATTACTCATTAGAGGAAAATGAAATCGTTGGACCTATGCTTGGTAGACTAGAGTTTAAAACATTGGCGCCTTTGATTATTATCGATTGTTCTCACCAAAATGACTCTATTCGCTCATCTCCAGTCGACATTCGTGTAGAATTTGAAACCAACACCGACATTCCTGCGAATACATCTCTTTACGCACTTCTTCTTCATGACCGAATTGTGGCTTATAAACCACTTAGCGGAGAAGTTACCATAAAACAGATGTAGACTTGAGAAGAAACACTCACCATGCTTGCATACTTCTCTGTTATTATGGAACATACTATACTAGAACTTAAAAATAGGTATGACTGAAGAATAGGGTGGTGTCGTCATAAATCAATGCTTCCTTCACCGCGCTCGTGTCGCCATCTATAAAGTGTTTATTGATGGAGTTACTATAAAAGAGATGTGGGCTAAGAGGAAACCTTCACTCCATGTGCGTGTACTTCTCTTTCATCATGGAACAGTCTCCACTAGTTCTCATCGATCTGAAACCTTTGGATAATGGGCGAGTTGAATGTGCTTTCTGTGAATACACCAAGGATGCTGACTTTAGTTGTGCAGCTTTAATTAAATTCGACAAACAAGATAAGTTAAAAAAATTTTTAAAAGACTTACAAAACAAATGTTTCGTTGTGGTGAACGGATTGGGTGAAGAGTTTAAAACTGTTTTTTCTAAACCTGTTGCTGATTTGTCAATGTACGGATGTTCGAAAGCAGCCTTGACAGCAGAAGAAACCAGTGATGATGAATACTTTCCGTGTGAACTACATCAAGAAGAAAAACAGAAATGTGCGTTATGGCATAATAAACACATGCATGATTGGCTCTCTAAAGAGAGTAATGTTATGCGTATGGTGAGTGCTTCTATAAACAAATATCGTCATAGTGGACTTAAATCATTCAACACTCTGGACTGGTGTTATATGCCTGATGAGATTCTGATTTCGCTTGCTGATCATCAACTTCCTTTTCTTTGGAACATACTGCCAGATGAATTCAAGGAAAAACATCCTGAATATGAATATTGTTATGAACATTACTTCAACAACGATCCAAACGCTACTACTCAAATAGATGGTACTCCCAGTATGAAGAAGGACTGTCGTATGTGTAAACAAAAAAAGGTGAAGGAGATGTATTATAATAGTCCTTGCTGTCCAAAGGAATAAATAATAAAAAAGATGGTGTAATTATGTTGATATACACATTTTTTGTATATGTGTCTTGATTAAATAAATATCATATAACCTCTTTTGTGTATTATTTATTTCACCACCTTCCTTATTGTTAAAATAAAAACAAGCAATATATATAAATTTATTATTTTTATTTTTACAAACTAGCTCTTTTACATTTAATTACATATATAATCACTTCATTTATACTTTAATAACAATCAAATAGGTACACAAATAATTTATTAGTTCCTGTACATACATTTTAATTAGTACATGAAACATCATACTTCTTATACTTCTTTACTATCACCATCAATGCGGTAATGACCCCACGCTAAAGTTGAAATACCATCTGATTGTATGTATCGTTTATCATCATCTGGTGTTAAAACTACTTTGTTTTGACACACAGTAAACACATGATGAAGATTTGATTGTATAGAATACTGATTTTTCATCATATGCTTATTTTCTCTGAAACACTCCTCATAATCATCTATTGTCAAATTCGCTGTAGATTTTACACCTTTGGCTTTTGTTACAGTTTTCTTTTCTGTTTTTATAGCATACATTTTTGCTCTAAGTCCAATAAATTTACAAAACAACACACCTGACAATTCATCCTTCATGTAGCCTATTTCACGTCTATTCATTCTAGGAATTCTGTAAGGATTATCCTCTGAATAGTCTCCTGTATCAAACCATTCAGCAATATCTTCCTTTATATCTGCGTAAACATCCTTAGTTTTTATATGATAAATAAGGCTATCTGTATCAGTATACACTAATGTAAGGTCTCCCTCCTTTGGATACTTTTGCTTCATGTACGCATAATGAAAATCAACTACCTTTGTTTTAGATAAGTCTAATATCGTCATTCCTACAAACATTGGTTTATCGCTCTTGACTATCACCCTTTCCATTTCAATAGCTGCACACGATTCATCAAAAATGACTCGTTTCTTAAAGGTAGGTTGCGCTATTAAACGCCCAGCACCAAAAGGTCCATCCCAACGTGTTGTCAATTTAACATCCCTAAACTTTCTCACATTCATTAGTGTGCGACCAAAAACGGAATTATTCATTAACTTGAAAAAGTTTTTATCAAGATCGTTTGTGCTTTGCTTACGTTTTTCTGTATTCAATTCAATGTACGGTTTCATCCAAGGAGCTTGATTAAATTGTAGTATTCTGTAAATTTTTAAACATTGCAAACCATACTTTAAACATTGTTTCAAGTTTCGATAATGCAACACATACCGATGTTTATTATGTAGTGTTGTCATAAGTTTAGGAAGAGCCTTTTGTGCAGGAGATTTCCTCATTTCAGGACAAAGTGGAAAATCGTTATGCCAATCATGTATTTCTCTAGGATATAATAAATCCACTTCTAAAATATAACCTATTTCAGATTCATCATCTACATTTAGCACATCAAATTCATCTACATTTTCTACCCAAGAAAAATTGCCTACTGGGAGATACTGCATCATAGCCCACCCATATAGGTTATTTACATCCAAGTACAGTAAATAAGAGTCAGGTATTTCTGGGTTGTAATCGCTCATGTATTTATTGTTAGCTTCAACATACCTATGAGCACAATATACTACTCCTCCTCGAATACCTCTTTCTACAAATTGCATCATATCCACATCGGTGATGAGTTCTATGTGAACTTTTGTTGTCTTTAGAAGCGAACTCCAAGCTAAACCAGGAGCAGTAAAATAATGAGCAGGATCCAACCCATAAGTCTCTCTGCACACCTTCCTAAAGTTTTCAAAAATATCTGCCAAAAGTAGCACATCAGTTTTCAAATACAAATCTGAATAGTCACCCAAAGTAACACAATTAAAAGTTTTCCATACACGTTGTGCTCGTTCATATTCTATCTCAGAAATAGAAGTACCAGTAAGCAAACTACCAAACATATCTTTTGGTGGTAAACTTCTTTCATCTAATACGCTTATTTCCTTTAAATATTCGTAAGGAAAAACACCTTTTTGACACATCAATTCGAAATGAACAGCGTCTGGAAAATATTTCCGCGTGATATGTTTAGCATCATTGTTCATGTACAAAGCACATTTCTCTAATGAACTGCCTAAGAAGTTGAATGAATCAAGAAATCGTAATTGCAACGACCTGAAAGCTTTACTATCAACAACAGGAACAACTTTAGTAAACGACTTATAGCGTTCTGTATTAGTAGGTATTAATGTTACCCTTCCTGGATTAAATACCTCACTCGCATTATCATCATTCTCCTCTACCTCTACAATCTTCTCACACAATTGTTTGATAATAAAATGACTATCGTATCCACTCAAATTATGAAAAAAGACTGGTATGTAATTCGGTAAGGTGTACTGTAGATTACAACACTGGTGACTAGCACCACGAAATTTTCCAGTTAAGTGGTCATGATCTTTAACTTTAACATCTGTTGCGACAAACTCTTTTTCGCAAATATGACAAGTAGTTGCTCCTAAATATTCTTCTTCCTGATCTCTATTAAGTTCCTCTTTCGGAACTACTTGAACATAATAATGTGCTATATCTTGAACAATACTAGATAATTCTCTAACAAACCATTCGCAACAATCGTCTCCGCGATATAAATTAAATCTGCTGTATGTTTCATTGTAAGAACAATGCAAATAGTAAGCGATACTGTGCGCTCTGTGATAATTCAAGGGAGCTGTATAGGAAGTTTCATTGTTTGGCATAGCCGTGTCAATCGGGTTCAAAACGCATTCGATGTCAGCATAAATAGTAAAAGGAACTATTTCTTTATGTTTATAATGAATGAACTTGATTATTTTTTCATTCTCTTTCGGCATTTCTAACTTTACAGGATTAAATTGACTACACGTAACCATGTGGTTATCTAGTCTGGGTTGTGTACCAAAGTATGATAAACAGCGTTCACACACATAGATCTTATGATTATGTTTGTTAACTGTTGACGACACTAACCGAGATAGAGATTTGATCCACGAAAAATGGTATACAACGTTATCTTGTTCCGTTTGGAGCAGCAATAGGTTTACATGCTTCCTTGCAGAACCCTCTAATTTCTTTGTAATGTAAATAGGTACAATTGTAAACGGTTGATTGCTATCTTGCCCTGCATACATCCACCTTCCATTTTCATACATTACTCCATACACATTCACTGATATATCGTTTTGGTTTTCAAATTTAGACAACTTTTGCATTTCCATAGGAAATGAAATTCCTTCTAAGTTTAAAACACTTCTATAGTCTGGATATGATGATCGACGCTCGGTATGCGTTCTTGCTGGGTTAAGAGCAGCTACAATTGACCATGCAAAACAGTCGTCATCGTTGCATTGTACATTAACAACAGCTTTCTTATCCCGTATGGCTTTAGGTAATTTCAAATGGTGACCCGCATGAAATCCTACATATGAATTTATGTTTATTCGCAGTTCCAACAGCGACTTAAGAGCCCACCCAGAATCTCTCTCTGGATAGCGACTCAATTTGGTTAAGGTCTCTTGCACAACATTTTCTTCATACCAGTCTCGTAAATCTGTTGCAATAGTAATAATATGATTTTTGGTGTTGGTGTGAAGTTTAGTTGTCTGATCCGAACTAGGCAATATGTGTTCAGATATCAATGATGTGTTTACTTTAAGCGCACTGCTTTCTAACGCTTTTTGCACATACTTTTTAAACCATATGTAACACCTTTCCAAAAACAATTTAGGATCCTTCAACTCACAACTATTTCTAATTGACCCTGTAAACATACGCGTCCTGTAACTAGTTTCTAGTAATGTCCAAGCCATACAACATTTTTCTACTCTTACAGTTACTTTGCTTAAACAATTGTTTTGTATACAATTCTTTAGACTGTCAACTAGATTTACCCAATATGTATTCAATTCATTTGTATTTTCAATTAACGTGGGTTCATAGATTGAAAGATGAGTTGATGGAATAACGTCTACAGACACATTCAACCCTCTGTCCAAACCACATTGTTCTAACATACTCTCTACGGAGGTGTATGTGTCACTTAAAAATTCTTCAAATTTATGATTGTTTGTTACATTATCCAAAGAAAAGGAAAGTTCTTCTGACAACCTCAAACGTTTTGGTTCCATCATTGTTTACCTAATTTCTCTATTTTTAATAAAAAAAACAGCAATAACAGTTATGTACATCCGCATGAATCCACCATTGCGGAAGGAATGTATAATGCTACTAGAACAAGGAATTAGTTTCAAATCACACTTGTTCTCAAGACTTCATAACAAATGCTAATGATATACATTACTGTACATATCAATAAACATTAATACATTTGACATAATTTCTTTACTTTAAATAGACAGTAATGACAGTTGCTGTACACAGTATGTACATCCGTATTGTAGTTCAATAACTGTTTTTGAATCCACGAATACGGGGAATGTATAACGTCACAAGAACAGTGAATTAGTTCGGAATCACACTCATCTTGAAGACTGCATAACAAATGCTGTTGATATATCTTACTGTACATATCAGTAAACACTATCACATTCGATTCAAACCTTAGAGTTTTGTAGTTATAACCAGATATTATTAAAAAATGAGCATTTTTATCCAACCCTGGAGTCTGTAATATCACACGAAACACACACTCATCAACATTTTTCCTGTGCTCTTGATAGTATTCTTTCGAAGAATCTGATGTGTATACAGTAAACGTTAAGGGTGTAATATTGTTTAACCAACAGTCTTCTTCTTCTTCTTCTGCCTTACAACCCTCAAGACATGAAGAAACTATAACTAACTGTTCGATTCCTTCTCTCTGTCTTACACTTATATGCTTATATTTCATATTTTAGGCACACATATAAACAAAAAACAGCTTAGGCACACATATAAACACAGCTAAAAACTATGGTAGATAAAACATAGGTAGGGAAGATTCTAGCGCCTTCCCCCTATACATGCATGAACAATGTTAAAATATTAAAGCAAACATTTTAAACTTTCTATTTAACAAAATCTACCTCGTTACGTGAATTTATTTTGCCTTTATATATGAGCTTCAATCCCCTTTGATTTAATTCCTCCACGTCGTTATCGGTTAGTTCTTGGTACTGAGCTGGTAAAAATACTGATGTTGCCACCTCTTCGTCACCAGATTTTTCTAAAATATCTGCAACAATTCGCCTCCCGTACCGAGTTTTAACAGCTCGGTACGAGAGTACATTGTAAACTTCATTGACCGCTAATTGATCTAGCGGTCTATACTCGCTTCCTCTTGATTTGGATAAAGTAGAAAGTTTCTTCAACAAGTCCATTACTTGATAGCAAACAGTTAAATCACACTCTGAAACCAAAAAAAAAGAAATCCTAATATTATCCTCTCTATTCAATCAAGTTATAACTTATTACATTGCGTTACAAAGAAACAGAGAGAAAAACTTACCAAAAGATTAGGTGTGAATCAAATCTCTGGTCAATCCCGAACAGCGCGAGCAGCAATCAAGGATATATGAAATAGATCACTGATGTACACAAGCAAGGTTGCAGAACCAGCGAATACGTTTCCACAAACGAATGCTGGCTATATATATACTAAACTCATCGCAGCAGGAGAGCGCACGTGCAAACCAACTCAGCGGGAGGGCGCACGTGCATGCATGTTTAAAAATAGGAGATAAAGGATGCTGGCTCAGCGGGAGAGCGCACGTGCAAACCAACTCAGTGGGAGAGCGCACCTGCCACACACACAAAAGAACAAAGGAAGCGAGGGAAACGAGGCTGACTCAGCTGGGGGAGCGAGGGGGGAACGAGGCTGACTCAGCTGGGGGGAGCGAGGGGAGGGGAGCGAGGCTGACTCAGCGGGAGGGGAGCGCGCACCTGCCACACACACACACAGCTGCACAAAGGGGGAAACGTAACCCCCCTCCGCCAAGGGGGTGGAGGTCACACCCCGCCCCCACCACCCTGCACGCGCGCGCGCACGCACGCTCACCGCCCCCCCACAGAGACAGATCAACACACCCACCCTCCCCCACCTCCACCAATCAGAGCAAAGCCCCGCCCCCACCCACCAATCAGAGCAAAGCCCCGCCCCCACCCACCCACCAATCAGAGCACAGGCCACGCCCACACCCCCACCCCCCAACCAATCAGAGCACAGACCACGCCCCCCGCCCACCCCCCACTCCACCCCCCACCCCAAAGTGGATCAGAACCGGCGTCACACCACTACTTGCGGGCAAGTCACAAATAGTTTATTTGATGTTCATGTGTCCGAAGATAATAACTTTCATCTCCCTAAGTGTTTTGAAGAGGTGGAACAGTTACAAGGGCAATGAGTACCCATTCTAAATGCCCTTAACGAAAGAACGAAAGGGTTTAACATAATTGGCCATGAACAAAAGGCTAGGAGGCGAAACACTTGCACTCCCTTTAGAAAAATTCTTAAAACATTAAGTGGGTTTATGGCCACAGAGGCTAAGCCTATTCTACAGAGGGGTGACTAAACGAGAAATATTAAATGCCAAAAATTTGTTAAAAATGTAGAGGTTTAGAAAATCTTAGTCACCCCATACCACGCTGAATGGGAATCAACAGAGGGCAATCACACTTTGTTCCCTTAGTTTACATGTTTCCCAGTCGGGATTTGAGCAGAGTTCTCAGACTTGCCGAAAATCGACATTTAAACTATTGAATAGAATTTATACATAAAAAGAAGGAGGTTTGAATCCTTCCCCTCAAGCTATCTGCCGGAGTTATCACATATTAAAAAATCTGCCATTACCTTGCTTGCTGGGCCTAATGGCGATCTACGGCCCCTGCCTCCTTAATACACGCCGCACACTATCAACTGGAGCGATGAAGATGGAATACGGCCTTAAAGCGCCCAGCTCTCATAGCATCTCCGAGGGGAAGTTTCCAGAACTCTTTACAGATAAGCTGGATGCCAGAACACACTCCGAATTTTAATTGGCTAGAGGAAATATTCCAAAAATTCCTGATTGGTTAATAACTTAGGAAGAAGGAAGCAGTAGAAGTGTTGACAACTTTGATACATTAAAAAATCCACAAAAACTTAAGGTTTGCCACCAGTCGCAATACAAATTTCTTAATACATTAGAGTTCGACCCGATAGCGAGAGCAACAAAACCGATGATAGAGACATCTAGCGGTAGAAAATACAAATATCTTGCATAACAGTAGCTCAAGTTCCATAACACAGATAGCGTTATAGAAGGCGCACTGTTTAACAGGACGGAGAAGGTGTACCCCCGGTACAATTATTATTATTATTATTATTAGATATTTTATTTCGACAATGCCTCTCCTTGTGGGTGGAGGTGGTAGAATATACACGCACGGTATGTCCTGCCTGTCATAAAATACGACTAAAAGGGGGACGAGGAGCTCTCAGCTTGGGAGCGTGGGTTAGCGACCACAGTTCCCCTAGCTGAGTCTGGTATTCCTCCACTTAATTATGTCAGGCTCCTCGCTTTCATCTTTCCTATACGACTTCCGTTGGACAACTCTTGTTTTCTTCCCATATCGATGATATTACATTTGCGAGGCCCATGGAGTCTTTAATTTTCACGTTCCTTGTATCTCTTGTCTTTCTTTTGCCTATACAGTACATTCATATTTCGAAGTGTCGGACTTCTTCCTTTTCATCTGATTTGACTTAATTGTGGAAGTTGCCAAATTGTACTTCCTCTTAAAACAGACGGTTGAGGTTCTGGCCTTCTAATCCTAACTTGGCAGATTCGATCCTCGCTCAGGCCGGTGATATTTGAAGATGATCAAATGCGTCAGCCTCGTGCCAGTAGATTTACTAGCACGTAAAGAACTTCTGCGGGACTAAATTCCGGCATCTCGGCGTCTCCGAAATCCGTATAGTTAGTGGGACGTAAAGCCAATAACATTATAATTCGTCGCTGTTTGGGCAAAAGGTCATATCTCACAAGGCTCCTCGTCTCCATTATCTTCCTTAAAAACGGTCGCCCCTCCTAGCCACACTTGGATATGCAGTCCATCAGAACAATTTTCGTTGTGTTCTTTCTCGTATGCTACAGTGCAAAGGAAAACGAACCTTAAGTGCATTATACTGAAGGAGTACGTGAATAAGTCATGCAAACATACATTTCTTGAGTGCGGTACGGTAAGATTCATTTTCCTTTACAAATAAGCATAGGAAAATGAACACAACGAAAATTGTTCTTATGGACTGCACATCCATATGTGGCTGGGAGGCGTGACCGCTCTTAAGGAAAATAACGAATAGGAAGAGCGTTGTGAGATATAATAATCAACATTATCAACAATAACATTACACTCACTACTGATAACTAAGGTGTAAGGACTTAAGACCTCTCTGTTGCCATTCATCTCCGCTAGAGAGATTGTAAAAAAACTACGCGTTAACGATCCGTCCGAAATATAGTTCCCAATATTTAGGAGCTTAAAATTATTCTTCAACAGTTTAACAGTTTACATTCAGTAACGCAAAGGAAGTGAGCATGAGACCACAGACTCCGCTCCCTGCTTGATCAACTTCCTGGTTGTGTACCTGTACAAAATCACCTGTCACAGTAGACTGTTTACGACGGAGTGACGACCTTCGCGACTGAATAACATATCACCGAGCAAGTGGCCGTGCGGTTAGGGTCACACAGCTGAGAACTTTCATTCGGGAGATAGTGGGTTCGAACCCCACTGTCGACAGCCCTGAAGATGGTTTTTTTCGTGGTTTCACACGACGAAAATGCTGGGACTGTACCTTAATAAGGCCACAGCCGTTTCCTTCCCACACTTAGTCCTTCTCTATCCCATCGTCGCCATATGACCTATCTGTGTCGGTGTGAAGTAAACCAAATAATACTTTAAAACAATTAATATATCGCTCACCTGCTGGGTAATAAATACCGCATTTAAATAATAATAATAATAATAATAATAATAATAATAATAATAATAATAATAATAATAATAATAATAATCGAAAAACAAGAAAGAAAAATACTCAGGAAAATCTTAGGACCAAAGTGCGAAAATTGAATTTGGATGAAAAAGAAATCACATGAAATCAATCAAGTTACAGAAAATTCACAGATACCATCAAGAAACGGCGATTACAATTTTATGGTCACTTATATAGAATGGATAATAACAGGCTCACAAAGACAATTTTAAACTTAGCCTTATCAATGAAAAATCACAATAACTGGCTAAAAGAAATCAGAGAAGACCTAAATGAAATTGCATTATTGAAGAAACAATTCAAGATAGAATCAAATTCAGAATCTTAAGTCATAAATACACATTTTCTGTAAAGCCCACCCGACTAAATACAGGGCGGACTGAAAAACGTTAAAAGGAACATAGCGAGAGGATGAAGAGATATTGGGAAGATAAGAAGAAAAACCAAAAAAGTGCCAATAAAATCAAACGTGCTCCTTAGCTGGGCATAACGAATCAAATAATAATAATAATAATAATAATAATAATAATAATAATAAAGGTGTGTGATCTCCGAAGAGGCCTGGTGCAGATCTTCCAAGCGGACGCCTAAAGGCGATCTGAGCGCCTGTAAGTATTTGGCCCAATCTATTTTATGATGAATTCTAATGCTGAAGACCGCACAAAGACACCCAGTCCCCGAGCCATGGGACTTAACCAATTAAGGTTAAAATCCCCGAACCCGACCGCAAATCGAACCCGGGACCTTTTTGAACTAATTATTTACCCAGGGAGTCGTACAACAACAACAATAACAACAACAACAACAACAATAATAATAATAATAATAATAATAATAATAATAATAATCCAAACCCCATGGCGCTCCGAAGGGTCGTGGCCTACCAAGCGACCGTTGCTCAGCCGGAAGGCCTGCAGATTACGAGATGTCGTGTGGTCGGCATAACAATAATCCTCTCGGTCGTTATTCTTGGTTTTCTAGATCGGGGCCGCTATTTCACAGTCAGATAACTCTTCACTTGTAATCACGTAGTTTAAGTGGACCTCGAACCAGTCCTCAGATCCAGATAAAAATCACTGACCTGGCCGAGAATCGAATCCGACGTCTGCGGGTAAGAGGCCAGCACAACAACAAAAACAATAATAATAAGAATAATGATGATGATGATGCTTGTTGTTTTAAGGGGCCTAACATCGAAGGTCATCGGCCCCATAATAAGAATAAGAATAAGAATATGGCCTCAGCTACCCCGTGCTGGATTTGAATGTGACACCATCTGGTTGCCTGCTCATCAACTTTGACGTTCCCTTTTACTCTATGCCTAATACATTGCGGAGTAAATTGGAACTTTCTTGCATGTCTATGGCTGAACTGTAATGAATTTAGTCGGGTAAACATCAACTGTGTCACCGAGATTTCTTTTCTCGCCCTTCTAAAATCCGACTACCTCAGCCGGGTTTTAAACCCACAATCTTGGGACCCGGAGGCTGACACTGCACCACTGATCCGCAGAGGGAGCTACAGCATTCAAACAAAAAACGTTAAAACACTAGCCGACTCAGCTCGATGCAGATGATCAATTGCTCCGAATACGCTCGCCTTGTGCGTGAGTCATGCTCATCCGTATCTTCATTATGGAGTAGTTTATACTGGTTTAGGCTGATCTTCTTCTTGGAAGATCAAGAGTTTGATCACGTTTAAACCACTGTCAGAAAATAATTTTACAATCTAGGAATGTGAAGGAAGAGGGCGTGGCCTTAATTAAGGGACACACCGAGCGAGTTGGCTGTGCGGTTAGGAGTGCGCAGCTATGAGCTTGCATTCGGAAGATCGTGGGTTCGCACCCCATTCTCGGCAGCCCTGAATATGCTTTTCCGTGATTTCCCATTTTCACACCAGTAAAATGCTGGGAACGTACCTTAAGGGCGGCTTCCTTCCCATTCTTAGCCCTTTGCCGTCCCACCATCGCCATAAGATCTATCTGTGTCGGTGCGACGTAAAGCAAATTGTAACAAATGAAGGTACAACCCTGTGTCGTGTTAAATAGGGAAATTACGGAAATCTCCCGAATGGCGTAGAAATAATCGTAAGAATAATGTTATTGGCTTTAAGTCCCATTAACTACTTTTACGGTTTTCGGAGACGCCAAGGTGCCGGAATTTAGCCCCGCAGGAGTTCTTTTACGTGCCAGTAAATCTGTCGACACAAGGCTGACGTATTTGAGCACCTTCAAATACCACTGGACTGAATCAGGATCAAGCTTGCCAAGTTGAGGTCAGAAGGGCAGCGTCTCAACCGTGAGTCCGGCAAAAACAATTACCGTCTCTATCAAGAGAAGAAGAATCGGTCGCAGACTTGTACAGTTAAAGTACCGGGTAAAGAAAGCAAAGCACTTATTTTCTCTCCCTGCCTGGCGAAGTGGCTCAGACGGCTAGGACTCCTGACCCCAACTAGGCAGGTCCGACCCTGGCTCAGTCCGGTGGTGTTTGAAGGTGCTTCCATACACATCAGCCTCGTGTCAGTAGATTTACAGGCACGTAAAAGAACTTTTGTGGGACAAAATTCCGGCATTTCAACATCCCCGAAAACCAACAAACGTGGTTAGTGGGACGTAAAACCAATAACATTACATTATTTTCTATCCGTGTCCAGGTGAAGTCTTTCTTTTTTTTTCCTTGTATAAAATTCAGCAGCCGCAATGATCGTTCTTGTCTTTGGTTTCAAAGAGATCTTAAATAGTGCAGGGTTCGCATAGTCTGCTGCAGACAAGGAGATGTGCGAGATTGTGGATGTCACCGTGTTCGCACAGTGCGTTCGATGTCACAAATAGTCCCCAATTCTGAAGGTTGTTTTACATCTCGCGATCCCTACTCTAGGTCGGTTCAGTGACCACCTTAGTGAGTAAGGGAGGTCTTCCCCAGGGGCTAGTGCTTCTTTGATATACAAGTGCACGTGTGTAGCTTTAGCCTTCTATTTCGTGACGGAGCTGGTTTCTTGGGGGCCTTGGAGGGCTTGTGACCTTGAACGGGAACTTCTCGATCTCAGACGATCCGGTGGGTGATAGCCGTGTTGTTTCTTTTCAGCCTCAGTGATCACTTGTATTCTTATCTTAGATGGAGCAATTCGAACCAGTGGAGACAGTTTGTGAGTTGGTGTTGATTTGAGGCACCCACAGATGATACGCGCCGTTTAGTTAAAAGTCCATCGACTTGGTTTTTATGAACTGAAGTCTCCCGTACTGATGCTGCATATTCAGATCGCCTGGTGCGTGAGTCATGCTCATGCGTATCTTCATTACAGAGGTAATTTAAACTGGTTTAGGGTACTTCTCCATGGTTTCCCGCTTGGAAAGGCTACTTCTCCACGGTCTCCCGCTTGGAAGGTCAGAAGTCTGATCACATTTAGACCAATATCGTTTAAATAATTCGTGTCTCTATCAAGGGAAAGACAAGCTCACGTGCAGGGCGTTCTTAGATCTAGAAAAGGCATTCAATAACGTTGAATGGACCTAGCTGTTTGAGAATATGAAAGGTAATCGGTATCAGATGCCGAGAACAAAAAAATATCTACAATCTGTACAAAAATCAGTCTGCAGTGATAAGAATCGACGGCTTTGAAAAAGATGCAGCAATCCACAAAGGAGAGAGGCAAGGTTCCAGTCTGCCCTCCCCCCTCCTTTTCAGTGTTTATAAAGAACAGGCAGTAAAGGAAATCAAAGAGGAATTTGGAAAGGGAATCACAATCCAAGGAGAGGAAAACAAAACCTTGCGATTTGCCGATGATATTGTTATTTTATCTGAGACTGCAGAAGATATCGAGAAGCTGCTGAATGGTATGGACGAAGTCTTGGGTAAGAAGTACAAGATGAAAATAAATCCAAACCAAAAGTAACGGACTGCCGTCGAACGAAGTCAGGTGATGCAGGTAATATCAGATTAGGAAATGAAGTCTTAAAGGAAGTAGATGAATATTGTTACTTGGGTAGTAAAATAACGATGGCAGAAGTAAGGAGGACATAAAATGCAAACTAGCACAAGCAAGAAAGAACTTTCTTAAGAAAAGAAATTTGCTCACTTCAAACATTGATATAGGAATCAGAAAGATGTTTTTGAAGATTTTCGTGTGAAGCATGGCATTGTATGGAAGTGAAACATGGACGATAACTAACTCAGAAAGAAAGAGAATAGAAGTTTTTGAAATGTGGTGTTACAGAAGATTGTTGAAGGTGAGATACACGTAGATAAATCGAATCACGAATGGAGACATACTGAATCGAACTGGCGAGGGGAAATCGATTTGGATAAATTTAACGAGAAGAAGAGATCGAATGATAGGACACGTTTTAAGACACCCAGGACTTATTCAGTTGGTTTTTGAAGGAAGTGTAGGCGGTAAGAACTGTAGGGAGGACCAAAGTATGAATATGACAAGCAAATTATAGAACAGATGTACGATACATTAGTTACAAAGAAACGGAAATAATAGCATAGGATAGGGTAGCATGGAGGGCTGCATCTAACCAGTCTATGGACTTATGACTCAAACAACAACAACAACAACATCAACATAAAGGGAGAAGAAGGAAAAGGTCGGATCCTTGTAAAATGAGGATACCGGGTAAAGAAAGTACACCACTCAAACCCAGAGTAGATGTCCGCAAAGTACCTGGCTGGACTGCACAGGTGTAGCTCGTCAGGAAATGAACGCAGGAAAATGAAATACTCGCTGGGTCTTACTGTACGTTGAGGTAGCAGAAAAGCAAATGTTGACAATGGAAGATCACTCGAGAAATTTGAATGTGAGGAGCCTAGCACAAGAATTTGAGACAATGTCAGGTTCAGCTGGGTAAGTTGCGATCCAACTTCAATCCGATATCTATACTAATATTATAAAGAGGATAAATGTGTATGTTTGTTTGTAACGAATAGACTCAAAAACTACTGAACCGATTTTAAAAATTACTTCACATATAGAAAGCTACATTGCCAGTGAGTAACATGGGCTGTATTTTATTTTCAAAACAATTCGAGGGAGGACGGGGGGGGGATATATAAAAATAATAGGCTAATATATGCAAAATATCGAATTTGTCGTATAAGGACGAGACAAAGCTCAATTTAATTCTTTTGACGCAAAGAACAAAACTCGGTAAGCCCTATGGGCTCGAAAACCATGTTTTAAGGCCCTAAAACCAACCGTTACGGAGATATTGGCACCAAACTACCCCTGCTCTAGGAATCGGATAAAGTAATGAACTGCCGTAACCATGGCAACGTCAGCTCCAGGATTCTACAGCAGCGAAATTATCTACAATAAATCACAAAAAACCTAACATATTACAGACATGAAAATTGATATTAGGAATACCTTTAAAAATAAAAGAAACAAATATTCGTTTTCAGAAAATCCACTTAAGGGGCGAGGGGGCGTGTGAAAAGAAGTGAGGAAGGAGTTGAATTATTTATATGAGGATAAATATATCTCAAAAATGAAGATGTTACAGACTTTAAGATTGGTACTTGGAATCTCCTTTAAAAATGAACACACTCTTTTTTGGAAAATCCACTTAAGGAGGTGAAAAGAATAAAAAAGCGGGTGCATTTTTAAAATGAGTATCTTCTTCTTCTATCGCTTTACCCACACCTGTGGGGTTGCGGGTGCGAACTGTGTTGCACATGTGGATTTGACCCAGTTTTACGGCTGGGTGCCCTTCCTGACGGCAACCGTATGTGTAGGGATGTAATCTATACTTCTATACTAATATTATAAAGAGGAAAATTTTGTATATTTGTTTGTAACGGATAGACTCAAAAACTACTGAACCGATTTTAAAAATTACTTCACCTATAGAAAGCTACATTGCCAGTGAGTAACATGAGCTGTATTTTATTTTCAAAACAATTCGAGGGTGGCGGGGCGACGGGAGGCGATATAAAAATATTAAAATAATAGGCTAATATAGGCGAAATCGAATTTACCGTACAAGGACGAGACAAAGCTCATTTTAAGCCCCTTGACTCAAAGAACAAAACTCGGTAAACCCTTCGGGCCCGAAAACCATGTTTTAAGGCCCTAAAACCAACCTTATGGAGATATTGGAACCACACTACCCCTGCTCTAGGAATCGGATAAAGAAACGAACGGCCGTAACCATGGCAACGTCAGCTCCAGGATTCTACAGCAGCTAGATTATGCATATACGTTTGGGGCATAGCTGCCAACCAAAATTGATACACATATTACTTACTATCTGGAAAAAATGAACTGTTGTGTAAGACGCTCATAGCACTCCTTTGGGCGGGGATGGAAAGGGAGTGAAGTATAAAAATAATAGCCCCGGAGATCTCCGTAGTACAGCGACCAGCGGTTGCCGACGGGCCTCGGTTTTTACGTACTGGCTTAGGTTTTAGCATTTTGCGGAATCTGTTACCTATAGTTTAAAACTATTTTCTATCAAATCATGGAGTAGTAGGATCACTGATGTTATTAGCGCCGATATTTCGGTCCACTTTTACGATCATTGTAACCATGAAAACAACGTATATACTGTTCACAATTGTCAAGATGGTGCGCCCATGACTTGAAAAAATGTCTCAACATTTATACTCAGATTCATTATATGATGTGCGACATGAGTGACAAGCCCTGAGAATTATAATTCTCGATAATTATAGTACTTTATTTTGTGAATCCCGTATTTCCTTCATCATTTTTAATAGTTACGAAATGTCGGATCAAACAAATACATTCAATAATATTTATATTAATGTGGTACTATCTAGCGGAAGTATACTTACACTACACCTGCAGCTTTGTGAAGGGAGCAGGTATAACTAGGTGGGAATGAAGAAAAAACATGGTCGACGCTAATTACGAACTAATATTTAGAGGCCCCCATGAAGAAAAGAAGAAGAAACACTTTAATTCCAAACATGACAAATAATTTCTACGTACTTAAGTAAATACACCAGTGATATAAATATCTAATGAAGTCAGTCACACCGATAGTATGAGTAACTAAAGCCAGTTTCTGATAACCCGTACTTCTGCTAGTAGGCCTACTTCATATATTGGTGCCGGCTCATTCTCTCATCTTCGAAGTTTAAACTTCACTTTTCGTTTCCTGCAAGGTGAGGAAGTCTGTCAACTTCCCCGATTTTCATGTCCTTTCCATTTTCCCAACAGTCGGAACTATTCTTCTCTCTACTCAGTTATGGGCAGATGACCTAGATAGTAACACCCTCCACACCAAGCCATTTATTTCTGCATTTGTTTCACTTTCGGCCCCCGAATACTTTACAATGTAAAGTGCCAAACTCAACGCAGCATACGAACTGTCGCAAAACCATTACAACAAGCAGTGCATTTTGAAGAATGCCAATATATGCCATTACAAAATTACTGTCAGACCCCAATTCTTATATGCTGTGGAGACCTTACTGATGAACAGGAAAGGCATCGTGGACGACCTGGAAAAAGTCGAAAAGACGTATCCTCTGGAAAATTCATAGGCCAAGAGTGCTCTCGGATGGAACCTACGGACTGAAAGCGAACTCTGAACTGTACCGACAGTTGGAAGCGGCTCACACTAGCATGCGATGTAGGCGGTTGAAGTTTTACGGGCGCCTTCTAAGAATGGGCAAGGACAGGCTTACGAAGATGAACTTCTCACTCATCAAAAGTTATAAGACTGGAAGCATGTGGCTCAATGAAGTAAAATCAAAAGGCTTATATTCCGCTGGTATTTCTGATACTGATGTTTCAGACCGCCTCAAATGTTGTAAAATGATAAGCTCGTGGTCTCCTCTACCAAAGATTGTTAAATCTGGTAACACTCTTTCACAGGAAAGGAAGGAAAACTAATAGCAGGGCTCAAGAAGTATTGCGAACAAAAGCAAGCATCCAAAATGAACTAGTCATAAGCGCCCTCCTAGTGTGGGCTTCAATCACTAATAAATAATATTATGTCTCAAGAATCTAAAAAATGTAGCGGACTCCGCCAGCAGGAGGGACAAACGCTGAAAAGAAGAAGAAGAAGAAGAAGAAGAAGAATCTAAAATTGCATTTTACAACATTTCAATTGCATGCTAACCAAGGTAGCAAGTGATTCTGATGATGATGCTTGTTGTTTAATGGGGCCTAACATATAGGTCATCCGCCCCTAGTGGTACGGAATGTAATGGCAATTTTAAAATTCAAAATCATCCAGTGACCAGAATTTAAAAAATGTGATGAAGAATGAATGGACATGAAGTTAAAACAATAAGTGGATCCGACACAGAAACTATCATAAACAATAGTGTTACTGACCAAGGGACCGCTTCTAAAGCACGATCCTGCGGAATCGTGGATGCTTGTTGTCTAACGGAGTCCAAAATCCGGGTCAGCGACCCCTCGTAATGGTACTTATCGCTAGTAAAGTAGAACCGTGGTATTTGCCATGTTGCGATACTAATCAAAAGTACGTAGACTCACGGTGTTCCACACATTATGGTTCTACTCACAAGTATTGTACGTCGTACAGGTAACGCAGACCTATGGTGTTTCTCTCATAATGGCGCCACTCACAGGCAACGCAAACCCAGGGTGTCCCTCACCTAGGTATACTACTCACGGGCGCCGGTATTCCCGTGGTGTTCCTCATATACTGTAGTGGGTACTAATCACAGGCAATGCAGAACCACGGTGTCGCTCATATAGTGGTACCAATCACAGGCAACGCCCACACCCGTGGTGTTTCTCACAATGGTACTAATCACGGGTACTGGAAACGCACACTGAACCACTCTCTGCTGCTACTAATCACAAACCTATTGTGTACCAAACATAGTGGTACTACTCGCAAGTAAAGGCGACCCATGGTGTTCCCCGCATGATGGTATTAATCACAAGTAGTTTCATGGTTCTAACACAATCATACCTTGGTCGCTCCTTTTAGTCGCCTCTTACGACAGGCAGTGGATACCGTGGGTGTAGTCAGCAAGTGAGTCTTTTTCTTCACAAGTTCCGTATATAGAGGCTCATAGCCGGTGCGAGAAAAGCGTAACAGGTTACTTCTGTTCTTACATTTGATGGTAGTGATTACACCGAGTGTGTTCTCAATGGCGATCCAGCTATTTCTGTAAGAACTGGACGCTTGTACATTTTATACTTAATTCAATACAAACGTTTTGTAGTCAGTGGATGTTTTCAATACAAGAAACCCCACTTACATTCCAAAATCAATGGAGCTAGAAAACAAGAGAGGGAGAGAGCGAGTCAGACAGTATCGATATACAGTACCATCGATCTTGGAAACGCAGCGGGAATTGAGTCGTTCATAATCGATCATTTACTATTTCGTTCACACTTCGTAAATCCCACGTACTTCACGAATATCGCCAACTGAACCAACTAATTTCAGTTATTGATGAGCAAAACAGACTTAGGAGTACATTTTAATGATAATGTTTTGTTACTTTTTCAAGGGAAATGTTCGATTAATTTCGAAGTTCTTTAATACCATTTAAGAAAAGGGAGAATTGGCATGGAACCTTCCACGGGGGGACAACCCTAAATGCAGAACAAAGATAATTGACTGATTGATATTCTTCAATTCGCCAGATTAATTTGATCATGCTTTCCAGAGTCATGCATATTTTGGTTGTGATCCGTGATGTCACAACTTCTACAGTTCTTTGCCTCGTGCCTCCAGGGAGCACTGAATAACTACACTTGGCGTCCCTCAGGACAGGGGGGGAAAAAAAATCGCTCTCTTTCCGCGCTTGAATGAGGTAGAATAACCCTTCGTTTTGCAAGTGTGGAGCACAAATAAACCAAGCTGAGAGCTGTTACAAATTTCAAACATCGGATGCCATTTATCTATACATAAAATAAGAATTTAGTCTATATATTGCTCAGAATTAAAAAAGAATGGTATTTCTGTATCGGCCGTGTCCATAGTAACTAGGAAATGCAATTTTTAATTTTCCGTCCTCTTTGCCTGTCTATCTGTCTGTCTGTCTCTGTCTGTCTGTATGTATGTATACACGCAAAGCACGAGAAAATGGCAGAAGGGAATTTAATGAAAATCGGTACGTAAAGTCGGAGAATAAGGCAATACAATCTAGGCTATAAATAATTTTATTCACACTGGGTGAAATGGTAATTTAGGGGAAATCCTAAAATGCAATTCACCGGGCGAGTTGGCCGTGCGGTTAGGGGCGCGCAGCTGCAAGCTTGCATCCGGGAGATAGTGGGTTGGAACTCCACTATAAGACGATTTTCCGTGGTTTCCCATTTTCACACCAGGCAAATGCTGGGGCTGTACCATAATTAAGGCCACGGCTGCTTCCTTCCCATTCCCAGGCCTTTCCTATCCCATAGTCTCCATATGACATATCTGTGTTTGTGTGACGTAAAACAAAATTGTAAAACTAAATTAAATAAATAATGTAATTCTTAAAAATCTAAGTTAATAGTGGTCCTACCGATAAGTAATACACAACTAAAGCTATAGAGAATTACATTTCCGATCATTTAAGTCTTACACATTTTTACCGTACCGGCTACGACACCAAAGATATTCATGAATTTCGGTTTTTGTTGCTAAGTCCGTATTTAAAAATAAAGTCTATTTTAATGTAAATCAAGCATCTTTGCATTGGCAATATAATATGAATGCAGTTCGTTCAAGAATCCGAATTCTCTCACAGTATAAAGACGAATTAAACAGACAAAATAAAAATCCATTTTCTAGCAAACAGCCTTGTTGCGTAGGTTACGACAAGGGCAAAGAACTCGAGCGGGGCACGTGAATTCTAGTAAAGATTGGTTAGGAGGGTCCGGCAATGGCAGAGATAGACGAACAGTAACAGTACACTAATTGCTGATTTTTTTTATCCTGTGAAACCCGCGGCCGGCACGTAGCCTATTCCTGTCGAATAGCCCAAGGCTTAACGTCCCCATCTGACGGGAAAATCACCACCAACAGTGTCATGTGCCCTCACTCCACACGAACACTGCGGAGAGGTTTGGAATTGAATCCAGGCTTTTTGCACGCAATCTAGTGGTTAGAAATTGTATAACAGCGCCTCTCCTACAATGCCGGCCAACATTCTGATGGTGACATTTTATTCGACCAACAGGACTCGTACAGGCTCACCAGGGTGTCAGACCATAGAGACTTAACGCCTTAACGATTAGGGCACCACGCGGGCTTCAATTTCCATCCCAGTATTGTTTTAAAAACGCTTCCCAGTATGACATCACTTTAAGTGGAATTCAGATAATTAATTTATTATCCCAGTTTGGTGCGCGAATAACTAGATGGGTCAAAAAAATTCGCGAAAATCCCATAGTTACCAATTATGACATGCCATATTTTTTAATGTACCAATTTGTACAACTATTGGCATGGAAATATTTCAATAACCTTACGTGGTGATTTACAATACCGCATTTAAAACTTCTTTACGCTCTCTTGAAAAAAGATCAGTTCATCACATCAGCTAATAATAATAATAATAATAATAATAATAATAATAATAATAATAATAATAATAATAATAATAATCTATGGCCTCAGCTACTGTGTGCAGACATTTTTTTAATATGACGCCATCTGGCTGCTCGCTTGTCAATTTCGACGTTCCGTTTCACTCTAGGCCTACTAGATGGTAGAGTAAACCAAACCTCTCTTGGGCGTCTACGGCTGTGTTTTAATGAATTTTGTAGGGTAGACACCAAATGGGTCCGCCTCGGTGTGATTAGCTGCCACCCCCGTAGGCCCGGGTTCGATTCCCGGCTCTTCCACGAAATTTGAAAAGTGGTACGAGGGCTGGAATGGGGTCCACTCAGCCTCGGGAGGTCAAATGAGTAGAGGTGGGTTCGATTCCCACCTCAGCCATCCTGGAAGTGGTTTGCCGTGGTTTCCCACTTCTCCTCCAGGCCATGGCCGCTTCCTCCCCTCTTCCTTGTCTATCCCTTTCAATCTTTCCATCCCTCACCAAGGCCCCTGTTCAGCATAGCAGGTGAGACTGCCTGGACGAGGTACGGGTCATCTTCCTCAGTTGTATCCCCGACCCAGTGTCTCGCGCTCCAGGACACTGCCCTTGAGGCGGTAGACATCGTAAGACATGGAATGGTGAACGGACTTTTATCCGCCCTTGGGATCCGGAGGCCGACACTCTACCACTGATCCACAGCAGCAGCTACTTGTCAGCTTCTTCACCAGAGGCAAATATATATTTTGTTGTTGATTACTACCAGTAACACAGTAGCTATGAAATATATTAATTTATTTTTCATTTATAAAGTTTTAATAAATCCCTATATTTCCTGCCATTTTATGAAATCCATCCTTGCAATTATTATCAAAGAAGGAAGAAAGTCACTATGCGAAAGGATATGCCCCGTCAATTGGCAACACTGGAAAGAATAAATCGATACCATTCAAGATTATTAAACTCAGTTCTCGGCAGACTATTCAAACAGTCGATAGATGTAGTAATTACGGAGGGAAATTCAGATGTGGAAAATGATGTTCCACAAACTCTTATATGACCCGAAGGAAGCAACTGGGAAACTGACTTCTACCAAATCAGAATAATGGCGTAGAAAGTAATATGAACAATTCTGTTCCTCAATAAAAAAAGTAAAACAGTCTAATGAAGATATTACGCCCACATGGCGTTGAGTAGAGATTTCTGACGGTACGGTATATTTTTATGTTGAAAGAAGTTGAATACAGTGACTGCAGTATCAAAAATTCGATTTTTCGCATTATTTTGAAGAATATAAACATGAAACTCGGCGTAACAAGATACGGGAAAGAGATGGCATGAACTGGCTTCGGGAAAGAAAAGCATATTATGCCCTCTCATGTAGGTAAAATGTTATTCTGAAAATTCAACAATCGTTAACACTCAACATCATTTAAGAAATATCAACACAAATCAGAACACTGTGATGATCCGAAGGGACAGTAACAACATGATCATCATCATTTAACCCGTACTAACGTCCTGAATGATTCGAACCATGCGTGCGGTGGGCAGAGCGATCGGAACGAGCTTCTGTGAATGGTGTCAGCTCTCAGTCGACTTCTGCAAAATGTAAGACTATTCTCATATTTTACATAATTTATTCACACAGGTGTGTTGCGATAACGATTAATCGATTGGTATGTCTCACGCAAGCCCGGAAGGCATAAGGCGTAGGTCTTTAATAATGTTACATTCCAGATAAAACTCATGGGTCGAAACACATCCTTCGAACGTTTCATGTTTTATCACTGACAAGCGAGGATTGCATGCTTTTTCTCCTTCACTTTAGATTGTCTAACCAAATTATTCCCTTGTGTCCGGCTCCATGGCTAAATGGTTAACGTGGTGGCCTTTGGTCACAGGGATCCCGGGTTCGATTTCCGGCAGGGTCGGAATTTTAACCATCATTGGTTAATTTCACTGGCACGGGGGCTGTGTGTAGGTGTCGTCTTCATCATAATTTCATCCCCATCACGACGCGCAGGTCGCCTACAGGAGTCAAATCGTAAGACCTCCATCTAGCGAGCCGAACTTGTCCTCGGACACTCCCGGCATTAAAAGCCATACGCCATTTCATTTTTTTTTTTTTTTTGCATTCCTTTGTGAATTGTATTCATTACAATCATTCAATCAATCAATTGATGTGCATTTAGGGCAATCGCCCAGGTGTCAGATTCCCTATCTGTTTTTTACCTAGTGTTTTCTTAAATAATTGAAAAAAAAATGAAATTTATTGAACATCTCCCTTGGTAAATTATTCCAATCCCTAACTCCTGTTCTTATAAACGAATATTTTCCTCAATTTGTCCTCTTGAATTACATTATCTTCATATTTTGATCTTTTCTACTTTTAACAACACCACTCAAACTTATTCGTCTACTAATGTCATTCCACGCCATCTCTCCACTGACAGCTCGGAACATACCAATTATTCGAGGAGATCGTCTCCTTTCTCCCAAGTAATCCCAGCCCAAACTTTGCAACATTTTCGTAACTCTAGTCTTTTGTCGGAAATCACCCCGAACAAATCGAGCTGATTTTCTTTGAATTTTCCCATTTCTCGAATCAAGTAATCCTAGTGAGAGTCTCATACACTGGAAACATAATCTAGTTGGGGTCTTACCAGAGACTTACACGCTCTCTCCTTTACATTCTTTACATCCTTCACATACCACCTATTATGACAATTATTATCTTTCTGAATGTTCTAATAATATACTGCCATCTTATTTTCGATCGACAACATAATTTACTTCTAAAAGTTTAAGAAGTCACTTCTAAATTGGTCTTCACAAAATAAGAAAAAAGAAGAGTGTATAAAGAGCCGCGAACTTCTCGACAGAACATCATGTCAAGATTTCCTGCTACAGTCCCCGAGGCCACACGTGGCGGTGTTAAGCCAGCAGCCAGACAATCGGTCCGATGTGCTGGAAAATAAACACTAGTGTATAACAGGAATAAGGACTCACTGAGTCAAGGTTGGACTTCACTGCAGCAGAGGTTCGGTCCTGCGCGCCGAGCAGACCGCCAGGGTTCCCCAGGGAGCGACCGGCGAAGTCATGTTGCGGCCGTGACCAGCATTTCTGAAACAGAGAACTCATCGTCAGGCAAACAGTTTCATGGCATTAGAACAATAAAACAGAAACTGTCCATCAGCTGAATTCGTACTATACATTTAAAGGAAGTAAAAAACCAACAGAAGTATTTCCCGATGTCTTATATACAATCAAACTCTAGAATATGGTCTTCCAAACATTTTGTCTCTGAGGCCCTTTGAGCATATCGCATGTATAACCAAGGACCTTTTATCCAAGGAACATAATACTGCATTCAATAAACAAATTTAAAAAAACACAGAATTTTGTAATGATGGACAGGTTTGATTTTATTCGTATAATTTTTATTTATTATTTATTGACTTATTTTATATGGCGTGGCTCAGGCTATGAAGCCTGCTGTTATGCCAAACAATCTTATATGTGCTACATTGTACAGAGTGTTAAGATTCCTAATTACGGTACATATAATTAATTATGGAAACCTCCGTGGCTCAGGCGGCAGCGCGCCGGCCTCTCACCGCTGGATACCGTGGTTTCAAATCCCGGTCACTCCATGTGAGATTTGTGCTGGA
Organism: Anabrus simplex; assembly: GCF_040414725.1. NCBI lineage: Eukaryota > Metazoa > Arthropoda > Insecta > Orthoptera > Tettigoniidae > Anabrus > Anabrus simplex. Next base: position 77,364,693 of record NC_090267.1, on the reverse strand, counting down.
CAAAGCGGAGGCACGACAGGTTTTTCTCCGAATACTCCGGTTTCCCCTGTCATCTTTCATTCCAGCAACACTCTCCATTAACATTTTATTTCATCTGTCGGTCACGTATCATTGCCCCAGAGGAGCGCGACAGGCTTCGGCAGCCGGCACAATTCCTATCCTCGCCGCTAGATGGGGGCTTCATTCATTCCATTACTGACCCGGTCAAATGACTGGAAACAGGTTGTGGATTTTTATAATTAATTATAAAATAATTATAAAAAACTAGTTATAAACAAAAGGTGAATTTCTGAGAGTTACTATAAAGAAAACATTAACTACTAATTTCTTAAGTCTATGTACCATTTATAACATCTTTTTTTAAAAATACATTAATACTATGTATGTCTCTAATTACAGCCGAAAGGAATTCCAGGAGCGTATGGCTGCAGGTATGAATGAGTTTCCGTAACCGGTTGGGCTGTAAATTGGGAAGCTCAGCAGGGAAGAGGTTTCTGACCTTGTAGGTATAATGTTTAGGGGTAATAAGTACCTATTTAAGATTCATTCTCAGATAACTTGGCGTGTCTGTACGGAGGACGTTGTGGACAAGCGAAACAGAGTGAAGGTTTCTTCCCTATACTATATTTACTTTCATTTACATACAGACACTTTATAAAAGCACAGAAATTATAAAACAAAGTGACACTTGGCTAATAGTTACTACAGTCTGGATCTGGAAACTCACTTGAAAAAAATAATAAAGTGTTGCGGTTGTTGGATCAATGGGAAGCATGGTGCTGTATTCCAAAGACCAAGCGTTTTACAAGCGTAGTGACTCGAACCGAAGATCAGTCTCTACATTAGCTTTCTTTCTATACCTCGTTTTAATTTGTGCAAGAGCAGAAAATGTACAATCACACAGGTACGTTGTCTTGAAAGGCATTCAAGGCAGTATATCCTTTCTAGAAATTGTAGGGCATAGGAGATGTCATGGACCTAAACGTCGATCGGAGACGTGGAGTTGTGATACATCCATGGAACATCCTGGAGCTGAACATACCACTCCACTCCACCAAACTTCAATTTACTTTTCCACTTTATCTCTGCCAAGATACTTCGACTTGTTGCTCTTCCTGAAAAAAAAAAAAAAAAAGGAGGGGGGTGCAGTTCAGTTTAAAAGAAGGGATTTCTCATCCACGAGATTTTCTCAACTAGAGGCGGAAAATATGGTCTGAGTGTGGATACCAGCAATTCCAGGTGTCTCACAATTACATCACTTACAATGGCTTGTAACATCCGCTGCTAACTTGTACTGTCTATCGACCACGTCAAGAGTTACATGTACTGTATGTAGGTTATACAACAGTGAAGAGATAGTTCCTAAATTTAGTATAATGATCTATGAATTGCGTGTGTACAATAACATTTCTCTCTTTAAATACTGACAACTCACATTATTAATGCGGACCCCTTGGATTATCATCGCCCCCCCCCCCCCTCCAAGTGTCCGCGGACCACGGTTTGGGAATGGTTGTTCTAAAAGATGATTTTAAAAGTCGCGTATGTATATATACACTGACCGAGCAAATGTCATGGGATAGCTGAGCACTGATGCGCAGGTGTGTTGTCTGCACACATCACGCCCCCTGTGCCTACGGCAGTTGTATAGGAGACCTTGTGAGCAGTGGCTGTGCATGTGACAGGTGTAACATGGAACGTCGTCGTGAGCAGACACCGTTCGAACGGGGTATGGTGGTCGGTGCCCGACGGATGGAAAGTGCGATTTCGGAAGTGGTGCGGAAATCCGGCTTCACACGATCAACCGTGTCCAGGGAGTATCGTGAATGGTTGAATGCGGGTGTCACCGTCCACAACAGACGAACGACCGGCCGTCCAGCCACCCTCGATGACCGTGACCGGCGACATCTGAGACGTATTGTCAATAGTGACAGACGGCTCAATTCAACACAGGCCGTGCTAGACATGTCTCCCAGTGGACAATCTGTAGGAACATGGGTTCTATGGGGTATGGGAGCCGGCGCCGCACACGGGTGCCACTGTTAACCCAACGTCATCGGGCACAACGACGCGCATTTGTCGCTAGTCATCAGGGATGGACACTGGAACAATGGCGTAACGTGATATGGTCGGACGAATCACGATTTCAACTGCACCATGGCGATGGGAGGCACCGTGTATGGCGCAGACCACATGAAGCGATGGATCCCACCTGCCTCGAAGGTGTGGTCCAGGGCGCTGCTCTGTTATGGACTAGGGTGCATTTTCCTGGTATGGAATGGGCCCCCTAGTTGTTCTCGAAAAGACGTTGAATAATACGCGGTATGGTGAGTTGCTCGGAGACCATCTCCACCCATTTTTGGCCTTCCAGCGCCCAGACGGTTCTGCGGTGTTTCAAGATGATAACGCGCCGCCAAATCGCTCCCACGTCACCCGGGAATGGTTCCAGGAACATGCAGCGGAGGTCCAACGACTGCCATGGCCACCCAGGAGCCCCGATATGAACCCTATCGAGCATATCTGGGATATCCTGGAACGCATGCTCCGTGCCATGGATCCTGCACCCACGAACAGACCAGCATTGGCGGCCGCTCTGCAAACGATGTATCAGCTACGTCCAGAGGACTACCGGGGACTTACCGACTCACTTCCACGGTGTCTCACTGCAGTTCGCAGGGCCAGAGGAGGCCTCACACGCTATTAGGTGACTATCCCATGACATTTGCTAAGTCAGTGTATATAAGTATGCATGCACAACCGTATTTAGGCATGGGCCTTATGGGCCCGGGACGGAAGGACGTGATTTCGAATCTCCGTCAAGAAGTCGTAAAACGTAAGAAACGAGATTTACACTTCCGGAGGTGCACATGGCCCTGAGGTTCACTCAGCCTACACCAAAAATGAGTACCAGGTTAAAATCTGGGGGCAAAGGCGGCCGGGCGTAGATATAACCACTCCACGGCAACAAGTGCCGAGGTGTCCGACTCGTTGGCTGAATGGTCAGCGTACTGGCCTTTGGTTCAGAGGGTCCCGGGTTCGATTCCTGGCCGGGTCGGAGATTTTAACCTTCATTGGTTAATTGCAGTGGCTCGGGGGCTGTGTATATGTGCTGTCCCTAAACCCCTGCAACTCACACACTACACATAACACTATCCTCCACCACAATAACACGCAGTTACCTACACATGGCAGATGCCGCCCACCCTCATCGGAGGGTCTGCTGCACCCGGCTAGAAATAGCCACACGAAATCATAGTGCCGAGGTTACGGATAGTGGACGCCTTGACCTTCCACCCCGCCTGTACGGAGATGACTTTGCTTTTGTTTGTTTATGGCTCGGGACCAGGACGGCAAATTTATGGGACGGCAAAAATGAAAAGGTCTAATAGTTTGAAGACGAGGTTTTAGAATGCGCGCACTAACGTGGTATTCAAAAGCAAAAGCTCCCGACATGAATAACGGAATTTTCGTTCCGCTTAAGTGAAAGCTGTACATAATAATATTATAAATGCAACCACAATGTTGAAACACAGCCCCCTTGGTTCCGATTGCAATTTATTCAAGTGGGCGGCGAATCAACTTCACCTAGAGAGAACCGCGTGCTGTTGAGTGAATCGGGAAGACCGCTAGTATGGTAAAATAGCAAGAGTTCCGGAGAAGTCCGTGAAAGTGAAAGTCATTTTATTCGTTTTGTGTGAGTTTTATTAAGTGTTTTTCGTGTTAAGTACACAACATGGATGACCGAAAACTTAGCAGAAGAGCAGGGAAAGTGAATTGTTCTCTCAAACACGAACATTTCTGTATTTCTATACAGATGTACCCAGACAATTAGCGACTTCAGAAACGTGCTGTTTGTCAGAAAGCTTTCAAATGGAGGTATTAATATCTGGTTTATTCCTGCAGCTAACGATCTGTGTTTTTGTGCTCCTTGTAAACTTTTTGCAGGGACATTCCGATTTACAACAACGGGCTTCAATGACTGGAAGCACGGAAATCAGCGGGTAACGGAACATGAGACTTCCCACTCTCATCGTCATTACGTGTCAATGTTTAAGAATAGAATACTCCTATACCATAGTTTCGGATCACTTGGAACTGGGGAGAGAGTAATCGTTTATTACAATTCATATTATTCTCATACATGAATTAAGTGCGGCCAGTATCCAGTAATCGGGAGATAGTGGGTTCGAGCCTCACTGTCGGCAGCTCTGAAGATGGTTTTCTGCGGTTTCCCATTTTCACACCAGGCAAATGCCGGGGCTGTACCATAATTAAGGCCACGGCCGCCTCCTTCCACTTCCTAGGCCTTTCCTATCCCATCGTCGCCATAAGACGTATCTATGTCGGTGCGACGTAAATCAAATAGAAAAAAAAAAGAATTCTTTTCTTATCACATTTACATTTATCTACTATTACCTTAAGCATTACACTTACGCCTAATTACTACTTCCACTTAACCTCTAGATCAGGGCCTCTCAAACGCCCAAAATCTCACGCGTAAGAACAGCGGCGCAGAGTTCCTGTGCACAGTTCATCGGTCCCACTCGGCTCAGCTCGGACCAAAGCTTCGTCTCTGGGCTACTCGTCTAAGCTCGGCTCAAATCGGCTCGGATTTGGAGCGCTACGGAGCAAGTGAGGGAGTGGTTGACAGGGGGAGCGAGCGAGACAGGCGTGGGGAAAGAGAGAGACAGCGCTATTGCTCGAAATCAAGGAGTGGGGGGTCTGCACTCTGGGCAACCAAGCGAAGTCGTCTTTTGCACCGTGCACCAGGCGCATGCACCCTGAGAGACCCTGCTCTATATTGTAGTTTAAAAAAAAAGAAAACTATTTATTTTTGTCCTAGGCATTAACAGTGTTTTATTGTCAAGGACAACATGTATTATTAATTGGTGCGAGTATTTGTTTTGTTACGAGTCATAACAGATTTCTCCTCAGCTTGCAATAGACACCGTGAATTCTCGACCTACAGCTATAGAATTCCAGCAGTTGAGACACATTTCATCTATTGCAAGCTAAGCAGATTCACGTGTAATTTAACACATTAACAGTGAAAACAACAATAAAACCATGATTCTAAACGTTGACTCTGTTCTTGGTTTCTTTTAATACTACTAGTTAGTGCTAATCACTTTTTCATTTTCTTTTGCCACATACTTCTTAAAATATATATAAAAAACCTTTGCTATTCGTCCCGGTGTGATCCATTCTTTGTTAAACAATTTAGCAATGTTATAGAATTCTTTCTCTCTTTCTTTTTTGATTTATATTCACCACCAACATTTTTAATTCTAAGTGCATCAATTCCCCTAGATACTCTCAATAGATGAGCCTCTTCCACTATTTCTCCACAGAGTAAACAATGATTTTTATTATGTTTCTCTCCCAGCCCCTTATTTTCATATATGCCCATTAGCCACCACACTACACCTCATAGTTCTCTATTTGGAAGCCTTCTTTCCTTATTGACATATTTTGGATAATTTCAAAAATTCTAATAATGTTCTTTTAGTCTCACATTCTTCTATAATCACCTGTTTCTAAATGCCCTTCACCCTGATCGTTACTTTCTTGATGAATCTCTTCTCTTTACTGTGCATCTCTTTATCCCAGTATTCTCCCATTCCTATTATGTCTAGAATGCTTTTCACTTTCGTCAGCCAATAATCATCATCTAGATGTTTCATCTGGTGCTGGTATGCCAGGTTCAATATTTCCCTCCCACCTCCCCTTCTTAATCTTAACCAATATTTTACTACTTTCCTAGTTATATCTAATTTGATGCTGATATCTTCGCATAGTCTTCTAGCTCCACATTTGCTGTACATTCTGGTAGACCCATTATTATTTTACAGAATTTACTACTTATTACATCTAATTATTTTTTGTCTACTTCGATACCCCATGTTTCTGCTCCATACAGTGCTCTTGATATCAAAAGCGCATTTAAAATATTTGTGTGCAACTTGTATTCAATATTTGGCATCTTCCTCTCTAAATACCTTGTGCTTGATAAGACGGCCAATCCTTTCACTCTGACACGTCTTATTTGTTCCCTCCACATCCCATTCGATGTTTTTTAATTCCTAAATATTCTAATTTATTGACAAATTCTAAGTCTACACCTTTTAACCACCAGCGCCTTTCGTTTCTCTTTAATTTATTTCCTCTGTTACAAACCATTACTTTTGTTTCTTTGATATTGATTTTCAAATTCCATGTTCTGCAATATTCAGCAATTGTCTTCAGACTGTTTTGCATACCGACTGTTGTTAGTGAGAGCAGAAGGATTGTCGTCCGCGAAAACTAGGCCAAGAATTTCTTTGTTATTTAAGCAGCGGCTTGTCCTATCCTCCTTCCCCTGGCAGCCCATTACATCATTAATAGAATGTAAAAACAATATTGGTGATAATTACATCCCAGCTTAAGTCCAATATTCGAATGTATCCTGCCTACCATTGAATCTTCCTTTACTTTGATCAAACATATCACTTGTGCATGTCTTTAATCATTTTATTGTGTCAATGTTTAAAATACGGGGTAATGAATTGTGCAGTCTTATTATTATTATTATTATTATTATTATTATTATTATTATTATTATTATTATTATTATTATTATTATTATTGTTACCGTGTTTTTGCGGTAGTTAGAGGTGAAAGAAGGTGCGGGTGTGAACGGGTCTCAAGCTACGAAATTAGAGTTCATGTAAAATTAACAAGGTAATATTTTCTTTTCAAAATAAAGAAATAACAAGCATGGCAGGTACAGAGTAGCAAGGCAACAAAATGTAGTTACAATATTTACCGGATTTGGGCTTCGCGCCCCGACTTCACAATTCTTGGGCAATCAGCCCAACCTTACTCCAAAATAAGTTTTAACAGAGGGGCAGAAAACCCCATTCATGCTCAGGAGCACTTGCTCCAAATTACACAGAAAAGCCTCCCCGAGGCATAAAACACTCAATTTTCGAGAAAGAGCCACTCGCTCTCAACATTAAGCCTATTAAAGGCCATACCAAACTCCACCTTCAAGTTGTCCTCTAAGGACATAGATACAGGGGTAAAATACCCAACCTACTGAGGTCTATTAAGTAAGAAAAAAGGTTAATTACATGACCTCTAAAATAACCACTTGAGAGGAGGCGACCTGCACTCCTAATACATTTGTTTAAAACCTACTTGGCACTAGGCCATTAATGCAGGGGCTAATCCCATACTAAAGAGGTGACTTTAGAAAGGAACAATTTACATTACGTTAAAGAAGAATAGGTTGAGAAAAAATAAGTTCACCTCAAAACAATATGAGTGGGAGCTCGAGAGGGTTAAGCACTCTCTATCCCGATATGCAGTTTAAAGATAGAATAGATACCAAGGGTCTTTACATTTTAAGGAAGGTTACATTATGGAAAAACTTCGGACCCGCCCCGAGAGTTAAACTGCTGAGCTAGCAAAGAAAGAAGTTATTAATCGGCCATTACCTTGTTGTTGACCGCTGCCGAAGAAAGAGGCGCTTCCCGCCCCCTGCTATGTACTTTACACACTAAAAGATGGAACAGAAGTGGCGCAGAGACCCAAAAATCAGCAGTTTATATACTCTCGCGGAAAGTTCGAGGCGTTTTTGGAATGAGAACACCCTCCCACCAAAACTTTATTGGTTAGGGATAAGCAACATATTCAAGTTGGGGAAGATACATCAGATTGGTCAGAAATTAATTAAAGAAATTCGGGATTGGCTAAATACAAAACAAGGGGAAAGAAAGGGGTATACAGCCAACTTAAACAATAACAGAAAGAAATTTAACAAGAAACAAACTTTTGAAATAAAAATTTCTCCAAAAAATAGTTCTTTCACATCGCACTAGGGTGCACCATTGTAGTTTTTCAGTAGTGTCCTCTAGAAGAGAAAGTTCACACTTCTTACTACCGGTAAAACAAAAATACATCAAAAGTGGCACAGTTCAAAAACTCCAAACTTTCCAAGTAGTGACATCTTCTGAGAAACTTGAAAATTAATACCGTCGATAAAGTTCAGACTTCCTCCAGCAGAGGAGTTTCAACTGGCGCACATTTTAAATTAGCGGCGTGGAGGTGTACCGCCCGGTACAATTATTATTATTATTATTATTATTATTATTATTATTATTATTATTATTATTATTATTATTATTATTATTATTATTATTATTATTCGCAAACACAGAACAACTACGACAAGCCTGAAAGCAGAAAGAACTCCATGGCTCATATCCTCACTTGTTGACAGACTGAAATCCACTCTCCGGCTAAAACACGGCTACTTCCACGGAGAAACAGAAGGGTTCTTGATAGCAATCCAGAATAAAGATATAAGCACTCGTAACTACCACAAGCGTATCTTAAAGGGATAAGTGAACGATAGGTGCAGGAGATGCGGAGAAACAACTGAGACTGTGCAGCATATTATGGGTGCATGTAAGGACATGGCATTGGCATGATGAGGAAGCGAAAATTGTGCACCAAGAACAGTGGATGAAGTCGCGACTCATAGATGAGAAAACTCCCATATTTTTAGTACAGAGCACCTGATCTGCTCGAAACGAAAGGTCCAAGCTCTAGGGGAATCGATCGCTACAGTCAGACAGGACCATACGATCAAACGGGCCGGATATTGTCCTTAACATCTCATGAAGACTGATCTTCTGGATGTGACGGTCCCAGCTACCAGGAGTGTGAGCAGAAGATTGAATAGTACACTGACCTCGAAGCAGGAGTTCGCGAACAGTGGGAAATGGTCCTAGTAAAACCTCCGCCACAGGATTCATGCACAATAAGCTGCAACAACACCTGCACGATCTGGACTTCACCTATACACTTCCACAAATGCAGAAGGCTGACATTCTGAACACCTGCCGCATGACAAGAACCTCCCTATCACAGTAGTGGAGGTCGGGAGAACTTGGCAACAGTCCGTAGTTCAGTTTTAATGAATTTTGTCGGGTAAGAAACAAATATGTCACCAGAGATATTTTACGTGCCGGCATCGTACGACATGGTGTGTCGAGTGGACTTCCTTTCAGTCCCTCAAAAATACTACCTGCCGGGTTTGTTGGAACCTGTAATCTTACTACTACTAACAGCCCACCTGGTGGCCATGGTCGTTAAAGTCTATATGGCCTGGCACTGTGGTTAGCCGGTTCGAGTCCCATTGGTGGAATAGAAACATTATCAGAATTTTGGAGTACAATTTCTAATCACTAACTAGATTTACTAGCATTTACGTGGTGTGAAAATGGGAGACAACGGAAAACCATCTTCAGGGCTTCCGACAGTGGCGTTCGAACCCACCATCTCCCGGATGCAAACTCACAGGTGCGCGGCCCTAACCGCACGGCCAACTCACCCGGTAATAAGTAATGTAACAAGACCTCTAATGACATAAATTTATTTATTAATTAATCCATTTATTTATTTAGTAAGTTAGTTATAAGTGGCGACATTAGTGCCCTGGGTCCTCTCATACACTTAACCACATTCTTGATTACAGGCTAGATAGACTTTTTTCTTACACACTAATGAGGTGATAATTACAATGATGATGATGGTGAGGAGAAGAGGTTTTAACATTCCATCTGCAGTGCAAAAACAAAGCCAGGTTATGAGCTAACTTAACTCTGAACGTAACTGCTGTAGACAACTGTGGCAATAATGGTGATATTCTCCCTCTCTTATCGTTCCCTCAATTCCGAGGATCGTGATCCCCGAGGAGATCAGTTGTCTCCATCTCCCGTACTCGGCCAGACGTGCTGCACTAAAGATGTTCGACCATCGAGTGGGAACTCGTCCACGATCTCTCTTGCCGGGAACATTTCCAAGAATGATCAGTTTTTGACACATGTATGTGTTATGGCTGAGGGTCATCGAAAATTTGTGTAATGTGACGCCTTTTCTTAAATGATTGCAAAGAAATTGGAAATTTATTGAACATCTCTCTTGGTAAGTTATTCCAGTCCCTAACTACCTTCCTATAAACGAACATTTATCCCTATTTGCCCTCCTGATTTCCAACTTTATCTTCATACAGTGATCTTTCCTACTTTTAAGGACACCACTCAAACTCATTCGTCAACTAATGTCATTCCACGCCGTCTCTCCACGGACAGCTCGGAACATACCACTTAGTCGAGCAGCTCGTTTCCTTTCTCCCAAATCTTCCCAGCCCAAACTTAGCAACATTTTTGTAACCCTAGTCTTTTGTCGGAAATCACCCAGAACAAATCGAGCTGCTTTTCTTACTTCCAGCTCCTAGGCCTTCCCTACCTCTTCGTCGCCTTAAGACTTACCTGTGTCGGTGCGACGTAAAGCAACTTGTAAATAAATACATATAATGGCTTTACGTCGCATCGACAGAGATAGGTCCCATGGCGACGATGGGATAGGAAATGCTTAGGAGTTGGAAGAAGCGGCCGTGGTCTTAATTAAGGTACATCCCCAGCATTTTCCTGGTGTGGAGATGGGAAACCACGGAAAATCATCTTCAGGGCTGCCGACAGTGGGATTCGAACCCACTATCTCCCGCATGCAAGGTCACAGCCGTGCGCCCCTAACCTCACGGCCAACTCGCCCGGTATCTACGACTGATCCACAGGGATATCTATAATTAATAGGCGTGGGGACCGCATGTTTGACACGCAATCTCAAGCGTGTGTCAACAGGGCATTCGAGATTCGGGGATTCCTCATGTGTATTCCCTTAATATTGATACGAGTGTCTTCCTGTGGATATCTTCTGTTGATAAAGGGCGTTCGCTTCCTTCAAAGACAGTCGCGGACTGAAGAAGAAAGAAAAGTTCTGTCTGTCAGAAAACAGTAGGCTATCAAACAGAGAACGGGGAGACACGGGCTTGAAAATATGTACCGTCATATCGACGTTGTCACAGAATAAACGAGAATATATTTAGGTCTGATGGGAAGGAGTCGAGGTGCTGCAGGGATGACCACAGAAAGGAACGTGGCGCTAACTGGTGGCCAGCTGGACACAATAGCGCCAGCAACAGGTGGGACGGCATCGCTATACAACGTTACAGTCCACTGTCGACAAGTGGAACGTAAGCCGCTCTCAAAGAGAATCCATCTTGGACCGCTGACACCCTCTGTGGCTGCAGGGGATCGAGCTTCAAATCTCGATGCTGTCGTTAAACATACATGAGGAAATGTGCTAATGAAGCAAATAAACCACCGACTGCACAGCAAAACACTTCCTAGCGAACAGTTCGGTACTCAAACAAAACCGACCGAGTACAATGGGCTTCGGCTTAACACCCGTAGTTTTGGCCAGTCTTACAGTTCTACATCTGGGAGGCGGAGGGGCTAGCCCCACCATCGGCTGTCGGTCTTCCGACCTCCTGCACTAAGATGAATGCAGGGACATTTTTTTTTCAATTTGCTTTACGTCGCACCGACAAAAATAGGTCTTATGGCGACAATGGGATAGGAAAGGGCTCGATGTGGGAAGTGGCCGTAGGCTTAATTAAGGTACAGCCCCAGAATTTGCCTGGTGTGAAAATAGGAAACCACGGAAAACCACCTTCAGGGCTGCCGACGGTGGGGTTCGAACCCACTATCTTCCTAATGCAAGCTCACAGCTACGCGACCCTAACCGCGCGGCCACTTGTTCGGTTCAATATTCCTCAACTGGTGGCGTGTGATACTCGAAACTGAAGGGAGAATGGTAGCTAATATGTCCAATATATTGTTGCTGTGAGTGGGAGAAGAACCGGTCACGCGGTGTAGGGGTAACGTGCTTGCCTCTTACCCGGTGGTCCCGGCTACGATTCCCGACCAGGTCAGAGATTTTGACCCGATTTTGATGGCTGGTTCGAGGTTCACTCAGCCCTCGTTATTACAATTGAGGAGCTATCTGACGGTGAGATAGCGGCCTCTGGAAAGAAAGCTAGAAATTACGGTCGAGAGGACTCGTCGTGCTGACCACACGACACCTCGTTATCTGCAGGCCTTCGGGCTGAGCAGCAGTCGCTTAGTAGGCCACCAAGGTTCTTCGAGTCTGTTGCGCCATGGGGTTTGGTTTCCCTTTTTTTTTTTTTTGGTAAGTGGGGGAAAGATCAGGAAGGAAGCGGCTGTTAGGTGCAAGCTCAGTTCTCACCTACAGAGTGAGTGAGATCTTTATCCACTTTCACGTAATATCATTTATTATTGACTAGATGCTGTATCCTTCACGGAGGGTATGATTCGTGCTCCTCGGTGACAATAACCTACTTCAGCTGTAGATGATCATTAGTAGTTACTCTCAAATCTGTTGCCATCAAGCGTTCTCTGGCAAGAAATATGTCGATACGGGTCCAATATGTGCAGGCCATCTGGCTGGGCAGCAGTCGTCTTGGCAAGGCAAGACCCGAATGGGCCGCTGCTCCACAGGTGTGTTTTAGTTTGTCCGAAAGTGGTATCATAGTGTTAAATCACCCCACGTCTTCTTATTTCTTCTAAATTAATACTGTACGGTAATTTGAAATAGGGATGTTTCAATAACCGCAAAACCAAAGCTATCGCCCATGGAGGAGTGGAATGTACAGATTTCCATTGATTTCCACTATCCCTAACCTCGGCACTTGGTGGGGGGGGGGGCGTTATAGTGGTTAGCTCTACGCTCGAGCGTTTTTTGCCCTCAGGAATTAACCTGGTACTCATTTTTGGTGCACGCTGAGTGAACCTCAAGGCCATTTGTCGCTCCAGAACTGGAAACCTCATTTCTTAAATATTTCGATTTCCTGACGGGGAATCGAACCTACGTCCTTTCGGGTGAACTGAACACTCCTTTACTGACTCGGCCAGGCATCTCCTTCAATAACAACGTACAACGATAAACCAAATTATCTTCTTCTTCTTCTTCTTCTTCTTCTTCTACTTTATCTGCTTACCCTCCAGGGTCGGTTTTTCCCTTGGGCTCAGCGAGGGATCCCACCTCTACCGCCTCAAGAGCAGTGTCCTGGAGCTTCAGACTTTGGGTCTGGGGATACAACTAGGGAGGATGACCAGTACCTCGCCCAGGCGGCCTCACCTGATATGCTCAACATGGGCCTTGCGGGGGGAGGGAAAGATTTTGGAAGAGATAGACAAGGAAGAGGGAAGGAAGTGGCCGTGGCCTTAAGTTAGGCACCATCCCGGCATTTACCTGGAGGAGAAGTGGGAAACCACGGAAAACCACTTCCAGGATGGCTGAGTTGGGAATCGAACCCCCCTCTACTCAGTTGACCTCCCGAGGCTGAGTGGACCCCGTTCCAGCCCTCATACCACTTTTCAAATTTCGTGGCAGAGTCGGGAATCGAACCCGCGCCTCCGGGGGTGGCAGCTAATCACACTAACCACTACACCACAGAGGCGGACAAACCAAATTCTCTAGTGGTAAAAAAATTTCTTCATCTCTTCACGAAGCTTGTAGGAGTGACCAAGTGCTGAGGTTACGGATAGTGGAAGCCTTTACCTTTCACCCCTCCCAGGGCATTAATGGTCTGTACGGAAATGACTTTGCTTTTTTATTTTTCTATAGTAATTCAAACCCGGCCTCGTGGTGTAGGGGCAGGGTATCTCCCTCTTACCCGGAGGCCCCGGGTTCTATTCCCGGCCAGGTCAGGGACTTTTACCTGGATCTGAAGGCTGGTTCGAGGTCCACTCAGTCTACGTGATTAAATTGAGGAGCTATCTGACGGTGAGATAGCGGCCCCGGTCTAGAAAGCCAAGAATAACGGCCGAGAGGATTCGTCGTGCTGACCACACGACACCTCATAATCTGCAGGCCTTCGGGCTGAACAGCGGTCGCTTGGTAGGCTAAGGCCCTTCGGGGCTGTTGCGCCATGCTAGTTTCCCACATCAAGCTTACTGAACGGACTAATAAAAAAAGGCCACCATTTTAACATTCCATTGTAATTCCCTATGTTCAGTGACAAAAGTATGTACTAGCAGGTAATGTATATGCCTATAGTCTACTGGAACTTACAAACAGCTATATTCTACTCAATAATAGACTGAAGTGGAATGGAACAATATTCGTAGAGTGCGAATTTAACATCATGTTGACTTCATCATCCTGAGTGAATTTCATCGTTTCATTAATATTCTCCTTCATCCATCACCTCACGTCAAACCACCACACAACTCCTGGCCAGAAAAAAGGGCGTCACCCTCTAAGTGTCCACCTCCGTAGTGCAACGCTCAGCCGTCATCGGAGGCCCGGGCTCGATTTCCAGTAATGTCACAAACTGAAGGATGTTAGTAGGGCAGGTCTTACAATGGTACATGCAGCACACCTCCAATAGGGGTGCGCCTGAAAAGTGCTGCACCACCTCGGGATGAGGACACGAGCTTAAATTGTTACCTTCTAAGTGGCCCGCTCTACCCTGTAGGGTAGGAAATGAATGCCATTATTATTATTATTATTATTATTATTATTATTATTATTATTATTATTATTATTATTATCATTATTATTATTATTATTATTAATTCCTTCAGCCTTGCAACCCGTCGATTAATTTCAAGTCTTGCAAAAAGAAAAATGCAAGACCGTAACGGGACACATGGCCCATTAACTGGAAGGAAGATGATGATGATGGTGATGTATTATTATTATTATTATTATTATTATTATTATTATTAGTATTATTATTATTATTATTATTATTATTATTATTAGCAAAGTCGTCTCCGTACAGGCCATGAAGTTTTTGGAGAGTGGAAGGATAAAGCTCCCACTATCTGTAACCTCGGCACTTGTTGCGGTGGAGTGGTCAGCTCTACGCTCGGTCGCCTTTGCTCCCAGGAATTAACCTGGTACTCATTTTTGAAGTAGGCTGAGAGGACCATATGCATCTCCGGAATTGGAAATCTCGTTCCTGGCGAGGAGTCGAACTTACGTCCTTCCGGTTGAGCGGAGCACGCCTTTACCGCCTCGGCCAGGCAACCCCTATTATTATTATTATTATTATTATTATTATTATTATTATTATTATTATTATTATTATTCAATAATACACATGATTTATTTTTAATATTCACTTATGTGTTTCTGACGTGGTGGTGGTGGTGGAAAACAATTTAAAATACCGGTAAATTGTTCTTAAATAACTAGTAGTAAAAGGACGAACTCCTCCACTTGTGATGTTTTGAACATCACAGCATGTATATAAAATTATCGCACTGTGGAATTAATTGGAAAGATGTATATATTTCACTTTTTAATTTTAAAAAAAAAATTCGTTAGGGCCATCTATAGACCACGGTCCTTATGTTTTAGCTTTTTCTTGATGTCATCGTCGGTGTTTGCCACAATTGGTGTTCTTAGCGGTTGGTTTGGCAGCTGTTTTCTTGTTGGTACCTCGAGCTTTTCTGACGGCCCAGTAGTCCTTCATTTTCCGGCTAAATTCAATCTTACGTTCCTCAGACCATTTCCTGGTCTCGTCTTTTGGTCTGTGGGTAACTTCTGTGAGGGATGTTACAAAGGATTTAGTTTTAAGAGTTGCATGATAGTTTCTCCGATCAGCTATGTCATTTTGATTTATATGGAGTTCCGAAAGGTCCTTCTCCCGTTGCTACATCCACACGAATCCAGTAGCTTTGCCCTTGTTAGCAGCCTTGAAGATCGTATGGGATTCTGGATAGGTGTCCGTAAAAAGCCAGTCGCCTTCTGATGGTATCTACGAGATTTTCTTGGTGTTTATATAGCTCACGATTTGGTTGATACCATCGGCTGCCATCTGGTAAAATTCTTGGTCCTACTATCCGTCTCAGGAACTTTCTTTCTTGTACCTCGAGGGCTCTTAGTGGGGTCTTCTTAGTTAAATATAGACTCTCTGCTACATAGAGGACTGAAGGTCTGATTACTGCACTGTGGTGTCTTAGTTTGACATTCATCGACAGATTTTTTGAAGGATATAGTTTTCTACAGGCATGGTAAGCCTTATCTAGTTTGAGTGTCCTGTGTTCAAGAGTCATTGTTTCGCTGAGGTCCTCCGAGAACCATTCCCCAAGGTACTTCACACTTTTGACTCTCTTGATGTAGATATTATTTCATTTATGATAGGCCATTCTACATCATTATGCGTATATCTAGGGTTTTTAGTCATCTATTTCACATTATCATCTCATTTCTTTGTATCACGGCAATAACGAAAAATGAACGAGTTAAATCTTGAGTAAGGTATTACAGCATCACCCGTATTCATAGCTTGCAGTAAATTTCTAGTAGCCCGATGTCAGGCGACCGAACACGTCATGCTAATTTTAGCCCTTTACCAGGAAAAGGACATCATCGAGATTGCAGAATTACCCTGCCCCTGCATATTCTGAAGAGTCAGTTAGAACTTGTTAACTCTTACTTTTCGAACTTCGCTACATGACGCTTACCAAGCGCGAGAACTTTCAACCTACGTAAATGAACGTTACGAAACAAGATGATGGATATACAGCGATGGAAAGAAGACTGGATAGAATATCAGACCTTACTGGACCATGTGATATGATAGATGGGGGAGATTTTGGAGCTTATATACAGCAACGTGGAGCTCGTGGAGGTCTGAATAGCTTAACGTCTTAACGTTGGAAGGTCTTAATATCTTAACGTCTTAATACGAGAACATCTTAACGTCTTAACGTCTCAGCTACTGATCGTCTTGGCGTCTTATGGTCACGATGATAGAGGAAGGTCTTTCTCATCGTTCTTATGATACGAGAGAAGACATGGCAGATAACAAGAGGAGGTTCTCCGTTTAGTTTACAGGTTTACTTCTCATCTGAGTAGAGCACTACTCAAAGTTACTCTCACTGAGAACTGGCTATCTCAATGACGAGAGATAAAGTTAGCGAGAGACCGGATTTTTACTTGTCTGGAACAGGAGATTCACTACCTTTCTCTAAAACGGAAGAATACAAGTGTATTCTCTCCATGAACGCAACCCAAGGTGGTTTTGATATTGAAATTAGGGCTCATTACCACATTATGCCCTGTCTTCTCTCGTATCATAAGAGCGATGAGAAATACCTTCCTCTATTCTCATGACCATAAGACGCCAAGACGTTCAGTAGTTGAGACGTTAAGATGTTAGTGCTAAGGTCAGGAAAGTCGTTGTCTACTTATTGGGCAATGCACACATTGGAAATATGACTGGTACTTACTACGAGAGATGACAGCGACGATACGAGAGGAACATCAAACAACAGCTCCTACATCATCGAACGTGCCCAGATACCAGAATCTACAAACGGTGAGCTAATGGCATAAATTACTGCAAGTCTCCGCGCAACAGTTCATTATATTAAATTTTATTTCCGTAAGTTCAGTTGTCGTTAATACGTTTACCATCCTAATAAATCGTTATTTTAATTGGTACTTTCAAAAATCCTTATTAATGAACCTTAGTTTCGTAGATAGTGTGCACTTAATGGTTAGTGTTCTATCACCCCACCTCTGTGAGTATCACTAGATTCTCATTACTTATTACTATTAATTATCAACTATCGTCTTCAAGCCATAAGTTTGAAGGCTGGCGCCCAAGGGGTATTATTTATGGAGAGGGAAATGAGCGAGTATTTACTCATATTAAAATTAAGGTGATCTGGCACGTCACACAGTGACGAAATTCTGCGTATGCCACTGATCTTCATTTCCATTTACCATTACCATTCAACATTTTCGGAATGGATATTAAATTGAATCAGAGTTTCTCTTGTCCGTTTTAGAACGGGCAATCCAACCCATTATTTTAAGTTAGTTAGTTAGTTGGTTAGTTAGTTAGTTCGTTAGTTAGTTAGTTAGTTAGTTAGTTAGTTAGTTAGTTAGTTAGTTAGTTAGCTGGTTAGTTAGCTGGTTAGTTAACTCAAGTGCGAACCCTCACATGCCGATGATATAAATTTCTCTCTCGGCGACCTTGAACAGGCTCTACTCTCGGTCTCACGACCTGAGGCCCTCAGGGACATCCCATTTCACAGTCTGAGTGCTAATTATCATGCATTTTTCCACTCAACTATTATACTTACACATCATTTTTGTCTGTCTTCGGTACCTTCACAAAACACAAGACTTCCCTAACTTCCAGACAGAAGAAGTCGGCTGATTCATTCTGTGCGCGACTGCGTATAACTTTTTTATTATGATTAAGTCGGGCGAGGACCACTAATATAATACCTTATCGAACTGCTTGTCGAAATGGAGATCACAAGAGAAGAATTGAAAACCGCACAAACTCATCGCTGATGCACTTTATTGCGGCCTCAGGTGTGTCATGACGACTGTTGCTCATCAAAGTAACATGGAGATAACCAACCAACCAACCAACCAACCAACCAACCAACCAACCAACCAACCAACCAACCAACCAACCAACCAACCAATCAATCAATCAATCAATCAATCAATCAATCAATCAATCAATCAATCAATCAATCAATCAATCAATCAATCAATCAATCAACCCAATTGCTTTTACGGTTCACGTCCAAGTCACCCATACTCCCCATCAGTTGATTACGTAGGCTTCTTTAAAAATGGTTTTAAAGAAGATGGACATTAATATCACGGTAAATTATTCCAATCCCCTCATTCCACTTCCCATAAACGAATATTTGCCCCAATTTCTGTTAAGGGCAGGTTCGCTCCTTACACCAAAAAGTTAGTGATGATGAGGCTTGTTGTTTAAAGGGGCCAAACATCTAGGTCATCGGTTCCCAGAGAGCTAGCCTGTTAACCTCACGAGGATAAGTAAACCACGGTTCTACGTTCAGACCACAATAAATTAATATTCTTGTACGAGCCGGGATCCCTGAACCACGCAACTAACAATTGAAGGTTACAGTTTTCAGTCAAGGGGTTAAAAATTAAACTTCCATAACTTTAATTAAATATACATACTACACTAGAGAACATCCAACCTTCATTAGTCGGAAATGAATTATCATGCAACCAGTCGACAGCGAAAAGAAACTTGTCATGGATAAGGAAGAGCATGTGAAATAAAATGTGTGAAGCAGTGTTACCTAGCAACCGTACAGGGTGTGTCTGAAGTATAGATGGATGGCCATGACATACCCCGCTCAGATCTCAAGGTACTGTTGCTAGGTAACATCGCGTCACACATGTTGTTACATGACACTACAGTATTTCGTTACACAAATTTTCGGATGGCCTCCAGCTCCAAGACATATTTATGTCAAAACTACTCCGCAGCTAGCATCCCGCTCAGAATCTGACGATGTCGAAGAGGAACTAGATAATTCAGAGATACTCAACAATGAGCTGGAGGAAACCTTAGGCCAAGCAAAGTCTGTCGAAGATATCGAACGAAATCAAATGAACATAAAACTACTTAAACTTCATCATCATCTTCCACTTTTTTCCACAACCTGGTGGGGTCGTGGGTGCGAACTGTGTCGCACATGTTAATCTGGACCTGTTTTACAACCGGATGCCCTTCCTGAAGCCAATCCTATGTGGAGGGATGGAATCACTATTGCTTGTTTCAGTGGCGTGTTGTCTGAACATGAAACGAGTGTGTTAGGAGAAATACAAACATACAGCCCTCGAGTTAGAGAACTAGACGTGATAAAAATCCCTGATCCGGCCGGGAATCGAACCCAGGATCCGCTGAACCGCAGGTCTGAACGCTGACCATTCAACTAAGGAGCCGGACACAGAACTGCTTAAACTAATTCATATTTATAAAAATACGCACGTTCATTTTCTTGGCTGAATGGTCAGCGTAATGGCCTTCGGTTCGGAGGGCCCCCGGTTTCGATTCCCAGCCGGATAAGGGATTTTAAGTTTGTCTGGTTAATTCCTCTAGCTCGGGGACTGGGTGTCTGTGTTAGTCTTCATACACATCTTCATTGAAGTACAACACAAAACAATACAGAAACACGCAATAGTAAATAAATCCCTCCTCATAGGGTTGGAGTCAGGAAAGGCATCCGGCTGTAAAACTGGGCTAAATCCTTACAATCGTGAAAAAGACGAGAAAGCAGAAGAAAAGAAGAAATTCTACCCTCGTAGCAGTTTCACACAAAAAAAACTTCGTAACAGGTTATATTAGATTAATGTAGACTAATATTTTAAACGGCCTATGCAGAGCAAAGAAAATCAATCAATCAATCAATCAATCAATCAATCAATCACTGATCTGCATTTATGGCTGTCGCTCAGGTGGCAGATTCCCGAACAGTTGTTTACCTAGTCTTCTCCTAAATGATTTTAAAGAAGTTGGAAACTTATCAAACATCTCTCACCTCTACCGCCTCAAGGACAGTGTCCTGGAGCTTCAGACTCTGGGTCGGGGGATACAACTTAGGAGGATGACCAGTACCTCGCCCAGGCGGCCTCACCTGCTATGCTGAACAGGGGCCTTGGTGGGGATGGGAGGATTGTTTAATAATAATAATAATAATAATAATAATAATAATAATAATGTTATAAGCTTTACGTCCCACTAACTACTTTTACGGTTTTTGGAGACGCCGAGGTGCCGGAATTTAGTCCCTCAGGAGTTCTTTAACGTGCCATTAAATCTACCGACACGAGGCTGACGTCTTTGAGCACCTTCAAACACCACCGGACTGAGCCAAGATCGAACCTGCCAAGTTGGGGTCAGAAGGCCAGCACTTTAACCGACTAAGCCACTCAGCCCGGCAGGGAGGATTCGAAGGGATAGACAAGGACGAGAGAAGGAAGCGGCCGTTGCCTTAAGTTAGGTACCATTCCGGCATTTGCCTGGAGGAGAGGTGGGAAACCACGGAAAAACCAGTTCCAGGATGGCTGAGGTGGGAATCGAACCCACCTCTACTCAGTTGACCTCCCGAGGCTGAGTGGACCCCGTTCCAGCCCTCGTACCACTTGTCAAATTTCGTGGCAGAGCCGGGAATCTAACCCGGGCCTCCGGGGGTGGCAGCTAATCACACTAACCACTACACCACAGAGGCGGACATATTATTATTATTATTATTATTATTAATCTACGGCCACAGTTACCGTGTGTAGTAATTTCGATGTTCCGTCTTACTCTACCAGACAGCAACGTAAACCGGACCTCTGTTGCACGACTATGGCTGAGTTTTAATTAATTTTGTCGAATAAACACCAAATGTGTCACCAGAAATCTTCTACATGTCGACATTGTACGACATGGAGTGTCGAGTAGACTTTTTTTTCCGCCCTTCAAAAATCTTATTACCGAGCTCGATAGCTGCAGTCGTTTAAGTGCGGCCAGTATCCAGTAATCGGGAGATAGTGGGTTCGAGCCCCACTGTCGGCAGCCTTGAAGATGGCTTTCCGTGGTTTCCCATTTTCACACTAGGCAAATGCTGGGGCTGTACCTTAATTAAGGCCATGGCCGCTTCCTTCCAACTCCTAGGCCTTTCCTATCCCATCGTCGCCATAAGACCTATCTGTGTCGGTGCGACGTAAAGCAAATAGCAAAAAAACAAAAACAAAAAAAAATTAAAAATATCTTACTAGAGTACTTCTGCCAAGTTTGAACCCGCTCTCTTGTGATTTCGAGGTCGACACTGTACCACTAATCGATCCACAGAGAGAGAGAGAGAGAGAGCTAGTCTCTGTATTACCAACACAATATAGCAAGAGGTGGCGGACGAGGACCCGTTCGGCGAGGACCACCCAACGTTACAGTTAATTTCCGGTCAGGAGCAGCACCCACCAACAGGAACAGCGAGCCGAGGTCAGGCATCGAAGTCAGCAAACACGTACCTGAAGACACGGTGATGTAGAATGAGCGGCAAAACAACCAACAGACGTCACGGCTAACTTGGTGCATGCCTCGTGCTTACCGGTACAACACCACCAAAATACATTAGCACTGAGCAGGGTAGGGTTCAGCTTTACCGTGCATTCAGGAGGCGATGGACTGATCTCGCAGTCGATTGTCCTCAGAATGGTTTTCCGCGTTGTTTTCCTTCATTCTCACTAAGGCGAATGACGGGGCAGTTCATTTTCTCGTCATTCGCTTTATGTGTGAGAATGGATTAATCAAGGGTATGTAAATTTCAAGGGTTCTGTTACACGGGGAATATGTTCCCTTTTGATCCCATCTGTGACCCTTTTTTGGACATTGAAGGCTAAAAGATAACAGTCATAGAAGTAGGAAAAATCTCATTAATTTGCAGTAACATATGCTGGGAATAGAATTTGGTATATCATGAAGTAGCGAAATGTAACTCTGGAAACACAAGCGTGGGATGTAGTGGGAGGAAATGTTTAAGCACTTTTCCTCTGCACGTATACCGTGTTGAAACAATGGGTTAGTTGTCGAGTTTATTTTATGTTTACCTGGAACTAATGCTTCTGTGGAACAAGTATTTTCCTCAATGAATAAGTTGTGGGCTGTTGTATAAACTCACCTCCCACCAAAGACACTCTCAGAGCAATGCCCATAAGTAAAACACATTCTGTAACTCTATAGAGCTTTCTTTGATGTGGAAGAAAAGTCGTTTCTCAGAAGAAATGAAGGCAATGAAAGGAACGTAATTACGTCGGAAGTGTTCCGTATTCTCGTTGCACAAATCTGGTCAGGTTAGCTATATCAATTAACCAAACTAACTCCACAAAGCCATACCAAGAGCTTGTAAACATCAGAAACGGAAAAAAAAGGAGAGAGATAGAGCTGGTATTCTACACCACGTTTGCTGTGATCGAAGAGACCTGGACCAAATGGTGCCAAGAACACAGACATGTGACAAATTGACTGGCCACACACGGTTTTCACCATAAAATCTGTGTAAACACAACATACCATAAACCCGACAAATGCTGTGTCTGTAGGCTGTGCGGGAAGAGTTGTGATATCTATCACATAACAAAGTACAAAAATATACTAAAATCAATAACTGAATATAGCAAGGAATAACTTATTCACAAATGCTCACTTGAGCGCATCTTTCTCTTCTTCTTCTTCTTATTTAGCTGTTTCCCTTCAGGTTCGGTTTGTCCCTCGGACTCAGCGAGGGATCCCACCTCTACCGCCTTAAGGGCAGTGTCCTAGATCTTCAGACTATGGGTCGGGGCTACAACTCGGGAATGACCAGTACCTCGCCCAGGGGACATCACCTGCTATGCTGAACAAGGACCTTGCGGGGAATGGGAAGATTGGAAGGGATAGACAAGGAAGGGAGCGGCCGTGACCTTAAGTTAGGTACCATCCCGGCATTTGTCTGAAGGAGAAGTGGAAAACCACGGAAAACCACTTCCAGGATGGCTGAGGTGGAAATCGAACCCACCTCTACTCAGCTGACCTTCCGAGGCTGAGTGGAACCCGTTCCAGCCCTCGTACCACTTTTCAAATTTCGTGGCAGAGCCGGGAATCGAACCCGGGCCTCCAGGGGTGGCAGCTATCACACTAACCACTACACCAGAGAGGCGGACGCGCTCCTTTCTCATTTATTATAAACTCGTGTCGTCATCCTGAGGTGGTGCAGCTTTTTGAAGCCAACGCTCCTCCCCCTTCAAATGGACGTGAGCTGCATGTACCATTTTAACTACATACCAGTCCTCCTGCCCTTCTCAAATTTTCAGCAGTACCGGGAATCGAACCCAGGCCTCTAAAGAGTGCTAACCGTTACGCTACGGAGGAGGACTGTCAACTAACTAATGCGAAGATATTGGCATGGAGGTGGCATCATTTAGTGCCGCGGGCGACAACCAGTGTCTTTTGTGCACTGAGACATCGGTTTCCGGCGACGCAAGGATTGGGAAGAGAGCGGCCATGGCCTTAAATAAGGAACAACCTCAGCATTTTCCATTTGAGGGCTGCCGACGTTGGGAATCAAACCCAGTATCTCCCGAATGCAAGCTCACACTTCCGCGCCTCGAACCGCTTGGCCAACTCACTCGATTATACTGTAATAACAACAATAAATGTGGCAGATCACATACAAATTCTTCTTCTGGGCCGACGACCTTCGATGTTAGGCCCCTTTAAACAACAAGCAAGCAATTCTTCTTCTTCCGAGCCTTTTCCCATTTTACATGGGGTCGGCGTTTTGTATGGATTTAGCGGATGCCTTTCCTCACGTCAACACTACGTGGAAGGATGTATTCAGTATTACTCCCTGAGGGTTGGGGTGGTAGAACAACATCCACGGTAACCACTGTCTGTCGTAAGAGGAGACTAAAAGGGACCCAGGGGCACGTAACTTGAAAGCGCGGGGTGGCGACCCTTAGCCGAGTCCTGGCATTGCTTCCGCTTAACTTGTGCCAGGCTTCTAACTTTCATCGACCTCCCTTGGTCAACTCTTGTTCTTTTCCGACCCCGACGGTATTAGAGCATTCGAGGCCTAGGGAGTCTTTCATTTTCACGCCCTTCGTGGCCCTTGTCTTTCTCAGGCCGATACCCTCATTCTTCGAAATGTCGATTTAAGGAATACAGAAACTTCACATTTTTTGAGTTCATCATGAGAATAAATTTAAACAGTACAGCCAGCGAAAACTATTTCCCGAAGCAAAAATCGACTATAAACTCTACTCTTGCTTTGATAAAGATAAATGCCGGGCTGAATGGTTCAGACCGTTGAGGCGCTGGCCTTCTGACCCAACGTGGCAGGTTCGATTCTGACTCAGTCCGGTGGTATTTGAAGGTGCTCAAATACGCCAACCTCGTGTCGGTAGATTTACGTAAAAGAACTCCTGCGGGACTAAATTCCGGCACCTCGGCGTCTCCGAAAACCGTAAAAGAGTAGTTAGTGGGACGTAAAGCAAATAGCATTATTATTTATTATAAAGATAAACAAAGGAGAACAATTTCTTTTTCGGAAGTGAGGATAAAGGATTGCTTAGAAAGCATATTTTAAGTACCGTACCTCATGAATAATGGCCTGGAGGACACCTTAATTGTGACTGACAAACTTATTTCTTTGATATTAAGTATTCCAGTAACCACGGTCTCTTGTGAAAGAAGTAGAAATTTACAAGAGAAGAAGTTAGAAGAGAAATGTCTTTCTTTCTTTCTTTCTTTCTTTCTTGGTTTTTCCCTCGGACTCAGCGAAGGATCCCACCTCTACCGCCTTAAGGGCATGTCCTAGAGCGTGAGACTTTTGGGTCGGAGGGATACAACTGTGGATCAGGATCAGTACCTCACTCAGGCGGCCTCACCTGTTATGCTGAACAGGGAACTTGTGGGGATATGTAAAGATTGGAAGGGATGGACAAGGAAGAGGGAAGGAAGCGGCCGTGGCCTTAAGTTATGTACAATCCCGGTATTTGCCTGGGGAAGTGGGAAATCACGGAAAACCACTTCGAGGAGGCTGAGGTGGGAATCGAACCCTCCTCTACTCAGCTGGCCTCCCGAGGCTGAGTGGACACCGTTCCAGCCCACGTACGACTTTTCAAATTTCGTGGCAGAGCCGGAAATCGAACCAGGGTCTCCAAGGATGGCAGCTAATCACACTAATGACAGAGGCGGACAGCAGAGAAATTTACCAATTTCTTTGAAATTATTTAAGAAAGGTAAACAATTCATAGGGAATCTGCCACCTGGACAACAGCCTTAAATGCAGATCAATGATGATTGGCACTTCAATGTTCCCCTTCTGATTAGTATTAATAAAGGATGGTTGCCCAGTTGTACTCACTCTAAAAACAATATCACCACTAGCACCGTATTCGCCGTTCCGTGGCTATGTGGTGGTGTTTAGTGTGATGCTTGTCTGTAAGAGTATTAAGACAAACACAAACACCAGCTTCCCACAGGTAGAGGAATTAACTAAACAAAGTTAAAATTGCCGAGCCGGTCGAAAATCGAACCTGCGACCCAGTGAACCGAAGGCCAGTACGCTAATCATTCAGCCAAGGAGTCGAACAGTGCATTGGCCACTAAAGAGAATATTGGCAACGCTGGACCGTTTCGAGTCCCATGAAGAACAGAGAAATTTTCCCTCAGCAGAATGTGCACTGATAGGTGAAGGACCAGAAGTCGAACTCTCTCTCCCACCCACAGCAGAGAGGTTATGAAAGCACGACAGTGGAATGTCCCCGCCCAGATTTCTCTAGCAGTGCGCGCTCTACAGCGGTCTTCTTCACAAGGTCACTAGGCCGTACCGAGTAAGTCCCAATGAGGCCCGCGCACACTGGACGAATCAACAAGTACTATGACTGCAACTTGAGGAGTTTAATTCATTCATTTCCTAAGGCCAATCAGTGCCTTGTTGATACAAACTCTGCCTTTATCTTGCAGCGCTCTTTTCATCGTCATGTAACTTCTGAATCCCATTTCTTCCCCTGATCTCTTTCCAAGTATTTTAACGTAGACTTACGCTCCTCCACAACGGGTACATGGAAAGTACAATTTTAAGACGCTTTTAGTGTTTGGGTAGAACGCGTATATCGGCGAGAGTATTTAATTTATGATTATATTTAATGTCTCAATTACCGGGCGAGTTGGCCGTGCGGTTAGGGGCGCGCAGCTGTGACCTCGCATCCGGGAGATAGTGGGTTCGAATCCCACTGTCGGCAGACCTGAAGATGGATTTCCGTGGTTTCCCATTTTCACACCAGGCAAATGCTGGGGCTGTACCTTAATTAAGGCCACGGCCGCTTCCTTCCCATTCCTAGGCCTTTCCTGTCCCATCGTCGCCATAAGACCTATCTGTGTCGGTGCGACGTAAAGCAAATAGCAAAAAAAAAAAAAAAAAAGTCTCAATTAACATATAAAAAAGGAAGCGACCTGTTGCAAACACAAGACTGAAAATCGGAAACGCTTTAAAGTAAGTTAAAATTTGTGCTAAATATTTGACGTCACACGCATACTCTGTTATAGATGGCGCTGTGTTGGAGGTTATTCATTTGTTTACTGATGTCTTTATTTGTGGCGAAGTTATACAATAATTATACATGTTCAAACTTTATATGGAGGAGTAATGGGATAGAGTGGTTTAGCTCTACGCCCGGCCGCCTTTGCCCCCAGGAATTAACCTGGTACTCATTTTTGGTGTAGGCTGAGTGAACCTCACGGCCATATGAACCTCCAGAAGTGAAAATCTAGTTTCTTAAATTTTACGACTTCCTGACAGGGATTCGAACCCACGTCCTTCCGGGCGAACCGAACACGCCTTTACCGCCTCGGCCAGGCACCCCTAAACATTATATTCTGTATATAATATAATAATATAACTTAATACAGACTAAAACCGAAAGATCTACATCCTAAGTCTAAAACGAACAAAATAAATTCAATATTAACTACTCATATAATTCATATAATATAACAGTAATTCATGAAAACATTTGGGAACTATTTACTCAAGACATTCACTCACACATTCACACATAACTACATAATATAGCCTACGTATTCGAGAGGAAATCTTTAGACTGACTTTTGAAGATAATTAATGAGGAACAACAACTAATTTCAGCGTTTCATATTCTAGCGCCGACACAAGGAAAGAACTGCTGAAGGCAGATGTATGGTGTGGAGGTATTGCAATTATTGACCCAGATCGCGTGTCGGACATGAAAGGAAGATTGAAAACGTAAATTACTGGAGAAATATACAGGTATATTTTCAATCATGAGTCGATAGATAAGGGTTGGTACATGCTGATTTCTCTGCTGCTCTACTTTTAACCAAGAAAGTTATGCATAAAAAGGGGATACATGTGAGGCAAAGTTCAATGAAAAAATAAATCTAATGCAGGAGTTCAAAGCTCTCTGCAGTTCCTTATTTTGTTGACTGGTAGCATCCAGCAAAACATCACAATAGTTAAAAATTGGATGTATCAATATGTTTGAACCAGTCTTACTTTTAAGTTGAGAGGTAACACGGTCTGGTAAATCTTAAGGGGATGAAGTGATGAACGAACTTTCCTGCATCATACCTGCCAACTTTCGTAAAGAGAAATCCGGAAGATCCTTATGCGGAAAATTTTTAATTTTTAATGCGTAACAGTCTTGAGACATAATGAAAAAGGACGGCAGGGAGGGGAGGGGGCTCGATGCATCGTTCCCGAAACTGTCGTTTTCCCGCGTTCATCGTTGAATTTATTCA
Source organism: Anabrus simplex (assembly GCF_040414725.1). Taxonomy (NCBI): domain Eukaryota; kingdom Metazoa; phylum Arthropoda; class Insecta; order Orthoptera; family Tettigoniidae; genus Anabrus; species Anabrus simplex. The sequence goes on along the minus strand of NC_090267.1, from coordinate 77,336,669 downwards.
GTCCCAAAAATGTTCCATATAAACCAATGTTAAATTTCCCCGCATTTATCGTTTCTCGAACTATCGTTTTATCGCATCGATCGTCGAAAAATTATTTGTCCTCGGACACAATTTTCCCGCATTGATCGATCGTACGTAAGAAAAATATACGCAAAAGTGTTTTTTTTAAATTTAGAGCGACTGCTCAATACTCTTAGCATATAATAGAGGCAACCTGTTAGGTGAGAATGTACGAGCGATTCCGAGTTGCTAGTCCTGAACAAGGATCTTGTAGGCTGGAGTGCTGTGCGCAGGTTATTCACGCGCAAATTCCTGCCAAAACTTCTCCTCGATCCACTAACCGACCCCTAGAAGTATTCTTATTTACTAGAATTAAATCGTAGACAGCGTAAAACTCAAATTTGCCACCATTTTCTGTGCTGGTATAGGATGGCTAAGGCTGCCAACTTCGTTGGAAAAAAAAAAGAGAAAATCGCGCAGTTCGCCAGATACGTTTTAATTACTCACGGGGTGATTAATCGCGCCGTACCTTGTGGAGTGTGTGGGATGTTAGAGGCCAGTTGACCGCTTTGTTGCCCTCTGCCCAATAGCTTTGTTACAAGCCGGACCTACCCAAGCCAGACCAATAATCTTTTCTCATAGCCTAGTCTTGTAACTAGTTCCTAGGTTGGCAGCTTTGGACAAGCCGCTGCGACATCGTTCGAGACGCACCGCGTTGAATTTCTAACTTCTGTGACAACGTCTGAGCTGAGCTGCGGGAGCCGCGCCGTGGTGGGTATCTAACCTTACGTTCGCAAAGGGACTGCGGAATCTTTTCCTAAATACAGGTTATCGCCGTAATATCCACGTATATCTTTAATTTGCAATAAGAGAACTGAACGTACTGGTTTTCAATTATTACGAAATGTGTAAAGAAAAGTGAAACGAAACGGCGTAAAAGTCGCGTTTTTTATTTTCATCCCATAGGCCTATATCATGGTTGCAATATTTTGATACCGGTATGTATAGCATGAGGTAAATGGTTAGCACGTGCTGGTCTTTGGTTCAAAGGGTCTGGATTGGGTCGAGGATTTTAACTTTCCTTGGTTAATTCCAACGGTTCGGGGGCTGTCAGTTTGCAGAATTAAACATTAGAATTCATCTTAGGTAGGGCCGCGTTTTCATATGCGCTTAGATCGTCTATCACACGACAACTCGAAAGACCTGCACCCAGCTCTGGAGACCACGCACCATTATTGTTGTTTTTATAATAATAATAATAATAATAATAATAATAATAATAATAATAATATATTTACATAATGAAAAATGTCCCAATGCAGTACTCGTATTTTATTATTTTGCTCTCCCCCTATTTTTATGTTGCCCGCATTTATAGTTTTCCCGCAACCGTCTCATTTTCCCCTTGACCCCTGAAAAACGATAACTGTGTATGTTATGATCACCCCTGAAATTAAATACACGAAGTTACATCTTGACGAGTGCTCATCAGTTTTCACTTAACACGGAAAACTTTCTGGGATCGTATAAAACAAGCAAAATATGCCTCCCGAAAAGACTGATAATATCGTTTCTTATTTGAACTCATTACGAACACCACTAAAAATACTAAATCGCTCAGAAATTCGTCACACAATTCCACGAGTTACAGAACTACCGCTGATGTTACACACGCACACAAACAAGGCCTTTCAGCTGTTACGAAGCACGGCACAATTACTAAAGTTGTTTTAAATAAATTCACAGCCTGCTACTTTTCACGGATTTCTTTTCTTCAAAATTGCAGCCTGCTACTTGTTTGGGAACATTCACTGAATGAAGTAGCAGTTGAGGTCGAACAGGTGACAAAAGCACGGTGATATTCGATAATGTGATTAGTGATACATTTACCGGTCGAATTTCAAACACTGCATCTCGTATTACCAGCTACTATCGAAAGTCAAACAAATCCGATTTGACCGCAGAAAAGCGAAACCAAGCGCGGATACTCAAAATCCGTACATTTTAGGAAAAAAAAAAAAAAAAAAACCGTAGGCCTAATACTTGGCAGGTATGCTGCATACATTAGTGACACGTTCATCCCAGTTTAAAGTTTAATTTATAGTGACTCCGACCGGGCGAGCTGGCCGTGCGGTTAGGGGCGCGCAGCTGTGAGCTCGCATCCGGGAGATAGTGGGTTCGAGACCCACTGTCGGCAGCCCTGAAGATGGCTTTCCGTGGTTTCCCATTTGCACACCAGGCAAATGCTGGGGATATACCTTAATTAAGGCTACGGCCGCTTCCTTCCCATTCGTAGACCTTTCCTGTCCCATCGTCGCCATAAGACCTATCTGTGTTGGTGCGACGTAAAGCAAAAAAAAAAAAAAAGACTCCAAGGCTTTTTACTGATTTACAGAATAGGATAGCAACGCCATTTAGTTGAATGACTGGAAGTTGTAGACTGGTTTTTTTTTTCTATTTTGCTTTACGTCGCACCGACACAGATAGGTCTCATGGCGACGATGGGACAGGGAAGGCCTAGGAGTGGGAAGGAAGCAGCCGTGGCCTTAATTTAGGTACAGCTCCAGCATTTGCCTGGTGTGAAAATGGGAAACAACGGAAAACCATCTTCAGGAATGCCGACAGTGGGGTTCGAACCCACTATCTCCCGGATGCAAGCTCACAGCTGCGCGACCCTTAACCGCACGGCCAACTCGCCCGATGGAATCTTACATACTCGTATTACTCCCGAACTCTTAAATTATGTCTCTTATTTCTCAAATCGTCCGCCGCTGTGGTGTAGTGGTTAGCGTGATTAGCTGCCACGCCCGGAGGCCCGGGTTCGATTCCCGGCTCTGCCACGAAATTTGAAAAGTGATACAAGGGCTGGAACGGGGTCCACTCAGCCTCGGGAGGTCAAATGAGTAGAGGTGGGTTCGATTCCCACCTCACCCATCCTTTTCACTTCTCCTCCAGGCAAATGTCGGGATGGTACGTAACTTAAAGCCACGGCCGCTTCCTTCCCTCTTCCTTGTCTATTCCTTCCAATCTTCCCATCCCCCCACAAGACCCTGTTCAGCAAAGTAGGTGAGGCCACCTGGGCGAGGCACTGGTCCTCCTTCCCAGTTTCATCCCTCGACCCGACGTCTGACGTTCCAGGACACTGCCCTTGAGGCGGTAGAGGTCGGATCCCTCGCGGAGTCCGAGGAAGAACCAATCCCGGAGGGTAAATAGATTAAAAAGATTTCTCAAATCACAAACCCATACTATGAGTTATTACCCACCTTCCAAGTGTACTACGTTCTACTGAATAAAATGTATTATCCACATAATATTTGTCTTTTATTTCTAATAAGTCTAGGAAACCGTCAAAACCCTACGTCCGTTACATGAGGGACAGCATACCGGCATTGTTTTTCCTAGGCGGCCTCTTATTTTCTTGCCTAGTACCTATATTGTCTTCAAACAAATTGGTGATCGTTAGCGGCGATGGGAATTAGAAGGCGAGGAGGGGAGAAGGGGCACAAACATGTATAGACAACAAAATGTACCCAGGATTGAGGGATATAGTGGCGGTGGTGGGGGAGGGGGCACTGAAAAAATCGACAGAGAGGTTGACAGTCTACCAACTTAAGTGCGGTAATAATAGTTTTTGAGATTTTGATTCAATGCTATAAATAAAACTTTCACCAAGGGAACAATAAGTAGACACATATTACAATTAAATAGAAGTACGGCGGGATTATACAATTAAAAGTCGCTTAGTATTTGACTACACACTAACAAACTAACACACACCTGTCAGAGTGACGAATGCGCGCGGCAAGCGGGTGAATCATACCTCAGTGTCCATGACCTTGGCAAAAATATACCCCTGCTTCCCTTCCTCATAGTATATGCTACACGCCGCTGCGTCAATCTGCACTACTTGCTGTGGCGCTGTACGAACCGGTTAGTCGCGACGAACGATATTTTGTGCCTGTGTAGTGTGATTAGCTGCCACCCCCGGAGACTCGCGTTCATTTCCCGGCTCTGCCACGAAATTTGAAAAGTGGTATGAGGGCTGAAACGGGGTCCACTCGGCCTCGTGAGTCAACTGAGTAGACGGGGATTCGATTTCAACCTCAGCCATTTTTGAAATGGTTTTCCGTGGTTTCCCACTTATCCTCCAGGCAAATGCCGGGATGGTATTTAACTTAAGGCCATGGCCGCTTCCTTCCTTCTTCCTTGGCTATCCCTTCCAATATTCCCATCCCCCCACAAGGCCCCTGTTCGGCATAGCAGGTGAGGCCGCCTTTGCGAGGTACTAGTTATTCTCCCCAGTTGTATCCCCCGACCCAAAGTCTCGCGCTCCAGGAGTCCGAGGGAAAAACCGACCCTGGAGCGTAAGCAGATTAAGAAAGAAAGAAAAATTAAATAAATTAAAGAAAATAAATAGCTGATAAGACAACAGGGTTTCTACAAACTTTCTTTTTTTAAATAATTCCTAATATTCCTAGTTTAAGGCGGCTAAAAAGGAATAAAATGTAAAGTTTGCTCCACAAACTGGAAATGGACAATTCCCCCCACCCCCCGCTAATCGACGCTACTGGTGACACAAAACTTTTGAATCTCATTTTTTCTTTGATCTCTTCCAAGTATTTTGACATCAATATGTCTTATGGCTGAGGCTCATACGAAAATTTGGGTGACGTGACAAAATGTGAAACGGAAGTGAGCTCACAACATGTTCTATCTTTATCAGCGACCTTGAGAGGAGCAAGGGCTGTAGATTTGTATAAATAGGGTGTGCGGAAATAGAAGGCACGGTCGGTAGATGCAGAGTGGGTTGTTGTCCCATATGCTCTGTACTCTGACCGGCCAACCGGGCAGAGGAAAGTTGGCTACGGCTCTACCGTGGCTCTACGCCTCTGCATTCGGGAGACGGGCCTGTGGCACAGTGCCGGACTTCATGCCTGGTCCCACCTGTCGGCTGTCCTGAGAATGATTTTCCGTGGTTTTCCATTCTCCTACACTAAGGCGAATGCCGGGGCAGTTCGTAGTATAGGCCACGGCCACCCACCCCCTCACATTCTCCGCACATCTCCTTCACCGTAACAAATCTCCCGGCCTGAGAGACGGCGTCACCGTCTAAGAGGCCCGCCTCCCCCTTCAGGGGAGGAATGAAAACGTTTAGTAGAAGTAGCAGTAGTAGAAGACACTGGTTTAAGATATGTAGTGTAGTGCCACTGCCAACTTGGCCCAGTTGGCCATGATAGTACTAAACATTCAGATCAATGGCCTACGTCTTACGGTACACACTGTAGAACTCAAATGTAAATCCACAGCCTCCTGTTTAGGCTATATCTTATGGCTGGTGGCCATCTGAAATTAGCAGCACTTAGTAACAGTGACCCTGAGAGGTGTCTAGGCTGTAGATTTGTATAAACAATAACCTCCGAACCCATCTCTGTGAAATGATTCAAATCAATCGTTCATTACCAACATCTGAGTTTAATTTATCGAAAGACATAGTCATGATCATTAGCTTTTCACAAAGGGAAACGTTTACTTTTTTTCCTACTTTTTTTCTTTACTTCCCTAGTATATTGCCTCAGCGAGCAAGTGGCCGTGCGGTTAGGGTCGCGCAGCTGTGAGCTTGCATTCAGCAGACAGTGGATTCGAACCCCACTGTCGGCAGCCCTGAAGATGGTTATCCGTGGTTTCTCATTTTCACACCAGGAGAATGCTGGGACTATTCCTTAATTAAGGCTACGACCGATACCTTCCCAATCCTAGCCCTTTCCTGTCCCATCGTCGCCATAGGACCTATCTGTGTCGGTGCGACTTAAAGCAAACTGTAAAAAATAACTACCGCTATATTGCCTTCAAATATATTGGTACTGATATGTACTGTAAATTAGATTTTCCTTCTTTCCTTTTCATTTAACAGCTTCCTCTCCTTTTTGACTTCTCTTTATACTTCCAAATTTATTTTTCTTCCCGACCAGCTCGTTCTTGTCATTTTCCTCCATAACTACATCTCAATTGCTTCAAGACGAGGCTTTTCCTGTTTTCCCAATGTCCTACTTCCACTTCTATACAGCAGGTGCCGGGCTGAGTGGCTCAGACGGTTGAGGCGCTGGCCTTCCGACCCCAACTTGGCAGGTTCGATCCTGGCTCAGTTCGGTGATATCTGGAAGTTGCTCAAATACGTCAACCTCATGTTGGCAGATTTACTGGCACGCAAAAGAACTCCTGCGGGACAAAATTCCCGCACCAAGGCGTCTCCGAAAACCGTAAAGTAGTTAGTGGGGCGTAAAGCCAATAACATTATCATACAACAGGGTACCCCAAACAAATGATTTTGTAAAATATTTCCTGGAGAGTATTTGGTAACAGTAATAATAATGGCGTTTGGTATCCGGAGAGGCCTGGTGCAGGTCTTTCGAAGTGACGCCATATGGGCGACCTGCGCGATCTATGAGGATGGGGTCCTTCCTATGATGAATTCTAATTATGAAGACGCAACACACGCCTAGTGATGGGATAATCCAATAACTTAGTTTAATAATCGAATAACCTCCATCCGATTATTTATATAACAAAAAATAATCGAATGAGTTTCGAATATTCGAACGGATAATCGAATGAGTTTCGAATATCCGAATATATAATCGAATGAGTTTCGAATATTCGAATAGTTAATGGAATAAAATAATCAAATGAGTTACAAATATAATTCACTTGTATCCCATAGAATAATCGGATACGTCATGAATAAAGTTTTTGGTTGAAGTGTGTCGGATGAATAATTGATTGAAATAAGCGAATTGCTTACGGCTTTCTTTTCTCAAATGAATCTCCAAATGTTATAACTAAATGACTGAATGAACTGTCTTAAGTTTTTATATCTGTAAAATAAAGGTTCTTATTTAAGTGCCGTCTAACAATTTCTTTTAACTAGCAGCAGGCAATAACTTGTATTAGCTTTAAGATCACAGCAAAACATTTTGATGATGATGATGATAATAATAATAATAATAATAATAATAATAATAATAATAATAATAATAATAATAATAGTAGTAGTAAGTGGCAGTATGAGATTCATAAACTGTATTTAAGTTGCTATTCTTTGCCTCTTTAGCAAAGACCTATAACTTGTGTTTCATTTTTTATCTATTATCTGAGCTTTTATTCTTTGCTGTACCAAATCGATTTCCTTTCCTTGTCATTTGTATAATGTAGTTTAAAAATAAAAATAAAAATATATCTTGATTTAAGAAACTGCATCTGGCGACCCCGATTATTATTCACCCCTGTCTCTTTCATTCAACAACCATTATTTTCCCTGCGCGTTGGGGCGATAGAATGACGTCCAAGGTATCCCTTGCCTGTCGTAAGAGGTGACTAAAAGGGCCCTCAGGGACTCTAACATTATTTAAGAAAAACTAGATAAGCAACTGACAGGCAACCTGCAACCTGGGCGAATGCACTAAATGCATATCAGTGATGACAGATTAATTGGTTAAGTGAGCGAGTGTAGGTTGGCGACTACGAGGCTCTTAACTGACTCCAGGCATAGCTTCCATTCACTTGTGGCAGGCTCCGACCCCTACGGTATTAGGTTTCCGAGGCCTAGGATGTCTCATTTTCACGGCCATCGTGGTTCTTGTCTTTCTTTGGCCGATATCCTCATTTTTCGAAGTGTCGGAGACGTTTCATTTTTCCATCTGATTATATTATTAATACAGGATGGTTGCCAAGTTGTACTTCCTCTTAAAACAGTAACCACCACCTTTTCTTTCAATATTTTCAATCCTTCTTGATTTGTATTGACCATTTACACATTTTCCTGGCTGGGGAAAGAACTATTATCACAAAATATCATTATCATCATCATCATCATCAGTGCTGCCAACTCTAGCAATCTGGAGTCGTTCTGAAGTAATTTAGCGACAGAATTTCAGAGATAGCGACTAGCGACGTCGCCATTAAGAGAAAATTCTGGCAAATTTGAATTTATGACTTGATAAAATTTGGTGAGACAAGTACTGTAGGGAGATCAGAAGAATGCACATGCCCGGTGAGGCACGGGGCGAAGGGGTTTTCACTAGCAGACCCAGTGACGCAATGGTTACTATAGCAACTCCGCTACTACGCTCTTCGCTCTTGTCAGTTGTAATCCAGCAAACTGCAAAATGTGAGTCAATGTTTTCCTGTAGCAGATAAGAGCCGATCTGTCTGTGCAGAACAGGAAGTTCGTGCTTGCAGGCCACATTCCTCATTCTTGCATTCTTTTCATCTCTACACAGTAGTCAACACTAGCATTGGGCTTCGCGTAATCGCGTAGGATATTAGTCTATGCATTTTAAGTGATGTAATTTGCGTACATGACTCATTCACACGTGTTGAGCATGAGTTATTATTTTCGGAAGGCTTATCGGAGACCGATCGTCCCATGCACACACGTTATGTGTGGGGATGGAGATAGCTAGTTTTAATTTCCTTGTACTGAGATTGATGATCTGATGACATCTGGATCACCTTTTATTCAATTAAATCTAAAGGATTCACTACTTGACAGCCTCATTCATTCGAACGGAAAAATAATTAAATAGAAGAAAATAATCGAATATTCGAATGAAATGATCGAACAAATGAGTACTTTGTATTTTATTATCCCATCACTATACAAACCAGCTCGCGAGCCATCGGAATTAACCAATGAAGGTTAAAATCCCCAACCCGGCCGGGAATCTGACCTGGGACCTTTTAAATCGGAGGCCGCGACGCTGACCAATCAGCCAAGAAGCCGGAAGATAATAATAATAATAATAATAATAATAATAATAATAATAATAATAATAATAATAATAATAATAATAATAATAATAATGTTATACGTTTTACGTTCCACCAACCACTCTTGTGATTCTGGAGACGCCGATATGCCGGAAATCAGTTACGTATGACTTCTTTTACATGCTAGTAAATCGACCGTCACGAAGCTCGCGAATAGGAGCACCTTCAGGTACCACCGGACTGGGCAGAAGTTAGTGTCCCAACTCAAAAGACTTATCATTGTTTTACCCCCTCTGATGATCAGTGGCAGAGTCATCATGTGGCTCTCATTTTCATATACTCTTCTTCCATACTTGTTGTGTTAATATGTATATATTTTATACTGCTTAGTTACATTATTATTATTATTATTATTATTATTATTATTATTATTATTATTATTATTATTATTAATATTATTACTTTTTTGGCGGTACGTAACGGTACGCAATAGCGGCATCTTTTTCTTTAGAAAAGGACAAAAAATGAATTGGATATTATTCGGAATGTTCCCATTACTTTACCGAACAAGTATGGGCTATAATAATAATAATAATAATAATAATAATAATAATAATAATAATAATAATAATAATAATAATAATAATAATAATAATAATTTCGTGTGGCTATTTCTAGCCGGGTGCAGACCTTGTAAGGCAGACCCTCCGATGAGGGTGGGTGACATTTGCCATGTGTAGGTAACTGCGTGATATTGTGGTGGAGGATATTGTCATGTTAGTGTTAGGCGCCGATCACACTAAGGCGATATAAGATAAGTGATATATAGTAACGCATATATTGCGACGATATATTGCTAGGAAGGTTCATGACACTGGGCGATAAATCGGCGCAATCTGGGCGATAAAAATTTGGTGGGAACACAATTCTCACTACATCAGTTACAAGTTCAAACGTTCTAGTGGCTTATTGGTTTAGGCGTAGGATGAGAAGAAAACAGAAGTACTGGGTACATCCCTAGATTCTTACCAACCTGCACCATAGCTCGGCTATTGTTTCTCGAAAGCTGTCTCAACATGAATCAAATTCATTTAGCAGTTTTAATTTGATAATTTTTGTACTTTTTATTTTTTAATTACAAATTGTACCAATCAGTTCCACTAAATTAATGAAAGGTATTACAGAATTGTCTTCTCTTCTTTCCGCCATGTTCACAGCTCGAAATATCGTACGATACTAATCGCTGATGAGACTAGCAAGCTGCACTTCGAGAGATATGTCACTTGCGATATGTTGTGCAATCGCGCAGCTGTGAACATTTTTTATCGCCTCCCTTTAGTTTTCAAGTATCTGTCTATGCGTGTCGCGTATCGTATATCGCTTACGATATATCACTTATCTTATATCGCTTTAGTGTAAACGCGGCTTTATGTATAGTGTATGAGTTGCAGGGATGTTTGGGACAGCACAAGCACCCAGGCCCGAGCCATTGGAATTAACCAATGCAGGTTGAAATCCCCCACCCGCTGGGAATCGAACCCGGGACCGTCTGAACCGAAGGACAGTACGCTGACCATTCAGCCAACGAGTCGGACAGTATGGGCTTGTTTGTCTGCTTTTATTACGTTTCTGTACATATAATGCGTACGAGGACATGACTGAAGTTTCTGTAAACTGCCGTTCTAAAATTATCATTCTTGCCCTATTAACATTTTCGTGTCGTCAGTTCGAACTTCGAAGTTAAATGAAAATCTTCGCCTTGCTCTTTCTTATCCTTCCACATTCTTGGCTACTGGAATACAACAGAGTTCGGGGTTGGTTTTCTCACCCTTCTGCAGGCGAGCGGTTCGTGTCAGGGATAATCTAACGGTATCCGTATTGTACCAAGTGCCGTCAATACCAACGTGACAGCAAACAACTAGCAAATAGCTAAC